>NC_069731.1:4712499-5943333 GCF_027358585.1 Pangasianodon hypophthalmus | reverse complement strand
TTGGGATATTCATTTCAAAATACTACGAATTCGGAAACACTAATTCTAAATGTCGGACTATTTAGGACGGATAGAAGGTGAATTGAGACGCAGGGTGAGTTATTATTGCACCTAGTGGTCAAAACTGGGAACTGCAACAAGCACTAATAGAGGCTTATTGGGGCAGGAATCACGCTACCCCATTTATGGGAGGAGCAGCGGACAGGACAGTTAATGACATGATTGCCAGGGTTGCAGTTTTTACGCCAAATTTGTTTAAACATACTCAAATAAATCAATATGGTTCCGCAAACAAAGTATATATGCAGGCAGCGTGTATATAATGTACAGAACCGTTTCGATTTATAAGATATTTTGCACAGATTGGGAGAGAGAAATCTTGAATGGAAACAGAGGCAGCCAATCCAATCTAGGCCACGTTGGAAATCTTGATGTTAGTGGAGCGGACTTAGACATGACATAGCGTGTTTGACCGGAGGCACAGCTAGGTCATAGTGCTGTGAACAAGCTTATTATAGTGTACCGCAGAGATTAACCTGTCAGCTACAGGCCTTGTTTTCGGCCAGTTAGCATTCAGCCGCTTGGGGTAGAGAGGATGTGGATGGCTGAGCAGGAAATGTGTTTCTGGTGTGTTAGTATTTTCCAGTTCATTTCTGTGTGGATGTATTTTATAGAAAATTCACAATCATGATATAATTATTATTACTATATTTTTTCCAATACCTTCACACATAATTACAAGGTGAGAGCAAAGATCGTGTCCTGATAATCTTTCATATATCGTCAGCTTCTTTTCTTTTTGGCTGAAATCTTTCTTTTTCCTTCACAGTGAAAACAAACTCCTATTTATTTGCCCTATGAATTTGACTATAAGTTCGCCAGAGGTTCTGCTTTAATTGGAGGCTTGTTTGAAAGAAGCCATCACCCGACATCATGTCATTTTGCTTTTAACCACAATGTGGTCTGCTAAGTGCCCTCGCTATAATAAAATATCTTCCATATCAGTCGAAACTGACACTCTATGGTACGAGCTCTTTTGCTCTCAGAGAGAATTCATGACACACACATCGGTGTATAAAATCAATAATACAAACATCATTACATACCTAAGAAGCCTTCATTATTTACACATAGTTGTCCCACTGGGTGATGTTGGTACAAATTCTTCTTATACTGCTGCTGTTTCAGTGAGCCCATGGGTGGCCCACAATATTCCAGTAGTCCATAAGCCCCTTACTATGGCTGAATTGTCGTATGCATAATAAGCGAAATCATACTAATTGAAACAGAATTTAAGCAAAAACACAAAATAATGTAATATTGATTAAGCTTCAATTTCCCGAATAATTAACCCCCTCCCAAACAAATGGTTTAGCCCACTGTCCATGGTTTGTGAGATTGAGTGCAACGAAAATAGTTGGGTTGCCACTTTACAAGAAAATGGCTGGTAAAAAAGGAGATAAAAGGAAAACCATCTTCTTTTGGAAGAAAGGTGAGTGTTTTAAGTGAAATAGCTAGTAGTACACTCGTTGTACAGGCTTCTGGTGCTTGTGGTCTAGCCAGCTAAATTAAATAGCAAGCTAGCTTGTTTTAGCTACTGGGTGCGCTTATGCTAATAACAGGTAAAAGTTGTCAAGGTACCTTAAGTCATTCCTGTTCTAAAATCCAATTTGGCATTCTGAGCAGCAGATCAAAGATGGCTGATGATGAAACACTAGCTAGGAAGCCAGTGAAAGTATATGTGAAAGTATAAATGTGTCAATGAAAGTAGCTTAAACCAAAAAAAATCGGCCTCACAGCTCGAGAATCCTGGGTTCAAGCATGAGCTCAGGCTGCAGTCTGTGTGGAGTTCTGCAAGTTCTTTATGTCCTCATGTGAGTTTTTTCATTTGATATTCATGGTATTCACCAGTTTCCTCCCACTGTTCAAACAAATAAACACAAGTTGGCAGATTGGCCAAGCAAAATTTCCCCTAGATGAGTGTGTGAAGGAGTGTGTGAAGGAGTGTGTGAAGGGTGCCCTGTATCCCATCTGAAATTCTCTCACCTTGTGCCCAGTGTTCCTGGGATTGGGTCTAGATCCATCGTGACCCAGATGGAAGGATGGATGGATGGATGGATGGAATGATGGATGGGAAGATGGATGGATGGATGGATGGATGGATGGATAAATGGCTGGATGGATAGATAGATGGATAGAAGGATGGATGGATGGACAGAAGTATAAATGAATGGATGGATGGAACAATGGATGGAAGGATAAATGGATGGTTGGATTGAAGGATAAATGGATGGATGGATTGAAGGATAGATAGAAGGACGGATGGATGGATGAAAGGATAAGTGGATGGATGGATGGATAGATAGATAGATGGATAGAAGGATGGATGGATGGATGGACAGAAGTATAAATGGATGGAATGATGGAAAGATAAATGGATGGTTGGATTGAAGGATAAATGGATGGATGGATGGATTGATGGATAGATAGCAGGATGGATGGTGGATGGATGGATAGATAAATGGATTGATGGATGGTGGGATAGATAAATGGATGGATGGATGGATCCCCAAGGGGAAATGTAGGGTCAGGATAAGTGGTTACTGAAGAGGAAAGAATATTGGATGCCTTTGAATGTCACATATTACTGATAAACACTGAAGAAGGTCAGGGTGGATTTTTTGCAGCAGAGTGTTTCTCTATCAGAAAAGGTAGAAGTAGAGCCTTTATTAGGAAGCTGAGAACTCAATTACCTAATGAACCACTCACCCTTGAACAACCCCTTTTTTCCAAGAGTGTAAAAAGTCTTACAAGAGAGAATTATTTAAAAAAGTTCTAAAGGTCAGTTAAAAAGTTTTTGAATATTTTTACTCATCCTTTTTTCCGAGCTGAGTTATAACTTGTTGAAAAACGCAGCTGTTCATTTTTCTGCTCTAATTGACTTCTGTTTGATTGATTGCACCTTGTTTTCCACACACTACAGTTGACCACACATATAATTTTCCAATATAAATCTTTTACATTTTCATCATTAAAATAAAATATATCATACATGGGTTCTATTATTTATTTCAAAATACAAAGGACGAGACTTGGTGGCAGAGACATCCCCGTCGAGGCTGTTGGCACTGAGTTCGACTTGTGAAAGGAATAAAACATGACATGCTGTTATAGGAAATTGAAGCAGTGTTACTGTTACCACCGCAAAGTTTATTATTTTCCAGTAACAGCACATCCGGAAGTGTTTTATTCTTCTTATACCACAGTCATTTCCCTAATACAATTTTTTATTGTCCTAATCAATGACACATCATAATTTTAAAGTATTTCTAGTTACATTTAATGTAATGCATCTGTGAAACAAGGTAGTGCCTGTTATCACTTATAGCAGCTATAAACAGTCGTTCACTCACCAGCCTCTATAAGCTTGCCATGTTAGCAAGAAGCCCTCCTTCCTGAAGACTTTCCTGTCCGAAAACCTGGTTACAGCTTTACATCTGACTGTTACAAAGTGCCGACACTGGAGACTCCTTCCATAAATGTTAAATAAATGTCTCCTTACAGAAACCATCAGCATATCAATGATTATACTGTATGTTGTTAAATAATGTAATTTGTTAAATAACGGCTCGTTTTTATTCCGTTCATTATTAGGTTTTATGTTGTAAAGTTGTTACTATAGAAACGATGAGGTATTAGAAGGAACGCTTTAATAAAAACCCGCGATTTGCTGCAGGCACTTAAAGAAGAGCAATGCATTTCTTATCAGCAAAGAGCTTTTCAAACATTTACAAGGTATTCTCACTTGATATGCAAGAGCTAGCACTCAACAAAGTGTCCTGATATCAGAAAATAATGAGGAAAAGGTGAAGGACGAACAAACAGGTTGAAGGTGAGTCCTGTTTCCTTTATTTAGAATTCTCTAGTTTTAACTGTGCTGCCTTCTCTCCAAGCTAAATTAAAATGCTATAATCCAGGCTGGTGAGTTTCATTAATGTTGTTTATCAGTGAAATAATTATCATCATCATCATCATTCGGGAAACTCTCTGCCATCTCTGGTCAAAAATATATTTTATTTCTACTTTTGGAATTTCGTAACATTTGAGAGGCAAGTAAGTACACGTTAAACCAGAATTCAGGGCTGCGTCCCAAACCTCATTCTGCTCACTTTGTAGGATGCCTGAATATCATAATTAAATATATAAAATAAAAACGTGTGTAGATAGATAGATATGTAAAGATATAAAAGAATTCTTATATTCTCTATGACAATAGTAGTATATGTAGTATAATAAGTGTAACTGCATAGAAAAATCTACAAATATATAAATGGTATGTAAATAGCATATTAATCTTTTTTTTGGGGGAGGGGTTGAAATTTTACTTGAGAATTTTTTTTTTTTTCAATTTTTAGATTATTATGAATTTATTTTAAATTATTTTTTAAATTATACAGTGGGGTCCAAAAGTCTTTGGCCACATTGAAAATCTGGGATTTTTTTTTTTCTTTAATTTAAAACTGGAAATAAACAAAGTTTTAGACTTTGGGAAATTCTAGAACAAAAAAGTCGCAATATCTTAACTATTCAGGATTCAAGATGTTGCACAATTTCTAGGTCGCTATTTAAATTTAAGCAAATTTGTGATATTGACTATATTAACTTTGTACAAAAGGTCAGATTTTCCGTGCGTCTTTTCTTTTCCACTGAAGCACGTGTTCAGATGACACACAGATGGATCTGATCTGGATCATGGATCCATGGATTGAACATGGATCATCAGGTTTTACACAATCTTGTGGAGTCCATGCCAGCTCGAGTGCACACTGTCATTAAAGCAAAAAAAGGGTTCGTACCAAATACTAAGAAATTCTGAAATTCATGTAAAATCTGTAACTTTTCACTCAGGTTATTACTGATACCATTTGTAATGAAAACCTTTGTGTTAACACTAAAATTCTGTCATTATTTTAGTGACCGAATGAATCCTCCTCGCCTGCCACTTCATCCCTAATCTCAAATTTCCGTCACACAAATTCCCTCCATCCTCACATCCACATCATTCCTACACCATTCCCCTCTAGTGCTTCTGATGTATATAACCTCTGAACACTTTACCAAACTCATTAATTAGTTGTTAATTATTCACTGATAACCACTAATGAAGATTCATGCCTTAATGAATGAAGTGACACAGGCAGAGGAGATAGGCGCTACAGACTTTTCTCACAATTTCCCACAAGGTGAGATGAAATCTGAGAGTTTCTATAGTGTGTAGCTTCACATACACCCCACAGCATGCCTTCTGTATGTGTCACTTGGATGTGCTGCGCTCTTTGCTTCAGGGCTTGTTCTGGAAGGAGCGCCTTAAAACGATTTGAACGGAAGCCTAGTGGGCTGTTATATAAAGAAACGGTTGGATCTTGTACACAAGGTTTATTGTTTCTCCCTTCGGGACATGGCTCAGTCATCAGCTGATGTTTTAACGTGTGAGAAATCATTTAGCACCTACGGCACACACAGTTTCGCTCGTCTTGGATTTGCAGCATTCAGCACAATGTAGGGGGAAAAAATCCTCCACAAATCTGTCAAATTGTAGATAAACACCATCTCAGACGGTTCCGATCTCCTCCATGTTGCCAAATGTTTCGCTTTCGGGAACCGTAGAGCAGGGAAATAATAAATTAGCATCTAAAACCTCATTCATTTTTGGAGCGTCCATTTCAGCTCCAAGTTATAACAAGTTATATCCTTCACCCTTGGAAGGATTTTTAGAATATGTAATCTACAGTATATAACTGTCCTGCTAGCACAACACCTCACACTTCAGCTTATCGAGAAAAAATAAATACGCTAGCAAGACTCAAATAATGTCTTTTTATGTGCGACGTGAAGACTTCGCATAGCCAAAGCATCGGCAAATGACTTTATGTCAAGGACGCAAAGACATTGTGCTATTACTATGTGCTTCATATACTCTTTCTTTCTGTATTAATGTACTTAACTAACTAACTAGCCATATGTTATTACATGATGTCAGCTCCCACTTTTTAGCCTGGTTGCGTAAGGTTCCAGGCAACTAGTTGGCCTGGCTAGTAAATTTATCCAACTTTGTCCACCCCTGCCATGTTTAGGGATTCTACTCTAGGCTGGGTGCTTGTGTAAATAGAAGCGAAAGGAATGTAATAGTGACTAAAATCAAAAAGAAGAGAAAGTAGCGACTCTATTTGCACCCAGGTGAAAATAGCATTGGCCATATAACATACACACAAAAAGAGTGTAATAGAATTGGGACATTTTTTAGCCAGCTGCTTAAACATAGCACTCAGTAATGTTGACAGTTCAGTACTAAGAAATTAAAACCATCAACCAGCTGCAATAGCAAGTGAAGTACTTACTATATTGTGTCATTTAAACCAATAGAAAGTTTTAGATTGGAGCCTATGGGTTTGACAGTGGCAGAAATGGGTACAAATAGTGAACGTTGCTATTTTCACCAAAGTGCTAATTTGCACCCGTGAGTAAATATATAAATAAAGGAATGTAGAAAGGAATGAATGAGGGTCAAAGGACTGAACTCCAGTCAGTGTATCATCTAGTGTCTGCATCAGAAGCAGGAGGAAATGCATCTTTGAACACCGTATTCAACTTTCTTCTTCTTGCCAGGGGCTAAAAAGAACCAAATTTCAATTTGCCACCTACAAAACTGTAATCTACCCCTGCTGAGAATTTAAAGCAGGAGGTGCGCAGAGAGGGAGGGGCAAAGAGAGCCCAAAAAAGAGTGTCTTCTGGTAAGGAACCAAAAGCATGGAAAAAGTACAAAGATGAACAAGAGTAAAAATGTGTTCCTGGCAGGTAAATGCATGTACCCTGCATTAACTGGCTCAGTGAAAAGATTTCTCACAGTGTTCATAGAGTTGACTCTGTAGAAGAAAATAGCTACTGTAAATATATTCAGCTGCTGTAAATATATATACTGTATGTAAATAAATGTGCATGTAGTATATACACTGTCAATATATTCAGTATATATTCTGTATGTACATTCAACACCCCACTTTAATAGGAACCTTTAACCATGGCATGGTTGTTGGTGCCAGACAGGCTGGTTTGAGTATTTCAGAAAGTGCTGATCTCCCGGGATTTTCAAGTAAACAGTCTCTAGAGTTTACACAGAATGGTGCGAAAAGCAAAGAAACATCCAGTGAGCGGCAGTTCTGCAGGCCGAAACACTTTGTCAATGAGAGAGGTCAGAGGAGAATGACCAGCTTGCATGAAGGCTGACTCAAACAACCACTCTTTACAACCGGGGTGAGCAGAAAAGCATCTCACATTGACCACTGAGGTGGATGAGCATATATTAATAAGTGTATATTAATTCATTCATTCATCTTGAGAAAGTACTTTATCCTGGTCAGGGTCACGGTGGATCCAGAGAATATCATCAGTTACAATTTAAATATACAGTATGCCATTGCAACAATCAAGCAAACTGTGTGTGAAAAAGATATTCAGCTTCATGCAAGGATTTCTAAAGCTTGTAAAATTGCTAATGTAATAACAGTTATTGATAAGTTATTAAAAAAATAGTAGATTCAGACTTTAGTCCATGCTATATATATTCAGGTACATAAATCATTCCTTAAATTTACAGATAATAACAGAAGAGAAATTAGAAATCACAGAGCAGTGAAGTCACCGGGTCTGGCATCATGGGTATTTTTAGATTACTCATACAAAGATGGAACTCTGGCATGGGAAAATAAATAAACAAGCAGCCTATTGATTTGTATTCTAGGCCGCGGCCGGTAAGCCTTTTTCGAGCGGCCCATTTTTCAAGCCCAGCCCAGAACTATCATCTCAGGCCACCCATGGCAAACAGACCAGAATACAGATGCTCTACCGGGATCCGTTTATTACTGAAATCCATCTGCAGCAAAGATTTTCTAATAGTAATAAATTCCATGGAAGTACACTTGTCCTCTATTGGTCTGCTTTATCGACCTGCTGCTATATGTAAATATATTGCAATACATAGTCACTTTAACAGACTGTCGCCCCAGTAGCTCTCAAGTATTTTTAACACAAAAACTGAAAGAACTGATAAGTTGTGGCTGAATTATTGCTGGTAGATAATTGTCATGTAAAATATAATAAATTCCATTATCATATTACTGTTTTATGTACACATATAGGTAGAGCTATATTTACATAGTGATATATATTGCTATATGGATGAATTATCTAGATTATTTATTCATAGATGAATAATCTAGACAGAATTCCAGTGACTCCGGTGTTATTAGATATTTTGCACAGAAGAAATTTGCAGTTTTCTGATCTGATCCTGAAGCTTGTGGCCAGAAAAGTGTACAAAAGATATTAGGCACAATTCCAGTGACTCTGGTCCAATTAGTATATCTTGCTCTGAAAATCTCAGTGAGCCACAAAGTTCAAATGTTTGGATGGTACACGGAAGAGCCAAGTTTTAGGATCCGGGAACCTGTGGCCAGAAAAGTGTACAAAATATATCAGATCCTCTGTGGCCCATGGGTAGAGTGTCTGAGGCAGTGACTAGCTGCAGATGGACTATATAACCACATAAACCAGACTTCACGTCACTGTGATGCACAGTGGTGGTAAAAATGCCTGTTAAAAAATAAACATAAAAATAAAATAAAATAATTAAAAAGAAATACTGCCTGAGAGAGCAAGCAGTTTGCCAGGAAGCATAAACACTGTTGAGTATATCTATAAGTTCACACAGCAATTTGATTATGAAAGTCAATAAAATGTAACGTAAAAATTCTAAATAAGTGAATAAAATGCTGAGATGGTAAAGGGGTTACAGTTAATTCCAGAATAAAGGTGTTGTAGTATTAACTGATTGAACATCAGAGGGGCAGCACCTCTCAGAGCGGCACATTTTCTCACACATAGCAAGGGCACTTCATCTCATTGTCTTGCATTTAGGAGAGATTATAGGGCACTTCATCTTATTTTCTCATTTGTTGGACAGCCAGTAGGACACTTCTTCACGTTTTGTCCACTGTAAGGGCACACTAAAGGGCACTTTATATACCATAGGGGCAGCCTAGAGGGCACTTGCAGCTATTTTGGACCATGTTGACAGTGGGGGACAGTCGAGTCTGCCAGTGTAGCCAACCGAAATGGTACACAGGAGATCAACTGAAACATCCAGATGGTTTACTGAACACTTAAAGAAGACGCTTAAAACTAAGCCCCTGAAGTTCAAGGTAAATGTTTCCAACCACAAACCTACTAACTTTGTTAACAATGAGTTAAATGTATAGAGGATAGCCACTGCTATGATAATGATTGCACATGAATTGCTTCCGGATAGGTTTTTGTGAGCTTTTTGCAGTTTTGGTTGCTTTGTTTGATTAATATGATGCTTTTGGGAAATTGCTGAACTTTGGTTAATTAGGTTCAGCCTAATTAAGGCCTTTTCAGTGCCAACTGATATATAAATGAGTACTTTTGGAAAATACATTCAGCACAAACTTTATGATGTTGACAAAAATAAGCCAGCTGCAACATTTTTGCTGGTGTCTGGTGAATATTAATATAAAACCAACTTTATCCTCGAAATACAGGGTTATAATTTAGAGACACTTTGCTGTTATTTTGATTTGGCAAATAGTCTCCATATTACCAATTCTATCGACATTCCACCTGTTTTATTTTTTTCAGTATTTAGTACAGTATATCCTACATGCCTACATATTTTCCTAATTTTCAGAATACTATTTATTTCACCCACAGTGTTCCCAATGCTTCATAACTGTTGGCCTGTATTGCATGGAGAAATGGAGAAAAATCTCTATGGAGAACAAAAAAGTCATGCTAAAACCTCCAAACCTTTAAATGTTGCTTTCTTCACCTTCTTTACACATGATATTATTTATGTAATAATTCTTAGCAAATCACTCGCAAGATGGCGACTAACTGCATGCACCAGGCATCACAAGTAAATGATCATGTTGGGATCAGGAATGAAATGTGTAGCAATTAATCTTCAGGTTTAACTCTTAACACGAAGGAGTCATCTTTCTTTCTATCTCTTTCTCTCTTTCTTTTTTCTCTTTTTCTCTCTCTATGTCTCATTCAGTGCAAAGCAAAACATGCCAGCATTACTCCAGCTCAAACACAGATAGGTGAAAAATAAAAAGCCCTGATTTGTATTGAATGCTGTACCTCAGGAGAGACGCAGCACAAATACACATCAAAGTGGAGATGTAAATGGCACAGCATTGAGTTTGTTTATATACGCTCACTTTGAGTTACAAGCTGGAGCTGAAATCATGGCACATTTTGTCATCAGGGGCTACAATTTTCTCCCGAACCACCAAGAATTTACACAAGGCAAGAAAAGTTAATGTTAGAATTAGAGCTGGGGTTAAAGGTAGTTATGTTTGTATGTAATGACTATAACTGGTTCATATAAAATAAAAGGTTTTGCACATTTGATATGAACTTGAAACTGTAATGTGCAGATATACAAGGCTCGCCTTGCAAAATTCATCACCTCTTCTGAAATTTATGAGCAATTAAATATTAGCCTCAAGGATTTTAATCGATATAAGATTAAAAATTAGTTTATTTGCCTCTTTTTGCTCTGTTTGACCATTTGCCTGTTGAACTGCTCCAGTTTAGGTCGTGTATTGGTTCCTGTGCATTTCCGGTTCACTTCCTGGTCTAATGACCCTGCTTCTGGTTTTGTAAAATCTGTTTTTATAAACTCTCCAAGCTTGCATCCTCATACTGAGTGTCACATAAATGATACATAGTCCATCCTGAAAACTGCATGACTATAGTAGCGTAGAATCCACAGCGAAAGGAAATATGAAAAAATGATCAAAGCAGTTCTGCCTTCATGCATTGTTGACTTGGGCCTTGTTTGTGTGTGTGTGTGTGTGTGTGTGTGTGTGTGTGCGCGCGTGCGTTTTCGATGTGGGTCACAGTTGGCCGTGGGTGAGTGTGAGTCCATATGTGTGGAGCTTTGTGTTTTCTCTGTTAGTCATGGCTTGTGCTGGAGCGATAAGTGGTTGGTCTGTGTGTAAGTGTGTGACAAAGAGAAAGAGAGAGAGAGAGACAAGGACACAGTGTGCTTTTGAATAAAAGACATGGACTCACACATGTGAAAGGTAAGACAAATAAGACAGGAAAACGAGGCAGTGCTAAGATTCAGACAGAAAGGGGATAAAGTGATAAAGAAAGACAGATAGACAGACAGAAAGAGATCCAGATGGCCATGGGGCTACTACATCAGCTGAGATTCTCTACTGATTCTGGACGAAGCCCAAACTCACACACACACTACACAGTCCTGCACTCCTCCTGTTAAACACAGCCCCGGGGTTTTACTCACCTCTTCCATTCTGTGCATACACACACACACACACACACACACACACACACACACACACACACACAAACACACGCTCTCTCCAAATGCTCCCTGCTTCCTTACTAATTACTCGACTCCAATGTACTATTGCATAAAGTATAGGTTTTTTTACTTATTATACTCCTTTATTCCTCAGGATCAAGATGACTTGATCCTCCTCCAGCCATACAAGCAGATACACAAACATGGATCTGTCTGTCTGTCTGCCTGCCTCTCTGTCTGCCTGTCTGTCTGTCTGTCTGTCTGTCTATCTGTCTGTCTGTCTGCCTGCCTCTCTGCCTCTCTGTCTGCCTCTCTGTCTGTCTGTCTGTCTGCCTCTCTGTCTGTCTGTCTATCTGTCTGTCTGTCTGCCTGCCTCTCTGCCTCTCTGTCTGTCTGCCTCTCTGTCTGTCTGTCTGCCTGTCTGTCTGCCTCTCTGTCTGCCTCTCTGTCTGCCTGTCTGTCTGCCTCTCTGTCTGTCTGTCTGTCTGTCTGTCTGTCTGTGTGTCTGTCTGCCTCTCTGTCTGTCTGTCTGTCTGTCTGTCTGTCTCTCTGTCTGCCTGTCTGTCTGTGTGTCTGTCTGTCTGCCTCTCTGTTTGTCTGTCTGCCTCTCTGTCTGTCTGTCTGTGTGTCTGCCCCTGGTACCCCCGTTTCTTTCTGAATCTTAACAGTGCCACTTTCTCCGGCTTATTCGATCTTCCACATGTGATTTCATGTCTTTTCTTTAAAAGCACACTGTGTCCTTGTGTCTCTGTCTCTCTCTCTCTCTCTCTCACACACACACACACACACACACACACACACACCCTGCTTCCTCACATATTCCTCCCTCCTTTCCCACAAGTACAGTTATATAAAGTATAATGTTCTTGCTGTTAGTCTCAGTTGCTTTATCCTCGGCTTGGCCTCAGAGTACCGTACTAACCGGCTCAGAGCGGCTTGCGTGGCCCGATCGTCTCCCTGTTTCCTGCATCATCGCTCGCACACCCTCCTTAAGAGCAGTCAGATGACTGCGTTTCCTTTAGCTTGAGCAACGTGTCAGATCGACATCATTAACTGCCATAAACTCAATGGAGCCTGTACTGCAAAGACAGCCCAGGTACCTACACAACGTTCACCTCACTAAACTAAAGCACTCGACCATTTCTTCCAGACCTGTGTGCTGAATAAGGCTGTTTGCATATTAATTAGGAATTTTGCTGTCTTCCTGCAAAGAAGACTTGTGTTTTATTTGCACACTTCCTTACAGTCAGTAGCAGAAAATGATAAATGTACCATCAGAATTGAGATGATAGAGATTGAGCAGAGAGAGAGAGATTGTCAGCGCGTCTGTTCGAGGGAACGTAAGAGAAAACAGCGACGTTTTGAGTGACACGAGTGAGGATTTGGGCGTGTTGCTATAGAAAAGCATGGGGATGGTTTGTTTTGTATGATTCACTGAGCAGAATCCATACATTTGGGATTTATTTAAAAGATACAGAGACCACATTGAAAGTCTGGGATATTTAAATTTTATTTATTTAAAATTGGAAATCAACAGAAGGTTTTAGAATTTTGAAATACTTAAAACAAAGATAGTAAATGTTCAATATCATGAATAGTTGGTATTCAAGATTCTGCACTATTTCTAGGTCCTTATTTAAATGTAAGCAAAGGTGTGATATTGACCATGTTAACTGCTCTGTACAAAAGATCAGAATTTCCTCATATCTAATCTCTTCTATTGAAGCACATGCTCAGATGAAACTCTGATGGATTTGAAATGCATCTTAAGGTTTTGCACAAACTTGTGGAGTCCATGCCAGCTCGAGTGCACACTGTCATTAAAGCAAAAAGTGGACATACCAAATACTAAGAAACTCTGAAATTCATGTAAATATTTCAAAGATTCTATTTTTCACTCAAGTTGTTATCAATAATATTATTTGTAATGAAAATTGTTGTATTATTTTAGAAAATAATGCAAAATAGAAGCATTTTCACTACTGTTCTCAGACTTTTGGACCCTGCTGTATGTCAGTAGATATAGTAAAGGTAAAGTTTTCTGTACTCACAGTTGACTTACTGAGGGACAGGAACATGATTTTTTTTGTTGGTCTATTTTTTTTTCTGTCAATAATAGCACATCCTGAATTGTTTTATTCCTCTTTTATATGACAGCCCGGTTGAATCAGTTTTCAATTCATTTCGTTTGTAATTTTCTAGAACAGCAGCTCTGACAATAGTTGGAGCAGTAAATAGTGGTCTCATTTTTATCGTTTCTATAGTAACAGCTCATTCACAGGGATGTGCATGATGTATGCTGCACATAATCTAAGACTAATAATAAACAGATTTAAAATGTGTTGTTATTTAGCAACATATAATGATTGATATGGTGAAGTTTTCTGTAAGGAGTTTTGTTTACCATTTATGGAAGGAGTCTCCAGTGTCAGTGCTTTGTTACCGTCAATAAGTTTCCCACCACGGGAAAGTGTTTGTGTTTTCTGGTTTCTGTTTTTTTATCTCATTAACTTCATTAAAGAGTTAAAAAGAGAGACTTGTGAGGGAAATGTTTACAGTAGCTGTAATGATAAGAGGTACATATTTTTTTTTTTTTTTTTTTTTTTTTTTTTTGCGGACGTTCCATAATGTTAAATGTAACTACAAACTGAGGAAAGGTATGATATGTTCTTTAATTACTAAAAAAAAACTATAATCGTTGACAAATTGCTGTGGTATGTAAGGAATAACACACAGCGGTTCATGCTGTTATGGGAAAACAGTCAACTTCTGAGTGGGAACTGGAGCACACCACTGCATTGTGGGTTATCACATTCTGATCTGATAGTATTTTTCATAATCAGGCTGTGTAAACTGCATTGAGTTTGTATATGTCAATCATACAGAGGCTTCTGGAGTATTCTGTACAATAACATTCATAAAGTGAGTTTCTCTGACACTGAATATTGTCCTCTCATGCGTGAAGAACATATTTAATAGAGATGGCACTGAAGCTGTCACATGTGTCTCAGCAATGTGTTAAACGTGTGTGTGTGTGTGTGTGTGTGTGTGCTGAGCCCCAGTCCAACATGACCTGCTTACTGTGTATCAGGATCTGGAAAGAATCTTAGTTCTGAACTCAGCACTTCAGGACAGTGAGCTAATACTTTGAGGCTAATCCTGCTTCAGCAGAAAAAGTGGATTTGGCTCTTACAGAGTCAACATATTTAATCAGGCTGGCACACAGCAGAACCTCAGCGAGTTCATCCAACTGCGTATTTGTTCATCCGTCTGGCTGCCCTTTCCTTTTAAAGCTTATCTAAATCTTTTTGATTGAATAGCTTGTTTTGTTTGATATTAGATTGATATTTCAATTTGAAGTGTTACACATTTACAGGTAACAAGACCTTCATGACCCTAACATAACCCTACAGAAACGTGTATAAAGCTTTATTCTAACAGTCGTCATCTTGATATCTTTTTGAAGTTAAGTTAAATTAACACTTTACTCAAGTGATGTAGATTTTGGTAATGCTATTTCAACAGTACTAACATAGGACATTTGTAACATTCCTAACCATCTTCTGAGAGATTTGTGTCAAAAAGTGTAAGGAGACTTTTTACATGAATGAGAGAAATAAATAATGTTTTAATAATTCTTTGAGAAATACGTTGCTGCTTTTTAAAGTTTGTAAAAAATCATCCATTTGTCTGGATTAATTTGTTTTGAAATATTGCTTATCCCAATAAAGTCCCAGTTTATTATTGAGTTATTTATCTTAAACCTTTCTAGCAGTACACTGGCGTTCCATTCCGCAGACAGAACTTATCAGACAATCAGTAATTTATTGCTGCAAGTCTGTTATAAGATTAGTCAGCACACTGTTGGGTTTCTGTGTGTAGAGTATCATGACTCTGTGTTTAGCTGCTGGTGAGCAGGGTGATGGGAAAAGGGGAGGGGTGTGAGCCCCCTGTTGGGCAAACAATTCCCACCTCTCCACAATAACACTGGTACAGAGATAAAACAGACAGCACAACTAAAGCTTTTTTTGGTAGTAAAACACCGTATACAACTGCAACATTTTAACCTAGTAAACCTAGGTAAGAAATACTTAAGAAAAACTGCAAATTCTTAAATACTTTCATATGAGACATTATCCACTATTGTGGAGTGCAAATAAATTCAGTGCTGAACATGAGCATCTCCAAAACAGGCCGAAATTCCTTTTTTTTTTTTTTTTTTGGCTTCTAAAAAGTGTTATTACTCAGTAGCTGCTATGAATTATTCAGTCATTAAAGTGAAACTGACAGTACAGTTATGGAGGCAGGTCTTGGGATTTGAAGAAAAATGCTAACCTTCATTTTAAATGTCTGACACCTACACAGTAGGAGCGTAACCGAATATGAATACATTATTCAGATTGAACAGATAATGTGATCTAAAATGTGATTTACAAATACACTGTTTGTTTAGCTTGCCAGAAAGCTTCGCGGTGGGACTATGTGTGCATCTGAACTCGAATCCCATAGGACAAAACAAACAAACAAACAAACAAAAAAAGCAAGGTTTTTACTTTCAGTGGTTTGAAAGTAAACATGGTTGCCAGGTTTCAGCAAAAGTCCCAATCCCAACTGCACAAAAAGACTTGAAACCAGCCCCAAATTTTGGGCATAGGAAAAGGGAGACATTATTTCTTCTTTTTCTCAGTCTTTGTAAGGGGGGGAAGTTAACAGTGGTGCACACGCATTGCCGATGTATTCATAGAGCCGCCACTCCATATTCTATATGGCCAAAAGTTTGTGGACACCTGAACATCAAACCCATATGTTATACGCTTTGTATGCTGTAGCATTACAGTCTCACTTCACTGGAACGAAGAAAGAATAAAGAAATTGTGTAATTTTTCAATTGCATTATGTAAGAACAAAAACATATTCAAGAAAAGTTTTTTGGGGTTTTTTTGGCAATCTTGCAAATCTCTGCTGGGGTCTCCAAAAAATAATTATTCAATTAATTTTTAAAATATGAACTTGTGTTTTTGGAAAGTTGTCCATTGTTTTTAAAATACAATCTTCCTGGAAAATCATATGGACATTATAATGAAATGCCACTTAATGGACCCCATTTAAAATGACAGCAGCACTGTGTTCCAGCTTCATAATAGATTCTGGTAGTGTGTCCAGTGAGTTTTCTGAAATGTAACAAACCAGTAAACAAAACTCAATTTTGTTGTCAACCAAAAACAACAGTTCTCTGATTAGGGAAAGGCATCATTGTTTTGAAACGTAGTTAGCCACATTAGATAGATTTTTTTTTTACAGAAGAAGAACATTTTTATAGAGCTTTTGGTTCAGGAGTTGAATAAAATTATGTTCTGCAAACTGATATTTGTTATCATAATGCATGAATGAATAATGGCATTTCTGGTGTAAGACCACGCCCACTTCTGGTTTAAAACTGAATACGAACAGATAGGAATATTTGGAGTACTAAACCGATACAGATAGTGGCACTGCATTACGCCCCTCCTAAACATACAGTACATTTCTCCATTTAGTATTAGTTAGTAGTTATTTTAGGAGAAAAAGCTCTATGAGAGGAGGTCTGACCTCTTAGTGTACACCCTAAATGACATTACCTTTCTAATTTTGGAGATGTAAATATCCATTTTGCTAACAGAACCCTGAAGGATTCAGTCCCATTAAATCATTTCCCTTCACATCTTCTTCTTTTTCCACCTCTTTTAATTTTTTATACATTCTCTTTGATAGTGCCTCTAAAGACCATTTTGGTCTGAAGCAGTGTTTGGATTCAAATCACAGCTCTGAAACAAGCAGTTTGCAGGAATTAGCTTTTAAAGTGCCTCTAGCTCAGGCATCTCGACTGGATGCAGCGCCGGCGAGATGCACCGTAATTGATGGCACTCGTAATTGAAACTAAAAATAGCCAGCTAGAAACTAAAGCTTAAATTCAATTCTCTGCTGCTTCCCTGATGTGCACATCTGCTGCTTCATAGTAGTAGACTTGTATAATGCTTCAAATGAAGTATGCAGGTTAAATAATCAACTTTCTTTGACTTTAATGGTGCCTGATGGTATGAAACGCTGCTCCACTGGTGTTAAGTAAAGTAACATTTTAACGTCTGATCCCAAATTTAGTTGTCAGCAGTCAAGGATGTTTGTGAATCTGCATGTCCTGTAGAGCACAATTTATAGCTTCCAAAGTGAGATGCAAGGACTCTGTGTGTGTCTGTGTGTGTGTGTGTGTGTGTGTGTGTGTGTCTGTGTGAGTGAGTGAGTTCTGGGAAAATTTCTGTGATGAATGTGTGGTGTCAGAGTGCTGATGCAGAAATGTCTCACTCAGACAGACAATGTCAGGAAATCGTAAAAACATGAACACACAGCCAAGATAGCTCATAGCAAAATCACCTCAGACTTCAGGTTCAAGGGCTGCGTTCCCAAACAACTGTCAGAAAATGATAATAAAATCAAATAAACTTAAAGTACTGGATACAGTGTTCTATTCAGGAGCATCTCGTTCATAGAGGCATATATATCATCCAAATGTTAATCTTCTTTGTCATTATTCATATCTCCATTCATTTCAAATTCTGTTGACATACTAATTTCCTCTTTTGAGTGACCAACAGTGTTACAAAATGTCCCCGCTTGACAGATTCCATTGATTTGCTCACCTTTATAGATGTTGCACAGTCGTGGGGCAGTGTGCGCCCTGCCCCATTTAGAGTGATAGTTATTATTGCACCTAGTGCTCAGAAATGGGAACTGCAACATCTGGTCTGTATCAGACACTACAGGGGAAAGATAATAAATAATCAGTTTAATGGCCACAGTCTAGGCCTAGGCTTAATATGTCTCCAATAAAGTGGCTCCATAACATGAAACCAATCCATGAAGGAATGAAGCAGCAATAGCAGGGGCGAGTAATAACGCGGCAGTAGCTTCTAACACCAATCACTCTAATAGACTAAAGCTTTTAAAGCCTCAGTAAAATTCCCTCCACCCAACAGCAGATAAGCAGAGAAGAGACTCAGAGCTGCTGGTATAACCTTCTAAATGAAGATATCCATCAGACTGACGATTGTTACTATTAAACAATAAGATTAAGCCTGCTTACTGTTTCCTGATTAAACACTGAGGCCACTATTAAGAACTGTTGTTATTTTATTCGTAATCAACAGCTAGTAATTTTTTTTAATTGAAATTATATTTCTGAAAGAAGAATACACAATTTAAAAAAAGTGTTCTTATTGAGTAACACAGATCATAGACAACCTCACTGCTGAATAGTAGAGTCAACTTCAAGTGTTCGTCATTAAGAAATGGCAATAATTAACACTGTGTGTTAGCGTCCTACACTCTTAGGGAAAAAACGTGTTGTTTATTATGTTTACTTAACTATACAAGAATATAATAAGTACCTCTGCTGGTGTTCAACACAGAGCTGATGCATGCATAGTTTATATAATTTTACTGCAACTTTATAATGAACTTTGTTACAGCTAATAACGTTTATTTACAGTCCCGACTTCAGTTTTCCAGCATTCGTGACCATGTTAATAGTTAATCAAACAAAAATTGCAGCTACAGTCACCTCCTAACCAGCTTCCAGTGTTATTTTTTCCACAGTAATGACGTCACATGTACACGACACACACGTTACATGTGTCTGGCCACGCCCACTCCTTGCCACCCCCTCAAAGGCACAAGTGATACTTTTGGCAATCAGCGAAAGTTAGGGGACGCAATAGGATGATGGTACATTACACACGATCTCTCAAGCCTAGCACAAAGCGTTCTTCAGTTTGTCCCTCTGGGACTTCCGTTTCAGAAAGGATTCCAATTAAAACTTGTTTAGGAATCTAGAATGCTTTCTTATCTTTCCTTCTCAATGATGTGATACCACCAAGGGTGCACCTTTTTTCTTTTAAAAATAATGTAAGGTACATAATTGGACCTTAAATTCCACTTTACTCTAAAAGCTATTTAATGATACACCACATTCACCTTCCCAATACATTCATGCATACTAATTTACATATTCACACTACCATTCCAGCAACAATAAAAAGTACGGTTTAGTACTTTATTTCTGCCAGTGTGCCAAGAAAATGTTTCCTTTAGCATCCTAAAAATTGGTTCTTTGGTTTGTACTTCTAGGAAAAACTTTTGAAGGTTTTATGCAGAAGCCTAGAACAGAGGATTTTCCTGTTATAGAGGGTTTCATGTAAGGTAGCAGAGAACTCTTATCTATCCAAAAGAGCAAAATGACTCAGTGGTGGCTCAGTGATTAAAGTAATTGGTCTACTATCATGAGTCCTTGAGTGTGGTCCTTAACCTCATGTGTGTCTACACTGTAAAGTCCCTTGTGATATCAGCCAAATCAGTAAAATGTAAAGGTAAGTTTAAAAAAAAAAAAAAAAAAAAAACCTTTGAAGAACCCTTTCTTATAACAGTATAAAGGTACTAATGGCCACATTAATAGGAACACCTGTGCACATGCTCATTCATGAAATTATATAATCAGGTCAAGGGCTTTGTAAATCAATCATTAGAATGGGTTAAAAATGTCATCTCAGTGTCTTTGAGCATGGCATGGTTGTTGGTGCCAGACAGGTTGGTTTGAGTATTTCAGGAACTGTTGATCTGGGATTTTCACACACGACAGTCTCTCGAGTTTACACAGAATGGTGAGAAAAACAAAAAGTATCCATTCAGCGGGTCGAAACACCTTGGTGATGAGAGAGATCAGAGGAGAATGGCCAGAATGGTTTGACCTGACAGGAAGGTTACGCTAACTCAAATAAGCACTCTTTACAACCGTGGTGAGCAGAACAGCATCTCAAACACGCCAAACCTTGAGACGGATGGGCTACAAGAGCAAAAGACCTCATCAGGGTTCCACTCCTGCCATCCAAAAACAGTGAATGTATGTATGTTGGGTGAACAGGACATTCAGATACATTTCCAATTTCATATAAGAATTTCACAAGATTTCATGAAATAAACATCGTCCTTGGCAGTGAACCCAGACTTCTAAAGAAACACATAACAAATGCAGCTTTGACTCAGGCTGCCATATTTACAACCGTTGCTGTAATCTCTCAGTAACAACAGTCCAACAGACACTAAATCAACGCTAAGCCTGGAGATATTAACCAGTTTATAAAGACAATGGTGTAATCTCTGTGTATGTTAATCCAGGCAGTGGCCCAGGCATTGGGTCTCAGGGCAAGCACATACAAAAGTTATATAAATCTCTTACCCCTCCTCTGCTAGGTGGTCCATGTGACCCAGTGTTTACTGCAGAGTTAAGCTTCTTCTAGGGAAGCACAAGGTCAAAGCGTCCATCACATTTCTACAGTTTTCCTCTTTAGCAGTAGGTGTCCATTTATGGGTGCAATTAAGATAGGGAGCAAATGGAATAGGAACTAAACTGACCTTTTTGTACTTTTCCCAAAGACCATTTTCTAAAACAAATTCCACCTTCGTACTATGAGGTCAAATGTCTAGTAATAGTTATCTATGTAGTGCAAGTCATTTAGATTTTATTAATGTAGATTTTTTTTTTAATATTCATTAAAGTGAATCGGGCCAAGTACATTTCACTTTACATTGGAAAAATACATTTTTATTGGGGCCACTTAATCAGATTTCATCAGGCTCATTCGTCGCTCGCACACCTTCTGTGCCATTCCACAGGGAAATAATAGGGAAATCAAACTCATTTAAGAATAAGTCCATGTTTCTTTATAGATCATAATGCAATGGGAATTTATGTTTTATTCCAGAAGAGCAACTGTAATTAAATCCCAGGGAGTTCATTCTGTACTGGGAAAGTCAAATTGTTAATAAGAGTGATTTTCCTTCGTATCAGTCATTGGGCCCATGGTGGGATTTTTACCATGTTTCTATGCCAATTTTTTTTTTTTTTTTTTGCAAAATTGTATTTTTGTCAGCTTTATTTATGCCCAGAATAGGCTAGACCAAATGAAGTAGACAAAAGACCACAACACCAACCAACCAACAACCAGAGCACACCAACAACCATGACTAGAATGCTAGCTTTTTCACCGCACATAAGATCATGGTCTAACCAACTCTAGGAGGGTGGAGTGGATAAATTATTGCTATGGAAAATGTTCTCATTTATTGAAGAAGAGTCAGAATGCGGTCATGTAGGTTTTAGGTTTAAATAAGCATATTGTATGGCTGTAGATTCCATCATCTCTCTGCGTGAGCTGGGTGTTTGTGATTTAGTCAAGAAAGACAACTGTTGAGGGGGCTAAAGCAACTGCATTCTATGAGCCCTTAACTCGAGAGTTTGCTCAAGTTTGGCCAATTTGGACTCCGTTTCAACCAATACTTCTGAGAACTTGGTCTCTTGGTAATGACTTTATCGCCTTCCACTATCTGCTGCAGAAGACACTGTTGAGGACGAAGTGAAAGTTCTCTCACATTGAAAAGAGAGAAAAATGAACTAGGGAGAGAAACCGAGAAAGCTAGCGAGTTTCATTGTATGTTTTTGTTCTTGGTGGGGGGTTGACCAGTAATGATAGACTCTCAGTTGAATTAGAAAGCCATTGAGTCTCTGCAAGTGGTCCCACTTTCACCATTCAGAGCTCTGTTATTTCTGCTAATCTAAAGCCTCTAACCACGAGAGAGTTTTTCTACTGTTCGCTCCAGTTCACTGCTCCTTGATCCTGACTGCTTCAAAGGGCTTTTTGTTTTTTAATACAGAACACTCTTACAGCTTCACTGAAAGGAGAACGGTCCATCGCTGCCTTTAACTACTGTGTGTATTGGGTGCGTTGGGTTTGTGTACGGCCGCTACTACCGAGAATTGTTTCTGAGAACTGGAACATGTTCTCGGAAAAATGGAGTAACAAAAGAAACTGAATTTCTTTGAAATAAGATAATCTCTGAAAATGGCTATTGAACATGACCAACAATGGGAAAATGAGAAAACCACATGGGTTAAAGAATGTTGAGTCAGAACACTCCATCAATGAAAAGATACCAGTTCTGTACCAGTAGCCATGTTTTCATTGTACTGTAAACAATAAACAGTGTTTTGGGAGCAAGAAGTATTTGTTAGATCGTTTTTGATGGTTTCTCCACTAATTTCATTCAGAAATTTACAATGGCATGACAGCGTTTGGTTTTACAAATGCCCAAATGTATGACAGTGCCATGGGAATAGATGGATCAGCTGTAATGACAACACGTTTCAACAAAATGTCACATGAGACAGTGGGACAGTGAACAAACAACATATAGGTCTTTATTTTATTTCTTAAACTGCACTTAGTTTACTTAGTTCTGAAACTGCAGGCTGCCCAATCATGACATTGTTATATAGAAAGTTCACAGTGTATAGAAAGCATATAGAATGCGTTTCATTGGAGTTTCTGCATTATGTTTATAATATACAACTGCACATAAGGTCACATGGATGCCGCAGGTCACGTGGACTCACTCTGGGGTGCTTTGTAACATTTGTTAAAATTTGGCCTGTAGGCTTGCCTGACCTGAACAAATCATCAACTTTAGTTACATTTAGTTCATTCATATGAAAAGACATATTTACTGACAGCAAGAATAGTGACTCAATTATGCACAATTCTGCCCTTGAACCTTGCTTTTGATTTTTTTTCTTTTTGTATATTTGTATATTGTGTCTTGCGTTTACGTTACACTGTATTATACTTAACAGTGAAGAAAAAAACTTCTTCAGTCATCATTTTCTTCCTGAATTTGTTGCTGGCTCAAGTGCTTGCTTTTAACTGTGGCCGTCTAGACACGAATGAAAACCACGTATCGGACAGCTCTACTCAAGAAAATCTGCCATCATGACTGAATTTGGCATCAGAAAATCAACATAAGTACCTGCGTAACCTGAGTCTGAATACAAGAAACATTCCCGGCATAAATACTGAAATAAATTTTAAAATTAAGTAGCAGACTGAATACGGCCCTAACAACAAAAAGCAGTACATACTGGTATTTAGTAATAGCAGACCAGAACCAATGTGAGTCCTTTAAATATGGAACAAGTTTCTGCTTGCAGCTTCTCAAGGGACAATTTTTAAAAATTAAGCCGGCTGCATTTAGAAGTTTAGACATTTTCTTTTTATCCTAAATGACTTACAAGTGAGGTGGAATGCACTCTAAGCATATAGCAGAGTAGTTGAGTGTCTGGCTCAAAGATCCACCATTAGCTTTGTAACAGTGTTTGGATTTAATTCCCAGCCTCCTGAACAGAAACATAACCACTGAGCTACCACCACCTACCTAACCTCATCTGAACCCTGCTGATTCAAAATAATTCCAATATTCCTTCATAAGTAAAGTCTACTTCTAGTTCTTTATCTGTCGAATTCGTAGGAAGGACAAATAAATATCTTTGACAGGAATTGTGTATTCATTGTGGATCCAGGACCTGATAAAGAGTAGACTGTTACTCTTGCAGGATTTGCTTTTTGTATGCTTTAGAAAGTCTGACCTTTGGAACTGAATCTGAATAGACCTTCTCTCAAGAAGTGTGATGTTTTTCCTCTTCCTCAGCATCAAATCACTGGTTAAACTGTTCCAGTGGATTAGCCATCTTTGGTACTTGACTTTGGGTTTGAGTCTAAAGTGTGGATATAAAATAGGGCTCTATTTTCACATGGACTCAAACACAATGTCTTGGAATAACTATTATTTGGTTGGGTATACACCAGTGTTTTACTGTTTATCTCCCGCTGCTCAGAATTCAACTTGGCTGTGTTAACATTGGTGAAGCAGTACATCACTGCAGGTGACATTCAAAATCTGCTACAAGAGTGTTATTTTCCAACGATCCTCCCAGGACCTTCTCTTAGTGCAAATGCAAGGTCAAAACTCCTGAGTTCAGGCTAAGTCCCCTTCTAGTTCGGATCCAGTTTCGCTAATGTACAATATTTATTTCATCCTACTTAATATAAATAGTTTACTTCGCCCAACTACTAAATATAACTAAATGAATGAAAGTGACTGAACGATTTTAGCTAGATCGAATCAGAACAAACAAGTCAGTTATGTTGATCACCGTATAATTAACAGAATTAATTTAAAACTAATGTCAAGACTTGCCAGATTTCTTGCACTCACAGAGATAGCTCTAAGTTGTGTCAGCCAGCTGGGTGTTTCTATAACTAGAATATCAACGTGAAATCTTTTATATCATTATGAAAATGTCACTGCACGGCTCTCGGTTTTTAAATAGAATAAGAGGAGCTGATTTGATTGGTAACGCAAGAGCGTCGAACCACACAGCTTGATAACACAATACAGGATACTACTTTTTTGACAGGATACCACTTACACCGAAGATCACAAAATATGTTTGCGACTTCCACGTCAACCAACACGGTTATCTAACGCCTTATTTTCCCCACAAAAACAACCCTGAGCTCAAGTTACTGTCTGCATGGAGTTTAACATGTTCTCCCTGTGTCCTCTTGGGTTTCCTCAGGGTTCACTGGTTTCCTTCCACCTCCCAAAAACCTGCCAGTAGGCAAACTGACAACTCTAAATTGCTTCTAGGTATGAATGTGTGTATTATAACCTGAGATAGACTGGCGTTGCATCCAGGGAGTATTCCCGCCTCACGCCCAGTGTTCCCAGGATAGTCTTTGAATCTGTCGTGACCCTGACAAGGATAAAAGGGTTACTGAAGATGAATGATTGAATGAATGAAAAAAGTAGTGGTAGAACTGTTTATCTGCTCTCTCTCTCTCTCTCTCTCTCTCTCTCTCCTGCCCCAAGTGATACCATATGATAGAAATTGTCAATTCTTCAAATAAACATAAGGAGTGCATGAGTATATGATAATGAAAAGATTTTTATTTTGTTTTGGCAGAATACATTAGTGCAGATTTGCAACCGTTGCAGTTGCTCAGAATCTGAATCTAGAATCAAACATTTTATGTAGTATCTCACACACTTCCTCACTTTCACCCTCTCTTGCTCCATCTTTCTCTCTTTGTCTGTTAGCGCAGATTGTGCCGAGTCATGCCAACATGGTGCCCGCTGTTGCTGAGCGACAGCTGGTGAGATGTGAGAGAGACGCTTTTACGCCAGCATGCTGAGAGAGGGGAGAGTGACGTGTGCGTGTGTGTGCGTGCGTGTGAGAGTGTGCGTGTGTGGGGCAGTGTAGTGCTGGCCTAGAATGAGAGAACAACCAATATCAGTCCACAGAAAACTGCCTCAAGCCTTTAACACCATCTGAGCATGTGTACCTTAAAACCAGCATTAGTCATTATTCCAATGTTATTGGCCCACAATTCCCATAATAACCATCCTATTTTGCAATAATAACACAATAACGTCAGCTCAGATGTTTGATGCTGTCACAGTTAGCTCGCCCGTTTGGTTCATGAAGCAGAACTCATGTTTTGGTGCCAGGAAGCTGAACCAGCTGAACCGGCGCTCAGAGCCCACGACCAAGACCTGTCATTATTTCATCACTAATGAAAGGAAAATGAATCTGAAATATTATTCGGTTCATATGTATTCCTAAAATTATTAAAAGCTGAGCAGATTTTAAGACATTTAATAAAACTATATAACATGCTTTACTTATAGAGCACTTTTCATACATGGTAGCTCATAGAAAATAGTAGTATTATGGAAAGTAATGTAATAGAAGTGAAAATGTAACAAAAATAAGATTAAGGAGATAAACAGTACACAAATATAGACTATAGTTATGTATGTACTGTATATTTGAGAATTTGGGAAATCCTTTGTTAATATTTAATAGTTAAAAGCTCCTTTTACAAAATCAAATCCCAGGTAGCTTCATATTCACTGCATATGCTGTTTACATGTGGTATAATATAGCAACTATATTACTAATATTTGTGATTCAGCCACAAAAAATTTCAATCTTAGCAAGAAGAAAAGACCTACTGTATGTGTCAAAGTAAAAGGCTTTTATAAATGCAGTGGTGGCTCAGTGGTTAAGGCTCTGGGTTACTGATCAGAAGGTCGCGGATTCAAGCCCCAGCACTGCCAAGCTGCCACTGTTGGGCCCTTGTGCAAGGCCCTTAACTCTCTCTGCTCCAGGGGCGCTGTATCATGGCTGACCCTGCGCTCTAACCCCAGCTTCCTAACAAGCTGGGATATGCGAAGAAAAGAATTTCACTGTGCTGTAATGTATATGTGACAAATAAAGGCTGCTGCTTCTTTGCTTCTCTTTATGAATGACTATCCATAACAACACTCCTTTTGAACATACCATTTATTCAATAAAGCAGCTGGATGTAAAAAGAATTTCATCACGTAGATTGTGCAGCTCATTTTCCACTGCATGGATTCATATCACAGCTGAGAGTATAAAGTCAAGTGAATGCAAGGCTGCATCCCAAACTGTATAATGTGCATAAGGTAGCGTGCCTAAAGTTTTACATCTGTTGTGTACTGAAAACTACTGTATGTAGTACGGCATTATGGAGTTTTGGATGCAGCACGTATTAACAACTCTGAGGCTATAATAATGGCAATATGACTCATGGTTACTGAGTACCAGGTGAAAGAGCGTAACCTCTCCTTTGCTCCGCTGTATCTCATAGCACGCTGCTGTGTTGGCTTGTGTCTCACATCGCAATGCTGTGTAGGCACTTTCCCCGAGGTTCTGCACATCTCCAATCCTGATTAAGCCAGAGCTAAAATAAAGAGAATACAGAACAAAGCTATCACCTCTGGTCGCTTCCGATGTGTGTATTTTTATTACCCAATTAATGTCCTTTGTATATTGTTTCAAATGAATATTCATGAGCGCAGGATGTGACGTCACTGTTCCTAGGATATATCTGGTTGGAGGTAAACAGCATTGAAAACATTAGCCATAATTCACCATAATTAACCATTATTCATGCATGTGGTAGGTTGGTTAAAGGACAGGATGTTCTGCTGTCGGATATTCCTCAGGTCACTGATGAAGGAGGTATATATGCCTTTCCTTACATATTGTTCCACAGCCACAAGAATTCCAGCAGCATTACTACAAACCTAGCTTAATCTGATAATCACAGAACTGCATGTTCTATCCTAAACAGGTGAATACTGAACTGTGTAATGCATTCATTTGCCAAACAAGAAAGCTAACCAATTAGCTAGCTAACTCACCCAGCCATTACAGTGTCTGCCTGCAAGTTCTCCTTCCTGCTAGCAATAAACCGTGCTGAGTAGGTTTTAGACAGCATTTGACTTGCTCCAACTATACAATACACAATACAGATGCCATCTGCATTATAGAAGCAAATCTTTCACACCTTTCCTGAAAGAAATAATCACAAATGATTGTTTATTGTTAATTTCTGTATATATCTTGTTTGTTCGATTCTCAGGAGATTCATAAGTTACAAGCTAATCATTTTGCTTTGACGGCTTTGCATTTAAAAATGGCACAACACAGAAATCCCTTTAAGAAATGTTTTAGGAATGGACATGCGCGGTAACGTATTTATTGTTTTTCTCATTGAAACAGTCTATATTTAGTTGTTAAGCAAGCTAGCTCAGAGCAATAAATATGCACACTGAGATGAGATGATGACCCGGATGCCTCATTTACACTCAGTAGAACCCAGTTTGAAATGCAGAAACACTGAGGAACTCACAAACACTAGCTGGCGATCGTGAGCCACTTCACAACTGGGTAATGACGCAAATTCCACAATGAGGATAAATCAGCTGATAAATCTTTCACTAGCTTCCCACCAAATTAGAGAACAAATTAATGTTCAGCAAGAAAAACTTCACTGCTCCTGAATCAATTTTCATCTTATATTAGCATATTTTTCTTTTTTTTATTACACACTTGTGCTCTTTCTCTCCTAATTGGCTGCCTGTCACCATGCAGTTGGACTTCTTTCATGCTTAAAACTAGGGTTTTATGATGATATCTATATAATATCTATTATATCAAGGATTTTTTTCCCTTACTCAATAATTATGCATGTTTAAGTTTTAACAACACTGTACACTGTAGCTTTAATTAAATTCAGCACTTCAGTACTCACCCTTGACTTGAACAGGGCCACAGTGTAAAAAGTTATGCTTTAATGACTAACCCCTGATATTGACTAGCCACCATGCACTTTTTATTTATCACAGAACTAAATTCCAAGAAAAAACGATGGGGTCTTTTTAGAGAAAGATAATTTGACAGAATTATGAATTCTCTAAGGTTTGCAGTGGGAGCGAGCTGTACCCATCAGGGCTCATTAGAGTTAATCATTCCGAAGGTTACATGTTTGAGCAAATGAGTTTGAACTTTTCTAGCTTCGTCTTACAAGAACGGAACACGGAGATGCACAATCTCAATGTTAGATCTTACTTGAGATCAGTAAGATCAGATGTATATATTTGATTAGATTCCTATTATATTTTTTAAAATATGATTTCCTGAAATGATTTGAATCTGTATTTGAATATGGACACATGAAAATGGAAAGCATCCAGTTCACCTTGATCATACACATTAAAGGTATAATGCCACTATCAGTCTTTGTATTTGTTTAATGCTCAAAATACACGTAGCTGTATCCGGATTTAAACCAAAAGTGGGCGTGGCCTTTAAAAACTTCAATGAACCCTTTCTCTGTGTCTCCTGAAACACTGGAAAAAACCCAGAGGTAGAAATGCAAGCACTGTCAGTGTGTTCTGTGAATTCCGGCTCTGACAGTTCCTCAACCCCAGCTACATCAGTCAGGTTCATAACTGGTTTTAACTACAGATGTTTTTATGCACAATTATTACTTTTTTTTGTATGATATTTTCCAACATATGTTGTGTGATATTTTCCAACAAATTTAGTTTCCCGAATTATTAACAAACTTTTAGCTTAATTTAAACAGTGACCTTAGTGACCAGGCAGGTACTAAGGATGAATGAATGCTGTAAATGCACTGTGCAGCACCGTACACTCACATTCAAGTTAATGTTAATGAACATGGCCTTTGTTTTTCCTGCAAGGTTCATATTTGACTTTTTTTCTTGTGTCCCACAGGATCCCAGTCCCAATGCACACCTCTAGTCTAAACCAGATCTTAATACACATACAGTCCTGCCTGAAAGTATTACAACGGCAAGGCCTATTCTTCTTCTTTTTGCTATACACTGAAGACATTTGGGTTTGAGATCAAAAGATGAATATGACACAGTAGTTCAGAATTGCAGCTTTCATTTCCTGATATTTACATCTAGATGTGTTAAACAACTTAGAACATGGCACATTTTGTTTGAACCCACCATTTTTCAAGTAAAAAAAAGAAATGAAAGCTGAAATTCTGAGCTATTATGAGCTATTGTCTTATATTCATCTTTTGATCTCAAACCTAAATGTGTTTAGTGTTTAACAAAAACAAAAGCATTGGCCTTGCTATTCCAATACCTTCGGAGAGGACTGTATAAATAGGCTCAAAAAAGATCATAGCATTATCCTGGAGTCTGTTGGCGCAATAGTGCAATGATCTAAGTATCCGCTTGATCACTACGAGATTAGGAAGTTGAGCCATCCCTGGCTGGGAGTCCAAGAAAGCATAACTAGTCGTGCTTGGAGTATTGCAAGAGCTAGTTAATGGGTGAAAGTAAGCAATGGCTGAAATCAGGAGAAAAAGACGGTAAAAAATGGGTGGCCAATTGGGTGAAAATTTAACAGGACTGATGCATCACCTGGGCCAGTACTTTATTTCATTTTCCACATAGAAGAATTATGACCCCTGTGCAGCTTAAGCTCCTCTCTATACCACTTGGTTTCATTTCTCTCCCTTGCCTTTTTGTGCTGTTATTTATCTTTCTTATTGATCTGAAATCTCAGATGCCTTCCGCGCGTGGGTCGATTAAAGAGGAGATTCTTCATTTGATACTGGAATTGAAGGTCAGTACAGTAATGCAGATGGATTTGGGAGGATGATATGCTTTGGAGAATTGTTCTGTAGAGCAGCGTGTGACAGTTTTATATATATGTACGTACATATGTATGTGTGTGTTTGCTGCCCTCTCTTTCTCTGCAGCGACTCGGTCTCTTGTGCGCCTCAAGGTAAATTAATCAAAGCGCTCGTCCAATTGCATTTCCCCTCGACTCCCGCTCTCCACCAATGAGAGCGTAGGAGAGCGAGAGAGTGGCTAGCAACTGGAGAGCGCTGAGACACTGCAATTCTGCTGATGTGTGTGTGTGTGTGTGTGTGTGTGTGTGCGCAGAACCAACCAGATAGAAATGTGTCCCAGAGTCACATCCATAATAAAAGAGATTCTCAGAGGTCGACATGTCTCCTCATCTCTCGTCTCTTATCAGACTGAAAGACCCTGCTGCTGCTGCCATATTAATATGTTTGGGAAAATAAATAGCATCAGCAGTGAGTTTATTCTCCTCATTGCTGACGTATAGAGGGATTTCAGTAAAACAATAACATGCCCTGTTTGGCTTCCATGAAGTAACTGAGCAGCCACTGAATTGTTGAAGCTGGCCGCATGGCGTCCAATTTCCAATATGCCGGCGCATTTTATTGGAATGAAATAAAGAAATAATATGTCAGTACTGCTGTGACTGCTGCCCAATTCAGAACATGGAGGTTACTGAGTCAGCAGGATGAGACACATCATACACAACAGCAGGATCCAAGAAAGTCGAATTCCAAAGGAGTCACAGCATCAGAATGTGACAATGTGCAAGCCACTTTACCTAACACTTACGAGGCTGCTTTCACACTAGGTGTTTTCTTGTTTGTTTGTTTGTTTGTTTGTTTTCTCCCAATAGGGGAATTTTCCAAAAGCTGAAAAAAAATTCAGCGTTTCAAAAAAGCAAGTAGAAAATTCTTATTAGTGAGCGAATATAAGGAGATTTATATAACATATCTAGTCAGACATATTAGACAAAAAGTTCAGAAATAAGTGTAATCATTGTTGTTAATAAATCTAGATTTAGTCAATACTATCAAAAGGCTGAAGCAGGAACAGCTTGTTTATGATTACAGCACGTACTTCTCATGAGCATCTTTATATATAGATGTATTTATACCACAGTGTGGTTGAATTCTCGAATCTGATTGGTCAGAAGTGCATTGTTTTTGTATAACCGCATGGCTCTGGCTTTAACATGAATGACAGATTTATGTTAATGCACTTTTTCAAATACATTATCGTTTCTATAGTAACAGCTCATACACAGGGATTTGTATGGCAGACGCTTTACATATAAGACTATAAATAAACAGATTAAAAAAAAATTTGTTTAGCAAAGAAAACCTATAATTGTTGACGTGGTGAAGTTTTTTCTGTTCGGGGAAGTTTATTTAACATTTATGGAAGGAGTCTCGGATGTCAGCACTTTGTAACACTCACGGTGGTTTGCAAAGTTTCCCAGCACAGAAAAGTCTTCCGGAGAGAGCAGTTCACACTTTGAGGTTTCACGGTAAAGTGACAAGCTGTGTTTTTTGAGAGAGAGAGAGAGAGAGAGAGAAAGAGAGAGAGAGAAGGAGATGTGGGTGAAGGAATGAGTGTTGCTGTAACTTAAGTGAGAACAGGAACTAACTTGTCTCATAGGCTTTCCACAACATTGTGTAACATTAAAACCATTAAAATATACAGTGTGTCATTGGCAAATTATTATGGTATAAGCAGAATAACACACTCCATTCCGTGTTATTATATGAAAATAATCTGCACATCTGTCGTGTGTTATACCTTACACACATGCATATTAGCAGAAAAGGAGTTCCTCCCTCAACCTGAGTCCTGGGTTTGTTTAGGGCCTTATTGAATAAGCTCAATTTGAGATTCTGTACACTGTATTTGACAGTCATATTGTTTTGAAATCTTCTTTGTTGACTAGCAGTGGAATGTCTCAAAGTATTGAGTTCCTGGATTCTGAAAGTGTTTCCACAAAGCCCTTGATCTCAGCTGAAGTAAAATACATGCAGCGTAAGTCTATGAACAAAAAACTGCTAAAACAAGTGTATTGCTGGAATGACAGCTGTAGACAAAGCTCTGTCTAGAATGAAACATCTCAATAAAGCAGATTGAGAGGAGAACAATGGCTCACTGCTCACTGAAAAAAATCTGATTTTGATTCACTTCATGATATATTGTAGTTTTGATGTGAAGGCGGTTTGATTTGGCATAGTGGATTTGGATAACGGCATCTAGAATAACCAAAGCAGTGTCACTGATTGCTTTTATAGTTTTCATGTTCATGGTTTTGCATTAGGTTAGAAGTTAGAGGGGCTTTTAATATCAGCTTTTTCTGATAAATCAGTACACTTCTGGGTAGTCCTGGTCTGAAGTCAGACACAGCCGACATAACAGATGAGTGTCTTACCATTTACCACTCTGATGTGACCCACATATCCCTGTGAAATGAACTCATCGGAACTTGGCTACCAGAACATAACCTCATAGCCACATTGATGATATTGTAGGTGTGCTCCATTCTGAAGGTCTTACTACCTGATCCTTAAAGGTAGCTGTCTCACTGGGCAACTGTTACTGTTATACCACAACGCTGTTGAATTCTCAAATCTGAAGGTGTGAATTCGTTTTCTCTAACAATAGTTCTTACAGTCGTGGCATAAAGGATAGGTTTAAACTAATACTCTAATTCTAATACATTATTGTTTCTGTAGTAACAACTCATTCATAGAGACTTGAATGGCAGGTTTTGTATAACATTAATTTGAAATATTAACAGTTAAAACATGTGATGTGTCGTTCATCAATAAATAAAAAATTGTAATCATTGGCAAATTGTTTTTAAAGGAGTAAAATACTTCAAGATGTGCTGTTCTTGGAACATATTCCACATCGAGGTGGTATCAGACCAGCCTGGCACGGATTATTTTCCTATAACAGCACACCCCCGTTGTGTTTTATTCCTTCTTTACTTATAAGTGGAAAAATGCTAGCTGTCTTGGAAACGAGCAGTTATATTAGTAAATATACTCCAACGTCCGAGTGACACTTTGGTCGGCCATGTTTGATGAAAGTGTACAGAACTATGAACAGAACTTAAACCAAGAAAGATACATTTAATAACTTCAAATTTGTCTGAACTTGTGATCTGCGATTGAAACAGTTCCCGTCTCGGAAGCCTTACATCTGGAACACACCCTACAACCCTTGTGGCTGTTTACATTTAAGCCTATAAAACCTCTGCTAGGTTTTCAGTCATATCTGATTGTTGTGTCCCTTCCTGTAACCATATTTCTCCTGAATCGTCCACTAGCTAAAAGAAGTGTTTCAGAGGTGATGTAACTGTCCTCCAGTGTTAAGTGTGTGAGGCAAGGATTGTACAAACAAATGAAGAAAATATTTTTTTCTGTCCCCCTACATGAAGCCCAAGTCCTTTATTTGAGTTCCTTTCTGTCCTTTTCCTGTGCATGTATCTGTCATGTAAAGTGAAATGTCTTCCTTATATCAATAAGTCACTGTCCTCTTTAGCAAAGCCATTTAACTGTGGAATGACTAGCGTGGCATTTCGAGTGTGCAGCATTATCATTGATGGGCCACCATTTGTTCATCACCCACCCACATGTCGGTGGAATGGTCCATTAAGATGTGCTGGAAAGCTAATTTGCAGCCTTATACATTTCCAAAGGCTGCATCTTTGTCATGTCATCTTCATAGTGGTTTAGTGGCTTATGATCATGAACCGAGCTGAGCTTTACAATGTACTTTCAATGAGTTTCATTTATAGGGTCTGATTTTCCCATGTACGTCCGTATAACAAAAGGGGCCTTGCACAGCTATACAAAGCCGGAATTCCTGTGGCTTATTGTGTCATTGGTATTATTTTATCTCATTTCACCAATATTCCCAAAATGGCATATTATGATATGCTGGGGCTTGTGATTTTATTTACGGAAATGTAATTTTAATAGTGTAATCGATATTGCAGTGATCCTAGTTCTATGTCTCTCTATTTCCATTGTGTATTGATTTAAAGGAATACAATTTACACTGATAAAGAGCTCTCCAGCAGTCATCTAACTCCAATCATGAATACTTATCAGCCTATATTAGATTCCCGCTATCCCCTCACTCGATTAAGCCATCAGGAATTTTGAAGGTCTCTAAACCCCAATCTGACAAGCCTAACCTCCCATAATTCTCTCCTAAGAGCCTTGTCTTAAACTGCAAGGACACAGAGGAGATAAAAACATCCGCGATAAAATAGCAGGGCTTTTGTTGCCTCTCTGCTCGATGGGCTTGTCTTGCCTCTAGTCCTGGGAACGGTACTCGAGGGTTTCATTACTCTCCCACTTGCCATTGATGGAAGGCAGCGGTGCCATGGCACTGACGTCAAACCTAATCAGTTACATAACGGCTGAATGAATAAAGCTTTTATAAGCATTTTAAAAATCATTTTAAATATTAATACACATATTTTCTCTATGGTTTATCAATGAGGAGGCAGAAGTGGTGAACTGTAAAAGCAGTTTCTCTTATTTAAGATCTTTCGTCCATAGTCACAGCCAGGCAGATGACAAAACTAGAAAATAGAAGAACAATCAAATATTTTAGGGAAGTATAATTAGGACAAGAGAGTAGAAGACAAGGATAGTAGGTGAGAAGGGAACTGGAATACTGGGGAAGACAAAACACAGATGACTGGGTTAGCAAAAGAACAAACACAAACTAGAAAAGATGCAAACAATGCGCCTCACTTCTCAATCATTTAGTAAAGTGTGAAAAGTTTTTCAGGTACAAAATTTTGTGTAAATGGCAATCACTTGTAAATTAAGAAAGCATGTTCACAGCACAGCTTATGTAACTTATAGTGACACGTCCACAAAACTCCATAAAAGGCAAAGCTGAAAAGGACAAAATGCCAACAGTGAAAGTGCACCTCCTGAGTGCATCATGCTCTAAATATTCCAGTAATGCAGCTCAGCCACTGCAGCGTGTCAGCTGCTACAGACACACTAACTCTAACTCCTTTTATAGGGTGCTATTACTTTTGTTCAAGTCTTCTTTTTTTTTTTTTTTTTTTTTTTTTTTTGCAATGTATGGATTTGTATTGGATTGCTTTCAAGTCATTAATATGAAACAACTGACAATTTTTTGTACAATTTTTTTGAAATAATAATCTTGACAGCATAATCCGTATGTAAAATCGCCGTAACTTATTCCGAATTGTACAATTTGAACCCAATCTATCAAGGTTCAGATTAGTGAGTCTCCTTATACGTAAACTTAAACAATTTCAGGAGATCTAACGGGATACTAATGTTCTTCTCAACTACCTCAGTTTTCATTAATACAACTTTTCTTGTGTAAATGTGAACAATTTACGAACAATTTACGATTAACTTCATTCTTATCTAGTTTGATAAATGAGGCCCAGTGATCAGGGTGTGACCAAGGTAAAGCTGGAACAAGAGCTACGGAAGACGTAAGGCTTACAGAAAGTGTTGCCGATAATATAAATGATAGCTTGAATGATGAATAATGAGCCTCAGGACCTGCAAAGTGTTTTGGCTTTGGTCCTGGTTCCTTGTTGTTTAAGCTGCCATTGCCAAATCATGCACAGAACACAGGCTGTGTGACTAAGAGAGACTTTGCATGGCCTCACACGGGACAAGAGAACAACTTACTTCACTTTCCTCCTATACCTTTTCTTCCAGCTTCATTGACTGGACACTATGGGTGGGTGATATGACAGAATTATCATATAACAATTCTTGAAGACATCATGATATGATTTGACATGATGCATGATATTTATTAAGATAACCCAATATGAATGGAAACCCAGCAAAAGACTTTTTTGGGTGCACAGGAAGTACACATTGCAGAAGAAATTTGATTCTGGTAGCATTACGGTAATTTATTAACCATATCTATGCTCAATACACAAGAAGCAGAAAGATTTGCCAAAAGTTTAGTGCATTTTGCAGTGTCTATTCACATGCCATTCACCAATGAGGAAGCTGCGGTTTCTCCTCTGTCACTTTTCTCTCTACGCAGTGTTAGGATGAAAGACTAGCATGTGGCTGAAGTCCCTCTGGCTGTGAATGCTAGCTGAGAGAAAGTGAAAGTGAGAAAAAAATGGATATGAGCATCACAGACACTCAGGCCATCTGTCAGCTACTACCTCTGACCTCATACCCAAGCCATGACTTATTTCAATGTCACATCTTGACAAATTTGCTGACAGAATCTCACTAGCTCAATGTGCAAGGCATGTGAGGGCCATGCTGCTGTTTTCTCACTGATGTCGTCTTACTGGTAATTGTAGGGGAAATTCTGTTTGTGTAAGCACACAAGCAAGCTCTACACACACTCCCCCGTTCTGATGCGTCATGGGATGCACTCTTTTAATTAGAGCTCACACAGGGCGGGAGCTGTTGCGGGTGGTGTTATTGTTGTTTGGAGTGCAGCTGTTGCTTTTGTTTACTTCTATTGGTGCCGAGGCTGGAGATTAACCAGGCAATCTCTCCCTCTCTCTCTCTACTTTTTCTTCCTTCCTTTCTGAAAGTAGTGTAGTAGACGGGGCTGAGCGCTGATGATTGACGTCTCCTCGGCCCTGTTGCAGGAACGATTGGACGGAAGCTGGTTATTACATATTATAGAGAAAAAGCAAATTAGAGTAAACTCATAGCTGTTCATTTTGACATAATAACAGAACAGGCTTCTGAAAGAGGGAAAGAACATGTATATGGACACAGGTGCATCTGTTCCAGCGGCTTCGGCATCAACACAAACGGTTACTTCAATCCTATGGAAGTTGGCTTCCTGCTTGAATACTCCTTATTGACATTCAAAAACAAATTTTCACTTGCTATGTAGCTATGTTTAAACTGCATATGCTTTCCAGCGATGTGACGCACCTCGATGCTGTAACTATTCAGCATCCATGTGTGCACTTGTCTGAGATTTTTGTTCTCACATTATCTCAAGAATGAGTGGTTCAATGTTAAAAGGATTTATATTGAATTATTATTCAATTTAATACCAGCAGATGAACTGATTAGATTTTGGAATTGATCCAAACAGGGTCAAGGTCAGAAATACGTTTTCTTCCTTCCTGTTTGAAGTATATATTAAGGGTATTTCAGACATACAAATGAACAACAAGGACTAGACCAGTTGGCGATGGAGGTATCCATGTTGATGTCGTTGACAAGAAGTTCTAGTTGCTCTGCAGATGTTTTTATCCAAAGTAATATGTATTTAAAAGGGAGGACTCAACAGTTGTTCTCTGGTCATCCAGGGATTTAAACTCACAACCTTCTGATCACTAGCTGAGAGATTTAACCACTGAGCCTACTTCATACCTTTTTATATATTGGTTAGTTCATGAGCTTCCATTTTGCCATGTTTCTGGCTGGGTAGGATCTGCATTTCTTCTGCTAGATTTTCTGCATTGTGCCGTCTTTCTCACTAGGATTCTTTTCTCGTGCCTGGTGGGTGTCTTCCAGGTCACTGGACATAACACTGGTGGCGCAGAATAGATGTAGAGGGATGAACAGATTTAGAGAGGATGTGTTGGTGCACCTGAGCCCTCAGACTAACTCAAGCGAAAAAAAGATGTAGCTGACATTGCTTCTGGCTTCTCTCTGAACTGTTTATCCAGTTTGGTGAATGTTGTACTTGCAGGTTCTCTCACTTGATAGTGCCACATTCTTTTAACGTATGGTGAGGCATAAAATAGAGTCATCATTAAAAAATTCATTCTGTTTTGGAAAACTAAAGGTTATGAGTTGTCGGTTAGGAAGATGGAATATTTATTATTATACTGGCTGTATATTTGTTGCTGTGGTAATTTATTAGCTTGTCATTACAAAACACTACCCTCTGTATATATATATACTGTTGCTCAGGGAATGTCATAGTGCAGCTGAGCACAAGGAAAACATTAACTGCTATATTCTATATGCGTACACTAACAGGCACTGATTAATGGGGGAGAGAGGCAGGCCATCATTTCTAACCAGATAGCAGGGTCTGTTTTGTGCTATTAAACAGGGTTCGAACTCATCATCTTCTGATTTCTGAAATCATCTGCAAATATAATATAAATATGACATTTATGTAACCTCTTATCTCATTTAATGGCTATTGAGATTATGATCATGTCTGAAACACGTTGTATGTTATAAAAGTCATATACATGGATCATTACTTTGATTATAATGGTTGCTTTTTTTTTTCTTTTTTTTTTTTTAAAGCAGATATCACACTGGTTTTATTCACACAAACCAATCATGAGACAAGTATACAACTATCATAGTAAATACTAAAGCAAGCCCCCTGAGGTGAAACCAGGAAAAAATAATGCACTAATACATACTTGCAGAAAGCTCATATATCCACAAATAGCTCCCCGAGTTTGTGTGTTACATTTCATTAAGAGCTGGTTTAAGCATTTTTAACTTTGCTCTAATTGGAGGGACAAAGTTTTCATACACTTCACAAACTCTGCTGTTCTGCACTCATTTAAAGGTCACTAATTCCCCCTGCCTCATCTCTTACTCATCAGACTATTATTGTCGTGAGATTGGACCATGTATTATTTGTTTTGACAAGAGATCTATTTTAGTAGGTGTAATAGCACTTAAAATAGCACGTAAAATCTGGACACCATTAGCTGAGTCAGAATTAGGCATGCATGGACAACCAATAAACATAGGCTCAGAATTTCGATATTAAATAAAACAAGTAAAAATTCATTCACTCATAAAGACAAATTCAGGACGAAATGCAAAATGTAGTTGCTCTCAGACGATGGAGAAGGAAAAGTTCATTTGCTCATGTGTCTGTGTTGCAGTTATATATGATATGATATACAGTGATATGCAAAGATACAGTAAAGCACAGTATAGTAAAATACAGGTGATATAGTAATGCACAATAAAGTATGGTACAGTAAAGAAACATGATGTAGTAAAGCACAGTAACATATAGTAAAGTACAGTAAACATACATTATGTAGTAAAGCACAGTAACGTATAGTAAAGTACAATAAAGATACATGATGTAGTAAAGTATAGTCAAATACAATAAAGATAAATACCATTGTAAAGCATAGTAAAATAGAGTAAAGATGCAAAATACATTAAAGAACAATAAAATACAGTATATATCCATGATACAGTAAAGTATAGCAAAATATGGTAAAGATATCTGATACAAATACAGTCAAAGTGCTGAAAATATAGTAAAGTACAATAAAGAGGCATGCTATAGTAAAGTATAGTGAAAAATCATGATATAGTAAAGTACAGTAAAGTACAGTAAAGGTATATTATACAGTAAAGTATAGAAAAGAACAGTCAAGATAAATGAAGAGTATGGTGAAGTCCATACAGTAAAAGTCCATGATACAGTGACACAATGATACAAAGATACGTGATATAGTAAAACACAGCAAATTTTAGTAAAATACAGTAAAGATACATGATACAGTACCACACCGTGTCCTGTATCCTTGTAGTACGTTACTGTATCATCTGTCTTTACTGTAACTTCACTATAATTTAAAGTACTTTAGTGTGTCCTGTATCTTTACAGTATTTTACTTTATCATGCATCTTTACTATAACTTTAAAATAATTTACAGTACTTTAGTGTATCCTACATCTTTACTGTACTTGTTATATTTACTGTAATTTACAGTAAATGGCAGAGATACAGGACACAGTAAAGATACATGATATGGTAAGCCTTGTTCATTTTGCTTTAATGATCAATTATATGTACATGACTGCTAATAAATGCCTTGACTGATGATATGTTTTACAACCCTGAATTTAAAACACTGTTAAAATGTCTTACATCATCATTGTTATTATGACCATTATGCCCTGCTTGTGAGTTAGTACTGCAGCTCAGCTCCACTTTAGGAGCAGTTAACAATCAACAGTGCAGGGGAGCGCTGATCTCCTACGCTGGTCCTCAGATTACGGAATTTAATTCTCATCTCATTGCTTTACAAGGTAAAATGCTAAGTGGCGGTGATGAAAATGCTGAAACTTTATTACCACTTTTACTAATAAATGTGGATGTGGAAAACAGTTCACTCATTTTTGCAACCTCTGTGTACCGTGTAAATGATTTCATCACCGGCATCATTGCGTCTATTGCGTAACTGGTCCAAGTAACTTCTTCTTCCACATCAGAGCCAGTGACTGTAAATCGTGCAGTTGTCAGCTCTTTTTTGTTTTTGGCTGACACTGAGAAGGAGAGAATTGCCGGAAATATTGTTTCGCTCGTTCAGGCTTCTTTTTTTAGCCCTGAGTGAGCACTTGGGTAACAGCAGGAGAATCCAGTGCTTTAAGAGAAAGCAGGTGATTGAGGGTGATGAATGAGAGCGCGTTGGAGTCTTCAGTCCTTCAGGAACCTTTCTTTCAGCATGCAGTAGACATGCTTTATAAGTGGAAGAATACTGCACTCACTTTTCTTACAACTCCTTCAGTATTTCGTGCCATGCCTGTAATACCTCGCAGCCTCTTAATATTTTCTGTCACATCCATTTTTCTTCACACCTCAGGGAGAGACCTTATTTAAGGGTGCAATGGAAGAATGCAGTGGGAAGCCTGGGATATCGAAACCTGCAGGTTTCTCATATAAAAACATGAAGCGATTTGAACCTGCAACCTTTGGGGCACTGGCACAGAGTAAAGCCACTGAAGCAAACGTGGTTGGGTTTATTGTGTAATAAACATTAAATGTATTAATGTATTCACTGTGGAAGAAAGATTTAATTTGCTAGAGAGAATACACTCTATATGAGTTAAAAACTAATACCAGACTGCAATTGATCAAAGGCCAGAGACTGCAAACCCTCACCAATTGTGGGAAAATCTCCACTGTAGATAACCTCTGTTAAAATGAGAATATTAAATGTAGGGTTAAGGATAGGAATTTGAATTTTAACCTGATAAACATCCATAATATAAAATGTCTGTAATATATAAAACTTGATGTGGGCATTAACAGTAGCCTTTAGTAATCATTGAACTGCCTAACAACCCAGTGACCAAATGCATTACTTCAGCAAGGAATGGAAAGAGTTAACATTAACTGTTTATAATAGCAATGCTATAATAGCAAAAATAAAACGAGGAATAATGGTCCCATGAAGTAATGTTTAACTTATTAGCATAGAAACTGGTCATTGGTGCTTTGCGCATAAGTTGTTTCAGAAATAAAGCATCACAATTAATAATACCATAATGGTTTTAGGGTTGTTCCTTGCAATTCATGAACATCCCAATGACCAGTCCAGATCATACAGTACTTTTCCACCAAACATCAAGGCAAAGCTCAGTAACTAATCTTAACCTTGGTCTATCCAGTTTTCCATCATATTACACGCACGTGGAAGTACAAGGTACCCTTAAGGTTGTTTGATGGCGACTAGTCATAGGTAAGCAGTAAAATAACGCATCTAAATACAGCCAATAGGTGCCAATACTTTACTCTTAAGTCAAAAATACAGAGAATTAAATTTATATGCAATAACAGCACACTGCCACTTCAGCACCAGTTCTAGCCGCCTTGGACTTCATTTCCCATCAGCCCTCACAGACTACAAGAGATCACATGACCCTGTCACATGTCCTCTTGATCACTCAAACCAGTTTTCCCTTGATTAGTTGCTAAGGTTTTGTTATATGTAGCCTGTCGTTCATTTGTTAAACTAGCTCTTGTTTTGACTTTGTTCGTTTGTCTTTTAATAAAAAGCATGCGCTTGCGTCCTTCTCCACCACCACCACCTGACACACACACACATCATCTTAATGAAAATACAGAGGCTCCAATTTTAACTCTTGTACCTTAAATGTCCTTAGTACTTAATTTAGTAATTTAGTACTTTAAATTACTTTTAAGGGTATAAGCTAAAGGTATAATACTAAAAGTACAATAGATGTTCCCTTGATGGAACCACCCCAACAACAAGAAAAAGTACAGTTTGACACCTTTTATTTCTGAAAGTGCATGTTGAAAGCAAAAAAAAAAAAAAAAGTGAATAGGAGGCCATTTAGGATTTGCCCTGACTAGAAGATGGAACAAGAAATGTTAAATTAATCTAGACAGTGACAGGAACACATTACTGTGAGCAATGTGAGAACATTAAAACTGAATAATAAAACTGCGATGTTGCCTCATAAGTTCACCAGAAAATGGACATTTGAAATTAGAAAGAAACCTTGGCAGACAGTCAGTAGACATTCCACCCAGAGACATTATCAAGAAGATTGTACATTGATTGCATTTGACTAATCAACGGAATATCGTAGTATTTGTAATGTTTCTAATGTTTTCAGCTTCACCCATATGTACTAGCTTGGCTCTCCTGATACCTGGATGAGAAGGTTCAACACAGCTCTAGTTAAAGTCAGAGAATAACACAAGATTCGTAATACATAAATCAGGCTCTGTAATCATTTATTACAAGACACAACACTTAATGGATTCCAATTAGCGATGTGCCTTATGGATTTTCTTTCCAGACATGAACAGCATCGCTTATTAGACGGGTGTGCTGATTAAGTAGAAATCAGAGATGTTTTGTTGTGTACCCTGGATTCACTTACAGCTTATGTTCATGTTGGAAGGCTATGTAGCCTGAACATTTAACATTTCTCATTTGTAAGCACACATTTTTGTAAACAGCCAGTCTTTTCACACAAGTACAGTACAGTACAGTGTTTTTTTGCATATCCAGATTTGTTAGGAAGCTGGGGTCAGAGCACAAGGTCAGTCATGAGACTTCTGATCAGAAGCCTGGAAGTAAAGCAAAAGCAAAAAGAAAAAAACGAAATAAAAGCAATATTGAGCGAGAGGTGTGTAGGGCTGAATATGCATTGATTCGGTGGTCAGAAAAAGTGGAAAAAGGTGTATCTGCCAAGTGTGAGTAGAAATCACAAAAATCAGCCAAGCACAGAGAACATGTTTTATGTATTGCATCCATTTTTGTCCAAATATCCAGAATAAGTCACATTTTTGCAGCTGTTCTTTGGTTCACTTTGCACCACAAGGCTCATTTTAGCAGCTCACATCTACAGAAAAAAGCTGCAACACAAAATATACAGCATGTCTGGTTCGATTCAGAGTCTAAATGCATTATCACCACTGTCAAACTGCTCTAGAATTCAATCGAAGAGGACCGAGTCCATGTCGTTTAGATGCTCTCGGACTGGTTGTTTTGTGTGATCACTGCGTTCTCACTTGCCCAAACAACCTGAGGAAGGGCACATGGGCAATTGTTTCAAGTCTCTAATCTTGTGTCTGTTCTGAAAAAAACTGTGCTTGCCATTAGTCAGCTCTTTCATTCAGCACATGTTAGCCTTCACCTTGCCCGGTTGGTAGCTGTCGTATGATAGTGGAGAGCTGGCTGGTGGGTGGGAATTGGCGGGTGACCAAATTGGGGGGAATCATATTCATATCGTTCATATTCATCACACCCACTATCATTTGTCACATGCACCTTCTCTATCATTGCTGATGAATTGTTATGGATGTGTCAGCGATGTGGGCTTAATAAATTAGCCCCAGTGCACACAAAACCTAGGGGGAATTTCAGCAAAAGTGATCAATTGACATGACTGTCAGTGGTAGTCTGTGTGAATCTACAGTCTGGGCTAGAAAGAAATCAGTCCCAGCATTGCTTCTTCATACCATTCTGTGTATTTTTACTTACAACCCTTGGTGGTGCTGTTCACCTCGTTTCAGCAAAAGTTAAATAAATAATTCACTTTAAGACTTCTGCACTGAGGAAGAGAAAAAACTCACCAGGGGGTAGATTCAAATGAGCTAGAAGTCTTATTAAATCTTGGTGAATCACTTTTACTCATATGACTAAGAGTCGGACCAAAACTGCACCACTTTCAGAATTATTTTGAGAAACTTGATGAATACTGGTCCTGATCTGAATAATAATAAAGGAACAACAGATCAATTCATGCATAGAGTTAGGATTGTAGGCGTATCAATCTGACCGTTTTCTTTCAACAGCCTGGCTCCTGGTATGATTGCAAATTAATGAGCAGCTACTAATCCTCTACGGGAGTTTATGCTTTAGTGAGCTGAGTGATGAGTCTGGTGCTGTATGCATCCTGGTACCATGTATATAGCCTACCTGCATTGTAAGATTTAACCCAAGGCATGATAACATAAATTATTGCTTCCTGAAAACCTTTTAATATTGAAATTAATGGCTAATAATTCATCGTTATTTTACAATACAAATATAATCTAAGTATCCAAATAGCATTATGCTAATAGAGCTTAAACGTACAGACATCTTTTCAGGAATGTTAATACAAGTGATTAACAATCTATTTTGCATTTTCCAATATCATACAAAAAAATCAGAAATTGGATAATGAGTCATTTCTTGATTTCTTTTTTATAACAAAAAAAAAATCAGAAAGTTGTTTTCCATTTTCATGTTTTTGGAATGAAAATCAAATGATCAAAATGTACACATACTTTTTAAAATTTATTTGTTTGTTCATTTATTCAATCATTCATTCATTTTAATTTAATGATGCAATTTTGTATGAGCAATATATTATTTTACGAGTCTGTATTAGTTGTTTTATAACAGATGGAATAAGAGCAGTTCTTGGTGATAAACCCAGACTTTCGGACTGCACTCTATCTACATTTTGCTTTTATAGCAGGTAGATTTCCAATATTGACTTTTTGTGAATCAGACTGTTTAGTCAGATAAGCAGGACCGAGTTATACACATATTGGCCCATTTTATCTCTGCAGTTGTAATTGACGTCCTAAAAAGCTCACATGGCGCTGTAATAAACTTGATCTTTGTGTACCCTGCTCGCTTCCGCTATCTCTTCAGTTGCTAACGGTTTCCTTTTGCAAATGGTATGTATCTGATTCAGTGTCACTCAGTGCAGCTAGTGACCCGTTACGTGCCAACCTCGACAGTCTCCCCACTGCTCCAGCAAGGCTTGCGAATAGATGGATTGTAATGTTTGCATTAGGTGATATCTTTCAGAGCAAGCATACAACTGTCTCCATTCTCATAAACAATGATGAAACAGACTGTTCTCGTCCATGCAAATGATAGTGCTGTCTGGTTCAGAATGTCACCTTGCTTTGTGGCCGGATTTAACCAAGACTGTGATAAGCTTATTGATTGAATGTAAGAGAGTAGTGCAGCAGAATAAACACACTATAAAAGAAATAAATGAGTAACTCAGGAATAGTCAATCTTTGAGTTTAGAAGGCCTTACTTTTAAGCTTTGATGTTCTGTTTACTACTTAGCAACGGAAGTTACATGACCCAGGCCATCTATTTTGACTTTTCAAATCATACAATGGCAAAATGTCTTTTAAAAAATACCCAATACATTTTAGCTATGGCTCAGTAAGTAGCAATATAAACAGTATCAATGGATATCAGTATATACATGCACATAGTAATGATATAGCACACAATCATGCTAGCTTATCAGAATGACCAGTATTTTTTTTTTTTTACAGAAACAGTCCAAAAGTGCTGTAATCAGGTATATGGGCAATTGTTTCAAATCTCTAATCTTGCTGTGTCTGTTCTGAAAAAAAAAACTGTGCTTGCCATTAGTCAGCTCTCTCATTCCGCACGTTAGCCTTCACCTTGCCCGGTTGGTACCTGTCGTATGATAGTGGAGAGCTGGCTGGTGGGTGGGAATGGGCGGGTGACCAAATTGGGGAGAAAAATAGGGCAAAAAATCGTGATTGATAAAGTAATCCACCTCGTTCATATTCATCACACCCACTATCATTTGTCACACGCACCTTCTCAGTCATTGCTGATGAATTGTTATGGATGTGTCAGCGATGTGGGCTTAATAAATTAGCCCCAGTGCACACAAAACCTAGGGGGCATTTCAGCAAAAGTGATCACTCGACATGACTGTTAGTGGTAGTTTGTGTGAATCTACAGTCTGGGCTAGAAAGAAATCAGTCCCAGCCTTGCTTCTTCATACCATTCTGTGTATTTTTACTTACAACCCTTGGTGGTGCTGTTCAGCTCGTTTCAGCAAAAGTTAAATAAATAATCCACTTTAAGCCTTTCATTAACAGCAAGTACAATGTATGGCTAGATGTACTGTATGTATGACCATCACATGCATATGTGACTGGTGAACTTCTCATTCCAAAACAATGGCCATGACTATGGAGTTGATCCTCACTTTGCTGTTATAATAATCTCCACTCTTCAGGGAAGGCTTTCACCGTGACCTGAATACATCATACTTGTTAACCTGATCCTCAGCACTTTGGTGTTTTGTGGGCTTATAATTCTAAGCATCCGTGTCTCTGCTTTCTGTCTGAAACAGACTGAAGAAGAAGTCCCAGTCGGTGGACATCGCCTCTCAAGGCTTCTCCAGTTTCATCCCGAGTCTGTCCATAAACAGGTCCTCATCACCTGTTGCCAAAACGACCACAATCGAGGTGCAGGAAAACAACACGACCAATTCCCAGTGGCGCACTTCACGATGCAGCGAGCTGAAGAGAGGCTACACCATAGGTAAGCATGCACACACATCTTTCCATTGCGTGTACTGCATGTGTGTCACGAGGTCCCCTGAGGTGGTGTGTACGTGTGTGCGCACATGTGTGTGTGTGTGTGTGTGCGTGTTTGTCTATCCAGGTGACTGTTCGTGATGCTTGAATGATCTGAAATGAAGTGACTAATACATTTCCTCTCCTGCCTCCCTCTCTGCTTCAGTGCTTTGATACACATTCATTTTAGCACTTCATAAGCCTCCTTATAAGATGCAAAATATGCTCTTCAAGGGCCTCAAAAGTCAACAGTGAATGCAATCTAGTGCAACCATTTAGCATGTTCTCATTTATATGATGCTAAATTGTCCATCCAGCTTTATTAGTGGTGTCCACCATTAGCATTTCTGTAGACTGATAATGAAAGCTTTTGGGGATCAGTTAGTTTTAACAGCCTGTATCTGATTACATACTGAACTGATTAAGCTAATGTCTGTTTCACTACAGCATGTAGCTATCCAACAACTTAATCAAAGCGTAACATCCACTTAGCTAGCAAGCTGTTTAACATCTATAGGCAGACTGACTGGTTTTACCAGTGTGTATGATAAACTGGCTCCTTACACAACCTGTTCTTTGCAGGAAGGTATATGATATGGCCAAAAGTATGTGGACACCTGATTATTGAATATCCCATTCCAAAACCATGGCCATTAATATTGAATTGTTCCCCCTTTTCTGCTATAACAGCCTCCACTCTTCTGGGAAGGCTTTTCACTAGTTTTTGGAACGTGGCTGTGTGGATTTGTGCCAAGAGCACAAGAGATAGGGCACTGATGTTGGGTGAGAATGAGTTTATTGGGGTTGAGATCAGGGCTCTGTGCAGGCCTCTCGAGTTCTTCCACTCCAACCTTGGCAAACCATGTCATCATGCACCTCACTCTAGCTGGAGCATTGTCTAGCTGGAAAATGTTTTGGTTTATCCAGTGAAGGAAATCTTAATTCTACAGCATACAAAGACATTCAGTACAATTGGGTGCTTCTAACTTTGTGGCAACAGTTTGGGGAAGTCTTACACATGATTGTGATGGTCAGGTGCCCACATACTTTTGACCATATAGCATAATTAATGCAAGATTACAAAGTAAACGAAAATATTTCCACATCACGTTAGTGAAATAGTATATTAATGGCTTCTTAAAGATGATGTGACAAACCCTATTTTGGACAAAATCTGATTTTCCATCTTTTTGCTAGAATTGAGCCACAGAGAGTTCCATTGGGTTTTCCCACACTGTCACACACGTGTAGCAAAGAAAGCATTCAAATGTAAGTGCTTAGAATACAAAATGTTGAATTATTTCTGTATTTAATCAAGCAAGTTTGACTGAAAGGCTTTACTCAAAGACGTGATGTCTAAAACTACGCAACTGGGCCCACTCTGAGATTATGGTGATCCTAAAAAGGCCAAGTATTAAAAAAAAAACACCCTAAATAGCATGGATCACATTTAATAGATACTCAACCTCTCAAAGCAAGGCTATCGTACTCTTCCTCTCAGAAACAACCTACATAAAGGTTTGAGTCCACTATCATCTACTTGGACATTTCTAAATTGCTCTGAATATATACATCTGCCAAATGAATGAATGTAAGTTTTTTTCAGTTAATACAGGTTTCCAAAATAGGAAAAAGCATTCCTCATTTATATGAGTAAAGGAAATAGAGTAAAAGAAAGTTATAGCGACAATATTACAGGGTTTTGGATGCAAATGCAGGTTTCTTGGCAAAGTGGACAAACCCAAAGGCCAGAGACAAAGTCGAAGTCAAAAACATGCAGAAGTCCAGGCATTCAACAAAGCAAACTTGGCAAAGCAAACTTGATAACATAATCAAGGTCAAAAACAGAACAGAGTGCACACAAAGATAAAGGCTTGTTAATCCCACTAGTCATGCGCTACAAGCAATACTTCGCAGTGTGCAGAGGTTTTGACGTGTATATGTAGTGAACTGGTAATTTGAAACAAATGTGCATGTGATTAGAAGACTGTGGAGTGAGAACGAGGTAAGAAGTCATGTGATGGATCAAGTGATAAGTCGTGTCGCAGAGGATTCTGGGAAATAGAGGTTGTGTTGAAACGGCATTAAGAAACTAAAACGAACTCAAACAAACAGAAGTTAGCATTTGAATAAAGTAGTTTGTTAACTGGATATTCAGAACCCCAGATTTTATACAAGGATTTCTTACACAACTTTAAAAGGTTAAACATGTCTGTTTATTCCGTTTTAAATGATGGATAATTGAATAATTAATATTAACTAAGTTAAATTTTGCATTAGTGCTGAAACTTGGCCCTGAGTCATGTAGATTAGCAGAGTAATATCTCATTGATTCCGCTCACGTACGTTTGTAGACTTGTGTGTCTGGCCTGTCTCACCTTTCTGAGTCAGTCGCAGCCCCATGAGCTCGCTGCATGCAGGAGGAGGACTGCTGGGGATTCTTCCCTGATGTAGTACTGATGATTAGTGATTCATCATGCTTTGCCCTGTCACTGACAGGAGATTGGAGAATGACTAAAGAATGCACAAAAATCAAACTTAAAGGAATGAAATGTTCATGAAGAGTAGGTTGGATTGGAGATTGGAGCTAATTTGGGTTGGATAGTGTGGATTTTTTCAGGATTTTATCTTAGATAATAATAGAAATAATGCATCTCACATGGTTTAGTAGATGACCACTTACAGAGCCCATTACATAGTCATTGCCTATATCGCCTCATAGCTTAACTTTGTTGATAGTAATAAATATTATTTATAAATATTAATGTGTAAAAAATAGGCAAAAGTGATATGGTGGTGTAGTGGGCTTTGATCGATTTGGTCTTAAGTTTCATATGTTCTCTCTGTGTCCATCTATGTTTCATCCTTTACCTTGGTTTCATTATATTACATCATCTGTTACATACCGGTTAGGGTTAGGGTTAAGGTTAAAGTTTAGGGTTAAAAAGTTCCCACAATTTGTACTCTGCTTATGATTCCCTCATAAAACACATGCTGCGTTTACACACTTGCATCCAACCTCTTATACTTTACAAATCCCATTCTGTGTTTTTGTGTGTATTTACATTGCCCAAAAACATGAATTTTAAGGTGAACTTTTGTAGTTAGGACAAACTGTCAGACTTAATGAAGCTTAAAACACAGCACTTGATGCAGTTCCTTGTCTGAGTCATCCCATATTTTGAATAATGGATAATTGTGACTTAACTGTTGAGCAGCACTCAAGTATAAAGATAATTTTGAAACCTGAATACCAACTGCACATTTTCAGTAATACAGCCCATAGTGTGGGAGATTGGAAAGATATTTCAAGCAGGCTGAGCCGCTTATCTTCCACTTTTCAGCTTTTAATTCACAAGTTCATTGCCTACTGACCGTATGGGATGTGGCTGGACATCCAATCCCATCATAAATGATGTACGTGAGAGAAAGCTACCTGAGGAACGCAGTAACAGACGAAACATATGGTTGCAAATATTATTTGCATGGCTTCATTGCTCCCTCGTTAACAACACCCTTGTTCCAGTAACGTTTCGATACAATGGTGTTATATTAAGTGCCTAATCAAAAATAATGATGCACTCATGACTGGAAAATTTTTTTTTTTGGCATTTGTACTAAAATTCAATTCCAAGCAGTGCAGTGTGACTTTGTTGCTCACTTTCCAAGCCTCCTGTTTTTGAAAGATTGCATGCCAGCACTGCCAATCATGCCATGTTTTGGCCTGGTAGCTCTCTCGGTCTAATCAGAGGAGAGTGCTAATGCAGGCAGCAGCACGCTGTGCCCCCCTCCTGGATTTGTGACAGCGGCGCCATTAAAGCTGCATAACTGATCCATCAGCTGCATTTTAACAAGCGGTCCTGATGCGCACCGTCAAATTAGACCAGTACTTGCGCACTCTCGGAAAAGACGGTGCCAGCAGTTTTAATACAGTTGAATGAAAGGCTTCTATTTGTTTTTAATAAAGACAGTGTTAATGAATAAGTAAATGAGAGACAGTGATTGCTTTGTATAGGTAGATTAAGCCTGCGCTGTATAACACTGTTCTAGTGTTAAAACTTAACAGTTAAAAGGACCAATCTGTGTTAAATGGACGTCCTTAGTTATCCATGTCCCGTTCCTTCTATTGTATTCATAAACGATACAAAGCTACACATTTATCTTTAGTAAAATTGCATTAAAATCGTTTTTAAAATAAACAAAAAGATAAAGATGCTAAAAAAATGGTCAAAGAACTTGGTACAGTGAGCCACGGCATTCAGTATCCATTTTTCCACTTTCTTTTACAGACACATTCAGCAGGAGCTTATGTAACAATGCATCGTATATAAAGTGTGGCAGTGCAGTCACAGAGTGAAGGTGTGAAGGCGAGAAAAGCTCTAGGTGCTGTGTGATATCTGGAGAACACCAGCCTGCTGTACTTGGAAAAGCCCCTATTGTAAGTGTTTAAGGCTGACATGAAGACAGAAAGCATCCTGATCCATAGAAACAGAGAAAAAACAGTATTTATGAGACTATTTGATGAATGACAATAGCAGTTGTTGATATTATTAGATATGTTTCAGTCCATCATTGCATTAACTAAGGTCACAAATGCATACTCCACAGGAATACACACTCACTGTGTACTTTATTAGGAACATCTGTACACCTGCTCATTCATTTATTTATCTAATCAGCCAATCATGCGGCAGCAGTGCAATGCATAAAATTATGCAGATACAGGTCACGAGCTTCAGTTAATGTTTATATCAAACATCATAATGAGGGAAAAATGTGATCTCAATGACTTTGGACGTGGCATGATTGTTGGTGCCAGACGGGCTGGTTTGAGTATTTCAGAAACTGCTGATCTCCTGGGATTTTCACACACAACAGTCTCTAGGGTTTACACAGAATGGTAAAAAAAAAAAAAAAAAAAACAGAAAAAAATTCAGCATGTGGCAGTTCTGTGGGCGGAAACGCCTTGTTGATGAGCGATGTCAGAGGAGAATGGCCAGACTGGTTTGAGCTAACACGAATGTTACAGTAACTCAAATAACCACTCTTTACCACCATAATGAGCAGAAAAGCATCTCAGAATGCGCAACATATCGATTCGAGGCGGATATTCTGCAACAGAAGACCACATCGGGTTTTATTTCCTGTCAGCCAAGAACAGGAGGCTACAGCCGGCACAGGCCCTGGACAGTTGAAGATCGGAAATAGACCAGGTGATGTTTTTCCAATTGTTAGCCTCAGATTTCTGTTCTTGGGTCATAGGATTGAACGTGATGTGATCTTTTGTTATAGCGCATTCCACCTGCCATGTTGTGCTTTCTGAGATGCTTTTCTGCTCACCACTGTTGTGAAGAGTGGTTATTGTAGACTCCCTTTCAGCTCAACCCTGAGCTGTGAGGCACAAACTGAGCCAAAGGACAGAGCTGTAGAACTACAGAAATGTGTTCTGGATATTTGGACCACCATGAAAAAAGAGGAAATAAATGCTGCATATGATGCAGAAAATGTTTTAAAGTAGCTATTTATATAATTATGTAATCATATATTTTGTGCTGACTCTGTCCTCTCTGTGCTTTGGTGATTTTTGTGATTTCTATGTGCACTCTTTCCATGTCTGTTTCCATCTTTTCAGCCTTCATGCTGATCAGCCAAAGTCTTGATTTTGTTGTTGTTGTTGTTGGTTTTTTTTTTGGTTTCTTTAATTATGTGCAACATAAAACCAAACTGAAATAAAAAAAAAACAAATGAACCAAAAGTATTAATTTCACTCTGATTCAGATTTGGCAAAGGGACTAATAAGTGTGAAAGTGCCATAAGAATACCATTTAGGAATAAAGCCTAACCCAACCATCACAATGCATAGTGCTCTTTTATAGGCTGAAGAATCATAAAGTAGCACTAATGTTTGAGACAGATAGTCTAGCTGCTCAAAACAATTCCTCAGGCATTTTCTCTAGCACCACAGGGGACACTTATGGTTCAGGCTACTACACAGCATGCAGGCTGTAGTCCATCATTTCAAGGTTTCATAGAGATTCAAAGCCCATATTAATGTTATTGGTGTTATGGATCTGCTTACGGAAACCTGCAGTTGGTCTGTGGTGCTGCACGGCTGTCTCAGCTTAGAGTTCATCTTCAAACCTCTTGACTATTTTGGGATACAGATGATCTTTTTTAGCTCTTCTCATAACAACTTTGTCTCAGTGACATAGAGATGTTGGCAGTAACCATTGCAATAACCACCCACGAGTCGCACACAGAGACGAATCTTCGTGGGCGGTGCTAATGCAATGTGCAATTATTCATTAAGAAAATACACCCACAGACATATCACAAGGAGACAGCTTCTGAAAGGTGTTTGGCAAACCTGCTTGAGAATGATTTTAGTTTTTAATACTCTGTTCATACAGTAAGCTCGGCATTTCGATTGATTAGTGCTGAGTAGCATTCAGAAGAGCAAACATGTCATATGAACTAATGTCTATTTTACAGAAACCAAGCAAAAAACATGTTTTTTTTTTTCAGGCATGTATTCATGTATCCGTTGTCCTTTTCTCACTGTTTGCACAGATGTGCAAAACCTTTGCACATCTAATGAGAGGGGTGGGCTTGTGCATCTCACTGCAGCATATCAGTTTCAGAAGATGTAGTCAAAGATCAGGAGATGTAGTAATCAGTGCATTACCTCTGTACGATCACATCAAGTGGATTAAAGCAATGAGTATTTCATTTCTACACTCTGTGACAGAAATTTCATGAAGTTTGGATTTTAATCAACGTTAGAGCATGTGCTGCTGCAGTAGGTTACAGACTGAAATAGCACCCATGTGCTGTTTACTGTAGATTATGGATGTACACTGCAAAATACAGCATAAGTATTGCATTTTGTAGTGTTTCTAGCTAGAACACACAACCATACTGTGCACTTATTTTTATTTTAATAACTTCTCTGCCATGTCCAATCTAAAGACCACTGTGATTAACATGACAGTGTGTTGTGACATACTGCTGCAGAGGTCTGGTTTAAAATGGCCTTAAGGGGCACACCAAATTTAATAAAGGCAAAGAAATTTTAATAATAATAATGTGTCAGTGCTAGTTAATGGAATATTTTATAATATTTAAGTTTACATGCATAGAACTACATTATAAATAACGTTTAGGAAAAAGGTCCTGTGACCCTATATGCCTCTTAGGTGACCTCATGTGGGGTTGTGAACCCAAGACTGAGAGCCTATGAGTTAACACCTTCTTCCTACACTATCTCTAATGCTACTTTCAACTAAAACTTATAACTTGGACTAGGGAAAACCAAAGAAAACGCCCCTCAACTCGGAAGACCTACTGGGAAATTCAGGGAGTTCGGGTAGTTTCCTCAACCCTGAGTTCAGCAAGTGATGATAAATCAACATGGCTGCTCACACCATGAACAGTAAACAAAGTAACATTTCTTTAATTTTAAATTAGCTACTCTGTATATACAAGTATTTGCTTTAGATCAATCAAAATACAGCCATATTAGCTTGTTAAATCTATAACACTGACTATACAGTTCACTGTTTTGAAGAGTTAAATATACATCACTCGTTACAGTTAGCTTGCAAGATTTTTCCTAGTAAAAGATGAACGTGGAGACATCCATGTTTTTTTCCCCAATTTGTAGCTCGAACGCACAGAGGTCGAAAATGATGTAATTCTAAGTTCCAATTTCAGCATAATTAACCAGAGAACCAGCCATGTTGCACAGGATCTGCTTATAACCTTAATTGTCCCTGAACATCTGCCCTGTTGCTTCTTCTTGGCAACATCCCATTATGTGACCCAGGATTGAGTGGTCAGGTGTGCAGGTTCATGCCCCAGTTTGAAGTGATTGCCTGGTGGAGGAGATACTCTATAAGAGTGCAGCATTGAGTCATTCATAGAATTATTGCCAAAGGAGCGTGAAGTGGGATGGTGGTTCCTAAATATCACCCTGCTGGCAATTGCTTGAGATCAGACTGGAGGCTTAGCAGCGTTAGATTACAAGGAGACGCAGTGCCAGAGGGATGCATTCCTATTGTGCACATAAAGCCCTGAGCTGTAAATTGTGTAATTTGGTTTACACCCTCCAAGCAATATATATGAGAAGATCCATTTCAATATTGCCCTTGTCCTGAGTTCCCAACCTCCAGTTTCAAAGGGGCAGCAAAGTAATAAACAGTTTCATGGTGGGCATTTTTACAACGGTGGCCCACACAGCTCGACCCTGCAGTCTCATTCCCCCAGATATTGCTCCCGTGTTACTTATTCACAGGATTTGAGTGGAGTGGCAGTTACTGATGAGACAGGGAACTGTAAATACCATGGTGAAGCTGGTTAGGTGTGTGTGAAAGGATTTCTGTGGAGAGAGGGCAGACTGATTCACAGAGACAGCACTGCGCTCAGGTTGGCTACTTATTTTAAACCCAGGTGGCATCTCCTCTGGCAGTGCCATACAGACACAGAACTAAAGAAACACCAAGAAACTGTTGGAAAATGGGGAGTGCTGTGAACCTGATGGAGAACTAGTGGATAAACACTGTTGAGTGCTGTCAAATACTATGGCTGGATATTTTTGGATAGGATACTGGATAGGGTTACCAGAAATCTTTACAACTGCATCTATTAAATAATAAATTTGTAATGTTTGAGACATGACCCATTTAGAATCATAGTACTAAAGTAAAGATCCTAAGCTTTAGGTGCATTCTCACTTTAAAGTGCTGGAAAGAAATAGATTGAAATTACTCTGAGTAGCCCAAATTACACTATATGGCCAAAGGTATGAGGACACCTGACCATCACATCCAGATGTGCTTGCTGAACATCTCTTTCATCAGCATTAACATGGAGTTGGTCCCCCCTTTGGAGCTATAACAGTCTCAACTCTTCTGGGAAGTCTTTCCTTTGAATTTTGGAGTGTGGCTGTGGGGATTTGTGCTTATTGAGCCACAAGAGCAGTAGTGAGGTTGGGCACTGATGTTGGGCGAGAAGGCCTGGTATGCAGTTGGCATTCCAGTACATCTTAAAGGTGTTCAGTGGGGTTGAGGTCAGGTCTCTGTGCAGGCCACTTGAGTTCTTCCACATCAACATTGGTAAACCATGTCTTCATGGAGCTCGCTTTGTGCACAGAGGCATTGTCATGCTAGAACAGGATTGGGCCACTTAGTTCCAGGGAAGGGAAATCATAATGCCATAGCAAACAAAGATATTCTAGATAATTCTGTGCTTCCAACTTTGTGGCAACAGTTTGGGGAAGAACCGCATATAGGTGTGATGGCCATGTGTCCATATTGTGTAGTTGGAAATTTCGAATGCACACATCATACACTAACAGAGATCCAACATCATTATACCTGAAAGTAGTACAGCCAAAGACCCACTCCCAAACTTCTGATATGTCTTAACACAAAGCCACAAGCATTGTAACACAGAAGTCTTTCCCCTTCAACTGTCTTTGAGCCAGATAGCTCAAAGACACGCAGACAGCTTGTAAACTCACCCCGCAGATCTGAATGAGCAGCACACTCAAAAGGTTGTCCTCTTCAACAGTGCCTCGAGTTTTAGTGCTTGTGTTAGCCAGCTGGCTTGCTGCTGGTGAATATTTAATGCTAAAGTTCTGATCTTGGAGAACAAACACAGAGTAGGGGACTGAATGATTGGGTTGGTGATTCACAAATACAGCACTGTGGGATCCCAATAAAATACAAAACAAACAAGTGACTAGCATTAGTGCACTAGCTAAAAGACAAGCTCTTCTTATAGAAAAGGAGTCGATTTGCTCATTCATCTGGTACTCAGGAACTGAGACAGTCACACTAAAGGGTACAAAGCAGGACCTTGATAATGGCACATACTACTGTTGTTTGCCACTAAGTAGGACCTCAGTACACCAATGGTGTCTATACTATTTAGACATCCTGTTTATTGTGCAGAATGATTTACTACACAACCCTGAATTCTCATTGGAGTTGTATTAATTGATGTGAACTGCACATTTTAGTGTAACTGTGCCATGTCACAGTTCAAATGAAGAGAAACATCACCAGTTATAGAGAATAGCAGTGCGAGGTTTCCCTAGTGTGAGAATCGATATGCTGGCAGAAAGGCGCCACTGAAACTGTTTACTCTTACACTTAAGATCCCCCGCAATCAATCGCTGCCTCACACATGGTGTAGCCGAGAGGAGCACCGCTGGGATTACTGTGGCATTGGCATATATAATGGAACATATAGAGTAGATGAGGTGTGGCTGTTTACAGTCATGAAGTTTTTCCTCATTTAGGTACCCAACACACCAATATCTACGTAACCACCGGTATCCAGCAATATTAGGAAGTATCTGACAGGACTCAGTATTGATTATTCAGCAGAAAAGGTTTTTAAAAAATGACGTAATTCTGAGTTCAAACTTCCCACATCCAAGGTAAGTCATTGTAGCATTAGTCCTTTCACAAATCGCTGTGAAATATTTCCACACAGTTAATATTTTTCACTATTGATCTGCTGTGTGACTCTGTGCTGACTAGGGCAGGAGAGCAAACATCATATTCTAATGATCATCACCTTTAAAATTAGTATAGATTTGACAAATAGTTCAGTTAAAATATACAGTATTACCTTGGATGAATCAACAGGCTACTGTTGTCATAGCTAGCAGTAATGAGCTAGCAATTTTACTGTAAGAAATTAATTAGCATTAATTTCTTACAGTGTTTTGGGTCTGTGCCTGAGACTTCCTGATACATAAACCTTTTCACATAGTAAAGTGTGCTTTTTTTTTTTTTACATATCTGTTTTTAAAAAATCACAGGACCCCCTGGTGGCCCTAAGCAACCACTTATAACGCTTATAGCAAGAAATGGCCCTGGGTTTGTCTGATGTTAGCTAATGTACATTGCTTTGAGTTCATCGTGAAAACTGTCATTCTCTGTTTACATTGAGAGAAAGCCAGGGCTCTGCTTCAGAGCATCTTTCAAGCAGGAAAAACATGTTGAAATAAGAGGACCAGCCAAAACATTACTAATGCAGGATGAGGGCAAGGGGACAGGACTTCCGTGGGTGTCGGTTAATATCTGCGAGTTCAGAACACCTGTTATGAAGTAATAGGTGCATTTCATTGCCTCTGTACTCATACTTTGACAATGACAATAAAGTTGAACCTAACCTAACCTAAAAATTGAATACTAGCATACTGTGATGTTAAAATACAGAGCTGCTACGCAAAGCACTTGAAGGTTGCTAGTCTACAGCAGTTTTCCACCGGCTTTGCGACAGTCCACCAGGATACGCCTGTTTTCCAATCTATTCATTCTGTCCCTGCTTCTCCAGGTGCATGTCCTGCTCTGGGCCTGAGGAGATGCCACTAGGGGTTAAGCTAAGCAGGCAACCTGAGCACAATGCTGTCTCTGTGCATCAATCTGCCCTCTCTCCACAGAAAATCTTTCACACGCACCTGTCCAGCTTCGCCACTGTATTTACGGCTCCCTGTCTCATCGGTGAGACTCAGGCTAGAACAGCGGTGACACTGCGATCCATTCACACTCACGCGTACTGTACGTGCAGAGATAGACAAACACATGAACACAGAAATGTCATATAGGATAATGCTGTGTAAGAGGATAAACCATAAATTTGCTCTGTGGTTAGCCTGATGTGTGTGTGTGCATGGTATTTAAAATGTGGATTCTTTCATATGGTCTGATCCATTCATTTGAGTATATCCCCTCTGGGACTGTTTACCCCTATCTGTGCAAGCCATTGCAACATTTTGATGTTGCTGGTGATCAGGTTTCAACTCTATTTCAATTTCCGCATGCAGTTCATATAAATAGAACACATTAAATCAACAATGTAAGAAAGTGGTTCTGTATTTCTTTTTCACAAGGCGCTGAGAGAATCAACCAAGGACTATAGAGTTATTTTTCTGTCAGACGTAATCATAAGTAAATGAAACAGAGAGATCGCAAGTCCATTAATCCATAATTGTGTTTATAAATAGGCAACTGGGATTACAGTTGAAACTTTGCAAGTACAATCCTGGTGTTATGGTTAGAAATCTTTCTTGTTCATGTTGTGATCAGACTAAACCATCTTAGTGTTGTAGGGGTGGACAAATCAGTAGCCTGGGCATCCAGGACAAGCAGATTTCATGTACAAGCTATTCATTTGTTTCAATTCATATTTGTCTGACAAATAGTTTCAACAACCAGGAAGATTTTAAAAAAATACCTTGTTGGTTTTTGCAAAAAAAAAAAAAAAAGGGTTTCATATGGTATGTACTGTATACATAATGCACTTCACCATGGTGTGATGCACATGAAAGCTGTAACTATAGCATGCGCTATTCATTCTGAATCTCGCTGCCGGCTGCACTGTACGTGGCCATGGCACGAGTGTTTTTACTTGACACTTAATTAGCATGCACGGATGACACAGTCTTTTCAGAATCAGGAAAATGCAGGCATTTTGGGGGGAAAAAATCCAACACAAAGCTGTCATATTCAGTGGATATAAAAAGTATACACACCCCAGTTATAATTGCAGGTTTTTGTTATGTAAAAAATGAAACCAAGATAAATCCTATCAGACCTTATCCTGCCTTTAATGTGATACAGCAACCAACAAAATTCAAGTGAAGAACAAATAGAAACGTTTTAAGGAAGATAAAAAAGAAAAAACTTATAATAACCTCGCTACATAAGTAAGCACACCCTTTTATATTGGGGCATGTGACTGTGCTCAGAAGTAACCAATCACATTCAAACTCATGTTCAAAAGTAATTATCATAAACCTGTCATCATGGAACTGATCCCGATTAACTACAAATAAAGATCATCTGTTTCTGAAGGATTTTCTTGACATCTTTTTAGTTTCATCTGCCTGCTGAAGCCAAAGAGCTTACAAAGCATGTACAGGATCTCACTGTTGAAAGGTATCGATCAGGAGAGGGGTATAAAAAGAATTTCCTAAATGAAGATCTGACATGATTTATCTTGGTTTAATTTTTTACATCACAAAAACCTGCAATTTTAACAAGGGTGTGTAGACTTATTAAATCCACCACGGGTGTAACGATATATTCCTAAAATTTCGGTTGACAAAGTCTCTGACCTGGGGAAAATGATCGATTGAAACATAATGAGCTCTGCAGCAGCATCTGAGGCCTCAGTTTAACCGGAAATAGAGCTGCAAAGCCGGCTAAAATGCCCGACTTCCGTGTTTGACTTCCCAACTTCCATTGTACAGTGCAATTGTATTAGACACATAATTAATAGAATGCTGATTTTGATGATTCTCATGATGCATATCTTCACATTTTTGAGTCATGGTTACACCCCTAATATTCACTGTAAGTCTATAAGTAACAATCACAATTCAACATGTCAAGAGAAAATAAAGACGCTGGGCAGACTCAAATATATTTTGCATGTTATTCGAATACAGAGCACCACATATCCTAGCCAAAGATACTGACTGTCTTCAGTTGTCTTCAAAAATGTTTCTTAGCCTATGTAGTAGAATGGCAGACACCACAAATAGCCCTGCGTCAACTTGTCCTTCGTAACTTGGAGTGGCCATTTGGAGCACAAGCGGAGCAGGATGTAACTGGCTACCAAAGAAAAAAAAAGCATAACCAGTTAAATGTTTATTTGCTGAAGGGTAGTATCAAGGGCAGTTCGATAGGGTCATTGCTGCACCTTCAATCAGCATTTTAACACTTCCCTGTGCAGCAGAGATTCATGGTTTAGTCCATGGGGGAGAATGCAAACAGTTTACTTTCCTGACTGTGGCTCTGCATCCAAGCTTAGATTTACCGCCATCCCCTCACGTAGTACTGGATTTATCGTCCTGGATGTATAATTAACGCAGATGGTCTCTCTCTCACACACACACACACACAGTTTGGAGCCTCCTCCAATCTATACATTCTATAATAAATGCCAGTGCCACAGTAATCCTGGTGTTGCTCCTCTCAGCTGCACCACATGTGAGGCAGCAATTGATTGTGGGGATTTTAAGTGTAAGAGTAAGCAGTTTCAGAGGCGCCTTTCTGCCAACATATCGATTCATTCCCACACTGGGGAAACCTCGCACTGCTATTCTCTATAACTGGTGGTGTTTCTCTTCATTTGGACCGTGACATTATGGAAATAAAAGAGACTGCGCATGTACCAAGACTGAACAAAAAAAATTGTTCAGAACTGCCAGGGCTTCATTTTCTTTTGGCTTTTCATTTTCTTAAGAGCTGCTTTTCAAGACGTTCTGGCCATCCGTTCATGCATATTCACAGCGAATGGGATCGAGCCAGCACACATATTCACAGTGAAGTTTGTGTGAAATTATTATCACACATTGGGTGGACTAAACGAACTGTTCATTTAGTCTGGGTATTTTCATTAGTTAGATGGAACATTCAGGACAGAGAACCTTGGAGTCAAACAGAAACATCGAATAGATTTCAGTGAGTTTCCCTTACCAAAATATCTAAGCAATAAAACACGACATGGCTTGTTGTAACAGAAAAGTAAACAATGACATGGTGGTGTGATCCCGCCTGTCATGAAGCGGAGCTAATGTTACAGCCCCAAAGTTCATTGTTTTCCTATAAACAAGTTAGTGCAGTGATAAACCATTGTACCCTCAGTAGCTTTTCTTTTTCTCTCTTGAAGATAATAGGAAAAAACAAATGCATCTCTAATGTAGATGAGTTAGCTAGTGCAATCTACTTTGGTACCTTCCAAACATTTCCCTCTATTGTAAAAAAAAAATAGATATAAATATATATATATATTACATAATGTAACCAGCAGGTAGAGAAGTAAGCCTAACCATTCTACTTGAAACCCAATTGAATTTACATCTCAGAGATGTTCTTATGCACCTTGCATTTATGATCATTCTGATAGCACGTATCATAATAACATTCAGTTCAAATGAGACAAGTAGAACATAAAGGAGTAATTAAGGAAGTATAATGGACAGAATTGTATGGTATTAGCATGGCCTGTTTTTAAAAGATCTTTTCTTAGAACTGCCTGAATGATGTTGACGTCTTTGAAAATAGATTGGTCAGTCTGTATTATTCCTCTTCGTGGAACCATGTTGTTCATCACGTTTTCATGCACATGGTTACAGCAGCATAGGAGGTATAAGGAGATATCCTCAGGAGCTAAGATCATTAAGACACCTAGTAACATGGAAGCATCCCAATGAGGCATCATGAAGCTATCAAGAACTGGCGGGATGTTATAAACTGTATACCATCCAAGACTGGAGAAATGAGAATCAATGGACACTGCATCCATCAGCTTTGCCAAGCCATGTTCTCTCCTACACTGAGAGAGACCACCAATAAGACCTCCAGATACTACAAGCCAATCTTCCTGTAAAAAAAGCATATGATTTTCTTATTCTGGCCCTAACCCAGTGCTGGAGGAACTCCCTTCAGTCCCTAATTGTTCAGATCCATGAACAGTTATATTTCTCAGGCTTTTCACTCCAAACTCTGTGTGTCTCCTGATGGACAGTGGTGTAAGCAGAATGAAAAGTCGATGACAATAAAGGCAGAAGATCACTCCAGACTGCACCATGGATGGATCACATTTGCAGACAGAGGCAAATTATCATTGCATCAGGTCATTGCAGGTGCAGAGTTTCCCCAGTCAGACAATTCACCTTGTGTACCTATTTAGGCCTCTATTTCCTTATATTATTACACACTGACTTGCTGTTTATACTTTGATTTTACAAATTGAATTAGGCAAAATAACATATAGCTAGAAAGCATATGATACACTATATTACCAAAAGTATTCGGTCACCTGCCTTGACTCACAAATGAATTTAAGTGCCATCCCATTCCTAACCCATAGGGTTCAATATGATGTCGGTCCACCTTTTGCAGCTATTACAGCTTCAACTCTTCTGGGAAGGCTGTCCACAAGGTTGAGGAGTGTGTTTATAGGAATTTTTGACCATTCTTCCAAAAGCGCATTGGTGAGGTCACACACTGATGCTGGTCGAGAAGGCCTGGCTCTCAGTCTCCGCTCTAGTTCATCCCAAAGGTGTTCTATCGGGTTCAGGTCAGGACTCTGTGCAGGCCAGTCAAGTTCATCCACACCAGACTCTGTCATCCATGTCTTTATGGACCTTGCTTTGTGCACTGGTGCACAGTCATGTTGGAAGAGGAAGGGGCCCGCTCCAAACTGTTCCCACAAGGTTGGGAGCATGGAATTGTCCAAAATGTTTTGGTATCCTGAAGCATTCAAAGTTCCTTTCACTGGAACTAAGGGGCCAAGCCCAACTCCTGAAAAACAACCCCACACCATAATTCCTCCTCCACCAAATTTCACACTCGGCACAATGCAGTCCGAAATGTACCGTTCTCCTGGCAACCTCCAAACCCAGACTCGTCCATCAGATTGCCAGATGGAAAAGCGTGATTCATCACTCCAGAGAACGCATCTCCACTGCTCTAGAGTCCAGTGGCGGCGTGCTTTACACCACTGCATCCGACGCTTTGCATTGCACTTGGTGATGTGTGGCTTGGATGCAGCTGCTCGGCCATGGAAACCCATTCCATGAAGCTCTCTGCGTACTGTACTTGGGCTAATCTGAAGGTCACATGAAGTTTGGAGCTCTGTAGCAATTGACTGTGAAGAAAGTCGATGACCTCTTTGCACTATGCGCTTCAGCATCCGCTGACCCCTCTCCGTCAGTTTACGTGGCCTACCACTTCGTGGCTGAGTTGCTGTTGTTCCCAAACTCTTCCATTTTGTTATGATAAAGCTGACAGTTGACTGTGGAATATTTAGGAGCGAGGAAATTTCACGACTGGATTTGTTGCACAGGTGGCATCCTATGACAGTTCCACGCTGGAATTCACTGAGCTCCTGAGAGCGGCCCATTCTTTCACAAATGTTTGTAAAAACAGTCTGCATGCCTAAGTGCTTGATTTTATACACCTGTGGCCAGGCCAAGTGATTAGGACACCTGATTCTGATCATTTGGATGGGTGACCGAATACTTTTGGTAATATAGTGTATGTGTCCCTAAATCATGTGCCTTTGTGTATTTATTACAACTACATTTCATTGTGATCATTATTTTGTCCTGCAGCTGCTTAATATCTAAAGTCCACAAGTTATTTTCGACTGAGAAGCAGCATGCCAGAAGGAAGTACGCGCCTGACCTGAGTGAAACTGAATCCAGTTTTAGTCAACTGATTGTTTGCACTATAAATAGAAGACTTTTGAATAAATACAGCAGTGTGTCATCTGTAAATCTGTGTTTTTTTTAAACACTCTTGTGTTTGGTCTTGTGTCTGAACTCATTCAGCCAAACTGAGTTGAAGGTATGCGCTTTGCGTTACGCCCCAGCGGCGCTCTTAATCCAGCCCCCATTTTCTTGATTAAATGGTGGCAAATGTCACTCGCGCACCTCATCCACCTGCCGCCATGAATCCTGAAGCTGTTGTCAATTTTCCTTTATCTCAATCAGGAGCAGAATGAAAGGAGACAGCCGTTCAGCCATTAGGATTCACGCGCCGCAGCTTAACATAATGACCAAATGTATGACCGTGTCTGGCAGAAAAGAGAAAGCAATTAATCCTCGACACACACTTCGGGAGATGAAAGATGACAAAGCATGGGATGTTTTTATTTCTTCTATCACCTGTAAGCTCCTCCTCCTCCCACACCCGCCCTCTTTGAGTCCTTGTGCAAAGCCGAGGTGTTGCGTTCACATACTGTATTGCTAGCTCATTTGAAATGTCTAGTGGTAGTAAGTTAAGGGGACTGACCTTGATAAAAATCTCAAAGACGAGCAGATGCGGTTTTTATTCTACCTCTCCATCAGAAAGCACAGAAGTGGCCAGTGCGGTGATGGACTCACCGTCCTGTGCAGTATTTGGAGGTTAAGGTGGTCAATGCAGCCCCGCAGGCCACGGCAGACTGACAGCTCTAATGGCCTCTGAGTTGCACCGAGCCTGGAGCAGCCGTTACTGAATAGACAGCGATGAATGAAGCCGGCTGGGAGACGACCTCCCAGGAAGCAACGAGGCAGAGTTTCCTGTTTAAGAGGATCGGTGTCTGGTGAATTTTCTGCTGCTGGTGTCGATGAAGGAATTCAGAACGATGATATAGCACAGAATAGCACTGCTTATATTCTGTCCTGTTTTACATTATTACTTAAAGTAGAACAGCTTGCTTTTTTTTTTTTGATGTTTACACACTTGGCTCATTTTCTTTAATTCACAGATATAATTTAGAAATAATCATCGTGACCTGAGAGCAAATGAGTGTTAAGTAATGACTGACCTACAGTAATGTGAAACAAAGATGATTTGAGTCTGTCATATCATCTCTAATTTTAATTCATGCTTAATTCACATAAAGCAGACCCACAAAATTCATCAGTTTGCTAATAGCCTTCTCAGAAAGGTCAGAAACATTTTGCAGGGCAAAAGAAGAAGACGTCTTCTTTGAAGCGAGTCTTGTGTAACCTGATGGTGTTTCCGAACTTTGAAATCACAAGCTAAATAAGTTGCTTGCTAGGTTACCTTTATTTGCTTGTAATAATTTTAAGCATGCATTAGCGCTCATGCTAACTAGACATGTAGCTGGAGCTCTGTAACCTTGAGCAAACTTGTAGAATTTGGAAGGATATGATGCACAGAATGATCGGTCAGTTCTCAGCTCTAAACCCCAGTGTAGCAGCAGAGGCCAATCTCCCAGCATGTGCTCTGAAAGCAGGCATGGCTATGGCATAAACAAACCGAGCCCTGCAAAAAGAGAGATGGAAGAAGGGATTCTGATGCAGAATGCAATTTGGCATGACGAAGGGGGCTTATCTGCTAAAAATAGCTGTGTCTCTGACATGATTATCTTCCATTGTGCAGGGAAGATGCTTTCTCCCCCTGCTCTGTCTCTCTGTTCATCTATTCATTATAAACCTTTCTTTTTGTTTCTCTCTATCATTATCTGCATTTGTCAACCATCTGAATAGCCAGTGCATTGATGAAATCCTACATCCTGTCCAAACCATATGCTTTAGTTTGGATGATGATAAGGTGGATAAGATAAGAGGTTGTGTAGTGAAATGTGATAAGACTGATTTTACAGATAAAGGTAGAATTTTCAAACTGCTAAAGCTTCCATTCCTCCTACAACATAAATGATAGCTCATGCAGTCGACCATCCATGACGGCCCTTCCTCAACCTCATTCTAGCAGGGGGTTGTGGGTAATTGCAGCCCGTGATCTGCTAGATTAACATCCACCAGGGTCAGCTGGACAGAAAAAACAAATGGCATGTTGGTAAAAACACCTTTTTCCCTGTGGATGGAGAACTTGATGGAGACCTACCCTATACAGCAGGACTTTTCAACGAAAATTTGCAAAAGTATTTTTTTCAGTCAGCTGAAAAACCTTGTGTCCACCATTTTGTCCACCAAGTTTCCAAATAAGATGGCTTCCAACCTGTAAGGTATTTAATTAAAACAGCTCTGTCCATGTTGACTTGAACAAGACAAGTAAACATGTTATTTTGTGGTATATGCTTTCACACTCCTCATCCAGCGATCATTTCAGAAGCCTTCCTTGCTTTCTCTTCGTGAATATTCATGCATCACGATGGTGTTTTGGACAACATAATCACGCATTAGACGCCACTGTCAACACTCAGGGAGTGAAAGCGGTACTTTCCCAATGAGGCAGCCTGATCTGGGCTATTATATGACTGCTCAGATTACACCTGAAACACTGACAGCATGAGCACTCAGTAACACCGACACTGTTCCTTTTTTCATCCTAGTGCTTTCAGAAATCAGTAACTCTACTCTCAGTTACAGTTCCCTGACTGCTCGTATAGGGCTCTATTCAGATTTGGCGATTTAAGTCCAAATATTTACAAAGAGAAAGTTGCTCGTGTTCAGTCTCAGGTTACGCACATGCTTAAATAGATTTTTTGGGTGCGCCATTCAGGTTATGCAAATCATCTGCTTGTAGTTGACACCTCAGAGGTTGCCAGATTCTTCTTGAGTAGAAGTGTATGAGACGAGGTGTTTTGATAGTGTTTAGACCACCACCTTTAAGCACAAACATCTGGTTTTAAGCACAAAAAAAAATTAAAAAGAAAGAGAACATCTAATAGGAGTTTAGTATATTACCAATATATTGCTGCATAAATAGACCAGCTGTAATTATCACATTAATCACTGCAAGTATGGTTTCATTTAACAATTTGGCTTCAATCCTTGTAAAATAGCACTTGATCCAGCACACTGTTATTTTGCATTTTATTTTTTAGTACTGCGCACTGGCAGTTCTTCTCCCAGCTTAATCAAGGTCATGAAATGGTATTGTTTTTGCAGATATTCTATCACTCCTTTAATTCTCTAGTTTGTTTTGGTGAACTGAGATATGCCTCTGTTTTATTCAAAGTGTGCAACTCGGGTGCATAACTTTTCTGCGATTTCTGAGTAGTTCTTAAGCCCGAGGTCTGAAAAACATCCATCCATGGATTCAGGTGCTTCGTAAAAGCCCCTACTGTAAGATTTACAATATTCGTCACCTGAATAAATTACACAGCATTCCACTGCTGTAATTGAATAAAAAAATTGAATAAATAGACTTGGCTTTTTTTTCATTCCCTGGTGTTGCATTAGCCTTGAGCCCGATAAGCAGGCTGTGTGTGTGAATCCTCTTGTATTTAGTGCTTATTCATTAGAGCAGAAGTGCATGACTGCCTCTGCTATTAGTTGCATCTGCACAGGGCCAAGTGAGTTTTGGCCCCATTTCTGTCTGACTAATTGGCCCTGCAAACTGCAAAAAGCTCAGGCTGACATGCAGATGTTGGCTATTTGGGGTGTCTCGGCTTGTAACGGTGGTTGTATGGTGTTTATTGTGATGTTACTTGAAAGATGTGTATTTGTAATTTTGCAATAATCATTTCTGGTCAGAACATTTTCTGCTTGCATAAATGAGACTGGAAGCTTAACCTTAAGTCTTATCCAACAAAACTCGCATACCCTTTAGGGCATAGAATTCAATTACATTTCCATTTAAACCTTCCATTAAAGACATGGTAGCTCAGTAGTTGATGACTGTAGTTGATTGCTACCACTTTACTTAATGACAGTACTATACTGTATGTTCCAGTGATTAAATTCTTATGGCTGCATGGCAGGGCTGGAATTGCACTTTTAATCATAGTTCCATATCAAACCGCCTGTTTATACAATGCAATCTTCAATGCACTTGACTAGCTCTTACACAGCTCATATACAATAATTAATGCAACCATGATGACAATGTCCATCCATTTTACTCAGCAGAACTTCATTTCAAACTATTGCTATTATTCTCAAAAGCGAATGAGAGAAGAAGAACGGATTGATTTGATGTATTGGAGAAACCACTAAATGGTTGTCTGAGTAGGAGGAGAATCCCCTGCTTTAATCTCTCTGCTTAATAAGACTCATTTCATTTTGCGTCTGTGAAATGAGCAAAGAGGTTCTTTCACACGGCCGTTCAAATTAAACTCTGGCTTAATTACAGCCGGGTCTGCCGAGGCCCGCTAATCAGTGACTTTTTTAACGTGTGCCTATGTATCCTAGAGTCTGAGTGAGTGGGCTTAAGAAGGGGACGTTTGCCCTTCTCTGTTTTTACCTTTATTCATCCAAAAAAGAGAATCATTTCCTGAGTTCAGCTTGCTGTTATAGGAAATTAATCAGCAACGGTGTAAGGTGCAAAGCGGCCTGAAGTGTCCCTGTTCCGATTCCCACTACAAAGTTGATTAATTTTCTATAACAGCACAAGTGTTGCAATTTGCTGCTGATTGCAAATTTCCCCTTCATTTTATCATTAATTTGGTCTCGGCCAATTCCCACCCACCAGCCAACTCTCTCCTATCACACGACAGCTACCAGCCGGGGAGGGTGAAGGCTGACACATGCTTACTCCAAGACACGTGAATCCAACCAACGTCATCTTTTCAAACTGCTTCTCATGCTGGGTCACAGTGCAGTGCAACATGCATGAAGAAAAAAGTGCTATCCACCCTCTTCCGCATACATGAGTTCACAGATGCCTATGATTGGCTGGTGTCGCTGTGATTGGCAGGAGTGAATGTGACAGATGGCTGTGGCACCATCAGGATTTGAATTATTGTGCTAGCTGGGAGCCAACAATTAAATTTTTTTTATTTTTAAAAAATCACACACCATACTTTGTATCCACTTATAGTTACATATAACGTGGGATGCTCAAATTATACTCTGTCTTAATTACAGCCAGGGCCCCGCTAAGCAACAACTTTTTAATGCATGACTATGTATCTTTGAGTCTTTATAAGAGGTGAACATTTGCCCTTCTCTCTTTTTACCTTTTCTCTCTCTTCCATATAATACAATAGTTCCCTGAGCCCGGCGTGTAACATACGGCATGATGATTGCACTGGCAGCTTTTTTTTGTGCAGACATACAGTATGTTATAGCACAACAAGGCCTGTGCACAGCCTCTATGGCCTTTTAAAACCTATTTATTGCTCACAGCTTCTTCCCAGTAGGGCTGGTGTGTGCAAGACTGAATTGCAGGGTCACAATGAAGACAGATCCTAGAGAGCTTCTAAACGACCAGCGATGCTCTGCTTCCAAATCTCAGCTTTCTATTCTCCCTGTTGTCCCATCGTACACTTCTGTCGGTGTTTCCACAGTAATAACTGAGCTTTAGTTAAAGGTACTTGGCGTCACGTTTGCATTAAATTTACAGTCTGATGAGGTCTAGTTGTCTTGACCTACTTCTAGTACTAACAACTTTCATAGCCAGACCTGCACAATACTCTCTTTGCAGTGAATGAACCATAAGCAGATGCCAGCACCAGCTTTTGCATTTGCAGTGTTGCATTTGCAGAATATCTGATTTGTTCCTTTGCTTTTATTAGTTCCTAATACCCGATGGATTTGATCAAAATACTTATGGACTACAATGACTTGAATACACATGAAACCTGCATGAAGTGCATCAGTCTCAGAGATGGGATTTTAGGTCTGAGTTGAGGTGGTGATTGTGAAAGCAAGGCTTTTTTCTTTTTAAGTCTGCCAGCTACAAGTCTGTGCCTGCCTTGTGACCACACTTGGCATTTGGGACGTCTTCTGAGAGAGTGGATTAGTCGATGAGGTGTAGCTGTAATACTCGAATTCCCCAGCAGAGGGCTAGACGCCTGTGTCTTTGGATTACTGGACCTGTTTAAATTCAGCACAAGAAGCACTTCTAGCTGTTACCTATTGGGATGCAATTCTAATTTAATAAATACAGAAAAAAAAGTAATCAGCAATTGCTTACATATTAACAGATAAGAGGTATCAGTAGAGGGAATGGAATGGATGAGATTAAAAAGTCCCTAAGCTGTATGTGGGCTGAAATGTTATTGCACTCCTGAATAGTGTTGGCATGATTTTATACACTCCTCAGGGAGAGAGAGAGACTGTGGGTGTGTGTGTGTAAGTAGAATTGTTTTGTTTCTATATTTAGCAAGGAAGCAGTGACTGGATGTTGACACCAGAATGTAAATTTCTTACCTGGAGCCTTTTTTTTTCCTCCATTGACTTGTCATGGAAAACTTTTTTAAATCAGCAATTACAGATTTACAGAGCAAATGGAATTTCCCACCCTTATTAAGTTTTCCTGTCATAGACTAGACAGCACATGCCTCATTTGTGCCACAGTGAGAGCTGCACATTTCCACTGCACTGCCATGCCTGCTAATGGTGAAGCTCTTGTAGAGTGGAATAAAATGTGTTAAACAACGTGATGCTAAAGCCTTTCAGGATGGGAGCTACACTAGAGATTGTTACACAGCTTTTGCAGTAATGTTTATTACAGGATAATTACAGTTCGGTTTTTATTTATTGAATTATTCATGAAATCACGCTGTAGGCAGCCTAATTTTCTTGCCTCTTCTGCACAGACCTGCTTTCTAGCTTCTAGAATGCTGAGAATGGATTAGGCGTTCCCTCACCAGCCTTTATTTTTTATCTCACGTCAGGTTAACAAGACAAACACACCTTGTCATGTTACCGAGGAACTTGAAAGGGCAAAGTTCATTGTGCAGAAGTTGGACGGAAAACTTACTGCTCGTTACAAAGCGCTGACACTGGAGACTCCTTCCGTAAACTTCCAAACAACTTCACCATATCAACAGTTATGCAAGTTTCTTAGTTAAATAACGTATTTAATTCAGTCTTATATTATGTGAAGCATCCACCATACAAGTCCCTGTGGATGCCGTGTTACTATAGAAACATTATATAAGTGCCTTAATGTAAACCTGTGATATGCCTTGAGCTGCTTTAGAATTAATCAACACCTTCTCACCTATTAGATTCGAGAATTCAGCAGCTCTGTGGTGTCATTAATGTGTAATGTATATGTAAGTGTGGCTCCTTCTAATCATTCAATATGCCCACTTAAGCTATTGAATCCTAGCATATAGTTGACGCATGACTTAATGAGACTCTTGAAACCAAGTTTTTATATATATATATCAATAGCTTCATCAACTAACAAAACGGAAGTGAAACTTATGGTGCTTATTAAAGTATTACCCAATCAGAGGGGAACAACTGCTTAAGGCAATCAACCTATACATATAATGTTCTATGTGGGAAATGCATATATAACACAGCCAAAAATCACCAACACACAGCAACAACCAATATCAACAAAATACTTCTGTCTTCAACTGGAAGGGCTCTTACAGTATACATTACTACTGAGTTTATTAAGTAGACTAAATAAATAAATTTAAATACTCTTGGCATTAATATTTTCGTTTGTGCAACGAATAAAGCGAACAAGAAAAACAAGAACTGAAACTGATTGGTTTGCTCTACACATTTAGCAGGCATGCATTTGCACCATAGCAAACTGGCTGCATGCCAAATCATAGTATTGCACTAGAACTAGTAGCATAGTATGCTAATAATAGTCAATTATTATAATGTACTCTTTTGACAAACTGTTTAACCCTTCTGATCTGTTCAACCCATTTGAAGTCTTACTAAAAGTGATACTAAAAGAGTGATATTAGATGACTACATTTCAAAACTTGCCTTTATATGCTCCAAGGGATATTAGAGATTATGTTCAGCTTATTTTGCCCTGAGGGTAAGACAGTAATATAAAAGTGAAAATGAGTGAACGAATGACCAATCACTGATCACCATGGTTCCCAACAACCAATCACTGACCACCGTTGTGTCTAAAGACCAATCACTGATCGCTATGGTTCACAACAACTAATCACTAACCACCATTGTGTCTAAAGACCAATCACTGATCACCATGGTTCCCAACAACCAATCACTGACCACCATTGTGTCTAAAGACCAATCACTGATCACTATTGTTCACAACAACCAATCACTAACCACCATTGTTCCTAAAGACCAATCACTAACCACCATTGCTTGTCCCACCTACGCAAACCCTCTTTTGGCTATATATAAGTAATAGACGCGAGATATTCGTTCTAAAACTATTTCCTTCATGTCACAACTACTTGGTACCACTGATTCTTTTAGCCTGCACTCGTGATATTACAGACACACATTACGGACAATTTGGAAATGCCGATCAGCTTCCAGTGCATGTCTTTGGGCTGGGGGAGGAAACCCCAAAGCACAGGGAGAACATGGAACGCCACCATGGCTAACCACTAAGCCACCATGCCCCTCCCCCTCCCCCAGGATGATCCGGTGAATATGTAAATTAGTGCGTGACGTCACTGGGTGATCTATTTGAGCGTACAGTAGCTACTTTCCCCTGAAAAGACTGGCACCACTGCATGCGGTGGCTCGTTTGCATCAGTCTTGCGCATGTTGTGTTTAATCGTGATGTGCTAAAATGGCTCTTTTTAAATGAATTGCATGATATAGGACAACGATAAAGGAGGACCATTAATATGGTCAAATCTAGAACCATTATAGCTCTCTGGTTGTTAGAAGCCTTTTAAGAGGCTAGGAAAAGTTAGAGATAGAAATGCTGTGAGTGTAGTGAACAGAAAGTAGTGTTGAATACAGTAGTAGGATATTTCCAAACTGAAGCACGGCGCGCGCGCGGGTGGGGGGGGAAAGTTTCGCAGTTGTTAATGTCCGTTTCAGTTCCTGTTTCTGTGTACGCGTGTGTGTGTGTGTGTGTGTGTGTGTGTGTACGTGAGTGTGTGCTGGTATTTCTCTGCATTAATGCGTGCACGCGGCACGATTTCACCCGTTGTCACGCTCCATTAGCGTTCGTTGATGTGCGCGTGAACGGCGCGAGCATGGACTACATTCTCTCGTGGACGGGTTCGGGTGCGCGAGCTGTCAGAGACGCGATTTCTAACCGAATGTGGCCCGCCACAGTGCGGGAGGTTCACTTCACAGACTACTCCGAGCTCTCTCACATCGCCAACAGCGCCCAGACTCACAGCACAGGTCTGACAACGCTCCCAAAACGCACTTCTTTTTATTTAAAGTTTCTTTAAAAAAAAAAAAAAGTTGTGCTAAAATATTGTTTTGAACTGGAACAAGCGGGAAGTCGTTGGCTTGTTTTCAAACAGACTTAGCGAGTTAGCATTTCCCTTCACTCAGTGTGGGCTGTGTACTGACAAGCCAGCGTGGCCATGTTTTTTTTAAAATTTTACAGAGGTTTTTTTTTTAATTATGGCTAATATTTATATCTAAAAACGTGGACAGGGGTGTCATGAAGGATTGACATTGACAGGGGAAAACTTTTTGCTTTGACTTAAGCATTAAACGGTTCACATACACGTTCACTTCTCCTATAACTTCAAATGTGATGAAATGGAGTCTATTAAACAGCAGGTTTCCATAGAAAACACAATATAGTGGTGTTGTTATATTAGACATAACAATAATGTTCAAATGCAGATTCACTTAACACTACTCCTGTTGCACAAAGAATTTACAGAACTATATGTAGGTGTGTGTGTGTCTGTGTGTGTGTGCGTACACACTCCTGGACAAAAAAATTGGGCCAAGCCCAAAATGGCAAAATATTAAGCTTTTAATGGTCTTAACAACAAACCATTGGTCAGGAAATCAGCTAGATAAAGTAACTTGGGGGTAGAGTGGCTTAGTGGTTAGCACTGTTGCCTCGCACCTCCAGGGTTGGGGGTTTGATTGCCGTCTTCACCCTGTGTACGCGGAGATTGCATGTTCTCCCTGGGCTTTGGTGGTTTCCTCTGAGTACCCAGGGTTCCTCCCCCAGCCCAAAGACATGCGTTGTAGGCTGATTGGCATCTCTAAATTGTCCGTAGTGGGTGTGTGTGTGTCTGTGCGATTCTGCCCTGTTTGCACTATGATTTCCGGGCCTATTTTGCTATCACAGCCATCTTAAAGAGTTCTTCAGAGTTGAGATTGAGACTGTGACATGCTCACTCATGGGTGATTTTGCACCACTACAACGGAACAGAACAGTTCAGTTGTCCAGAGATTGTGACTTTGAATCCTGGCAATGCAGCAGCCATCTATTCCCCAAGAGAGCAAAATTGGCCATGCTCTCTGGGTGGGAGGGACTGCATTCTCTCTCTCTCTCTCTCTCCTGTCAATTACAACAGCACTAGCCAATCGTGGGGGTCTGTGAGCTCATGTATGTGGAAGAGGGCAGACAGCACTTTCCTCCAGGTGTGTAACACTGCCCTTGAGGAAGGATGCGGTTGGCTGGCTTCGTGTGTGTCTCGGAGCAAGCCTGTTAGCCCTGACTGGTAGCTCTCGTATAATGGGGAGACCTGGCTGGTGGATGAGAATTGGCCAAGAACACATTAGGGACAAAATGAGGGAAAAATAACAAAACTCAGATTGTGACTGCTACTATGATGCTCATCTAAAAGCAGGACGGCACAGGATGAAGTGAAACCCATGGGCAAGCAATCATTTAAAATACTTGACTTGCTTATGTTATATACACTAACATTACCAGCCTACATGCCTGGCTCATTGTCCTTGCATGCTAATGGGCAGAAAAAAAATTTTACTTATTACCTTAAGATCAGGGTACAGGGCGTTTCATGTTGTCCTCATTTGCCTGGCAACGAACGGCTCCAAACTCTTCCTTAATCTCTTTTAAAACATGTTTTCTAGTAATAACACTGCTATTATTAGGGCTTGTTTCCAGCCATCCTGGACAAAAAAATTCTGTAGAGGTGTTCCTCCTCTCCTGCCTGTCATTCGATAGCATGTGCTTTTAAAATGCCTACAGAGTTTCCATATTGATTGTTAATAGGCGTCATGCCAGTAGACTTCCCTCTCCAACAAGGCCTACATTTCGCAATCAATCATAGAGAGCTTCCTGGTATGCATAAGGATTTTGCTTCTGCTATTTTATTATTTTTTTTTAATCTACTTCCAAGGAGGTGGTTGTTTTATTGTAATCCCAGTTTGAAAGAAAGCTTAGTCACTGCTAGGGAAGTTAACAATTTAGGGCAGGGGTGTCATACTCAAGCGCAAAGATTTGAGCTTCATTTGTTTTCTAGCAACCCAAATTCAAACCCCTGAAGGTTTTGGTAAATAGCTGGTAAGTTGACTTGAGTTTAGGGCCTTCTCAAAGACCCTCTTGTAGCATTGCTGGGATTTGAGATCACAACCTTTTGGCCAGTAGCACACAAGCTTAACCTCTGAGCTAGTGTCTCTTGTTTACAGATCACTGGGTGTGTTGGAATAGGCAAATCAGTCATGTGACCATGTGTGAAGTCTGAATGGTTGGTGCATTGCGTAGCAATGGGTCGTAAAAGTGTTTTAGTGTTGCTCATGCACATTTGGTCATTTGGAGTACATATAAAAAAAATAGTACTCAGGATGTTATTTGTTTATATTTGCTTCACCCTAGTTTTGTACAGAAATTGTTCTACGGTCCTACTCAAAACCGTGATCTGATATCAACTTAACTCTAAAGCTATTCAAATTGTCACACTACTTCCTGTTTCAGAGCCACCTAATTTGCTATGCATATAACATCAAGTCACAGAATTTTGCATGTAGGCTAGCGGTGTGACGGCTCCCATTTTATCATCATTCTCTATCAGCAACATTGTAAAAGCCCATTTTAATAGGACTGGTGCAAGGTTACCTTCATGGTGGGATTGCTCACACTCAAAGCTTTGTACAAAATGCATGTCTAGTGACACCCTGCATGCCACATCAGGTGTTCCTGCAGGAAGACATGCCAGATATGTAATGTATATAATTGTACAGTTAAGCTACAATCTTTAATCAAAACAAAGGATCAAAATGAATCTGTATCACCAAACTAGTCCAGAATCGATCCTGGGTACAAATCTGATCATATGCCAAATGTGAAAACCCACCAAAGAACTAGTGCAGCAGAATTTCAACCTTCTTTGAAGAACAGCTAAGAAGGTGAAGTGGTGCTTTAAAAAAATAGATGCACCATTAGGTATTTAAGGCACGGCAGGTTCGGAGGCAGTTTAATTGCAGACTCTGTTTAGAGTAGAAATGAATGAAGTGCACTGCTTTTTCCCTTCGTGTAAAATGGCACAGAAAGACATTAGAGGTATTAGAGACAGTTACTCCCCATAAGCAGGAGTGCATTTTCATAAGAGACACATAACACAGCAATGACCAGCGAGCCAGACAGTCTTAGGTATTTTGTGCATGTTGGAGGAAATCATTACGGCAATGCTATGTATATTGAATATATAATCATGCTTTTGATTTCACCCATTAAAAGATTTATGACTTATGGCTCCACGTTCCAGTTTGTTAATGCATTCTCCCCATGACGCAACCATTCAGTAGCTGCAGACACGGCAAGCGCACATGTATCAAGTTCTTAGCAGTAGGAAATTGTGTGGTTAGTGTTGTGTAAAGCTGACGGCACTTTAGAATGTAACAACAGGAATCTAGGTTTCTGGACACTCAGAATTAAAGTTTCTCACGTATGATCTTTTGCAAGAGTTGCAAGCTTTGGGCAAACTGGGAAATTTCTTGCGCACGGAATTATACTGACTATACTGGAGTTTATTGATATCTTAAAAGCAAGTAAAACCCTGCCTTAGAAGCTGGTCTAACCTGATATCAGGATCTTAGCGCGGCAACCTGTTCAGTCACATTTATGTGGGAAAGTTTTATGTAGATAATAGGAATGTACCTGCATGCTCAGAGCATACTTTAATCGATTGATATCAGCTACCATTTGCACCCAATTTAATGTGGCCATTAAATAAAGGTCATGGAATCCTAATGTGTGTGCCAGTTGTAGGCCACATGGCCATGCTTTTAATTTGCTATTCTGATTTGTCAAATTAATAAACTGACCAGTCATCTGCTGTGATTACAGCTCACTTTAAGGAAGTGTAGCTCAAAATTCTATACATAGAAAATTCTGAAGATAAGCAATATCTTGAATTAGGATGTCTCCCCGGAAAAAATAATCACACATAACCGAGACACACCTCTGAATTGCGGACAAGTCTGTAGTTACGTCTGAGTACCGACGTGTACAATTTCAGTATTAATTCTGCAGTCGAAGTGGGGAGACATTTTTATAGCCAGTGTTTAACAAGCGAACATGTCCTTATGTTGATTGATCTAAAAGGAAGACTTGTATATACAGCGTAAATCATTTAAACCTAAGAAGCGCTACTTTGTTTACAGTTGATGGTGTGAGCAGCCATGTTGAATTGAGAGTCACTTGCTGAACTTGGGATTGAGGAGACTATCCCGAGTTCCTGAGTAGGAATTCTTAGTTGAGGGGCGATTTCTTTGGTTTTTTCGTAGTCAGAGGTAGGCGTTCTGACCTTCAGTCGAATGACCCTGACCAGGATAAAGTGCTTACCGAAGATGAATTCATTTTCTAATGTTAAAAGAGCAGTCTGTAAATTCACAGTGACAAGCCTTCACATGACCCTTTTTGTAGAGAGCTTTCTGAGTTTCTTTTATTAGGAAAGCCGTTAGAACTGAGCCGCTCTGTTCTGGCAAGTAGAAGAGCTACTGTCAGGGCCAGAAAACACTTTAAATGAAGACAAACACTTTAAATGAAGAAACAAGGAAAATTCAGTGCATGGTAATATTGTGAATGACTCTAAAATATGATTTTAAAGTACTTAATTGATTAATATAGGATTAGGAATGAACTTAAGTGTTACAAACTGCACCTTTAATTTACTTGAACTCTTCATTATGCATCTGTAATATCAACAAAAATCGACAAAAAAGATCTTAAATGATTAGATTCATTAAAAAAAGCCCGACTGAGACACCCCATGTTAGTGCTAATGTGCAAATGATAACTAGCCTCAACAGCTCCATTTTGTTATTAGCAACATTTAGTGAGTCATTAAGTATTATGTAAATGTTAACTGTGCCTGTTAGCTTTCATTCATTGTTATCCTCATTAGCCTGTAAAAGCCAGCTAGAGCAGCAGAAACAGAAGATCCAACTCACGTGGCTTGCCACCATGACCTCACCTCAGCCTGCCATTGATTACTGCAGGCTGTGGCTGGCACGCCGTTATTTGCTTCTCACTCATGCAGTCTAAATGCCAAACTGGCAGGGAGGGGCAGACACGCTGCACGTCAAATGCCTCCCCTTCCGTCTGATTGCTGGTGAGACTTTGACTTCAAGCCAAACTAAAAAAGTGTTTACCAAGTCTGTGCATGTAGCACCAAAGAGTGACGGCTGTTTTTTTTTTCTCCCTTGACCTGCTCTATTTCTCCGCCCCTGCCGGATTGAAGGGAGATATAGATTTTGTACTGAAGCTGTCAGCAGTATCCACATGGTGGGAGATGAATAATGTGCCGCGAGGTCAGTGCAGAGGAGGAAGGTTCACTGACTAGTCATGGCACGGCCTCATGTGCTTCTCAGTCACGCAGATAAATTTAAAGAGTCTGCTCTTTGCTGTTTTGCATCCAAATCACACTCCTGTTAGAAATCAGGCGAGGGGTATTTTTGTTCGTAGGCACCACACTGAGAAAGAGCTGGAGGGGAAGTATGAGTTCTCTACAAATCTAGGACAAGCTCGGCCTACCTGAATGCTTACTTTAAAGATGAAATGGAAATCATAACATAAAAATAATAAGTAATAGTAATATTATATGTTGCGCATATGCAGGGATGGACAAGTCATAAATTCATTAGCTGTAAACACTACAGTGTGCTGCCCAGTTTCATGTTTTGGTTGCCCTGAAACGTAATTGATAAGGCTGAAAAGTGGTAGCTAATGTATTTACAGTAGACTAGTTAGCTAGTTAAGTGCATTAATACAGCCTAAGAGAAATGAACAAGTTCATGATTATTCTCTACTAATAAAGTTTTCTAATGTAGTGCGTCATGTTTGTGTCCGCGATAAGTCATTGGGCAAAGTTTTGTCTATAAATGTGGTGTTCCGTCGTTGCATTTCAAATATTATTTAAGTCTGGTTAGCATCTTTATTTTCTCTCATTATGTTTAAACCTTTTCATGTATACATTATTTATACACATATCCAGATTCTTTTATATTTTCTTCTTTTTTAAAAGGTAAAATTGCGTGAGGTATGAATTATGATTCTGTCTAAATATTACTTATATTAAACAGTAAATGGATTGTCCATGAGTATTAAAAAAAAAAAGCCTGATTTTTTTTTTTTAATTGACTGTCCAATGTTCAAAACTTTTCAGGTTTAAAATTATGAAAAAATTTCAGAAAATATAATTTATGAACATACAAAATTTACACAGTTTTGAACTTTTGCATGTTGCAAGTAGCTAAAAAGAAACCTTCCCCAAAAATATCTTCCAAAAAAAAAACAATACACTAATTAAAAAAAATCTAAGGCAATCAGTGGAGTCTGATACAAAAAATGTTTACTTTTTTTTAAATGTAGAAAGTTAGTAAAGATTGAGAATGACAAGTAGTCTAGCCAGCTACAGAAGTTTATGTTAATTTACAGTAATGCTCTGAAGTAATTTGGAGGAGATTTACATTTTATATTTTTCCAAAACACAAAAAAGAGCCATAAATTGACTGTCCCTAAGTATGGACACGATGCATGAAAGAGTTAACTGTGAGCTGAGTGCATGTGGTGCTAGCAGGAGAGTTTTGCCAGTGGTTTTACATACCTACGTGTTCGTGATACAGAAACCGTCTGTCCTCTGTGCACGCTAAAAGTAAAACCATATCAGGAAGTCATTTCGTTTGGGTGGAATATCACAAAAACAAGTGTTTTGTTTTTTAGATTATTGTATGACCAGGGACATGAAGTATCTAACAAGGCACAAAAGGTCTGTTTTGATTTCAGCAGTTCATTCCTTTTAGCAATACGACAAAGTATAAAAAGCTGACTTCTAACCTGTTTAAAAAGGTCAAACTTTGTTAAGATACTCGAGTAGGCAGGGGATTTGAGGGCACTGTGGGACAGTACGATATTGTGTTTCAGTGTCCGTGCACTCTTAAGCTTATCTCAGCACTTTTTTCTCTTTGTATTGATTTGGGGGTGTAACTGGAGAGGTTGGTGTCACCACAAAAGCCACAGATCAACAGGTGATAGAGGTCATCACATGGACACGCACGGATGACGACCCAGCAGCCATAGGTTGGGACTTTGTTATGCAGTTTTGCATGACGTGTTGTTCAGGCCATGAAGTATACACTGTACACCTGCACATTCATCCAATTATCCAATCAGCAAATCATGTGACAGCAGAGCAATGCATAAAACCATGCATCTGCACATGAAGAGCATCAGTTAATGTTTACATCAAACAACAGAATGGGGGAAAACGTGATCTCAGTGAGTTTGATCATGGCATGATTGTTGGTGCCACACAGTCTGGATTGAGTATTTCAGAAACTGCTGATCTCCTGGGATTTTCACTCAAACCTAGGGCTGAAACGATTAGACGACATTATCGAGAATGTCGACAATAAAAGATTATTGACAAATATTTTTGTAGTCGAATAGTCATTTGATCTCATAGATCCTAATGTAAGGTCCGGCAATAACGTGGTTTGACCATTGGAGCGCTGTATCTAAAGACTAATGCAGCCTGCCCAGTTGCACTCCACTAGAAGCAGACACAGTGCTAAGAGAAAATGTCCAAACTGCGTCGATACAGCACAGTGTGCGAACGTTTTACGAAATTAAAAACAAAAAATACTGTCTGGTGTAACACTTGCAAGACGGAACTGCCATGCCATGGGTCAAAACATACATGTTGGAACATATGAAGAGGCACTGGAAGCAGCAAGTTAGCATGGCTAAACGCTTGACCTAGCTCTGGTCTAGTCTTGTGTTTATCGTAATGTTAAGGAATTCCAAGCGTGAAGCTTGTGAAAATTAATAAATAAATCATCGCTAAAGGTATAGTTTATCCAAAAATAAAAGCTCTGTTTTACATTAACAGAATCCTTTTTTCTTTTCAAATGAAAATGCTGCTGGCTTTTAGTTAAGATACATTTTTTATATTCAAACCTGTATGCTTTGTTTTTGTCTGTAATGCGGCTGAGATTTATTTATTTTTAATTTATTTTTATATTCTACTTAAAGATACAAAAAAGGTTAAAACAACAGTGAGAGTTTGCATTTGTGATTTTGAGTTGGACAAAATCGGTTGAATGAAAAACATGAACGAGGTCGGCCTATTCAGTTGGCATTAAGTTCATTAAAAGACATTTTCAAAAGATGAAGGGATTTCTTTGGTTTTGTTTATTAGTTAGAAGAAGCTTAACACAACCTTTTAACCCATTGCAGAAGTTGGATAACCGATTAAAACCTACTGTTTAATCATCGAATTAATCGCTGATTAGGCGAATAATCGTTCTAATAATCATTAGATTATCAAAATAATCGTTAGTTGCAGCCCTACTCAAAACAATCTCTAGTTTACACAGAATGGTGTGAAAAGAACAAAAAAAAAAACATCCAGTGAGTGGCAGTTCTGCTTGCAGAAACACCTTTTGATGAGAGAGGTCAGAGGAGAATGACCAGACTGTTTTGAGCTGACAGGAAGGTTACGGTGACTCAAAGAACCACTGTTTACAACCGTGGTGAGCAGAAAAGCATCTCAGGACTCGTCAAATCTTGAGGCAGATGCAGTACAAGAGCAGAAGACCACATCGGATTCCACTCCTGGCAGCCAGGAACAGGAATCTGAGGCTACAGTGGGCACAGAAACTGCACAGTTGGGGGTCACAGGGTCTCTTTCTAATCATTAACTGAAACTCTTAACAGTGCATCGTTTTATACATTATGCTACTGTGAAAACATAACAAGCAGAAAATTAACAGTGCTTTGCAGACTTGATGAAAACTATACCGTAGCCGTCGGTTGATTTGATTTGCAAACTAAATGCCACATTTGTGCACCAAATGGATGGAAGGAGCGTGGTGCAATTAGTCACTCCAGAGCGCGTGTTAACGAGAAGCTCTGGCACGAGGTGACACACCGAGCCACTGACATGATCAGGGTTTGATGAATTGAGCTTAAGCGGGTGTTAATGAGGGAGAGTAGTGAACACTCCCCAGCCCACACCCCTCCGATGCAGTGTCCAAACTGCTGTCCCAGCACAAACACACACACACACACACACGCACACACTAATAACTGCAGCTACCAGCTACTCTGTTTATGTCCTGCAGTGTCCTGAAGCCATGGCACCCAGTACAGGCATCTCTTCACACTAATTGCGCCACCTCTCTGAGCAGAAAATTAAATGAAGGTGAATGAATTAAGGCTGTGATTAAATGAGCGGCCAGGCCATGAGTGGGCGAGTGCACTGCTGTGCGAGGTGGACTTGCTGACCCTGAGCAAGAAGTTTTAGCTTCACTTGTCTCGCATGCTTCGCCAAACGTGGCCTAAAGCACTCATCAGGCTTCAACATATTAGGTAGTTAATCAAGAAAGTCTACCTCTGACCAGTGCTGACTGGAAGGATGCTGACTGGAAGTTGTGTGTGAAAATTACAAAGTTTGGTAATAGAATCAGGAAGCATGTGAACATGACCAACTTCTCCAATCACCCTTGCTAAAATTGTTGGTCTTTTTTTTTTTTTTTTTTTTTTTTTTTTAACTGAAAAAGTAGTTTTTATGGTCCTTTACTGTTGATAGAAAACAGCGTGACACACCAGTGTATTTACTTTCTGCATCTGAAAATCAAAAAAATTTTAAATCTATGTGTTAATCATGTGACAATCTTTTAATCCTCTGTAGAAAACTAGACTATAGGTCTGTTCATGTTAATATTTCCAAAATGGCAGCATGGTGGTGCAAGTCTTTGTGCCTCATACATAACTTCACAGTCTCTAGGTATTGTCTGTATGGATGTTCTCCTCAGAGTGCGATTTCTCTGTGGATTTTCTCCTTCATATTCCCACTAGTGTGAGTATGTGCATGTGTGTCTGATGTGTTAGCAGCTTTGCGATGCCCTGCACCCACCTCCTTCGGGATATTTGTGCAGACGGAGCAGTCAAGAAACACTTGTAGTCATGTGAGGAAACACAACTGCTTTTGTGCATGTTGTCAGTGTTGTGTAAAACCCACCCCCTTAGATACTGCAGGGTTAAAGGTCATGATCCCTATGATCCTTGATTTGTCTTAGCACAACATTAATCAAAGTTCTCGAAATAATCAGTGGATTCAAGATAACATAGAATGTAGTATAGATTTTCACTCAGTTTGTCTTTCTGGAACTCATACTACAGTATGCGTCCAAAATTTGCCTGTAAATGAAATTAGCATTAGACTTGATTAGAAGTCTTTTTGTGATGAAAGTAACATTGTTAACAGAACTTTAAATGAGCCACGTCCTATCATTACAGGAATAAGTAAAAAAAAGATGTAGTTCTTGTTTGGGATGAGTTTTGAACCATGATTCCCAAATTCTCAGATTCTCAGAAGCTTAATGACTAAAGGCCTTTTCAGCCAGGCTGCACAGTTTACAAACAAAAAATGTGTAAGATGAAAACTCTAAACAAACACAGTTGTCAGTTTAAATTTTTTGTACATTAAAAACCTGCTTACAAATACCTACTCTTAGACTTTTATCTATCTTCATAAATTCATAAAGGAAAATTATGACTGAAAAGACTCCTTTTTTATTTCTGCATCATGAACAATGTAAAACAGTGTGCATTTTGTCTGTATAAAACTAAATAAATAAAAAAATTGCCATAAACAGAGGATTAATTTTGTAAACAAAATATCTTAAAAATAAATAAATAAATTTATAATTTCTCCTAAAAATTTGATTGAATAAACAAAATCTCTGACCTTGGGGAAATGATCGATTGATACATATTGAGCTTCATAGCAGCACCCGAGGCATCATTTTAAATGGCGATAGAGTTCCAAAGTCGGCTAAAATGACCTCCACTACCTCTTTCTCAGGCACAGTAGATCACAGTGGCATGGGGCTGGCGTCATTTGAAAGCTAATGAAGAGCTCTTTTTAACTGTTACTATGTGGTCATAAACTGCATGATGTCTTGTGCATGTCTGTCATTTTGATCTGGCGCTATCTGCCCAGCGCACGCTCTATATATTTTAGTTACCAGTTATGGCTGCCACTGGTTCAAGGAGGTTTTAACTGTTCAGAATTCACTCCACGCATTACATCTCTAATGCATATGATTAATCTTCATATACATTCCAGTGAGCACTTTTGTGACTTGTGTGTAGGTGGAACACTCGAAAACATAAAGCAAACACATTACAGTGTGGGTCAGGGCTTTCCCTATTCCAGTCCAGGGAGATTTCTCAGCCTACCCTCTAAACCAGGTGATTATTGAATTGCGGAGCCCACATGTAGATGAACCTACTTTATACCACAACACTTTTGAATAATCAGTCAGTTCAGGCAAGTGATGTTGCAGGTGTGTAATGTGCAATGCATGGCACTGATCCAATAGAAAACTATCGGGTCTGATACAACATATAAAATATTGTGTTGCGACAGTTTGAAATAGATCATCTTCCTCTTTCTCTCTTGGTGTGTTCATGACCCACCTGCTTATTATGGTGCATCCATCACCATTCTCAGCTGCAAATAAGTGGGTGAACTAAAAATAACTTCAGCTGGGCAGTTTTGCAGCTGGCAGTGAACCAAGTTGCCAAAGTAAAATTGCCTGGTTGTCTTCTGTGTCAGAAAGGCGTTCGTCTCTTTTACACATTCACTGCATGCACTGCTACTTTCCCAAAACCATACACACACACACACACACACACACACACACAGTCAGGTCCAAAAATATTTGGACAATGACACAATTTTGTGTACACTACCACAATGGATTTGAAATGAAGCAATCAAGATGTAAGGAATTACGGCCGTTTTTTTTTTTTTTTTTTTGGGAGTCCCTCCATTTTCACAGGCTCAAAAGTAACTGGACAATGGACTGATAAGCAGTTTAATGGCCAGACGTGGCCTGTTTCCTCCTTATTTCCTTAAATGCAGTCTAAAGAGGTGTCAGTAGATCAATAGATAGATAGATAGACAGATAGATAGTGTGTTAGATGGCATAAAACACAGGAGACACTTCATTTCAAAAGATAATAAACATCACGATCATAAAAAGAGAATTTATTTTGAAAGATGAAGTATTTATTTTTTATAATTTTTTACGAAGTTTTAAGAAGAGATTTTTTGGAGAAAATGCATCTTTAAAGCGTCACATATAAAATATCAAGGTTATTGATTATGATAAGTGGAAAAATTATAAATGCATTATCCTGTGCTATGTTTGTCAATTGAATGTCATAGCAGAGTTGATGTAAGGAGTGCATATAGATCTATATCAGTGCGATTCGATGGATGCCAGTAGTGTTCACACTAAGACTAGGCAATGTGGCAATATAATATCAATATCATGACAACACAGTACACTTTTCTGAAATATTAATTTAAAAAACAGTTTTTTTTTAATGCAACACTGCTGCAGATGTGTATATTGCAGCAGGTAGTGGGATTCAAAGCTCGAGCTATAGCTTCAAAGTGCATCATACCACTTTACAGTGCATTTTGGTGAAATATTCATACCAAATAAAAAAAAAAATCTCAAAATGGTGGTTGAATGAGGGAAAAACACTGCTAGTCTACTGAGCCCGCTTGTTACTTGTTATTTGACTGGTGAGCTTTAGTCTTGACAATCTGTCTTGCCCTGACAGTGATTCTCTTAGCTAAAGGTGAAGCTCAGTCCTGATCCCTGGCCAGGAAGAATCTCTCCATGAGAGGCTACTTTGTGTGAGCAAACACAAGGCTTTCAGAAGTGGAGTCATGTGACTGGAGGGGCAGCTTTACACTGTGTTGCTACTGCTGGCTGCAATTACGTTCTTGCCTTTAAGGAAGTACTGATAGGTGAAAGACCTGTTGTGGATACTATGGAACAATATAACCTATCTGTGTTGGGAGTTAAAGTATTGTTTTCAGTGGTACAGCTGCTGAAAGGGAACCTACGCTGCCTCTGGGCTTGCTCTAGTCAAATTTTGTAGTAAAATTTCAGGCGTTATGCAAGACGCCTTACCTACTAAACACACAGAAACACATCCATGATTGCATTAGACAGAAGATCTATTACTATCTCCTACTAAAATATAAGATGAATGTTTAATTTCCAGTGCATTGTCTTGTTCCGTTCCTGAAGTATTGTGTGCTGGACAGGGTGTGAAATGAGTAGTAAATGAATGTCTTTTAAAAGTATGTCAGGATAGTGGAGCTGCTGAGATAGAACCAGCTGATGGAGGAATGTTCCAGAGCTGCGGAGTGACTGACTCACTCTCGAGGGATTTGATGGAGCTCGTGTCCCTGTGAGACACATATTAGATTCTTTGTTTTGCTTGTAAGGCCGCTGTGTGAAAAGGCCTATTTTATAGCACATAACACAAATATATGAATATTATAACACAGATATTTGAATACAGGTTTACATTTTTTTTATCAAACGTAAAGATGTTTCATTTGCTCCCTTTCTCTCTGTATAAATGTTTTGTTTTTTTTTTTTGCAAGGCATTAAGCTTAAAAAATACAAATAAGCTTCTACACTCACTGGACACTTGAATAGGAACAGCTCAGAACTGCTCATTCATGCAGTCCTGTCAGCCAATCACATGGCAGCAGTGCAGTGTATAAAATCATGCAGGTGCAGATCAAGAGCTTCAGTTAATGTTCAAATCAAACATCAGAATGGGGGGAAAAATGTGACTCTCTGTGACTTTGGCATGGTGGTTGGTGCAAGACTATTTTACAACCTTGTGATCTACTTGTGATTTTTATGCATGATAGTCTCAAGAGTTTATAAAGCATGGTGCAAAAAACAAAAAAAAACACCCAGTGAGCGGCACTACTGCTGGCTGCAATGCCTTGTTGATAAGAGAGGTCAGAGGAGAACAGCAAAACTGGGTCAACCTGACCAAGGAAAGGCTATGATAACCCACTTAACCAATCTTTACAACCATGGTGAGCAGAAAAGCATCACCAAATGCACAACATACCATTCAACACAACAGACCACATCACGATTCAAAAGTATATCATCTCTGGAATTTGCTCAGAAGGTGTATTGACTTGCGTTCGCAGTGGATAAATGTACAGAATAAGACTTGATAAGAAATGTTCTTCTACCTGTAGCATTTATCTATCAGAGAGGGCAGAATTACAAGAACATCAATAAACACAATGTGAGAAATCACTAGTCTGGATTTGTCACTAAAACAATGTGGAAAGACTTTTATTCACTGTTTAAATTAGCAATGCCCTGTGCTTGTACTCCGACCGGTAGCTTAGCTCTATTTAGCGGTCACTTGTAAAAACAGCCAACCTATCTAACAAGTATAATTATTGGTTGGCTAGTTAAGTAAAATTTCTTCTGGATTTGTTAGATATGCAGTTAGGATAATGATCATGACATTTATCAAAGTTAACTGTTATGTCACTCATCAGAACAGAGCAACATTCTTTTAGTAATTATTTAAACCACTAATTCATACATATTAACCCCAAAGCTTGTGTTTGTATATTGTATTATTTGGTGTGTGTTTTATTGATTGTTTTGCATTTCTGAGGTAAATCAGACTTCAGAATGGCATACCTTTGCTTGTGATTTAATACAAATTTGAGTTCACCTTTAGTTCTAAGAATTTCATAGACATAAATTGTCAAAATACCAGAGCTGTGAAAGTTTCTCTAGCCGTTAGCTTAGTTTTGAATCATTTTTTAAAAATATCTTTTCAGTTGCAGTCCTGCATATGCTACACAACGTTCTTTAAAATTTTACACCTTTTTTAAACCAGCGCTGCCACCTAAAAAACATAAAGCTGTATCCGCACATCTTTGCTCGCACATCAGTGATCAAAGCAGAGCAGACTCCCTGGTTTCGCTGTCTCCTCAATGCGCAGAACCCCAGAAATAGCAGGGCTGGTGTATGACTCATGGTGCCTCAGCTGAGCCTCTCTTTTGTCACACAAACTCAAGTGAGGAACCTGTTAGACTCAGACTGCTCATGCAGGGCTAACTGAACATCCCGGATACCTCTTATGAACCTACACACAAATCTTCCAGACACCGGGTCCTCAAAACACACACAGACCCACCTAGAACCGGCAGATAAGTCCCCAATTAGGAAGAAGATGCATACTTTGCAGCCGAATCACGTGCGCACACATATACACACACACACACACATACACACACATATATATAAATTCGTGGCCACCCTTACAAGAGGTCACTGAATGCATGAAACAGAAACAGCAGGAGGCAGAACAAGGTGAAGACGCCTTCTCTTGTTGTCATTTTGCCGTTCTGTGTGAGAGAGAGAGAGAGAGAGAGAGAGAAGGAGAGAGGGAGGGGGAGCAGGAGGGAGGGAAGTAGGGAGGAAGGGAGGGAGTAAGAGTGAGAGTGTAGAGAAAAAGCAGCGAGAGAGGATCGGCTCACAGCACTAGCTGGCTGGCAGGAACTGCTCGAACGCCACTGACGAATGAGCTGTCTAGCCACGAGGCTGGGAAAAGCGACAGCTTGTGACAAGCTGTGAGAGGAGAATGAACATAATGCGCACCTTGCCTCGCTTGCTTTCAGATACTGGCCAGAAGAAGACGCCTGACAAGAAGGATGGACGCCGTATGTCCTTCCAGCGACCCAAAGGGACCATCGAGTATTCCGTAAGTGAAAGCCTTATTCCTTTTTGCTGTGTTGTCTGTGTGTATGTGCATGTGTTTGTTTGGTTCAGTGTCCTGTCCTGATTTGTGCACTTTGCATCCTGATGTTCCTGTCGGCGTTTGTGTATACTTAATATAGCATGTTTACAGCAAAGTCATCGGCACGTGTGTGCATGCTGCATTTCTCTTCGGACGCATCCCGATCGGAAAGTCAGTAGCGTCAGATGTCCCACGTCGGTTCACTGTGTGCAGGAAGATGGAGCTGGATGTAAACAACATGGATAGGATATGGGAAGAGAAACAGCTGTGCGATCCTTCAAGTGTGTGTGTGTGTGTGTGTGTGTTTGAGATATATATTTTTATAGCTATTTGTAGTTTTTCTCTCTGTTTGGATTATTGTGAAAAAGCATTCGTTCCTGTCAGTCATTAACATGCATACCAGCAGTGTTGACAAATGACCTTCCATGCACATTAGCATTTTTTGTTGGTTTGGTGTCTGTGTGACGTGAGAGAGTGAAAGAGCATGAGACATATACACACAACAAGCGAGAGAGAGAGAGAGAGAGAGAGAGAGACAGAGAGGGAATGAAAGGGAGACAGGAAGGAGGGGTGACGAAGAGAAGGGGGGACAAATGAAGAGAAAAAAAGGAGAGGGACTGAGCCAGTGAGACAAGAAGCGAGAAGAGAGCAATGGTTCTGGCTTACTCTGCCTCACATGTTCTTGAAATGACCCTCAAATTTCCAGCTGCAGGCAGACTGCCTTCTTACCCAAGCCTTGCCTGGGTCATAGACAACCAGCCAGCGCTCCTGCCGCTGATGGCCAGTGCTGTCCACCGGTGTTGTAACCGAGCCCAGCGGATTGGCACCTGACCCTGTTGATAACTGGCACCAAGCAGAACCCGAGTCAGCCATCTGTGCCACGCTGTGGGGTGGTCATGGGTTATAACTGCAGCTTGCCATCCTGGTCCTCCAGAGCCTTTCCTGTGATGCCCAGCAGGCTTGGGCATCACTCCAGCCGTCACGCCCCTCCCTTCCCCCACCTTCTCTTTCGCCACATCCGTCTTTGTCGCCTAAGAATGAGTGACAGGGCCAATTGTTTTCCTCAGCAGAGCAAGGAAAGGGTGCAAGGGAGGGATTTGTCACAGGTTGAGGAGGAAAGGGGCAAGGAGGGACATAAACATGGGCTTCATCAGCCTCAACCTTTCATATACATTTCTGTTTACATGCATAGAACAGGGTATGTTTCTCGCTGTCTTCTGTCCCTAGCAGTTGCCCTCTACTTCAACTGCCACTCATTGGGAGTTGGATGGAGGAAATGGGGGTGGAAGGCGACAAGATATTCCGATGGCTCTATTCATGTCGATCTGCCCAGGGCCATTGCAGAGATTTTAAAGTGGCTTGAGCATTGACATTTACTAGTTCTCTGAATGTCTCCTGTGATTTGAGCAATTCTAGGCCAGGCCTTATCTCTTCATAACCACCATTGTTGATAAGTTTTAATCTCCGGTTGATGAAAAGAGAGGCATGCCTTGAGTCTTTATCAAGAAACAATGTTTGTCAAGAAGAAAATGGGGAAAGAAGGGGAGAAAACGTTGACCACTGCAATCCATCTGCTTAGCTACCAAGAAAGCAGCCAGTTCAGCAAGGTCCGTGTATTGGCTCAATCATTTAAAATGGTGTTTGGACTCTGGAAAAGATGGAGGAGGTGGAAGAAAAACACATTATACACAACAGACTTTTTTTCTATGTCTTGTTGATCTTTTGAAGTATGAGTTCACGATTAATGTAACCTTTTTGTATTATTTTAACCCTCGTAACTTAGACAACTCTGCTATATATTCAGCCATATTGGCCAGTTCTTTGCAGATTCTCCAGAGCACCACTGATTGGTCGCTGGCATGCTGGTGCTTCAGTAGGCGCTCGATGGCCACTGAAGCCGAATGTATTTCAGGAGAATATTCTCAGGTCTCAGCTGCCTTTTCAAGAGCCACTGAGCACTTCTTAGACTAACCATTAACACAGTCTGCCTTTTGCAATAATGATACTTAGAGTGGGCACCTTATACATTACGTTGCGGGACATTTTAGTGTGACCTTGGGGAGAATGTATCAAGCTGTCTTTCTTTTACCAATTTGCCAGTCAGAGTGCAAAAAAGTCATGGCTGCCCCTGGACTAACTCTGGAAGTGTTGTAGTGTGGTTACTGATTGAAAGCTGCTTGGTGGCTTGGTTGTCCATTAATTAATCCACCGTGCCAAGGTTAGTCATAAACAGCAGTAAAGAAAACAGCCATGAGATGAGATGACACACAGCTGTGTCTGTTCACGTGCTATTAGCTCTCGTGCCATTGAGTCTTTCCATTTTGGTCAGGAAAGTGTTGCCCACAAACTTTCCTCTTCTTCTGCAGTCTCAAAATACCCTAGACATTGTTCTCAGCGGAAAGCAGAGAAGCCCCGTCCCATGTCTTGCACAGGGTCACTTGTTTTTTTCTTTTTTTTTTTTTTTTTTGCTGTTGTATGCATGATGCCAGACAGGAGGCAGGAGAGAGTCATCCTATTCTCTTTTCCTTTTTCTCCCAGTGTTGTCTGAAGGACAGAATGTCACATCCCGACATGACCACAGAGCTAAAATTAGGCCTGTAAACGATCAGCGGCACAGTTAGGCAGCACATTCCACAAGGCTATAGTAATGACAGTGTCACTATGGCAACTGTCATGCTGAAACTGCGAGCTCAGGCCTGGAGATTGGGAGCCGTCTGAGCACTCCTTCTCTAATTTTACATTCTGCTTGATTACACCATCCACTGAAATATTATTTCCATTATGATGACACTCTTCGTCATGCTATGTGGTGATTAGGGATTGTCCTTTCACCTTTCTTTCCCTGTTGCCTTAATGAAAAGTTTTTAGTAGCACTCTGCAGGATTGGATTTGTCTGAGTGTACACATGCAAAGAGCTTGGTTTTCTGTTTTCATACCACTGTATATTTTGGAAACCACTGCTTGTGAACACAGTATTATAAGATTATATCTCTCATTTATTCTTTACCCAGGTCCAAACTTCACAAGCCTACTGTGCTTGATCACTTTGACAGGAGAGTGGCAGCTTTGTTTTGTTTATTTTCGTACATCCAGACATTTACCCCACCATGAAAACTTAAAAAAATTAATTTCTCATTACCAACACAAAAGATACAGATTATGGATGTGCATTTTCGTCAGCACACGCCAGCTCCAGTACTTGCTATCTGATTTTCTCCGCTGACTCAAATTGTATTTTAATTCCTGGGCACTATAACTATATACTTATATACACTTACATATACTTATATATATATAGGTATAACCCGATAACCTGTCATGGTCTTCTAGCATCACATGTATGTGTTACTGTAGTAAAGGATGCTGTTCGGGTCTGACTAGTCTTTATTTTCAGTTGTGTTTTAAATATGAAGTGTATACAGAACTAGTATTCGAGTTAGATGACAATTCTGCAATGCATACCTCACACGGATTCAGAATAAATTGTTTATATTTATCCTAACTGGACGCTCTGTAGACAATCTCAGTTTATACATATGTCAATATAAAATCTGGTGAAGATGCTGTTGTTTGTCATATATGCATCACAGTACAATTAAATTCTTTTTCTTTGCATATCCCAGCTTGTCAGGAAGTTGGGGTCAGAATGCAGGGTCAGTCATGATATGGCACCACTGGAACAGGTAGGTTTAAGTTCCATGCTCAAGGGCCAAACAGTGGACTTGGGGCTTGCCTTTCTGATCCATGTGCATGCGGGGAGGTCGTAACTCATATTTTCTGACCTCTGACTAGAAAAAAAAAGAAAACACCCTTCAACTCTGAATTCCTATTTAGGAATTTGTTTCCTCGACCTCGAGTTCAGCAAGTGACATCAAATCAACATGGCCGCTCGCAACAGTAAACAAAGTAGCACTACTTACCCTTAAATGTGTTATGCTGTATATACAAGTATTTCCTTTAGCTCAATCGACATACAGACATATTGCTTGTTTACTCTGTAACACTGACTATACATTTTGCTGTTTGAAGAGTTAAATATACATCACTCATCACAGTTAGCTGGTTAGATTATTGCTAAGATAAGACCAACTTGGAGGCGTCCATGTTTTTTCCCAGTTTGCACACCGAACGCACAGAGGTCCAAAACGCCGTAATTCTGCGTTTTGACTACACACTTCCAAGGTAAGTCGAATGCAGCATCAACAAAAAGCACATGAGTCCGGTCAGGTTTTTATATCACGCTACTTCCATCACAACAAAATATAATCCAATTCAAAGACGACTTTGTGAGCATAGTAAAGTTGCTCAGCATTTCGTATTTACATGACATTTTGGAGCAAGGATGCTCTGGTGGTTGAAAATAGCATAAAATGCACATGTTCTCTAGGGTGTAATGCGTTTACTCACCTTCTAGTGTTATCTAATGTTAAAAGCTACTGTCTAGAAATAACTGCGCAAAAACATAGATTTTTTTCTTTACCCCTTTTTAACATCTGACAAATTTCAAATGCTGAGCCAATTTATTGAGATTAGTTTTGCGACCTGCGTGTGCCTCAAGATGACTGTTATTCTTCCAAATAGCAGATTATTAAAAGGATTACCCACCGCTGTATGTAATTGTCACTAGTGTTACCACACACTACTGTGCTTTTGGAAGCTTTTCTGGACTAGAATATTGGGATCCTGTGCTTCATGCTATGAAATGAGCGTCATCTGTGTCGTCTCTGTACAATTTCCCACCCATAATGCCACTGCAGCCAATTGGATTAGTCTGTAACCAATCAGAATATTTTATATAAGTGTGACCCCTGCATTTGAGATCAATTTACATTTTGTTGGTGATTCTACCTTTAATAAATAAAGGAAAAATAAACATTCTTTTGCACAGTAATGTATTGATAGTTGCGGTCTCCTGCAAGTGCTCGAGTGTACTAACCCATTCCTGCAAAAGGCATGTAGTAGCATAGCATTCAGAATTACATCCTAATATGATTATTGAGCAAACTGAGTCAATAATCAGCAGCATCCCTTCTCTTCCAAAGCGGATATCAACCATGCTATCTATCACTTTTTTCCCTAAAGTAATACCAGCATTAAAAAAACATGAGCAATTTTCTTGTACATCAGTGAACTGCGAGTTGATCAGTGCTCCTGCTGCTGAGGTCAGTGATTTTATAATATCCTTTTTTTCTGCTCTACTGACGTATTTATTGTGAGCGCTAAGTGCTGAGTGTCTTCTCGACTATGGAATTATATATATTTCCACAACGAGCTACGCATTATTGGTTAATTTGGTACACAAACAGTCAATGAACCAAGGAGTTACAGCATGTGCTTACACCATCTTCACATTGCTTATTTCTGACATCACCAATGGTGTTCCCATTCCAGCAACTGCAATATCATAACTTCATTGTCTAACAAGAAAGAGACATTAGTGGCCGCTGGGGGAGTAGCGAGGTGGGTTTGGTATTTATTCGCACGGAAAGTGGCAAGAAGCTAAAAATACATAGGCCATGGTAGAGGCGCTTGCAAAAGGCACTCAGAGGGAATCAATGTTTGGTGCCAGGCTGAGAGGATGAAAGAAAGCCGCCAGTGCAGAGGCGTTAGGAATATCGACTACTATCTGGCGAGAGGTGCCAAATTATATTTTATTTTATTTATTTTATTTTTTTTCTCAGAAACTCTTGTTCAGTCATAAAGAGATGAAAAACAAAACACTCCATCAAACTGTTTGAAAGCTTAGATGAGGAAGGCAATGGAAATTTTTAACAGTAATGCTTAGAATCTGTGAGAGTCAATATAAGCAAAAACAGCCAAATTTAGCTAATTTCTCAACTAAGATTTCAACATTAATATTCCCTTTCAATGACAATAATAAATAAAATGGATGAAGAAAACCTTAATGGTTCAAACGTGGTTTCAAAAAATTTGAAGCCATTTTTTTCTTGAGAAGCAACATCAGAGCATCATGAGCTAAAAAAAAGAAAATTGAAGTGTGTTCCTGAAAATAAAAAATAAATACCAAAGTAATCAAAATGTAAATAAGCACTAAGTAACACATCAATCCTTTAATGAGGCAAATTAAAATTAATTCCTTCTTTTTTACTTGAAGAGCATTTTTAAGGACAGCTTAACAGCTAAATTAGTGCTAAGTGCTAAATTACATATTAAATTATACTTGACCTAATGGATGAACATGACTGGCTAGCATGTGAGTCTAGAAGGAAATGAGAGGAGAAGCAGGAATATCATGAGCCTCTGTGGTACTGAAAAGTAGCCCATATTCACAAATTTTACCCAAATTTCCTCCAGGTTTCACTTATTTAGCCATTGCATATCCTATAGCCACAGCAAATCTCTCAAGTCATGAGAGAAATCCCGTTGTCCAGTGCATGTCTGTAGTGCATTGCCTATTTTTTGTACATTAAGTTTGTCAGTAAATCTTCACAGCCCTGGTCTGAAGCGTCTTTGCTGTGTATCCATGTTAAGACATACATTAGAATGTGTTTTATACATGTCTAACCCTACAGTCACGCTAGCAAGAAAAACCTCACGTCACTTGCAGTTTGTCTCTTGAGGGTGTGTAGCGACTTGTACTGTTGCAATTATTGTGGTTGTGTATTGTTCACCTTTTTTTTTTTTTTTTTTTTTTGATACAATGTAGAAATAAAAATTTATAGCCTGCAGAACACTGTACGATTTATACACACCACTTTTGTTTAAATTGTAAAGCTTGATTTACATTTTACATGCTAGGCTTCGTAGTAGCTTTATTGGCAGATTAACAAAGCATGCTAAATGTGCTAGGTACATTCACTCACCGAAGGCACTAGCAGGCTCTGCTACTTCCTTCCAAGCATTATTTTTCTTCATAATGTCTCTACACATTTCATGAGAGTTTATAAGTGACAGGAACTAAAGGTAGGAGTTAAAGTTGTGAGTGGGGAACTGAAGAAACATCAGACCTCACGCTTCTCAGGATTGGTCCAAGGAATCACCCAAACCAGTTGTTGGATTTGTCATGCCGTGTCATACCTAATTTGCATGGGTATCCCAGGCACATGATGAGCACCATTGTTCTGTCTTCTCATTGCCTGTGTTCTCATATTGGTTTTTACAATGTTCACTTCATTTTACTTGGTTTATTTTGTAGTGGAAGCAGGTAATAGAGTTGTATCGTAATACCAGGTCGACATATGCTCAGAATGAACAGTCGCCTTTTATGTTAATGTTTTAGAATAACATGCAGCATTGTGTTTGTTGTCATTTCCCACAGCGGCATGATTTTAAAGGTCAAATCACCTCCGACTTTGCTATATTTAACAGAATGGATCGAATTGTCTTTCTTTTAAAAGCTTGGAGGTCCTACCCAAATAGGTTTCTGATTGGTTTCCTCTGAATGCCCTTCAGCAAGTCAGAGGTGATTGTGGTTTTGATGTCAGTGTATTGATGTCATCCAGGGGACTGGTAAAGATGCAATGCAGTACAGTAAACCGGGTCAATAAGCATGTCAGAGGCAAACAACAGTAGTAGAGTGACTGGTAGCGCTGCCAATATGACTGATGATAAATGGGCTGTGTTGGTTATTGATTAGCTCCGTTGGGAACACACAACACTCTTATCCTTAAAGGGGAATTCTATACTTTTATTTGTTCAACAGTGGTATGACAATATGACAAAAAAAATTTGTGTGTTACAACGATTTGTTTGTAGCCTAGACTTACAAGCTTTGTCTTAGCACTCGAGTCCCTATCTAGGATCCATTTTGGTTGTTATTTGATGGCATGATGGAAAACGGGTTTACTTGAAGAAATTTAAGGATCTTCATTTTCAGTGAGGCATTAATGTGCAACACCGGCTTTCCCTTCATTTCACCTAGCATGGTAAAAATAGTACATCATAAAAATGAATAAAAAAACAAAACAGGCACGTGTCTCTTAAGAAGCAGCTGAGCTGCACAGTAATGATATGAACATGTGCATGTACTGAAGAACAGATGGAGAATTGAAGTATATAAATGCTGCCTATTTCTGTTTCTTAGAAGAAAGCTGGCAATTCTCATAAACACTTTCTTGAGCCTTTCACAGAGATGTTCATAAGTCACTTTATGCAAGTTCATATCAAGTGTCTAATCTTTAGTTGTGAACTCTGGTTAACACTCAAACCTTTAGCTGTGCTTAAACTGCACTTTAATCCACTTCATGCTGAAAGTTTTGTAGCAGAAAGTTGCAGTGAAGGCTTATTTGAAGCATGAGCATTTCAGTGAAGTCAAAGATATAGTGACCAGTCTGTTTGAAACAGAAAGTGAATGGCATTAACCAACAGTTCAGTCATTGTGGTAATGTTAGCATCCTAATAATGCATTCGTCTTATCTATCATACACAGAATAAACAGAATCCTTGTCTGCATAGTCACGTTCTGGATATAGTTTCTAACAATTTGAGGAACACTTTGCTTCCGAAACAGATCTGTGCCTTTTTTTTTTAACCAGTGTGGTAACTTATTACCACCACAAGTAGCATGCAGTCAGTGTTACAGTAAGTTCTTGCAAACAGCAGTCATGAAAGTGACAGACAAAGCCCTACACATAAGGTTGTAAAAAGGTTTCATTTATTTGGCTGTACCAATTGGTTGGCTGTCGTAATTTATTCATTTATTCATTCATTCATTTAATCAGTCAGTGTGCAATTCAGATGCTACCTCTAACTCAAGTCCCTGTGTCTGTTCAGGCCACTTCCCTTTTCAAGGTTAACCACTACTAGTACTACAGATATTTGTTTTCTTGTTTGTGGCACCTGACAGTTCTGTATTTTTTTTTCTATGTTGTACAGCATAATACTTGCATATTCCCATATTTACTTGGATTGGTTTAGGGTCATTTTTTATGATTTAGGGTCTACTTGCTTGAAAGTATTTCAAATTGTAATTTTATCAAATCATGCTAATAGACTCAAATTCTATAAATTTATATATAAATGTATATAAAATGTATCAAGTTTTCTTTCCAAGAGGGAACCTGCAGTTCCCCATTCTCTCTTCATTTTCAACTGGAAGACGATGTTCATCCCATTTTAAGTGTAATCTGTTTGACTGGATGAAGTAGCCTATATATATATATATATATATATATATATATATATATATATATATATATATATATATATATATATATATATGTATGTGTGTGTCACTTTGTTGTGGATAATGATTATTCATTGCAGTCTGGGGTTGTCATGATACCCAAATGTTGGCTTCAGTACAAATAGAGGTGTAATAATGTGATTCTCCATACCAAAACAATACTTTTGTGCTGGGCAGTTGGGACTGGGGTGGTTCATGTTGCTGTTGTCTCAGCTTTAAAGTCACAAGTTCTCCCTTAAATCATGTGCAAAACAATTAGAGTGGTTATATTTATAGCGCAATACTCTACGACCTCAACCTGCACCGTTATCAAGCTAAACATAGTGCCATTAAGTAGTGAGTTGTCAAAATTGAGCTGCGTAAAAATCAAGAAATGATTGGCATAGCGAGCTTCATTAGTCACTACACAGGAAAAACTATTTAACACACGTCTGATTTAAGCTCTTCATAAAATTTTTAGCCACCTAACCTGCCGAGTCTGTGTGCTAGTCAGCGCTGCACTGTAACTTACTGTGCCCATTGTCTTGTTTTGGTAGTTTTGTACTGTCTTGTGCTGTCTGCACATGTTTGCACTGTGCACTTTATGTAAATGTGTGTAGTCTCCTGTAGTTCTGTGTTTGTTTTATGTAGCATCTTGGTCCTGGAGGAAGGTTGTTTCGTTTCACTGTGTACAAACTAGCTGTATATGGTTGAAATGACAATAAAACCACTTGACTAGAGTCAAGTCACAATGCTTGGTGGCTGTTTTGCAGTGAATTTCTAACATGTTTTCAAACTGTTTTTGTTGTGTCTGGTTGTTACCGGTGCAAAATCGCAGTCCTTTCCACAAGCTGAAGGGGTAAAACTTGTTTTCATTGTTTTCAAGCCACTGTGAGTGTCTCACCCATCCAAGATGAATGAACCGGTATGGAGTATTGAAAAGCTGTCAAACTTTCATGACTCATTGTTTTGAATCTTTGAATTGCGCTGGTATGTTGATAATGTTCATCTGAGGGAACATGAGCTGAATTCAACACTTGATGTTCCCTTTGTCTTTAGCCTTACCAAGACTCCCTCGCTTCATCTTTTTTCATTTGTTTGCTTTTGTTTGTTTGTTTATTCACGCTTGGCCTGTTTTTTGTTTGTGTTGTGTCTGGTCCAGGTGGAATCACGGGACACTCTGAACAGCATAGCGCTGAAGTTTGATACCACCCCCAACGAGCTGGTTCAGCTCAACAAGCTATTCTCCAGAGCCGTCGTCCCCGGACAGGTGTGCTCCTTTCCTTTCATCTCCGCCATCTACACCTCACCCTACAGCACTCTCTTTTCCTCTTCTTACACCTTCACTTTTATTCTTATCCTACTTTCCTACACTCAATATAACCACTTCTTCTCACTGAGATCTCTGACAAGTCGCAGCCTGTTTCTAGGCAATTGTATTGTCCACATTTCTCTATGTTTCAGCCATCTGCTTTTTACAGCAAGGCCATTACTCGTAGTCACTGAGTGCAAACAGAGAGGCTATGCAGAAATGCACGAATAAATATTATAAATATCATCTTATTTTTCTAAATATAACTTTTACGTCTTGCTGAGTTGCAAATTTTTATTGGATTGTGGAAACTACTGTGGACCACATTTGTTAGAAATCAGTAACATTTTCTCTCACTACATTTTCCCAGTGAAATTCTTGTAGATTTAGACATCTTTATGCTAAATTTACTTAGATTTGGTTATCATTAACAGCTCTTACACTTGCTCACTATCTAATCTTGTAATTATAATAAATTTACAGATCACACTTTGAGACACATAGATCAAGATATTGCTTTCATCATGCCCCTTTCTTATATTCCTTTTTTTTTTTTTTTTTTTAATTGATTGAGAATTATACCTCTGGTCTAGGGATGCATCGATACCATTTTCTCAGACTGAATACAAGTATGTTTTTTGGTTCTCTGTAGTGATACCAATACCGAAATGATTAACTGACTTTGAGACATCAAGGAACATTTTATTTACTGTTTACATAGTGGCCATGATGTTGGTATCAGAGAATTTTGTAAATGAGTACGGTATCTGACCAGTACTAGGATTTATATCGATGCATCCCTACTCTGGTCACATCAAAATGTGTACTTTAAGTATGTAACTGCTTGTATATGCATAATCAACAGTATGCTGATGTTGCCTCCCTGTTCACAAAACCTGTGGTGTGTGTAGTGTAAAGTTGTGTTGTGTTGGTGATGTGTTTTTGTGCAGGTTCTATATGTTCCTGATCCCGAGTATGTGTCAAGTGCGGGCAGCTCCCCATCCCTCAGCCCCATCAGCCCCCTGTCTCCCACTTCCTCCGAGGCTGAACTAGAAAAGGTGACGTACGTGATACTCCATCTTCTTCCAAAACAGTCTTCAGGGACCTATTATTCCAGCACTATTAAAGAGGAGATAAACACATTGTGTATCAATCACATGCACACAATCAAGCCCAAATACTCCCATGTAATGTAAGGCTTATTCATACATGCGATTTTGTTTCAGCTGTGCTTTTCCACTGAGGCGCCTTCGGATCTCCATTTTAGCCTCTCATTATTGTTTAATTCAATCGTGGTGAATATGCATGCCTCAGTCGAGGGAAACATGAGCAGACAATATGAAGCACTTGCATTCCCCGTCAATGCGGTGAGTTAGCATTGTGCTTTGTTTCCTCCCCAATGATTTAGAGCTGCAGAATGCCACGTGTGCAAAATAGCTTTCTCTTATGCTGCCAAGGTTACTAAGTGTGAACTATTCTTGGTTTGCAGATAACACATTGTGTGTCTAGCTCTTGGTTTGTTTTTCCCACAAAGCTACATACATTTCACCAGTCTATTTCCTGAGTTGGAAAAAGATACATTAGAGAGATACACTGATCACCCATAACATTAAAACCACCTGCAGGTGAAGTGAATAACAATGATTATCGCATTACAATGGCACCTGTCAAGGGGTGGGATATATTATGCAGCAAGTGAACAGTTAGTTCTCGAGTTGATGTGTTGGAAGCAGGAAAAATGGGCAAGCGTAAGGATCTGAGCGACTTTGGCAAGGGCCAAATTGTGATGGCTAGAATGGCAGGTCTTGTGGGGTGTTCCCAGTATTCAGTGGTTAGTACCTACCAAAAGTGGTCCAATGAAGGATAACCGGTGAACCAGCGACAGGGTCATGGGCGCCCAAGGCACGTTGATGCGCTTTCTCTTTCTACATTGACACAACATATTTTTAGGTTATTAGAGAACAGACTTGTTCTCAATGCCAGTAGCTGTGACTAAAGAACATTTATGTGTATTACTGCAGCTGATATGCATCTAATTTCCCCCCAGCCTTTAAAGATCTTTTAATTAAAAAAGGTATTATTGTCGACTTGCAGAGTCCAGACACTTATATAGTACTTGGGAGCGTTTATTATCAGTGTGCTTATATGTAATGAAACACTGCGGTGAATTGCTGCCACAAGGTTTAGTTTGTAAGAGTGGGGCCGTAATGCTCTGTCTGTTGTTAGCACTAAATTCAACCAGGAGATATGGCAATGAAATGGCAGAGGACAAGGAGCTGGGTTTAGTCGCTTTGCATGCGTTAGTCGCATGTTTGCATACTACAGTGTCCTTCTGACACATGTTGACAAAAGTGACGAAACATATTATCAGACTCCTGTTGAATTTATCAGTAACCTTACTCAGCACACGCTGACCTTGGACCATTTAAGGAGACTAGAATGGGACAGCAGCTCCGTTCTTTATTATATTAGGTTCTGGATACCGAATACAGATACATTATTCAGACTTAAGAGATCATGTATTCTAAACAGTAACAAATACAGATATGAATAGGAGACACACTATATTCTTGTTTTTCCTTGTTTTTTTGTTTTTAGAAAGTTTGCCTGAAAGTTCACAAGGCATCTGGTTGAGTCTAGAGGTGTACATCAGGACTGGGATTCTGTGAAACACACCAAAAAGTTGCGTGAGAGGGATGTTTTACTTGTGGGAGTGAGCAGTCAGATATGAAAGTTGCAGTGGTTTATAATTAGGCTACTGGTTTGTTTCTGTAAGATACAATCAAAAATAATAACTGCATTTGTGAAATTTAAAAAAATATCTAGTTGAGACCAATTATGAACTGGAGTGATGTAGCTAAGGAACTGTCAAATATGAATAAAATTCGTCCAGAAAAAAAGACAATTTACTGAAACGGAAAGGATGCGGGACCATGCGGCCTCTTTTGTCGGTAAAAAAAAAAAAGAAAAATGGAGGTGCTGCTTATTATTAAATAGTGGTCACACTGATATAGGCTTCAATTCTTGTGGTAGAATATACTTCTTAGCAATGTTGCCATCTTTTGTCTCCAAAATATATTATTTAATACAGAATAGATCTGTGGGACAACTGATCAAGTTTCAGATTCCGGAAGTTTGTGTTTGTGTTTCCACGGACATATAATCTAACAGCGCTGATGTAACTGACATAACTGCTCACGCTTTACATAATTCTCCTTCAGGAGCTTTTTTGTTTTTTTCCCTCTATGATCCGGTTAGCAAATCAAGCGCACCTCTTCCTGTGGCACAACCTCACACTTCCTGCCTTGTGCTAAATTTAGCCTGCCGGTGTGGAGAGATGTAGGGAGAGAGAGAAAGAAGACATGCATGACAGTATGAGAGAGAAAGAGGCAGGCAGGGAGAGGGGAAGGAGATGCGTGCATATGTGAGATAGGCATGCATGCATATGTGTGTGGCAGAGATAGCAAGCCAGAAGACGAGGCAACATTCGACACAAGACAGTGAAGCAAGGGTGAAGGTGAGAGAAGAGGAAGGTCAGTGTTAATTACCAGTGCGTGTCTGGTGTTGGCTAACACCCATTCGTTGTGTTGCAGCTTTGGCACGTGGCCTAGAGTCTTGTGCTTTCACTAGGTTAAACTCTCACTCAGTTATCAAGGGCGGTCAGAAGTCAAACACAGCACTGCATCGCAAAGCAGGACTAATCTGATATTTAACATTTTGTTTGACAGTTTACGGGGCGTACAGGACCCACCTGTGTCCACCAGGTGGAGCTCAAAGTTATACTCTTATATTATTAGCTCTACATTAATAGATTTATGAACACGAAAACTATTATCATAGGTTAGAAAACATGCTGTTGTTCAACGCGTTGAAAATCTCAGTTACATTTTATTTGCAGTCATGAATCATAGTCATGCTATAAAAACACACCCTGAAATAAAATATTGCCTTTCACGATCAAGGCAATTTTTATGCCTTTTTTTTTTTTTTTTTTTAAAGTCTCTAATCCACAGCAAAATCTCCATGTTCATGATTGATAAATATTATTTACCCGCCCCGTCCTACTAAGTGTACACATGCCTGCAACAATCAATGTGGATATCCAAGTAAATGCCAGTTATTCTAAATACAAAAATTAGATTTAATCACACATAATTTGCAAGGTGAAAAATGTTGGATTTGAGGAATAAATAAATGTCTGAACACAACCTTACTGACTTTTGTCATTAGATCACGAGGATAGGAATTTTTCAGATTATATTTGAATTTTTGAACAGCCACCCACATGCACTCAAAAGTTTTTTTTCTGCTGCAATGTGTGTGTATGTACAGTTTGCTAGGCGGTATAAGAACACACTGATGGCCATATGTACTAAGCTATTTGGTGCTGTTTTTAGGCATAATTAACTCACTTTCTGCATGAAAAACTTTGCATATTATGTACAAAACTGGTTTTGCACATACTGTCTGCACTGTACAAACAGGTGTCAGTTATAATCATGAGTGCTACTCAGAGCTTTCTAGTCAGGGTTGCCAGGTGTGTGGTTTTCCCACAGAATTTGCTTACTTGACAATACAATAATACACAGCTATTTTAGGACTTTGAAGAAAAAACCATTCAGGGAAACTATAACTTTTAATACTTTTGGGATTCTTTTGTCTTATAAGACTTTTATGACACTGGAAATTTTCTTAACCACAACTCAAACCTCAGTAGAAACTTAATATTGACAAATGCAATTTTGGCCTTATTTTCAGTTGCATAACTTATTCAGAGAGGAAACATGTATCAGAACTATGCTCAGAACATTGAGCTTTCCACTGGGAGAGTTAATGTTTTATAGTTACACAGGTCATGTACAATTGGCTTATTTTATACTTTTATTATTCTAAGAATCTAAAGTACAGCTCTTTTGGGCCTGTAATATATTTTCCCCCAGTTTTCTTCCTAATTTAGTCACCTGCCAATTTCCTGACATTCACCCCAGTCATACGACAGCAACCAGCCGGGGAGGGTGAAGGCTTACATGTGCCTCCTCCAAGACACGTGAAGGCAGCCAGCTACGTTCTTTCGAAACTGCTGCTCATGGTGTGTCACAGGACAGCGTAACACACTCGGAGAAAAGCGCTATCCACCAGCTTTTGCATTCATGAGCTCACAGACGTCCATATATGGCTAGTGTTGCTGTTGACAGGGGAGAGAGAGTTTTGCTTCCTTGGCTCTGAATTGAACTTGCAATTTCCTGACGATAGGGTTAATATTTTTCTGTTTTTGACAGCTTTGTACTGGTGACAAAATGTTGTTTGATGTTGTTTGGACTCCTGCTTCCACGGCAGTTTATCAGTTTACCTTTGGTGTATTGAACTGTCCATATGCATTAGGACATTTCATCCATCATTTTTTGTAATTTTCTTGCGTTGATTAGTGGAAAGCACTGCAGCCTGTCATGAGTAAATGTATGAGGGTTATTTTTAATGGTGTTAAAAGGTAAATGACATTACGGTAGCAGCAGTGATGTAATCTTTATTCCAGATGTCTGTAAGCTTCTTTGAGTTTACATGCAAATTTCAGTTCCTGCAAACTAAAGGAGCTTTTCATTATTCCACTTTTCCTTTGATGAGAATACTGGAAGTTACATTTATAGTTAATTACAGTACAAGTTAAAGTTTTGTTTGAAATGTTGTAGGATGTGTAATGTAACTGTGTGTAAATTAGCACTCCGCTTGCTTATAGTGTGAGCAGATAGCCATGTGACTTTTCAGTGGATCCACATAACGTAAGCAACTTAATTTTATTCAATTTCATTTGATTAAAATTTGTTTAAAGAAGTTCCTTTAGTGGTCACTGTCTGGATAAAGAGTTAAAGAATCATAGGATCATACAAGATCCCAAGCCTGGAACCGTCACACATACACATGCTGCAAATAAAGCACTGTTGCTCAACACAATGGCAGTGTTTTAGCAGAACTGACAGTTATTTTTAATATAATTGTTCTAGTTTGATCCACATGTAATTGGCTTTTAATGCATTTTCTTCTCACTCATGAATGGAGGTGAATATCTGTGTAGAGATACAAAGGGACAGCTCTTTAAACAGTAGGCTAGCATTAGATCTGTAAATACACCCAACTATTTCCAGCTCCTTCCGTAATGTGCTAGACTCACGCCCCCTTCCTGTGCTCAGCTCCCAGCACTAAAGAAGGGGGCGGAGGGTGTTGCACCGATTTGGGTCCCAGGAGGTAGTTGGTATGCAAAATTTTGTACTCGGAAGACATGTTTTGACTCTTCAGTTGCTTTTTTCAGGCTGTGGGGTGGTCTGGTCTGTCTTAGCGTGGCATGATGCAGAAGATTTGGGGTCAGAGGGAGGGGAGAATGTCCTCGTCTGTATTGGGAAAGCTTTTGGGGGGCTGATCAGTTCCTGCAGAAATGTGGAATTATGCTGTCCAGAATGGCTTAATAAAGGAGTATATTATGTTTTTTGTTCGTTTTTTTTTTAAGCCAATATGCAAATATTAAACTGAAATCTTAAGACATATCCACTATAATAGCATATATTAATGCCTCAGATACTGTTACAACCTACTATTGGCATTAATATATGATATTAGCACAACAACAGTTGTCTAAAATATGACATAAGTGTGTAGTGTGTGACATCAGGTGTCATCCGCTTGCCCTGTAAGTGAAAACTATATTTTTGAATAAATATGAATCACAAATTATTGTTCTTAACACTGTCACAGAAAATCTAAGAACTAAAAATAGGCTTAAACAAGTTTGTTTTTAATATGGATTAAAAAAACATATTATGCTGTAATGTTCTCTGGAACACTTTTTCAGAGTTCATGAGCGATCTGAGGAAAGTATCTTACACCAGCTGAACTGTGACTGATCCTCTATACTAACAGTAGGCCTGTCTCAGCTGAGTGAATTGCTCAAGATTGTCTGTGCTGCTTCAGGAGATCAGCAAGATAGACTTGTCTTAAACCATTCAGAGCTCTGCACGTTGTAAGCAGGACTTTTTATTAAAGAGGTGGTGAGACAGCCAGCCAGCAATATGTTGCAATACTCCAGTCTAGACAGTCTGTGTTATGTAGGCTTAGCATATTCCTTATTTTGGCTACATTTCTCAGATGATAGTTTTAGACATGTTATGTGTAGTACATGGTAATCAAATGATCATTTAGCTTTTAAGGTTATACCAAGGGTTTTAAATGTAGCTTTTGGTTTCACAGAATAGCTGTAAAGCTGTAGGGTGCAGTCAGTAAGGTACTAAGGGAGAATAATAGATGGCCTAAAACAGAACCTTGTGAGGCACCATATTATACTTTTTAAGGCTCTGGAGAATCAAAATTTATGGCCTGTCAAATAAGATCAGAATTAGAAAAAGTTCTGTTGACACTGATTTCAACCGTTTTCAAGCTTGTCCATGAGAATATGTTTCAGTATTGTCCAGTGCTGTATTCAAGTGCGACAGAACTGACGCAATCCAAGGAAAGCAGCAGGTCATTATACGCTTTAACCAGCGATGATTCTATACTGTGATTGAGAGATTAATGGCATCAAAATGTGGTTTCTACAGAAATGGCTGTCTTTAAAAACTTGAGGACATGCCCCAAATTGAGTGAGTAATTTATTTCATTTAGCAACATCTCCCTAATCACTAAGAATAATTCCTAAAAACAACACAGAGTACTGAGTCAAGGACACAGCTCAAGTCCTTGATTTACTAAGATCCCAAGCAAATTTGCTTGTGTAGGCTGATAAATTGGATGTGTACTTAGTGGACGTCCTGCGGGTGATTTACAGAAAATAGTTGCGTAAATGAGGTTTCTGCATGTGTGAACTGTTCTCTGTAGCCTTAAAGACACTCCCAGGAGAGAAAAAAGCAAAGTAAAAGAATGTAGGCATTTTTAAAATGTTATTGGCATTAGATGTGTGAACCTGTGGCCACTATCAGATATAGCAGCATTTAATTTAATTTAATTCATATAAGCATATTATTTTATTTACTGAAAGCTATAAAATGAAAGAAAGCAGACAAATGGCAAAGAAAGCGCGAATGCTGTATTGAATAAAATGTATGTTTTTACAAGAACGGTCAGATAAACAGAGAAAAAAGTAACTAGAACTACAACAAAATAGAGACTTCTTACAGTCAGGTTTTGTATGCAATCCAAGTAGTATAATATAGTGTAAGTTTAACTTTTATACTGACTGACATTTCAGTGGACTGAATTTCTTTTAATCCCATTTAAGATACACTCACTCTCCACTTTATTAGGAACACCTGTACACCTGATGCCTCTACTCATTCACTCAACATAATTATTCAGTTAGCCAATCATGTAGTGGCAGCGTAATGCCTAAAATCATGCAGAGACAAGTCAAGAGCTTCAGTTAATGTTCATGGCAAACATCAGAATGACTTTGAGCGTGTCATGGTTGTTGGTGCCAGATCTCCTGGAATAAACACTCTTGACAACCGTGGTGAGCAGGAAAGCATCTCAGAATAAACAACACATCAAACCTTGTGGCGCATGGGCTTAGCGGCATAATGCATTGCACTGCTGCCACATGATTGAAATTTTTTTTTGTTTTGTTTTGTTTTGTTTTTTTAGAAACAACCTGGTTTCCAGTATAAAGTCATGAAATTCATGTGACTTTTTTGTTTGTTTGTTTTTCCTGCTTTGTAAAGAGCAAGTCTGACTCTTAAAAGGATGTACCCAGAATAGCACAGTAAAATTATGAGTAACAGTACAGGGACAGCATCCTGTTTCATAGCCAATACCACCAACATGTGTGTGTTAGGTTTGATTTCTCCAAAAAGAATAGAAGCGTGTGTTTGTGTGTTTGGAGCTGTGGGAGTGTGTACCAGAGTGCAGCAGACAGCCGTGGGCCGGAGGTCTCCTTTGAAGCAGACCATGCTGCCCACTCTCTGGCCGTGGTGTCTGCATTGGGTGATCTCTGCTCCTCCAACGTGCAGACACACAGACGCTACACACTCACACACACAGCTCTCAGTCACTGAGCTTACAAGAGTTGAATAGCTAATCCATGTTTCAGAGGCTTGTTATAATTCTTTATCAGCATTCGCATGCATGTGCTCCCTGTGAAGCGAACTGTTCTGGGAACAGAGAAGGTTTCTTTTGTGGTGTCCTGGGAAGGTCCAAACAAGACAAGAGACGTGATCGTCATTTTCATTTCCAAAAACGAATAATGGCTCTGCAGATATTGAAGATATTGTTCTTAAAGAAAAAGTGTTCCTGTGTCTCCCTGCTGTTTGCTTGTTTTAGCAAAAACATATTTTCATGTGCAGTAGGATGATTCACCACATAGATTACTACTTACAGGCAAAACAGTGCAGATCCTGGTGTTTTTCTTTTTTTTATTCATGACCCTTGTTCTATTTCCTCGCCCCCTGGTTGCCTGTAAGAACAAAATGCAAAGTTCTTTTTTTTTCTCCCAAGGCAGGAAATATTGTTTCTGTTTCCTCCAACTTTTTCTTCCTCTAACTGTCACATTAACTTGATGTAAGAGAGTCTATAAAACTGTAAAGACTTAAGTTGCCTGCTCCTTACCTCTGTTTTCCAAAACTGTCATGTGGATTCACACGTTTGATCGTTCTTCGCACTAGGAAAACATGGGGATTTTATGTGCACTGTGGGAGCCCTTTGCTTGCAGTAGTCAGAAATTTGAGCTTGTTAGTTACTGATTACATCATTTGATTACTTGGGGACCAGTTTAGATGTTTTAATAGGTGTTAGTCATTCACATTCAGTACATATTCAGCAGCTAATCAACAACAAAGTATCTGTGTGGTTGTTTTGATTTCTCTGAATGAATCCAAGGCTTGTATAAGTATAATTATAAAGACAAGACTCGTGTTCATAAATAAAGTTTCAGTAGAATGACCCATACAGCACAATACAATAAGCACAGGGCATTATGGGTAACTGTACAGTACATATGACATAATAACAGGTGCAGATTTAGGATAAACTAGATGGCATTATATAAACTTGTAACATAATCCATAGAAAGGATTCTGTGTGGTAAGTGAGTACACTCCAGAAGATATTGTTGTACAGGGAGAGTAAAAGTAACTGACTAAGATACTCTGGTACGTTTTTCTGGGTTCCAGGGGACTAAGGCGTCTGTAAGAGGGGTGGAGGGGTCATCTTGTGTGAAGCAGAGACATTTCTGACTTTACTGTTCCATTATCTTTCAGGACTCTGATGGAGGTCCTCGCTCAGACACCCCAGCCTCGGCACCGCCAGCTTTCTCGGTCCTCCGCCACTCCCGCATCGTCTCCTCCACCTCGGAGGAAGAGGAGGCGCTCACTGAGAAGTTCCTCAAAATCAACTGCAAGTACATCACAGATGGCAAGGCAAGACAGCACTCTTGGTCTTCTCCAATTAGACACTCAGACATAATGCACACACTTGTAAAAAGCGTCTTGATGTTTGTTTGCCTTTAGTGGCTTGTGGAGAAATTCTGAACAAATAACTCTGGGAGAGCTTAGGATGCCAAATGGCAGCGCTTCCACTTTTTTTTTTTTTCTGGAAATGTACAAGTTCGGCAGCTGTTTCTAATACAGATACAGTTCCCTCAGGAAATTTTGTACTGTCTCGTCTGTGTAATATTGAACTGATTTATTCCCTTGGAATCCAAAGTGTTTGGCTCATATTCTCCAAGTGCTGCTTAGTGAAAATCTCTCTATCAAAATTTCATTGTTCTAACTGTTGCATTGTAGTGAACAACCCATGAAATCTCACTGTTTTTCCAGGGGGCTGTAAGTGGGGTGTTGCTGGTGACACCCAACAATATCATGTTTGACCCTCACCGGACAGACCCGCTGGTGCAGGAGCGCGGCTGTGAGGAGTACGGCATCATGTGCCCACTGGAGGAGGTGCAATCTGCAGCCGTGTATCGAGAGATCACAGACAGCAAGATCCGCGAATCCTTGCCAGCGTAAGACTTATGATGAATGAATTTGTTGATGAACAAATGTACACTGTAATAATACACCCATTTGTCCGTTGTTTCCGACCCAATATTATTGGTCAACAAAACAGTATAAAGAATCATACAATACGCTTAGCTACGTTTTTTTTTTTTTTTTTACGTCCAAGAACCAGATGAATCACATTGAAACCCACATCACTCATCAGATTCATCAGGCTGAAACACCAGTTGACATTTCAGATATGGGAAAAGAAAATGCATGACTGTAAAATTGCCTCAGATATCCATTGTTCAGCCTGATGATACAGGAAATGGATTTGTGCTCCAAGGTCAATGAAGCACACTTTCAGCCGCCTACGTTTTGATCACCCATTTTGTTTTGTAATAAGAAGTTAATGATTTTAGCAGCCTTTACGCCTGCCTGAATGTTTATATCCTCTTATCAATAATTTATGAGTGACTTTCTTCCCTTTTTTCCTGACGCTCTTTTTGCAGTTTTCATTAAGCTGAGGTATTACTTCCCATTTCCAAAGACTAAACTATTTACGTGATATTAAAAATATTAGCCAAGAAATATTTGTTTTCTCTGGAAGGGAGATCTTTTGGGAGACCTAAAATAATACACAAAGCAGCTTCCCAATGAAATTTAAAATAGATTACCAAAAAATTAATTAAAAACACAATAACATAACATAACATAAATAACCATATTAACATAAACATGAATGAGCAATGTGGCAAAATATCCCACACCCTACAACCTGGGCTAGTCTCTTATGTCTTGAACACATTAACACACATGCAATCTTTTTCCCTTTTCACTTTTGGCGGTTAGCAGACTTTACAATCCTAGAATTTTGGTTGAACTGGTTGAGATATGTGCAAAACCTGTAGTTTGAGCAAATGCAGCACTGGTATTAAGTTATGTGGTGGATCACTTGGCGATGGAAATAATGACAAAATGTAGGATAACAGATTTGTTACCATACTGTGTAGCACTTCAATGTCTGGTGGGTGTTGTTGATTTGTGAATTAAGATGAGCCTCAACCAGCGCCAGCACTGCTCTGTTATTGTTGTCACTTCCATCGTCCAAATGACTTACATACATACAGTATCTGAGCAATTAGTATTGAAATTAGAGGGAATGAGAGTGAAAAGGATTAGACTGGCCATACCCTTAACGCTGAGTTGTACTTGGCGTATGACTTTGTGTGCATAAAGCAGCAACATGAGTGGCATTGTTCACATACTTTCTTACATAGCTTATTTGGAAGATTATCTAAGTTGGAAGATTAAGCAACGTCCATCACTGTCCTTACATTTAAAAGTGTTTGCATTTATGTATCTAGAAAATCCAGAAGACTGGTGAAAAAAAGCAGAACTTTCAGCAGGTTTGAAGGCTACCTGAGGGTTTTTTAAAGTTAGTACACTAAGCATAATAGGAAAATTAGTACTCTTTACTGTATAGAAAAGTATATAAGTATACAGTTTGATACGCAACACTAGTTTAGTCAGTTGCAGACACGGTATCACTTGGTGCTACACTGCTTCCACTATTATTGTACCACGTGGACATGTAAGGACTTTCTGAGAATGTACAGAAGCAACGCTCCAAACAAGCGCATAATACACGTGGCAGCCCTCTTGCGTACACAGAGTTAAAAGCAAGTATATTTCATCCTTTAGACCATAAGAAAGACATCATGTGACATTTGCAAGTATGGAATATTATTCTGTACTCTATAGTTTCTCTTACTGAGCACTGCAGTCACTTATAATGTTACCCTAGCCATCATTATATACCTGAGCACTCATATCTTACATTTTGAAAATGTCAGTGTATGGAAATCAATATGGTAACCAAATGAAAATTTTGTGCTTGCAGGGACGTTGATGCATGGTTCTCAGGGCCTGCTCATCACCCAGAACTGCGTCTGAGAGAGGCATACGACAGTGGCAGCACAGCCCCACGCAGCACGGATGCCTCGCTCTCCGAGGATGTGTTCACCGAGCCTGAGCTCTCACCTATCCGAGAGGAGCAGCCATCCACCCAGCAGCCCCAGAGTGAGGATCAGTCGTCCTCTGAATCCGTACACACAGTCAGGCATGACCCAGAGGAAGAGGCAAAGCCAAAGGACAAGGAAGAAGAAAAGGGAGATGCAGGAGAAGAAACCGCCAGCGCTTCAGATGAGCCCAGAAGCAAGGAGCAGCGAAGTACCTCAACCAGCAGTGACCAAGAGCAGCACCAGACACAAGCCACACCCTCCCAGAGTTCCACTGCCACAGTGGTCACAGATCAGGAACGCGACTCAGACGAGGCTAAAACCACCAGAGACGGCAAGCGAGACTCGGAAACTGATGTGGAGGAGCTGAGAAAGATGTGGAAGAGTCACACTATGCAACAGGCCAAGGAGCAGCGAGATAATGCACAGCACACACAGAAAGAGACTGTGTCAGGCAAAGGCAGTCAGAGACAGGGCTCAGTAGAGGGTAAGAGTTAATGTATTTCTGTTATGTTATGTTATGTATTTCTGTTATGTAACTATTGTATCTGCCATAATGTGTGACATTTCCCATGCTCATGCTTTGATTATTTTAACCGGCTTTTGCGCTTCACATATAAAAAGATCTTTGATTTCAATGCTCTTCTGGGATTTACGGAGCAGAACCTTTGTTCCAAGAGATGTATATTAATTATAAAACCATTTAGTGCCTAGAAGCAGAGCTGAAGCCATTACAGCACTGTGCTCTGAAATCTCACCATCACAGCGAGCCTGTGCTGTTTGTCTGAGGTCTGAGGCTGCTGGGAGCTGCTGATAGCCGCTTTGAGCCACTTTGATCGCACTTGGCTAGCTTTAGACACATACTGACCTTCAGCACAATAAGTGAGAATTTATCAAACACAACAACAGCACACACAGGTGGCCACACACCAACAGCTCCTGAGAGCAAACAAAGTAGTTTAGACATATGTATACTAAGAGCTGTAGTGCCGCTTCTGTTTTTGGTTATATTTGTAATTCTGGTCTTGTTTGCACACACAAGACTGGCATAACCTGAAAATGTCAAAACCCTTAAGTTATGCCTTAATGAGGTTAATTATCCAGATGAATGTTAAATACCCGAATTAGGGTCTGAATGAATAAATATTCATGTGAATAAACATAAGAATTCAGAACTTTATATGTTCTTTATAGCAACTTTTTTTTAGCTCACCACTGATGAAGCTATTCATTGGGTTAGATGACGTTCATACACTGCCCGACCAAAAAAAAAAAAAAAGTCGCCGTTTAGATTTTAATAGGCAAATACATAAGAGTCTATGAATGGATCATTATTAGAGTGACTATAATGTTTCTAGCATGTTATATGTTTGGCAACAGTTCTTATAATCTTAAAAGATGAAGTGTGTAGCTTTTTAGTTCTTTAATAACCATGTAGAAAGACGTATCATGGCCATATTCCAGAATGACACTGCCAAGATTCATCAGGGTTAAAATTGTGAAAGAATGGTTCAGAGAGCATAAAGAATCATTTTCACACATGAATTGGCACCTCTGAGTCCTGACCTTAACTTCAGTGAAAGTCTTTGGGATGTGCTGGAAGAGACTTTACAGAGTGCTCACCTCTTTCATTGTCAGTACAAGATCTTGACCAAAAACTGATGCACCTCTTGATGGAAATAACATCACAACATTTATTACCATCAAGCGGTGCATCAGTTTTCTAAAACATTCAAGATTCTAAAAGTATAATAATTGAAACTTTATAACCACACCCTGGAGCTTTTGTATGATCCATTCAGCTGTGAAAAAGGGCTGGAAGCTACTTATTTGGCAGGAGTGTGGCTTGATTAAGTTAAAATTTTTATGACATCAAGGCTCTTGATTGGCACAACAGAAAAGCGTTTACCCTGTCGTGAGGAGACTCGAGTTCAAATCCCAACCATGCCGCAGGTCATCCATGACTGGCAAAAACTGGCCATGCTCTCTGGGTGGAAAGGATGACACACTGTCTCCCATGTCAGTCACAGTCACACTAGCCAATTGTGGGTATCTGTGTGCTCATGTATGTGGAAGAGGGCAGATAGCACTTACCTCCCTGTGATGCAACATGAGCATGAAAAGAAGTGTGATAGGAGAGAACTGGGGTGAAAATGGAGAAAAATCCCCCCAAAAATGATGATACTCATGTGATGTAATAGTATTTTATGACAAAGAGCCTACTTTGTTATGCAGTCTGTTGAATGTATTGTTCAGTACCCAGACATATTGAATCGAAAGCCTTGTATCGAACAATACACCCATACTGCAAAGTTTTGCATACTTTTGTATGAGCTTGGTTGGTCGTGTCCTGTTCTTCCTCATGATGGGTGGGCTTATTATTTTATTGACTTCATTCAGAACCTTGCAGCAAACATGATCCTGCATAGAACTTTAAGAACAAGTGGAATTACACACCTGATTAGTGCACTGTAAATGAATGGGCTCTGGCAGTGTAATGTTGTCTAAGTAGATTAAGGTTTCTTTGCCTGTGTGTGGTACGGCTCTGCTGGATGGCCAGTCATCTCCTGCAGAGTTGACCTTCTCATAAGCTATTTAGGAAATTTGCATGGAAATCTCTATTTTTTTATCCCTCTGATCACTGCAGACTTTAGCTCAGAAGCATCTTATTCTGCTTAATGACCTATGGGGGGTCTGTTGATCTAATTTGGGCTGTGTTTAAATTTGGTAGTGTACTCATAAATTTGGTAATGTACTCAGTAATAGGAAAAAAAAAATTTTTTTTCTTTTACAAGGTTTGCAAATTATTTTAGAGCAATTAAATTATGTGAAATATAAAATATATTAAATGTAACAAAATAATGAAAAAATAAAGCTGAACTTAAAAAAAGTTTTTAAAAAGTGCATCAGTAGCTTAGAGACAAAGAGAAGCCAGAGCTTGGAGCCGTATTAACTCGGTATTAGATTATCTGAGTGATGTACTTAGGAAATATCTACAATTACTTGATTAGTTAGAACAGTAAGGGGTCAATAAATACATTCAGGAACATTAAAACCAATTTAAAAAGAAAGTGGGAGTTAAAATTAATGAAATCGCATCCCCCCTATAGAATTAGCATCTTCTTTTTTAATTCCCTTTAGATTATTGTGGTTACTTATTAAAATCATTGAAGATGTCTGATAATGACACATGAATCTCTCTTATATGTAGTATTTAGTTAAGTGTTTAGTTAAGTATTTGGAAGGGATGGCATACTCTCTATCCCCTGTCAATCACAGTGACACTAGCCAATCATGGGCATCTATGAGCTCATGTATGCAGAAGAGGGTGGATTGTAGTTTGAAAAGCAGTAGTTCAAAAAGACGCTTTTGGCTGGCTTCACATGTCTTGAAGGAAGCACATGTCTCCAGTTGGTACTTGTCATATGACAGGAAGTGTCACTGATTATATTTTCATATAACAGCACGCTCGTCGTGTTTTGTTCCTTCCTTATTTGGCAGAATAACAAATTGCTCCAGAACATACTGAGCAAAATTACCCTGAGTGAGCTGGCACCAGTTTCTGAGCTCCGTATGTCTCAGACCTCTTAATTTGTGAAAAGTCCTCAGATGTTCACTCACATCCTCCCTGTCGTGCACCCCACTTCCTTTCTAGATATTTTGTTCTGCTGTTTTGTAGTAGTGCAATACGTTTAATCAAACATCAGACTTCAATGCCATCACTTCCATAAACTGTATCTAATCCTAGGTCTGTCTCCTACTGCATTAGATTGCATGAGCCTGGCCATGCAAGCACAAAATAATTGGCTTGCAGGAAAGATCGCTTCCTTGCCAAGAAGTTTCCTGATTGGCTAATACACCTGGTCTGTGTTAAAATATTTAGTTGCTAATTACAAAGCCCAGGACAGTCACAAAGACATTGTTTTTGTTGTTGTTTTGTTTTGGGTTTTTTTTTTGTTTGTTTGTTTTTTTTTATTATGTCAGCGCATTTTTTGTAGTGATAGTTATCAGGATGTACAGACAGTTCAGCTGAAAGAAAAAGAAATTCACATCATTCACTTTCAGATTATATGTTTTTGGAAAAGTAAAGCTGTTTTAGTAAGATTTTTCAAAAAATCGCATGTTGGGTAAATTGCATGTTATAGTGATGGACATTCTGAATTTTTAGTAGGTTAAAAAGTCAAGTAGGATGAAAAAGGTCAAGAGAGTATTTTGATAATACTTCAAAAGAAGGACTTTTTGTACCACTTCATGGCAGGAAAGTAACTGATCTATTGAGGTGAGCATTCACTATGTTTTTCTCTTGCGACAGCAATTGTATTACTTAATTCTGCAAATGCATTGTATTTCTCAGCCACCCTCTATAAGTATGCTTCTGTTCGTCTGTCTGAAGTAGAACATATCAGATTGTTAAAAATCTACCTAAGGCTTAAGCCGCTGCCGTGTGTGGATGTACAGTCTGCTTCTAGTATGTGGGAGAAAACACACAGAGTGGCACTTTACACTCACGGCAGTAGACTGCTCACTACCACTACAGTGTCTGTGTCAGGTTTATTCCAGCTCCTGACTGCTGAGGTGGCTATCGAGAAGTAGAGGCGAGTAACAGAAAAACAGAAGGATGTTTTTCTTGAATCTCACAACATGTTTAGCTAGCAAGTAATGTTCAGGGTGTGTAAACGTATTAGCATAGATCTTTCACTGATAGGCATGGAAGGAGTTATCACTTCCATTTCATAAGAGATATTTTATTTTATGTGAAACAAACAGGATTGTCAGAATCCAAACAGGAAATAAGAAATAAGGAATTATCCGCAGATCCGCTTTCATTTTATTAAGTAGATTTCAGTATAGATTTTTTTTTTTTTTTTGTAATTTTTTGGCTGAATGAAGTGCAGTCCTTAAGCTAGAGGGACTCCATGCCCTAAAAAGGCAGTTTAAACTCTAAATGGTGGGTGGTTGACAGATCATCATACTCATCATTGAGTATGCATTGCAAGGTATTTAGATGTAGAAAATTCCCTTGGAGTATAAAGTCCTTTGAAACAGACAAGCATCATCCATTTTGTTCTTAATCTTAAAACACAGTAAAGTCCATGATTTCAGTCAGCGATTGATTTCCAATGTGTCTCCGATGCTTGTTCCACTCCCCTGTTGCTGTCACTTTTGGTGATCCACAACCCTAACCCTAACCCTCTACTGGCGTCTCAGTGTCTGCCTGGGTGATAGTGATGGGTGGCCGCAGTCAAAACCAGCTCCTTATCTCACTCTCAATGACAATGACTCAAAGGAATTAATGGAAACTGGTGATCTCTTGGCAATGTGATGTTCTGAAAACAAGAGCAGGAGATTAAAAAGACAGCACACTAACATCATATCCCTTTAAACCTCAAGGAAATATTACAGTCATAAAATTTCCAAGAAAAGAATGTGTTCAGAGTAGGGGAATATAACAATCCTGTGAATATAATATAAAGGCTGTATTGTACTTTGAACATGATCTGCTTGGAAGGAAATGAGTATAATAATAGATTTTGCATCGGCTACATTGTTAGTTAACTATGTTGTATACATACCTAGAGAATTTCTTCAGACTGGTTCGAGCCAACAGGAAGGCTATGGTAACTCGAATACCCACTTTTTACAAGCAACACAATGACAACTAAAATGTACTTTATTTACAGATAAACAAAAGCCCACACTTTGTTTTATTTTTCAGGGAATTAATAGCCCTACAGTATGTTTATGTTCAATTCTTCTGGTGGTTAAGGTTTAGAAAGCATGTGAATGTGATAGATTTCATGATACAGCATGAAGCTCCCTTTCCAGAATGAATAATTTCTGAATGATTTTTTTGTGTAAAGAATTCTGTGTGTCATTTATCAGAATGAAATGTCAGACCCACTTGTTATCAGCTTATTATATTATTCAGTCATGACATCAATTCCCTCATCCGTGTCTCAGGTCTGGCTGTGTCCAGGGAGAGGCGGCTGTCCAGGTCTCATAAGTTTCTGTGCCTGCGCGTCGGCAAGGCCATGAAGAAGACGTTTGTGTCCAATGCCAGCGCCTCCATGCAGCAGTATGCCCAGCGTGATCGTAAACACGAGTACTGGTTCTCTGTGCCGCAGGAGAGGTGAGTTAGCACCAAACACAGCCCTCATTTATTCTTCCTCCACTTTCACTCGGGGATGAGGTTTTGTGTAGTTTGTTTTCCCAGAAAATTAATTTCTTTTCAACTTCAGTTGGGATTTGATTCATATGCTGGTAAACATTTGGATTTTTTATGGCCCAGAATTTAGACCCATAGAATAGATTGAACTCATAGCCACTGAGGTCTCATGTTCCTCTATTTACATAATTTGCTGCACTTTTCTGAAAACTTAAAACCATTAGATAAGTTTTTCCTAAATCTCAGCTTTTAACAACTTTTAATTCCCAATACAGAGCAGCTTCCGAGAACCCATTAAAAACCATAAACTGTGTGTTCCTAGCAAATTAAGCCAAAGAACTCAAACAACGTAATTCAATTTGAGCATGGTTCATTTCAAACCAGAAGTCATTTCCCAAATCCTTGCTGTCAGTTCTGCTTGTCTGTGCCATTACAACGCTGCCTTTGTCTCTTGTCATGCAAGGACACGCTGAGAATCGCTTCCTTTCATATAATACAAGTACCCAGTGTTCATCTGTCTGCGGCCTGGCCGCCATGCTTTGGCCTGGGACCTTGATTGAATGTGGATATGCTTGTGATTGTCTTGTATTAAATCTCTCTATAGAAAATAACTACTTTTAAGAAACATACTTGCAACTCTGTTGAGCAGAAAAACATCTAAGAACGCATAACACACTGATCCTTCAGGTACAACAGGAGAAGACCACATCAGGTTCTCACAGGCTCATCGAAACTGGGCAGTGGAAGTTTACAAAAATATTGCCTGGTCTTTATCCCATCTTCAACTATCCAGTTTGTGCATTTTGAGATGCTTTTCTGCTCACCATGTTTGTAAAGAGTGGTTTTGTTTTTCCCACCATTCTGTGTAAACTCTGGAGGCTGTTGTGTGTGAAAATCTCAGTAGGTTAGCAGTTTCTTATATACTCAAACCAGCACGTCTGGCACCAACATACATACCATGGTCATAGTCACATTTTTTACTGATGCTCTTCATTTGTATGCATGATGTTATGGTTCATCTTTGGGTGTGTTGATGAATTCTTTTCTGTGGCTCTCGTGTCCTCATGTGGCTTATATCCTCTGTCCATGTAGGTCAGACCACCTTTATTTGTTCTTCATCCAGTGGAGCCCGGAGACATTCGGCGATGGCATGGGAAGCGTCAGCCGTGAGCCTGGGTTCATGGTAGTTAAAAAAATCGACGAACCTGAACCCGACAATGAGCAGACAACGTCAGACTCCTCATCCAAGGAGTGGGAGGTAGCCTCTGTCCGTGAGCTCTGTTCTCCAGCCCTTTCTTTGAATTTGCTTTGTTCTTAAAGCTTTTGAATGATCTGATTTTGACTCAATTTTGTGCAGCGATGTTAACGCTTGTTTGTGTTTGTTAAACAGTATGTTTTGCTTGTGCATTGCCATGTGGAGATGATCTCAATTTGTTGCATATACGTATTACTGTGTGTTTTGCACTGTTTCTGTGTCTTTGTGTTTTGTCTATGTTTCTGTATTCCAGGTGCCTGGAACTTTAACATGTTCACCACACCTCCTCTCCCATTTGCCATCACACTGTGTTGTCATAGCTTTCGTTCACTTTATCTGTCTGAAATTAGTGTGTACACTTGGTCAGTAAATTCCCCCATGATTATTTTTACCGTGAGCTTGAAGCTGGTGTTTTGCATGATTGTGTTCTGTTTTCTTTTAACAAAGCAGCTCATGTATGCACTTGATGCATGAGCTCCTCTGTTGTACGTTGAGACCAAGGCATGGTTTAAAGACGGATGGTTTGGCATGTTAAACCATGCTGGTGTGACAATAACGTGACTGAAGTTCAGTGCAGAGACTGGTATAAATGTGTTAGCAGGGCTAAGCTCCCCTGTCTTTCAGAGATTAAAAAAATACATTAATGGGTTTCTGTCCACAGAATGGTATGAAGAAGTGAGGCTAGGGTTTAATTTCTTTCTAGCCCAGACTGTAGATTCATGCATCCTATCAGTGACAGTCATGTCAGGTGATTATACAGAGCGAAACGCCCCCTAGGTTTGAGCATGTGAATATAATATAAAGAATATAATCGAGGCCCGCTTCGCTGACACATCTTTAACACATCATCAGGCGCAGTTGCAGGTTGAAAATCTTGATTTGTCGTCACTGGTTCAGTAAATGGTTATGAATGTTGCCAAGGTATCATGGAGATCATTAAAACGAAGAGGATACTCCAGAAGAACTAAGATTATTACACAGAAATGTTTACAGTGAGTTCACGTCTTGTATGTCATTTTAAATCCACAATGAGGAGTTGATTATTTTCGAGCTGCTCTGTGATGAGCAGGAGGATGAAAAGATGTAGTCAGAAGCAGCTGGCGTATGTCTTCATGGAAATAGTAGTGTAGCAATCTGGTGTGAGCTATGCTGAAACCAATCCGCCCTATGAAGAAAGCGATACTGGAACTGAGGCAGCACTTTAAATTTTAATGTAAATCAATGATGTAGGAAACAAAGCAGATTGATTTGTCATTCCGTGACTTGTGCACTGGACAAAGCCTCGTAGTCTTGTGTTTAGCATAAGTAAAGTTTCCTTCCCTTGAGTGTAAATGTTGAACAAGATTGTTGAGATTGTGCAGGCTGTTATTGACATTTTACTTTATTTTACTTTGAATCTTGGGAATTTAGGTTTAGACCAGTCTTGTGATAATGTAGTCAGTTAGATATTAATTATGTATAAAATGGGTAAGTAATCTTTGCTTGTAACCTTAGGGTTGCAGACAGGGTACTGTGTGTGTGTGTGTGTGTGTGTGTGTGTGTGTGTGTGGCCCTAGTTTTGGTACTGATGAAGTATGAAAAGAAGCCAGGCTAATTAAGCTGCTAGTAGAATCTTCTAGTGCATTAGAGTCTTAGAGAACACGTTACTTCTCCTTGTGTGTGTGTCTGTGTGTGCGTGTGAGGACCAAATGTCCCCACAAGGATAGGAATAGCTGACTTTTTTTTTTTTTTTTTTTTTAAGAAACTATGTTATTTAAGAAAATAAAAGATGTTTCCTTTTGGTTACTGGGGTAAAGGTTTAGTTTTAGCGTTAGGCGTATCATTAATTTAATTTATGTCAAACGTGTGTGTGTGTGGTAGGTAAACACTACATTCTGGTTTCAGACACGGGGGAAAAAGGCGCGCTGTCTCTTTAAATGCGCGTGCTGTCAGCTGTGTGATAGGCGGGCGCAGTCTCTCTCGGAGCCAATCAGATAAGCCATTGTGCTCTATGTGGAATTTCATTGGTTATTGTAGTGTCGATCATATTCGGAGAAAAAGTCCCGTGTTGAGTCGGGGTGTTTCTTGTTGCTCCAGCGTCGGCGAAACTGAGGAATTGATTTGAAGCGGCTGGGATGTGAGTGCAGAAACGCGCCTCACTCTGAATAGACATGTTCTCCAGGAGGCTGAAACAAGCGGAGCCGTTCACTGCTAAGTATTCCTGTGTACGTGGCAGCGTGGTCTGTGCTGAAGCGAGCTCTTCTCGCTGTTTGGGGGGTTTGGCTGCACGCGGCTAGCTGAGTTAAACACAACAAACACACGCTCTTGTGGTGATCTCGGGACAGCTGCGATGTTTTTACGCTGGTTTAAAAATCCACACCACGTGCTGTTTGTTTATTATTCTTTCTAATATGCCGTAAGAAACTTAGACGCGTGTCCTTCAGGTTTGCAGGCGGGAGGCGGTGTCATAACTGCGGGTAGAAACTCTACTAGCTGGCGCGCTAGGACAATTAGCCAGCTACCAGACTGAGGACAGTCAAAGTTCACCAGGTAGATTAAGGGGTTTGTTTAATAGTTATTAAAGTGTCTTCCCCTAGGTGCTGAGTTCTAATTTTCTGTTTCCTGGTCCTGGGGAAACGCTCCAGTTTTAGTATTTAAGTCATCAGTTTCCCTCCGTGGTGCTGTAATACAACAAAAAATAAAGAGTACTCCAAGACCAGGATTAAGAAAGCAGTGTGTCTAGAAAAAATTTGTAGAGAGTCTCAGTTTAATTTGATAGTTCGTCAGCTTTCAAGAAAAAGATTCAGCTATTTTGTTGATTCATCCTGTATTAGTCTTGTGTTCGTCCAATTAAATCCTCTCTAGAGTGTATATGTCCCGCCCCCAGAGGCGTGTCCTGCTCCACAGTAGCAGCTTGTTACCGGCAAACATTTTGTTTGTTTGTATTTAAATTTATTGCCATACCAGCTTCAAAGGCCATTTCATGGCAAATACAGATATTAATCAAACATTCAATAAAATTCAGCTTAGAAAAATCAAACAAACGTTTCTGTGCAGCATGACAACTCTATAAATGATTCTTTAAATTTACTTGTGATAAAAATTGTAAAAGTTTTCCAGGGTCCATCTAACTAAACAAGTCTTTCAAAGTTTGTCCTGATAAAAGAGCAAACACAGTTCATCTGTGTATTTGTGGCTGGCTGTCTGCTATTCAGACACATCAGATAGCTCCCGGTGGTGACCCTGCGATGCTCCCTCACCATCGGTTCCACTGATGGTCAACCTCGGCTCCGACCTGTACAGTGCAACTCCTAAAATACACAGCATCTCGTCCTGTGGGATATCCTCGTTAAAGCTGACAGGTGTGGGTGAAAATGGCAGTGAGAAATCCTCCACAGTTGAAAAAAGGGCACAAGTGATGAACTCGGTATCCGATAAGAAAAACTTTTTTTTCCCCTCGTACTTGATATTCTTCATAGTTTCGCAGTTGATTGAGTGATTAATCTGCATAGGTCAATCATGTGCCTGTTTACTGTTTAAATCTGGTACATTTTCTAGAGCCTTCCCGTCTATAATTGTTAGTCAGCATACATGATTGTTAATTTATTTCTGCTTATGTGCCATAATATACTATTGCGTTTCTGATTAGCCTGATTACATTGCTCTGCAGCGTAATGACCTGCGCTGAGTGCAGGCATTATTATCTTCATTATCATCTACGTTGTACCTGTAAAACCTGAACATTGTACTCTTTTAGAGAGAAAAAGAGAGAGTAATTGAAGTGTGTGTCTGAAAATTGTTATATGCCTAGAGGTTTGGGCTTGCTCAGGTATGCACTGTCATTAAGGAAAGACGCTTTGAGGTTAACTACATCGTGCACAACAGCTAAACCTGCAGGTTTGAAAAAATGGACTGATTAAATGAAGTAGAACGAACACTGCTCAAAACTTTGGCGTCTGTGTCCAGCCCTACTTTGTGAATACAGCTGTCTGTGTACATATTGGGAGGGAAGAACAGCATGATCTCTGTCTGTCATATAATAAGAAGATCTACTAGCTAGTAATCCTGTAATCCATACGATTAGGATTTGTGAGAATATTTTAAATGTTTATTGATGGGGACTAAAATGTTGTAGTATTGTAAAGCATATTATTGTAATCTACTTTAACAAGCCATGGCATTGCCCTTTTTATGACAACCTAAAGACCCCTGGGATACAGTAGTAATCAGACATGTAACAGTAGTCCTTTAAATGTTAGTCAGTATTCAATATAATACCTTTAAACCCGTATCTCTTTAGAATAGTGTAATAAAAGATTTAGTGAGCCATTCAGAAAAAAGTGAAGCTTTCTCCATTATATTTCGTTGATATACAGTCTGATATTTGACATTTTGGTTAAAATGGTCTGCATGTATGTGTGCTCAGGTATGAATGCCCAGAATATCATGCACTGATTGTGAACTATAACAACAGATTTGAGTCTGTTTGCCCTCTGAAGCTTCAAGGAATCTTATTAGCCAGGCTGCTCTTTTGCAGCAAATGATCATTGACCACTAACTTGTTTAAACACACAAAAAAAAAAAATACTCATTTAGGAAATTGATGAAGAAGGCCTGGAAGACCAAATGTAATTTGAGGACTGAAGTCTGCTCTCTATAAGTGTTGACTGACCCTGTTAAAACCCTGCAACGAAAGATATACACTTAGCTGCGATGTGAAAAATGATGAATTCTGTAGCTTAGTTTTGATGGAATGATTTGTGGGATAGAGCTTCCAGAGCTGGATCGTCCAAGCGCGAGTTAGTGTTTGTGGTAAAAATGAGTCATTCTATTAGACTAAATCTCTATTGCTACAGGGAATTATTGACGAGTCAGAATTTACTGCCACTTTATGATGTTATGACTATTTGGCTCAAATTCAGCATGTCGCCACATTTCTTCTCCTGATATCTAGTATATGAATACCTGTTTAACCATCTGAGGCAGTGCCTTTGAGTGATTTATAGCTGTGCACTAGGTGGTGATGTGACATAATTACTGTGTTAGATTCTTTTTCTTAGTGACATGCTCAGCATTTTCTGCATGCATTTAAACCAGAACAGCGCTCCTTGCCACTAATGCATCTCGTTTTGCCAGTTTTGTAAAGCCGTGACATAGCAACAGTCCCTGTACAGTAAGCAAGGCTAATTTTAGCACTGATAACCATCCACCAGACCAAAGGTAGCCTGGCAACTAATGCAGCTAATAAAACAATTAAATTAAACAGAATACTGTTTTTTTTTTTTTTTTTTTAAAGATTTGTTTTTGTTTTTTTCCACAAAGGACCAGCTGTCTTTGCAAGATGGTGTACTGAGAAACAGCTCACACAGGCATGCAAAACACTTGGTTTAAACTTGCTTGCATTTTAGACACAACGCACAAAGTGAGACTTTAGTACTTCTCTTAAAGTCTAGGCATCCTTTTTTTTCTGTCAATAATAAGGATATTCATTTTGAATAATGATTCAACAGCATTGTGTCAGTTCTTCAGTGAAGGCTGCAGTGTCCACACCTTGCTTTCACACTCCATGCTCACTACTGTGCTCGCTCTCTCTCCATGCTCAGCTGTGGCTTCTTTCCCCCCCCTCCTATCTCTGTACCAGGTAGTGTCACTGAGCGAACACCACCGCCGGATCGATGCACTAAACACTGAAGATCTGCGTGCCCTGTGCAAACGGCTCCAGGTGCCTGGCCATAGATCCCCAAAGAAACCTAGAACTCTTCTTAGAGCCACTTAGTATTGATTAGCTTGAGTGTCCGTAGCTTTACTTTTGGGTTTCTTAGCCAACAGTGCAATATGGTTGTGCTGGACACAGCTGTATAGCGGCAAACATGGAAATGTTTGCGAGTGGGTTGAAAAACTTTGACGGTCTGGAAAAACACATCACATGTCACTGTGCTGCTAAACAGCCAAAAACAGAGACAAATTTCACCATGTGAAGGGTTTCCCCAGGCCACCACACAGTTTTTGAATAACAATCACTATTTTGAACTGAATTACCGTAGGCCGAGTAAACCAATAGACTCACCACATCCGACAGAACCCTTGCAAAAAACATTACGTAGATAGGTGGTGTTGTATATCGTCTGCATTGAAGGATGGTGGAGAGGGTGTAGGGTTGAAAAAGGATGGAAGTTAGGGCTCCATAGAGTGTTTGCCCAATTGTTTGCCATGGACAATGCAGGTAATTCAAGCAAGGGTTGTGTAACCCGAGTGTGTTCAGGCTGCAAGAGGCAAAGTGTCTCTGTCTTTGCCACTATTCTGTGAAACAGAGCAGTCCCAAGAGTCTTTTGCTTGCAAGCCAGGTTAGTCGGTTACTTGATATGTAGTTAGTATAATAGTCTAGATAGGTATAGAACATAACTAGGACAGGTATAGATGTATAGATAAAATATGTTGTTATGAAACAACTTTGAGTTTACATCCTTGGTTAATTTGCATTTTTTTTCCTTTGCATGCATGGTCATTTGAATAAACAAACTTCCTTGAGGATATTTATACCCTTTATGTTGGATTATAAACCAAACCAAAGAGATTTACGTTCAAACCTAGAAGCACGTGCCCTATATAAGCAAGATAGAAATGCAGGTTCTTGAATTAGCTGCTGCTCACTTTGCTTACATTGTTCTCTGCTTCTAGATCACCACAAAAGAGGAGGTGACCTCCAAACATGGCACATCTATCACAGCCAGCCTGGAGCCGGAGACCTTTAAACCCAACTTGAGTGAACCTAGCGACCTCCTGGAAGCCGAACAGATAGAGAAGGTGAGCCACATCTATCCTGTCTTTGCTGATATTGTTTCAAGTGCTAGTTTCACTCTACAGGAGGTAAGGAGCTCATCGATCCCTTTCCTCCTCCAATAAAGTGCCTTCTTAAGCATCCTCAAATTATTGATCAATTATAGATCGTCACACAACTGACAGAAAAGCCTGAGACTTTTTTCTCCTATCTTACACTCTAATAGGTATGCTTCGTGAACATGGTTCGAAATCCGTACTCTTATTCTGCGATGCTTTAAAAATAGGGCATTTTATTTATGCCTTCCCTAACTCAAAACAGTCAGTAGCTAAATGAAGCAGCAAGAAGTTTTGATATTAACATATTTTCCAGACTGTAAGTACATTGTGAGTGCTTACAGGGGTGGGAAAATCACTATATAATAATTGATGTAGCAGTTATTTTTGGTCTGTAACATCTTCTGTCAGCCTGGTAGATATCTGTGAGTAATTACAGCCTTATGAAGGATTCATTATATAGCAGTGCTGAATATGGCCGATCGGTATATTAAAAGAGCACTGTTGTAGGTTTAGTGTCTAAAATCATCCTGTACATTTTCTGATTTCTTCATTTGTCATTTAATGAATACTTGTCCAGAATGTTGTCGTCTCTGATGGTCTCGTTATTTTTACTCACTGTGACTGTAATCTGTGAGATCTGTTTGTTTTGAGTCTACACTCAATGATGCCCTGTGGGTACTGCCTTTCTAGTAGCATCAGCACTTCAAGAAAATAGATCAACTAAGGTGGCTTCTAATCCTGTGTTCTGTGTTTATGCACCCCAAAGGCCCATACTGATGGTAAATCAGTCAAAATATAATCCCTGGAGAAAGCCAAGACTAGCATACACAAGATTTATACCAAAGATATATAGCATTTACTAGGTCTGGTGTGTGCGTGTACGGGGCTGTATCGTGCTTGGTTAGGTTCTCTGCCTGCTGGTGTTAAAAGGTCATTGCTACTGTAATTGGGCACTGATGACTGTGGCATTCAATTTCATTCCCCTGATGTACCATTTCCCTCCGTTTCTTTTTCTGTGCTCTGAGAACGCTACCATGATTTTTCACTTTTCATGCCATTCATACATTTGCTGTATATATCTTTTTACACCTCTGCTAATGAGACAGCCTCTGTCTTATTCACAGCTGGCAAAGCATCTCCCACCCAGAACCATAGGCTATCCATGGACGCTGGCATTCAGCACGTCCAAGCACGGCATGAGTATTAAAACCCTGTACCGGATCATGCAGGGGCAGGACTCTCCCGTTGTCCTCATCATTAAAGACAGTGATGGGCAGGTAAGACTCTACCAAAGCTTGACTGAACTAAGGCTTTTTCTTTGTATATGTACTTGACGTGGATGGAAGCTTGGGGGACTGGTTAGCGTGAGCGTTAGTCTGCTAGACTAATGGCCCACTGTTGGCATTTTGACTGAAACCTTGATTCATTTTGCTCTTGTGTGCAACATTTTTCTGTTACGATGATATCAACCCATTGCCTTTGTGCATTTTACCAGTTCATTTAGTCAGAGAGAAATGCACTGGAGGAATTCAATAGCCCGTATAGGCTGTATGGTAGCCCATAATAACATTGATCTGTGTGATGTCTAGGTGTTTGGGGCATTAGCATCAGAGCCCTTTAAAGTCAGCGACGGATTTTACGGCACAGGAGAAACGTTTCTCTTCTCCTTCTATCCACAGTTTGAGGTGTGTTGTCTGTGTGGTTTATTTACAGATTATTTGACGCTCAGTGCATTTTTAAGTCAGTATGTCCACATGACCTCTTTGAAATGGATTGTTGCTTGAATTTTCTGTGCTTTCAGGTCTACAAATGGACAGGTGATAACATGTTCTTTATCAAAGGAGACATGGACTCCCTGGCATTTGGTGGAGGAAGGTAAGTCCTTTCTGAGTCTAATACACAAACTCTGCACGTAGCTTTTGAACTGGTGCACTTTGTAGTCTTTACAGCTGTATTCAGGTTAATGTATTGTAAGAGAAATCATTTGAATGCAGACAATGACTGGAAATGTATTTATTTGGCAGGATATAATAGCTCATTAACAGGTAGGGAAAAAAAATGAAAACACTATAACTCTAATACATAAAATATTTACATAAAATATTTAGCTGAAGGCAGCTCATTTGACCAGTAACTAGCTACAGGGCTAGAGACATTAGGTCAGAAAAGGAGTTTCCATAGACTGTCAAAGAATTTTCATTTTATTTACTTTCCCCATTCTGAATAGCAAACTGACAAAATTACTTTAAAAAAAAAAAAAGTCAACAACGAAAGCAGAACATTTAAAGACGCATGGACAAAGAAGTATGTGTTTATGCTCATGCATTAAATTAAAAATTTATGTCTCATCTGTTCAGAGTCCATGGCACTAGTCAAAAGTTGTAATGTAAACAACACTTCAAAACAAACCATAACCGCATCAAACTGTCTTCTTTATAGTCATCAACTAATCATTAAGGCTTAGGTATTAATCAGTTATGTTAGTTATTTATTCAGACCTTTGTAAGTAAGGAATTTTATTACCGTATACCGTTGTAGTTACTAGATCCTAACCTGCCATGTAGCATTGAAGCTTCCGCTGACTTTCGTCATAGCAGCAGGTAGAGAAAAGAGTTTCAATACATTTAAACCCATCTCCTTCACTTACAGTGGTGAATTTGGTTTGTGGCTGGACGGAGATCTCTACCATGGCAGGAGTCACTCATGCAAAACATTTGGGAACCCGATGCTCTCCGTGAAGGAGGACTTCTTCGTGCAGGACATTGAGATCTGGTCGTTCGAGTAGGCCACTCTCTCCATGAGAGAGAGAAAGAGAGAAAGATGGCTCCAGTCAGGGAAACAAAGCCAACCAGATGTCTCTGTGCTGGCCAGAAGTGTCCCAAACCTTAATGTGCATCACCTCGGCTCCCAGGAAGCCTGTTTTAAAGCAGCATAATCTCTTTATGCTTGCCGTATGTTACTAATGCATTTAACACAAATCTTTTTCCCCCACTCTCTCTTTCCTCGTGCTGTTACCATGTGTACTTTGTTCCAAGCTTCAGTGCAAGGTGTGTTTAGGTGAGCAGAAAGCTGAGACGCACCGTGACAATCATCAGTGAGCGTTCAAGTACTGATTACAGGGGACCACTGGAGCGCTTTGAACGTCAGATGGTGATGCTGGCATAGGTTTGGGACAAGATGGATCTGTTACAGATCGAGGCAGAAAGCTTCATTGGATGTTACTAATGCAATGGCCTCACAGGAGATGGACAAAAAAAGAAATGGAAGTAACTACAAACACATTCCTGTGCCCTTTGAGACTACAGAAATGTTTGACAGGTAACAGGATCGCCTGAGGGCAGCATCCATGCAGAGAGCAAAAAAAATGCGAGTGTACATCCTGAGTTTCTTCTGAAGCGAATTATACAAGTGTTGTGAATTCATAGTCTTTCTGTCGTTCACCATCATAGATCCACCGCAGTAAAGCACATAGCCCTTAATCTATGAAGAAAAACATTGTCGTACCGTTCTGTTAAGTGGGTTTATGTGTGAGTTCAGCTTCCTCCGTGTGTGGAGGGTCGTGTGTACTGTTCGTAGACAGTAATGTGTTGCAATAGATTTTGTGGAATATGCAAATTACTGTTCTTGTTAACCTCAATAATCCGGACGGGATCTTTTGTGTCCTTCCCGTCGCTCTTTCAAACTAACTTTTAAAAGCTTTTACGTCTGGACAGAAAATTGCTTTTCGGGGTATCATTTGAAAAGCTGGAGATGTTTTTTTTTTTTGTTTGTTTGTTTTTTTTTCATAAATATAATGACAATTATATATTTATGTATATAATTATATAACAAATTCTATATATATACATATATATATGTAATTATATATTGCTGTTACGTGTGACAGTGATCTTTTTTGTGCTGATATCTCAGCTGTTACCAATATAATGTACAGTATATTACCCTGTAAATTAATGTTAAAATAGTAGATTTGTTCCTATATATAAATATATAATTATTAGCAGACAAATATATAGAGTGTGGATTGGTGGGTTGCTTCTAGCACTTTAATCTAGTTTAAAGCCAGATGCTTTCGGCTTTCTTTGCAGTAGCTGTACAGTCTTTATTATATATATATTTTTTGTTCCTTTATTTGTGTGTTTAGAAATTAACAGATGTTAGCTGTTTATGAAGAGCTTTCTGCTACACTGTTGGGAAAATGTAGCTAAAGCCCTGAATCTAATGTCCGAGTCCAGTGGGGTTAGATTCTCTCCTCACATGTCTCGTCTCGATGCTGTGTCTTTGTTGGTGTGTAGATTCACTGTTCACAGGCTGAGGGAGGATGAGGAGGGTGAAGAAGAGCAGGTAATCATCAGACCCTCATCACTCTTCCCATACCAGCGAGTTCTGTCAATGTGGAGTCACAGACGAGGTCCAGTGTGAACAAAATGCTCCAGCCGATTCGCTGGAATACAATGTAATAGTGATGTAAAAAAAAAAAAAAAGAAAAAGTATATAAATAAAAATTATTAACCTGAGATGAACTGTATTTATTCCTTTTTTTTTTAGTTGTGTTACAAAGTCTACATGGTAAGGACATGGTTGAAACTTTTTGTGAACAAATAAATCAAAATGGACTTTTGAGTGCAGCAGTTTTACAGTGGGGCAGTTTATTAAAGGGAGCCATTAGGGAAGTGACGTCAAAGAAGTGCATGATATGTAACCATGACAACACGTTTCTGCATTCTTTTCGTTTAAAAAGCAGCAGTAGCCTTTTCAGGCTAAAGAAGGCTTGAAGTGTTTTTCAGTGTTTAAGTGTTACTGCTGCCCCCTTGTGGGTGCTTTGTGCAGTTACTTCTGGAGGTTCAGCAGATGAAGAGCTTGGGCTAAAGTCGAAAAGCCAGTCTGAGAGATGAAAACGTGTAGAAATAGAAGCTGCAGACTCTGCTCTCTGAAGACTAGCTCTGATGCTGTGGAGTAGCTGCTCTATAGAAATAATAGCTAAATTATAGCTATTTAATTTTATACATCCTTCTTTAGCAGTATTGATTTGGTTTGGACTCATTTATTAATCACTTATTAAATAAGAAAAAAAAAAATCAATCAACACCATCTGACCAATCAGATGGTTGGAGAAGTCAGAATTCGAGAATTCCACAACACTGGTTAAAAAAAAAGTATGTACACTGTTACAAAGATCATTGAAAATGTTCTATTTATTCAAAGGCAAATTTATTCTGGAGCACAAACAGGTGAAGTGCAGGTTGCTCGTATTTGACTCCAAAGGGAAAGGTACAAGTGATCCATTTTCCCAAGCGGACATGAGTGGAAATTCATTTTTGGTGCTTCAAATGTTGTATTCAAAATCTGTGTACACAAATATATAAAAATATCACAGCTTGTGCTAACATTTTCCCCTCACAGGGTTCATGACTACTGATTGGAGGGAAAAAAAAAAAAAGGCTAACGGCACAAGTAAAAACAGTGAATGCGTTATTCTAAATTTCAGTTTTGATACAAAATAGTTTGTCGTCGCCTCAACTACTTTCTTTAGATGAAGAATTCCACAGTTGTAGCAGGGCACTGGTTTCTTCCAATCTGCATCTGCTAAAGAACTAAACACATAAAGAACAGTGACAAATACACCCAAAATGCAACTCAATTCAAAGGCAATCATCCCATTGTCAGTGTATGATACAGCCTCTTTATACTGTAACATTATGAATAAACAGATTTGAGGTTTAGATATGTAGATATGCATGGTGGTGAAAGGCACAGCTGGTTCATTTCTTAGAGATCCTCATGCTATTAAGTGCTTTCCCATGTATCTGATTGCAGTCTTTAGGCTGGCCACATGACTGCCAGTGTGGCTCAGTACACCAGGTACTTCAGCTCTGAGTAGATGAGGGGGCACATAATGGTGCAGGCACGGTAAAGAATTGTTCCACTGTTCACCAAGGCTCTTGGTTTCATCAGCCACGACTCTGACTTGAAACTGAAGTAGGTGGCATACAAGGCCACAGCGAAAAAGTGTCCAATCAGAGTCATGGGCTTTGGCGTTAACCTAATAAGAGAACACAATCTTCTGTCAATGTTTCACACATCAAAACTATGTGTTAAGCATAAGGAACTATTTTATATATGTGGTTATATCATCAGTGTATTACTTACACAGACAGCAGACCTACTGGCCCATTGACACATTCTCCACCCCGTTCGAAGTAGTGGAAGCAGGCTCTTCTTAACTGGTGCAGAGAACCTGAAGATGGAAATCAAAACTTTCTTTTTCTCTTGAATAAATTACCTCCAAAATAGCAGCCACTGCACTAAGCAAGTTCAACTTATATATGATCTCAAACCAAGTGACTCCAGTTTGAGTTTACTGAGTAAATTGTGCATGCTAAAGTTGATCTCAATAGTGTAGGGAAACACTCAAAATAACAACAATTAATGACGTGGACGTACTGTCTGTTGCTGCAAATAGCTCGTAAAGAGCTTGAGCCAGCACATTCACGACAAACGAGTGTGATGACTTGCGCTTCCAGTAGAATTTCTTCTTTGCCTGTTGAATGGAACCACAAATTAGTCAAGTTTCTCTTAATTTCATGATTATGTGCACTCACAGGAAGTTTGCATTCCTCTTAAATGTAATAGGATAACTCTAATAAATAGTGTGCCCACCCTTTGATTTTATAACTGTCTCCAAACCTCCTTCATACTGTCTTGTAATGTTCTCTCCTCATTCTCCCTGATATGCCAGATTGTTGGTTAATATTTGCCTATACTATATGGCCATAAGTTTGTGTACACTTGACCGTCACACCCATACGTGGATCTTCACCAAACTGTTGCCACAAAGTTGGAGGCACACAACTGTATAGGGCATCTTTGTGTGCTGTAACATTACAATTTCCCTTCACTGGAACTAAGAGGCCCAAACCTGCTCCAGCCTGACAATGCCCCTATGTACAAAGCGAGCTCCATAAAGATGTGGTTTGCCAAAGTTGGTGTGGAAGAACCTGAGTGTCCTGCACAGAGCCCTGACCTCAACCCCACTGAACACCTTTGGGATGAACTGGAACACCGACTGCACCCCAGACCTCCTCACTTGACGTCAGTGCCTGAGCTCACTAATGCTCTTGTGACTGAATAAACACAAATCCCCACAGCCACGCTCTAAAATCTAGTGGAAAGCCTTCCCAGAAGAGTGGAGCTTATTATAACAGCTAAGGGGGGCTAAATCTAGAATGAGATGTTTAACAAGCACAGGCTTCCACAAACATTTGGCCATATCTGTTGTAGCCGTAGCTGTATCTGTTATAACTGCTGGATATTACATATTACTTTCTTCCCTCCACCTAGAAACCATAACAATTCTTGGTCAGGTAAAGAAGGTTTATTCAACCCAAGCACACAGATTTTGCCTCTGCCACCATTTTGCACTTTTTTAAAAGATCTTTTTGCCTGATAAATAAGCATCATTAACATGATGGTGTGTGCTGTTATAGGTAATAATAATAATCAACGACAGGGTGGATTGATGTAACCCTAAGTCAAGCGGAGTTACTGTTACCCCAAAATTTTATTATTTTCCAGTAACGTGCTGAAGTGTTTTATTCCTCTTATACCACAACACTCCTTAAGCTCTGGAACACGAAATGGAGATTATGTAGATAAAAGGCTAAACATGGTTCACTAAAACATGCTTGTGATTACTTTTTTTATTTACACAGAGTGTGTAAAAAAAAATGTTTAATGGCCATGGTAGGTCATTCAGTGAGAAACCCCTGTTACCTGAAGCATGGCATTGTCGTCATACAGATCTGGAAGGTTACTGAGCAGCTCTCTCCAGATGCGGACGTCATTGAGCACTACACTCATCCCCCCTCCAGTCAGAGGATGCCTCATGTTGTAGGCGTCTCCCAGAAGCAGGACTCCTGTAAGAGTGTGAGGCAAAGTTACTCCAAATTCATATATTTCTATAAAGATCTGCATCAGTTTTGTCTGTGATACAGTACTCCAGAAGTGCTTAGAAGCTGTCAGGTTAGGGACAGTATCATTCATTAATCATGTGCTCACAGTAAGACCCCATAAGTACGAATTTCAGTTTCCCACTGATAGGATGCTTATGGTTTGTCTTGTCATTGGCTGAATAATTTGATAATTTGAATTTAATCAGGAAAACAATAAAACATATAAATTAACCTGCATCATAGCTTTTAAATTGTCCCCCTTTATTATTATACTGTGCTTGCTTGAATGAGACTTCACATGATCTTAATTTAAAAGTCATAAACAACAGCTTTTGTTTAGGTAAGTCTAAAATACACTATAAAATTGAACACTTTATGTTGAAAAAAATAGAATGCACAGAGTTCTTGAACTGTAAAGCAGTAATAAGCAGTAATAATAAATAGGCTAAACCACTACAAATGGATTCTACATGTCCATGTATTTCAAACAATATTTCTCAATTAAACTTAATAATCTCTTAATCAGTCTTCCAGGTTTACCTGGTTTGTTGACTGGTGAAGGTGGCAGGAAGCTTGCAGGCATCGTCCTCAGACGGTCATTCTGCAGAGCGAGCATGAAGGGCTCCTGTAAATGCCCTACAGGCAGAAAACAAGATACCATTACTGATGCTGAAAAGAAAAGGAAAGTGATGTGAGTGCATTTAGATTACTGAAATTCTACTACAATCTGTAGTACAGTAGATAATGTATTTAGATAAAAGCCTATCTTACTTGGTAGCTGAGGATAAATCTTCTCCACCATGTACTCGGACAGGTCTCGGGGCATCTCTCCCCTGATGTCCACCAAAATTCTGGTCTCGTTGGAGGAGATCTGGTAGATCAGGATTGGGCTAGGGTTTGCCAGCACCAGCTCGGCGTGATTGGACTTAAACTGAGGACAATCCTGAGAGAGCAGACAGGATCACACACACTACATCACGAGAACATACGCACAGAATCAGGTGCATATTAAATACATAATTCAATAGGTGCATTTAACTAGGGATTTATAATTGAAGACCTAATTTTTTATACTAAATTGAACTATTCATGTACCCTGACAGTCTTGTCACAAACAATTGCTACTTTTAACCTATATTTATGTCAGACACTTCATCTTACCTTCATTAAGCAGCCAACAAAATGTGAGGAGACCTTGACTTTTCCAGACATGAGGCTCTTACGGAACTTGGAGAAACAGCCATCAGCGACTACCGTCAGAGGAGCATGGATCTCCTGAGGAGAAACACCGTGTAGGATATTATTAGTGCCAGTAGGTGAATGTTTTTAAGAAAGCCCTGGTTCCTTACTCAGACTTGTATCCTCAGTCCTATGGAGTTTCACATGTTCTCACCATATCTGTGTCAGTTTCCTCACTTTCTCTCCTACAAGCATGTTGTTAGATGGCTATGGTGTGCTAAATTGCCCCTAGGTGTGAATGAGTGTGTGATTGTGTGGGTGGCCTGCAATGGACTGGCATCCCATCCACTGGGTGTTTGGCTCACACTTAGTGTTCCCGGGATACACTCTGGATCCACCACAACCCTGACCAGGATACAGTCCTTGCTGAAGATGAATGAATAAAATACATCCTGTTGTCCTTGTGAAATTATGTACTTAAGTAATCTTAGTGTTGACTGATTTTTTTTGGCTTGTTATATCTTGCCTCAACATGACTCGAATTTACCAGTATGTGTCTTTTATAAAAGGCTCTGTTTACTTTCTGGGACAAAAAAAAATAATGTCTCTTTTCCTCCATGTTAATCTTTTCCTAAATTAATTTGTCATGTATAAAGTATAAATTATTATTATTATATTATATGTTTTTTTTAAGTACAAATGTTTAAAATTAGTTAGGATTCTGAATACGGTTATAACCTGCAGCACTTAATGAAGTGCCTGTGCTCTCTAAAATCAAAAGCTGCTGTAGTTGTGCTATAGTGTATATGTTTTCAAGAAGTAAACACTAGGATGGTACTTTTGTACCTTAGTGAGAAGAAAAAGATAATAAAGTATAGCTTTAAACCCCACATAAGGTATATAATTGGACCTTGAGGACCACAGATATATCTTCGAAGGTACATTTATTGTGTTTTAAACTGGGAAGCAAACAATGTAGCTAAGCAGTAACTTTTTTTCTGGCTGTGTGTGTGTGTGTGTGTGTGTGTGTGTGTGTGTGTGTGTGTGTGTGTGTGTGTGTACCTTGAGTTTCCCAGTGTCCTTCTCACGATACTGAACTCCCGTCACACAGTCATCCTCCTCCAGCAGACTGGTTACTGTGCCCTCCACAAACGTTACACTGTACAAATGAAATAGCTGTCAGATTCACTGCTTTACAGACAACACGCAAAGACAGAGGAAACAGCTCCAGGGGTGTCTGGTGTAAACGTACTAGCAGGGCTAAGCCCTTTGTCTTTCAATGATAAAAAGTCATCAATGTAAGGTTTATTTTTGGCATCCACATCAGATTATATGCTGTTAACAAATGTCTTAAAGTGGATTTTTTGGGACTTTTGTGGAAGTGAATGCAACAGCACTACCACTGGTTGTAAGAAAAAATCAGATAATTGTATTAAGAAGTGAGGCTTGGCTGATTTCTTTCTAGCCCAGACTGTAGATTCATGCAGCCTGTAATTGCAAGTTGTGTCAGGTGATTACACAGAGTGAAACGCTAGACTTGATGTCCATTTGGGCTAATATTTTCAGCCCACTTCTCTGACACATGCCGAACATGATCAAGATTACAGTCTTGGGTGTAATGAATGTGAATGAGGTTATTTATTCTATGTAAGTTTAGTTTACAAAAGATATCAGACACTCTATATCCCTTGGACAAGGTGTCTGAGACTGAGACCAATCCTAACTTTACATTTTTAACATTAAATAAATACACATTAGTCTATAGCAACATGATGTGTTAGTCTTAAATATGGATGAAATTAAGATTCTAACACTGCAAGATAACTGCATCCCCTCAAATTACACCTAAACCTACCTTACAGATGCTGCTAAAGTTACACCGTATAAATAAATAATGTATTAGGTTAAATCCCCAGGACCAGGTTTGTCAGTGCCAAAGTACAGCATATGTTTTTATTTCCTTTCCTCATGAGTCATGGCTCTTATTCAGCTCAGGAAGAGCTTCATGGTCATCTTACAGGCCGAATCAGGTGTCTTAGAATAAATGAAAACAAAACTAAAGCAGAGCAAGTTCTCCTAAGGTCTGGGATTGAAGTCTTTTTTTTTTTTACACTGTGTTAATCAGAAGCTTACTTTGGTTCATTGAGAGCAGCACGTCGCAGGCCCATAATAAAACGACCGTGGTGGAAGGCTCGGCCGCACTGAACGCCACACTCGTCTTGTGGGTAAGGGATCTCCACCTCTGAGAGACTCTCTATGTCGTGGATTACATACCCACTGACCTCATGAGCATCCAGGCCCTCTACTGCACCTACAGAAAGTTGTGTAAATGTGTGAGTAATGAATTAATGTGTGAATCCATTTAGCATCTCATGCCTAAATCATCTTTTCCCATGAGTCATCCGTTATAGCTTACCCTCCAGCCCCAGCTCTCTGAGTGCCCGATAGCCACCTGGCTGCAAAAGTTCTCCCACGATTCTGTCCGGCTCATGCAGATCTCTCTCCACCACTGTAACCTTTCGGCCATCTCGTGCCAACACGGCCGCCATGGCAGAACCCAGCACACCAGCACCCACGATGATGACGTCTGGCTCCAGATCACCGGAGGATGCACACTCTGAGGTACTTTCTGTGTTCAGTGCTTCTTTGGTTCTTACTCGCTTCCTCCTGGAAACTCCCTAATCATGAGTCATGAGTGGAGAGATAAGAGGAGAACAAATGTACCATAAAGATCAATACTTTTACCAAGAAACCAGGAAGCTTCAAAGATTTCATCCTTGGCTCCACAGCAGCCTAATATGGGTTCAATATTTGTGAACATTTCCATAAATGACGAGTTCAGACTTTCATCATAAAATATAAAAACTGTTTTTGACTTGAAGCAAACTTTAGAAAAAGCATGAGCTAAAAACTTAAATGTGTCCACAGATGTGTAGCATGTTTTAATTAACGTTTAATTATCTCTTCATACTATGTCAAATATAATTCACTGCCTGCAGGGAATGGCCATAATCATGTAGAGTCTAAAGACAACTGTAGTGTGAGGGGGCAGAAACGAAAAATCACCCATTACTGTAACAAAAATAATTATAGCATCAATAATAAATGAATCATTTAAGACTTCCAAGCACATATATTTGTCAGTTACAGCTAGAGGTGATAGTAAGAGTACTTACTCATCTAAATAAATTTTCTTGCAAAAGTTTAAAAGTTAAAAGTAAAAGTTTAATGCTGCTACAAATGTAGTATAAACTCTTAAACTTACTTAAAATATGAAATTTAAAGAACAGGAAAGCTTCACAAAGCAAAGGCATCAGTTACTGATGGTAAAAAAAAAAAAAAAAAAGTGGGAAAATATGACCTAAGTCTAACTAACAACAGCTTTATTCCAAATCACTCAGGATGTTAGCTAGCATGATAACAACTGACAACACAGACTAGCTGAATGCTAATAGCTAGCTGTCACAAAACAAACTACCTCGATAAATACAAAGTGTACGTATAACAGCAGATAAATTAACTTTTAATATCTTTTAATAACTTTTATTTACTTTAAAAAATCTGTTAAAGTTTAGATTTGTAAGGAATTTAGATTCAACTAGAAGCTGTCTGATACTTAAAAAATTAGCACAAATATATAATAGAGAATAATAAAGTGTAATGATGTGTTTGAAAAAGTAGTGTGTATAAAGTAGAGATTTTTAGATTTTTAGATTTTTTTTTTAGATTGTTGGAAAGAAACTCAGGGAAAGTACAGATGCTTACAAAAAGAGAGATTTTAGTGCAATAACAAAGTAAATGAGATATCCCATGAGCTAAATGTGAAGGGAGTGACTCTAAAGCAAGCTAAGCTGAACAGGAGTGGTGCAATTTAACCTCAAAAATATTTCATTAAATATTCATTTATGAGTTTTAATTTAAATGTGGTGTAAATATGATGTAAATGTGTAAACATGGGGTAAACATGGTTTAAACGTGTAAATATGGTGTAAACATGGTTTAAATATGGTGTAAACATGGTTTAAATATGGTGTAAACATGGTTTAAACGTGTAAATATGGTGTAAACATGGTTTAAATGTGTAAACATGGTTTAAATATGGTGTAAACATGGTTTAAATGTGTAAACAATGTTTAAATATGGTGTAAACATGGGATAAACATGGTTTAAACGTGTAAATATGGTGTAAACATGGTTTAAATGTGTAAACATGGTTTAAATATGGTGTAAACATGGTTTAAATGTGTAAACATGGTTTAAATATGGTGTAAACATGGGATAAACATGGTTTAAAAGTGTAAACATGGTTTAAATATGGTGTAAACATGGTTTAAATGTGTAAACATGGGATAAACATGGTTTAAATGTGTAAACATGGTTTAAATATGGTGTAAACATGGTTTAAATGTGTAAGCATGGTGTATATGTGGTGTAAATATGGTTTAAATGTGTAAACATGGTGTAAACATGGTTTAAATGTGTAAACATGGTTTAAAAGTGTAAACATGGTTTAAATATGGTGTAAACATGGTGTATATGTGGTGTAAACATGGTGTAAACATGGTGTATGTGTAAAGCTAACCTAAACAGATCATAAACAGCACAGTAAGTTACCTTTTTGTTGTCCCCTGCCGCGGTGTGGCTTTGACAGATGTCTGCCTTGTGGATGAGTGCGCTAGTGAAAGGCAGAAGCGATAAGACTTCCAGCGGTAAGTGGAGTATCTGAGGAGTTTTTAGCCCCCGGTACCTGTGGAAGGTGAGTACTGCTCCCACTGCGAGAAAAAGAGCCAGAACCACAAACACGTCGCACTTTTTATACACATATGTGAAGCTCGCTACACCCAAAAAAGTCCACATGATCCCAAAAGTTTAAACAAAAATAAGAATTAAAGAGGAGAATAATAGCTTCACGTGCAAAAGTTGCAAGAAAAATAGTTCGAGCAATTCCTTCAGTTATAGCCACTTCCAAAAATAAGTCTAAAAATATTCAATTTGTAAATATTAGCTCATTTTTATACAGCTAAAAAAACTGAACATGGTAAAGAGCCATTCAGAGTTTTCAAACTGCTCTATAATGTTAAGTCCAGGTGCAGTCTGCTGAACAGAGGATGCTGAATAATTTATGCTAATGAAGGAGCGCATCGTCTCCTGGTTTGCAGACGCTCGAGTCCCGCCTCCTACATTCGTGTTCAGCCAATCAGAAGCGAGGAAGGGGTGAGCAGAGCTCACGCTATTCTCCCATTGGTTATTCAGACAGGACGGACGGTAGGATGATGTGACGTCACGGCTGTTCAGGTGCTCTGTACAGAGACGCGCTGAAGTTCCACTGGTGTATAAAATCACACCGAGACATGAAACAAATAAAAGTCCATCATAGGCGTGTTTTTGCTTTACTTCCGGATCTATTTCTCAACAGTAACATATGATAATGTTTGGGCTGTTCTTGTCTAAGCTTCCTCATTCATGAATAAAACAAAATACTCCAAAAGATGATGGTTCTGAAATCCTCACAAGGTGCTGACTATCTACATGTTAAAAATAATAATAATAATAATAATAATAATAATAATAATAATAATTTGTTTATATTCAGGGGTTCTCAAACTTTTTGTAAACAGGGACCCTTTTAATTGTAACATAGATTCACAGCCCCCCTCAGTAGAGATTTATTTTATTAACATAATCATTTTATGAACTATTCATATTCAGCTTATTATTTAAATGTGTAAAATAATATTCTGGTTATTTATTAGAGCCATAGGGCTTTTTATTCCTGAATTTTCCACATACAGAAAACAGTAGGTCCAAGTGGATATTGTTTATAAGACTACTTGTTTTTGAGTTATTGCAGTTTGGATTAAACTCATACAATAAAAAATTAAATAACTCTGATAATGGTGGGTTGTTATTTACACCACTCTAACAATATAAAGAAATTACAGACCACCTGACTATGCTTTATGGACCCCACTGGTTTATTAGATTAGATTCAACTTTACTGTCATTGTGCAGAGTACGAGTACAGAGCCAACAAAACAGTTTTTCACATATCCCAGCTTGCTAGTAAGCTGAGGTCAGAGCACAGGGTCAGCCATGATGCAGCACGCCTGGAGCAGATGTGGTTAAGGGCCTCGCTCAAGTGCCCAAGAGCAGCAGCTTGACAGTGCTGGGGCTTGAACCCCCAACCTTCTGATCAGTAACCCAGAGCCTTAACCGTTCAGTGTCATATTCCAAAAAAAGCACAGCTTACCCTTTTGTCAAAACTAACCAAAAACCATGACATGTTTGGGAATCTGGGACACATACTGTTATTGGTTTAAGGCCTTTTGTTTCATCCCCAATGACACACTTTTAATGTTACTTGTAGCATACCTATTCATGGCATAAGTAAATCAAATTTCAATAACAAGACTTCAAATCTTCTTCAAATTCATCAGTATATTCTAATATTATAAGGACACACTAGGCATAGTACAAATTACTACATATTAATATGTTGCACTAAATAATATTCTAATTCATTTCTTACAGCAATAACAGACTTTAGAAAATCTTCAATATTTGCCAAATTCATAACACAGGATTTTTTTTTTTATTATTATATGAACACATTACACCAAGTAAACATCTCTGCATACTAAGTAGTAGGTCTAAGTAACAGTCTATATTTCCCAGTCTATAATAATCTGTAAGATATTTCATAAAAACACCATTTATTGCACAAAAAATTGCTGTCTCCTGTATTGTGTTGTCTATAGGCTGGTCTATAGGTAGTTGTTTTAGTGAAATCATTAGTGATAACATGATTATTATCACACTATACTGGCATCTATTTAAGAAAATATTTAAAAGTGATATTAATAACATTATTCAATAAATCATTATTGGATTTCAAGAAATCTGTTTATGACAAGAATGAAGGACAGCGTTCTGGACATTGTGAATGTGTGAATTACAGTATATCATGTATTCCGAATGAACAGTGTTTACTGATTGAGTCGTGTAAACCCATAGTTTTCCTATTTTCAGATTACTTAACTACAGTAACTAAAGAGATACATTTTATATCTGGATTTCTGTAAAGCTGCTTTATGACAATGTCCACTGTTAAAAGCTCTACGCAAATAAATTTGAATTGAATTGAATTAACTGCATGTAAACATATTGACGGATTTATTTATTTATTTTTTGCCATTAACATATTAGCTTGTACAAGTAAATATACTCGTTAAGGTTTTTCTGTATTCCTAGACCAAATTTATTAATTCATTACTTCATCTCACTGAAAATTACTGCATTCTCACAAGTAATGATTAAAGACCGCTTCATATTGTTCCTGTTTCCCTGATGTCACTTTATGCTCTCCGTTTTGCTTGATGAACTCCTGTGAATAAACATATACATTAATACAAGAACTTATGATATCTGATAGGACACACAGGTTACTTGGATGAAAAAGTGAAAAACCTCGAGGTCCTCCAGTGAGCAACTGCACTCTTCCACCTTCTGTCCAATTCCAAGGCTGAAGCTCATGTAGCGTTCCTACATGGCACAAATCACACATAGGATATAGGTCCTACATTCTCACGAGAATTCCGATTGCTGATCTAGGATCAGTTTTTGGCTTTTATCTTACAATAAATAAGGATACTCTTACTCAAAGAAACTTCATAACCATAAAACCAGGTTCTAGGACGGTTGATATTCAGTCTCAAATGCCTAATAGTAATAAAATAAACACCATTTATAGCAGTGACTATGATTACCCGCAGCATATTTTGCAGGACTCCTTCCTCAATCATCTTGGCTGCGTTTCTGAGGCCTCGAGCGAAAGCATCCATGGCACCAATGTGAGCGATGAACAAATCCTCCAAATCAGTCGACTCCCTCCGGACCTTGGCATCGAAATTTAAACCTCCAGGCTGCAGGCCGTCCTGCTCAATAACAGCCTGAGGAATTAAATGGTGCATAAATATGAGCTCACAGTTTTGAAAATGAAAATCTATTCATATTTTAAACAGACGTGTTAAGTCACCTTCATCACCAAGGTCGTATTTTTGATGTCCATGGGGAACTGATCCGTGTCCCAGCCCAAGTCAGGAGAGCCTGTGTTGGCGTCCACAGACCCCAGCATGCCAAACCTACAGCCCCCAACCACACACACACACACACACACCCACAGACACACACACAGACAGAGTGGTGTAAACCAGCATGCTGCACCAAAACCTTTAACAAATGGCACTGAATAATCAAGAGCACCATACACGGAGGCCATGATGATGTCATGTTCATAAGAATGTCCAGCCAGGGTCGTGTGATTGGGCTCGATATTCAGTTTAAAGTCTTTGTCCAGTCCAAAGTGCTTAAGAAACCCAATAACACTCATTGCATCTGTCAAAATAGCAAAAAGAATCAGTACATGCTGCTGGAAGCTGGTCACATGACAAAAGCATGTAATATTCACAAACAGTATTTTATTAATATATTTAATTAGCTTTAATGTTAAAGTCTACTTACTACTCTAAAATGCTTACCATAGTCATACTGGTGCTTGCATGGTTCCTTCGGCTTGGGCTCAATGAGAAATTGGCATTTTAAGCCGATCTTCTCTTTATAGGCTACAATTAAAACTGACGTTAGTTATTCTTTGGTGACAAAACAAGCAACAGCAATTCAAAGGAATCTGATGCTACTTCATACCCACGGCCATTTTGAAAAAGGTGGCCATGTGCTTGAGTTCAGCCGCCACGTCTGTGTTGAGTGAGGAGAGGAAGCCTTCACGACCTCCCCAAAACACTGCGGAGAGAAGAGGAGACAAGAAGTCATGGTTAACACAGATATCTACAATCACAACGAATCACAGGATTGCTACACGATGAGTGTCTATAACATTCAAGCACTAAGTCGCCCCAGCATATTATTCGGTGATTTGTCCTAAAGCATATTATGCTGTAACTACACTGAAACTAATTGAAAAGTATGTAGTTACGAGATTGAGGAATAACTCTGGAGCCTCTGATGGGTCCTGGGATTTTACAGGGTTGTATGTAGTATGAGAGTTGGTCTCACCAAAGTTCTCAGCCTGCAGTTTCTTGGCGATCTCTAGACCTTTCTTCACCTGAGCTCCAGCAAAGGCAAACACATGGCAGTCTGGGTTACTTGCAGCTCCGTTCATATATCTACATGTGTACAAGGCGTATGTTTCAATCATGTTTCTCTAAAACTGAGTAAGCACCACAAAACACTCTAGTGTTGCATGGCTGTTTATTTGGCCTTGAAGTTCTCTTCAAAGAGACATTTATTTAGCATTTTTGGAAGGAGTCTCCAGTGTCAGCGCTTTGCAGTCAGTGGTAAAGCTTTAAGATTAAGTTTTCTGCTATGGGAAAGTCCACAGGATGGAGGATGTTTCTCAGCAACAGGACATGCTGCATTGTTTTATATTGTTAACTTCAAGAGAATGCAAGGGAACAAAGAAGAAGAAGAAGAAGAAGAAGAAGAAGTGATAACAGGAACTAGCTTGATGTGTGAACCTTCCATAACATTAAACATAAATAATCAAAAACTATGCAATGTTATTCATTATTAAATTTACAAAAATGGTCACTCCACTTTACGCTAGCTATCACTCCACCTGGTCGTTGATTATTTTCCTATAACAGCACACCCCCAAGTCTTTTATTCCCGCAGAATTTTTAGGTATTGCAGATATTTACAATACACCTCCCTTCTGGTCCATCCCTACAGATTTTTGACCAACATCTGTAACAAAAAAAAAACCGTGCCAAGGATATCCAAGACTTCTAAGTCCAGGGACATACTGTACAAAGGTTGATGACGTATAGCCAGGAGTCCAAGTTCATTTCTTAATCTAAATTTCCAATATATAGACTTATTATCCACATGTGTATTGTGTTATTTTATTCATTTATTTTTAATTTTTCCTAATTTTCTTCCTAATTTAGCCATGGCCATTTCCTACCCATCAGGCAGCTCTCCCCTATCACATCACAGCTACCAACCAGGGAGGGTAAAGGCTATCACGTGCTGCCTTCCATCTTTTCAAACTGCTGCTCTTGCAACGTCAGGGGGCAGCGTAACACACGGAGGAAAGCGCTATCCACCCACTTCCACATTCATGAGATCACAGATGGCCATGATTGGCTAATGTCGCTGTGATATAAGGGAGAGAGATCCACGGATGGCTCTGACATCATCGGGATTTAATGATAAGGCAAACGCTTTTCTGTTGCACCACTCAGGAGCCCCACATGTTTTGTTGACCATGAACAATCACCTAGCGCTTACTGTATTTGACACTTATTAGTCACAGGTTTTAATCTAAAGCATCTTACAATTGAGATACATATAGCAGTTGAGGTTTCAGGGCCCAACAGTGAGATTAGAAATCACGACCTATCAAAACACTGCTGAGTCACTGCCCCATTTAGAGGTAGATTTTTAATATGAGGTTCCTAATTGCTTTGCTGTTAGTGTGACTGACCTGGGATGAGCAAACAGGTTGCAGGTGATCCACAGCACTTTCACTCCAGTCTGCTTCTGCAGCTCCAGTGCCAGGTCTGTTATCTCATCCAGGTTCCTATTGGACTCCTCCAGAGTGCGCCCCTCAGGGGCCATGTCCCTGACACAACCCGATTATGATAATAACTCAATAAATATTCCTTAATAACATTTAATAACCTTAATAATTCCTTATTAACCTTAATAACAGTCTTTATACACCTGTATGGTGCAAATCCAATACATACCTGTCATGAAACGTGTAGTACTTCACCTACGAAGAAAACAGTGAGCTTTTTAAACACAGGAATTCAGCTGATTGTATTGTATATTGTTCAGCGTATGATATATTAATATGTTCTATATGGGAGGTAAGGTGGTTGCTGCCTCACAGCTCCAGGGTCTCCGGTTCGATCCCAATCTCTGGCTATGTTCTCCCCGTGTCAGTGTGGGTTTCCTCCAGGTTCTGTGGTTTCCTCCCATGTCCCAAAAAACATGTTGGTAGGTGGATTGGCAACTATAAATTAACCCAAGACGTGAATGAGTGTGTGAATCCAATCCACCTGCAGGTATGTTTTTGGGAGGTGGGAGGAAACCAGAGAACCCAGAGGAAACCACCATGAACATGGGGAGAACATGAAACTCTGCACAGACAGTAACCCAAACACAGGATCAAATCAAGGACCCTAGAGCTGTAAGTCTATGTAAGGCACCAAGTCTTGGTGATGGACAGACTTTTGGACCTTGCTGTATTCTGGAGTGTAATATAAAGGACAGACTGAACATGCTTTTGAGAAAAAGAGAAACTTGATTATTTCTGTACACCAAGTTTGGTGAAGAACTCAAATGCAGCACTCAGTCTTTTCTTCGCTATCTCCATGTCGTTGTCTCCTTCATTCCAAGGCCTGCGCAGGGTTGGAGATCCAAATGGGTCAGCACCTAACAGAGACGTGAGAAATTTGTCTGAGCAGTTGTGGTTTGGAATTTGATGAGCTTTCTGAAAGCGGGTTTCAGGGCTGGGGGCTTTGGGCACATGTGTGTATGTGACTATACAACTCTTCTGCTCAGCTTAACATTCTTTTTCTTGTTCAGTGTTTCTGACTGGAAATGCATTTCATAGATTTATCATAGATCTACCAGTGCCTGCTTCAAAACAGTAATCTTTAGGAAAGGTCAGAAAGGTCCAAAACAGATCCGGCTCTAGCCCCCGCCTGATTAGTGGCATGTCTGTGAAGCCGGGCAGCTGTGTTATGCATCTTGAGAGTGTTAATGGAGCTTGATGCTTGCTTATTAAAAACGCTTTGGCCTCTTAACTGCTGAGCGTCTATTGAAGGAGATGCAGGCTATAATAATCCCAGCACGCTGAAAGGCTCTGTGTGTGCCAATGTGGCTGTCTCACCAGTTCCACAGAACGAGTGCCAGTAACACACAGAGAATCGAAGCCAATCCTCCATCGTCCTGCCCAGCAAAATCTGCAAATAAAAAAGGTTTTAAATATAATTTGAGTTGGAGAAAAGCAGATCTGTCAGTGGCCTGCTGCTTAGTTCCCTCTGCATCACACCACCCTGCTACTGATTATTTTCCTACATCAGCATAATCAGTGTTTTATTCCTCTTATACCACAGCAATTTACCAATGATAACAATTTTTGATTTATTAATGAAGAACATATACTTTTTTATATGTTTATAGTTACATTTAATGTTGTGAAACACCCAAGAGACATCCTCAGCTTCTCTTTTTGTATCTCGCTTGATGTGAATAAGAAAAAAAACACAGCTTGTCATGTCATCAAGAAACCAGAAAGCACAAAGTCCTCTGTCCAGGAAAACTTACTCACTGTTTTCACAAAGCACTGACACTGGAGTCTCCTTCCATAAATGTTAAATAAGCATCTGCTTACAGAAAACTTCACCCTATCAACTATTATACATTGTTAAATAAAAGCATGTCTTTAATATTAGCCTTTAATGCATTTAATATTAGCCTGGAGAATCGGACATACATATTCATGTGAAAGAGTTGTCACTATAGAAACGATAACATATTACAACAAGCAGATTAGAATAAACCTGTGATTTGAATTACAGCCAAACTATGTCAGATCTGCTGTAGTAAAGCAGCTTATAGAAGATTAATCAACATCTTGTGACTAATGAGATTATCAAAAAATAATTACAGAAGCTCTCCATATGGCAGCCAGTCATATGCAATGCTTGTGTAGCTTTTAGATTTTGGGCCTAATGTAAGTTTTTGTCCATACTATATCTGAGATATGTTCTCATCAAGATGGCTGAGTTCACTGTTGTCATTACACAGTGATACACAGACTTGGTGGGGGCATGGTAGCTTAATGATTAGCCGCGCACCTCTGATGTTGGGGGTTCGATTTCCGCCTCCGCCCTGTGTGCACAGAGTTTACATTTTCCCCCCCTGCTTCGGGGGTTTCCTCTGGTAAACTGTTATTATTTTGTTTAAAGAACTTATTTTTTTAAAATTTAGTACTGCCCTTCAGAAGCTACATAAGATATTTACATGTTTCCCAGAAGAGTAAATAATAACAATTTACACCAGTCATCCTGTTCAAAAGTTTACATCCTTCTGGCTTTTAATGCATCGTGTTGCCTTCTTGAGCATCAGTGAATGTTTGCACCTTTTGTAATAGTTGTGTACGAGTCCCTCAGTTGTCCTCAGTGTGAAAAGATGGATCTCAACATCATATAGCTGTGCTGGAAAGGGGTCAAATATGCAGAAGGTGCTGGAAAAGCAAAGAATGTGCAGGACCTGGAGGATTTTTCTGAAGAACAGCGGGCAGTTTAACCGCTCAGGGACTCACAAAACATAAAAACAGTCGTTGATCATCCAGGTAACAACACGCAGTATTAAGAATCAAGCGTGTGTAAACTTTTGAACTGGTTCATTTGTGTAACTTCAGTTATTATTGCGTGTTGTGGACTATATGTAAACATGTGTTATGTGAAATAACTTATTCAGGGCAGCACTAAATAAAAAACAAAATGCAATTTTTTTATGATCCCTTTTATTTTTCTTTTAATTATTAACATTTTGCAAGGGTGTATGTAAACCTTATGACCCCCACTGTATCTACAGTCTATACACACTGTGTTATTTAATATCTAGATTTTGTTGAAGCTCAGTTCACTCACCTCTGATGCATTATAATGTTTGAAACACAGCACATCTCTTGCACCGGCATCAGGAACATAAGAAATCTTGGAAATGCCTTTTAAAATGGAAAATAATCGATGTTAGGAACACGACTGAGCAGATTATGCATTTGATTAGGTTATAATCAGTTATTTGAGCCACTAGAGAGTTACAGAGTCTGAAAAACACGTGATCTCCTGATTCAGGTCCACTGAGTACAGGCCCACAGCTGAGCAGTTCTTCACCACTTCACTCGGATTTCATGCACTTTTATCCTTATATCGATAGTTTTTTCCAGCGTGAATTATGACTAGTGTAGTTAAGCACTGTAAACGTTAGACTGAATTATATTTACCTGGGAAAAATTCAGAGTTTGTCGACATGACAAGTTTCAAAAGTTGCGTCGTGTCCCTTCTGTTTCTGAGTGGCAAAAAAACGCCCCCTGCAATCTCAGCAGTGGCCACCAGGCGTCGCTGATGACACGCGGATCAGACAAAGCCTTCAGTCATCACTGATCACTAATGCAGTCTCTCAAACGCGTCATTTCCAGCCTTAAGGTTTCCACAGTCTCAGGGTTTAAAGGATTTGCCTCTTAGAACAAACGTTTTGTACCCAGGGACTCCTTAACTGGAAAATAACTTTAACACTCCCTCCATAGAGACATGCACTCACCGTCCACTTTATTAGGAACACCTGTACACCTGCTCATTTATGCATTTATCCAGTCAGCCAATGATGTGGCAGCAGGGCAGTGCATAAAATCATGCAGGTACAGGTCAAAGCTTCAGTTAATGATCTCTGTGACTTTAACCGTGGCTCACCCAAACCTGGTCTTTTTCCAGTCTTCACCTCTCTAGTTTTGGTGTGTTTGTGCCCATGATAGCCTCAGATTCTTGTTCTTGGCTGACAGGAGTGGAGCCCATTGTGGTCTTCTGCTATTGTAGCCCATCCACCACAAGGTTCGAAGTTTTTGTGCATGCTGAGATGCTTTTCTGCTCACCACAGTTGTAATGAGTGATTATTGTATTTGAGTTACTATATCCGTCCTGGCAGCTCGAAACAATCTGCCCATTTTTCTCTGACCTCTCTTAGCAGCAAGGCGTTTCCACCCACAGAGCTGTCACTCACTCAATGTTTTTTGTTTTTTGCACCATTCTGTGTAAACTCTAGAGTGTGTGAAAATCCCAGGAGATCAGCAGTTTCTGAAATACTCAAACCAGCTCATCTGGCAGCAACAACCATGCCACAGTTAAAGTCACAGAGATCACCATTTTCCCCATTCTGATGTCTGATGTGAACATTAACTGAAGCATTGTATCTGCGTGATTTTATGCATTGTGCTGCTTGCCATATGTTTTTTAGGATCACTGTGGAGTCTGAGCCTATCCCATTAACACTGGGCATGAGGCAGCAAAAAAACCCAGGATGGTATGCCAGTCCATCACAGGGCCCCATGCACACACATTCACTCATTCTTAGGGGCAATTTAGAATAGCCAATCCACCTACTGTCATATTTTTTTCAGGTAGGAGGAAACCAGAGAAACCAGAGGAAACCCATGCAGTAACCTGAGCTCATTATCTAGCAATTAGCTACCAAGTGGTAGTCGTAGCCAAGAAGACACTGGCCTTCTGATCGGAAGGTTGAGAGTTCAAATCCCAGCACCACCAAGTTGCCACCGCTGGGCCCTTGAGCAAGGCCCTTAATCCTCAGTTGCTCAGTTGTCTAAATGAGATAAGTCTTGCTCAAGGGCCCAGCGGTGGCAGCGGTGCTGGGATGTAAGTCGCTCTGGATAAGGGCATCTGCCAAATGCCATAAATGTAAATGCAATTAGTAAAAATAACATTAAAAAATACAGACTATTAATGATAAAATTCAGCAGCTTTGCATCAGAAAACTGTACATCAGCAATCAGTGTTCAAATACAACTGAAGTACCTCATATTAATTTTATTGTTATGGTGTAATACAAAATATCCGATGCCAAAAAGTTAACAGAAAATGTAAAAACACAAGACAGCATCCACATTCATACACACATTATATACACACATTACAGTAGGTGAAACAGACACCCATCAGAACCTGTTGTCTGGAACCCAAAGGGAAATCAATCAAATCTATAGAACTAACTTTATGTAGCATATATATACTGGTTACAGTTAAAGCCCTGTCATCATTTTCCTTAAACACAATATAAAACACAACTTCCATGGCAAGACATTAACATATATTTTGCATGGATTGAAAACAGGCCATGGATGTGTGTTCCTTTCTTGATGTTGAATATTTTTGCATAATACAATGGAAGGCGAAAGAAAGACCACCAAACACCAGGCACTGGAGAAATGAGGCACTTTAGCGCCTGGCTGAACAACACAGGTTTTTGGCATGTGAGAGCGCTACAGTACTGCAGATGGAGGACTGCAGGAAATACAGTACTGTATACAAGAGCGGTGGTTTAGAGAAGACATTACACTGCCAAATCTGTTGCCTTTGTCTCTTTTGTTGGCTTTTTCTTCTTTTTCTTCTCGTTCCTCCTGTGCCAGGGCTTGCACACGCAGCACAGGATGCACGGAGAGGCTAAGAGCAGCAGAGGAGATGTCACCACCACGATGATGCTCACGCCCACCAGGATGCCTGCCACCTACAAACACCAAAATTTAGATCCATTCACGAGCTAAGCTTTAAATACAACCCAAATTTAGTTCATTTGAAAGGTGCAGTTTGCACCTGCAATACATTTTATTTAAAAATGTTTCTAGAACTGTAATAATCCTAACATTATTTAAATACGTAGTGAAAAACTGATTCTATATATTGACATATTTATTGTTAATTTATTTTCTTTACACTTTTCCAGCCCAGAAATTATCTCTGTCTTAGCTCTGCTCCATTTCTTTGTCAATTTATTAAATCAGCTTCAGCCAATCTAACGAAATGGATGTGTTTAAAAATAGTAGATGTTATAAAATGATTTTTTTATGAGCCAAGGAAGCAAAATTGGCCATGCTCTCTGGGTGGGACAGATGCCATATTCTTTCCCCCATCAATCACAGTGACACTAGCCAATCGTGGGCGTCTATGAGCTCATGTATGTGGAAGAGGGCAGATAGTGTTTTCCTCCAAGTTTGTTCCATTGCTCTGGGATGCAGCATGAACAGCTGTTTGAAAAGATTTGGCTGGCTTCACATGTCTTGGAGGAAGCACACATTAGCCTGTCGTATGTTAGGGGAGAACTGGCCTAATGGGTTGAGTCTAAACCTGTTCCATCATGACCTCATGGAGGTCTATGAAGACATAAAAACATGTCTTCATGGACCTCCATGAGGTTGTGCTGGAACAGGTTTAGACTCAACCCATTAGGTTCCACAAGGTTCATGTGGAAGAAGAGTGGCCTGCATAGAGCATTGACCTCAACCCCACTGCACACCTTTGGGATGCACTGGATCGCCGACAGCACACCCAGGCCTCCTCTTACTTAACATCACTTACTTATACCTAAGTAAATGTTTTCCACCTTTTAAGCCTTTGTTGCTTATGGTTATGTGTATTACTTTCCACTCCAATGCAATACTGTTTCACTGTTAGCTCGACTAATTGTGTATCACTCCTGAGTACCAGCACTTACTCCAGCCCTCATGTTTACTTGTGGAAGTCTCAGTTCTTCCTAATGTCTCACTCTTGTTTATAGTCAGTGGGTAGAAACTTTTATCACTGTCACCTCTAGGAATGTCCTAATCCCACTTTTTCAAAAATACAAATATCTGCGCTCTCAGTATCAGCTAATACTTAATACAGATTAGATACTGACACACCTGTCACAGTCTTACAGGGCCAGACACGATCTCTAACGAGAATACACATCTTTCAGAAACCCAGTAGTGAATTGAGGGGAGAACAAGCATAGACGTTGCTATGTCCATAGGATTTCTCTCTAAAGCCTGGCCTGTGGTACTTGATGCTTGTTGTAGGTTGGAGTTTGGAGCTTGTTTGGAGTTTATTCTCCACTACACTTCCACCAAGCCTTAAGTCAAACTTTCTTAGTTTCATTACTCTCATTTTTTGATTTATTAATGAATGACATGATATGCTTTCAACTTTTTATACAAATAATTATACAATACAATTCACGTTATGGAACCCTAGATCTCTAATCTGTTCCTTTAACAGCTCAATGCCTGGCTTGTTGCTACCAAAAACATGTACTGTAAATGTAAATAGAACTGGTGAAGCTCACCAACAGACCACTATGTGTAGTTATTCATTTGTAGAAAGAGAAATTTCCGACGTACCTGTGTCCTGTTCCACATGACAGAAGCTCTGGAATGTCCTAACTTATTACGGCAGGGACCTTTATCATAGTGTCTCAGGAAAATGTCCCCCTGCAAAACACAAGCAGGTTCATGATGTTGCTGCATGATGTTGCTGCTGCAGGTTTTTTTTTACATTAAAAACTCCTGGGTCAAACAGAAGAGGAGTGCTTACATCTAGATTCTGCAAGCAGTACCAGCAGAAAGTGTGTTTGCAGCTCTTGCACAACATTTGAGCACAGCCCTGGTTGCGCTCGATGTAGACTCCGCACTTGGGACACTGTTTGATGACTGGGTCTGGGTCCGCACTGGCCTGAGCACTGTACAGAGCAGACACACACCTTTATCCACATGCTGACTAAAACGTACATCAAGTATGATGAGAAGTTTGTCTATTTGGGGCTTAAGAACTGGAATAAAATGAGTAAGTGGAATAAAATGGATAATAAGAATTATTTAATATTATCAAATGAAGTAATTATCATACATAAATAAAGACATTTAAAGGAGCAGTTTGTAGCTTACAGCGCTCTGTTCTGTATGCAAGGTGAACTGCAGTTGAAACAAAAAGACTGACCGACCCAACCTGATCTGTTGAAACTACATGGCTAGTGTGCTGCCTTTAAAGGAAAAGAGGCAGAGCTGAGCAGCACAGTTCTGGCTGTGGGTGGAGCTAATTTCAGGGCCAGAAAAATGTAAAGAGAACCTTGAAAATGAAGAAACTAGCCAGATTCACTTCATATCAATGTTACAAACTGCAGTGTTTCTAAGGTATCTTTAAAATCATATAACTATAATAGGTCTAGAATCCCTTTTAACCATTACAAACCGCACCTTTAATTGGAAGGATATACATGATAAGTAAGTAAATATACAGTATATACAATTAAAGTAATATTAAAAGAAATTATAGAATATGATCATAAAAACATAGTTGAACTTAACCTTGCAGAGAAAATATTTTCTGCAAGTTCTAAAAAATAAGACAATATTTATGATGTGATGCTTTTGGAAAACTGGGCATCCATTAGTTAATTATAATGCACAGAATTCCACTATCTTCTGTAGAGTAATCCAAATACAGAGTCAGCGAAGAGCCAAATGACAAGATGCATTTGAATTAAAAGGCTATTCATTCTTTAATAAAGCACACTGGCAGCACTAACCTGTCATTGGCAGGCAGCACCACTAGAGGCTGGTGCTGTTGGCAGCTGTGTCCATCCTCCCATAATTCTTTGCAGGCGTAGCAAAAGACACCGTGGCATGTTGGGCAGGGAACGGGCACCGGTTTACCCTCAGTACCAGGGTTCACACTGCAAACGGCCTGACATTCCAGCACCGGGCACCAGGCCTTACATGGGTCCAACTGAACACCTGAGCGAGAGAGACAGAAAGCATCTGTAAAACATTTAAACATGAAACTATGTCTCTGTTCAGTACACTTGTGCGCTGAGAGCTCCTTGGTAGGAATGTATGAAAATATGAATAAATTATTCAGATTGAACAGATACCGTGTTCTAAACAAATATAAATACAGATATGAATAGTATGTGCAGTATTCATTTATACACATACATCTATCTATACCAGAATTATATATATTTAAATATTAATATATATATTTATTTATACCAGAAAGGTTCACAGGGCATCTGGCTGAGACTAAAGATGTGCACTGGGACAGGAATTCCAAAGAACACAAGAAAAATGTCACAGAAATGGGATATTTTTACTTTCAGACACTTATATATTCATACACATGCGAGTATGAATATTGGCTGTATATGTGTATATGTATATGGCTGCATATCTCTTCTGGGGTCTCCAGAAAATAATCATTTGACAAGACATTCATTTGAAAGATATTAACTTGTATGTTCATTGTGCATGTTTTTCATTTTTAAACAACATTCTCTATCACATTTTGACTCGCAGCAGCACTGCATGCTATCTTTGTAGTACATTCTGATAGTGTCATTTTAAATTTCTGTTCTGTATTGAGTATTAAGCTGTCATAGTCTATTAAGAATTAAATATTTAAAACAATGTTGCATTGTGGGATACAGTACACTTCACTAAGACAACATGCACAGACATCATGTTTGAAAATCCAGCCCATCTAGTACATCATAGAGATATCTCATGTTGTTCACATGCTGCTTATTGCATATGTATGTGTATAATATGTCATTATGAATGCAGCTTATGTTCAAATGTCGCAGAGCTAAGCATATTTGTGAGAGGAGCTCATTTCAAGGCCAGAAAATAGAAAACAGAATCCTGAAATGGAAAAAATAGCAATATCAATTGTATAGGGTGAAGTCTAGCATGTTAGAGTCAATGTATATTTTATACTTTTACAAACCATGATGTATCTGAGCCAGATGGAATGAATCCAAATAATTCTACTCATAGGAATTTGTGTATTAAGAAAAAGCTCAACATATTGAGCTTCTGAAGTTCTGTAAATAAAAGCTTGTGTTTTGCCATTTTTATTTTTCTCATGATACTGGACTATAGGGGACACCCTAGAGCAGCATTATGAATCATTTTTTATTTTTATTATTATCTGATCATCTTTTTAATGTTTATAATACTTTTAAACATCACAAACTGCAGCTTTTAAGGAAAAGCCCTACCAAAAACGTACACTAAGCTAAAAGCAAGCAAAATACATCAAATAATTTCCAAACACTAACTGACGATGCTATCTTTAATTCAGTTTGTCACTTCAGCATGGTTGAAGCTACACCTCTCCTGTGTTTGTGTCAGACACTTTCTGGATGTCCCAGCACTGGATGTAATAAGCATTAGCTGTCCTTTCCAGGCTTTGCGGCTGAATCGAGTCTGCTTTCTGTCTCAACAAAGATCCAGCATGTTTACAGAACCAGCGGTTCAGGGAAATACTTCAGCTTTGCCACTGCAAATAAGCTCATTGTCCTGTGCTCTCTGTGGTATTTTGCTAATTACATAATGCTCAGTATGACGTGTTGAGCTGGCATACAAACTGCGACCACAGACACAGTCCACCCAAATGGCTTCCCTTGTACAGAGAAGCTTGGTGTGTAGGATAGTCACTGGCGTGGTAATGTTTTTAGAAAGAGAACTGTTTAAACATGTCAGTGCTAAAAGATTCCATACAGAGAACATTACAATGTTGTGTACTTAATTTGTCCTGTTTATTTACCTACACTGTCTGCATATGTCATTCTACTGAAACAGTGGATATTACATTGTGATCCGGAACAAACTGTACAATATTTTGTCCAACAGAGATGGTAAATAAACAGGGATTTTTATTTTAATGAATAATAATTTGCTTCTTCCTTTAATTCATTCATTCATTCATTTTCACATGAATCTGGCACTTATCCCGGGAACACTGGGCATGAAAACACCCTGGATGTCTACAAAGGAATGACTACAGACCTGTAGAACTGACAGCACATCTGATAAAGACCCTGAAAAGGCTAGTCCTTGATCATCACATCTTTAGCTGATGAATGAGCTGATGGTGGACTGACCTGACCATACAGGGTGAGTATACCTGGTTATCTTGCACATATATCTATAGTTTTAATACATATACATACATATATGCACCAATCAGCCATAACATTAAAACCACCTGCCTAATGTTGTGTAGGTCCTCCTTGTGCCACCAAAACAGTTCTGACCCATTGAGACATGGACTCCACAAGACCTCTGAAGGTGTGCTGTGGTATCTGGCACCAAGACATTAGCAGCAGATCCTTTAAGTCCTGTAAGCTGCAAGGTGAGGTCTCCATGAATCAGACTTGTTTGGCCAGCACATCTCACAGATGCTTAATTAGATTGAGCTCTGGGGAATTTGGAGGCCAAGTCAACATCTTGAACTCTGTCATGTTCTTTTGTCAGCATGGGCACTCTGACCGGCCTGTGGCTGTACAGCCTCATACACAGCAAGCGGCGATGCACTGTGTGTTCTGGCACCTCTCTATCATAGATAGCATTAACTTTTTCAGCAATTTGTGCTACAGTAGCTCTTCTATGGGATCGGACCAGATAGGCTAGCCTTCGCTCTCCAACCACATCAACGAGCCTTGGGCACCCATGACCCTGTTGCCGGATCACCGACTGTCCTTCCTTGGACCACTTTTAGTAGGTACTAACCATTGCATACCAGGAACACCCCACAAGACCTGCCGTTCTGGAGATGCTCTGACCCAGTCATCTAGCCATCACAATTTGGCCCTTGTCAAAGTTGCTTAGTTCCTTATGCTTGCCCATTTTTCCTGCTTCCTGCTGCATAACATATCCCACCCATTGACAGGTGCCATTGTAACAAGATAATCAACGTTATTCACTTCACCTGTCAGTGATTTTAACGTTACGGCTGATCGGTGTATATCTTTACAGTTTTTCTACATTTTAATACATTTGTTTAGATGTTTACTATTTAATTTATGTTTTAACTCCCTTCTGCAGCTGTACTGTCTTTTGTCTCGTCCTGTTTCGTCTATTCTCTCCTGTCTGCTGCTTTAACATTGGAATTTCCCACCTGGGATTAATAAAGTGTTATCTTATCTAATGTAGCGCACTATGCAACACACTCATTCACACCCAAGGGCAATTTTAGCTTAACCAATCTGCCTACTGGCTTGTTTTTGGGAGGTGACTAAAAACACGCCAGTAGGTGAACTGGCTACTCTAAATTGCTTGTAGGCGTGAATGTGTGTGCATTGTGCCCCGTGATGTCCCATCCTGTGTGAATTCTCACACCCAGTGTTCCCGGGATAGGCTCTGGATCCACTTGGACCCTGACCAGGAACAAGCAGTTACTGAAGATGAACAAATGAACAATTAACTTGACTCCTAACAGACTCCATTACTTCATGCATTGCTCTGCTGCCACATGATTGACTGATTGGATAGCTGCATGAATGATCAGGTCTAGAGGTGTTCCTAATAAAGTGGCCAGTGAGTGTAAGTAAATATAAAATTTCTACAATTCTACAATTAGACTTAAAATATTAGTGAATATCTTTACATATTGTGAGCATTTTCAATAGGGTTTTTACTCCATTTTACTTTTCCTTTTAAAGAGATTTTTAGCAAAAGTATAATTTTATTTAAATTTGCATGCAATTTGAAAGGAACAAAACCATTTAAAAATCTTGAAGTTTTATAACTTTAGGATATAATTGCATGAAAGTATAAAGGTTGATAATGACATGATATCTTGTTATAGTCCAAATGGAGCACCAGCTGGCTAAGTGTGGAAAGTCTGTAGCCTTGTGGGATTTCCTTATGTAAGATACAACAGGTGGATGGATTCAAGGGCTCTGTTACATTAGCCTACTTATCATGTGCCTGGTGGCTTGTTGGCTTGATCCCTTTTCCTCCTCCCTGTAAAACACACACTCAGCCACTGCCAAGTAGAACTGAGCAGGAAGGAGAAACCGAAAGAAGACTTTTGCCCTTGACTACAGCACAATTTTTGTAAGTACCGCAGGCTATGTGCAGATTCTGTGACCTGCTGTGTAATAAACAAGACCCAGTACATCCACACATGCACACACACACCCACACACACATACATACCTCTTTCAAATTTGAGCCGCTGGTAGAACTTGACTTGTTCACCAGAGGCAAAAGCGGCAATCTGTGTGCACAAGGAAATTAAGAAGATAACTAAATGGTAACTATAGCAGCATAATTCTGCGGCTGAAAAACAAACTCGTAAGCCGCAAAGCTTAACAAAAGAGAACACAACGTTCTGAGGTGTGTGTCACTGTGTAGCTTTGATTATTGCAAAAGAATAACATATGACAGGACAAAAACAGGATGAGATACCTAAAGCACACACCAAGTGTCATAAATGATTAAATGTAAATAAATTAAACAGGTACAAAAAGTTTGTTTTGAATGCAGCTTAAAATATCTAAGCGTCCCAATTTAGCTAAATATAGTCATAGTTAATTGTTCAACACCTGACTGAATCATGATAATTATAATAATAACAATAAGCCACCTATGAGGTTTCAGGCAAACAGAGCTGTTTTTTTTTTTCAGAGCTGAGCAATTATGAGATACATAAATGGTCTTTGTGCATATACAGTAGGCCTCATGTTACAAAACTCTTAGGCACATGCAAAGTAATGCTGTAGAGCAAAGATGCCTTCAAAAATAAAGAAATTAAATGCTTCTACGTTAAAAAAAAATACTATAAAGAGCAGTAAACAGTAATAAATGAAACAAAGTCAATATTTGGTGTGACGACCCTTTGCTTTAAAAAAGAAATAGTAGTCTCAGGTACAGTTTGTGCAGTTTTATAACGAAGTTAACTGGTAAGTTTTATTGAGCATCTTGCAGAAGCAGCTACAGTTCTTCTGGAGACTGTGACTGTCACACCCAGCAGCCTTCATTATGTCTCTTATGTAATATGCTGCTTTCTTTACTGACATACAAACATTTTTAATGTAACATTTAAATTGTTGGAAAACTAATGTTTGGAAATCTAAAATGTTTTTGTATTGACTCGATAATGTAGAAGTCATAAAATAAAAATCTGTAACAAAGTTTGTACTTAAAGAAAATAGCGTGTCTAAGACTTTTACACAGTACTGTATGTGTGTGGGCATGTTTTTATATCTTGATGGGGAGCAGATTTCCTCATGAGTACATGAATATCTGACCTTGTGGGGACATTTGACTAGTTACTATGAGGAAAACTGCCTTTTTTTCATTACAAAATCTACGGCATTTATTTAAAACAAAAAGGGCCTAAAGGTTTCCTTTTGGTTACTGAGGTTGCGGTTAGGGTTATATTTGGGTGTAGCATATAATTAATTAGCTGCATATTTCAATGGAAGGTCCTCATAAGGTTAATAAGACAAGCATGTGTGTGTGTATGATCGTGTGTGTGTGATACCTCAGAATCCAGCAGAGCTCCAGGGTGCTTGCAGGCCACGTCAGGGCAGGTGATGGGGGTGCCAGCCCCGTCCCTTATGGCCAACTGCACATACTGACGTAAGCACTGTTAATCAGAACACAAAACACACGGCTCACACTGCTGTTTCTCAGAGGACAACGTTCTCATCTAATTTTGATTGAGGTGATAACGACTAGCAATGAATAAACCCAGCCTGGCTGCTCAGAACCAGTTTTTATCACATTATCCTAACAAAGCATCCTAGCGAGTTGACGCCTTGCAGTGAAAACGTACAGCATAACCGGTTTGGATTGTTGGAACATCAGGTTGCAGTTTAGCAGGGTGTGTGTGAGTACAGAGTGAGAGGAACGTGCATTGTGTTCCTCTTAGCCTTGGAGCACTCCAAGAATGAATCGTCTTCATGCTCACAACAAAGCACAGTTGTTGCATGTGGCTGGTTGCTTCATTTTGGGAACAATAGATAAAGTATATAAAAAATTTCAGAAAATATTTCTAGAGAATATGAAGATGAGCCTGTAAATAATATTTTAGTGAATTTGGACAGCTTTGTTATTGGAACAATAATAAGGACCATTAGATTTAAGGTTTTACCCTCAGACACAAATCATAAATGGCTAATACAGGGGTCAGCTACCCCATTATGAATTTTCTGTGACTCCAAGCCTATGCGTTTTGGTTTCTCCTCATTATTTCCCATCATGCTTGTAAATCCATATTCAGTAAACTTTTCTGCCATATTTTCATCTTCATTTATTTCACTTCTGTGAGTCACTCAGTGTTGTTGAGGAACTAGCAGAGGTAGATGGAACGAGAAATTTGTCCATTTTATTAGCTGAAGTGCGGTGTGTCACACTAGCATGTACACACTTCACTGAAATGTGCCTTGTTTGAATGCAACTCGCAGTAACATCTCAAAATATTGGCAAACAAAACCTGGCTTCATAGTTAGAGTGACATTCGTAATATGAAGTTGTAAAATAAATGAATAAAATAACATAGGAAATAATGAGTTTGACCCTATTTGTAATTCAAGTGACTCCACATGGGGTCATGACCCACAGTTCGGGAACCCCTGGTCTAATGAGATTCCACTTAGATTAGAAGATGAGATGAGATGCTTTTACTTTCTCCTACTAGACAGTGGAAATGACCTGAGTCAGGGCTGCAGGAGTAATCATATTTTAATTTAGATCACAATTATTGGATTCCATTATGATAATTAAATATAATGGACTGTAATACTGATGAACTGAGCTGACTGTCTGTTCACTGTGACTCTGGTGCATTAACTCATGAGGTCCCTGTTTATATATTTTAGCTAACTGACTGTCTATATTTAGCACCTACACTGATAGAATATATGCTTATACTGTACAATGTGAAAGAAAAGCGTGTCTTTATGACTGTATTAGATAAAGAATAAAATTGTTGGGGCATGCTGTTATAGGAAAATAATCAGTATGCCCCAAAGTGCTTGTACCACAGCAATTTGCCAAAACGAACAATTTTTTATTTATTAAAGAAAGACACGTCATACTTGTCATACTTTTTATCCACTTACAGTCACATTTACTGTTGTGGAGCATTCATAATATTACTTACATTATAACAAATATAAACAGTCAGTCCCTCACCAGCCTCTGTTCTAATAAGACAAAAAAATGCAGTTTTTCATGCTACTAAGAAACCGTAAAACACAAAACCCTCCATCCTGAAGACTTCCTTGTGTTGGAATATTTAAAAAAAAACAGCTTTATCTCTGTCTCTTACAAAGTGCTAACACTGAAGACTCCGTCCATAAATGCTAAATACACATCTCCTTCAATTAACGATTGCACGTTTGTAACTCTGTTTACACAAGTCCCTGTGTGAGTTCTTACTACAGAAACAATAACATTACAATGAGCGTATGTATATACAGCTATGATCTGTCTAGCAGCTGGACCTATTTTCAGAGCTACTGATTCATCAACACCTTCTGACCAAATAAATTGAGAATTTAAACCTGGTTGTTTAAGTCAGGAGCTCCATGTTTACATGTTTTAAGTGACAGGTTGCCTGTGGTGGTGAATTTTTTTATTTAGCATCTAAAACAAAGGAATATAGGCTTATGTACAAACACAGGTTAAGACTTTAATTGCATGGTGTCTATGAAAGATTTCAGCCACCCTGGACATTTTTAATGTCTACTAGTAGTGAGTAATTTTGTGTTATTTGTATAACCTTGGTATAACCTTGCTCGCATGTCCAGGTGCTTTGTGTCACAAGTTCTCTACTGTGCATATGCCAGTAAAGGACTTGCTCACATTAGCATTCAGTCCAAACAGTCTTTCCCATGGCCAAATCTGAGGACGTCGAAGACGTCGTGTACTCACCTGGGTACAGAACACGCAGTCACAGGAGCGCAACGTGCTCGTCTCTGGTGCAGGACAGTCAGTCAAACACAGTTTGCAATAAACCATGGCCTCTGCTGTCTGGATGGAGGAGTCTGAGGCATCGGCCATGCTGCTGCTGCTGTTGTTCAGTCCCTCAGGTTGAGAAATAATGGAGTGATGTCCTCCATTTTCCTGAAGGACACAGGACGAGAGAAAGGAATGAATGAGGACTGAACAACAGTCATAGTAGCAGTCATAGACAAATAGCAGTTGTGTGTATGTATATGTGTAGATGCTGCTTTAATATGAGGAAAACATGCATCCTCTTAATTGTGATTGTGAAATAAGCAAAAAAAAGATGCAGTTACTATCAGTGCGCCATGGCATTTGAGCCATTTAATTTAATTTAACAGATTTGTACCTTGTAGAAAATATGTAATTTAAAGGAAAAATCCACCCTAAACAACTTGCATATTAATCTTTATAATTAACACGTGATCATCCCTGGCATCCAAGATTTATTTTGTAATGAAATTCTGAGTTGACATTTTTGGTTTCTTTCAATTGATTTTCACTTTGGTTAATGTTTCCCCACAATGCCATTTGACTACCTGCTGATAGTGGTGCCAGTGTGATTAAGCCCTCACTTCATCTCTAATTAAACAGAGTGATGCAGCAGCTCTTTAGTCCTTTAGTCTATCCAGCCCTCTCACCTCCTCATCTGTACACTCTGCTCAAACATAGACGTTTCCAAACCACCATCAATGCAGTCAAGCTCATCATCACGTAGATCACTAACTAGCCCAGCAGACTCTCGGCCAGAACTCAGCATATCTGCGTATCTGTGCTAGGAGTCGAACATTTATGAGTGAGAAAAGAAGCTCTTGCTCTTTTGTTTTGTTCAGAGCTTACAGTGAAGTCTGATCGTTATCCCTTATGTTTGAGATCATTAAAATATTTTATCCTATTAAACACCATAGTAATTGCACTAGATATGGAAAAGTACATAAGATATTTTGCTTGGATGCAATATTGCCATGAAACCAATATTGGCCAAACTGCTGAATCGGTATATCATATTTCATGCAGTGAAAATGCGTGTTGTTGACATTAAACAGATCTGGTACATGATGCTAGAACACAATTTGCCCAAAGCATTTTGTAATCATTCCTGTGGCTTTTTGCAGGTCAGATCAGGATGTCAGTATCAGATCTGTATCATCTATCAGTCAGTAGTTAGAGCTCTGAGATCGGTATTGTGCTGAAAATGATAAAATGAGATCAGTAAGTCACTAAATTTCACCGACAATGACACAGACATTGTAACAGGAAAGACTTAAGAAGATAAGGATAGTAAAGTGATAGATACATAAATTGTGCAAACATTAGAGCTTTTTTTGCAGAAATAGAGAATGTACAGATTGAGCAATAGAGTAAGTATACTATGTATATAGTCTTAAAAATTGTATATTCTTTTATTTGACCTAATAAAATTGTTAGCATTAATCCCTTATAGACTCAGTTTGTTATTCATATGTATTATCTATATTAAAGCGTATTATTCAGTAACTAGATTGAAATTAACAGGTAACATGTTTACTAGAGTGAGCAATGTAAGCCCAGACCCGTGCACTTCTGGGATTTTAAGGGGCTTAAACAGGGATTTAATGATGTCATTAAACACTTCAGCTTCTTCGCTCCATTTGGCCACAGCGCCAGATTTCCTCCTTATCAAGCGAGCTGAATGCTGAAATCAGGTGGTGTTGTTGCAGAAACAAATATCTGTGGCCCATACACTAAGCAGGCCAGACTTCCCTCATGACCATCATATGGCTGTTTTGCCACCTTTCCTAAAAAACATGGGTTGTTTCTAAGAAAGAAAGTGAGCACCAAAAAATGCCGTTTGCACAATGATGATCAGAACAGAAAGGACACTAGGCAAACATATAAGGAACAAAAACTTGTACTTCTGCTAAAAATGAGGAACAGACAAAACTTCACCTCATACAGAGACGGTGAAATTTACCAAAGGAAGGAAGTTAAACAGCTAATATTTAAGATGTGCAAAAATGTAGAACTGGGAGTCACACAATGCAAGTCACTCTCAAAGTCATGTAAGATATAGAAAACTCCACCCTGAAACATAAAATATGTTTATATCATAATATTTGTGATGTGCTAAGCGATTCCAGTGCTAATTTGTTGGTAGGTGCTGGATTATTGTTATGTGAGAAGTTAGCAGTTAGGTGTAAACATGCTCAAACATAAAGGATTTTGTTATTAGCTCCTAAAACCAAAGAAAATGAGATTCTGTTCTCATTTATTTTCCAGCAACATTCAACGTCATATTAACGAGAAATCCATCTTAGAAATAGTGGAGACAGCAAACGTTGGACTCAGAGTTCCAGAATGCAACGCAGCTATACAACACAGCTGCGGCAGAGTGTACAGATGAGGAGGGGAGAGAGATGGACAGACTAAAGGACTAAAGCGCTGCTGCATCACTCATAACGTTTAGTTAGAGATGAAGAAAGAAAGAGCTAAATCCTACTGGTACCACCGTCAGCAAGTATAGTGGGTTAGTTATAAACTATTAATTAATGTAAAAATAGACCATCATATCAATGAAAGAAGTTTAAACTAAAAAAGATAATTCCCTCGGGAGATCAAATGGTTCAGAGATGAGAAAGACATTATGTTCGAGTGTTGACTGTATCTAAGTAAATACTGTGTAATCTAGGACAGGTTTATCCAGAGGAACAGTACAGAAGGTGGTGTTTGGAGCTGAGCCTTGTCTCCCTGTTCACCGTCTGCAAGCCATGCCATCTAAAAAAGGTAGCAGTGATAATAACATAATGCCATAATATAGAATATATCTGGGTTATATAAGGACTTGGTGACGGTGAAAAAAGGGAAGAAAAATATTAAGAGAAAAAGCTGCTTATAATATCGTTCTTAGCTTATACACAGCTAATAACACACATGACAGCTGAAAATGTACAGTATATTGACACAAATGATAATTTACACTAATCAGCTAAACTGTTAAAACCACCTGCCTAACATTGCATAGGTTCCCCTTGTGCCATCAAAACCCAAGGTTTCCCAGCAAAACATTGGCCAGAGCATCACACTGCCTCCGCCGGCTTGCCTACTTCCCATAGTGCATCTGGGTGCCATCTCTTCCCCAGGTAAGCGACGCACATACACCCGGCCATCCTTCTTCCATTGCTCCATGGTGCAGTTCTGATGCTCACGTGCCCACTGAAGGCACTTTGGGTGATGGACAGATGTCTGCATGGGCACTCTGACCACTCTGCGGCTCTGTGTGTTCTGACACCTTTCTATCATAGACAGCATTAACTTTCTCAGCAATTTGTGCTACACTAGCTCTTCTGTGTGATAGGACCAGACGGGCTAGCCTTCACTCCCCACATGCACATCAGTGAGCCTTGGGTGCCCATGATTCTGTCATCGGTACACCGGTTGTCCTTCCTTGCACAATTTGGCCCTTGGCAAAGTTTCTCTGATCCTTACGCTTGCCCATTTTTCCGCTTCCAACACATCAACTTCAAGAACCGACTGTTCACTTACTGCCTAATATATCCCACTTCTTTACAGGTGCCATTGTAACGAGACAATCAATGTTATTCACGTCACCTCGCAGTGGTTTTAATGTTATGGCTGATCAATGTATATATTCTATATTAAAATATAAAAAGTGTTACTCATAATGTGTGGAATAGAAGCACAATACAGATTTATACACAGACATGATTACAGTCAATGTGACCAACATTAATGCCCTACATTTACAGCGTCTCTGCAAGAAGCACTAATTATTGGACAGAAATTCCAGCGAGCAATTACAAGCGAATGGGTTGTTTGTTTTTATTTTTACAACATTTACAACATTTTTGGGCAGTGAACTTGGCATTAAAACACAATGATATCTCTGGTTTTGCCACCCAATGTAGTAATAAAACAATAAAATGCCACTGGGTTACAACAGTATTAGAAAAGTTACCATTAGTGTTTCCATGTAAACACTTTGGCCCACACAAATGTTTGCTAACATGACACTGATGCCTTTGGGTCTGTTTATTGAAGATGTGGTAAGAGTGTAGTATTTAAGTGCGTGACACGGGCCGTAAACATTTAAGGTAATTGCGATACGCAGAGACTTTAAGGGTTCAGTTAAGGACACACCTAAGAAGTCTTAAGGGTTGTAGATTTGACCTTTGTTTATGAGTGAGTACCTTTGCCAGAAAAGAATAACAGGACATTTTATCATTTTGAGGACAAAACTGACAAAGAATAAGAAAAACATTAAGGTTTGGTTACCAAACTGTAGTTAAATTAAGCCCGTAGGACAGAAAGAGACATATAAACAACTTGATTACTAGTATTAATCACATTTTGATTATATCAATTTCGTGAACTGCATGCAATAACACAAATGGAATGATATGCTCTCAGAAAAGGATATTAAACTGAACCTTTCCTTGTCACTAGGGTGGTACCCTCAAGGGTACATGTTTTGTACCTCGAATACACCCGGTAATTTTTTCCAAGAAAGGTGCATGTAGTGTACCTTTAAAAGCTATACTCTAAAAACTATTTATAGTCCAATTTTGTACCTTTTTAAAGGTACAGCACATTCACGTTTCTAGATGAAAGATACATATTAAAGGTACAGTACATGTAGCCTTGAAGGCACCACCCTAGCAACAAGGAAAGATACTGTTTAGTACTTTTTTTTTTCTAAGAGTGCAGAAAGGGCTCCTCCACTATCTACATCCCATTTAACTCATGCACATGCAAAACTAAAACCAGTGACTATTTCTTGTATAAATAGATTCTTGAATATTTTCTTTAGGGTTTTCCTTGACAAAGAGACTTAATCATAGATTATTTTCATCCTCATCTAGACCCTAATCTACACTCTAAGATAAAATAGTGTTTAACTGTACTTTCCTTGTCACTAGTGTGGTACCATCAAGTGCATCTTTTATTAATACAGTGTACCTTTAAGAAAACTGGACCATCATTTGTTTTTAGAATAAAGCTTAAATACACCTTTCTAGGTAAAAGACACATACTAATGATATACAAGATGAGGGTACTATTGAGGGTACCACCCCAGCAACACAGAAAAGTACAGTTTAGTACCATTGTTGTCTGAGAGTGCAGCTGTCTGTTAAAATCCTAATGTCATTACAGTTCAGGTGTATAATAAACAATGGCACTCTGTGCATTTAATGGGAAAAATAAAGGATTAATACGACTAATACAGCTCATAATGCATAATGGCAGTGCATGAGAACATTCATTGTAGGCTACATGAATCAGCCAGTGGAGCGCGCGCATGTCGGTACACACGCACGCAGTCTCGCGCGTGAAACGCTGTCACCGGATTATTACATAAGATACCGCAGTCCGAGCATGACGAGCCGAAATAGCCTTAATGATGATGATAACCATGAAGACCATGAAGGTGGAGAAACGACACGCGGCGCTTCTGCATGCAGAAGACACCTCTAAACCGCCGCAGTGATTTCCCGTACAGCACACACACACACACACACACACAAGGTGACATGTCGCTACTCACTTCAGTTTGGAGCACGTCCAGTCTGTCCTGTCCTTTCCTCCTGGTCCTGTGAGTGACTCTTCTCTGCTCCGATGCCGAAAGGTGCGCTGCGTCTTCACGGATCTGCTCGCGCACCACTTCCGGCTTCTCCTCCTCCTCCTCCTCCTCCTTCGAGCAGATTAAACAGCTTGAGGATTATTCATCTCGCTCAGCAGCCTACTGAGGGTTGGCCGATATGACCTCAGATAAAAATATATACTTTTTCTGAGGTTAATGTGCTCCAATAGGTTAGTGAAATAGTAATAATAATAATAATAATAATAATAATAATAATATTATTATTATTATTACACTATATGGACAAAAGTATGTGGATTCCTAACCATCACACCCATATGTGTTTTTTCTTCAAACCTTAGCCACAAAGTTTGAAAACATTGCAGAGCTACCAGATTTACTTAAAAATGTATTTAATCAGACATATTAGTTGGTGTGAATGTGCACTATATGGTTAAATGTTTGTGGACACCTGACCATCACACCCATACGTGGACCATCCGCAAGCTGTTGCCACATTGGGAGCGCACAATTGTATAAAATATCTTTCTATGCTGTAGCATTACAATTTCCCTTCACTGGAACTACGATTCCCAAACCTGTTCCAGCATGACAATGCCCCTGTGCACAAAGCGAGCTCCATGAAGACATGGTTTGAGAAGGTTGGAGTGGAAGAACTCGAGTGTCCTGCACAGAGCCCTGACCTCAACCCCAGTGAACACCTTTGGGATGAACTGGAACACTAACTGCACCCCAGACCTCCTCATGCAATATCAGGACCTGACCTCACTAATGCTCTTGTGGCTGAATGATCACAAATCCCTACAGCCACGCTCCAAAATCTAGTGGAAAGCCTTCCCGGAATAGTGAAGGTTATTATAGCAGCAAAGGGGGAATAAATCTGGAATGGGATGTTGGAAAAAGCACATATGGGTGTGATGGTCAGGTGTCCACAAACTTTTGTCCATATAGTGTATTTTATTAGTAGTAGCAGTAGTATTGTTAATATTAATAATATTATTGTTGTTGTTATTAGTATTAATAATAACAATAATAATCACAACAACAACAACAACAACAACTTTCATCATCATCATCATCATCATCATCACAACAACTGTAATAACAATCATAATAGTCCCATCCAGGGTGTATTCTCAGGATAGGCTCTAGATCCACCGCAACCCTGAACAGAATGAAGCAGTTACTGAAAATGAATGAATGAATACTACTACTACTACTACTGGTACTGCTATTACTACTACTACTACAACTACACGCAGTGGTCACTTTATCAGGTCACTGATGAAGGTGTACAAGTCCTACACCTCTTGCCTGTGTGTTGCTATTTGCCAGCCTCCTCTACTCCATCCATGAATGGAACTGGGCCACTATATCACAGACAGATGTTACGGAAACCAACCTCACAGTAGTGACATTAACATGGTAGTGGTACTAGTTTTTGGGTTAGGTATGAGTGTATCAGGCGTAGCAGCATTACAGTGGAAATGCTGGGTTGAGAAATCAAATCTGGTGGTCTTTTTCTGTAGATGAGGTAGAGGGGACCTGACAAAACTCAGCAGCAGCCAGGCTACAGTCAGTAACTGTACAACACCAGAGTGATGCTATATGCTGGGGTTTACCTAATAAACGGGTAGCTGAATGTATACCAACAACCAGCATCCTAATGACATGATCATGTGAGCAGCAGATGGCAGTATTAATCAGGACCTCAACTGCAAGCTGTAAGATGACCAAAAAAAAGAAGAAGAAAAACACACCAAAAAGTAGGTATAACACATTTTAATTATTTTACAAGTCCTGCTGGACTTGTGTAGCTGAAGGAGTTCATTGAAAACTGTAGAATTTTATTTAGCACAACTGTTGGTGCAAATCCATCATTATAGCTATTTAAATTAAACCCTGGAGTTTTTCTATGCATTGAGCAATCAGATTTGTTCCAGATATACCAGGATGCTGAACTTGGACAAATTAACTTCCTGCTTCTTGAGAAACACTACACTTCAAAATGTCTCTGCACAACTGATAAGGGATGTGCACTAAAACCATTCTGTTTCTCAATTAACCTTGCTTTCTACACCATCATTTATCTCAAACCCGTTCAGACTCTTATCCACTGTATTCAAATAGAAACTTACAAAGCATTTTTTTCTCCTCTTTATTGCATAGAAAATGATCTAGGTCATTACCTTTGTTTGATATGCATGGTAGCGCGGCGAGTATTATTCTCAGAAGTGAGAAGGCCGATTTAGTATGGCTCATTTGTTGCTTTTATTATTGTTATTGAGAAATTGTTTACATCATGGCATCCCATTTCAGGAAATCCAGGTCCTCCTCTGCTGTCTCTGTTTTGCCATACATTGCAGTGAAAAACTATGATTAAGTGGAAAAAGAAGTAGAGCAGAGAGACAAAAGCAATAGATTGTTTGTGTCTCTGTGTGTGTGTCTGTGTGTGTGTGTGGAGAGAGAGAGAGAGAGAGAGAAAGAAAGAGAGAGAGAAAGACAGACAGAGAGCCCCTGAGGGCCTAACTGACCTTGAAGGATTACAGTTGATATCCGTTTTGCTGCTCAGATATTAGGTCGGGTGTCAGGCTGCAGACATTTCATTCTGGAAAGCTATTTATAACATTATCAGAGGAAAAGTAAATTAGAAATGTTCTCTACAGCTTTCAGAGCGTCGTTTAGGGATTTTGAAACTGTCATGCTTTTTCAGGCCCAGTATAATACTCGGCTTAACGCCTAGACTGGTTATATTAATCTGTGGCAACAGTTTCACTGTTTAGATACAGTAAGTTGTATAGATTCAACAGGATTTGCACTAAAAGCTTTCCTAAAAGCATCTCAGCACAAAGATACATTTTTAAAGCAAGCTTCACATTGACAGCTCCTGCTAAGATTATTCAGCTTGTGGGGAACTATAAGACCCGTACTGTTAACTCTGTGCAGGATTTGAACAGGATTTCTGTGCAAAGACGTAACATTCACTCCATAATACAGTGGATATAAAAAGTCTACACACCCCTGTTAAAATGGCAGGTTTTTGTGATGTAAAAAAAATGAAACCAAGATAAATCACGTGAATCACATGAATCACTTTTTCCACCCTCAGTGTGAAATTACAGCATATACAAATTAAGTGAAAAACAATAAGAAACATTTTAGGGAAAATAGGAAAAATAAAAAAATTTGAAAAAGTTCTGACATGATTTATCTTGTCATTAAACTTTGACTTATCTCAATAAACCTGTGAAACAAAAGCATATTTTCATGTGGTTAACATATGAAGGAAAGATATAATTGGATATTCACTGATTAATTCACTCATTCATCCATCTTCAGCTTGTGAGATCTGGAGCATATTCTGGGAAAACTGTGCATGAAGTGGGAATACACCTACTGGCATGTTTTTAGGAGGTGGGAGGAAATGACACTTAAAATGTGTGATACTGCCCACAGACATTTACCTGAGCTCAGGCCTTATAGCTGTTTTCCATACCACTTATCCTATACAGGGTCACAGGGGAGCCTGGAGTCTATCCCAGGGAACTCGGGGCACAAGGCGGGGGACACCCTAGACAGTGTGCCAACCCATCACAGGGCATAATCACACACACGGACAATTTGGAAATGCCAGTCAGCCTACAATGCATGGCATTGGACTGGGGAGGAAACCAGAGTACCTGGAGGAAACCCCAGAAGCACGGGGAGAACATGCAAACTCCACGAACACTGGGGGGGAGGCAGGATTCAAACCCCCCAGAGGTACGAGATGAACATACTAACCACCAAGCCACAGTGCCCCTATATAGAGATAGTTAAATGTATTTTAGACAATATTAAGTCACTGCACATGTTGATTTGTAAAGACTCCGTGGGAGAAAAGATCATATTTAGTGCCCTGAAATTAGAAATTTGTAACTATTTAAAAATATATATATATTATTATTATTACAAAATGTTGCCCAGCTTGAGAGAAGTGGAGGAGCAGGACATTTCAGGGTTTTTCTGACGTAAATGAAACTGTAGCAGTGCTGCAACTTGAATTCCAAATATTCTTGCCATGTCCAACCTCATATGTAATTGGATGACAGTATCGTATTGATGTCATACTCCGATGAAACTGTTCAGCAGAACGGATGGAGTTACAGTGTCACTGCATGCTTGCTGATCACATGAGGTGATGTCAGAATTCATTTCCATTACACTGGCTCAAGAGAGGCTTCAAGAGCATCACAGATTTAGGCAAATGGGGAAAAAAAGAGTAAACTGAAATTCCAAGAGATGTGTCATATGTGTAATAAAATCTTTATAAGACTGTTGTGTCTTAATGTGTATAATGTGTGTTTTAAACCCATCAGTGTTGTAAGACGGCACCCCCCTGCTGGAGATGATGCATTAAATCTCCGCCCTCTCAGCTTGTTTTGAAATTCAAATAAATAGTCACTACCTTTAGTGTAGAGCTGTGTATCGGGTCTGGGATCCCACAGGGCCGAACAAAAAGCTGGTTTTGGTACATGAAGCTCATCCTCAGCCATGTTTATTCATCATCAGTAACTGCTCTATCCTGGTCAAGGTCATTCTGGTTTAAAATGACTATTTTAATTATATTTTTGACAAACAGAACAAGCTAAATGATTGTTCAAGCTAAAGTTAACTGTAAATAACTGCAGAAGAGGACAGGATAGGCCAGAATTACTTCAGCAGCAGGTGGGAATGGGATTCAAAATACAATCACACGCATGCCTCAACTTCAGTATTTTGAAGCCATGACCCCCCACAAAGCATGCATGCTGCATAGACTAGAGTGCCAGAATACTAGTTCAAATAGGAAAGCCTTTTAAACTGACTGGCAAGTAGACATGCCTCCCTGTCCTGATTAGATTTTGGTTGTCCAGCTCATTTGGGTTATTTTCAGGTTTACAGAGACCTTACGTTTGCTTCTTTTATTGTAAAACTACAGCTTTAGTCATGACTGCATAACTTATTGTCCAACTCCAAAGCTGAGCGAGAACATAATCTTGTAAGTAGAGCCTTCTCTGGATTGTTCTACACTCCCCATGAATCATTATGGAAAGTTGAGGTGTGGCCGTATACTGGCATGACAGTAAATGGTGATGAGGAAATCTGGAAAAGTTTTACTAATGTTGTGATATTGTGATCCGAAAAGCAGTATTTCCATAATAAAGTATGGTACATTCCTTGAAATATGCTACCACATTCTTGTAAAGAGCAAACACTCCAAGGAAAAAAATATGGTATTGATGAATTGTATTAAAAAACATTCTAGTAGTTCAGTATTAAAGTACAGCTATGTAAATACTTTTATTAATGAATTAATAATTACTTGCATTACTGATGTCATCATCTTTGAAATCCTAATTATGCAATAATTGAAAAAAAATGCGATATTGGGTTGTGCAGTAATCATACCATAAATTTGTCATCTTGTTCCTTATAAGAATTTATGCACCTAGCTGATTAAATATACCTCAGAGATTTCTTAAGCATGCCTTAAAAATTTAGCAAATTTTGTTCTCCCACTCCAAGACCAACAGAGCATAACCTATTAAGCAGACTCTCTCTGCACTCCTCCATCCATCATTTCATGAAGATACTGCGTATTGCACTTGTCATCTGCTGTAGACCAAAGCTCCAGTTACAGCTCAAGTGTTTGGCAAGAGAACAGACTCATGCAGCTGATAGGGCTGTGATGTTTCTGCTTGCACCCGGGCGCCCGTAATTCGACACAACACCTCCGTAGCAGGAATTTCCCAACTAACCAGTGCTTTACTCTTAAAAGGCCACTGATGTCATCACAAACTGTTCAACCTTGATGATGGTGAGAGCTTGCCAAGTACACAATTTATCATTATAGACTTTTTAAACACATGTTTGACTTGGCAAGTTTTAGACCATTTCATGACATATTTGGGATACACTATGGTCGGTTTTAGCATCTTATCTGGAATTTCTCATGGATGCCACACGCGTTATATAACTTCTTATTTATTTTATCAATGTTTTTTTCAAAAGTAGTATTTGTGATATGTGTAATATGCACATCTTATGGAAGCAAGCTCCGCCTCCTCACAATACTAAATACATGTGCCGATGTTTTTGTTTGGTCAGTTAACCACACCCTTCTTTATATTCACTGCCTTATTTCACGTGTCTCGTTAGCACATCATTTACATTGTGTATGAATGCCTGCCTTAAATTCTTAAATTCTCATTTGTGTTGACTGTTGTTATGTTATATTTGTTGTCTGCAGCTGTGTGGGAAATCAGGGACTGGAGACATGGGTGTTCAGCTTCTGCAGCTGTGCAATAAATCAGCTGAAAGATTTGAGCTTTGCTTTGGTACTTCAGCAGTAAGTAGTGGTTAGAATGAGTCTGTCTTAATTACCAGTTATTGCTGGGGTTTGCTGGAGGATCTTTGCACTGAGCAAGTCTGTCACAATGACTCACTGTCTTTAACTTGTTCTTCACCAATCAGGGCATTATGCACATTTGGTGATGCCCTATGGCCTCACCAATGCATTATATGTCTCATTTGTCAATATGTTTAGTGTGACTTGTTGTTGATATCTTTGTTCTGTATCTCTGGAGGAACACATTGGTCATGTGAGGTCAGCATAGATGGCTGTCCTGATCTGTTTGCCAAACTCACTATTTTTCCATTATTTGTAAATACGTTATTTAGACTCCTCCAACAAAGGCAAGGTCTTTAGGGTCTCTCCCCTCACCTGAAGGGAGCACCCCACTCTTTTCTGAGAGAAAACCATGGCCTCGGATAACCCAGCCACTTCACATTCTGCAGCAAAGTGTTCAAGGGCATGTCAGAGGTTCACTTTAGATGGTGCCAAGAGAATAAAATCATCTGCAAATAACAGGGAAGTTACCTCTAACCCCACTTTAATCAACCACTAGCTCTTTTCTAGGGTAGGTCTTGGATCCAAAGATTAAGGTTCAGATAGTTCTAGACGGACAGACATCCAAACCAAGCCCCATAGAGAGCTCCAAAGATGTTTGGGATGCTAGAATTTTTACTGTTGTCCCACAGGGGCCATCATGTCTAACACCATCCTGGTTGCTGCCATCCACTGGGACCCTCACCAAAAGTTCAGAGATGCTGTTGCTGGTCACGTTGGACCATGAGATATAGCTGGACTATCTGAGATATAATGAGATATAACTGGACCATGAGATATAACTGGACTACTATAACTATCTACAAATGGACTAATTCTAGCTCTTTAGACTTTGTAGCGTGACTGCAAGACAAATGTATATCCAAGAAAGTAAAGGAAATCACATATGGCTAAAAAGTATTTATTCTTCTTCAAATAATAATTTTCTTAGTAGAAACATTAAAATAACAAACTGTCTATTCTGAAGGCACATGTGACAACAGCTATTTGGCACTGTGGTATACACACTCACATCTATAAACAGTCCTGTATTGTATCAACACCACTAGACAAGGGTTATGTATTCCTTCACAGGTGCCTGTGTGTGTGTCCTTGCATTATGAAAGTGAGTGACATTAGTGATGCAGAAAATGTCCTAACAGCACCTCCACATCACCAAAGGGTATGTGCCATGCAAGGAAATGCTGACAACTCTGACAGAGAATGGTGACTCCACTACATCGGTTGTGTCAGAGAAATGTGTGTCTTGTGCTATTTATAGCCGGGCCTGCTCAGAAACAGGAGACGCTCAGGTCTTTTATATCAAGGTCATTTGCATATTCAGCATTAAAATCATTTGTGAGGTTTTTTTAAGTAAATATTATTTACTAAAAAAAAAGAACCTCAATGAAATGCATGACCTTCAAGTATAAAAATATAAAAACATACCTTTGAGGGAAACTTGACTTCTTATATTATCTTATATTACTACTTATATTATGAGTTTTTAATCATTTTTCTAATCATGTGTTCAAATACACATACTGCTAATAATGAGTAATATACTGTTCAGGTATCTTTCTAATGTTTTCAGTGGCATTGTGATATCAATGAATGTAACCATTTAAGATTACATCACAGCATATTGCTTCACTTCACCATCAGCAATAATCCTAAAGTCATAATGAGCTGAAGCTGAGAAAACTGAGATGTACCACATGGCCGTGTTGATGGAGCTGCCCTCTACATGTAAGTAAAAAGGACTAGTCTTTCTGCCCATAGGGTAAACCAATCAGTACACACTTATCATGATGTCCAAGTACAAAAATAGCAGCACCAGGTTATTTAAGGACCACAAGGCAGTGAAGTTACCATCGATTGCTAGTTATCAGTCACAATCATTGCTGTTATCTGATGTAGTTCAGGACGAGATGCACTGCCTGAGCCGAACCCCCAGGTCTTACCTGGTCAACTCTTACAGCGATGTGAAAGAAGCTGACGAGAGCAAAAGGGAATCATATGAAGCCACCTGGTTAGACCTGGTGATGGAGACAAGACCAGAGTACAAGTATGTTTCTCTATTTTATGTAGAGTGTAAACTTAATTCACTTAAATAAAATGTTCAGAACAGAAGGAAGGATTTTGGTCATGCAGTAATACAATGTAATCCAAAATGATTGGATTTAATCTTGTAGAGATTTTCCACCAGTGTTGTCACTAATCTGAGGGCATTCATCAATGACAGTATACAGTATACAGTATAATTAAATCTTATAGCCTATAACTTGTTCTCAAACACTTTATATTAAGTCCAGTCCCTTCCAATAAGTTGCAAAATGTCAATATTATACCAGTCATGCTGAGACCTAGACCTTAAAATACATAATGCATTATGTAAGCATATATTTTGCACTTTATCTGTTACAAAGCCAATATTTTTGCTCTATTGCTATTGTATAATATTATTACTGCATATTGAATTTATAGTTATAGCCACTGTAACATCACAAAGCATACATTATTTTCAAGATAATATTTCTATACCATGATTTTTTTGTTGTTGTCAAAAATCATGGAAATTCCTTTTAGTGATCATTCTCACACATCAGAACATCAGAACCTAGTCAAATACCTTAAAATAATGTTAGACTAGGGATATGTTGTGAATATCTAAGCAGTGATATTACAGTATGAGGTTACAGTATGTATATGTGAGCAAAGAATTGGACTTTTCAGCATATTATCTGAATAAACTGTGCTTTTGGGATTATGTTATATAAATAAATGTAAAGGAATTTGATATTGTTCTGTACATAAGCACAAGAATTTGAGCTTATTACAGTGGTGTGAAATGATAAGGAATATTATGTCTTTGTATAATATGAAATTTGAGATTATTACCTGTATATGAATAGGAATTTGGCAATAAATGTGAATTACTATAAGTGAGAGGTATGCTATTATATATATGTGTGTATGTATGTATGTATGTAAGTACATTCAGGCAGTAATTGACTGCAAAGGATTTGCATCCAAGTATTAAAAATAATCCTTATATTTATAATTATATTAGTTTGTCCAACTTTTGAGCCTGTGAAAATGGAGGGACTCTATAAAAAATGGCTGTAATTCCTAAACAGTTAATGCAACATTTTTGTTAAACCCCTTGAATTAAAGCTGAAAGTCTACACTTCCATCACATCTTGATTGGAAAATTCATTGTAGTGGTGTACATAGGCAGAGTCACTGTCCAAATATTTATGAACCCAACTGTATGTATGTATGTATGTATACATATATGTATGTATATATATATGTGCATGTATCATGTGCATTCTGAGCTCACTACTTTTGTAAAGAGAGGTTATTTGAGTTACCGTAGCCTAACCGTCAGCTTGAAACAGTCTGGCCATTCTCCTCTGACCTCATCAACAAGGCAGTTAGTTCTGCCCACAGAACTGTTGCTCAGTTGATGTTTTTTTTTTTTTTTTTTGCACCATTCTGTGACAACGCTAGACTGTTGTGCTTGAAAATTCCAGGAGATTTTTCTGAAATACTCAGACCAGCCCATCTGGCACAAACAGCCAAACCACAAATGTTCTCCCCTTTCTGATGTTTGATGTAAACAATATCTGAAGCTTGTGTCCTGTATCCACATGATTTTATGCATTGTGCTGCTGCCACATGACTGGCTGATTCAATAATTTCATTAATAGGCAGGTGTACAAGTGTTCCTATTAAATTGGCTGGTAAATGTTTATTAGGGATGTAACTGAATACAAATACATTATTATGAACAGATACATATAGGTGCAGAGATCTGGGATTTTTTGGGATTATTATATGATGATGGTTATTATTATACGGACATCTAATTTCTAATATATCCATTATCCTTTCCCACAGAGATACACTCATTGAGAGAGACTCAGCACGAAAGGAGTCTTACGAACGAAAGCGTGTGCGTCATTTCGTAGTACGTCGGTTCCTCAATCAGACCTTTTGCACTGGTGAAGATGGAACAAAGCTGCGTGAGTATCAGCTACCGTATAAATCCGTGCTTCCACTGCAGATGTTCGTGCCCAGGAAACTCAGCACTCCACCAGAGACACACAGAGAGCCGTCGCCTTCCTGTTTGCGCTCAGATAGAGACTCTGAGAAGAGCTGGAGTCGGAAGAGAGTGCTGTGGTCTGGTGTGGAAGATGTGATAGAGCCGGAGAGCACAGAGTTCAGAGTGCGCACACTCGTGTCGCCGGCCAGGGACTTGGCGCGTGACTTCCAGCGGACATGAAGAACAACATGCAATAACAGCTCCCTATAGTGCACTACACTTATTATGCTACAGCACAGTTGAATTCTCAAATCTGATTAATCTTCTATAACAGCAGCTCTGACAGTAGTTCCGGCTAAAAGACACATCACAGGGATATATTAATGCGCTCGCTCTAATACATTATCATTTCTATAGTAACAGCTTATACAGGTACTTGGTTGGCGGATGCTCCATAATAATCAAAGTCTAATACACCGAAAATTTAAAAAGGTGCTGTTATTTAACAAAGAAGGACATATAATCATTGATATAGTGAAGTTTTCTGTAAGGAGAAAAAAAAAGGAAGGAGTCTCTAGTGTCAGGGCTTTCTAACAGTCAGTAAGTTTTCCGAAAGAACAGAGGATTTTGAGAGAGAGAAAAAAGAGAGGCTGGTGAGGGAATAACGGTTTATAGCTGCTATAACGTAAGTGAACAGGAACTTGCTTTAAGGGCGTTCGATAACTTTAACTATAAACATTGTATAAATACGAGGTGCCGTTCATTAATCAATTTAAAACTGTCATCTTTCGCAAATCGCTGTGGTACAAGCAGAATAGAACACTTCATGATGAGCTGTTATATTGCATCGATTCACGTAACAGCAACTCCCAACCCCCAAGGTTCTTTTATTCCTTACATAACCATCTTATAAATTTTGCATTAATCTGGTGTTTCAGATATTGTGGGAAGGTTTTATAAGGGACCTCATTACAGTTATATAAATAATACATAAACTAATTATACAAAATTGTACAAACATTTACTTAAGATAATAATTTATCAACCCTTTAAATTGTTTGACCAAATGAAATGACATCAGTTCTTTTAGCTTTTATCTTATATCAAAAAAACTGCTGTTGTAATGTGTTTGGTTTTATTATCTATGTATATAGATACATTATAATGCAGTAAATTGTAGTTTCTTTGTGTTGGGATTGGTTTGCTTTCTACAAGACTAGACACAAAGAACATCATTCTGCAAGTCTGCATAGAAATGGTGGATATGAGGACAGGTTCGGGTGCCAGGAATAATGTTCCACTGATTTAGGGTTTTCTAGAACGAATATATGAATGTCCTAGTTTACCAGATACAGGATGGTCATGACTCCTGTGAGTGTAACATCTGGAATTTTCTTTCTGATATAGTTGTGGATTTCAGAAAGCCATAATGTTGGCAGGATGAAAGAACAGGGTTCACCCTAACCCCTGACCAAACATTTCAGCCCCAAATATTCCCAAACATACATTCTTCTTTGGGGTCATTTCATTCTGAACCACTGCTGTACAGCACTTTTTTTTATTTTTACAGTTGGGATTCAGGTTTGGAAATCATTCACTGCCATCTAGAGGAAAGGACTTGCAGTTACTGTACATTGTAGCATTGTTCCTATAAATACTGTTATAAATCCTAGTATTATTTTTTTAGCTAATAAAATATTTTAAGGCTTCTCTTAATCCAAAAGGCTTTTTGTGTCATTTATGATTTATGTTTGTGATATTACACTTTAGTATATATTTTTATAGCATACAATAAGGTTTAACTGCAATAATAGGGTAATTACATACACCCATAAATATAACGTCCATATAATGCTGAAATATGAAGGGTGTCATGTGTTTGAGAAAGGGAGAGAGTGTATAAACTTGTAAAACCAAATTAAAAAAAAAAGTTACACAAAAAAAGACAGTACACTTTTACCTGGAACAGAACATTTTAATTTTTTAACTTTATTTTATCATTACAGGGATGCTTTATATCTGTAGGAATAAAAAAGTCCAGGTGAAACAGCTATAATTTCATGCTGAATAACAGAAAAGATGTTATACACTCACAGAAGCAGCATTATTTTCAAATGATTGTCAGTAGGTTTAGTAGTCTCATCCCAAAAAAATGTCATAAATGTGCTTGACTAGACAAAGTTAAGGAAACATACAGACGGATGACAAATTAAAGAAGAGTGTCTTAGTAAGGTGTTGGGTCATGATGAGCCACCAGAACACCTTCAGTGCACCACGTCATAGATTCTCCAAGTCTCTGGAAATGTACCAGAGTGATGAAGACTGTTCTTCCTAAAGGTTTTCCCTCAGGTGGTGTGTTTTTATGATGGTGGTGGTGTAGGAGAGCGCAGTGCAAGGGAGGTGTGTGTCACTCCAAAATCTCCCATAGGTGTTCAAGTAGCTTGAGATGTATTGACTGAGAAGGCCAGAGCATATGATTTATATCATTTTGCTTTTCATCAACCATTTACTTGTACTGTGTGGATAGAGACGGGTTCATCGTGGATAAAGGTGAAGCATCTATTCAGATCAAAACTGTGTATTGATTTAAATAGATGCTTCACTCTAAGGGGACAAGTGGACACCAGAAACATGGTGCCACCATTGTTTTCCTTTAATTTGCTAATCTGTATATACATATGCATTGGTGCAAACCATGAGTATTGCCACACACTATTGACGTATCACGGGGTTAAAAGCAACTACTATATTTTTCTAAATTTCCTTCACTTGACATCAGGCAGCGATCCTTTCAACCTGTCCTCTGCTCTCTTGTGTTTCTGCAGTGTAACCTGCAGCCTCCAGTATTTAAGATACAGCCACATCAGCTTCCCATTTTTCCTCCTGTCCATATTCATCATGTCTGCGCAGTGCCTATCATTTTTAAAAATGTCCCTGATGTCATCCTCCAGCCCCAGTTCCGCCCCCACCGGGTTCTTGACTACCCTGAGCAGCAGATCTTTCTCCATCTCCATCCTGTGTTTCCTAGGCAGCAGGAGGCTGCAGAAGGCGTTCTGCCTCTCCACCAGCTGGTGCTCCAGGTCCTGTAGCAAAACCTGGGCTCTCTGCTGCCAGTCCTCCTCCTGTTGCAGAGCCGCATCAAGCGCCAGTCCAGCTGCTCCAGTCTGCAGAGCACGCTTCTTCTCCTCCTCTAGCTCCTCACGTTCCTTATGCAGCTGCTTGCGCTCCTCCAGGAGATGCTGGCTCTGAGAGGCCAGGGCCTTCTTGTAGCCCTCCACCCGCTGACGCGCTTTCTCTAGCTCCAGCTCCAGGAGGGCGGTCGTGCGCCGGTTCTCCGTCAGCGTATCTTTATACTTGAGCTCCAGGTCTTTGGCAACGGCAGCCACGTCCCCCTCGAACTGGCTTTTTGCTTCTTGGATCTGCCTCTGCGACTCACGTGTCCAGATCCAACCTGACAGGATGCAGAAGTGAATATATGCAGGATTAGGAGGTTTATACTAAAAGACTATATGACAAGCGCAAAGAGAAATAACTACATAAACTATATTTAAACCAGCGGATTTCTTCTTTTGCTTCACAAACTGTGTGTATGTTCTTCTCCATCAAAAAATATTGAATTAAAAATGCAATAGTTTGCTTTAATTTTAAAATGAATGTCTTATTTATCCAGTTTTAGAGATATAACGATGTAAGGCCCTTCTCGCCTTCCTTGATTACAAACGTCATCGACTACAGCGTATGGCTGTGATTGGACAATGGTTACATTTCAGTGTGACACTACTGCAACACAGTGATGAAAATGAATTGAATGCTGACTGTGTATCACAAGTGAATGTTACATTTTAATAATGTAATAAAGTCAGTATTTAATTCTTAAAAGAGCAAAAATTCCCTGTTGATTGTTTTTCACTGAAGACAAAAAGTGATGTAAAAGCAATACAAGAAAGGTTTTGCTTTTCAGTGTGGCAAGTCGTCCTCATGTCACAAATGAAAAACAATACCGTCTGTGTATTGTACTTCACTTTTTTTTTTCTATCTGGCATGGAATCCTCTCCATATGACGGCTGACTCACGTGTGTCATGAAAAGGTGTGGTTTGGGACATACCCTGAAAAGGCATTTCCAGTTTGGCTGGAAAAGAAGTCGTAAAATGGCACTACCTATTCAAGTACAAGAGCATATCTAATGATGATACTAACTTTTTTTTTTAGTCTTAAATGTCTTACGTAGACTTTACAAGCGTGACCCATGTGCAAGGCCGAGTCTCACCTGGCCAGTGATAGACTTTCACATGATCACAGAATGATGCCTTTGCTTAGATACTCACGAAAGGCCGCAAGGCCAAGCATCGGCACTAACAGAGCGTAGTTCCATTTTCCCCCATCAGGACCCTCATGTGGCACTGGCCTTATATTCCATCCAGGAGGATCATTCAGGTTGTTCATGGAGATAGTCTGCAATTGAAAGTCAAGATGTGGCACTGCCACTCTGAGGTGTCTTTATACAAAAATAAAAATGCACTTCAGTCATAAACTCTGCAGATCATGCAGACAGTTTGCTCACTTGGGCCTATCAGGTTTCATGATCTTTCACTTTGATTCATTGATTTATAGGAGATTATGTACTGATGCACAACACTGTGCTTCCCAAATGATATGCAGACTTATTTTCTGGGTGCATTTTTGCTCAAAACAGACTACACACAGTGTTACTTATAAACGTACAGTGAATACAGGCTTTACTCATACAAAGCAAAAACATAACAAGTCTAGACTCTAGGTTACGCCTAGTCCTTCCTATACAATGCTAAGCTAAAGCTAACTTGCGCTTCAGGTCACTAGTAGCTGCCTGCACATTTGAATTCAATACAAAACAGCGGTACTTGGTAATAAATTAAGCTTTTATAAACCAACACCTGCTTACCTTGAGAAATAGCACTAAACACTCACGTACTGTTTCTTCTTCAAGGTGCGCTCAGCTCCGCGCAGTGTTACGCTCTGAACGTTATTTACGCAACCAACGCAAAACAGACTTCTTTATCTTGACGTGGGGGGAAGGGGGGGTTATTATATTTCAAATTTTGTATTTTTAACTGAAACAACTTCAACAATATTTAAATGAATATTCTACATTTGTAGTAATATTTATTTAACTATATTATTCGTTTAAATGTGCTCAAATTAATTTCTATTGATAATGCAGTGTTATTACTTGGTCCTTGGATTCCCCCCATGTTACGGAGCGCATTGGTATTACCCGATGGTGGGACTCGGTGGTTTATAAATAAGTATAGAAGTTCACCTACTGTGGCATAACAGCATATCAGAGATGTCAGGTTTGAATGTAATCACTACAGTTTGTCTTTCATTTAAGCAAGAACATGAAACTATTATTATTATTATTATTTAATATACAGCAATAAAAGTGTTGAAATAGCTTTAGTAGGTCCTACTGCTTCCATTTACATCCATCTATCTCTTCCATTTATTTTCTTCTACTGTATTTATGTGAGAATGGCTCACACTATTCATTATATTTATATATAAACAAAATATTTTCTTAACAAATATTATTTTATTAACAAATTTACTCCATCAGTAAATGTATTTTTTGATTTACTCTTCCATGGGCACAGGCTCAACGAAACTAGACAGTTGAAGAATGGAAAAAGACCATGTGATTTTTTTTCTTCTTCTAATCTTCAGCTGTCCAGTTTGGGCGAGGCTGTGACCAGGATAGCTTCAGATTCTTGCTCTTGGCTGACAGGAGTAGAACCTGATGTGGTCTTCAGCCGTTGTAGCTCATTCACCTCAAGGTTTGATGTGTTGTGCATTCTGAGATGCAGTCTGGTCATTCTCCTCTGATCTCTGTCATAAACAAGGTGTTTCAGCCTGCAGACCTTCTGCGCACAGGATGTTTTTTTCTTTTTTTCTTCGCACCATTCAGTGTGAGAGTGTTGTGTATGAAATTCCCAGGAGATCAGCAGTTTCTGAAATTCTCAAACCAGCCCATCCGGCAACAATAAACATGCCACGGTTGAAGTCACAGAGATCACACTTTTTTCTGCATTCTGATGTTTGATGTGAACATTAACTGAATCTCTTGTCCTGTATCTGCATGATTTTATGCATTGTGCTGCTTCCACCTGATTGAATGATTGGATAACTGCATAAATGAGCATGTGAACAGGTGTTCCTATTAAAGTAGACGGTGAGTGTACCTAATATACCCCGAGTTGACAGTTTATTAGGTACAGTGTACACCTTCACACAACCTGTACATTACAACAAGTTATATATCAGTTAACTGCAATGGTTAGCTTACATCAATGTTTCTAGTCTTAGTCTTAGTCTTAGTTTCTAGCCTTGGTCATTTGGGTATTGGAGTGGCAATAAGTAACCTTACTGGCACAAATGCTGTTTTTTTCTGAGCTACAATTCCCTGCTTTATTACTATTTTATCTTAATGACTTATTTATTTGATTGTTACATTATTATTATTTTGAAGAATTAGTTTTTTCTTCATAATGTGCTGTGAGCTGTATTTCTGTATTCTGTATTTCTGTATTCCCATCGCAGGGCACAATCACACACACTCACACACCCATTCACACACTATGTACAATTTAGAGATGCCAATCAGCCTGCAATGCAGACAGAAGTCACCAAATAGTAACATGAATAAGACATAATATAGCCTTTGTAACTGTATATTGTAATTAGTGTGTTTAGCTCTCTCTGCACAGGTGAAACAGGCAAATTACATGGTAAGAGATGATAAAGTGAGGACTCTAGTTTGATCTCATCTGGAACAGCTGCCTTATTGCTCCTGCTTTAGTGAAATTTTCACTTTCATTCCTAGTGCCAAAAGCCAATGGGTATCATGATGCCAGGTCCAATAGGACCCAAAGGGCACAAAGGAACAAAAATAAGATGCAGTGAACAACATTTCTATTTTATGTATATTATTTAAAAATACATCAGAAACTGTTTTAGTAACCATCTTTAAGTTTCACAGGGTACCATAAGAGAGCCTGGACAACCAGGACCTCCAGTAAGACCTTGAACTAAATCATTAAATAAGCCTAACTGAACAGAATGGAACAGTATGGAAATGGGCCTTTAGACACTTTTTAAAATTGCAGTTTGCCCGTATCCACAAAGAATCTACGCTAACGTTACAGAAATCGCACAGTGGGAAAGTGGCTACAATGTGCTCTTAACCTCTCCTTTTCCACCCAATGTTTAAAAACCTTGAACTGATATCTGTTCAATACTGACAGTTGGTCTGCTAGCAGCAAAAGAAAGACTTTGAAACATTAAGGCAGTCCAACAGATTCAATACTTTATTATTGAAGATATTATACAAAAAAAACAAAAACAAAACTTAGGAGAAGTTACAGGCTAAACCAGGAGGGGCGTTTTCTGCTTCGCTCCACTATTCTCTTCTCCTTGTCTACATCACGAGGAGCTTCATTGTCATACAGAACCACAGTGTCCACAGTGGGTGCGTTGTGAGGACGGCCTTCCATGATTTCAATCTGCTTCCGAATCCTGGATGTCTCCTTTTGGACCTTCTCATAGCAGAACCCACAGAGAACATGCTTCTGTTTTAGGTTCCCACACTCTGGACATGGCTCAATGTTCGTCTAGAGGAAATAAATCAGTTTATATTAGAGTTTATATTTAAGGACGGTGATGATCTGATTTTTTTCTTCAGGAGCCAGTGATGTGCCTGGTCATTTACTCAAGGCCACACTTCATTATTATTTTAAACATCTCAGACTTGCCTTGACTTTAATGAGTTTATTTGGGTTCCGTCTTCTGCAGCGATTCACCTCGATGGTGCGTCTCTTTTTGGGTGCTGCCATCCAGAAAATGCTGTCCAGGAAACTGGGCTCAGAGCTGTCATCATCTCTAATGTGCTGAGGTTGAGGAAGAAGGCTGGGTCCATGCACTGCTAGAGCTGGACCTAGGCAGAAAAATGATAGAGGAACATTAGTTTTCAGGGCATAAGATAAAGTGTTATCTTATATTACCTCTGGTACACACATATAGACACACATTTAGAGCTCGCAGATTAATAACTGACATTACCAACAACACTCTGGACGACATTTTGGACAAGTTTGACTTCTGCCAGTGTCGTTGTTAGACACGCAGGGTTGCCAGATTGGACAGGATATTTCTAATCCAATCACGGTTTACAATCTTACTAATTGACTAGAGATCATGGTGCTTCTGAATTTAATCTAAACTAAAGTATGGTTTCTGTTGTGTCTAATAGAACAGAACAAATATACATAATGATAATATATAATAAGCACAAATAAAATACAATGTTTTATTAAGTCACAATCTGGCAACCCTGCTGCCACAGCATGCTGCCCTTCCTTGTTGACTTATTCAATATTTCTTAATATTACGCTCTTTATTTACCTAAATTCCTGTCAAACCCTGCAGTCTGTATTAAACTGGACTCCAATTGTTGCAAAGAATGTCTTAGAAATCGTAAAAATCCTGTCAGCGACATAATGTCTCCTCAGCCCGCGTACACACTACAACATTCTCACGGTCACTTGGCTAAGAAGAGCAACTGCGCATGCGCACATTGTCGTAATAGTGCATTTTGGAGGTTGTAGTTCTAAAAACGTAAGTTGTACTTCTTGAATGGCTAATACTTGCTATTTACGACAAATCTAAACTCTAAACAAAATGTATTCATTTATAAGTTTAATATAAAAATATAAGCGTCAAAAAAATTTGAGTATGCCATTAAAAGGTCGCGAGTTTTACCAGTTTGACTACATCACCCATAACGCTTTGTGTAACATAGCAGACCAACCATTTCTATTAAACATATGGCGTCACTTCCTGGACCGTGAAACAGCAATGGCAGAAAGGGGATACAGTTTCTCTCTAACTACATTCAGGTAAATAAATTAGCTATCCCTCTTTTTTGTTCTTGTGTCTTTATGGACCTTCAGTGTGTCTCAGATGTTAATAAAAGACGTAGGATTTCTTAAATACTGTGAAGTAAAAAAAAACAAAAAAAAAAACACGGACAATAGTGAAATAGAAAGTGATGCAGAGTCACTGTTAATTAGCTGCGGCTGAATCCCGAACGCATTGGTCCTCTGTATAAGAGCGCACTACAGGGCATATAAAACACGCCGTGATGAGTGCACTCGGAGTTCAATAAGGATACATTTGGGATAAAGCCCACTGCGTAGCCGTGTAGAGCAGCGCTATTACTCTAGTTAAGAAGCTAGTTTGCGTGTTAACACAGAGCCTGAATGTAATAAATAGATAGTTGTTGATAGCTTACTTGACTAGTCTTAATGCTTTAAAGCATAATGTTGTGAAATGAGAAAAGAAATGATAGATTAATAATGTCAATTCTGTAATTAAAGGCTTTTTGCTTTGAGTCGGTTAAACTGCTTTCAGTTTCGTTTTAGCATCACAGATGTACAAATAACACAGATTACCTATGGCTTTTGGGTATCTGTGTATACTGTAATAGTAGATAATAGCCTGTTTTCTGTTTTCAGCCCTTCAGGGAAGCTGGTTCAGATTGAATATGCACTGGCAGCTGTTGCAGCAGGAGCTCCATCAGTTGGAATTAAAGGTATGATCATCTCATTATTTACTTTCATTTAATATCCCTCTTCAGTGTATATTGCTATTTTTGCTGGTATTACTATTACTGAGTTTAACTAGGCATGCATTTCCTGAAGGAAAAAACTTGCAAGGAGCTGGGAGAAGGAAGGAAAGAAAGAAGGAAGACAAAATAGGATCAAGAAGGAAGGAAGGAAGGAAGGAAGAATGAATGAAAAAGAGATAGAAAAGAACAGAAAAGTGAAAAGGAACATAAAGAAAGAGAGAGAGCGAATGAGGGGTAAGAAGAAGAGAAAGAGTGAGGAAAAAAGAAAGAGAAATGACACTAAGAAAAAAACAGAAAGTGGGAAACAAACAAAAGAATTGAAGAAACACTAAGAGAAAAGAGAAAAAATAGAAATGAGTGAGAGAAAGAAAGGCAATGAGGGGAAAAACAGAATGAAAATGAAAATGTGTGGGGAAAAAGCAGAAAGAAAGAATAAAATAGGAAGGAAGGAAGAAGAGACTAACGGCAAAAATGAAGGAAGAGTTTGCAAAAAGAGCTAGATAGAAAGGAAGAAGAAAGAGAGGTGAGAAGGAAAGAGAAAAGAAGAAAAAAATGAAGTAAGAAAAAAAAACAGAAGAAAAGACTGAGAGAGAAATTAAGATTGAAAGAATTAGAGAATGAAGAGACTAAAAGAAGCTATGAACAAGGAAAAGCATGTCAGAAGAGATGTAGAGCAAGAAAGGAATAAGAAAAGGGATAAGACAAAGAAAGAGGGGGAAGAAAAGAGAAAAAAAAAGTAGCAATAAAAAAAAAAATAAAATGAGAAGAAGAAAAAGAGTGAGTGGAAGAAAAGACCAAAAGAAAGACAAGATGTAGGAAAAGCAGGAAGAAAGAATGAATTAAGTAAGAAAGAAGAGACTTAAAAATTTGAAAAATGAAGAGAGTGCAAAAAAGAGAATGGAAGGAAGAAGCAAAAGGGGAGAGGAAGTGTGAGAAAGAATAGAGAAAAAAGAAGAACAATAGAAAAAGACAGAAGGAACAAAAAAACAGAAAAGAAAAGACCAAAAGAATGAGATGCAAGGACACAATTATTAAGGAAGAGTGAAGGAATGAAGAAAAAACAACTGTGAAGACTAAAGAAGAGTGACAGATTGCTGGAAAAGGAGTGAGAAAGGAAAAAATAATGACTAAGAAACTGGAAAAGAAGAAAAAGAAAGAGGGAGGATGTGTGAGAGAGAGAGAGTGCATGATGTGCATAGGGATGCATATTAATGCACGGTTATTAATCCACCTTCATCCGCAGCTGCAAACGGTGTAGTGTTGGCGACAGAGAAGAAGCAGAAGTCGATACTGTACGATGAGCAGAGCGTCCACAAAGTAGAGCCCATAACCAAACACATTGGCATGGTGTACAGTGGGATGGGCCCAGACTACAGGTACGAACTCCACTTCACACAGTAACAGCCTGTCTTCATTACTTCACTGTCTCTGTTATCACGGGCAAAATTCGAGAGTTGATGTCATATAATTTTATTTTAATTTTATTTCCATATGCAATATTTTGTATTGGTTTATACCAAAGCAATGTTGAATTCTCAATCCTGTTTGGTCAGAAGGTGTTCAGTTTCTATAACAGCAGCTCTGACTGGAGTTACAGCTGTAATTCAAAACACAGATTTATATTAATACTGAAAGTTTAAAAATTGCCATCAATGATGTGGTGCTTTTGTGTAAGGGGACGGTTATTTAGCATTTTGTAACAGCCACTAAGTTGTCGGACACAGGAAAAGTTCCTCAGAATCATAGCAAGCTGCAATCTTTGTCTTATTTACTTACAGAGAAAAGGAGAGAGGCTGATGAGGGAGTGATGAGGGACTTTTTTTTTTTAATAGCTGTTTGGTCATCTGCCAATTCCAGCTAACTTCATAGTTCTTAACAGAGGAAAGCACTATCCGCCCTCTTCTGCATACATGAGCTCATAGACACCCTCGATTGGCTAGTGTCGCTGTGATTGACAGGCGAGAGAGAGTATGCTATCCCTCTCACTCAGAGAGCACAGCCAGTTTTGCTCCCTTGACTCCCAGGCACAGATATCTGTGGTATCATCAGGATTCGACCTCGCAGTCTCCAGACGATAGGGTCGATGCTTTCCTGTTGTGCCACTCGGGAGCCAATTATCAGTTATTTTGGAATAAGTGAGCTGTGTGTTCTTTTCTTAGTATAGGGAACAGAGTTGAAGTTGTTATTCATTGTTTTCAGACATACTCTACAGATGCAGTAGATTGAGATCAGTATTGCTGGAGTATTCCTTTAAGCTGAAGTGTCAGGTGAAACAATTTTAAATTTAAAAAAAAAAAAATCTTTTACTTTGCAGGGTTTTGGTGAGGAGAGCACGAAAGCTTGCTCAGCAGTACTTCCTGGTCTACCAAGAGCCGATTCCCACAGGCCAGCTTGTTCAGAGGGTTGCTTCGGTCATGCAAGAGTACACACAATCAGGGTGGGTTTGATTCCTCCGTCTTAATATTACACACTGGTTTTTGAAGTGGAGTGGGTCAGTGACATATACAGTGCCTTCAAGAATTATTGGGATCCTTAATGAGTGTACAGAAAATGAATTTATAAAAAGAATAACACATGGAATGAATGATGTAAGTGTTTTTAATTACAGAATTAGACATAATTAAATTTCCAGGGAATTGAGAGCAAAAGAAAAAAAAATTCCAAGAATAACAATTTGTTTGAATTTAAAATATTCATTAATAGTGTCATTTTGGCACATATTTTTGAGGGAAACTTTTCTGAGAGAAGCAATATGAGAAAATTATTTCTCATATTGTTTGAGTGGGAAATTTGAATTATTGTGTATAATGATTATTTTATAAAATTATTTTTGCTCATATTTATAAAGGGTGCAAATAATTCTGGAGAACTCTGTACAAACATTAAACCTAAAGTGTTCAGTGGAGAGTCAGGGCTTGTGTTAATATGTTTTGCAGAATTGTGTTAAGATGAATATTTTTATGTATTTGCTCCGTAGTGGTGTTCGTCCTTTTGGTGTATCTCTCCTGATTGCTGGCTGGGATGAAGATCGTCCGTACCTCTTTCAGTCTGATCCCTCGGTATGTAAGAATTTGCAGCATTTCTAGATGGTTGTACTCTGTGGCTCGTTGAAATACGTGCAATAGTCTGAACTCTGCACTCAATATGTACATGTGAAATTTTGCAAAAACATTGATGGGCTCTTTTTAGAGTTTTATATTATGGCACTCCTGCAGAGCATTTGGGAAGTTTCTGGGTTCAAGTCTGAGTTTTTATTTATTTATTTATTTATTTTTATTATTATTATTATTATTATTATTATAAATGTATCCATTTATACAGTATAACGTATATGCTTTTACATATTACATCACCTGAATATTAAAGGAAAATCCATTCTGAAACACATTAAATATGTTTATACTGAAATATTTGTAATGTGCTTAGCAAATATGTCATGTTGCAAACAGTGTGTGTAAAAAGTATCTTTTTATTAAAATATGAATATGTTTATGGTTTAAAGGGTGCATACTTTGCATGGAAAGCCACAGCCATGGGAAAGAACTACGTGAATGGAAAAACCTTCCTTGAAAAAAGGTATTAAATACTTTACAGCGCATCTGCTATTAAACCTTTTGCAAAGCTAACTTTTCTAAACATACTATTGTTCCACCACCTCTGTGTTGTGTCATTTTAGATACAATGAGGATCTGGAACTGGAAGATGCCATTCACACAGCTATTTTGACCCTCAAGGTAAGATTGCACTTCTTCTGATCCTCTTGCTGATTAGATGGACAAAAGATGAGCATGGAAAAGCATTAACAGATGTTTATGATTTGCCTCAAAACATAAAGGTAAAGATGCAGTCAGCGTTCATGTTGGTTGCATGATGTAAATGTGTTACAGGAAAGCTTTGAAGGCCAGATGACGGAGGACAACATTGAGGTGGGAATCTGCAACGAGAGCGGCTTCAGGCGACTGACTCCTGCAGAAGTGAAAGACTACCTAGCAGCTATTGCGTAAATTCAACCAGAAACACTGATTCATTTTGAGTTCATTTCTTCAGAAAAGATTAAAATGTTTGAGAAGTGCAGTGGATTTAAATGGTAGTTTTATTATTTGTATTTTTTTTTCTACTTGATGAAGAAAATAAACTACCATAATACATGCAAACCGGTGTGATGTCCATGATTTCTTTCAAAGAACTACAGGACCTGAATGAAACTTAAAGATGCCTTTAGAGAGAATTTATTGAACGTTAGAACATGTTTTAATTGTAATACGAGATATTACTTATTCCTTTCATCTTTTTATTCTGTGAAATGGACATGTAGTTTCCTGTCCCTGTCTGGTTTGTTTTGTAGTCAGTGTCTGTCAGTGGGCGTGGCCTGCTTTAGCCAATCAGAACACAGAGCGCGGCTGAACGTGTGGCGCGCCAAAAACACAACCGGCTCTACTTTTGAAATAAGATCCCTACGCAAGCTTCCCAAAACCGATTAGTGCGGCATAACATGTTTAAAAAGCAGAGTAAACAAACCTTCACGTTTACTCTACGCTACTATTACTCAATTTTTACGACTTAACTTTGGGAATATATGATAATAAGGTGTATGAGGAGTTCGCGGTGGGTTATTGGTCGGATCTACTTTTCGTCTCGAGAGCACATTCCGCGTTCAGGTCGTCATCAGGCTCTCGGTGACGTTTATGGCGCCAGAAATCAAGAGGAAAACGGGTGTTATTTTATAGACCTATTTTCAGACATAGACGTAGTCTCAGTCACCGATTCGGTTGGGTTCAGTGATATGGTTCTAGCTACCGAATAAGGTCGGTTTGTCAGTAAATGAGCTGGTTTAGACTGTGAGGGATAAGATGGTGATGCTACGCAGCAGCAGTTCAGGCGCCGAGCCGCCGAAGCGGGACTCTGACATGGACACGAGCACCGAGTTTCTGTCGCTGCGGCGCGCGCAGAAAAAGTCCGCGCGCCTGCAGAAGGGCCTGGATGACAGCTACAGCAGCGCCGAGAACAGCCCCACTAATGTGAGTTTCTCACTCAGCCCTGGGAGAGGGTCTGGGCTTTTCTCAAACTTTACGCTTTTATTTATCGACGTCCTGACAAATTTAATCAGCAGCTAGCTAACTTAGCCGGCTAGTAAGGCGCTAGCGGCTAATGAATTAGCCAATGTGCAAATGTGTTCATTTGTCAACTTCCCTTGCTAGCTGCCTCAGTGCTGGTTTACCTGATTACAGCAAATCTGTCTCGGTGTTTATCAGTTTGTAGTGTCTTTTTGGCAATATATCAGTTGATTTTATCATTTGAATGTCTTTAAGTTGACAGAAAACATCACGTTGTGGGAGAAAAGGCGTCTTCCTGACTGAAATGTAATCAGTAATGTGGTTAGAGTTTGAAATGTAAACAGACGGCTGTGGGCTCTGAAGCGCTGCTGCTGCTGTACAGGGCTGAGGGTGGCGCGATACCAGAAAGGTGGACTTCGATACCAATACCAGCTGTCGCGGTTCTCGATACCAAAACGAAATAATTCAATAAAACCAAAGTGAGAGGGGAAAAACAAACACACGAAGTCTGAACTTCTTGAACACCAAAAATTCAAATTAGTGCTAAATTACATCTTTTAAAATTTTATAAATACAAAGCTCATTCATAAGTAAAATAACACAAATAAGTAACTAAATAATTCAAACTGAAAGTGACACTCCATGCTGTTGTCTAAAAACTATTTTTTCACAAGTTCTCCCCAAAAACAAGCAGAAATAAGTTTATAATACAAATTAAATATATAATTATACCACAAACTTTATTAAGTTAAAAAAATGTTGCACCAATTAAGTGATGAGTAGGGATGTTATGGTTTAAAATATTTATTATGAAATAATCCAAGAGTCTCTTTGCACATCCCTGTGTGTGTGTATGTATGTATTATATATAGTGTGTGTCTCATTATAAGCTGAAAGTGGCTGCGAAGAATGGTGGCTCATCGAGCCAAAAAAAATAAATAAAAAGAAGAAGAATTATTTTGCGAGACATTTCAGCAGCAGTGGGCATCGCACTAATGACACCTCTGTTAGCATGGCTAGTTGTTGCTTTGGCAGAAATAAAGTGAGGAGATAGAACTAGTGTACATTCTCTCAACATGCAGTCAATATGTTATTCACTAATGCAGCTACAGACACTGAAGAAACTCTGACGTAGAAGAAGAACTAAAATTCACGCTATGTTTATATAACGCACTGATGAATGTTCGTTCTTAGGGTTATTTGTCTGCTAAAGAAAAAAACAGCATGGAGAGAGGCGGCATGAAGACCAGAGCCAAATCAGACAAACATGCTGTTTCTTTCGCCGATGTGAGTAACAAACCGAACAGCTCTCCTCAGAAGGATGAGAAAAGCATGAAGCATTTAAGGTATTGTTTCTCTCCAAATCTGAGAATGTAATTTCTTATCGAATTACATAGTGCATGTTATTGAAATGGTACATTTATATGTTTATGTATTTTTAATAGGAAATCTCCAAGATTGCAAAAAGATGAGAAGTCCGGTGACGAGATTCACGGTGGGCGTCAGACTAGATTTTTATTTTTATTTATTTATTTTTTTACAATTTCATGCATATGGAAGATAGATTATATTTCTTCACATAAATACTAGGTATTTTGCAATGTTTTGTGCTAATTAATGAGTAATTGTGGTAGGGCTCAGAACTAATGATACGGTTATTTTAAACAATGTACAAGTCAAGTACAGTGTCTGAAAATAACATGCTTAATGTTATGTTAAAACATGCACTTTCTCAAAGTGTCTTTTTTTTTTTTTTTTTTTTCCCCTCACAGTTGAAGATGAGATTGATGGGGCAGCAGCCTCAAAAAATCTTCGTGCGCGATTACGAGAGAGAAAGGTGGACTGCAACGTGAGACGCAGCTCCAGAATCACAAGATACAAGTTTGACGCCAGGGATCAATCTGTCCTCTATGACCGGCTCATCACTAAGTATGTTGTTATTTACAAATAAATAAGAAATAATGCAAAGTTCTCTATGACATAGCTTATATTAAAAGTTTTATACCACAGTGCTGTTGAATTCTCTGATCTGATTGGTCAGAAGGTGTTGATTAATTTTCTATAACAGAAGCACTGTAGTGCCGACTGCAAGGCAAAATCCAGGTTTAAATTAATGCGCTTGTTCTAAAACAGTATCCTTTCTATAGTAACAACTGACACAGGGACTTTTGTTTGTTTGTTTGTTTTTGTTTTGTTTTTGGAAGAGTTTTCAGGATTGGAGTTTGCACGTTGCGGTTTCTCGTTAACGTGAAGAACTGCGTCTGTTTTTTTTTTTTGTTTTTTTTTTTTTTTTGTCTGCTTAACTTCAAGAAAGAGAATAAAAAAAGAGACTAGTGAGGGAACGACTGTTTATAGCTAGACTGTTTATACAGTAAGTGATAATAGGAACTAACTATGTACCTATAAATGGATAAAAAGTGTGATGTGCCATTCTTTAGTACATAAAAATTGCTGTGCTATAAAAGGAATAATACACTTTAGGTTATATGAAAATTATCAACTTAAGGTGGTAACAGAAATTCTGCTTCATGTCAGGTCACCTGTCGTTGATTATTTTCCTATAACAGCATGTTGCCAAGTGTTTCATTCCTTACATAGTGCACTGAGTTGATCTGAGCAAAAAAGTGCATTTTGGATTGCAGATGCATTATGGGTAGCTGAGTGTTTGTTCTTAAAGATGTTTTTCCCTCCAGCACTGCAGAAGCTGTTCTTCAGAAAATGGACGACATGCAGAAAATGCGCCGAAGACTGGGAAGCAGAGACTCTAAAAAGGAGGTGAGCTCCTTTTTGGCAGTACTGCGATAAGTACAGAATACATACACACACACAGCTCCTGACCGCATTTTTATTTTCCCTAACATGTAGGATCTTAGAATGTACTCTGGATCCAAGAGAAAGAGAACCACAAGGTCCTCTGAGAGAACAGACGAGGAGAGTGCTGATGAGCAAGAGAACGGCCATGATGGTAATAATTCATTAAAGATGAAGATGTTGGTGATTGATAGAGACATATTGTGCCAGGAAATGTTCATTTCAGTTTCACTTTTAAACCAAACTTATACTGAAAATCCTCTTGTAGTAATGTTTTCCAAAAGTTACACAAATTAACCATAAATTACAAACATTTCTAGAATACACTGATCAAGAGGATGAAAATGAAGATGGAGAAGGCACTGGAGAAGAAGAGGAGGACAATGACGAAGGTGACGATGATGACGACGAAGAGGAAGAAGATAATCAGAAACGCTACGAATTCAGACAGAGAAAAGCTGTTGTACGCTACCAAGCTCCTCTCGAGGGTCAGTATTAAGATACACTCTCAGAACAGCCTCAGGTCTTCATGCTCTGGATTCCACAAGGGATTGGAAACATTCCTCTGAGATTCTGGTCCATGTTGACATGATGATGCAGATTTGTCAGCTGCACACTCACATTCAAGTACCACATCCCAAAGGTGCTCTTTTGGATTTAGATGTGGTTACTGGGGAGGCCACTGTATAAATCATGTTCCTGGAACCAGTTTGAGATGCCTTACAGCATTGTCATCTAAAAGAAGCCATTATAAGATGTGTAAATTGTGGCAGTAAAGAGATGCACATAGTCAGTAACAATACTCTTAGCTTGTGGCATTCAAAAGATTGGTAATAAAGGGCCCAATATATATGCCAGGAAAACATTCCCCACACCATTACAACACCACCACCAGCCTGAACTGTTTCAAGAAAAAGATTTTTAAAAAGTTTGGAAGATACATTATTGAAGAAAACACTGCAATTTTTTTCATTCCACTGCTTGAAATACTTGGAAGCCATTTGGTCTTACCGGTTTATGCTGTCTTGTTTGTTTGTTCATTTATTTATTTATTTTCAATCTACAGAGCCGAGGAAGCAGAGTATATTTTTCCGCCGGCACTCAACCCCAACCAGGCGGAGGTATTCGTTCAGCTCCACAGCGCCATGCAGTCCATACAGCAGACGCAGAAGTAGCAGGTCACCATTGCTTTTTTTTCCTTTCTTTCTTTTTCTTTCTACATTCATGTTTTCTAGCTTAGGGATGATCTAACGATTGTATGACTCAGTGAAAAATTCTAATTGTAAATGCTAAGATTGGAATCTTAATCCTCTGGGCTACAGGTGAGGAGTGGCCACACCGGATCATGAACCTTAGTTTAATATTTAGTTCCACTTTTTCTTCCTTAGTCTGTTTTTGTCTGCTTCTTTGACTGCAGTTTTGGGAGAATTGAACCTGATGGGTAAGATTAAGTTTAATAAGGCACAGCAGCCAGTTCTTTGCAAGCACTTTGGTCTAAGAGACGGATTAAGCAGATTTGGGTGTGTTTTATTTATGCGTCACGTTTGGTGTTGGGTCATATTTGGTCATGGAAATTCATATATCACTGATCACTTTAGTATCTGTTTTGTTACATGTTTTTTGAATGTTCTTCCTCCTTCAGACGAAGACATGCCATCCACAGTAGCGACTCAACCTCCTCGTCTTCATCAGATGATGAGAAATTTGAGAGGCGGAGGAGTAAGAGTCGGAACAGGTCAACAAACAGGTAAAAGTCTCTCACTAATGAAATCCCTGTGTAGGCTGTTGTTTAGTGAAAGACAGCATGGACTGGTTTTCTGAGAACTTAACAAATCATCCTGACAGAAACTTTGCCCCAAATTTAAAAATAATATAACATGCACTTTCACTTTAACATGCATATAACATGACTTGGCATGCTGTTATAGGTAAAGAATCAACAAGGTGGTGGTATGATTCAGTCTGATGCAAAGCAGAGATAATAAGTGTTACAAACCTGAAGTTGATTATTTTCCCATAACAGCATGTTCCATTGTGTTTTATTCCTCTTATCCCACAAGTCCACAACCTTTTATCTGTTTATAGTTACATTTAACATTGTCATGTCCACTGAACAATTTATAACAGCTATGATTAAGTAAATGTGATGGTACATGGTTGTGATAGTAGATGTAACATAAATGATAGAACTAGTGTGTTAATATAAATCTAATACGTTATTCTATGTATAGTAACATCTCGTACATGGGATATGTATGGTGGACACTTCACATTAATCTAAGGCTAGTAATAAATGGTTATTTTTCAGATATTTTTGTATTACATCATGATCCTTTGTGTGTGATTCCTTACATAAAATTCTGTTTTTGGGTAGTCACAATACCAGAATTCTGATACCAGTACCAAAACCAAAACGATACTTTGGCCACAACAAATAAATCCCCACAAGCACTCACTTATCATTAGTAACATTTTCTCTAATGTATGAATCAACTAATTGAGGAAAATCCTCAATATTCATTTATAATTTCAGAACTTTAAAACTTTGTAGAATAAAAGTTGAGCTTTGTTTCCCATCAGGTGAAGAACAAAATGTTTTGGTTCTTTGGAAACTTTTGTACTGTGCTGGAGTGTTTACTACAACTATATATTTACATACAGTTCAGCTTTAGGTAAAGTGTTTAAAGGTTTAGATTTGTCCTGTAGATGTCTGCCAATGAACTTCCGGAAAGAGGATCTTTTGGGAATCCACAAGGACCGAATTAAGATCGGAGCAAGTCTTGCAGATGTTGATCCAATGCAGATTGACCAGACGGTTTGTGTATTTTTGTCTTTTTTGCATATTGTTTGAAAGAAACCAGATCTCTTTAGCTAATTGTTGATTTTACCTGGGTCTAGGTGCGCTTTGACAGTATTGGTGGTTTGAATAGACACATCTCTGCTCTAAAGGAGATGGTGGTCTTTCCTTTGCTCTACCCTGAGGTCTTTGAGAGGTTTAAGATTCAGCCTCCAAGGTAATGCACTTTACATTACAGAAATAAATGTGTGTTATTCTATTATGGCAAGATGCCTCCCCAGACACTCTCTCAGGGGCACTGAGTTTAATGAATTTAGATATTTATAAGCGGGGGTATAAGTGTCATTATTCTGACTATTAGAGCAAATGGAGCTTGCGTATAGCTGGAATTAAAGTCTGTGGGATGGTACCTTTGCTAAAGAATTTAAGTTGGGGGGAAAAAAGAATAGCTATTTTCTAAAACTTTCATGTATTTTAAGCACATTATTGTCCGACTAGTAAACATGGCATGACATGGTCCATTCCATACCTCACATCTCACCCAAAAAAAAAAAGCACAAAACTATCTCTAGGTTGAAAATTAACAATAGATTACTGCAATCCTGCAAAAGGGGTCCTCTGAATGGATTGCAGCCAATAAATAAAAACTGGTACAATATAAAGAATTTAAGAACAAAGGATGTTATTAGGGAAATGGTGAGCTTTACAGATGTATTTTGGCATTTATGAAGTACTTAAGTGATATTTATATAGTTGTTTGGTTGAGTCAAATGGGTTTGCAATGCATTATATCTTTTCCTGAACGGGTGATCTCCAGATAGAGTTCCTGACCATTCTCTTGACAGTTTGCACGACAGACGAACACAAATGGCCTGCACCTGAAAGTGCATAAAACTGTTCTAAATATACTATAGGGTTAGTAGTGCATTATCTGGTAAAGTAGCCATGAAGGGACTGGAACAAACATTTCTTTACTCTTTCACATGTTCTCTTTATTTGTATGCCAACTTCTCTATCTCAGCCACATACCAAACCTTTAAGCAGTGCCTAGCTGTTTTTATCTCCAGGTTTTCTGGTATGCAAATTGAATAGTTGCCTGAAACAGTGGAAGGATAAACCATGTGTCTTATTACCAAATGGTTAGCTTGATAGGTGTTATTTATAGACACTTTTCTCACGTTATTTTATATAATGCACTTGCAGAGGCTGCCTGTTCTATGGTCCTCCGGGCACTGGGAAGACTCTGGTGGCACGAGCGCTGGCCAACGAGTGCAGTCAGGGGGAGAAAAAGGTGGCCTTCTTTATGAGGAAGGGAGCTGACTGCCTCAGCAAATGGGTGGGAGAATCGGAAAGACAGCTCCGACTCCTCTTCGACCAGGTACATACTTTTTAATTTGTTTGCATGATACATGATTAGTTAATAGTTATCACTATATTGACCATACTGGGTTTGGTTCCAGATTTTTCTTTGGGTGTTGATCAGCAGTATTATGAATATTGGTCAATTTTTATGTTTAAAGAAGCATCATGTGTTTAGGTTATTTTTAATATTCTGCAAAGCATAAAATAATTGCAGTATATTATTTCTGTCCATATTGTGAGCTCTGCTGCTTTTTTGTCCTTTGTGATTTTACTACAGTGCAAAGTTGTTTTTTTTTTTTTTTTGTAAATAGATTTTTCAGCTACTAGTTTAATCTACTGTAACACGAGTTTTTCTGTCTTGGATTTGAAGGCATATCAGATGCGTCCATCTATTATATTCTTTGATGAAATTGATGGGATTGCACCTGTTCGTTCTAGTAGGCAAGATCAGATCCACAGGTATGTTTCACTTTTCATTTTATTTATTCAACATTTCAACACTTCTACATTTCTATTTATTTGTTTATTTATATATTTGAATTAAACTGACATAAAGTGAATTAATTGATGTTCGATTGTCTCACTGTATAAATTTTCTCCATCTGATTTTCAAGCACTCCAGGGTATGTATATGTTTATTATGTATACGTTCATTATTGTGACCCTTTGGCAACAGCTCCATCGTGTCCACTCTGCTGGCTTTAATGGACGGACTGGACAGTCGTGGTGAGGTGGTCGTGATTGGAGCCACTAACCGGCTGGACTCCATAGATCCTGCGCTCAGACGGCCCGGACGCTTCGACAGGGAGTTTCTGTTCAGCCTTCCAGACAGAGAGGTGTGTCAGAAAGCGGAAACTTTGTAATGATGTTGTCAGGGCATCAGAAACTTTGTAATGATGTTGTCAATTTTAATACTTTCTTTGGCATGAAAGAAACACATCTAACACTGTATAATTTTACACCGTGTTTTAATTGTTAAAATACTTTGATAAAGAGTTGATGCTATTTTAATAGTTTAAGTAATTTGGACACTATGACCTTTAGTAGCTACAGTATCATTAGTTATCTGCTGATAGAAAGTCTAAAACTAAAGTATAATTTTTTTTAAGGCTCGTAAAGACATTTTAAAGATTCACACACGACAGTGGGATCCGCAGCCATCAGATGCATTCCTTGAGGAACTAGCTGACAAGTGTGTTGGTAAGTCTTCTACAGCCTCTCCTTACATTACAAGGCATCTGTCCAACATGTCTCAAATACCAAATGTCACGTGTGCTGCTTTCCAAAACAAACCACTGGGTCTTTGAAAACCCTTTTTATTCTGATACTAGTGTTTCGCAAGCAATCAAATGGCAGTTAAGTTAGGAATAAAACACTTGCGTGCTGATAGAGGAAAATAATCTACGGTGTGATGCGGCTTCACATGAAGCCTGACTGTTACCAGCCCAAAGTTGATTATTTTTCGGTATCTGCACATACCTGATTGATTCATCTTATACCACTGCAATTTGGCAATGACTACAATTTATTTCTTAAAGACTGACAAGTCATATTTTTATCCATTTGTTGTTACATTTAATGTTGTGAAACATACATTCACAACATTTAATGTTGTGAAACATTAAATGTAACAACAAAAGTTTTTTAAAAGTTAATAAAATTAAAAAAATACACCTCTCACTGTTAAAGTGCTGACACTCCAGACTCCTTCCATAAATGTTACACAATTGTCTCCTTAGAGTACACTTCACCATATGTACAATTTTACTTTTTTCCTTCCGAGCCCATTTTTAGTCTGTTTTGTATAGTAAACATTGTCAGAGCTGCTGCTTTATAGAACAATAATCAACACCTGCTGCCCAATCAGAATCAAGAATTCAACAGAACTATAAACATATTCAAATAATTAGTAGATGATTATCATAGAAAATCATCTCCAATTTGTGCCTCTCACAGGTTACTGCGGCGCAGACATTAAAGCAGTGTGTGCGGAAGCAGCCCTCTGTGCCCTGCGCCGCCGCTACCCCCAGATCTATAGCTCCTCGCAGAAGCTCCTTTTGGATGTCGCATCTATCAGCGTGCAAGGTCGTGACTTCCTGTCTGCCATGAGGAAGATTGTGCCTGCATCCCAGCGGGCTGTGGCGTCCCCGGCCAAAGCCCTGACACCTGTCATTCAGCCCCTGCTGGCTAACACACTCAGTGATGCCATGAAGGCCCTGCAGAAGGTTTTCCCTCATGTGGAACAGGGCGTCAAGAAGAAGAAGGACAACAACAGTATGTTAAATAATTGATGATTGTCACCTATGCTCTCCTGAATGGACCTTGGGTTTATTTATATGGACATTTTACATGGCCTTTCATTAAGGAATACTCAACATATATGATAAATTAATTATCTAATCTATAGTCCTATATAGTCCTATAACAGTACATGCCTAAGTGTTTTATTTCTTACTTATTGGGCACTTAAAAATAAATGGTTATCCATATTTTGTTTTAATTTTGTGGTATAATGCTCAGACAAAGATTGTCAGTAATTGCTTGTCTATTTTTTGCTGTAGATTGTGCGGGTGGCGTTTTAGACGAATTGCTGCACAGTGATGATGATGCCTCTGCTATGTGCACTAGTAATCCTGCCCAGACTAATACGGGCCCAACTGGCTCCTTTCTCCATTTAACCAAGTCAGTGTTCAACAACAGTTTAATATAACTTAAGAGATACTTTCTAATGAACAGAAATTAGAAAGTATCTATTAAGTTATCTGTTAAGTATCTCTTAAGTGTTGTTAGACTAGTCAGTAGAGTTCATGCTTTTTGATTGTGTTTGTATGATGCAGGAGTGCTATCCAGGAGCCAACCACGTTTAGGCCCCGGCTGCTGCTCTGTGGGAATTTGGGCTCAGGGCAGAGCACACACCTGGCCCCTGCAATGCTGCATACCCTGGAGAAGTTTACTGTCTACACACTGGACATGGCGGTGCTTTTCGGGGTCAGCACTACCAGCCCAGAGGAGGCGTGTGCACAGGTACATCATATACACACTCCACTGTCCAATAATGCTATCCTTCTGACCAATCAAACTGTGCCTGTCCCTTTAATAATCTGATATATTGCAGTAGATTACATACAGCTTCGGCTGCTTGGGTAGGTGTATTTGTCTAACTGTCTGTCTGTATGTCTATTTATCTATCTGTTTGTCTATTTATTTGCATGGTTAAGTTTATCTATTATCAGTTTTATGTTGGACAAATTAAAACTGGTACCTGATACAGACATGTAGCTTTAGTAGCATGCTTTGACATTTATTTTATCAGTGCTTCATTTTACCTCTTGCTATGTGTTATATAGTTTATATTTGTAAATATTAAATAGAAACAAGTTTTGTTAAATGCAGCACTACTGTTTTGCTGGCATTTGTGATGCATGTCATGTAGGAAATATTCTGATGCTATTTTTGCCATATGATCAAGTGTTGGACATCGTGATTAACGTCTGCTCTTGTCCAAGTTTCCCAAAAGCACCATGGTGCCAAACAGATGTTGCTATCAGTAAACGTGTCCAGAATGACTCAACGTACCATGCTGATTATTATGAGAAATGTAGCTCAGTGGTTTCTGATTGTATCATTTATGTGTTTTATCCTCATCCAGCTGTTCTGCGAGGCTAAGAGAACAGCTCCAAGCATTCTGTACATACCACACATGCAGCGCTGGTGGGACACGGTGAGCTCTGCACTCAGGGCCACCTTCCTCAGCCTCCTGCAGGACATCCCATCCTTCTCGCCCATTCTCCTCCTCGCCACGTGCAGCCTGCCGTATCACAGCCTCTACACAGAGGTACGTATGACCTTCTACCAGAGCTCACACCACTGCAGCTGCCTCACCCACCAATTGCTAGGATTTTTTTGTGTTAAAATGCCTGCGAGGATTTTCTAGTTGGCAACACTGGCACCTCTGGATTGACTGGTAAATGTAGATAATACATTTCTAAAGAAGAATATTATTGTAGGATGTTGGACCTGGAAATTTCTTACCACTGTATTTGCTTTTTTGTTTGTTTGTTGCATTACTGTAGGTGCAGGATCTGTTTCGTATTGAGTACGGAGAGGTGTTCAATGTCCCGCTTCCCACTAAAGAGGAGAGGCACAAATTCTTTGAGGATCTCATTCTGAACCAAGCTGCCAAAGCTCCACTATCTAAAAGAGAAGCAGGTATGTGTTATCAAGTTAGTCAATCAAAACAATGTTTATACAGTTAAAAGGTTCATTAAATAAATTAAAGTAGTTCAAATAATTTTTTTCTCACTGATTAATGGCTCATGCCTAATCTGGAACTGTTCCATGCTTTGCCTGTAAAAAAAAGAGCTGTCTGGGAATATATCTTTATGTATAACTACATACATGCCAGCTTAGTAAGGTGCAGGACCACCACAAGTCGCCAGAACAGCATCAGCACTCCTTGACAGAGATTCTACAAGTGTCTGGACCCATACTGGAGGGATGAACACGCTCACATTCTTACAAAAGATATTCACTCAACTAGTGTTTTGATGATGATAATGGAGTGTGCTGTCTAACATGTCACTCCGAAGTCTCCAATTGGGGTTCAGTTGGGTTGAGATCTGGTGACTGTAAACATTTACATCATGATGATTTACATCATTTTCATCCTTATCAAATCGTTCAGTGAGCCCTCGTGCCCTGTGACTACGTGGACCCTAACTATGGCAAAAAATACATCTCACAATAAAACTGATCTTTTTTTTTCCCCCCCCCTTTAATTTGTCACCCAAATTTGAATTTATATAGTAAAAGATCTCAGTGAGAGGTAAATCTTTCTCAGCCATGCACTGGTGTTGATTACTTAACTACTCTGTGTATTAGGAACATTCAACATCTGATTTACATAATGCAGGACCTTGTCAGTGGAAAGGAGTAATAGAGGTCATATGAATTCAGTTTGCATGAGATAAAAGCATTTTTAACGAGTTCCAGATTAATTGTAAATGTATGTTCTCCTCAGTTCTCCAGGCTCTGGAAGTTCTCCCAGTGGCCCCTCCACCTGCTCCTCGCCAGCTGTCTGAGCAAGAGCAGCAGAAATTAGAGGAACAGGAAGAGGACACACTCAGGGAACTCCGCCTCTTCCTGCGTGATGTCACTAACAGACTCGCTCAGGACAAGCGCTTCAAGGCCTTCACAAAGCCAGTGGACACTGAGGAGGTCAGTGTTCACATTAATAAAACGTGTGTTTTATTACTGTCACTGTGTTTTAGTTAGAGTATTTTAGCTAGATGATAATATTCAAGTCCACAAATCTTGTCCTTTTGCTCCTTGGAATCTCCAGGTTCCCGATTACACTACAGTCATTAAGCAGCCCATGGACCTGTCCACAGTCCTCAGCAAAATCGACCTACACAAATATGTCACTGTGAAAGACTACCTTTACGATGTGGACCTGATCTGGAAGAATGCTTTGGAGTATAATCCAGACACCGATCCCTCAGGTGAAGTAGAAATGAAAGAAAGAACGCCAGTGAATAAAGCTTAGTTGCAAAGACCTACAGTTTCACAAAAAATATATTGTTCAGTGTTACAAAGATTTGGTTTGTTTTTTGGTTTGTTTGTTTCAGATCGCCTGATCAGACATCGTGCCTGCACACTCAAGGACACTGTTCATGCCATCATCAAAGATGAACTGGACGAAAACTTTGAAAAGATTTGTGTTGAGATCAAGGAGTCCCGCCTGAAACGAGGTTCTGATTTATTTATTACAGTCACAGATCATTTCTTTGTCTTTGTTGTCTTGCACTAAATAGAATGCCTAAATAATAAAGACACTAAAGCTGTACTGGCATACTACTTAGTAGAGCAGTATGTGGTTTGGGATACACTCCTAAATGTAATATATAATCATATCTTGTGTTTGTTTGTGAATCACAGACTCAGTCGTTCAGTTTAGAAGCCTAACTGGGTTTGCTGTCCGAGATCAGAACACAGCAGCAAAAGCAAAGAGTAGCAAGCCAGCTGTTATGATCTGTCGGTGTGCTGCTCGTGGTCTGTGCAGTGAGCTTACAGGTTGTCCGTGAGGCTCTATGCGGCTTTGAGTCTGGTTATCATGAGCTATCTGGCTCAAAGACAGTTGACTTGGAAGGGCTTCACTTTTAGGGTGCGTGCGGTTCCCTGTCAAGTCGCATCAGACATTTGCGGAAATTCGGTATTCTGATGATGTAGGATGTATCTGAGCTGGCATTATGGCATTCAATTCAAATCCAACCGCTCTGAATTACTGTGTACTTATCATCCTTACTGTGAATTACTGAGAATTAATATTACAGGATTCGTCAGGGTGACTCACAGCAGCTCATCATGTGCATCAGGTTTTAGAGGATGTTTTCTCCCCTCGTGCAACTTTATTTTTTATTTTATTTATTTTTTTGTAGACTAATTTTAAATGTAGCTTTAAAATTGAATGTTGTCTTGGATGGACTCTGGGATTAACCTAATGTTCATTTTCAGGCTGTACATCATCCAGGTTTACGCCTTCGTATTACCATGTTCTGCCAAAAGTTCCGGCATCATCGGAGCCAAAGACTAGTGAGAGTGGCCCTTCCAAAGATGTGGCCCCTGTTACAACAACAGTGACTACACCAAAACAACCAGGTAATGGGCTCTCAGCATGTTATATCAGTTGGCAGCTCCTGCATTTTTATCACTTCCTGAATGTGGCTTAAGTGTTGAATCTCATGTTCACTATTATCCATTCTTCATTTCTGTAATAGTATTTCAGAATTTTGTTATACATGCTGAAGAAGAAATATTTTTGCTTCTTTATAGCTGTACAGAAGAAAAGGAGGCGCAGGAGGCTCTGGAGCAATGGGCTTATGCGCCGTAAGAAGTCCACACAGTCACACACGAAAGACTCAAATGGAGCCGAGTCAGATGAAGGTGAAGACGATGACGAGGATGAAGATGAGGGAAAAACAGCAGAGAGGGTAGAAGCAGAGCAAGATGTAAATGAGTCTGAACAGATGGATGTGGACAACAAGGAGAATGGTCCTACTTCGACAGAGGACAGGAGCGAAAACCTGGAAGCTGTGCACAGCCACAACGGACACATCAGCAGTGCGGAAGGAGATTGCACCGATTCCTCTGTGGATGGGATGCAGAATGGAAAATCTTCTCCTGGAATTCTGGATGGAGAGAGTGGAAACAATGGTGAGGTCCAACCAATGGAACACACAAGTGATAAGAGGGTGGAGCCTAGTGCAGAGGAAGATGCAGGGATAGGTGAGTCATATCGTATCTTGGGGGCGTGCTGTTATAGGAAATAATGGTGTGATGAAGTAGAGTTACGGTTACCGCCTTGTGTTATTTTCCAATAACACAAGGTCCTGAAGTGTTTTATTCCTCTTATACCACAGCCATTTTTATCAGTTTATTTAATGTTGTGGAACATCCTCAAGACAAGTTAGCTCCTGTTATCAATTGCATTGCTTTTTTTTATAGCAGCTATAAACAGTCCTGTAATTAACTTCTCTCTTGATGTTAATAAAACAAAAATGCAGCTTGTCATGGCACTGAGAAACCAGAAAGCGCAAACTACTTCTTGAAGACTGAAATCAAAGCACTGACACTGGAGACTCCTACACAAACGGCCAAATAAACATCTCATGCAAAATTTATTAACAGTTACACACTTTTTTTTTTTTGTTTGTTTTTTTTAAATCAGTTTATATGGCACATGCGCACAATACAAGTCCCTTTGTCAGTTATTATAGAAATGATAATGTATTAGAACAAGTGCTTTTATATAAACCAGAGATTTATGTGACTTTGCAGTCAGAGCTGCTGTTATAGAAAATTAAGACCTTCTGACCAATCAGGCAACAATTTGACAGCGCTGTGATGTAATTATTATTCATTCACATAATAGGGGAGAATGTACACTTTTAGCAAGGCACGTTATTTTGTACTATTTACTAAACAAGTACAATCACATGAATGATTGTGTTGATGCTGGTGTATATATTTATTTTTTAGAGAAAGGGATGAGACGTATGACCAGAGGCTTAAAGTTGCAGGCTCAGCAGCAGAAGCTGCTCAGTGTGAACACTGCCATGAAGATCCTGGAGCAGACGAGCCAGCCACTCATTGTGGATCACAACAAGCTAAAGGTGAACCCTTAATAAGGAGCCCTTATTAGAGGGCCAGATATAAGTGTTGCAGGGCTTAGATTCCAACAATTTCCACCATTAAGAGTGAGATAGTTGTAGGAAGAACAGACCTAAGAATACTGCCTTAGGGCCATTCCACACTGGCTGCGTAATCAATAATTTGTACAAACATTCAGAACAAAATACATGTTTGTTTAGTGGACACACTGAGTACAGAAAATGATGTTCTGTGACAGCGTTTGCATTTTTCAGATGTGTTTAAAACTGACTGTAAAAAAAACAGGACAAGATCACATTCAGATTGTTGTAGTTTCCTAACTTGGTCCAGTAACATTTTATCATCCTCATCCACTTTTTTCCCCTTTTTGCAAACTTGTTTTTGGAAGTACCGCTTGCTATTTTCAGTTATCTGATTGACGTTATGATTCCTGTACTTTTGCTGGACTAGAAAGCGATGAGTGAAACAAGTGCTCCTAAATAAAGGTCTCTTGGGTCTTCTGATCAGCTGCTCTTAACTGTTGCCAGGTCCAGATTTAAGCATAGGGGTGACCGTGCCTTTAGGAAGCTGGCCCTAAGCTTTTGAACAGTTTACCTCTGCATGTCAGAGCAGCTTCAACTTTATCTGTTTTTAAAACTCAGTTAAAAACACATTTCTTATCTCTGGCTTTTAATTATATGTAAATTGGTCGCTGAGGCATGTTGGATATTTCAACTTCATGTTTGTTATATATATTTATCTTTGTACAGCAAATTGGTCAACTGTTGTCTTTGTGATTTATAAATAATGTAAATCAAAAACCAGTAAGTCAAAACCAGGAATTTGAAAAATGCATGATTCTCATTTATTCCAACTAATTAACCAGAAATATTTTAATGCAAGATATTCCTATATATAGAGCACAGGGAGTGTTCTAGTAAAATGGTAATAATCAGGAGCAGTATTTGATCTCTTGTGTCTCCAGCATTTCGTTAGTGAACTGTTGAAAGTAACACATTGTATTTTGTTCTCAGGATCTTTTGCAGAAAGTGGTTGTCAAGACTGAGGGTTACGAGGTTGACCGTCTAGAGAAGCTTTACGCTCGTTTGTGCCAGAGCATCTACAGACACAGGAAAAACCACGACAAGACTGCACTTGTACAGGTATGGCGTGTGATTTTAAAAACTGATCGAGTCTGCCTTTTTCTTTTCTTGTATAGAAGATTTTTTACATATGCCATGACACAGTTCACATAGGAGCTCTGCATTTTAACATGGGAAAACTATAGGATACATAAATACATCAAAGAAGCAGTCTTCTTCACCAACCAAAAAAAAAAAAAAAAAGATTTATGTAGATGTTTTTAATCTCATATTACCCGACACCCCTGAAAGTCCTGTCCCTTTCCCTCCATCTCACACTGGTCATTTGGCTGGTAATCTCCTCTCGAATTTCATTTGAAGGACGTGTTGATTGAGAATGGTTTGAGTTCATTCATGTGAAATAAAATCTATGAATGTATGTTCAACTTATATAAATCTTATAAATATAGATAAGCTTTTACAGATGCACCAAAATTTCAGCTAATGTAAATGTTTGCTCAAACTTTTTTGCATAAAAAAATATTGACAGGAAAAAAAAAAGGATTAAATAGGCCTACAATAAAGTTTCTCAAACATTTCACAAGCAGTGGTAATGATAATTAGAAAGTGAACAAAAAAATGCTGTTTGGTTTCTAAACACAGAATCATTCAAACATTTTAAGATGCAAGTCAACAGTGAAAAAGTTCAGCTGTGTGGAACCATGTCTCAGTTTCTCAGAAGGACATTAAACAGGAGATTTCTATAATGGACTATATTGAAAATGTACTTTTTTAAACTCCTGCTCCAACTTCACCCCTTTTCATGAGACTACACATTATTCCTTATTCTTGGCAAGTCTGCATGTTTTAAATGCAAAGAATTGCACAGACATGTATACACTAGTGTTTATTTTATTGAAATGTGTTAAATGCTGTTTATACGAGTTAGTTCTGATCCATTAATTTGATTGGACAAGTGGCGTTCCAAAAGTGCTGATATTTAGTATAACAGTGGTATAGCACTTCACTGTGTGTCACTCCACTTGTCTGTGTTCGCAGCATAACATTCCGATTTTAGCAATAGTTCGTTACACAGATACTGTTACTACACTTACTACGGGCTGTCAGTCAGTCTGCGCGTTGGCGTCGCAACATGCAATACTATCCGGCTGTGGCTTCTTTGGAAATGAGTTCTTTTGATGGAGCAAAAATAAACAAAATATTTGGCCATATTGTGTCTGAAATGTCAGTTACTCAATATTAATTTGGTGAACTGTTATATGAAAGCAGTATTACACTCGCACTCGTGCTGTTGTACTGAATATCAGTATGCATGTGATTACCTACGGTACGAGGCCATACGGCCGAATCACAGCTGAGCCGATTTTCATTAAACAAACAGCACTCTTGCTCATGCGATATTTCATAACTGTAAAACTGAACTAATTATCATCCTGTTTTATTTCTTTACAGGAGATGGCAAAGGAAGTGGAGGAGTTTTCATAGTTTACTTAAACAGTGCAACTAATATTCCTGCATAGTTCTAAATTATATTTTACTACAGTGATTAAAAACCTGAGTGATGTATATTTCTTATATATTCCTGTTATATTAAAATTTTTGTCAGCATTTTTCTGTCTTGTGGTTTTCTTCAACATATCCATATGCATGCAATTATTGTACCCTTTCACACTGTGGGAGTGTGTGTGTGTGTGTGTGTGTGTGTCTGGTCTGCACTTGGTAATAATTGAGTCGTTTTACTGATGCTGTTTGAAAACTTTCTCTGTGGGTGATTTATCTCTAAGCGTATCATGGATCATAAAAATGAAAGACAAAGCGGGTGTTTGCTGTGATGGGGAAATTCCGTGTGCTGGTTTCCAGACGCAGCGAGTCACGTGACCGCTGTGGGTCTCATTGGTCGGTTACGTGGGTAAACCTCGGAAGTTTTCAGCAGCCGATTGACTCCGTCTGGACGCGGTGCTGTGCATGACCGGACCCCAGCAGGTTACTTAACGTGTTTTTTCCTTCTGTTTGCATGTTGATTTGCAAAAAACTTTGAACGTTTTATGACCTTTTTTGAAGTCGCGGCGGGGAGTCGCCTGGCGATGACGTAAACACGTAACACTGACAGCGGAGACGCCTGATTATTAAAAAAAACTGGCATTAAAATGAGGCTCAAATTATCGCCGCGTTTGATTATCAAATGGTGTGCTTTTGTTAGGGTTTGTACACTCGGTTGCAGATGAACAGACATCAAGGCGTGCTACGGAATTGTATTTCGTGTCGCCCTGCATCTATCGCATAGCTAACATCCAGCGTTTTAGACTGCGACCGTAGAAAAGCGCTGACCCCGCCGCCGAGGAGCAGCTAGTTAGCTTAGCTTAAGCTTAGTTAGCTTCATTACTGCAGTCTGAACCAGTGAAGCGAAGCGGGCTAGCTTTTAGCATTCTCAAAAAAAAACCCCTTGGGCTTGTGCTGAACAGCGAGAGGTCTCCCCGGTGAGTTTACAGCAGCTTAGCATCCTCGTGTTCAGTCCTGAATGACAGCCAGAGGCTAACTGTCTCAAAACACAATATCTAAATCCAAGTTTTAGCCACTTACCTGCAAGCGTTATACATCACTTATAACGGCTAATAACGCACTGCTGTGTGAACGAGTGGAAGAAGTAACGACCTGTAATATTTCCATAACATACAGGCTGGTTTTTCAGGTTCATTTTGGCTCTGGTTTCCCGCACTTTCTTTTCTTTTCTTTCTTTCTTTAAAAAAAAAAAAAACTCTATACTATTACATTTCTTCTATATAACCTAAATAAATTCAGGTTCATTTAAATAGATATGATGTGAAAGACAAGTAGTTGCTTACCTGTTTATAACACAGTTTAAGGACAACTCCACCCTGAAACACATTAATTATATTTATATTATTTGTGATGTTGTTAGTAATTCTAGTGATAATTTGTTCTCCTTGTTTTATCTTTGTTTATTCCTGTGGGAAGTGGGGTTGTGTCCCGTGCTGATGTCACAGGGAGACATTGCTACCAGGTTATAATGTGCATGATGGGCAGATTTTGCTGCTCCTAAAAACGAACAAGCAAGAGCTTCTTTTCTCGATCACAATTTGTGATCAGCATCATAGTACAGAGAAGTCCAGCACAGAAGTAGTGACTTAAAGGTCCAGAATGCAATGCAACTATACGACATAGTTACGCTGATGCTGCCTTCAAGTCCTCCTCTGGAGTTCTTGCGTAAGAGGTCAGAGGTGGTGATTATGACATGGTTTGCGATCGGGTGGTTTTGGTTGTGAGGAAACAGCTTCTGTTTTTATTTATGTATTTATTTTTGTTTTTAATTTTCCTTACTGAAAGAAAATAAAGAGCTGAACAGTTAACATGCAAAGTTACCAGGTAAATCTTGCCATCTGCTTCAGGTGCCACATTCATATTGGGGGCCATCATGACTTTTTTTGTTATTGACACGCCCCTAATCCGGAAAGGTGGGGTTCATAGAAAAATACAAGTTCCTGAGTTGTATGTATGACATTGAGGAGACGTTCATGTGCATTCACCTGGTGTTTACGATATTTCTGGCAGGACTTGAAGGCAAGTTATGACAGAGCCTTGGACCTGGCTAGTTAGCGATCTGCGAGATGACGAGCTCAGTGGTGTTGCGGGGTTTAGCATAAAAGTTGAAGCTTTGGAAGCTGACTTGTTTGAGCAGAGTGTACAGATGACGAGGAGGTGAGAGAGCTGGACAGACTAAAGGGCTAAAGTGCTGCTGCATCGCTCTCTTTAGGTAGAGATGAAGTGAGTGCTAAATCCAACTGGCGCCACTATCAAACGGCTTTGTGGGTAATGTAGAAAACCATAGACCATGTCAAAGAAAGAAGTTTAAACTAAAAAGTCAATACTACACAGTAAATCTTAGACATGATTGAAGAAAACATGTTAATTATAAAGATTAATATGCTAATTGTTCATGATGGATTTAGCTTACTAACTAAAATTTAAGTATTTCAAATGTGATGTTTATCTGATTTTTTTCTTCAGCAGATGTCATATTGGAGTGGGCCAAACTTTTAGCATGTGAATACAGTTTCTTGCCGCTTCAGAGAGTCTTTGCCATCTCAAAGCCTATCTGGTGCTACAGACACAATGTCGAGCCGAAGGAAGTCCACCACCCCCTGCATGGTGCTTCCATCAGATGTAGTGGAGCAGGATCTGGATATGGAGACCCTTGCAGGGGAAGAAGGAGTCGAAAACACTGCTGAAGGCCCTACAGAAGGCATAGTGGTTCCTTTGGACAGTGAAGGAGGTGAGAGTTGGTATCCTGGAGTCAAGAACCTGGGAACCAGTTTCAAAAGTATGCACTCATAATTTTTACCAGGTACATCTATCATATGGGTGCACTTTGTAGACAAACAACTACTGAATAGCCTATCTATGGAAAGGAACCACCATAGTCACCGCTGACCAGATATTATTTGGGTGATGGCCCATTCTAAGAAAAGCTCATTTTCATAATGGTTAATTTTGTCCTTGAACAGTGTGTATTGGTCATCCTCTACCAGCATGCTGTTGGCTGGAGTCTTTTGGTTGGCAGACTGTTCTTCTGGCAATGCCAGGCATCAGGAGAACTGCTGTGGAAATGGTTCACCACCAAAATAACACCTAGTCAGGTCTCTGTTTATTGATTGATTGGCTGGAATGTGCTTTGCAGCATGAAGGCTGCCACAATTAATATCACAAAAATGCGCTTCTATAGTAGATGTACCTGAATAAATGGCAGGTGAATTTAGCTACAGCATACATTTACTTAATAATACTGCCACAGAGTTTATTCTGTAGTTGTCATGCAAAGACTGAAAATGTTGTTTCCTATTCTCAGAGCATGAAGACAGTTTAAGCCATGCTGCAGGAAAACGCCCAAGTCAAACTGCTGTAGAGCAGTCAGTCACAGATCTGACTGCTGAAGGAAATGTTCAGGCTGAGACAGAGGACAGCGAAGACCCTTCCGTCACTGGGATTTCTCTCAGCAAAACTCCTATCATGAAAAAGAAGCCTGAACCCAAAAGAATAGCCGTGTCTCTCAAAGGGGCAGAAGAGGGCGATTCATTAATTGAAAGCGAAGGGGATCCAGAGTCAATGGAAGCATCCTCCATTACAGCAGACATGACAAACCCAATTCTTGGTGATTCCACGAAACCTGGCATGTTTGTTGGCATTCCCAATCCATCTCCTGCAGAGCAAAAGAAGCCAGTTGTGAACCCTGCTACAGTCCTTCCTGCTGGCCTTGCCCAGGTCCTGTCAGCCTTGCAGGCCCAGCAGAGTGCTCAGGCTCAGCTCCTGATTCCAGTGAGCAGCATTCCGACCTACAATGCGGCCATGGACACGAATGCACTGCTGGTGAACACGTACAAGAAGTTCCCTTACCCATCTGTGTCTGAGATTATGGGCCTGGCAACCCAGACCAAGTTCTCAGAGGAGCAAATAAAGATCTGGTTCTCTGCTCAGCGTTTGAAGCACGGTGTGAGCTGGACGCCAGAGGAAGTTGAAGAGGCTCGAAGGAAACAATTTAATGGCACGGTCCACACGGTGCCCCAGACCATTACAGTCATTCCAGCTCACCATCTCTCTGCCACTAATGGTCTCCAGTCGATCCTTCAGACTTGCCAAATCGTGGGCCAGCCAGGCCTGGTTCTGACGCAGGTTGGCACTGCAAACAGCTTGCCAGGCACCACCCCTATCACACTGACTGTTGCAGGAATGCCAAGTCAGAGCCAGGCATCTAAGATCACGACTAGTCAGACCACCTCTGCCGTTAGTGAAACAAAAAGAGCCACAACGGTCCAGCCACCATCGCTGACTCCTCAGGAGAGCTCTGCCCTCAACGCTGATCACTTTGGCCTGCGCCCAAAGAAGTCAAAGGAGCAGCTGGCTGAGCTGAAAGCCAGCTACATGAAAAACCACTTTGCCAGTGATGCCGAAATCGCCAGGCTGATGAAGCTGACCAACCTCACCAAAGGCGAGATCAAGAAGTGGTTCAGCGATACCCGCTATAATCAACGCAATTCCAAAAACAACCACTTCAGCGTACCCCATGACAGCTCCAGGGCCAACAACAGTAGTGCCACCATTGTTATTGACTCTAGTGATGAGACCCCTCAATCCCCTACACCATCACCTGTCAAAGAGAAGGAGACCCGCAAGACCTGGAACCCATTTCCAGACTTCACTCTGCAGAAGTTTAAGGAGAAGACTCCAGAGCAGTTGGTGATTCTAGAGGAGAGCTATCAAAAATGTGACACCCCCACGGATGAAGAACTGAGTCGCCTGAGGGCCGAAACAAAGCTCACCAGGCGGGAGATTGATGCTTGGTTCACAGAGAAGAGGAAAACTCCTGTCACCGAGTCATCTGAACAAAAGACAGATGAGATGGATGGTAAGCCCTCTCAGAGTAAAGGTAACCAGAGTCCACCTGGAGGAAAAAAGTTGCCCAAGGAAAAGATCACGAAGAAAACTCCGGAACAGCTTCATGTCCTCAAGAGTGCCTTTGTACGCACTCAGTGGCCATCTGCCGAAGAATATGACCAGCTAGCCGAGGAAAGTGGGCTTCCCCGGTCTTACATTGTCAACTGGTTTGGGGATACCAGATATGCCTGGAAGAACGGCAATCTTAAGTGGTACTTCTATTATCAGAGTGGCAACTTAGAGGGTCTGAATGGCAACAAGGGCAGGAAAAGGAGGATTCGAAACCGTGGCTGGGGGAGGTCCCGCAGCAGGAGAGCCAGAAAATCAACAGGTTCAGAGAAGTCCCCACCAATGAAGTTCAAGACAGGGAAAGAGTTTCTTAAGGAATACTACTTGAAGCACAAGTTTTTGAACGAGCAAGATCTGGACGAGCTGGTAGCGAAGTCGAACATGAGTTACGAGCAGGTCAGGGAGTGGTTTGCGGAGGTTGGCAGGAAGGTGGATATGGGCGCAGATCCTTTTGAAGATAACACGGGTAATGAGCAAGAAGAGGAGGAGTCAGAGGGGGAGAACGAGATGACGGTTGAAGAGCAAGGGCCCTCAGCCGCTGGTGATGATGATTGCGATGATGATGACGAGGATGATGAGGATACTGATGATAGTGATTCCTGGGAGCCCCCACAAAGCGTTAGAAAAACCTTGTCAGGGTCTGAGGAACACTGATTCATCAGCTCATTTGCCTTCGGAAATAATCAAGGTTTGTGAAAAAGAGAGTGACTGTGAGGATCCAGTTACAACTTATTGACTAATCCTGCTTGCGCCGCTTTTACGTTTCTCACTTTCTTATTCAAGCTTACTGTTAGTGTTTGTTTAATGAAATTTGCAGACACGAATTGAAAAGCCTGGTTCTGTCGAATTTAAGATCTCTTTCACAAACTCAAGTTATCTCTCAGCTCTGTTCATCTATGAACAGTATTGCACACAAAATGAAGAATCCTGGCCCAGCTAGTCTGTACCTTCAAATGTGCAATTTGACTATAATTAAAAAAAAAAAAAAAGGAAGAAGACCTTTTATTTCAGGATATGGGCAGAATCTTTTTTTTTTTAAGGAAAAAAAACAATCCTCCCTTTGCCACAAGGAGGATCCATGGTGCCAAAGTTACTTTTTCTGAATGTTACGGTTCCCGGTTTTGTGAAAGAAAATAGCTAATCAAGAAAGTATGTGTGTATGTATCTAGAGAGAGAGAGAGAGAGAGAGAGAGAGAGACATGCACAAAAATTTGGGCACTTTTTGTTGGTGTTTAAAAAACCCTGCCTCTTAAGCCATCTAATGGCATCAAGTATGAAAATATGTCTTGTATGAAATCTGTTGGAATTTATTCTACAATAGCAGTAGGCAAAACATATTCAACTTCACTTATTGATCTACTGAGTGTTATATGAAAACGAATACAGCACAACCAGTGAAGATCTGTAGCTCTGATTACCAGGAGGTGCTCTGGTGTCATGTTGGTCGACTTTCGTAGGATTTCGAGTTTCTCCTTGGGAGTCTGAGATGATGGAGAACGGCTGCAGAAGACTGTTAGCGGACTGTTATCAGTGCCTGTACAAAGGAGTGGGACTGTGTTTTTTCCTCATGCACCGTTTAAACCGGACTCTTTTAAAGCCCTTTTTTTTATTTGTGGTTTGCCAATTCTTAACAAATGGTCGTTTGTATTTCTCATGTGTACCTGAAGCTTAACCCTTATGTTCTGTTTGACCTATTTAAAATTTCTAAGTTGAAAGTTGAACTGATCTCCTTCTTGCCTCAGTTTCTCTAATGAACAGCCTTTTTTAAAGAAATATTTATATTACATAGATTCTATTCAGGTCTATTTAGCCTGGGAAAAACCAGCTGGCGTTAAAGTGTTAAATGTAATATTTTTATAAATATCAAAAATCAAATGTGATTTTAGTTAGTTATGGTTCCTTCATCTCTTACCTGGATGCTTTTAGGGGTTTTAAGTGTCCATGTGCATAAATTTTGAGTATATTTCTAATAATATATATTTAATATGATGCATCCCTTTGCAAAAATGGATTGTTTTGCTATATAAAATCAAAATTCCTTGTTACACTGAACAGAACATGAGGGTTAATGGGGAAAGGGGGCTTTGCTTCACATTTGAAACCCTAAGGCATCTGTTATATAGATAAGGGCCCCACTTTTTAATAATAACTAATATTTTTTGGTCAGTTTGATTTTCTGGGAAAAAGACATTAATGATTTCTGTACCCTGGATTTTTTTTTTTTTTTTTTTTTTTGAAAAACTGTCCCCTCTTATAATATTGCATGCTGCAGCTGTTGAGAGGATGAGGAAAAAAGATTGCTCATTTTGTACATACGTTTTATGGTTGCATTTTATAAGTCGTTTTAAGCAATTTTATAAGTTTGTATTTATGATGATGATGATGATGATGACAAATCCCTCCTTGGCCTAAGTGGAGTGCTCATATGGTGACCCTTTTGTGTGCTCTGAATTGTTAGTGTGATTTTTAGAAGAGTTTTGCCTAAAACTCCATGTGAATTGTTCTCTTGTTGGTGAACATTATTGCCTGGTGTCCTCCATGTGATTCTGCACTTGTAGTGTATTGTAGACAAGAGATACACGATTATAAGTATTGTCTGAAAAAAGTCACACACCTTTCTGCAACCTATCCATAAAAACAAAACAAAACAAAACAAAAAAAATTTAAGCAAAATCTTTCATCTAGATTTTAAAATGATGCATATGCTTTTTTTCTTTCCTGAATGTGTTCTGTGAAGTGCAGCAGTATGTCTGTTGCCTCCTTACATCTGTCACTAGTCATGTTAACAGCAGTACATTTACACATGATCAACTAGAATCACTGTAAGGCTCAGTAAAGCTCATTTAGATCCACAAATATGATCGGGCACCATCATGGAGGTAACTTGTGAAATCATACCGAGCCTTAAAATTGAATCGGTGGCAGAAGCTTTATTTTCCAGAGCCATACGCCTTGTGCAATGCTTTTAATTTAAAACTGTTTTAATAGGCTGTGGCTTGATTTAGACAGAAGATATATTTTCTACTTGTTTGAGGATGACAATAAATTTAGATGAAAACCCGTGTGTGTGTCATTTTCCTAGTAGAAACTGTAATTATATTTCAGGGCTCTTGCGCAGATCTGTAAAAGTTTGGACGTAAAAGTACTCATTTCTGCTCCCAAGTGGTGAAACAGAAAAGCATTCACCCAAGCACTGGGAGATGGCAAGTTCAAATTGTGTTAATGCCACAGACATTCGTGGCTGGAAGCCAAGGGTCAAAATGGCAGTGCTTTCTGGGTTTATGAGCTCATGTATGTGGAAGAGGGTGGATAGTGCGTTCCTCTGAGTGTGTTACACTTCCCTGTGATGCAGCATGAGCAGCAGAAAAGACGCGGCTGGCTGGCTTCGTGTGTCTCAGAGGAAGGCCTTCACCCTTCATCCTCCCTGGCTGGTAACGGTCGTATGATAGGGGAGAGCAGGGTGGTGGGTGGGAATTCGTTGGTTGACCAAATTGGGGAGAAAATGGGGCGTAAAAAGTACTAATTTCCAGACCTGGGGGGGGGAGAAGGTTGTGTGAAAGATGTGATTTTTTTTTTTTTTTTTTTTTTTTTAATGTGAAAGTAAATTATATGGTACTGGACCTTATGTTATTCTTTGCACTAAAATCTCTTATGCAAGTCATATTTCATGTTTTCCTTTCCATGACACTCTTAACCTGTAAAACCTTAAAATTATTCAGAAAATGGAACAGGGAAAGTTTAAAGTTTTTTTTTTTCTTGTGTGGAAAGGGATAAGTACAACATTTGTGCGCAATAATATTGATATTCTTACATCATGATTATTAATGCCCATATGTAAAGTATAATGCACAATATTTAATGTTTTTATATCTGGGCTGTGTTCCAATAATGTATTCAGTACACCCTCGTCAACTTGTCATGTCCTCAGTTTATCATAGGAGATGTCCCTTAGAAGCTGAACAAGGCTATAAAAGGCTACCCAAAAGGCATTGCAAGCAGATGTCATTTTCTTTTCAAAACCTTGAATATTTTGATTTTTAAAAAAATCAAAGCAAATGCCATGAGAATATCCATCCATCCTCTGTTCTACTTTTCCTACACTGGGTTGGGGGGAGCCTGGGGTCTGTCCCAGGGGACTCTGGGCACAAGGTGGGGGACCCTGGAAAGGGTGCCAACCCATTGCAGGGCACAATCACACAGACACACCATTCACTCACTATGGACAATTTAGAGATGCCAGTCAGCCTACAATGCATGTTTTTGGACTGGGGGAGGAAACTGGAGTACCTGGAGGAAACCCCAAAGCACAGGGAGAGCATGCAAACTCGTGTACACAGGGTGGAGGCAGGAACTGAGCCCCCCCACCCTGAAGGTGCGAGGCAAACATGCTAACCACTAAGCCACCATACAAAGTACAATTATCAAACTGTTATAAGATTTGCAACCAAGTTTGTTTGCTAGCCAGCATGACTGGCAGAGGTACAATTACTTCGTTCCTGCACTGTCTTTTTTTTTTTTTTTTTTTTTTTGTGGCAGCTAGTTTTTAGCATTCAGCTAGTTCGTATCATGAGTTATTATCATGCTAGCTAACATTTGAGAGATTAGGGGAAAAAACTCTTGTTAGTTAGCCTTAGCTAATATTTTTCTCAAGTTCCTTGAAAATGGTGCTAATTTATTAACCTCATTAACCAAAATGACGAATAAAGTTGTTGCTAGTTAGCAATAGCTAATGTTTTAACACATTCCTTGGTGAAGTGGCCCTGATTTATTATCAGTAACTAAAATGAGTGTCATTTGAGGCAGATATTTTTTTTAATCTTTTGTGAATGTTTCTTCTATTTTTTTACTTTCATACTGTAAGCCTGTACACTTTTCTACTTTAACTTGAGGAAAGATTTGAACTTCAGCTTTAACCAGTGTTTACTTGAGTAAAGTATTTGGGTACTTTGGCCACCTTTCATAACTGGATATATCTGTAGTTTAAAGGAAATTGACTGTACACATGGCTAAACAAATCTTTTTGACTGAATTGTGCTTGTTGATAAGAAAAGCTGACAAGCAGAAGGATTCTCCCATTGCATATATCCATTAAGTTACCAGACTCCATCCTCACCAAATCTTTACAGGCTTCAATTTCTGTTATCTTGTAATTTCTGTCTTTCCAAAACCCCCCTTTAACATATCATGAGTATGTCGTTCAAGCATGGAACATTTGTTTTGTACACAATGTCTACTCTCACCAGGCCAAAATCATGAAACAATGAACCTATTGTAATTAAAAAAAAAAAAAAAACCCCTAAAGACTTTTATTGTGTTGAGCGGTTTTAATGTCGTCGACCGTTTAGCATTAGCGGAAGCGTTGTCATATGACAGTCACGTGACTGGGAAGCGGAAAACAGATGAGAGGGTGAGTAGTGCAGCTGCATAGCTGACACATTTAAACTGTATTATTAAAACATAATAAAACACAAAGTGCAGATTAAACACCGCAGATGTCGCTACAGTTAGTCTTTTATTTACATCTGCGTTTGCTGTTTGACAGTGAATCAGAATCATTCTGGTTATTTTTATAGTTAGTTATTTTAGCCTGCTTTTCCAGCCCGAGCTGATTATTTACACATAATAATAATAATAATAATAATAATAATAATAATAATAGTTAGATCAAAAATGGATCAGTGTTGCCATTTCGCGTAATTCGTCTTTTTCCTTCTCCATCTCTTCTTCTTCTTCTTCTTCTTCTTCTTCTACTACTAAAACTACTTTTTCTTCATCTCCTGCTTCTCCTTCTTTTTTCATCATTGCCTTTTTCTTCTCTTCCTAACTTAGTTCTTGTTCTTGTTCCTCTTCTCTTCTTTCTCCTTCTCCTCCTCCTTTTCTTCTTCTTTATCTAGTTTTCACATTGATTTTCTCTTTCTCCTCCTCCTCCTCCTCCTTCTTCTTCTTTATCTATTTTTTGCCTTGATCTCCTCTTTTTCCTCATCCTTCTTCTCTTTCTTCTTTTACTTTGACCTTTCTTTGACCTTCTTTTCTTTATTCTTATCTCCTTCTCTTCTTACTTTTTCTTCTTTATCATCTAACCTTAGTCTTCTCTTCATCTTCCTCCTCCTCCTTCTTCTTCATTTTCTTTTTCATCAGCATCATTCTTTTCTTCATCATCACTTCTTTCTTCTCTTCCTATGTCTCTTCCTCCTCCTTTTGTTCTTCTTCTTCTTCTTCTTGTTCTTCTTCTTGTTCTTAGTAGTAGTATTAGTAGTAGAATTGATGAAAACAGTAGTAGCTCTAGTATCACCTAAACGAAGCTCATGGCTGATAATCGCCTGTTCTTTGCAGTGCTTTGGCAGTTTATCAGCTCCAGTATCGTACTGTTGGATGCTTTCCCGGAGTCTGTTGCTGCCACGATGGACTTCCTTGCCGAGAATAACCTGTGCGGCCAGGCCATCCTGAGGATCGTGTCCCGGGGAAACGCCATCATCGCTGAGCTGCTGCGCCTCTCCGACTTCATCCCCACTGTGTTCAGGCTCCGAGACAAGAGCGACCAGCAGAAATATGGAGACATCATCTGCGACTTCAGCTACTTCAAGGTAGCCTCCTGTTAAGCAATCTTTCACAGTTGTACACTCAAAATATAGTCAGACACATAAAGAAGGGCAAAAACTTCTATTTTGGCCCTGATGTGTTTCAATGCTTGTGTGTGAAACGTCAGGGTCAAGAGTACTACGAGAGCAAGCTTGAGGCCAAGCCAGAACTTCAGGACCTGGACGAGGAGTTCCGGGAAAACAACATTGAAATATTGTCTCGCTTTTATCTGGCCTTCGAAAGTGTCCATAAATACATTGTGGACTTAATAAGGTGAGCAAACTGTAAATGTAGTGAGCTGATAAATGCTAGACATGCTGCACCAATTTATCAGGAACATATATATGAATATATTTCTATATGTTTATTGAATCTACCATTGGTTAATGCCTACTTAATGATAGATCTTTACAAAAGATCACAAAGTTTTTTAACATTAGAATCACTAGGTGTTTTCCTGTGTGTTAATAATTTAGTAATGGCGTTAGATGGGTCATTAATTAGACCATATTAACGTGACTGTATTGAGATAATAATAATTTCATGATGGCTTTTAAGGTACCTGGATGACCTTAATGAAGGTGTCTACATTCAGCAGACTCTGGAAACAGTCCTGCTCAACGAAGATGGAAAACAGCTTTTGGTAACAAAAAAATTGATTAAAATGAAGTAGATGTATATAAGATGTATATAAGATGTATATAAAATGACTAATTAAAATGAAGTATATGTATTAAAATGAAGAAATCTGTCATCTTCTTGTTGTTTCCTCTTGTTCAGTGTGAAGCTCTGTATCTGTACGGCGTCATGCTGTTGGTTATAGATCAGAAAATAGAAGGAGAAGTCAGAGAGAGGATGCTGGTGTCTTATTACAGATACAGGTAAAGATGTACATGGCCATTCAGTTGTCTTCAGTTTACAATGATTAGACATGATTAGATATTAAATAATTAGATTATCATTGGTCAGTCTGAATAATACTAGAACTGTCTATCTGAATAATACTAATACTATCATCTCTTCGCCACTCTTTCTCCTTTTTTAACCCAAACCTGACGCATTATCTCTGTACTGAAACTTGATTCCTAGGCATTGATGACATGAAATCTGAGACATTAAACACGGTGTCTGTTTTTTCCCCACACAGTGCTGCTCGATCCTCAGCAGACTCAAATCTGGATGATATCTGTAAACTCTTAAGAAGCACCGGTTACTCCAGTAACCCCGGGGCTAAACGGCCCAATAACTACCCCGAAAGCTACTTCCAGAGAGTCCCCATCAGCTCCACCTTCATCAGCATGGTCATAGGCCGCCTGCGCTCCGACGACATCTACAACCAGGCACGACACACTTTCACGTTGCATATCATTGAAAAAACATTTTTAAAAAATGATAATACGATTTTCAAAAAGACATAAATTGTTTCTGCATACTTAATTTGTTTATATATATATATATGTTTTGGGGTTGTCCTTGCATCCATCCGAGATTTTCGTCTCAAGAATGAGTAGTTGAATGTTTTCAGTTTTTGGTTTTGTATTTTAGAGGAAGCTTTTTTGGTTTCGTATTTTTTCTTGTTTCTGTTTTGAGAGGGTTTGTGGGGTTGGTGGGGTTTTTTTTAGATTGGGTTTTGTTTTTTTAAATGTCTTTTTTTTAATAGTTTTTTTTTTTCTCTAGAGGTTTTTTTTTCTTTTTTAGAGTGGGTTTGTAAATTTTGTATTTTTTTTTTTTTTTTAACAATTAAAGAGGTCCCTATCTGTAAAATTTCTACATTATCCCTGTGCTCTCTACATTTCTACATTATCCCTGTGCTCTCTACATTTCTACATTATCCCTGTGCTTTCTACATTTCTACATTATCCCTGTGCTGATTGTTTTCAGGTTTCTGCTTATCCACTGCCGGAGCACCGGAGCACTGCACTGGCCACTCAAGCGGCCATGCTGTATGTCTGCCTGTACTTCTGTCCCTCCATCTTACACACACAGCAGGCCAAGATGAGGGAGATTGTGGACAAGTACTTCCCTGATAACTGGGTAAGCAGTGTTAGAGTAGAGCACTATACTGACACCGTGTTGATTTCTGCACGTGCTTCCGCTGTAGGAGTTTGACCATTCAATACTATCACACATGCAAGAGTGCTGGTATACTGAATATTCACTACAACAGTCATATTGTTCATAATGTCATACTGTTTTTATACAACACTTCTATAAACAAGTATATAATATCGAGTAACTGACTTTTCACACAAAATATGGCCAAATATTTTATTTATTTTTGCTCTGACAATGAAAATAGTTCCCAAAGAAGCCATAGCTGGATAGAGCGATGTGTGTTGCCATGCCAACGTACAGACTGACTGACAGCCCATAGTAAGTGTAGTAACAGCATCAGTATAATGAACTATTGCTAGAATTTGAATTTTATGTAGCGAACACATACAGTGCTGTTATACCACATATATCAGCGCTCTTGGAACGGCACTCGTCTGATCAAAATAGTGGACTGAATTAGTGGACTATATTATATTCTTTATATATATTTTCTAATAGAGCTGTCATTTAAAATATGCTGCAATTTTTTTTGAAAACACAGTAGCCTGCTTTTTAAGGAGACCCAAATCAGACAACAGGTTTTTTTTCTACATTTAAAAAACTATATAAACATTTTTCTAATTATTTAATAATTAGAAAACTGTTAAGTGTTTCATGCTGTTCAGTGTCAACCACCAAAATGTAAAATTCAAACAAACAAACAATATTTTTAGCACATATTTCATGGATGTAAGAGAAAGAGCATAACTTAAGGTTGTCAAAATACAATAGTAGGATATAATAACATATAATAAAAATGAAATAAATAGTGAGAGAAAGAAGAAATTAACAACAATATATACTATAAAAATAAAAAAGAAATTGTGTAAAAATAAAATTAATAAAAGAATAAAAGTAACTAAAATTTATTTATAGAAGTGACTATTTTATTTATAAAAGTGACTTTCAAGTAAAATAATAAGGCAAATAATAAAAGCTAGATAAATACTAAACATATATATGTTTTTGTTTTTATATGGAGCTCGATAAATGTTTAATGGTGAATGTGTTCCAGATCTCTGAATAAAAATAAAAGTCTGCTCTCAGGCTGGCACTATATTACTGTAATATGTGATTTGGAACGTAGTTTATCAGGCAGTCAGTGATGTACGAAGGTGCTGTACCTTTACAAGATATAAAAACTATCTAAAGAGAGACAAATCAGACAATTGGGTGTTTCTACGTTTTAAAAAATATTCAAACATTTTCCCAATAATTTAATGCTTTAATGCACACCTGTTTCATGTTTTATAGAGTTTCATGCCCTTTCAAGTCAACCACCAAAATGTGATGTTACAGGCAGACATCACACTGTACAGTTATCATATTGTGAATGATATGCTTGTGTGTTCTCTTGTTAAATCAGGTCATCAGTATATACATGGGCATCACTGTGAACTTAGTGGAGGCATGGGAGCCTTATAAAGCAGCCAAGACTGCACTGAACTACACCCTGGATGCAGCAAACATCAGAGAGCAGGTGTGTGTACACACAAGAGCAGCTACACACTCCAGTTACACACACACACACACACACACACACACACACACACAGAGTCACACCATCATAATACGGGAGTAAACTGTTATTAGAGATAGTCCTAGGATGCAAATCAGTAGTTCCTCATACGTCAGAACGCCTTGCTCTACACTTCTTGTCAGGAATCGGGGATGGAGTGGGATTCTGTCACTTAACATTGATCACAAAGTCTTTCATTTTATGAAGGTTTTACTTTCCATCAGAAGTAATGCCACATATGCTCTGTTTATTTTCCCCACTATAATTATTACGTTTCACACCATGTGCATTAAAAAAAAAAAAAAAAACACTATAATAAGACAGCAATTGTCTTTATGTTCCTTTGTTTTAATTTTAGTTTTTACTAAAAGTGGAGAATAATTTTTTTTCTAATCTAAAACTTTGTGCTCTAATAAAGTTTCTCTAATAAACATTTTTAAAATGATATTTTATTTAATTCTTTTTATATTGTTATATGAATATAAATTCTAGTTATATTTGTGTTAATATTTTATTTAATTCTGTTTATATTAATATATAATTATACCTTTTATTTGTATTTATAAATATAATATTATGAATTAGATTTTATATAATTCATAATATTATACATATATATTTATATTATATATTTATATTAAGATGATTCATAAGTTTAAGAGATTCATAAGGTTAAATACAATAACTGGTATTCGCTGAGGATAAAGTATGTTTAGTATGTTAAATTAATTTAATAATTGTATTGCTGTGAGTCAAATGAAAGATTAATTTGATTACATTCTAATTTATGTTGCACTTTTAAGGTTTGTATTTGACTCACCCTCGTATAAAGCAAAGGTAGATGCTGCTGGATGAATAATAAGCAGTGAACAGAACAGTGAAGTTCAGGTTCATCAGTTCAACGTGTGTGTGTATGTGCATGTGCAGGCTTCTCGCTACGCCTCCAGCGTGGAGACCCTCCGGCCGCAGGTGCAGCAGCTGCTGAAGGAGGGCTTCCTGAGGGAGGAGATCGTCCTGGACAACATCCCCAAACTGCTGAACTGCCTGCGGGACTGCAACGTCGCCATCCGCTGGCTGATGCTGCACACTGCAGAGTCAGGTCTGAGCCATGAAGCTTTTGAATAAAGGAGTGATTCATATGAATTATTGAAAATTAAAGAAAGAATTAAAGAAATTATAAAGAAATTCATTGCATTAAAATTGTTTTGTCACAATCATTTGATAAAAATATATATGTGGGATTCAAAGTAGTGAACATCTGAGAAATCCTTGATGGCCTTGTAGTTGTTTCAAGTCACTTTATTTGAGTCATTTGGAAAAATTGATGAAGAATCAGAGTGTTTGACTTGAATGTTTTTTAAATCTTTCTCCTTCTTATTTTTTCTCTATTTTTACTCCTCCTTTCACTTATTCTCACTTGTTTTTCTGTCCATCTTTACCTCTTTCTGCCTCTGTCCACCAGATTTTATTCTATGTACTATTATTATTCTACCTTCCCCTTGTTTCCTCTAACAGAATTGAAGAACAGAATAGTTTGTTTGTTCACACTATGTAATAATTTGTATAGAATGTAATCTTCATCGTATGTCTTCCAGTGTATGATCCGAACAACAAGAGACTGCGTCAGATCAAAGATCAAGCGATCAGTGACTCCAAATACAGCCCCAAGATCTTGTTTCAGCTGCTCCTGGACACGGCTCAGTTTGAGTTCATACTCAAAGAAGTGCGTTTCCTAAGGGTTTTTTTTTCTGCACTTCATCTTCATCTCACACTTTCCCACCATCACTGTTTATTAATTTTTTAATTAAATAAGGTCATGAAGTCACTCATCATGATTTATGCTTCAAAATAATACCCCAAATTACCAGGAATAAATGTATTAATGTTTAATATTTAAATTTGAAAAGCTGTAGTTGAGCATGGCAACATCTGTATCATCATGCTTTTTTTTGTATCATCCAGATGTTCAAGCAGATGTTGGCTGAAAAACAGCTGAAATGGGAGAGCTATAAGAAAGAGGGATCGGAGAGGATGACTGAACTGGCTGAGGTGTTTTCTGGGGTCAAGCCTCTCACCAGGGTGGAGAAAAATGGTTCGATTCACTTCCTTTAAACCAGAGCACACAATCAGTTTGACTTCTAAAGATGTCGGCTTTTGTCGTTTTAAAAAAAATTTTGACTGATGGTTTTGAAAAATGATGACTAATGAACTAAAAGCCACTGAATGGTGCTGGTGAATGTGAGTATGGAATCAGTATACATATATACTTATGGGATATGAAAATGATGTATACCAACAATGGTGTCTTTACAGTCTAACAATTAACCATCAACTTAGCCTTGAGCAAGCTTTTTATTTAGGCATGACATGATTTTTTTCTACAGAAACTCTTCTTTTAGTAACATAATATAATCAAAGTCAACATCACTGAATGAAATAGAACATCACTAATAAAAAATAGATTGAGGTGTGCTGTTGTAGGAAAATAATCAACGACAGCGTGGCATGATGAAGTGCTTCATGAAACACAGAGCAGAGTTGATTTATTTTCCCATAAAAGCATGCCAAAAAGTTTTTTATTCCTCTTATACTGCAGCAAATTGCCAAAGATTACGATGTTTAATTTGCTAATGAATCATATCCATTTTATCCATTTATAGTTACATTTATTGGTTTGGAAAGTCCACAAAACAGGTTAGTTCCAGTTGTCACTTATAGCAGCGTTATAGCAGCTATAAACAGTCTTACCAGCCTCTCTGTTTTCTCTCTCTTGAAGTTAAAAAGCCAAAAAAGCACAGCTTATCATGTTACCAATAAAGTCCTGAAGATTTTCCAGGAAAACAGTTACAAAGCACTAACACTGGAGACTCCTTCCATAAATGTTTCCTTGCAGAAAGCTTCACCATATCAAAAATTACAAATACTAATTTTACAAGAAATTACTAATACTACAATTATTTAATGTTTATTGTAATATTTATATTAGATGGAGCACAGTCCATGTGAATTAGCTGTTACTATAGAAACGATAACTTTTAAAAGGAGCGTATTAATATAAACCTGTGATTTGTTATGCCGCCGGAACTACTTTCAGAGCTGCTGTTATAGAAAATGAATCAACACCTTCTGATCAATCAGATTCGAGAATTCAACAGTGCTGTGGTAGAAAAATTTATACTGCATAAGTTCAGTCCTCTTTACATCCTGCTGTTGTCTCCACAGAAAACCTGCAGGCGTGGTTCAGAGAGATCGCTAAACAGATCGAGTCTCTGAACTATGAAGACTCCACAGCAGCAGGGAGGAAGACGGTGCAGCTCATTCAGGCTCTAGTAGAAGTGAGCGCTGATTTCTTATTCATTCAGTTATACACGTATACTGAACTGGATATGTTACTGAAAGAATAAAGCAATATAGGACACGCGGTTGTGTAAGGAATGTGCCATTGTCCATTGTCCATTTCATCTGTTCCTAGTTACAATTAATGTTGATTATTAAACTTAAATACTTACGTGGGATTTCTATTACTATAGAAACTGTAATTTAAAACTCTACTGATCATTCTTAGTACAACAATAGTCTCTGTGCACAGTTCATTATTTGGTGGCTGATTTTTGATCAATATCTTGCAAAATAAATGGGAAATGATTGAATCTGTGACCAGATGCTGATGTTTTCCGGTAAGCGCTTCTTCTGTTGTCTTGTGTTCAGGTGCAGGAGTTCCACCAGCTGGAGTCGAACCTGCAGGTGTGTCAGTTCCTGGCTGACACACGCAAGTTCCTGCACCAGATGATTCGCACAATCAACATTAAAGAGGAGGTGCTGATCACCATGCAGATTGTGGGGGATTTGTCGTACGCTTGGCAACTTATAGATAGGTAATGTCTGCTCTCTCATGTCTGGCTATATTTACATGCACGTCAAATTCTGTTTAAGCTCTATATTCGGGTTGCAGCCATATTCCAAATACGATGTTTATACGCGTACAGGCATAGGAGTATTCCTGTATACATGGTTGTTATAATCATGCCCGAGTTGCCATTCCTAAATACCTAGCCTACAGCTAAGAATCTGTTAGCACCCACAATTCCTTGCGGGCTGAACTTGTGCATATATCCCCTTTCACTGGATTTTCTGAATAAGGTGTTTACATGCAACATGCAGTTAAAGTTAATTTATCGACATATTCCTCATTCGCATTGTTATCCTTGGGAAATTGTCATGGTATCGGAGGAATAAAACACATTGGGAAAATAAACAACTCTGCGTTGGGCTGCATCACACCACCCCGTCGTTAATTATTTTTCTAACAGCACACCTCTTCATGTTTTTGTTCCTTGCTTATCATCTGTGACTCAGGCATGGTTGGAGTAGAGTCTGAGTTATTGCACTTACGCAAGACACAAACAGTACTCGGTTAAAATGGCTGCTCAGTTCTTATTTAAAGGTGCAATGGGGCTCAAACATGAATGTGTGGTTGGATAATCTTCACTCTTCACTTTTTTATCTTGCGTTTTTCAGTTTCACATCCATCATGCAGGAGAGTATCCGAGCCAACCCGTCCATGGTCACCAAACTCCGAGCAACGTTTCTGAAGGTATGGCTTCCGAGTATGTTGAAAGTTAGTGAAGAATGCTTGAAGTTACAAAAGTAGACATTTTAACTGAACTTTACAAAATCTGCTTTAAACAGTTGGCCTCAGCTCTGGATCTTCCCCTCATGCGCATCAATCAGGCCAACAGCCCTGATCTGCTCAGCGTGTCGCAGTTCTACTCCGGAGAGCTGGTGGCCTACGTCAGAAAGGTACTGCCAGTCGTTAAAGTTTTTTGGACGGAGTTTGGCTGTAGGAATAATTTAATTTCTAGCCTTGCTAATGATAGATTTAATTGAGAGATCCACTACTTATTTAATGGTAATTGCCAGGTTTTATTTATTGCTAGTAGTCTTAGCATGTTTGGGCAAACTATTTGGTATAATCTTCAGAATATTGTTATATAGTAAATGTAGTTAATGGAAACGTATCTGTCACTGAGCATGAAATTTGTCCTACCTTCAGGTTCTGCAGATCATTCCAGAAAGCATGTTCACCTCGCTGGCTAAAATCATCAAGCTGCAGATCCATGACATCATGGAGGTTCCTACACGGCTGGACAAGGACAAGCTGAAGGACTACGCCCAGCTCGGGGCGCGCTATGAGGTGAGCGTGCTAGCATTGTGGCGTGTATGTTTATCGTTTTAATTTTACTGAAATGTGTGACTTAGTAATTCTCCCCTATCCCTGACCCTTATTTATATTTATGGCATTTGGCAGACACCCTTATCCAGAGCCACTTACATTTATCTCATTTATACAACTAAGCAGCTGAGGGTTAAGGGCCTAGCTCAAGTTCCCAGCAGTGTCAGCTTCACAGTTTGTCCTTTTTTGTCAGGTTGCCAAACTCACCCACGCCATTTCCATCTTCACTGAGGGAATTCTGATGATGAAAACAACACTTGTCGGAATCATTAAGGTTTGTAAAACTTTATGAAGTTGTATACTTGTATTCCATGATGTTGTTACTAGCAAAATGATGTATTATATGCTGGTGTGTCTTTAGGTGGATCCCAAGCAGCTGCTGGAGGATGGAATAAGGAAGGAGCTTGTTAAACGAGTTGCTTTTTCTCTACACAAAGGCCTCATCTTTAACCCTAAAGCTAAAGTAAGAGCATGATTCAAGCTTGTGCTTTCGTTTGTTCTTTTTTTTGGTGGTCTTTCATCTTTTGTGGAATAATCACCAGTCTAAGCATAATTTAAGTTTGTATTCAGAATGTAAATATGGATGATTTTATGCAGCTTGATGTACATCAAATTTTGATTTCTTACGTGATAAATCGTCCACCTCGTAACTTTTAAAGAAATGTTTAAAACTTTGATACAATTTTTCAATAAAAAAAATGCAGAAGCCTTTGTTATAGTAACGCGTTATGTTAATCATCACATCACACATTAATAACACATAATGTTAATTAATATCTATTAATACACAACACACTAGACTTACTTTCTTTTCTTTATATATTATTTGAGTATCAGTTAGAATATAGATAGAGTGAACTTACTTTATCTCAAAGGAGGATCATTGGTTGTCTGGCTCCCTGACTATCATTGACATAAAAACATAAAATAAGCATTAAATCCTTACAGCATCAAATAATGTAATGGATTCTTTTGTTCCAGCCCAGCGAGCTGATGCCCAAGCTGAAGGAAATGGCCGCCACCATGGACGGCTTCTATCGCTCCTTCGAGTACATCCAGGACTACGTCAGCATCTACGGCCTGAAGATCTGGCAGGAAGAGGTTTCCCGCATCATCAACTACAACGTGGAGCAGGAGTGCAACAGCTTCCTCAGGACCAAGGTTTCGCCACCACTCTATCTGTATTCCATTGCTTTTACATCTGTTTTAGCATCTACAATTTAATACACATTGTCAGGGCTGTTCTTGCTGTGAGAAGTACTTGTCACTTGGGTTGCGAAAAGTCAACAAAAAGCCTCACGTTATTGTTGTTTAATCTTTCCTTTCTGTTTTTGGGAGTGCATTGTTCTGGAAGGTTATGCAGTCCAAATGAAAGGGTATAGATTATTAGCTACTCTCTTTAGCTGAAGGAAAAAGTAAGTTCCTAATTAGCAAAACTTTAGAATAAGCGGTGTTACTTTTTTCTTTAAACAACAGCTAAGTTCCTAACTTGCTAGTCTATAGAGTAAGATATGTTAGCTTTAGTTGGAAGAAAAAGTGTGTTTTTAACTAGCTAGACTCTAGAATAAGACATGTTAGCTTTACTTGAAAGAAATTAAAGAAATTCATAAACGGCTGTGTACGTTCCTGTTTCTTAGTGCCTTTTTTTGTTTGTTTTTAAATTCTGCATTACAATAGCCTCATTTTAAGGCTTATGGAAATTTGGAGCTGGTCATATTGTGTTTGCTTCTCTTCTCTTTTTTTCAAAAAAGAAAAAGAGAGCTCTCTGCACATCTTAAATGTGACCAGTATGCGAGAAATTTACATTTCGACCCAAATTTGTTATGACATTTTAATACCAAGAGCTAAAATTGATGTTTATTAATGGAGGATCATAACTGAAAGAACATTTTCTGGTGAATAAACATTCACATTCCAAAGTGCCGGCTCTTCTTGTTCTGATTAGTCTTTTAAGATTTCCATCTGTATTAAATTAGCCAGACTTCTATTTTCAGCACCGAATTTGGAATAGTGTTCATATGTCACCATATTTGTTTCGTTCTTCAGATCCAAGACTGGCAGAGCATCTACCAATCGACACACATTCCCATTCCCAAATACCCGCCAGTGGACGAGTCGGCCACTTTCATTGGCCGTCTCTGCAGGGAGATCTTGAGGATCACTGATCCGAAGTAAGTTCAAATAAATAAGTTTGACCTGTTTACCGTGACTATATTCATACAGTAGCTATTTTCATCATTCGTCCTCTTTCTTTAGAGCAACGTGTTATATAGATCAGATGAACACCTGGTATGACATGAAGACGCACCAGGAAGTGACCAATAACAGGCTGTTCTCAGAGATCCAGGACACTCTGGGCACATTCGGCCTGAACGGACTCGACCGTCTCCTGTGCTTTATGATCGTCAAGGAGCTACAGGTGCGTGTTTATTGAAGTTATAAATGTTTAACAGCAACTTTTTAACATTTGAAACAAGCTGTAAGAGGTTAGAATAATTAATAATAATTCGCCCTGTTCCTCTACCCTCACTTTTCTAAAAAAATAAATAAATACTATGAAAATTAGCAAAAGTAAAAGAGAGAATGTCTGTAAACTTTCTGCTTCTTAAATGATAACAAGTCATCTTGGATGCACATTTAATTAAATTCTTAAATTAAATTAAGTCATGCTTGGACTTTTACCTCCAGACTTTCCTGAATGTACTTCAGAAGATCATCCTCAAGGACAAAGCCGTGGTTGACATCTTTAAAGCTCTGCTGAATGCTGTGAACCCGGTGAAAGGCATTGTGGGTAGGTCAACACTGCATTTTAACTATTCAGTAAGATTCAGCTGTAAGAGCCAGTTCTTACAAAAAAGGACACTACGTAATAGAGTTACAAAGAGGATTTTCCATGAAATAAAAATATGTATTACATTATTAACTTGCAAGTTAAAAACTCATCGAATGTTCATTACAAACGAATGTTGATTAGAAAGAATGAGAATGAAAGGAAGCAACACTGACAGTGAATTCATTAACAGATAGTAGTTTAATAGTTTTTTAAATCTGTTCAGCACAGAACATTCTCAACAGCGTACATGAATAACTTTAAAAATGAATGAATGTGTGAATCATGCTATGAACTTTTTATAAAAATATTTCTCAAATATTCTTCAATAATAAGTAATAATAATGAAACTCATGGTGTATTAGATCTAAAAAAAAGGTAAATGCAATTGATTTGATTCTGTAATCAGATGTTTAGAGCTGTGTGTTACACTATAGAGTTTACACTATAGCCTTGGCTCATAGTAAAACGATTTATGGCTTGTTTGGTGTCCTGCCCGCTGATCATTCCCTACCCCGCTATTTCGTTGACTTTATTGCGTTTCACACATTGCTGGCCAGTGACAAATCTTACTTAACTGGAAAAAATCCTCACCCACCATCACATTCTCGTTGGATAAAAGACATCATGTATTTCATTAGACTCGAGAAAATTAGATATTCCAAATCTGGAAGCCCTTTCTAGCATACGTACACACTCTGCAACTCGATTTAGCTGACTAACCCTTTCCATCCCAGACACAGAATATTTTTACCTCGACATCAGCATCTGGACAATATGTTGTGTAGAATTTAGTTTGTACTTAGTGCACTTACTATTTTGTTTAGCTATGCTTGTACATTTTAGTGCTTTACCTTCATATATTAACTGAGTATTCATATTTATATTTTCTATTCTTCATCATTACCTCCCTTTTGTCTGTATGTTTTTCTCCACCCTGTATGTGTCATAAAAATGATAAATAAATCATAAAAAACTTTATTTGTCTGCTTTACCATGTAGCCACAGCAAGCAAAGTGTACACTAACGCTGTAGCCAAAACCCAGAAGATCTGGCCAGCATATCTGGAGTCCATTATGAAGGTACTGTGTTTTTTTTTTTTTTTTTTTCCCTACTTTTCATTTCACCTCTGCATTTTCGCCCAGTACAGTAAAGAATATTCTCAGAGTACATATTTCTACTTATACTAAATGGACTGACCATCACTCCTCTATGTGGTTCTTCCTCAAACTGATGCCTCAAAGTTTAAAGCACACAACTGTATAGGATGTTTTTTATGCTGTAGCTGAATATGGCTGAAAGAGCAATTCCCCACAGCTACACTCCAAAATCTAGTGGGAAGCCTTCCCAGAAGAGTGGAGCTTATTATAACAGCAAAAAGAAACTAAATCTATAATGGGATCTTCAACAAGCATGACACATATGGGTGTGATGGTCAGCTGTCTACATCCTTTTGGCCATATAGTGTAGTAATTTAAAATCTTTGTCAGTTTACTAAATCTGTTTGAGCCACATCTAAAAAAAGTGGTATGTGTATAAAATGGTAGATGCTATTAAGCGTTTTTAAAATTAAATATGTGCCAATCAATCACAATTCACAGCCACGCCCACCTTAACAAGCTGTAATATGATCACAGCAGCGCCATGTCTCTTGTACACATGAAGGCTATGGAGAAAGCTAGCAAAATAGTTAGTCGTTACCAAAAAAGTTTTTGGTAAAACATGGTCCTAGTCCATCAAGTTAAAATAATGACAAAGGAGAGCCTAGTACAAAAAAATCCAGAATCTGACACTTATTGTATGCCTACTATCCAAAATTTGAGAACCACTTCACCAACCAACCAACCAACCTAAAAAAATATAGCCATCATAGTAGTATTAATCTCTCCTCAATGCCTCAGATATATTCATAATTTCCACATTTTTTATTGTAGTTTGCATGGTTCTTTTTTTAAGCATTATTTTGGACTATTAAAGCCATTCCTAAGAGTGGTAGAGAGATGAAAAAAGAAGGGGAAAAAAGGAAAAGAAATTTTTAAATTAAGAAAAAGGAGAGAAAAAGCACTTTTTTGTTGCTATGTGAGAGCCATTTTTGTGCTTTTTTTAGTCTTTGGTTTAAAGTGTTACTGTTTTTGTAGATTAAATGTGTAAAAAATTAGGTAAACCCTATAATAATAGAAATTGATATAGTAGCTACATGACTTGGCTGATTTCAACGTTGTTTTCATCTTTGCACTTAGCGGAGCTGATAGAAACCTGAGACTTCCAGTACGAGCCTGAGTGGTCTGATTAGTTGTGTTTATGTTACAGGTTGGTCAGATGCAGATCCTGAGGCTACAGATAGCAAATGAGTTGAACTACTCCTGCAAGTTTGACTCCAAACATCTCGCAGCAGCTCTGGAGAATCTGAACAAGTGAGTTAGCAGCCACTCTGTCAATCATTATTCATTATTTTGCCGCAGGGTGAGTTCTTGTTATAAAGTGCTTGTTTACGTTTTTCTACAGAAGTGCCTCCTTTTCTCACTGTTTTGTCTTTTTTGCAGATCTCTGCTCGCTGATATTGAAGCTCACTACCAGGACCCGAGCCTGCCGTACCCTAAAGAGGACAACACCCTGCTCTACGAGTTCACTGCCTATCTGGAAGCAGCTGGAATACACAACCCACTGAACAAAGTCAGTAGCTGAAAACCTGATCACTTGGATCATGATTTGACAAATGTAAAAAGTGGAACTTGACCAGGCATTCACTTTTTGGAAAAAAAAAAACAGCTTTGAAACACTTCTGAATGCTTTTTTAAGATTTTGTCAAAAAAGCTGTAATGGAAATGATATTAAAGGAAAATACCAGAAAGGTGCTCATATATTTTTGCCCTAGCTGAAGCAAATATCAGCAACAATTTGTTTGATATTTCCTTATCAAGGAAAGGATTATCTTCTTTTTGTCCACTCTGTCTCTCCTGGCAGTGACAGTGGGTATACGGACATGTCACCCAATCAGACTCGCTTAAAAAGAGCTTATAGAAACACATTTTCACATTCCATATTCGAATAGGAATTTGCTCTTATAACTGTTCTGATTAAGATCTTTGAAAGATCATTAGAAATATGAAGATATGAAAATCATTAAAAATAAATGTATTAATAAGGCTAGTGGACATGTAGCACTTTTGAGTCAGATCTGTTCTGTGATTATTTGACTATTTATTAAATCAAAGCTTTTTTTGCAGATCTACATCACCACCAAGCGCCTGCCGTACTTCCCTACTGTCAACTTCCTCTTCCTCATCGCCCAGCTGCCCAAACTCCAGTACACTAAAAACCAAGGTTCCACATTTACAGAGCCTCTGATTATATTACCCTGCAGATAAAATGAGGTAAAACAGGTCAAACCTTGAGCCTGACTGATCTATGACGCCTGTCTGTGCAGGAATGACCTGCCGGAGAGCAGCTGATCCGGTGGACTGGGTTCCTCTCGTCCTGGGTTTACTGACGCTGCTCAAACAGTTTCACTCCAGATACACCGAGCAGTTCCTGGCTCTCATTGGCCAGTTCATCCGCTCCATTATGGAGCAGTGCACCAGGTATCGGGCTCCAATCCCATTTCTGAAATGGTTCTTCAGGAAAGAAAATAATATGAACATACTTCTTTATACTTGGATGTGAATATATACATATTAGAGCTTTCAGAATGAATTCTGCTGTTTAGACACTATATGAATTTTCATAATATTTACGTAGACAAAGGAAAAAAATTCATATCTGAATATGTGTGTGTGTGTGTGTGTGGAAAAAAAAACATAAAAAACAAGCACATCATGTCCTAAAAATTGTTCTATTTACATGTAAGATCACTTTTTTAGGATGTGCTTATTTTTTTTTGTTTATCTTTTTTTTTTTTTTTTTTTTTTTTTTTAAGAAAACGCACACACACGCACACATATATATATACTGGGTTCCTATATATATACATATAGGAACCCAGTGTGTATATACACATATATAGTACATATAAAGCTGTTTGGGATTTAGCCAAACTGCATTAAGGGAGGCTTACGTTAAAAAAAACAAAAAAACAAAAAAAAAACAAAAAAAAAAAAGTTCAAGATTGATTTCATGTGATGCATAAAGCCTGTTCAGTGCAGCTCTAGCTAGAAAAGTTAAATATTTAATAATAAAATATATTTTTTGTTAAAAATAAACTGATTAATAGTGCTTGTTACTTGCCACACAGTCAAAAGATCCCCGACATGCCAGCTGATGTGGTAGGAGCGTTGATGTTTTTGGAAGACTATGTGCGCTATACAAAGCTATCCAGAAAGGTAAGTTATTAACACAAAAAAAAACAAAAAACAGAGTCAATTAATTAAACAATTAATTCTTAGCAATTCTTAGCAGTGGGGCAAAGATACTAAAACTGATCCGATATCTAAAATGGTGCAAATACGACATAATCATCATAATCATCAATTGTCAGTAATCATCTCTTCAGGTAAGGAATAAAACATTGGGAGTGTGCTGTTATAGGAAAATAATCAGTGATGCAGTGGTGTGGTGTGGCCTGATATGAAGCGGATTTACTGTTAGCACACACCCTGGAGTTGATTATTTTCCTTTAATAGCACCTTCAAAAGTGTTTTATACTTCTTATATCACAGCAGTTTGACAAAGATTATGAAGCATCATACTTTTTATCCATTTACATACATTTAATGTTATGGAACATCTATGAAACAAGGTAGTTTTAACAGCTATAAATTTTTGTTCTCTCACTTTCTCTTGAAGTTAATAAGACAAAAAAAATGTAAAAATGCTTGTTACAGAGAAATTGTGAAGTGCAATGTCTTCCATCTCAAAGACTTTCCTGTGGTGGAAAACTTACCAGTGACACTGGAGACTCCTTCCATAAATATTAAATACAAGTCTCCCCACAGAAAACTTCACTATATTAAAAAGATATATTTTTCTTTGTTAAATAACACCATTTTTTAAAAATCTGTTTATTACGGCGCATCTGCCATACAAGTTCCTGTCATGCCACTACAGACATGATAATGTTTTAGCATTTAAAATATAAACCTGTATTTAAAATAAATATAAACCTGAATCAGCGCCGTAATTATATGCAAAATGATCATGGACACTGCAAAATTTTGCCAGTAGTTAGAGAAGTGATGCTGTTTGATTATACAAATTATATAATATCATAAAACTATTGAATAATTGTAACAACTAGATTCATTCTGTTCTTTGCAGGTGGTGGAAGCTCACATCCCAAGTTTCATTTTTGATGAATTTAGAACCGTGTTGCAATGATTTCTTTTGTCCACATTAACACATTTAGCCAAATAACCATTTGCGTTACCATTTTGCCTTTTTTCCTACACGACTAACAATTAGTTAGTTATTAAAAGTGTAATTACTGTAACATTTTCATCTGTAGTGTTTCTTAATTTTCTGTTCCAATGCAGCTATACTGAATGTAGAGATATTTGTAATAAGATGTTGTAAATAAATGTTTCACTGAAGACATTTTGCTTGTGCACATATATAAAATGTACATAATAGTCTAGAGCAGGGGTTCTAACACTTTTTGCAGCCAGAGATCCCTTTGAATCCAACTATTCAAATATTAGGCTCATTGTTTAATTGTTTACAATAATATTCTGGTTATTTATTAGACCCATAGACATTAGCTATAGGCTTTAAACTCATTAAAACAGGCTAGTTACTATAAGAACACTACTAAATATAACTTTTATAACAGTGCTATGATTTCCACCACTGTAACAAAATAAAAAAAAGACAGACGTGAACATGATGGAGGAAGAAAGCCAAAAATAAAAAAGTAAAGAAAAGCATTTCCACATCACTTTGATGGAATATACGTAAGGTTTCTTAAAGTGTTATTAAACCCAAATCCGATGGGTTTTCCTAGACCATCACACATTTGCGAATCACACACCCCTGCTACAGTACAATCTAAATCACAACACATTCAGTCACTTGATCACACACATATACCATGTCAATGAAAGGTTTATTTTGTATTAAATATATTACAATACTGAATGATAACTGTAAGAAAAAATATGGGTGCTGATTGTTTGTATTAAGTTTACATACAGCATACTATGAAAGAAAAACAGCCTCGTAGAGAACTAGCATCCGAAAAAAAAGAAAGTTCATGAAACAGACAAACATAAGGCATTTATGACGTCTCCTGAAGCAGGTGCAGATCTCCCACTAATGTGTTTTTTTTTTTTTTTTCATTCCCCAAAGAAAACAACCCTGAAACATGGCCGATTCCGCGCCTCACTGTGACATGGTGTATATAAAGTTAGTGGACCTACATGGTCACTGGAGGGTGACGTGTCATTGACGGCAGTTGTGCTGTAATCATCGGCTTAAATTACATTCAAGAGTGTGTTTGCTCTGAGAATCCTTTCAGTACGTATACATTATCTGTGGATGACATGGTGCTAATCAGTCATGGCAGCTGTGTTAAACGAGGACAGTGAGGTGCTGAAAGTATTGCTTGAGATGTTTTTTTTTTCAGGCGCCTTTAGATTCAGCCTTCATCAACACCACATTCAGCCATGCACTTTTATTTTAATGCTGAGAAAAACAGAGGTGTGTGTGTGTGTGTATAAGAGAGAGAAAAACACTGCAGAACTTGAGCGCATCGTCATGACGTAAAAAGGCATGGTCACAAAATAAAGAGTTAAATCTGTGCTAATCTGTATCATTTTACACAAAGACCTACTGTAATAGTAATGATTGTAATGCACTTAATTGCTGTCTGGATTAAATGTTTACATACGAGGATACGGGGGGGAAAAAGAAAGGGTTAGACACGTGGTTGTGAGTGGATACTGTGTGAGTCAGTGCTCAGGGTACACGGGGGGGACTGAATGTCCTGTGAATACAGACAGCAGGATTTAATGAACATGAAGGTTATGTACAGATGAGGTGTGTAAGAGTTTGATATATGATACTATGAGGACAATACTGAGCACACTGACTGAGTCTTCTTCCTTAGGAAGCCTTAAGGCCTCCGCGTGCTTAATGTGGAAATGACTTCTGTTAGGGTTGCGCAAAGACAGAACCATCTCCACAAGCTGCTTCTTGATTTCTTATTGGTTGTCGCATACGAGTGCTCTAGTACTGCAGGTGGCGCTATTAAAATGACAACGACGATTTCCATGACTATAGGTAGATGATTGGCGCTTCTCAGAGTCATCCATCTTTAAACGAATCAGCTTGGGCATGCCTCGTTTGCGCTGCCAGATGCCATGCGAAGCCACCGCATGACGTCCATTTGCTCCGCATTTATGTCATATTGTTCGTGGAATCCAGCTGAACATCATTTCCGCATAAATTATGCTGAAGCCATAGTTACAGATCTGCTTTCATGGTCACAGGTGACTTTTTACTCATGGAAACTAATAGAAATAAAATTGCATGGGCTTGCCTAAACATCCCAAAATGATCAGTAAGACTAAGATTATATGCGATTTATTCTACAAGGAGGTGGAAGATGATCTGTAATAATTGTTCCAAATATTTCTAAAGGATTTAAAAAGGACAAAAAACAGCTAATGGGTTTGACTGTTAGTGTCACATCCCTTGACACTTCACTCAACACTGACTTCAACAGCTTATGAAATGACGGAAATGATCATGACTGTACTTCAGACAAAGGCCGATTGTAACATCATTCTGTATCGTCGGAAAAGAAATGAACAAATATACAGCTATTTCCATCAGCAAGAATTTAGCATCCAAGGTCAGTGGTAACCTCTCCAGCATTAAGAGCCTTCCTTATTCTTACAGACAGCATCAGATATGTTTCAAAGCAAATGAATAAAGAAGCTCATTCAAGGATTCAGGAAATACACAGATGAATCAAAACCATGAACAACAAGAAAGGCTGATATACAGACAATTCAAAGTGAACGTTCAAACAAGAAGTGGCGAATGTTTCCTCTAAATCCTACCAAGTGACCAAAAAAAAGGCAATAATAAAAAGCAAAGCATAAAAAAAACAATCACACATTTCATCGTCGAGCTATACATATTTACACACGTGAGGAAATAAGAGAGCGTGTATGGCAAGGCTGGATGTGTTCGCTAGCGTTAGCGCTGATACACTGTGTGAATAAAGAAGCCTAAAAAATGAAATCTTACCAGCCTACAGAAATGCCCTCTGATACATGCTGTCCCCTAGCCTGCTTGTTAAAATATTAGCTTTCGTCGTCGTCGTTAGCACTACAAGGAGTTGATAAACATGTATTCTCATGCATACAGTGGAAAGTTTCTACGTGCTTTCGAAAAAACATGTTAACATCCAGCAGGTTTTGGATGACCTTCTCTCAACATGGCAACAAGGACACCAATCACAAGACATTATTGGTGCTGGATGAGGGGGGGGGGGGAGGGAGGGAGAGAGGGACAGGCCATTGCTTGGCCCAAAAAAGGGAGGCAGGGCAGGATAAAGGGGGCGGGATTAGCAGTCTCATATCCCCTGCCTCGTTCAGATGGGTAACTGACTGCAGCAGTGCCTGGCTTTGACCTTTGACCCAAGCCAGTCCCTCTGTTTCATTATGGTCGACTGCAATGATGAGAGGATGACGGCCGTGCTCTTCGTCCCAGCGCACTCCGGTGGACCCGCTAATCCTGGAGGACTTCAATTCTTCTGTTTGAATTCATTAGTTTCATTTTTTTTTCTCATTTGTATAAAAGCGGAGGAATGTGTAGTCCTTACGGAGATTTTGCAGAGTGATCGCAAGGAGCCTCTTTATATTGATGTCTCCCACAGCTGAAAGACAGAAATGACAAAGAGATAAAGTTAGATTTTAGATGTATTTATTTTATTCGCACACACAGATTTACTGAAAAATTTTGTGAAACTCAGTCATTTCACATTAATGGAAGCAAAACAGATCCAAAACAGCTCCATAAATTAAGACAAATAAGACTAGCTATATTCATTTAGGACAAACGAAATAAAAGAAGTATAAAAGAGTCCTATAAAAGGAGGAAGAGTTAGTGTGTGTCTGTGGTAGCTTAGCTACACTGGCTGAGCTGCATTATTGGAATATTTAGTGAACGCCCTTAGAGGGCGCTCTTTCAGCATTTAGTCGTTTTCAGCTCTGTTATGGAGGTATGTGAGCGTCAGCTGTGCCGTGAACGTGCTTGGTCATTTAAGAGTGAATTATCATGACATGAATATGAAGAAAATAAGCTTTACAGGAAAAAAACTTTTGTAAATCTGTCTGGAATTTTTGGTCAGTTTGACCTATGAAAACATTTCCACACAACTTTACTATAAGATTAATAAATGAGGCTCACTGCTGGCTTTCACTTCTATGCTGATGATACACAGTTATACTCATCAGTTTGGCCAGATTTATCAGGACTATGCAAAATGAGAGACTGTATAATACACAGAAAACATGGATGAAAGAAAATTTCTTTCTCCTATGTTTAGACCCATGTTTGCCCTTGACAAGGTTGCTGATTTGACCTTAAACACATAGATAGCTATTCTGTGAAATCAGAAGCTACAGTTATGGACCTTGGGACATTTTGCGTGGTTCTCATTTCTAAAATGACACTATTATTTGAGAAACAAAACCAAAATAGGACAACCCTATATGGTGTATCTTTATGGATTTATCTTATGATAACGCTGTTCAAATGCAAAAACATTGTATAATACTGTAAGCTGTTTTAATAATATCCAAGAGAAAAAGACCCTGTTAGAAAAACTATAGACTTTCAAGTATCTATATTTCAAAAAAGCACTTGTATTTTACCAATTGAATGTTGAAAAATCTCTCTTCCTACCATATTTAAAAAAAAAAAAAAAAAAAAAACACACCAGCGATGCCCTGCTATTAGTATATAGCGCCATCTACTGGTCAAAAGCTCAGTCCTAAAAACTCAGACACATCTTGTTTCTAGCAAGTTCTGAGTCTCACCCTGGCGCTCTGTCTGTTGGCCTTCCTCTCCTCGTCTGGTAGCGGTGGCATCGGGTACGGGTACCTTCGGCTCGAGGCGATTGAGCCCGTAGACGAGGTTGGGGACTTGGCAGGAGACAGCGTCCTGTATCGAGACGCAGCGTTAGAATTATATTTGTTGTCTTATTTTCATCATGTCTCAGTCTAGGTCAGACGTGGTCACTTTTGAACCGTGGGAGAGGTCAGAGGTCAATGCAAGTTGATAAAATTCATTAATATAAATAATCCATTACATTATATTAAGGAATATTATATTAAGACCAGGAGTACTCGTTATTACTATAAATATATAGCATCTGAGGATGCTTCAGAGCCCAGTGCATAAAGTGAAGCAACACGGATTACACAGAATAGGGGTGATGCTCAACAATAATGTCACAGACAAGGACAAGGACAAGCACAAAGACACGACACAAGACAAGCACACAGAACAGTAAGCATGCAGGAGAGCCGAAGAGTATTTTGTGTGTTAAAGAGAATAAAGTCAGTAATGAAAAAATGGAGAAATCTGAAAATACAAGGCTTTAGCACAGTCTAACGCTGTGTAACTTGGCCATTAAGTCTAGCTTGGCTCGTCTCACCTTCTAGGAGAAATCTAAACAGCACAATCCACAGTAAAATGGAAAAATGTCTTGCTGTTGCATACACATTAAACAAAACAAGTCCTTCAAATGGACTGCAAACACATTTTCTGCTTTCATCTTCGTTTCCAATTCCTATTCACTTTAGACAAAACCCAACGGACATTTCTCTGCATCTGGAACAATGAGGATCAAATCATTAGCTAATGATTTGAATTTTCGTTTTGAGAGCACAATGTACTGTTTCACTAAACCTGTAATGCACAGTAATGAAATATCTATTTCGTATTATTTTTTTTTAGACTGGGGCTGTGTTCCAATAAACGTCTTTGCTGACTTGCCCTCAACATATAACGTTGGGGACATCCTCATACCACCTTAAGGGCTGGTTCAATACTTTATTAGCAAAGTTGGTAATATGACATAATAGATCTGTGAAGGAATATTAATTACTATATTTTTACTTTATTTTTGTAATCTTAATGCAAGGACAAATTCAGTCAGTTCTGTGAAGGGAATCTATAGAAAAAGGAGTGTATTGGTATTGAAGTGGGTAACAATAACCAGCAAACAACCACAAAATCACAAAAATGGGGTAAGACACTAAGGCGTTTAAGGCTGTTAACGTGGCGTGTGAGGAAGAACACCAGTGTGCCAGTGGATTTCAAATATCAAACATTAGTGTAATAATGTTCATTTCTGGACACAAATATTTAAAAAAAAATAGCTTACCAACAATCCAACAAAACTAGTAACACAGCAGGAGTATTAATTCAAAAAAATTAAAAGAAAAAAAAAATTGATCTGCTCTGTTTGCTCCTTCTGTTAGTGCAAGTGGCCACTCATGGGACGTGAACTGTGAAGGGAAGTCTATATTGAAAAACAATACTGAAACACAGCTTCCCCTTGAGTAAGCATTTATCTGATAAAGAACCACATTCAGTATCTGCTATTTCAAACAGTCAGACAGTTATCTGGAGTCAGAACAGGTTTGTTGAATGCGTACGTACTCTCATGATGTTTACTTCTTTGAGTTTCATAAGGTCAGCCTCTGAGCTAATAGGATTCATTCCATAATATTGAGCTTTGTTTTTAATCAAGGGAATAATCAGAGGGATGCCCTTAAAGGAAACCCTATGTATAGCTTTAAAACTAAAAAATATCCGGTGTACATAAAAAAGCAAAATGAATAAATACGAAGCAGTCTGAGGTAATACCTAATATAGGGTCCCTCAGTGTTTTTATTCACATCTTCCACCCATTCAGTTACATAATAGTCTGTTTTGGAGCAAGGGGTTAAATACCTGCAGGAGGAGGTGGGGGAAGGAGCGATGATGAACACAGAAAGAGTGAGAGGAAGTGAGAAAGAGTGGAGGAGAAAGACAGGTGAGAGGAAAGAGAAGGAAGAAGGAGTTGGTAAACGACAGTAGAGCACAGCACTGACATTGTCTATGGCCCACCAAGATGCGAGTGAGAGAACCACAGAATGAGGGAAGAGTGAAAACTTTTGGCCAAAGAGACCAACTAGAGAAGATGCAATTCATAAAGTATAGACAGTGCTAGAAATTATACTGACAAAAATAACTATCTATTAAATATAAATAACTATCTGTTATATATAATAACTATTCCAGTTAAGCCCTATTGTCAAATTCATATATTATAAGATCAAGGTGCTATTACAATCCTGGGGTGATGAATTCTGCGTGTGTGTCAATTTCAGCGTGCTTCCGTTCCAAATTCAGTCAAATGAAAAATAGAAATAATAATAAAAAATGCATGTGGCAATCATATTTAAATTAAGCCTGAATGCATTTCAATTAAAAAAATTTAATTAATTAAATATGACTTCAAACTAACAGACAATATAACTTACTGCATCATTAGGATTTAAAGTCCATAATTTCCTTCTATACTTTATAATGAATTCATCAAAGTGACCTTGGGTTTGAGAACTGTGCTATACCTGTGCTATTATTATTATTATTATTATTATTATTATTATTATTATTATTATTATTATTATTATTGTTAGGCTCGAATACTGATGATGCCACAGCATTCCTTGGCTGGGGCCCAAGAGAGCAAAACTGGTCTCTGGATGAGAGGGATGGCCTACTGTCTCTCTCCTGTCAATCACAGCGATTCTAGCCAATCGTGAGCATCTGTGAGCTCATGTATGCGGAAGAGGGTAGATAGCGCTTTCCTCTGAGTACTCTATTCTGCCCTGTGACACAGCATGATGAGCACTTGAAAAGATGTGGTTGGTTATAGTTGGCACGTGTCTCAGAGGAAGCACATATTCGTCTTTACTGTCCCCGGTTGGTAGCTGTCGTGTGACGGGGAGAGGTGACTTGTGGGTAGAAAATGGCAGGTGACCACATATCACAGGTATCACAGCAAGTTTCTTTTAATTAAAGCTAATATTGTGCAAACAGGACATTCAGATATATTTTAAATTCTAAAAGGATTTCTTCAATAGATAATTTGTGTAAGACCGATTTGTCTCATTTTCCTTCATAGATACATACTATATCAGCTGAGTAAAATGCTGTATTCGTTTTTTGATGTCTGATGTAAAATAAGACTGTTTTGTAGCAGACTCTGACTTTTAGATTCTACTGGACTACTGGTGGCTTATAACTTCTCCTGACAGTCTCAGGAACCGCAGTAACTCATGACTTACTCTGTGGAGTTGGAACGAGGACGGAACTTCTTTCCTTTCAGCTTCTTCCTGTTGCCGCTAATATTCCCTGCAAACAACGGAAAAAACAACAACAACACTGTGCATTAGACATGAAAGCACTAGTGAGAATATTGTACAGCCCTCCTGAGTAATAGTGTGTGGTCCATGTTTGCCTTGTGTTTAGTTGTAGCTCTCATTGCACTCATTTCTAGTCAGGTGATGGAAACATGCTGCATTTCTATTGGCTCCTTTAACAGCCTCACTTTTTAGTCATTTCAAATATGTTTAAAGACTCTGTCCTGATTTTTTTTTTGCTTTTAATGAATTTGTCAGATGGAGAGGAAGCAAATTTAAATAAAAGTTTCTTCATTTACTAATCTACAGAGTGTCCCATAAGTCTCCATACATGGGGGACATTAACACTTTTTAGCAAAATGTCTTCCAAAATTTTTCATACTTAGTGTGTATTATATATACACACACACACACATATATATATATATATATATATATATATATATATATATATATATATATATATATATATATATATATATATATATATATTCTCATGGCTGGATCAGGAACCTTGCGATGGACTTTAACAGGAAACATGGCAAGCACATCACACACGACACTGTTGCCAAAATTATTAACAAATTCAAAAAGACTGGAAGTGTTTTTTCCTTTGGGACACCCTGTAGGTTAATCATGATAGCTCCTGTCATGGACATATATTAGTGCTTGAAGTAGAAGTCTGTTTTCTGAGACTGTATAAATGTAAAAAAAAAAAAAAAAAAAAAAAAAAAAAAAAAGTGTGTTTTGCATATTTGTTTGCTACCTTGCCACGAGTTGCTCCTGGGCCGACCATTTTCACAGATATCAGAAATGTGCTTGGCGTCTGGGATTCTCTCACTCCAGGAATGGGACAAGCCATTGGACCTTCAGAGCAAAGCAGCAGACCCACACACACAAATACAATGAATACAAGTCCTAGACTAGACTTCATCTGGCAAACGCATGAGAGCTTTACACCTTACATCACTGACATGATCCGAGTCCCCACAAGACAGACAAACACATCGGAACGGGAGTGACATGACATGACTAGGGATCAATGATATAATGAATGGAGCGGATGGTAGGAACATGTGAATGACGGACGTCACATCACTCTGAAAAGCAGGATGAAAGAGAAGCTAGACGAAGAGACGACCACGAACCCAGTGAACAGCATGATTAAAAAACACCGGCCAAGTTGAAAGATGATCACTTACTTACTGTCGCCACACTGTTATTCAGGTGATACAACAACCTGCTGTATTACACTTACAGTGACACAGAGAGAGGACAGAGTCATTGCAGTTTCAAGAGAAAACAGAAACCAGACCCAGTATGAGCAGCACAGATACCTTCACTTTATACAGCTTTTAAAAGATATGTATTAAACATTTATCAGGCAGTTTGTACGGTGCCATGGTGCTGAACTCAAACAACTCAATTTAGATGTTACTCAATTATGTCTTCAAACCACAGTGTGTACTTTAGTATCCAAAACTGAATGTTAGTGTCCATAGACCTAAGAATATTTTTTATTTAAGAATAAATCCTTGAGATAAATCTATTTTTAACTGTTTTAAATCTTTCTTTGGATCTGGAATTTCTATTCACACAATATTTGCTTATTTTCAATATAGTTACACCATATTTATATTTAATTTGAATAGTAGAACATGTATTCCCCTAACACTCAACCTTAATTACTGCCGTCTATTAACAACTACCTAATCTGATATCAATGCACTTAGTAAAGTCCTGTATATATTTTCTTCTTGCCCATATGGGAAATAAAAACACAATTTTTAGAAGTTATTTAAATGCCAAATAACGATAAATGATCAATTATATATTATAAAGTTGTATCAGTTTGTCATTATTGTGGGTGGCTCAATATAATGGCTTAAAATCATACCGTTGTTAGATAAAACCTCATAATTCTAAGATCTCAAAATTTGCCAAAAAAAGTTTTGTAGTGGACCCAGACTTTTGGATCCTGTCTGTCTTCTGTCCTATTGCATAACAGGGACATCATGTTCTACTTATGGGCGGTTTTACATCCTCTAACACCTGATAAAAGATTAAAACTGATTTGTTTGCACTACGTATGGCTACACTGTACAAACACTTAATACTAAGGATCGTCATAAGTTCAAACATGTTCTATAAATTTGTGTTTCCTAAAATGGCTTATGTTCTAATAAGAGCACTAAACAGCCTGTGACTTCTAATATTTAGGACTGAGCCATGCGCAATCAAAAACTTTTTGAAGTTTGAAAGTAAACTACACTACACAGAAAACGTTTGTGTGCTGCTCGGGACTGAGGCTGAGGATGAGGATGGTAAGGATGAAAATGGGCACAGGCGCACACCTGAAGCCGAACAGTGAGATGTTTTGGCTGATGGAGGGGATGGAGGTGTAGATCTGCAGGTGAGACAGGTAAGCAGACCTCTTCTTGGAGCTGCTGCCTGAGTTGGAGCTCACGCCCTGCGGCACGTCGCTGTAGAACGAGTCGGCGTCGCCCGGCTTCTTCACGTAATCACCCGGTGGCATTTGTCTGAAGAATACGAGCATGACCTGAATTAATACTGTTACAATTTACACAAAAATATATATACAGTGTATATATTGTCACCGCAATATAAAAAAATACACTGGATATTTACACATACAGTATTTCAATGAGATTTCTCAAATATAACAAAAGTGTTGAACGAACCGACAGAATCTTCGATGCACTTCAGATTCTGCAAATTGCCGCTGTCTATAGTTCCTGCATGAGACAAAAAAATACAATTAACACCAAGCATTCATGAATTTGTGTTACCTTATAATTAAGTCATGAATAAAGACACAATATAATATTAAACTATTATATTATAATATTATTTTTATAATATTTATAAGTATATAGCCACTAATGTCTGATAGTACTAGCAATGCTAATGCAGTAAGGCTCAGAGTAAGGTGCCTGAGGTAATTATCTTTATTTGTTTGTCTATAAATTAAATAAGAAAGGGTCTTTACATGGAGTTTGGGTGATAGACATGACTGTGTATCGCTTAACAATCATGTATTAATGTATTTTGTTCAAAGTAATTTGAATTAGCATGTTAGCTTGTTAGGAGCTAAGAGAAGTGAATGCTATGACTCTGTAGTGCAGTGTTAGTGATTAGGGACATCTCATGGAGAGATTTACATGAAAGATTAATAAAAAAAGAGTGTTTAGGAAAAGAAGCAAATAGAGAGAGAGTTTTAGAATAAGAAGAAGAGTCAGAAAGTGTATATGATTAGCATAATCTTCAGCATTTACTTACTTGTAGCCCCAGGCAGATATGGCTAGTATAAGAGCCAGAACGAGAATGGATCCTGCAATGGCACCGATGATGATGTTAGTACTGATGATGCCTGTGAGGAAAAAAGACAAGCCATGTTTACTGCAGCAATGAACACACATACACACATACACACATATACACACACTCGTCTGGACAAAAGAGACGTAACACAGATACAGCAGAACTGTTTGGTGATTCGTAGGTTGTTAAACAGGACTTTACCAAACAGAACAATATCTGAAACACACTGAGAAAGTTTTGAGTTTTCCAAGTAGCAAAGAACTAAAGTGAATTCATTCCCACAAGCAAAACATAGTAAAAGAACACATACCAAGGAGACTTTATGGCTTTAAAGAACTTTCAGTATGTTTTTGTGGTGATCCACTTACGTTGTAGTGACAGGGGATATATAAATGCAGTTTACTCTAATTTAAATAATACTGCTAATAAAATATGCCAGGAAGACTTTAATATTGTGCTAATAATCGCATGCTAGCTAATTTGCACTAGCTAGGCAAATCGCCTTAAAGTTTCGAGTGTTAGAAATAAGAGCAACAAGACTGGTTTTTTTTTTGTTGCCCTAGACACTGATAGTTGCTAAACCTGATTACAGTTTAAAAGTCAATGACAAAACTTATGTAATCAATAAAATAAATGAATAAAAAACAATAACTGGGAAAGACCACACTGCAGAACACACACACATACACACACAGAGAGAGACAGCAAGAGAGAGAGAGAGAGAGTGTGAGAGTGTGAGAGAGAGAGAGAGAGAGTGTGTGAGAGAGAAAGAGAGAGAGAGAGAGAGAGAGAGAGAGAGAATGTCACCCCAATCAAATCATCAAACAAGGTTTAAATGGAGAAAAATGGACAGCAATGGACAAAAAGCAACAGGGCGAAAGAGGGGGGTGAATAAAGCAGAAAATGGGGAAAGAACGACAACACAGAACGAAGAACAACCTCAAATCTGACCTCACTGAAACTCCAGCAAAAGACATGAGCCTGGTGACAAAGAATGAGTGCGTGAAAATGAAAGCTACAAAACAGAAACAAAGAAAAAGGAAAAACATTTTGTCTGTGACTGGTGAATGCCACTGGCTGACCATGAATATGAAAACAGAAATCAATCCAAAAAAACAGGCAGATAAAATAATGCACAAAATACACACATTGAAGCACAAATAGTTAGATTTTTTATTCTTTGTATTGTAGTGGTGCACTGATAAAGGTGCAGACGTTCTGTTATTGCTGCCCCTCACATTAAATACATGTATTTGCATTATATATGTATGTGTATATATTATATATGTATTTGCACCACAACGCTGTTGAACGCTTGATTCTGATTGGTCAGAATCAGAACGGTGTTGATTAATTATCTATAACAGCAGCTCTCACTGTAGTTCCGACAGCGAAGTTTATATTATTGTGCTCCTTCTAATAAGTTGTTGTTACTATAGTAACAACTTACAGAGGAATGCTCCATATAAACAAATTATAAAAGCGAGTAAAATCCTGGATATTGAGAAGTTTACAGTGTGGAGAATTTATTTAGCTTTTTTGGAATGAGTTTCCAGTGTCAGTGGTTTGTAACAGTCAGAGATTTCTCTGCAACATAACAAGCTACAGTTTTTGTCTAAACAACCTCAAGCGAGAGGGAAAAAAAGACGCTGGTGAGGGAACAACTGCGTATAGCTGCTATAACGTAAGTGAAAACAAGAATTAACGTGCTTCATGGATGTTCCACAACATCAAATGTAATTATAAATGGATAAAAAGTCATCAATAAGTCAAAACTTATTAGTGCTGTACTATAAGTATATAAAACTCTTATAAAACACTTCAGGACATGCTGTTATTGGAAAGAATTGACTTTGAAGTGATAACAGTAATTCTGCAGTGTGGTGGGCCGCATCACACAACATGTTATTGATTATTTTTCTTATAACAACATGCCATTAAGTGTTTTATTTCCTTACTTAAAGAACAAGAAAGATCTTTTTGAGGTACATTTTAAAAATCAGATTTATATCATGTTTTTGAAGTCCTATTCAAGTTTTTGGGCCTGAGATTAGCACAGAAATAAAATTGATACAAAATGACTCATCTTCCATTAAAAAAAATATTCTGATAGCAAGAGGATTTCCTAGTATGTCGAAAAATTTTGTCTTTGTATTTAAATATTGTTCTCACTGCTAATAAGTGAGATAAGTACATTGTGCAGTGGCTCAATGGGACAGTTATTTGCGTCGTAGTGAACTGAAATGATATCGGCGATGAGATAGTTTACCTGATGATGTAGCTGTAGGTCCCACCACCAGGTAGCTGAGTGGTGATGAGGAGTTACAGTCTTCACCTGCCCAGCCCAGGTGACACACACACTTCAGTTCATTGCTGCACACCTGCAAAGTGCGACACACATCCTGGATCATTATAAAGTCTCAGTACAAAGTCTCAGAAAGTCTAAAATACAAAAATACAGATGAGCTCAGATTTCATTCGGACATTCTCGACACTGTCAGGACCAGCCCTTATTCAAAGTGAAGCCTGATTCAATCTGGTTTTCTTTTAGCAGGCAGATTTCACATACAACTCGACTTTGAAACAAAATTCTCAGCTTTGTTGAAAATAAAATGCACATATAATTAGTTGTTGTTTTTTTTCAAATAAATAGCACATGGCAAGCCACTCATTAGACAGAGGAACTTAGATTTTCAGTATAAATCCCAGCTCAGCTCTTTTGCTACATATTTGCCAGAAGGTGTTGATTAATTTTCTATAACAGCAGCTCTGAGAATAGTTCCGGCTTTAAGGCAAATCATGGGTTTATATTAAAACTTACATTAAACATGCTTTTAGTTAACAAATGAAAATGTATAATCATTGATATGGTGAAGTTTTCTGTTAGGAGACATTTATGTATGTTTATGGAAGGAGTCTCCAGTGTCAAGCTTTGTAACGGTAAGTTTTCCACCATGGGAAAGTCTTCAGGACAGAGGAAGTTACGTTTTCTGGTTTCTTGGTAACATGACAAGCTGTATTTTTGTCTTAATAACTTCAAAAGAGAGGCTGGTGAAGGAACGATTGTTTATAGTTGCTACAACATAAGTAATATCTGGACCTTGATTCGCAGATGTTCCACAACAGATAATGTAACTATAAATGGATAGAAAGTATGAGGTGTTGTTCGTTACACACATACCCCGTGTCCGGAGCAGATGACCTTGTCGGTGGTCCCGGGGCAGGTGCTGAAGTTGAAATCCTGAACCGGAAGGCATTTGTGGTTGAAGCAGATACGGTCAGTGCCACACGCTGTGCCATCCTCCACGTACCCCAGATCAGTGTCTCCATCAATCATCACATGTCCTCCACTGGGACACACACACACACAAGTACAGTGTGACTCATTAGTACAGTGTTCAGCTCAGCTTTTATCAGTTCTCACACTAATCTCACGCTTATAGTCATACACTAAGCTGGATGAGGTGTTTCTGAGCTGGATGAGGTGTGTGTGTGTGCGTGTGTGTGTTTTCTGTATGTGTGTATATCTGCAGACTATGGGTATGTGTGTGGATACATGTGTGTGCGTGCAGTCCATGTGTGTGTTCATGTTTCTCTGTCGACATTGTGTGTATGTGTGACATTTCTGTGTGTAGTCCATGGGCATGTGTGTGCATGGGTCTATGTGCGTGCACACAGTATGTGTGTTTGCAAGCATATCTGCAGTGTTTGTGCGTGTATACATTCCTGTATGCATGCATATACAGTATATACCATATGTGTGTGTGGGTTTGTGTTTACCTGCAGTCTAGTGAAGCACTATGTTGGGCCACAGAAAATGAGGTCAGGCCTCCCTGCAGCTCTCCCAGTCTGGGTGCAGGTGAGATGTTTGAGCACAGCAGGTATCCACACTGCACATCCCTAAAAAACACACACACACGTAAACACAATCATCATCACATCTGTATCACAATGACACATGCAATCATACCATACCACATTTCATTACACATTCACACTTACTGCTTTTTACACTGGACCCAGGTGTCCTTGTCCCTCCCACAGTTCCCTTTCTCAGTTCCCTCGATGTTTAGCTTCTCGTAACAGAACTTATCTGCAGATGTTGCCTCTGTAAGGACATTATACTATAATTACAATTAACACTGACACAAAGGATCCTTTCCGAAACGTGAACCACGGAAATAACGGAAGTTGATATTAGTAATTGATCATTTTAGCACTTACTCTCTCCCCAGATGTACTTGCACTGCCTGTCTTTAGTTTTGCATCGTCCATTAAAGCACCGTCCCTGAGACAAGAGCAACACAGAAAACACAGCAGGGTTAATTACATTCTCATTGATTTAGCACCGGCATTAATAAAAACCCCTAATATGATCACCTGATCTTTCTCACAAGTATAGCCGTCCATTTTGTGTACATTTGAAGGACACTGCAAAAAAAAAAGTAATGGTTAGGACTTGAAAATGTGGAAATGAAATATTATAATTTATACCACAGTGCTGTTGAATTCTCGATTCTGATTGATCAAAAGGTGTTGATAAATTTTTGTAATATTTATAACAGCAGCTCTGACAGTAGTTCCAGCTTTACAGGTGTATACTAATGCACTTGTAATATGTTACTGTTTCTATAGTAACAGCTAATTCACAGAAACTTGTATAGTGGAGGCTACATGTAATCTAAACCCAGGGTAATCTAAATACTCCGTGCATCTCATTGTTTATACCGAAAAGGAACCCATTAGGGCACTTTATCATGTTTCCTCATACGTAGAGGAACTCTATAGGGCACTGCACTGCATATTTTACACTGGAAGGGCAACTTAGAGGGCACTTCATCATGTTTCCTTGCATGTATGGGAACCCTATATGGCACTGCGTCACATATTTTCCACTGGAATGGCACCCTAGAGGGCACTTCATCATGTTTTCTTGCAATTAGAGGCACCCTAGAGGATACTTTTAATATTTTATCTTCAATAGGAGCAGCCTAGGGGCAATTTCACAGTGTTTTTTTTTTTTTTTTTTAAATCTGAGGAAAATCTGAGGTATAAGAGGAATTAATCACATTGGTATGTGCTCTTATAGAAAAATAATCATCTTTGGGGTGATAACAGCACTCCCTGTAGTATTTTACATATTATTACATAATGTCTACATTGATGCTATAAAATAAGAAGGCAGCATCAGGAAAAAATATCACAAATATGACACTTTAGTATAAGTCACACCTGCATTTAAAGAAAATGATACATATTCCAGAAAATATTGTGAAGCTGTAAGAGCGCCCTCACCTGGCTGGAGTTCCCAGTGCAGTTTTCTGGTATATCACAGTCATTGACAGCCTCTCTGCAGATCACACCCATAAACTCCATCTACAGATACGACACAAACATCATCAACAGGCGAGTCCCTTTCCAACATACTGCTGTTCAAGGCTACACAAGGTTCATACCTGACAGTTATTGCAACAGAGCCCATTACTGCATTTAGAGCCCTGAGTCAGAGTGCACTTCTTACAGCAGTTCTCTCCTTCTCTAGCACACTCCTACAGAGAGAGAGAGAGAGAGAGAGAGAGAGAGAGAGGAGATATAAATAAGTTCTTCTTTAATTGTTTTGGAAAGGTCTGAAGAGACATTGGGCATCATTTATCAATCTTTTTATAAGGTCGTGTGTAAGCCAAACTGAACTAAAAATTTTTGATGGATTTACAAAAGTTTCAGAAACACTGACTTTGTTCGTACTTGCGTGCAGATATTTAAATAATGCCACACTGCAGCTTGAGACATACCAGATCGGTCACTTATCACTTAGTGCTGGCTCTAATAAAGTGTTGCACAGCATTAAAAGAAGATGCCGTGGAAAACAGAATGACTTATATACCGTCTGAGCCAATCCTCATTTTATACTGCTGCATTCTTAATTGAATGAGTGCACTAACTCATTGCAATATTTGTCATTCGAAGCCAATCAGTCGAGGTTTACATTAGTCTTCTTATGAGTAAATACACACACTCAGGACCACGAATACGTGATACAGATGTATTTTCATGAATACCAAATCCCTTCTGTAAATGCCCGTATACCCGTATTTACGAAATCCTTTCACATCCAGATTGATAAATGAGGTCCAATGTCCTTGAATGCCTGAAAAACACCTCACCGCTGGAGTTCCACAGTCACACTCCTCTCCCGGCTCCACAAAACCGTTCCCACACTCTGGAGGGTCCAAAAGCTATAAAGACACACGAGGGGATGTTAGGATGCTTTCGCACAACCTAGCTGGAGACAAAAAGCTAACTGGAGTGGCTTTTCTACTGATATGAAAAGAAGATCATGCAGACTCACACTGTACTAACTATGCTCTTACCAGTCCTAGCTAGTATTGGCTAAATAACTAACCTGGCTTACTATCTATTGTATATACCGAGGAGGTTATTTGTCTTCGCTGTTGCTTTGGAGGCAGAAAATCAAGACAAGAAGAGCTGCTTGTGCGACTTGACTGTATACAGCCACAGACATCACATCATGTACCAGAGAACATCCCAGAAATAGCCAAATGTTTTAGATACATTGCAGCATTGGAATATTGGCAATGTTGTCAGCATGTTGTAAATCTCCTTATATTCGCTCACTAGTTTCTTCTCTGCCTTTGTCCTCCATATGTTTGTTTTTCTTGTTGCCCCCTAACTTGTGACCTGATTGATCAGAAGCTATGAAGCAAGCTGTATTCAAGTGTTAGTAAGCAAAATTAAAATCTGAGGAATTTCTATACTCTCATTACTACACATTTCCTCCCCTAAATATAGTTAATCCATAAAGACATGGTTGCTTCTTTAGTTTAATACGAGAGCTAAAAGTCTATTGGAGCTAACAGTTGAGTGAAGCTAATAGTTAGCAAATTAGCATGTCTAAATCATCCCACACTTTTGAAATAAGTTTGAATTATTTGTGTTTGTTTGAGCATGCATGGTGAAGCTAAAATGTTATCATTTTATAGTAACAACTAACACAGGAACTTGTATGGGGAATTGTAACTGATTTTAAAAAATATATAATTGTTGATATGGTGATTTTCTACAAGGAGATGTTAATTTAGCATTTTTGGAAGGAGTCTCCAGTATTAGCGCTTTGTGAGATAAAGCTATTCCGTTAAGATTCAGGACAGGCTGCATTTTTAATCTTATTCATTTCAAGGAAGTAAAAAAAGAGACTAGTATTGTTATAATATAAGGGTAACAACTATATTGTTGTTTAGGAACGAACTTGCTTTGCAGATGGTTCACATTAAATGCAACTATAAACAGATAAAAAAGAAAGTACCATGTGTTGCTTTTTAATAAATAATAAATTGTAAACCTTGGCAAATTTCTGTACCATAAAAGGAATAAGACACTTTGGGATGTGCTGGAAAATAACCAACTTCGGTGTGGTGACTTGGGCTGCATCAGACCACTGATATAACGGCACGCTCCCAATAGTTTTATCCCTTACTTACTGTTATCACCATTATTATCACCTTGTTATGTTTTACATTTCAATATTACAGCATTGCAGTTCAGTGTGATGTGACAACTATGTAGAACAGCCTGCATTTTTCTGGTCAAAAAGCTACAGAACCCTTATCAGTATCAGTTCAGCTTAGTCAGGATGCCCACTGCATAAAAAAAAAAAAAACACAAAAAAAAACGCTGTGATTTGTTACAGTGATCATTTGCATACTGCTGCCTTGCGCATCATCAATATTGCAAAAGCCATTATTGCGGTAATGATCTACAAAATGATATATTGCCGAGCCTTATGTTTGAACACAGGAGGGTAATAAGGCAGGGGAAAAGGCTCACCTTGGAGGGTTTGTTAAAGAGACACGATCCACCCCCGCTGTACAGGAAGTTGTGGTACTCCTCTATGTTACAGTCGGAGAATCTCTTGGGCAGATAAAAGCTAAAAAAAAAACAGGCAAAAAGCCACAGAGAGATCTTATGATTGGATGATTGGACAAAGTAAATAATGATAATAATCTCTGCACCTGCTTTAAATTGTCTTGAATGCCTGTTTCCACATGCAGCTATAATGTAACTGCATGGATGTGTGTAATGTTACAGTAGTACATCATATGTAAATACAGGAGTGTTAACTCAGCAGCTGTAACAAGACTTTTTAAAGTGTAACTCTACTATAATTCCTGTACAATATTTATGTTGTACCATGCAAAGCAAAAAAAAAAAAAAAAAAATCAGAGCAATGAAAATCAATGTCATTTTTACTAACTCAGTGACAGTGTATGTATCTGTATCTGTTTAGTGAGTGGGTGTGGCCTAAACCTGGTTTTTATTTTGGTTATTAAATAAGAATCCTACCACTATGCCAAGAAACACTAGAAAGCACTGGAAAAAAAGCCTAGAGGTAGAAATGCTGCTTCTCTTATATGCATAAGAAAAAAAAAATCAGTAGTGAGTACTTGTAATGTGCAATAAACAGAGAGTTATAAGTGTGATGAGGATACTTGTACAAAAAATTCATTCAAATAAAGAGAAACCCCTTTTTTGCAACATTTTGCAACATTTCAGATCTGAAACATGTAAATATTACTCATGTAAATATTACTATAATCATTATACTGTAATGTTTAGGTTCAAATTTATGAGCAGGTGAAATACACACAATCACTAACACATAATAAAGCCTGAAAACTAACCATAGCTACAAATACTAAGCAAAGTCACACTGATTAAATAAGAGTAATATCTGAAGTGTAGAAATGTTGGTGGTTGCTGTGTGTCTTCAGCTCCAGGAACCAGACAACAGGATGCACTCGTAATGCATCACCCTTTACGCGTCTGCAGTGTGGTTAGCATTAGGCTAGGGCTGTCAATCTCAATCTCATTATAGACTACTCGGCCTGTCGTGTCATGATCGCTAGCTGTGAGTCAGAAAGCCTTCTCCACAAATACAGAGTGTTCGCCAGGACTATAATGCACAGCACTCTGAACAATCCTCTGAACTCTCGCCAAATCTGAACGCTCCGTCTCCCTCTTTCTCTTCTCCTCACACTCATCTTCAACAACAGTACCGCTTTCTCAGTTCACTGTCACTCGCTGTCTCAGGCTTTGCTGGATGTTTCTGGCATCAATTTAAAACTGCAAATTCTAAATCACCACATGTCCAGTGTTTCTGTGTCCTCAAAGCCATACAGCATAACTGACATCTGTTTGTGTGTCTGTTCTGCCTCTCCTGTCTATTCTATCCTGTCTGTCTGTCTGTATATTCTGTCTGTCTCTCCTGTTCACTTTATCTGTCTCTCTGTTCTGTTTGTTTGTCTGTCTATCCTATCTGTTTCTCTTGTCCTGTCTGTCTTATCTATCCTGTTTGTCCTGTTTAGTTCTACTTTTCTGTCTGCCTGTTCTGTCTGTTCTCTCTGTCCTGTATACCTATCTGTTTCTTCTGTCCTGTCTGTATGTCCTGTCCGCTCTGTCAGCCTGTCTGTCTCTTTGTCCTATCTGTTCGCTCCAACCTGTCTGCCTGTCCCTCCTGCCTGTCCCATCTGTCTCTCATATCTGTCTGTCTGCCCTACCTATCTGTCTTGTCCATCTGTCCTGTCCTGTCTGTCCAGCCTGTCCTGCTCTGTCCTGTCTATTCTGCCATTCCAGTCTGTTTGACTTTTCTGCCTGTCCTGCCTGTCTGTTCTGTGTGTGTGTGTCTGTCTGTCCTGCCTGTCTGTTCTGTGTGTGTGTGTGTGTGTGTGTGTCTGTCCGGCCTGTCTGTCTAGCCTGTTTGTCCTGTGCTGCCTCGTAAGGAATAAAGCATTACAGGGCATTCTGTTATATGTTTACTGTTACCACCCTGAAGCTGATTATTGTATAATAACAGCACATTAAATGTGTAGGATAATGGTTCAAAAAATTAAAATCAGTAAATTATTAAGTGAAACAGGCTAATAACTATAAAAAATTTAACAATAATAAATATAATAATAAGTATAATAACTTGGAATGTTGGACTGTGATTTCCACCACTTTAACATAATCCTAAATGCATCCATCCTTTGAGAAACAAAAGTAGGCGGGGCTTTACTGGCTGCTTGATTCCTTATTGGGAGAAAGCAACAAACCCCGCCCACTGCATTTATAAGGACTATAGGACTTTTCATAATACTTTAGTTTAAGGATCCAACACAAGTGACAAATAATACACATAAGTCTGCCAATTACAGTATACTTATAATATTATAATATTATTTAAACTAATATTATTAACAGATTTTTTTACTGAAGTTCGATTGAGCCACTTGGGTAGAACCCCTGAGCAGAAGTATTGCTTGAGAAGCTAAAAGCACACTGTGAAGAACAGAAACTACTGACATATTTTAATACTTTTCAGCCAACGTGCTCAGCCCACAGTCATGATTCAAGCTGTCACGAGTTCAGTGATGATGTCTGGATCCAGCACAGATTGCTCTGTGGCATCTAGTTGAGTGAATCTACGTGTGAATTCCATATACATATACACTCACTGGCCACTTTATTAGGAATACCTGTGCACCTGCACCTTCATGCAATGGGCACCTCACCAAAATTGGACAGGTCAATATTGGAAAAATGTCACCTGTTTTTTTTTTTTTGTTTGTTTTTTTATTCAACTCCATTAATTTCAGGTTAATGTTCTTGGCTCACAGGAGTGGAACCCAATGTGGTCTTCTGCTGTTGTAGCCCATCCACCTTAAGTTTTGACATGCGCATTCTGAGATGCTTTTCTGCTCACCATGGTTGTAAAGAGTGGTTATTTGAGTTACTGAAGCCTTCCTGTCACCTCAAACCAGTTATTCTCCTTTAACCTCTCTCATCAGCAAGTTGTTTCAGCCTGCAGGAGTGCTGCTCACTGTATGTTTTAATTTTTGTTTGTTTTTTGCACCTGTTTTGCATAGAAATCCCAGGAGATCAGCAGTTTCTGACTCCAACAACCATGCCACAGTCAAAGTCACTGAGATCACATTTTTACCCATTCTGATGTTTGATGTGAACAATAACTGAAGCTCTTGATCTGCATCTGCATGATTTTATGCATTGCGCTGCTGCCACATGATTGGCGGATTGGATAATTGCATGAACGTGCAGGTATAAAAAAGTGGACTTTAAGGCACTAAATGGAATTTTGACAGCTTGATTGTTTCCTTGAATGGGAATGAAATCACACGAATGATTTTTAAGCTTCGATCAGGGATCCTTTTCAAAATCCCAATTAACCAACATTCCATCAAACGACGAGCTGCTGGCAAAAAATAAAAATAAAAATAAACAAGAAATAGTTATGAACTAAAACGAAAAAGACTGTGGAGAAAAAATACAGAGGGCTCTGAAGCGCACTGTATCTTTGCCCATTTCTGTGGTTCGATTTATTAAGGTGGAGCATTGAGGCTCAGCCAAAATGCTATTGGATGGAATGAGGAGGACGTAGATGATTGACAGCCCTCCCTCGAGCAGCTGATTGGTTGAGCGAGTAGCATGTCACGGCCAAGCTTCTGCTCACCTGCTGTTCCCATTCGGGATTGAGGGGAGATGAGAAAGGTGTTAAAAGAGACGAGTGAACATATACACACACAGACAAATACACACACAGACACACTGACAATGTCAAAAGCATGTCCAAACTGCAGCGTTACAGAGACCACTGGAGACATCATACTGTCCATACAACCATCAAAACACAAAGTGGTTTATGGCTAATCAAAAATGATAATTATAAGGTATATAAATACAATACAGAATGCACAAATTTTAACTATATGTATGTTAAACTGATATTTCAGATCTGCTATATATTTAGAATTTGTAGTATTGTGTATTTTTATCTGCTTATATCATTGGTATTTATATTTATGCCTGCACCAAGATAGCCTCCTCAAAAAAAGTAACTTCAAAATTATTGGCACCCTTTATAAAAATGAAAAAAAAAAAAAAGATAAACTACATACAAAATGAATGATACATGCAATGAGAGATATTTTGAGATTTTTATTTTTTTCAGTAATTCAAACAAATTCAACAAAGCCTCTCCTGGAATTTTGCCAAATGTTTGGGAAAGATAAGTAAGTTCTCCTATTGTCTGAATGGAAAATGAAAATAATTGTGAATTGTGTTTATTGCATATTTTACATTCATCTATAACTCTCTTCAAGGGTGCCAACAATTCTGGAGATGATGATATTTCTTAACAATAAATAACACTATATATATATATATATATATATATATATATATATATATATATATATATATATATATATATATATAGTAAATGTATGGATAAAATCTAAATGAGACTCCATGGTGGCCTCTGAGGGACAAGACACACACAGAATATAAAATAACACTTTGTCATGAAAACTAGCTCAGCAAAAGTAACAGAAGACTCAAAGTCTTCCTTCTAGAAGTTTCTGTGATATTCTGAAACTCAGATTTTTTTTTTTTTAATAAAATAGCGTAATGACCCGCAGGAAAACTGTTGTAAATACATTCTGTACTCATACACCCAAAACAATACATTGCAGTCATGCCACCTAGTGATCATGTCTGAAAAATAAGTGTCATATCTCACATTAAGATACAGAGCCAGTGAGGTGACATGTTATTAAGCATGGAAATGATTAATATTACATTTCAATCTTGAAATGATGCACGAGACATATTGGTGTCACTGGCGATGCGACGCAGATATCATTAGAGTTGTGAAATGTGCCATTAGACGTCATGTGAAAACTACGATGAATTTTCATGGTTATACAATTGCACTTTTTGACTGTATAGCATACATTTATAGAAGAGAAATGATTTATAATTGCACTATTTGGTGTCACCCAGATCAGAATGGGATCCTTTTTTGAGTCTGGTTCCTCTCAATGTTTTCTTCCTCATGTCGTCTCAGGGAGTTTTTCCTTGCCACCGTCGCCTCTGGCTTGCTCATTAGGGATCAATTCATAAATTCAAAATTTATATCCTGAATTTATATATTCCTGTAAAGCTGCTTTGTGACAATGTCCATTGTTAAAAGCGCAATACAAATAAAATTGAATTGAATTGAATTGAATTGAATTAGCCTGCGTCACCTTAACCGAATTTTCAAAGCAATTTTTTTTTCTTCTTGCCAAATGATTAACTGGAGGCCACCTATTAAGTAAGACATTTCCACAACATTTTAAGTCATAGCTTCAAGTTACTCTCAAGTTTGTGGCCTTGATATATTGATTCATGGCCACGCCTTATTAAAAAAAATCACCATGTCACCTCAGAGGTTCAGAATGACCAAGTCTCTCAAGATTTTAGTTATTTCTACTTTACAGTGAGATCTGTATAACAGAGAAAGTGTCACAGATTGGGATAAAACCACTACACTGGTATACACACACACACAAACACACACACACAAAAAGCACAGAGTAACTAAATAACACCGTGACATCGTGACCTGAATCAGAATGAATGCTTGTGAAACAAGAGGGTGCACATATATTTGCATTTGTGCACCATGTTTCGAATGTTTCTGCACCACATGTGTTTGTGTACGTACGTGTGTTCGTGTGTGCTCTTGGGAAAATGTGCTTGATTAGTAACTTACCCGACATCATCCATTATACAGCCGGACCATTTATCATCGCACTTGCATTCCCCTGTGAAAAAAAAACAGATGTTGTTAAAGAGATGTGTGCAAGTCTGTATGAACAACTGTCCTGTTCAGTAATGTCAAATTTAGTAAAGTACTCCTGCACGTTAACTTTCCAGTTAACACATCATGCTCTAATAATTTGCATATGAGGCTGGTGCTCTGTTCAAATGGTTCAAATGAAAAGATGAAAACGCCAAACACTTGCCATTCAGGTGATTAAACTAATGAGAATACTGTTGCTAGGAAACTGAGAAATATGGACGCAGAGTATAAACTAGCTAAACTGATTCTAACAATTCAGCTCACTAGCACATAGCTGTTAGGACCTTTATACAAACAACATAATGGCACCAAACTATTAGGAATATTAGCATTTTTCACAGATGTGCTGGAAAAATACCAAGGAAAGACTTTGTACATCTAAAATGACACTTAGCATTGACCACTAACTGAACTTTAATGGGCCATACTGAGAAACCTCAATACTACATCACAACTTGAGAACTTGAAGCTAACCTAAAAATGGTAAATGTTAAAATGTTTATCGAAATGTTCTCATTAACGTGGTAATTTTCTCATAAACATGGTAAACATGAACCCATGTGAGAGATTCAATGCCATTTCAGAGAATCAAAAATTAAACTCATATATGACATTCCCTGAATCAAGTTTTTTCATACCAAAGTCCTGAGAAATTCTGATGTAGAACAATGTAAATTTATATTTTTTAACGAACCAAATACCAATGTGCATAATCAAAACCAGCATCCAAGAGGAGTTAATCATTTAAAATGACATTTTTGAGTGCGTGGCTACTTTAAAATGAGCCAAATGCTAAACTTCTCATAGTTATAGTCTTATCATACCATTTAGTATTCTCTTCTTGTCAGAGAAAATGCCAATGTTCTGTCCCAGAGACTGTGCCAGCGTGATGGCCATTTCCTCTGTTTTTCCATACTGAGAAAAAAAAAAGATGGAGGTTTAGACCTTAAATTGCACAAAGCTATAGTTCTATACAGGGCAATTGTCATTTAGAGAACATTACTGAAATACAGTCATTTGTTACACTCTTAAACAGTTACCTCATTAACTCCTCCCCCTTTAGTCAGTGAACACACCCCTCCCATATAGGAGGCTCCACCCCAGCTGCTATGGAAACGGTTGCCCCTAGAGACACAAACAGAATTTATTAGTTGCAGCCTTTTACTTAATCACAAAACAAATGGCTGGCATTAGTTGTGCACTGTGTGATACAAGACAACTGTGTGTGCGTGTGTGTGTGTGTGAGTGTATGTGTGTGTGTGTGTGTGCGTGCAAAAACCTACGAGAACAGATGGACAGAGTCGCTCTTCTCCTTAATGAAGTCACGTCTGTACTTCATGAACTCCCGCAGTGTGATCATCGGGTCATCATTTATGTTGAACCTGTTGTCCGCTGCCCAGGTTTCCATGGCAACCAGAACAATCCGGGTGTTCAGTTGCTCCTTGAAAATCTAAAGATATAAGTAACAAAAAAAAATTAATAAACACGTAAGATTTGGAAATATTTTTCATGGTGCTGGAGGTTACTTTTAAGGAATACTCGGTGGAAGTAATTTTTAAAACTCAAAATAGAAAACAATCAGCTCTTCAGTGGCCACGTGCCGCTGAGGCTAAAAGTGGTAGAGGGACGTTTTCAAAATTGAAAAGCAACATCACTTGTCCTGATTGGCTGGATGTTGGTGGTTCACATTTCCACATTTGGTGTAACCCAACACTGCTCATCACCCTGCATTGAAGCATGTTGGTGGTAGCATCATTTAAAGAATTACCCTTTACCTCTTGGTTGCTTGTCTGAAAAGTTTAAGGGGATGAATACTTACGCAAACCACCATATAGGAAGCCACACAGAGTGGCGCTTTTCTTCTGAGCAGATATTTAATATACTATTATTTTTCTGAGCCATTTCTGAGTCATATATTCACATATAAATAAATATAAAAGAGTAAAAGCCTACACTAGACTAAAATCCTTATTAAAAATAAAAATTCTCCATGGACTGTAGGGTACTGTTGGAAATAATATTCCATGTATGTTGGAATATTCCAAAAAATGTGCCTGTATGACAGATTAATCTGTTAATGTAGTAACATGCTTGAGTAAAAATTGAGATATCATTTAAATCACTTAATTTAACATCAGAATATTAAACTGATGATGATATTTTATGAGAATTTGTGCTGGAGTGATGGAATTGTAACGGAATGACCCATTAAAGTTGGTCATGAAATACTGCCCTGAGTCTATGAAGTGCTGTGGAAGAAGACGTATTTAAAGGAAATGTCTCATGTCCATTTATCTGGCAGAAAAGACAGAAATGCTACTGACTAAATCTAAGCCACAAAACCAAATCCGTTCACTTGGGTTTGCTTTCTGTTTGCAGTCCAATCCGCCATTTTGGTGCTGGTGTTGACATACTGTGAAAATACCACCTGTCTCTCACCAGGGATGAGTGTGTGTGTGTGTGTGGGGGTGTGTGTGCATGTGTGTGCATGTGTGCGAAAGAAAGAGATCGAGATCTTCATATGAAGTCTAGCTGTAATTCTCAAGGGTAAACACTCAGGCAGATCGAGTTGCCCATGAGGCCTGTTCCTATTTCAGCTGCATGAAAATATGAGCTGATGAAGACTGTGTGAATAAAGATTGATATTTTTTTCAACTTGGGTGAAGGTTACAGAAGATGTGTATACGTAGTAAAAACAGCCAACCATCTGAGAATTATATAGTCATGTTACGATAAACAGCATCAATAAGTCATGGTATATACATACAGCTTCACAGTTTCAAAGACTTGCAAATATTTGTTCAAATGGTTATTTTTAATTTCCTGTTTTTAAAATGTTACACTACAGTACTGCTAAATTCTCAAATCTGATTCAATAACATTATAATACGTTATCGTTTCTGTAGTAACAAATTCTTGCAAATGGATTTAAAAAAAAACATGTAAATGTTGATATGTTGTTTCTCTGATGAGACATTTATTTTTGGAAGGAGTCTCCAGTGTTAGTGCTTTGAAACAGTCAGACGAAAAGCTGTAAATGTAGGGCTTTGCAATTTTTCAGTAAAATGATGCTACAGTTTTTGCTTTATTTACTGGGGAGTGGATGAATCTTTGATGAATACTTGCTATATGTGATAACAATAATGAAAAATTATGATGTGTCATTCTTTGATTTAAAAATGTTTTGTTGTTGGTTGTGTTATAAGAGGAATAAAACATTTCAGTACATGCTGTTATTGAAAAATAATCTTCAGGGTGGTAAGAGTAACGCCGCTTCACATCGGGCAGCATCACACCACCCTGTCGTTGATTATTTTCCTATAACAGCACACTCCAAAACTCCAAAATTTTATTCCTTACATAATATAGCAGCATAACTTCATACTTACAAAATCTGCCATGTTCACTACAGACTTGGCGTAGTTGTTCGTCTGGCCAACTGAAAGCCGATGCTTCTTGTACTACAACAAATGAACAACAGAAGGTTAATTCACTACAGAGGTTCCTCAGGGGTTAATTTTTGTGCACTTGTGTTTTTCTCTATATATTAAATCACTAGACACTGTGATCAGATCACATGACTCTTCCTACTACTGCTACAGTGATAACACTCATCTTTATTTTTTTTCTTTCTCCATCCACCTCCCAACTCTTAGAAAAGACTACATATCAGACTTCATTTCTGACACATTAGCTTTCGAAATCTTTTTGTTATAGACTCAGACACTTGTACAACGCAGCATTAGTCTCTAGTCTTAAAAGGTTTCCTAGTGCTTTGTATCTCTTTGCCTTCAGCCGCTTGCGTGTTTTGTAAGCTGCTCAGGATAAGAACATCTGCTAAATGACGAATGTGAATGTAATCTGATATCTTACCATCAGGTGGTCATTGATAACCATCAGCTCGATATATTTAGTCTCATCCTCAACACTGTGGGAACTTTGCAACACCTGAAGACACAATGGTGATAAAAGACAATCAGTGAAGACAATCAGCTGATGAACTGTGACAATCAGCTGACCAAAATGTCTTGTGGTCTATTGTTCTGTCTTCTTTCATACATACATACATATATATATATATGTGTGTGTGTGTGTGTGTGTGTGCGTGTGTGTACTTGTTACTTAAGGTACCATTTATCCCTCTGCTTTCATTGCCTTTTATAATGCAATCAATCTATCTATCTATCTATCTATCTATCTATCCATATTTATCTATTTATTTCTTTTTTTTTTACTATCAATCAATCCATCCATCCATCCATCCATCCATCTATCTGTCTCTCTTATGCACAGACATTGACACAGACACAGACAAAGATAGTGTCATATTTTACACAAAGAAAGTTTACTTGTCTCTTTTTTCTCCTGTGCGCTGCTCCAGTGAAGAGTGGAGGGCTCTGGAACGGCGACTCTGCAAGTTCAACTTATAAAAACCAGCAAGACAGTTAGAGGAAAAATGAATTCACCATTCATAATGGAAAAAAAAAACAAAAAAAACTTCAGAACAGACTTCATAACTCAAACACAACAATATTATTCAAATGCCAGTGGAGCTCATTTTAATTTAGCAAATTAATGTTGATTGCAAGCTGATCAAATGATATTACTTACTGTGATTTATTAGTATTAACAATATCATTTATAATGTGAAAGATGGAGTATTCTGCTCTTTACTTAATTTGATTGCTATGAGAAACGGGACGTGGACTTACGGGGTCGGATGTAATCCCAAGGAGGCTGGAAGCCTGGAGATTTATAGATCATGTGCACTTGGACGTGTTCCTGCAGAGAGAAATTGTGGGAGATGGAAGAGTTACAGATGTGCCCAAGTATTCATAATGAGACTCATACATGTACAAGGTGCAGAGATAGATAGATAGATAGATAGATAGATAGATAGATAGATAAACAGGCAGACATATAGACAGACAGACAGACAGAAGATAGATAGATAGATAGATAGATAGATAGATAGATAGATAGATAGATAGAGGTCAGAATAGGTAGAAGTCATTATTAATTTTTTTTAATAAATTCTTTTGACTGAACTCTGACACCAACAACTTTCCATTTTACACATAAAATAAATCATCTATCTAAAAAAACCTAAATAAATATAAAACACACTGACAACATAAATGAAAAAGAAACACACACACAGCTTTAAAAAATGAAAGATATATTACAGCACAGAGGTTCACTGCTTCACGTGCACGTGTTTGAAAGCGTGAACGCGCACGTGACGTCACACGAAGCTGCGTGTGCACGCGCCTCAGGAAGTCTTTCCTGGAGGAAACTCAGTTGTGCGAAGCGTTAACGACAAAAACGCCGAAAAATGAGGAATATTTCACTGAAATAGCCACGTTCGCGAGTCCACGGGTAGGATATCGTTTACTTTTTCACTGTTAGTTCACATACACGACACTGAGCAGACTTAAAAAGAACCGAAGAGCAACAGGTTGATACGCTAGTTATGCTAGCTGTTTAGCTTACAGTGTTGTTAGCAACCAACCAGCTGGTTAGTGTTTACCAAGAAGTTTGGCTTTATATACGGCGAATACAGGACTAAAAACAGCTTTTACAGGTTCCTAATGGAAGTATTTTATCTTTTCACACGAAAAGAGTTAATATTAGATTACTATTGGAGATATAAAATAAAAATAAAGTCAAGCCAAAACCCCGGTTTAGCTTAACTAGCTCGAGTTAACGGTTCTAGCTAACTAGTAACAAATTAGCTTTAAACTCAGAGAAAAGTGGTCATTATTGTACATATTTACTACTAAATATCTAGAAATACCTAGAAAATATATATGTAATGTACAGTGATAACTATGAATGATAATGTTGTGCTAATTATATATTTTTATTGCTATTATATACATAAAAGAAAGAAAATTAGTTACAATAAGGGATATCCACATTAAAGACAATTAGGAACATAAATGAACATAAATGCTAAGATGACAAATATTGTGTGTGTGTGTGTGTGTGTGTATATATATATATATATATATATATATATATATATATATATATATATATTCTTTGAAATTTGAATGTTGAAATTCACACAAATTTGACTTTTTTTTTTGACATTGGCTTTATGGAAGTGGTATGCTATTATTTCCCAGGATGGTTTATTACATTTAAAATAAAATTCATGGTGTTGATATTACAATCGATACAAATGATGATATCTCTGAGATTAATATCAACTTTGTGCCTGGTTTTAGTTGAAGAATAAACTCAATTCTTTCCAAAGGTTTTTAGGGTAATTGCACTGAAAGAAATTCTGTCTTAAAGTGAAATTAAAAAAAAAAAATTTAAGATTATAATTACAGGGATAAATATGCAATATTTTTAGATTCTTGAATTTTATTACAGATGAAGAAAGCATGCCTTGTTCCATGGACTTGAGCATAAAATAAGAGTTCTCTCGGACTGTTCGGACGGAGTCACTAATGACGTCATGTAAAGTGTGTTGTTTCTGGCAGACACTGATAACACAGCCCCTGAGAGATGTGTATTGTTTGGGGTTGTTGTCTGGATTTAGTCACTCTGATACACATGCATTAGCCTTAAGTGGAGGTTGAACAGAAGAGCGAACGATGATTCCTATGAGTACTGTTGGTAATGTATAGAGAGGTCATTTTTATGCAGTAGTAGTTATGACTAGTCATTAGGGATATGGTCATTAGTCATTAAAGTTATAGTCAGAATACTGTTGTCTTTAGCCAAAATGTCTCAGAAGCCTGATTTTCACTTCTTAAATATTTTCAATTCTGCCCACCTCCCTTCTCTCAGGTTTAGTGTTGGAACTGTTTCCCCACCATGTCTTGCCGTGACATCCACGCCACGAACGCGTTTGCCTTCATCATCGCCCTGCTCTCGGTGGGTGGATTAGCCGTCGCTACAGTCATCCCTCAGTGGAGGACAACACGTCTGCTCACCTTTAACCTCAACGCCAAGAATGTTACAGTGTACGATGGACTGTGGACCAAATGTGTCCGGCGAGACGGCTCCAGCGGGTGTTACTACTTTGACGCAGACTGGTACTCCAAAGTAGATCAGCTGGATCTCAGGCTTCTGCAGTTCTGTTTACCAGCAGGTTGGTGTTTATTGCTACAAATGCAACATGTTTTTCACACTCCCTGAATTAGTTACTTTTAAACTTTTTAAAATTGTATCAGGACCTGTAATAAGGGAAAGACAAAAGCTTGTCAATGTTTTCAGTGAAACTGCAGCAGAGGCTTTAAAATGACAAACTGCACCTGTAAAAGTTGCTTTAAATTAAGTTACTGCTTTAAAACAGGATCCTGCACAGTTTAGAGTTTTCTATAGTGAAGTGTGGACTCTTCATTTCTACAGGTCTGTTCTTCTCTGGCTTGGCTCTGCTGATCAGTCTCACAGGTATGTGTAAGACGGCATGCTGCTCCAAATCCCCAGACGACATAAAGTCCAGTCGCTGCATTGTGAACAGCTCAGGCTGCCACCTGGTGGCCGGGATGTTCTTCCTGCTAGGAGGTGCCATCGCTATGCCGCCATCCGTCTGGTTCCTATTCCACACACGTCAGTTGAACTCACGCTACGCTGACATTTTCTCCACAGAGTTTGCAGCGTATGTGGCCATTGGCAGTGCTGGCGGCCTGGAGTTTGCCGCCCTGCTGATGTTCATGTGGTACTGCATGTGCAAAACGCTGCCCTCGCCCTTCTGGCTGCCCCTGCCTGAGCCGCCCGTCATGAGCAGCAGCATTTCTGCTCAGCCACTAATGGCCAACGGCCTGCCACCGCCTGTTACCTACGCTCCTCAGAGCTTCCCCCCTGCCGTTCTAGATGCTCCAGCTTTCGTGCAAGCCCCGGGGTACCCACAGCCCATGCCTGGCCCGCTTGTACCGCCTCAGGTATACATGCCCCAGATGTCTGTGCCTGATGGATACGGGTCCGAAGCAGGAGCCTCACAGGCTTACGGTTACGCCCCCTCACAGAGCTATGCCCCTTCACAAAGTTACGCCCCATCACAGAGTTACGCCCCCTCTCAAAGCTATGCTCCCTCTGTAAGCATTGCCCCTTCTCAGAGATATGCTGGACATCGCTACTCCACACGATCACGCCATTCAGGAATTGAGATCGACATCCCCCTCCTGACAGAGTGACACCGATAGAAATCCACTGTGTCCTCCAGTGTATGGCTAAAGATCACCAAGCAACAATGGATGTCCCACTGACCCAGGCCATGCAACTCTAAACATACAAAATTTCTTATTTTAATCCCACTTATCATTAGAACAAGCAAGAATGAAAATAGATGCATAATAGAAAATACACTGAAAGTAATCTCTGTGAGATAAATTAGGAAGAATTTGTCACCAATGTCACCTTTAAGACGAAAGAAAATCCGATAATAGATAATAATGAGCAAAATAATATACACAGGGGTGGACAAATCATAAATTCATTAACTAACCCTCTGGACAAATAAAATCTCCAATGTGTTGCCCAGTCCCATGTTTTAGTTGCCTGGAAACCTAATTGGCACATTAATACAGACTAAGGAAAATGAATGAGTTTTTATAAGAGTGTTTTTTTCCCCTTTCTTTCTTTTCTGGTTGTTGAACCTACTTATCCACCAGTCAACTACAAATAAAAAAAACAAATAGCCTGGACATGAAATCTGTTTGTCCCAGAAACCTTGGGTATTAATTTGTCCACCCCTGAAACATATAAGTAACGACAAAAATATATTTTACAGGTCTTTGTTGATAAGATTGTCAATTTCTCAAGTTCACAAACAGTACAAAACAGTAATAATTCAATAATTCAGATTGAAGTAGTAATCTATTGTGGTCTAATAACAAATTCACTTAGTTTATCAGTCAGCACTACATTAGATATGATGGTTTCATTTTTTTTAAATCCACCTTTCTGGAATTGAGCCAAGAACAAGTTTTATGTTGAAAAATTAAACTATTTTTTTTCTTTTTTCTACTTTTAGTAGACATTTGAAATGAACATTTTCATTTGAACATAAGGGTTAATGTGAGAGTGTCGGCTACAATTTTGCCTGTGACCCAGATGAGGTGGACGCTGTCACTGTGGTCAGCTGTGAGACGACGCTTCCCGCATCTTTGGATAAGACTTTATCCCCCTCATGGTTTACAAAAAAAAAAAAAACTGTCTCACTGTATGAGCAGTGTAAATGCTCAAAGGCACTAAACAAAATGCTGACACTGTAGCTGAAACAAAACTATCAGCTCCGTCACTACACTGTATTTTGAACTTAATTCACACTCACACTTAAACTTTAAACTAACACTAATATTAACGCACTGTTTTATACACCCTACAGACACTACTCATGCTACTGATATGCCTTTGTTAAATGGCAATGCCAGTATATCAGGGTTCTTCAGGACATCTCAAGCCTTTTTACTTATTTTATAGGGAACTGAACTAAAAACTGATAAAGGGCAGCTGTTTTATTTTTCTGCAACTCTGTTACACTGTGTTGTGCAGTGAGGATGAGAGGATCATTTTCCCTGGTTTTACTAAGCTGAATGAAGCATTACTTATTAATTTCTTAATATTTTACACAAATACTGAAGGGTTAAAAAGTTATTTAGATATGAAGTGCTCTGTTTAACTCTGCCAACTTTTTATAAATTTGTGATTTTTATTGTTTTTCTTTCATTTTTTTTTTGTACAACAACTATTGGTTGTTATTTGCTCATGCTTAACGAACTTCTTATTTGTTTGTATTTTTACATTTTGCCCATAAAGAATAGCCAGGGCTGAGGAATCAGCTTAGCGAATGCTATGTTAAAGATGTTACACTCATCATTCCATGTCAAGGTGCATTCTGATGATGTTTTGAAAAATGTAGGGAAATTTTAATGTTTTATCACTAATCCTTTTTATAAAACGACTACGTCTCAAAGCATAAATTACTAATGTCTAAAATATGTACTTAATAATAAAAAAAAAAACACTGTTTAAAAGAATCAACATACGGAACTTTTTGAAACTTGCAACAAAGGTATTAGGATAGACCTTATTCAAATTTGCAAAGGAAAAAAAGAGAATATGGCTGAAAGGAATATTCAGCCTCATGGGGTATAAACCATGGTGAATGTTTATGGATATAATTCACCTGTTGGACCGATTAACCTAAACCAACAAACGTGTATGAATGCACTGACAGCACAAATTTAGTGTTTATTTCCTCTTTCAGAGTACAGCCTGTTAAATTTGTTTTTGGTACACAGGACCACACAAATGTACAAAAGTAGCCTACATGGGTAAAAATGTAAAAAAAAAATAAATAAAAATACAAGAAAGGTGCACAATATGGAGCGTTTACCTGCTCTTAAATATCATTCTAAATGTATTACATTTAGATTTAATTTTTTAGTTATTCCTTATGAAGTGATACAGAATAATACAAGCCACTGATGGTGTACTGAGTCCTGACAATAAAGTGGCCCATAACAATAGCACCTCACTGTGATCTCTTACAGGAGAACAAAACCTGTTTATGTCGCTTGTGTGCTATGAATTAAAAATATGACGCACAAAAGATGGCAGCTTCAATATTACATAATTCCCTAAAGATCTTTTCATGTTCATAATGTGTATTTGCGCAGGTCACTAAGGCTAATAGCGTACAGCTCAGAGTGTCACCCTCTCATACACTCGATAAAGACTCGTCCCATGATAACAGCCTGGAGAAGCTACACCTCATGGAAAACCAGAAACTGTAACAGATATTCCGGTTTTAATGTGTGTTTTCATGTCAACACAGCTGAGACCATTAGAGTAAATGTGTTATGGATATGTGAGACTGTTTTAAAAGTGTAAAATGCCTCTTAGCCAATGACTCATTTGTTTGTTTCACCATTTTGACTCATCTTTGACACAAAGCCATGGAAGCTAACATTTACTCACTGCTAAGTAAAAGTCACAACAGATGTCTGTTCAGTTTGCCTCACTTAGGTGAAATACTGATGTTTGAAAACTACACAATGTGGAACAGAGAACATAATTCCTCCCTCGTTCAGTGGCATCATGCTGGGTTTCCACCCCTTCCCCCTCTATCACGCACTCACACAAGAGGGGGGAATTCTGTAAAGGATTAGGGGTCTAAAGGCAGATGGTCTCTCAGATGGTTTGGTATAGAAATGAGATGGGGTGTGTACATGTATGAAGACAAAGAAGGGGCAGGGGTATGAGGGCATGAGTGAGTGTGTGTGATGAGGGGGTAGGGTATGAGGGATAAGGGTGAATGGATGTGTATGTGTGAAGAGGGGGTAGTGTGTGATTGAGAGTGTGTATCGTAGCTTGTTCTCTCTAGGGGACCAGGTCATGAATAAGAAGCAGGTTGGGGAATGGCACGTGCTTCCCATAATCCCCCAGGCACCGACCGATGACACTATGTGAGATAGCAGGATAGGCATAACAAGGGAAAAAGACAGATTGAAGAAAAGGGTGTAGAAAAAGGAACAAGTAAACAAAAGAAAAGATAGAGGGAAATGGAAGAGACCATATTGTAAATGTGCCTATGCCAAGCATAAAACCTCATACACACATTCAGATACACTCATTAAAGAAATATATTCACACACTCACACAGTCTGTGCTTCAGATGTGTGGGGCTGAAGAGACAAAGACAAATGAGTATGTGTTTCCTGATTGGTTAGTGTTTGTATGAATGATACAGGGAAGTGTGAGAGAGAGAGAGAGAGAGAGTGTGTGTGTGTGTGTGTGTGTGAGTGAAAGTAAGCAAGTATGGCTAGTCGTGCATGTTCTACCTGGCTCACTCTAGAGGCAATGCTGTAACAGGGACATTCTGTTTTGCACAGAAAGCAACAGTGGCATCATATCTGTCAAACCTCGGACATAAAAAAAGCAGCCCAAATGCAATACCTAAAAAAAGCCTCCAGTGCAAAACACAGGCCAGAATATAAACCTTACTATTCTAAACAGACAACTAGTCACATATTATAAGGCACATATCATAAACAGACAAGTCCAAACTAGTCAAAACGCCACATAATATAAACAGATGAGTCCAAACTAGTCAAAACACATAATATAAACGGATGAGTCGAAACTAGTCAAAATGCCACATAATATAAACAGATGAGTCCAAACACCACATAATATAAATAGACAAGTATAAACTATTCAAAACACCACATAATATAAACAGACGAGTCCAAACGAGTCAGAACACCACATATTAATAAGAAGAAAAGTATAAACTAGTCAGAATACCACATATAAACAGACGAGTGCAAACTAGTAAATAGAAGACTTTTTGTGTCTGATTTTATGGTGGCTGCACATTAAGCACAGGTACAAGAGGCTTTTGGCTTCAGGCGTTCTCCACAGCGTCCCACACTGAGACACAGTATGGTGGCCAGAGAGGGACACATTTCTGCTGCAGCACTGCGGATGACAGATGTATGAGCCATATGGCCAACTGGGTTGCATTCGTCTCTATGGATTATTCTCATGTCTGAACTCATCACATCAGAGCATCACCTAGTCATGAGGTGATGCATGAGGTGACGGGGTCAGGGCTAACGGTCAACAAAACCACACAGGAAATGGCTAAAAGAAGCTGGGTTATCTTTAGGGTTAGTAAGATGATGGGGAACTGGTGTGTGTCAGTGATGTCACCACATGACTGCTTATATTACTGACCTTTATGGTGATAAGACAGAAGTGTAGTTCTTAAGAAAAGAATGGTGGATAAAGTTCTGACTTTATCCACCAAGAAGTCAGAAGTTCTTCCATACTCATGCCTAAATGAGAGCTAGCATAATGTACTGTGATTCTTCAAGTTTGTCTGTAACAGCATTCTTATTTTAGTCTCTAAATAGCAAAAGAAGGAAGGTTACCATAAACATCATTACATCCTTCTGAGTGAGTGCTGGGCTTGAACTAGCACGCCTTATCTAAATGTTTTGATGGTTTTAAGTCATAGACAATGTGAGTTACAGAGGGAAACCTTCTAGAGCCTTGAGAAAATGAGAAGAGGAGTTCTGGGAACTGCAATTTCTACATCAGTAATTTTTAGTTTATCTCAACCTGCATGTTGTATGTCATCTCTGAAGTACTGTAGTAATAGATTCCTTTCATTGTTAACTTTGACTGGCGTCCAAGTGTTAAAATCTTACATGGAAAATGATCAAATCAGGATTTTCTTCACTGTGTAATCGGTTAGGTCTTTAGGAGCTGGACAGAATGACATAGGCATCCAATTATCCACCAAAATAATTACAAATTGTTGGCACAGTGGCACAGCAGTTACAGCTACTGGCTCACAGCTCCAGGGTCCCTGGAACCGAGCTCAAGTGACTTTCTGTGTAGAGTTTCACATTTTCTCTGTGTGGGTTTCCTCCAGTTTCTCTGGTTTCCTCCCACCTCCCAAAAACATGCCAGTAGGTGGATTGGCTACTCTAGATTGGCCCCTGGATTGGTGTGAATATTTATTTGCATGGTGCCCTGTAAAAGACCGGCATTCCATTCAGGATGCATTGCCACCTATTATCGCGCCCACTGTTCCCGGGATAGGCTTCGGACTCATCATCACTCTGACCAGGGTAAAGCGCTTACTGAATGATTTGATGAATGATTAAAGAAATTGAAGATGAAATCAACAAATCAGCAGCCAAAACACAACTCTCATGGAGAGACTAGATCTCAATTATTAGAAAAATGTTTCCATCATGTAATCAGCCATGTAATATTTTATCCTTTTTATCAGAATTTCCAAATTCTCTATATAATCCAAGTATATTTCATAGGCGCTAATTCAAATTTTGTATAAAAAGATGTTTGAAACTCCCATTATACACTCTTCCACTGATGTCATGAAAGCAAAGGCCACGCCAACCTGGCCAACGTGTGTTTGAAAACGCCAAGGTGACCCACATCAAGGGAATACAGAACTAACAGCTAATTTTCTAATCCAAAAAAGCTGTTTTTATACTGATAAAGCTGGTACAGAAATCCTTTACAAAGAAGGAACTGTACCTGAAGCGTTAATAATCACTCATACTCAAAATTGCTCATCTTCCTAGTGTAAAGTACGAACCTGGAGAGGCTTCTGTTTTCATCTTCATCATCCTTCTCTCTCTCTCTACTCTGTTTCTCCATCATCAGTATTTTTCTTGCACAAGATGAATAATGCATGGCTGTTAGATCCTGTAGCATTGCAACTCCAAGAGCTGCCTTCTACTTATCCATTAACGTCTTTTTTTTCCTAAAAATGGAGCAGCGTCTCTTGTTTCCTATGTCAAATGTTTAATATCTCTAATAAACCTGGAAAATCATTTCTATGTTACAAATTATATTTCCGCTACATGACATTATATTATTATATTACATTAAAACGCCTTCTCTTATTCACATCCACACTTGTAAGCATACTCCTCATAAATAAGATATATTGGGTGTTTTTAGATAGATTTTAAAATGGTTTGACTATAAAATAAAAAGAGATGGCTGGGTCAATGGGTCACTGCTATGTAGTAGAAATGAACATAAACTTTAAAGTAATTCTTACTTCTTGAAAAAACAGTTTTGTTTCTAAAATTGGTTTGGCCGAGCCACATTTGGCACTGTTCTGAACTTCACGTCGTGCCTAAGAACACCCTTTACACATGATAAAATCAATCTAATGCACACTTTCATAGCTTATTGCTTTATTCGAAATCTCTTCCACAGCGGAAATAAAGAACTTTGCTAGATAATAATAATGACTGGTTTAACTAAATAACAAGTTATATGATTTCAAACTTTAGCAACACCACCATGTCATTAACGGAAGATATAGTCTTTTAAAGAAGGTTTGAGACTAAATATCAAGATGGAGTTGATATTGCTAAATGGCATGAAGTTTATATGAAAACTTTTAATATTACAAGCTTTACATGTTTATCACATTTGTGAGAATTTTGTGTACACTTTTCACAGTGTCAACTATTTGTGCTACAACAGGACACTAAAACTAGCTTTATGCTAATCATCTATGTTTTTCTGACTCTTCTTCCTCTATGCCTCTCTCTATTTCCTTCTTTTCCTAAACACTTTTCCTATTAATCTTTCATTTAAATGTCTACAAGATGCTCATAATCACAACGCTGCACTACAAAGTCATTGAATTCACTTCTCATAGCTGCCATTATAATTATACAACAGGCTAACATGCTAATTCAAATTACTCCTGTCTGTCTTTACATGAATTACATTAATTCATGATTGTCAAGTGATGGAAAACCATGTCTATCACTCAAACTCCATTTACAGCCAAAAAAATAACAATAATTACGTCAGGCTCCTTACTCTGAGCCTTATTGCATTAGCATTGTTAGCACTGTCAGATATTAGTGGCTAATAGTACTAGCTCTCCTGACATGGAACAAAAGGCTCACATATCGTTATTGATTAGGACTAAGATATAACATGCTGGGCCAGGAATAACCCTGTTAAAGAGCTCATTACTTCACTCAGATGTTTCCCTGTGAGGTAAATCTAGAATAAAAATTGTTTATTTATAAATATATGTATAATAAATTGCAATAGCAATAGGCTGACATTTCAGCTAGTGGCTCAAGTCACACAAGTCAACTAAAGGCAATCAGAGAATCAATGCATGTGTGTGTGTGTGTGTGTGTGTGTGTGTGTGTGTTTGTGTGCCTGTGAGAGAAAGTGGACTTTTACTTACATTCTCCTTGCCCTCTTCATCCGGTTCTATCAGGTACGTGTGATTTCCATCGAAAAACATCCCGCTAGATAACGAAACAGAAAAAGAGTGAGATCATTAAGCCTCAGACATACAGAGAAGTAAAAAGGTCATACAAGTGTAGATATTTTTAATGCCTTTCATACACACACATTCAAACTGTCACTTCAGCACAATTGTAAAGGTCAGAAATGTGTGGGCTTTTTATCAATGCAAAATTTCTAAGAGTGCATAGCTGAACACTTAAGCTCAAACTACACCCTTCTACATGTACCTGTGAAATAATGTGTAACTATTACATAAGTAATACTAAAATAACATACAGTATAATACTATTTTGTGTATAATAATTCAGTATAGGAATGATTCACTGCTTTTTCATTACACATTCTAATAAGCGTGTATCATGTGTATAGTATACATTTTTTATTTATAGGTTTTTTTATATATAAAAATCCCAGTTTACTTCAATTATAGGTTGCATCATTACAATACTGGATAGTTTCAAGGGGTGAATACTTATGCAATATGCTTGTCCAGATATCGGACTGCTCCAGACGTAAACACACACAGACAATGTCATTATGTCCCGGAGTCTGGACTCAATCAGCTGAATCATTATTGAACTCCTCTCTACAGATTTAGCAGCAGACACAGCAAGGTGAACTCGTCCTGTATATAATGTCACGTACAAGCACTATATCATATACACACACAAACACACACTCTTGTGACATTCTCTCCTTCACATCTGAAGGGACAATCTTTCAAAAGTTTATAAATAAAATTAATTACCAGCGAGAATGGAAATCTTTTGATAATCATGCTCACACACACACACATACACACACACACACCCTGCTCTCTGGCTCCAGCCTCTAATTGGTTGACCTCAATGTGGACAATGGGTATGTGCATGTATGTTTGTGTGCGTGTGTGTGTGCATGTGTGTGAGACAGAAACAGAGCCAGAAAGCTAAGAGAAGATAGAAAGAAAAAAAAAATATATATATATATATATATATATATATATATATATATATATATATATATATATAAACAATATTTCATAAAGCAAACGCAGTCAGCATAGCTACTGTCTCAACACACTCCATCTAGCACATCAGTGTCATGTAGTCCGTTTACTGGGCTCACATGTGAACATACTGTAGATATATTTTTCAGATAAGTTATATTTAGAATATGGACAGAAGCCAAATATTTATTTATTTTTGGCTTTATTATTGGTTGGCTGGCTTAATGTTTCTGGCTTAAGGAAAAACGGTTTAGCCTTCACCTGGGAATTGGCAGGTGACCAAATTGGGGAGAAAAATGAGAAAAAATATATAGGCAGGCAAAGTTAATAAATGGTAATCCATAATCAATGTCCAAACACAGAGATATTGAAAACCAGAACAAATGGGAAAACTGGAAAACAAGGCTCAGAAATACTAGGTACAAAATTCACAGTAAGACTTTGCGACCAACAATAGCATGCAGAGGATATAAAAAGGCAAATTAATCAAGAACTAAACACAGGACAGGTGAACACAATAGGGAAACAAACCTATGATGGGATAGGAGTGGAGACAGGACTAGAACAGAAACAAAAACAAACAGGAGCACATGGCGTTCTTTAAAGGGACAAAATGCAACAGGGCCTTTTAGTTCATGCAGTTTCCATCCACCAAATGTAAACAGTCAGTCAGTGTGCTTTACTAACTTTCCGTTGTATTATTATTATTATTATTATTATTGTTGTTGTTGTTGTTGCTGTTATTATTATTATTATTATTATTATTATTATTATTGTTATAATAATAATAATTATTATTATTATAGATTTGTAAGTAGTCTGAATACATGCCTTTGCAATAATTGTTCTGGAGAGAAAAGTTGTGTGTGTGTGTGTGTGTGTGTGTAAGCAGTGCACTGCTCTAATTTAATGCTTTATGTAGCAAAAGAGAGAGAGATTTGACCTGACTCCTTCTTACACTAAAAATACTGACAAAAGGAACTGAGCTATCCCGGAGGAGCACACATCAGCAAGGCTGTGTGTGTGTGTGTGTGTGTGTGTGTGTGTGTGTGTGTGTGTGTGTGTGTGTGTGTGTGTGTGGGAGAGAGAGAGAGAGGAAAAGCCCTAGTTCTTTATAGAAATCTTTTCAGGCACCTTGGGAATATGACCAAGATTGGGACAGCACACAAGGAGCTAAATAGTGAGCCATTGTGACTGTGTGTGTGTGTGTGTGTGTGTGTGTGACAATTGAAACATTTGGGAAAAAAATGCATTTAAATTAATTTAAATTTCAGTTACTCGTTACTGTACATTCACTGGCCATTTTAATAGGAACACCTTTACACCTATTTCAGAAACTGCTGCTCTCCTGAGATTTTCACACAAAACAGTCTCTAGAGTTTATACAGAATGGCACAAAACACAAACAACATCCAGTGAGTAGCAGTTCTGTGAGCAGAAGCGTCTTGTTAATCAGAGGTCCAAGGAAAATGGCAGAGGAGACTGGTTCCAGCTGACAGTAAGGCTACGGTAACTCAAACAACCACTCTTTACATCTGTAGTGAGCAGAAAAGCATTTCAAACCTTGAGGTGGATGGTCTACAATAGCAGGTTTCACTCCTGCCAGCCAGAAACAGGAATTTGAGGCTACAGTGTGCACAGGCTCACCAAAACTGAATAGCTGGAGATTGGAAAAGGACCATGTGATGTTCCTATTAAGTGCTCAGTGAGTGAAAGTAATAATGGAGTCAGTGTTCTGAAAGTTTTGCATGTAGCGATGATACCTGCAATTTCTCCAAACCATGATTCATTATTCACTTTCTACTTTATCTGCACTAAACTTAAACAGAACACACACAACACCACACACCCTTGAGATCTCACTCATATTCGGTTGGTATAAAGAAGGTACAGGTGGCCGTGCTCATTAACCTGGGAGCGTATTGAGATCTCACACATTATTATGTAACATATTTACTGCTTTCATTCATTCATCTGCAGTAAATACTTTATTCTGGTCAGGGTCAGAGTGGTTTAAATTACTAATTTAATTACTAAAATACCAACCAAACCTCTAACATAAACACTCATACACTCAGACATGAATGCAGACACTTGAGCTATGTGTGTGTGAGATACAATAATAAAAGCATTTGATAATTATGCAGCTCTAATTGCTGAATGAGATAATTACTGCTTTGGTCTGTCACCGCTGTATACAAGAATGTGTTTATGTATTAATGTGTGTGTGTGTGTGAGAGCGAGAGAGATTTGGTATGATAATGACAAAGAGGATGTGATATAATGGCTATTTCACTGCTGACATACTATGCAAATCTGTATAATATTTACATATTCTGTAAATATTCTGGCAAAAAAGTTCGAAGTTCTACTTTTAGTCAGGTAAGGGTGGACACACACTGTGCGATATTAATGTAAATGTAAAACAGAAATGTAAAACTGAGTTAAATATCAGCAACAAAGAAAATTCTCTGGATAAATGTATGGATTTATATCTTGGTGAGAATCGAATGTCACTACACGGATAGGAGTACACCTTGTGAGGACCTTGTGAGGACATTTGGCTGGTCTTCACTAGGAAAACTGTTTTTTTTATTTAAAAAACTAAAAGGTATGTGTGTGTGTGTGTGTGTGGGTCGGTGGGTTTAAGTAGAAAAAAAACTTACTGCATTCCATGGCAAGTGGACAGCGCCACAAAGGACTCGGGAATATCTCGTACCGTTCCATGGTAGTAACAGTGCTCCCCACCCTGAGAGAAAACACACACACACACACATGGTAACTCACATGTGCTTTTAATACATGTCATTTATAACCAGTACTTACAAACATGTCCTGTAATTTGTGTTAAAACTATTTAATTAAACATTCTGCATTATTCCAGATAACTATTTTAATACTGAAGTGTAATTAATGTAAATTTCCGAAAGGACACAGAAAATCATGTGGATGATAACAACATTCATACCGCAGTCCTAATACGGTAACATTTTGCTAATGGAAACATTTGTGTCACTGATGAGGTCTCTATTAGAGATGTGCGAAGCCACTTAGCCTTGTAGTATAATTATGCGAACACGCACATACAAACACAAACAACCTGGCCATGTTGCTAAGAAACTGAATGGCAGGCAATTCATCAGCGTGCACACACACACACACACACACTAGTTCCCTCGCTGGCATTACGAGTGTGTCTCTGCATACTAATGACCAGCACAGACTCCATCCACATACCAATAGATGCCAATAGCCTTCTGTGAACATTTTATAGAAAAATAAGAACAAAACTAAATAACCTTGTTAGATTATTTTATACCACATTTTAAAGAACAAGTCTACAATATGTGTCCACTAGTTTAGGTGGTAACGTAAATCATGTACATGATTTAGACTACTGCCTGATAAAATATCGATGTCTAATAGTTAGAAACCTGTTCTGTAATTTGTGTCAAAACTATGTGGGATGGACAAGCAATGTCAGTCTCGTGATAAGTGGTTAATATACAGATACAAGTCAATTAAAGCATCAGTTAATATTCACATGAAGCATCAGAATAGGGAAAAATGTGACCTCAGTGACCCTGGCATGGTTGTTGGTGTCTGGTTCGAGTATTTCAGAAAATCTCCTGAGATTTTCATACACAAAAATCTCGAGTTTTAATCTAGAGTTTAATCTAGAATCTCGAGTTAAAATCTTCCAGGGAGCAGCAATTCTGTGGGTGGAAACACCATGTTGATGAGAGAGTTTAGAAGAGAATGGCCAGATTATAATAAGGTCAATATATGGAGCTCAAGGTCAATTGGAGCTCAGAGGAACACTATGTTGCTTAAATAACCACTCTTTACAAGCATGGTGAGCAGAAAAGCATCTCAGAACACATAACACAACAAAACTTGAGGTGGATGTGTTACAACAGCAGAAGACCACATTGGGTTCAGGAATCAGAAAGCTACAGTAGGGACAGATTAACTGAAACTGGACAGTGGGACAGTGGAAGATTGGAAAAACATCACCTGTTTTGAAACAAACTGTCCAGTTTAGGTGAGCCTGTGTACACTGTAGCCTCAGATTCCTACTCTTTGCTGAGTACTGACTGTTACAAAGTGCTGACACTGTAGACTCCTTCCATACATGTTAATTCAACCTGACCTAAAGCTTCAAAATATCAATAAACGCATGTTCTTGTGAATGCGTTGTTACGATAGAAACATATTAGAAGAGCGCAGTAATATATGTGATTTGAATTACAGCTGGGACTTCTGTCAGAACTACTCATAAAAAAATAATCAACACCTCCCGACCAATCAGATTTGAGAATTGAAGAACACTGTGGTAGAAATAATATTACTATATAATAAAGTGAAGCATTAAGTCTTCTTGAGTGTGTCTCTGTAGACTGCTGAGGCAGTTTCTTATTTTAGTGGACACTGTTGACAATACAATACATATAGTCAATATGCTGATGGCACACACCTTAATATAAGTGTGAGTTATAGTGTGTGTGTGTGTGTGTGTGTATGTATGATTTACAGAAATGCTTCTCAGCATAAGTGCTTGGCTGCCATTAGGACTGAGGGGTCTCTCTCCTTCCTCCCTGTGGACCTCCTACAGCACAGATCTGCAGCATTTTCCTGGCAGATCGATTTAACACACATGCCCTTTCTGTCTCTCTGTCCATTAATGCATGTCTATATTGACCTTATACTACATATTTGCATCGTCCTTTAACATTTTTTTTTATTCCTCAAGCTTTTCTGTCTGTTTTTCCCCAAATGACATGCAGGAAAATCCTCAATAGTCCTTACTGGTTGAAGTGCTGAAAGCAGACTCTCTCATACTGTCTCTATCACACACACACACACACACACACACACAAACACATCGTCTTCTCTCAGTCTCATTCTTCCCCTCTTTCATTCCTGAAGGGTGAGGACTTGGCTTTGAGCCAGGCTTCCAGACTAATGACCCAGCATGCATCAGTGCTTTGCTCGGAAGCACCGAGATTTAGGGAGACCATTACAGATCTTACACACACTCACATGTGCACACACACCAAACACACACACACACACACACACACACACACATGTGCACACACACACATGTGCACACACACACACACACAAATACCAAGCAACTATCTATTAAGAGAAACAGATTCTGCATATTAGCCTACATAAAAAAGCAGGAAGTGAAAATCTTGGATTGCATGTAAACAGGAAATGAGAAAGAGAGATGGAGAGAGAGGAGGAAGGAGGAAGGAGGGATGGAGGACAGCTAAATATAACTACATTTCTGCTCTAGAATTCAGTTACTTCTTTTCGCTCAGAGCTCGTCTTTCCCAAACTTCTGAGCCCCTGACTTCAGTTCTCTCTCCACATACTCTCACTCTATGTCGATGTCTCGCGCTCTTCCATTTCTTTTCACAGTCTGGCTGATCAATCTGTTTGTGCATGTTATTGATTATAGCACCAAAATGATGCTCCATGTACAGTAATAGTGCATTAATAATCAGGAAATGTAGCACCTTTTCCTCAATTCTTTCTGGCTTACACCTTACACAGCTAGAGAAAGTGTGTGAGAACAAGTCTCCAGATGGATATTCCGGCTTGTCATACTATAATTAATCAGAGACGATCACACACATACACACTCAGGAGAGAATGAGGGTGTCAGTCCCAGAATGCATAAGTAGGACAGTGTGAGCCTGTCTCCAGTGTGTGTTATATGTGTATCTGTGTGGGTGGGGACTGGAAATGTACCTGCTCGGGGATGTATGCATCTTCTCTGTCTGAGAACAAATTCAGACTCCTTTTGGTTTGCATACACATTCAGGCCATGATTTACAAAACGAAACTTGATGACACCGGCAAAAATGTGTAATCTGATTTAATAACAGCGTCTACTGAGAATCGTATCAGCAAATTGGCACTTCCTGTTCTTGTGTTTGCCTTAATTAGTACACAGTTGGGGGCGTTTCCACAAAAAACATAAAATATGTCACATGGTTTGTAAACAAATAAATTACTTATACCACAGTGCTGTTTTTGAGTTCTGTTGAGTTCTCGATTCTGATTGGTCAGAAAGTGTTGCTGTAATTCCAATCACAGGTTTATATTAAAGCAATCCTTCTAATATGTTATTGCTTCTATAGTAACAGCGAATTCACTCTTACTTGCATGATGGACGTTCAACATAATCTGAGACTAATAATAAACAGTTAAAAAATTGTCGGTATTTAACAAAGAAAAATGTATAATCTTTGTAAGAAGATGTTTATTTAACATTTAAGGAAGGAGTCTCCTATGTCAGCACTTTGTAACAGTTTTCCACCACAGGAAAGTCCTGCTGTTATTTGAAAATAATCAACTTCAGGGTGGTATCAGTAACGCCAACTGCGTCAGGTCACGTCATTCCATTGCATTGTTGATTATTTCCCTATAACACCCTCACGTTTTTATTCCTTACATAGCAATCACAGTATAATTTACTAAAAGTCACTATGCAATCTTACTAACGGTTAAAGAGCCCACAAATTCAAACATTTCATTTCAAACAAAAACAACTTAGGATCAATAATAGAGTTTAATATATTTTGAAATGCCCAAGGAACTACTGAAAATGCCTAAGAACATCTTCAATACCTTTACTATGATTAAAAATCTGCACAATATGTAATTTAGACAGGCCCCTACATCCTCCTTCTCTTCCACATCTAACCCCTTCCCCCTGGTTGTGCTATACTATTACATATGGGGTATAGCATTTTAACAACAAGGGCACACCTAGAAAATCCAACCCTTTATATCTGAACAACTCTGACTCAGAGTCAGAATAGACGTCTGTCCACTAAAAAAGAGACGCTGATGAGGGAGCGACTGTTTATAGCTGCTATAACGTAAGTGATAACTTGCTTCACAGACAAACATAACTATAACTGGCTAAAAAGCACGTTATTTAATAAATTAAAAATCTAATCATTGGAAAATTGGTGTGTATAAGACAAATAAAGCACTTCATGATGTGCTTATAAGGTAAATAATCTACTCCAAGGTAGCGATAGTAACTCTGTTTCATCATACTACCCTGTCAGTGATTATTTTCCTATGTCAGCACATCCCATCATGTTTTATTCCTTACTTAATGACAGCCACAACATATCTATAATATATTGTCCATAATCAGTGCTTTACTGTTAATTTATTAATCATTATTTTATTATTAAATCTCTGTCACTTCTGATGTCTCTTTTCCTCATTTTGGTAAAGGTGAACAAATATCAAGAAATATAGAAATCAAGAGATTATTCACCCACTTGTTCTTGTTGCCACATCCATTAGAGTTTAGGAGTGTAAGCAGTACGGCACTTAACAGCTTGAAGCTGAGAAGAAATATCAGTGACTTCCATATGGCTTCCAAAAGCAGGTAGATTATAGAGTGATCAATCTGTTTGAAATGTAGTGAGTTGTACAAAGAAAAAGCTTTAACTGAAGTAAAAATCCAGAACCTCCCCCTCCCCTCGTTATTATTATTATTATTATTATTATTATTATTATTATTATTATTATTATTCAGTTATTTGTCTTAAGACATGTCTTGAATTGTATGCAATTATGTGTGTGAGTAATATAAGTCTGATCTTTTTTCCAATTTTCAACTGTCCAGTTCATGTATTGTGCATTCTGAGATGCTTTTCTGCTCACCATGGTTGTAAAGAGTGGTTATTTGAGTCCCAGTAGCTATCCTGTCAGCTATCCTGTTGGCTCTCCTCTGACCTCTCTCATTTTTTCCCCATTCTGACGTTTGATGTGAAGATTAACTGAAGCTCTTGATGTGTATGATTGGCTGACTGGATAATTGCATGAATGAGCAGTTTTACAGGTTACTATTAAAGGGTATGTATGAGGATCTTTAAAACTGTCCCATATTTTTCTGCAAACAATACTCTGTTTGACACATTGCTTAGTTCATAGTTATTGACAAGTATGAGACAGCATTCCTGCATAGAAACTTACTTTGGTGATGAATGGTTTCCCGTCCTCTGATATATGCCTCTCCACATACTTTGATGACAGCAGGTCACTGGGGAGAAAAGCAGAAAAAAAAAAACAGAATTAACCAAAAGGCTGCTATTCAAATCTCCCTTTCTGCCTTTCCAACAACAGGACATCGCAGCCAATGGAGTCACTTTATTAAATTATTTTACTTGATCAGCTCTCTCCCTTTCTCCTCTCTTTTTCTTTTTCATCAGCTGCTTTTTTGAGCTTCCTGAATATAAACTCAGCCAATTACAGGCTAAGAAAAGCTCTGGCCGGAACTTGAAACAAGATTTCAGACGTACAGATTCAGTAACTTTTATTGAGCGGAAGGTATTGAGTGGAAGAGCAGAAGCAGGCTGCGGTGAAGGACGCGCTAGTTTGTGTGCTTAATAAGCAAGAGCTCCATAAGGAGTTCACTCAGATACAAATCTGGGACGGGCCATAATGTACCATAATGTACACACACACACACACACTCACCCACCTACACACACACACACGCACACACACAGGATTGCATATAACTGCATGTTCACATACCCTCACTCACACAGAGGCACCAAGATGTGAAAACCCCTGCACGAATGCATACATGAGCACGCGCACACACACACACACAAACACACACACACAGGATTGCATATAACTGCATGTTCACATACCCTCACTCACACAGAGGCACCAAGATGTGAAAACCCCTGCATGAATGCATACATGAGCATACACACACACACACACACACACACACCAGCTCTAAATCTAGGGCAGGTGTTCCACACTAAAAGTAAAAGCCCATCACACTCAGAGATCTCCATGTACACTCTGTTCTCATTCATACTTTAGAGAATGAGCACTGAAGCTGTTTGTGTGTGTGTGTGTGTGTGTGTGTGTGTGTGTGTGTGTGTGTGTGTGTGTGTGTGTGTGAGCTGTCCATGGTGCTGAACTCACTCCCTCATTCTGTCATGAGTGGAGGAGATCTCACACCTGGACCCTGTTCCTTATACATGGTTTTCTTTAGTTAGCTGGATTGAGTTGGCAGTGTGACATGATTCTGTTCTCCAAAGATGTCACTGAACTTCATAAGCTGAAACATGTTCATAAGCAGTCTGAATCAAAAAAGGCTAGATCATTAATGGGGCAGTGAAAAAATACCATGTGATGTATTTCCAGTGTTTATTTGGGTGTGCAGTTTGGGTGAGCCTGTGCCCACTGTAGCCTCAGATTCCTGCTCACAGGAGTGGATTCTGTTGTGTCAATGTGGCCTGCTGTTGAAGCTCATCTGTGTTGTGCGTTTGAGATGCTTTTCTGCTCACCACGGTTGTAAAGAGTGCTTATTTGAGTTACCATAGCCTTCTAGTCAGCTCGAACCAGTCTGGCCATTCCCTTCTGACAAACTCAATAAAAGTAAATGGAAATATTCATTATTGCATGTACTTTCTGAAAAGATGGAGTGTTGGATATATGTATACAATATATAGCTGTTATATTGTATATGTGTCAATATACTGGGATTATCCATAAATGAAATGTGAACTACACATTGTCACAGGTCGAAGCCAAAGTTCCATTAATTTGTTGTACAGAAAATAAAAATGTAGCACCACTTCTAGTGCACAGGCTCAATTACATTAACAGAACTCTACTCACATTATTCAGTGCATACATAACAATAGTGTAAGTGTGCGTGAGAGGAAGGGGATAGTCAGGCATTAGGAAGAGATTAGGATGTTAGATCCTGGTCTGGGTAGGTCCTGACCCACTACTTACGCTCTCAGTGATCGATGAGGGAGTTAGAGAGAGCTTAATGCTCAGGGCAGGATCATAGCCAGCCACCAAAGTGCACATTAACTAGCCTTAATGACTTCGCACAACATAGACGGCCACCACTGGCTAATGCCGCTCTTATACAGTACACACACCCACACACACACATATACAAGGCTATGTATAACTTGCATAATTTCTTCAACTACGTCCAGAATTAATTTAATTGCCTGAATCATATACAGTACACCATATACATCACTGACAATGAAATACAGTACACAAACACACCGCATCGCTGACCTCATCTAAAATCCGTCACTGAGTCACTTCCACACAATAACAACTGCAACTCATTTTATTGGTTATGAGGACCATCAATCTTTCCTCTCAGCTATCCTGTCATAATTACTGCGTGTGAGTGTGTGTGTGTGTGTGTGTGTGTGTGTGTAGGGTGTCGTAGTGACTCAGAACAAACCTCTTTATAAGAATTCACTAAATCACATTTTTTGGTAATGCAGAGCTATCTTTACTCAGCTGTTTCTTTTACTGTCTCAGGTTGCAAAACTGATGACGAATAGGTCCTATTTTCCCATCGTTTGTGGAAATGCTGGGCAGAGTTTAGATTTGTACGTCTCTGATAAGTCTGTGTGGTGTTGTTTGGACGTTTTCACACTTGAGTCCGCACCCAGGACTGATTCTGGGCTTGTTTGACCGGAGAGGCTCATAATCACAGGTTTGCTTTCACATAGTATTCCTTCCAAACCAAGAATCGATTGCGCGATTCTATACGTCATTTTTGTGTCCACAGTTTGGCAAAATGGTAGGCACTAGAGTCATCTATATATTGTTTTTTTTCCCTTTGGAACACTCAAATGGTGAAGAATACACTTTTTTGGATTAAGAATATCTGCGAACAACCAGGCATTCTCCTATAAGATTATCAGCCATGCAAGCTAAAAAAGAAAGACGTGCTAACATTTTTCGCTATGCTCTCAGTGCATTCACACCACAAAGGTGAGCTCGTTACAGCGCTCCAATCTGGTTTTGTTTTGTCTGGTTTTAAATATCAATAAGGAGTTCGGTCTCCTCAGCTGGCCATGACAACCATTCCCCCGCTATCATAAAACTCGAAACAGGAAGTAACGTGACAAGTTAAACCATGCGCATTAATCAGCGAGCAGTGGTGAGAGTGGATAGCTTCTACTCTCGCTGTACACAACACCAGGTTTTGGTGGAAGCCAGCCCACACCACCATTTTCAAGAGAACCAGGGCTCAAATATAACTTTCACACTCCACCAAACATACTGAAAAGAAGAAAATGAAAATGACCTAAGGTCTTCAACATTTCAATAAAAGAAGAAGAATCCCTGTCTAGATGGTCAAAAAATTGAATAGGGAGGTCATAATAATTTGATAATAAGTCAAATATATAAAACTATTAATAAAAAATAAACCGAAGTTCCTGAAAAATACAACACTGCAAATATTTCTACTATAAAATATTGTACTCAATCCTGGCATTTTTTTAAAAAAAAAAGGCAAGTATGAATTTGCATTAGCATTATGTATTTATGTAACAATGAATTTAATCATCTTTACATAAACATAAGTGTCAGCATTGCAGGGAATTATTACACATGGAACTGTGAAATGTCTGATAGTCACATATTATAATATAAACGCTATTCCATCTTACATGAGCTATCACATGACCATGATAGCCATGAATCAACATGGCTGAGGCATAATCGTGCGAAATAAAGCACTAGCAATACTTTGGTCACACATATACACACATGAGGGCTGACATTAGAGACAGAAAAGACATTAGCTGGATGGTTGACAAACAAATGACTTCTACCAATTTAAATCACTACTGAATTGACTATAAATCTGTGATTAGTACAATGAATCATGAAAAGCATATTTAACAAAATAGCAGATATTTAGCATTTCTGATTGAGCTAGCATTTCTAAGGTTCCCCAGAAACTTATTCTAGAGTTTAGCAGCAATGAGCAGCTGAGCTGTGAGTGACCCACGGGATTAACAGTAAACCTGCGTCAGCTATCTGAAGTGTTCAGTATAGTCTATACTGCTCCAGGAGATCAAGATAGAGCTTTAAACTCATAAACTGGACATTATCTTCAATGCAGAACTTAACATGCAGCCAAAGTAGCTTGAATAAAGTTGATGTAATGTGCTCTGACTTCCTTTTAAATTATGTTTGTGAATTACATACAAGGAATGGGATATAAAGAGAGAATAATAGGGGGCCTAAAACAGAACCTTGTGGGACACCATGATACATTTTTTATGCTCTGAAGAATGTCCATTTACACTAACAAACTGGTAACGATCTAATGTCCTGTCTGAACTGGTAACCAAACTGCTAGCAAAACAGCATAGTTTGATTTAAACAAAAAAAAAAAAAAAAAAAAAAAAAGAAAAACAAAGAAATTATTAAGCTGGAAATGAAGGAAAAATACAAGATTCTGTATAAAATTTTAACATTCTACAATTTTAAACATTCATTACAAAATCAGAGTTAAATGTATTTAAAATGTTTCAAAAATACCTACAATATCTCATTAAAGTGTATTATGACATAATTTATCACACTATCAATATTATATTGTCATATTTCCCAGCCCGCGTCAACAGTGTTAAATCCATCCATCCATTCTATGTACCGCTTATCCTACAAAGGGCTGTGGGGGAGCCTGGAGCCTATCCCAGGGGACTCGGGGCACAAGGCGGGGGACACCCTGGACGGGGTGCCAACCCATCACAGGGCACAATCACACACACACACACACACACACAATAGTGTTAAATGCTTTACTCCATCCACAATCTGAAATGGAAGAAATCCATGAAGCAGCGGATGTGACAGGTGATGAGGGCAGTAGAAAACAGTTAAAGAGCAAAGAGAGAGTGAAAGGACAGAGATGGTGATACATTGAGGGTGGAGAGAGAAAGAGTGTGGGCAAAAGTGGAAAACATTAGAGCACGAGACAGAGAGAGAGAGAGAGAGAGAGAGAGAGAGAGAGAGAGCGCAAGCGAGAGCTACACCTTCCTCACACACTATAAAAGCAAACGGTCATCTAGGGCCTCCCATAAAATACAACACACACACACACCTCCCTTGCCCAGCCCTTCCCTGACAATTCACTGGCTATTGTTCTTCCAAATCATCTTTCCTATCCATCTTTCCCCAGTCTTAAGTTGATCCAAAGGTTAGGGTGATTCCAAAGACCCTAAAGAGAGAGGGGCCCACAAAGATTGTACCACTGATATGATTTTTAGTCTTTCTGAAAGATTCTTAATTGAAATGCTTCATTCATTAAATAATAATTAAATATTAGTTTTATATATAGTGGCCCTTTGGAAAGGGGGGGCAGTCCATCCTGCTTTCTATCACCCTTCCAGCTGACCCCTACAATGTAAACGATCATTGGTTTAGCCCGCTCACAGTCTGTGAGAAGAACTGTTATGCTTTAAGAATTTTATTTGTCATTCTAGGAGTGTAAGGAAAACACGTATATATTATCATATATATCTGATCATATATTCTCGTTATTCAGAGAGGCTCAAATGATTCAGATAAATTTATTAGGCAGAGTGTGATATCCAGGCCATTTGTGTGTGTGTGTGTGTGTGTGTGTGTAGAGGTTTGGTGGAAAACTGATTTTGGTTTTATAATTGCTTTGGGATTCACGATGTTCTAATTTGGTAGCCTCTTGCTCAAAAAGACCTAGTGCTGTATTACACGTAAGTAGTAGTTAAGAGGTGTGTATACTTATGCAACCAAGTTATCGTAAATTTTCTGATAATTCATTCTGTTTCTGTCCGTAGAGCTTCTCTCCTGTAAAGCTGCACAGAGAAAGAGCTGACGTTTACTCCATGTTCCAATAAAAAACTGAAAGCAAGAAGAAGAGCCTAGACAAAAGAAGTCGAGACGCTGGGATTGATTTACACTCATAGCCATCTGCTATTTCACCCTCTGACCGGAAAAGAAATAATATTCTGTCCAGGTGATTGACAGCATCACGATGATCAGAACCAACCACTTAGTTTTTATGATTAAAACTTTGTTTTAATTAACTTTATTCTGCTAAATGCTCCAGTACATAGACAATTCAAATCAATGACATGTATTATGCATAAAAATATGCATTTTTTTAATTGGACAGTGTTTTGAGGATAGCCTATAATGTACAGTAGAAATATAATTTCTTTGATTTCTACTTTAAAAAATAATTGAAAAAGCACTTTCTCTTTTTACAAATTATTTGTTCTTCTAGATATATTCAGTCAAGTCACACACTGCATTTATAAAAAAAAAAACACGCTCTGATAAAGCGTTATAAATTATCAAGGAATTATAATTTAATTTAGATAAATTATAAAATGTATGGCTCCACTCGTTCCTTTAGAGTGAAGCGTCACTGCATATCAATTCAATGAATTTCTGATCTAATTAGCGCCCACATGACACGTGCTCACCCACAAACACGCGCGTCACAGCTTTTCCAAGATCATGACACGTTCCATGGCCTTACAAATGAGGGCGTATTAGAGAAGCACTGAGTCAGAATACACCTGCTCATCTTTATTACTCGCTGCCACGTGCATGTGTGTTTTTTCCGACTGTTTTCTTTCCAGTCTTTGGACTGAAATAGAAATGTTTCCAGATTGCTCATAATTCAGGTCTTTAGCTATGTGCTGTTTGTGTCAGTTGATGAATAAATTGAAAATCCAGGCAGCGGATTCTTTGTCCGTGCACATACATGCAAGCTGTTCAGCTCTGTACTTGACCCCTCATCTTACAGGAAGGGTGCTCGGATTTTGGTGTCAGCTCCGAACTGAAAAACTGGTGGTGATGGTGTACACGACACAGCATGGCAGCGTAGCATGGAGTTGAGTGTTCTCACTGCTTTAACACACCAAAGCATCATCAGCTAATGATCAGGTGCTTCAGGAGTTGATTAGCGGGCGTCAGGCTGTGGGGAAAAACACTCAGCTGAAGTGTTATGGCCTCTTAGGACTAGCCTGATAATACTGTTACATAAGTGTGCTCAACAACCCATGCATCTAAAGCTTAGCCTTTTCCTATCCATAGAGATTCGTTATAGACACAATTGTTTTCAAATATAATGTTAAAATAAATGAAACAAATTTAAAACTGTTATCATAGATGTTACCATTAGCACAGACTTTAACATAAATGTTTTAAAAAGTGTTTGTGATGGACGACATTCCTGGACATCTAAAATCCTGGTAAAGACTTTTCTGCACACAGAAATAAAGGAGGTGTGGCCTGTGTGCCTGTCAGTCTCAGTGATGGAGGTGTGGCCTCTGTGCCTGTCAGTCTCCATGAAGGAGGTGTGGCCTCTGTGCCTGTCAGTCTCCATGAAGGAGGTGTGGCCTCTGTGCCTGTCAGTCTCCATGAAGGAGGTGTGGCCTCTGTGCCTGTCAGTTTCCATGAAGGAAGTGTGGCATCTGTGCCTGTCAGTCTTTATGAAAAAGGTGTGGCCTCTGTGATTGTCAGCCTCCATGAAGGAGGTGTGACCTCTGTGCCTGTCAGCCTCCATGAAGGAGGTGTGGCTTCTGTGCCTGTCAGTCTTTATGAAAAAGGTGTGGCCTCTGTGATTGTTAGCCTCCATGAAGGAGGTGTGGCTTCTGTGCCTGTCAGTCTAAGGAGACGTGAACTCTTTGCCTTTCAGTCTCCATGAAGGAGGTGTGGCTTCTGTGCCTGTCAGTCCCAGTGAAAGGAGCGAGTCTTCTGACTCTTAAAAGCTAACACTTGTTTTTCAATTTAAAAAAAACTATGCAAACTAAATATCAAATATTCCATCATATCATATATCATATTTTCCATATTCAAATATTCCATCAAAACAACTAATTGGAACATACTGAATTGATGGCTGCTCTTACTATATCTTTCATTCATCAGATCATTGTTTCAGACATCCCTATAAGATAAACAACAACAAACTCAGAGCAAAGTCGTTCTCGCCCCGCAGGCTCAGACAGAGTAGCACGGGTGTGAATAATGAGTTAGAATAGCGGCATGGAGTATAATTCATTTCAAGGCCAGAAGGATGTAAACCAAAGTGAAATTAATATACTAGCCAGAACTATTTCATTGTAATATTGAAAAATTGTAGTTTTTCTCAAGATATCTTTAAAATGAGATGAGGATTTCTGGTCCGTGTGTCATGTACTGTAGACATAAAGTCATTTTAAACTCGGCTTTCTGTTTTCCACAGTACACTAATGAAAGTATGCTAAAATGCAGAGAAAAAGAGAGAATTGCAGTGGCTTTTAGTGGAAAACTGCTCTACATTCACGTCACAGAGCTGCAACAAATACACTGCAACAACTACACAATGATATAATACATATTAAAGTAGTGAGTCTAATTAGCAATCTGTATTACAGTGTACAGTGTATCTCAAGTAAAGTAGCCAATATACATTGTCCTACAAAGGTTAAATTAAACAGAGACAACACATCCTGTATGGTACGTGCATTTGCATGTGTGTATGTGTGCACATGTGTGAGTGTATATGGCATAGTGATGTGTGTGATGAACAGTTCAGCTCTTTGTGATTTTGCTGTACAGCTTTAAAAGCCTGCGGCACTTTACAGTATCATCCGGCCTCCAGAGAGCAAACTGCAGCCTCAGCAAGCCAAAGATCTGGCTGTACCTTTATCTGAACCTCACACACACACACACAGTAAATACAATATGACATATACATTCAACATACTTACTATACAGGATTATATATATATATATATACACAGAATGATACAGATACTGAAAGCAGTCTCTGATCTGTACTGTGAGTATCAAGCAGATACAAGATGCATAAATATACACACCTAATTTATCACTGTCACATAACCTGCACACACAGTATGCAAGCTCATACGCAGATCTGTATCATGTCCCAATTATCATTCATCTGTTCTTAGGAAAAAAAAAAGTGCAGGGTGTATATTTTCTCTTATGTGCAATGAGATACATGAGGAATAAAACACAACAGGGCATGCTGTTATAGGAAAATAATCATCGACGGGGTGGTGCAATGAGTGTGAAGGCTGTTTCCACCCTGAAGTTTATTGTTTTTTCCAATAGCAATATATCCTGAAGTATTTTATTGCTCTTATTAAACAGCAATTTTCCAACAATTTGACATTTAAAGAACAAAACACCTTCTTGCTGCATTTTATGTTGTGGAACTGCTTACTGCTACATTTAATGTTGTGGAACATCGATGATACAAGTTAGGTCCTGTTATCACTTACATTCTAGTGGCTATAAACAGTTGTTCCCTCATTATCCTCTCTTCTTTCTCTTGTTTGAAGTTAATAAGACCAAAAAAATCCACATCATGTTACAGAGAAACCACATAGTGCCTTATGGCCAGCACCACTCTCAGAGCTGCTGTTATAGAAAATGAATCAACACCTTATAATCAATTTGAATCTGGAATTTAACAGCGCTGTTGTATATAAGAGATATAAGAATGTGTGTAATAGTGGCATCTCTGCCTTGATCACTGAGAAAGGGGGAATTGAGGCTCAAGAGGGGTGCAAAGGGGTGCTCCTCCATCTGCCAGCCTTCCTTTGCTCTAGACAGGATCAGGCTGTCAATTAGCACACAAACACACACACACAAGATAACAGCCAAGACTTTTGTTCCAGCTGACAAAGAAACATAATTACTTTAAACCACCATCTTCCATGTTGCCACACTGTTATTGGACAAAAAGGGGACATTTGCACAAATACTAACAGGATCATTATCATCACTCAGAAAGAAGATTGAACAATCTTCCTGTGATTTGACCTGTCCTCGATTGTGCCTGTCAATCCGCCATAAAATGAGGCTAAACTGAACAGACTAAAAAGATGGAAAAGACCTCAAAATATTATGGCAGAAGAAAATGGAAGAATTGGTGTTTTTGCAGCTTTCTCTATAATATACAAAGACTGTTCGATGTCATTTATGAACTGGACCAGACAAAATGAGTTAAGCAGTGTTTAGCTGCTCCGGGAATGCATTCTGTACAGTATATAATTCATTATAAATCGATTTCTATTGAAAAAGGACAGACAAAAATAATTCATATTTTTAAACTGATGTGTAAACTATTTAAGGCTAGCAAAGTGATTTGGCTTTAACGATGACACTTGTAAAATATTCCTTCTCTATGTCATCATCATTCAATTAACAGTAGGCCTACCGCAGATTCTTAAAAAAAAAATCACATATCAATCAGAGGCCACTAAATCAAATCATTAATGATTCAGTGGTATCATCAAAATATCAAATTGTTGCCTTAAGAATTGAAATCATATCATATCATGTGGAAGCCTGAGGTTTACACCCCTATTAGCTAGCTATAGATAATCATTACTGTATACAGTTGTATAACTAGACACCTATGATGAACTGAACAGTGACCGAACAGCGGGTCTGGCACATAAAATCAGCATCATCATTTAGGGAGAAAACATTAGCATGAATTTTTATTGTCAATATGTAAATATATGAGAACTGCCCTATAATGTAAATATCTAATTTCATATCATATCATATAAATTTATATAATGCAATAGAAAAAAAGGGTTGAATGTACACACATCCTCGGCAGGACAGATGTAGTCATTTACATTCACATTTACATTTATGGCATTTGGCAGACGCCCTTATCCAGAGCGACTTACAATAGTGCTTTGAAGTCTATCAAAAATACATTCTGATATTGGCTCGGTAGGTCACAAACTAGGAATACCAGTCAGCGCAACGTATTGGTTATAACAAAAGGTAGCTCGCCTAACAATGAAATGCCCTAATTAATGCAAAAGTGAAGTGTGTAATTACAGCATTTTTTGTTAAAAATGAAAAAAAAAAAACATTTTTGAGTCAGGGAAGAAAAAAATTCTCTGAGCTGCTGTGAGTGGTGTGGGGTCGGTAGAATTTAAATGATTTTCTTGGTATTAAAAAAAAGGTATGTCATTTATTCGTTCTCTAAATTGAAACTATTAAATAATAGTCATTTCATTTATTCTCCTCGTTGGAATTTGTATCTTTAACCAGGTTAAATCTGGACTTTTGTACATGTGGGTAAGAATGACTGATTTTGAATGCTCACACTCTTTTATCATGCTAACACTATATGGCTAGTGCCTGACGTTTTTGATAGGCTGGAGAACAAAATACACAGATTACATAATAAAGTACACAGAGAACACAGACCTGGTAAAAAAAAAAAAATACACACATCAAAAGCGTACAGAAGAGAATGAATAAGCGAGCTCTACTGGCTTTGAAGGTACGTGGAGCCATCAGCGATGTAGATATTCTAAACCTTCACAGCAGCGTAATGTGGCATAACAGCAGTTCAACTGATAGGCTTTACTCTTTCATCTGGTACTCAGTAACTTTTTCAGTCACACTGCTGTACACAATAACGCTTTTATTCTCGTAATGCTTCTGTAATACTGAGGAAACAACAGCAGATAATATCTACGCAGAGTTGCAAATACCTGGGCCGTGCACTAGACCACATCCTACCATACTAAATAACATGTCAGTAGATTTTCGGTGTCAGGGAGTAGTGGTGGTTCAGTGGTTTGGGCTACTGATTGGAAAGTCGTGAGAGTTTTTTTTATTCAGTTTGGAATGCAGTCTTGAATTTACTTTGAATGTGTATCGACTTTTGGGAGATTAATTTGCACAGTGAGAAAGGACAGCGCACAACTCACACTCCAAAAGACTATGGAATACAATTTTTCTACCAGAGAGCAAAATTACTGAATCTTATATGCAGCACATTTCACTGGATAATTGTTAATGTTGACGGTCATACCTGATTTTTTTCCTTTTTAAAGAAAGTCCACAGATCTTTTGCAGAACTTACTTTATAATTCATAATATATTAACTTAATTAGTTTGACAAGAATAAAATCCTGATTCATCCATGTGAATACAAAGGGATGGAAAATGAGGGTGGCGGTTTGCACAGGGATAGGAGGAGGGGTTGCATCCCCTCACCACCCCCTCAAATCAAGCCCTGTTGTTAACATACTATGAATTTTTCATATTATTTTGCCCCAATTATATCAGCTCCTTTCACATTCTGCTATCTCATTGTTATTTATTTTGCTATATTTCTGAATTGAGCTCTACAACAGAGTACTGTAAAGTGCAATACTGTCATACCAATAAAGCAAAACACTCTGAATTGAATTGAACAGGGGAGGAGTACTGGAAAAAAACAAGGAGCGACATGGAAAGCAAAATGAGACCCAAAGAGAGTGTAACATTTGGTGAGGATCAGGATTCTGCTGATTTGGGATGCGCCACTGGCTCAAACCAATGATCATTGCCATTGGGAAACTGGTGCTAACTGCGAAAACCTAGCGTAGACTAGCCTTAGGCAATGTTGGCATTAACAGAAGAATGAACGTGTGGTAAATATCATTGGAGTGGAAAGAGAAGCGTTATAGTATATCAGCCTTTCTCATTTTTTGTCTTTCTTACACAAAAAACATATTGTTTTTCAGATCTCTCCTCTTATGCTTGATCATATCTGGAGGCGTGCACTGCTCCTCCACCTCCACAGCACAGACCTAAGAGTGCATGAAGGACGACCAGAGGTTCTGTCTTTCTCCTTTCATCCTTCTGCTTTACTATTGCTCCATCTATGCAGCACGGCTTTCTCTTTCTTATCTTTTTTTTTATCTGTTTTCGTTAAATTCATTGTATATCTCCTCTGTACTTCGTAATATCCCAAACAGAGGAAGACACCACAGTATTAAAGATGTGTACAAGACAGTAGCCAAACGTTAGACATAGAGGATGGGTGCATTTGGTGTATGTGCATAGCATTAAGAGAACAGATGCATTAATGGGATATATAAAAAGTGGTAAAAAGGAAGTACAATTCTCCAAATTAGATTTGACAGTCAGTTGTTCAGGATCATGTGTTTTAGCTCCTATGTGACTTTAAGCATTATGAAATAAAGAGAGGAGATATATAAGGTATACAGGGGTTAATAAGCATGGCCGGGTTAAAAATTGTAGCCAGAAGGCAGAAAGAAATTGGGACGAGTATTGAGTCTTCCATAGCTGTCATATATTCCTGACACACCTGAGCCCTGTGGTGTTCCTTTTGTTGTTTAGCCTTTTCATTCTCAGACCTGGGCTTTTTCACTGCCTGCTCTTTAGTTTCCTGAAATACACACTTAAGTCTGAAACACATAGTAAACTCATACAGCATCTATCTGTCCTCTATACGGTTTAGAACTAAAACTCTGATCTGTCTATTTTTATATTAAGCATCATACTTCCTTTTGCTTCACAGACAAAAGCCGTAACCACTTGACTAAAGCTAAGCAGACAATAAAATCCTGACTTGTTTTCACAACACACGGACATACTGCATGGCATGCATGGTTGGCATGGGGCATGCCTTTAGGTCTGGATCGCCGTGTCACTGCTCCAGGGTCCCTGGTTCAAACCTGAGTTCGGGTTATTGTCTGTGTGGGGTTTCTGTGCATGTTCTTCCTGCATTGTATGTAACCTTTATTTAACCAATAAGCTAAAAACTCATTGAGACCTGGCCAAGAAGACAGGAAAACACAACAACAATTAAAGATACAACAACAAAGACGTAACACGTTACGAATAACCTAATTTAAATTGCCCCTCTGTGTGAATGAGTGTGTGCATGCCAACGAGAGATGAATTCTCCACCCACATTCCGGATCCACTGAGGACCTGACCAGGATAAAGCAATGACTGAATATGAGTGAATGAATGGTCATTTTTGCTAAAAAAAAAAAAAAAAAAAAAGGCTATCTATCTATGTGTGTTATTATTCTGTCTTGTCTTTGTGTCTTGTCTTTGATTATGATCATTGGATGTCTCCTAACAAAGAAAAGCTGAGGATACGCACTTGTGTCCTGCCTCTAACCTTACATTACAGGGAACTCCAAAAATGAGCCTCTGTCCCTTGAAATTCCACTTTGTAGGCGTTTTCTCTAGAGCGATGCCAAGTGTGCCATTTTTAAGGCATATTAAATGGTGGCTTTTGATGAAAGTCTATTTGATGAAAGGGTTGGGTGTTTTTTTTCTCTCTTTTCTGTACTCTTAAACCAATATCACACAGAATTCAGCTTTTCTGACCACCACATGCCACAGTTAACTATTCATAACTTTTATAATTTGAGCAATCTGTATTCATCAGATCATATTTGTAGTCTGCTGATTTATTCTTTAGTAGGTAAAGTGCTGAGCAGCACTAAAATCACAGATATGAAGGATTTCTGTGTGCTGCAGTCCAACTTTACGCCGAGGTCGGTACATTTTTCCACAGACGTCATCCATATTCAAAAGAGCCAATGGAAACAAAGCAAGAACAACAAAACAAAATCCCAAGTGAATACAAATCGGCTAACTCGCCAGTCCTGAGCTACATCCACCGACACACACACACACACACACACACACACACACACTGACTGCAGTGGAATCAATTCTGATCTACAAATGCAATATTTCTGACCATTTACATACCACAATCAGGAATAACACACTTTGCAGCTGTGTGTGTATTTTTCAGAACATTTTTTTTACCAACCCACGCAAAATGAGAATTAAAAACATTTTGTATAAACATTCAAGATCGCAGTCTGAAAGCACAAGTTTACACAGAACCAGAACCACCCACATAACACCGCATGACTCAAAAAAAAAGAGAAAGAAATCACAAATCTCACAGAGAAATCAGAATCATGCATGAAGTCCAACATAACAGCATCATTTCTCTCTGTAGTAAGCCAATATTTCAAAAAATATATAACAAAATATTTTCCAAAAGAACTATTTTTCATTTAAATTATAATCAGTAATAGCTGTTGGGAAATATCTTTTTATAAATTTAATCATGACTGTAGTTGTGTAAGTATTTTATTTAATATTTAATGTTTTTTTTTTGTCTCTGTCTTTGGTTCCGGTGTCATTTATTTCAAGTTTTTTTTGTAAATCTGCCCTATTGCCTAAATAAATAAATAAATAAATAAACACATTAAATGAAATGATTGTGTGTTTGTTCCATTTACGACTATAGCTTCCTTTCAGCGTCGACCTGCTGTGTTTCTTTTTGGCGGTATGGTCCGTCGTCATGGCGACATGGGATGATTGAAAAGGAGAACCCCCCCATTTTTTGTTGACTCCCCTCTAATGTAGCGCTTGGCTTCATTAGTCACAATGTGCACAGGCTGGGGTGTGTGTGTGTGTGTGTGTGTGTGTGTGTGTGTAAGACAGGGTAGAGAGGGGGGTGTTCTCTCTCTGGGATATACAGATAAGACCAGTCGCATTCAAACTAGAATATGTTTTTTGTATTTTTTGGGATCAGCTGCCTTTGAATAAAATACGATCTAAGAAGCTGATGTACACTTTTCTCAAAAAAAAAACAAAACAGCTATGATTAAAAATATTGTAAATAATTGACGATATTCATATGACCTTAGTCCCCCTCCTCCACTTCAGTCATCAAGCATTTTAAAGGAGTGAAGGTCATTGATCATTCAGAGCAAACATGGCCTCTTGGAGGGGGGTAAAGAAGAGGCCAACACTGTACACATACACACACACACACACACACACACAGTTATACATGGGCAACAATGGCTGAAACAAGACAAAGAAAGGGACTGGATTTTGACTGAGCGGAATTGAAATGGAGCGATTAATTAGTAGCACTGTTAGATCAGACAAGATTATCGAGCTCATAAACAAAAGACTAAAACATCACAATCATACTGATACTGACAGCATACACACACTAACATACAGTAACAACCCACAGAGAGAGAGAGAGAGAGAGAGAGAGAGCAGGAGAATCCCAAATGATCAGCTAGTAACGAACAAAGCCCATTAGCTCCAAGTCATTCCACCAAACCCATACACACAAACACGTGAAAAGAGAGAATCATACAAACACAAACCCTACACTTTATAACAATATATATATATATATATATTCATAGTTTCCATTCAATTTGATATCACTCAAATATTAAAAAAAATTCAATTTCATTTTACTATTATCTTCACTTAACGTGAAGGAATTAAAGACAAAACTGATTAACAGAACTACACAACTGCTGAAAATGAACACATCATAGATTTTACTCTATCAGGATATCTAAGGTTCGGTTTATATTATCATATTTTGCTTACTTAAATCCTCATGAAATGGCTTCTTAGCTCTAATATGATTCCATATGTTGACTTGTTTCTTTCTGAAACAGGAAATCAGAGTGACGCTGTGTTGAAGTGCTTGATGAATTACACAGCCAATAGATTTTCAAGATACACAACACACATACACACACACACACCGAATCTAACCAAACCTGACAGTAGCTTAGCGAGCTAGGCTAAATATGGAGGATGCTGACTGCAGGGTGAACAAAGGGGCTTTCCTTGAAGCTATGTACATATCCAAGGCTAGTGGGAATTAGCTACCAGCTAGCTATACCTAGGTAGGTAAGATACAGTGCAGATGACAAAACTATCACCTCTGTTCATAAAAAGGCACAAAAAATACACCAAAACACAGCAAAAACAATTAGTTATCCACTCACTAGCGCTAACTGTTTAGCTAAAACAACCTCTCAACTAGCTAATAATATAAACTTAAAAAAAAACTCAGCTGACTGTCATTCGCTAACTTCTGACCAAATTAAACACCTGTTTAGCATTTCGTTGTTGTTTTTAATCATTATTAAACAAACTAGTTCTTTTTTTATTTCACATCAGGCCAGAAAAAATGACAGTAATTAGCATATTTTGAGTAGTGTTTTATTAATTGGTTAGATAGCATTGAATAAGTTGATTAGTTGATTACCCACATCCTTCTCTCTGTAATAACACTGGAAAATCTGCTCCAACAGACTTGAACAGAGATATTTGTCTAAATCAGAACAAAATCTGCGAATCCCTAGCAACATCTAAAATAAGTAACGTTATATCTATGCTGAGAGAGAAAGTCTGAATTCATTAATGAGTCGAGGAATCACGTTATTCCATGATAGCGATCCATACACAATATTCTGCACTGTATTACACACACTCACATGTCCTCAGCCACATTTTCTGCACCAGTACTTCAGCACGCTTATTTAAGATACCGAGAGAGGATCATTATCGTCATTAAATTCCCACTGGAACAATTATATGATGTTTCAGATGTAGACATATAGCTTATGTTTGTATATTTCTAACTGATTTTTTTTAGTGTGTGATTTGATGTCACTAGTCCTGTAATGGTATTAGTATTATAGCAGCACATTTCAGATGTGATGGTTTTTCCATTACCATTAAATTACCGTGAATGGTAGAACAATTACTGAGCTCCTTACGACACACACTCACACACAGCTCACAAAGAGCCTCACAAAGACTAAAAAGAGACTCATATATTAAAAGCTGAATGTTCTTCATGGTTGTTATTGAAGGGTCTTCTGAAATATTCACGATGGTGCATTATTACAATTGGCCCACATTTGCTGACCTTTCCGTTGCCTGTGTTACAGACGGCAATATCACTGCAGGTTAGACGCAGTCGCAAAAGTTCACAACGGTTCATCTAATTGAGCTCTTAGTGTGTGTACAGTAAGGCACAAACATTTATAAATAACTAATAACTTTGGACTAATTCCATTTCTCAAATGTTTGTCATTATTTTTCACTAATAGACATTCAAAAGTTACGACAACCATATGTTACATATATATGGGCAGAAAATAGCAAGAACAGGAAGGAAGTAAGGAAGGAAGGAAAGAAAGGAAGGTGGGAAGGGGGAAGAAATGAAGGAGGGAAGGGAAGATGGAAGGAAGGAAGTAAGGAAGGAGGGTAGGAACAAGGACAGAAGGAAGGAAGGAAGGAAGGATGGAAGGAGAGATGAATGGAAGGAAGGAAAGAGGGAAGGAAGGAGAAAAGGAAGGAAGGAAGGAGGGAAGGAGGGAAGGAGGGAGAACAGAAAGTGATATAAATGTTAAATGTTAGTAAATCAAACATTCTTGCTGAAAAGAAGAAGATAAGAAAGAAGTATGAGGCCTTGCAAGCACTGTAATTAACACTTTGTTTTAGGAACAAGTGTTGCAAATAACATATTCTTTCATTATGGGCCGGTTTCCCAGACAGGGATTAAGCCTAGTCATAAAATAAAATAGCCTTTTAAACTGGATTAATGCTAAATCACTTTCTAAGGTTCAGCTTAATCTAGATTTACATGATCTGACTTTATTCCAGGAGTGAATTGGGGTTTAAATGAAACCTCAGAGGAGGGAGTTTAATGCCGTCAAATGAGAGACATGGATTATTTGTACCATGTCAATAAAGCCCCATAGACATCACCAGCCAGACCAAATGACATTTCTAAGAATATGGACACTTTCCAGGGATGTTTTGCAATCACACTCTTATTTCCAGTCACAGAGCTGAAAGCGTAGCCTATTAATAAGAAATATGCCAGAAAGCAAACAGCGCACAGAAAGTGATTAGTATGTAATGAATACACAAGAAAGACAAATTTAGGATTGCAGCCAGCAGTCGTTACAAAACAGCGGATATCCAGTTTTTCTGTCATTACCAACATGGTCTCATGATTGCAAACTGTAAGCAATTGCGCGAGCCAACTTGTGTGAAAAGATACAAATGGTTAAGGTTAAGGGTGAGGGGCGAATAGAAGCCTACTCTCTCTCACAGCAAAAAAAAAAAAAAACAGATAAGTCTGTTGCTATCTGTGCAACAGAAGGAGGCCTGGCACTGGGGTCACTGTTCCCATGTTCATTCCTTCATAAATATGCAGATGCTTACAGTCTTACAGTCTGCAGACTGGCTGTCGGCAAAGAGAGAAAGAGAGAACGAGAGATGGTTTCCCATCAGCCGGATGCAGTGATCGATAGGACTCTAGGCAAGGATCCTCTCCTGAGGCTTCAGCATAAATCTCCAGCCATTATGATCCAGCAGTCCATCAGCAGCTCTAAAACGCTCGGCGAAGGCGTCTGCTCTTTCCATCGCTCAAAAACTTTCTGCCTGCTTATTCATATCATCTGGTGCATTTTACCTGACCTCTTAATCATTACAGCAAGCACACTGACGTTATAACGATGTCATAACAGCGTTTTAAGCTTGTCATAGCACACATATTGAGCAATTACATTTCTAACAGCGGAGAAAAGATGTACCAGAGGTACTCACTGATTTAGTTCCACGTCTAGGATGAAAGTCTGGTCGAAGGCTTTCACCTGGAAACTTGCTTGGGCCAAATGATTCTTCTGTAAAGGACAGAGCAGAAGTAAAGGTTAGGGTTAAGTTAATTTGACTAAACCATTCTCTCAAATACATATATATATATATATATATATATATATATATATATAAATGAAACTGATAAAGCATATCACATAAAAGGTCATACTCACTGAACAAATATAATACTACTACTACTACTACTACTAATAATAATAATAATAATAATAATAATAATAAATAGCACCTTTCTAACTCTCAAGTATATTTACTAGTATGTTCATTTCAATATTAATCAAATCAGAAGATGTTCAGAAGTTGTTCCAGCTGTAACATACTTGAGTATATATTTACTCATTAATTCAATAATCCATTATTGTTTCTATAGTAACAGTTTAACACACAGACTTGTACGGCAGACGCTCCACATAATCTAATAAAAAACAGATTTGAAAAAAGGTGTTGTTATTTAACAAAGAAAAATGTGAAATCATTCATATGGTGAAGGTTTCTGTTAGGAAATATTTATGTAACATTTATGGAAGGAGTCTCCAGTGTTAGTGCTTTGTAGCTGCAGTAAGAATTTTTATGGCACAGGACAGAGGTGTTTACACTTTGTGGTTTCTCAGTAGCATGACAAGCTGTCTTATTAACTTCAAGAAAAAGAAAAAAAGAGAAGCTGATGAGAGAATGAACTTGTTTTGCGGATGTTCCATAACATTAATGTTCTTCACGGTTGTTATTGAAGGGCCTTCTGAAATATTCACGATGGTGCATTATTACAATTGGCCCACATTTGCTGACCTTTCCGTTGCCTGTGTTACAGACGGCAATATCACTGCAGGTTAGAAGCAGTTGCAAAAGTTCACAAAGGTTCATCTAATTGAGCTCTTAGTGTGTGTACAGTAAGGTGCAAACATTTATAAATAACTAATAACTTTGGACTAATTCCATTTCTCAAAAGTTTCTCATTATTTTTCAGTAATAGACATTCAAAAGTTACGACAATCATATGTTACTTATATATGGGCAGAAAATAGCAAGAACAGGAAGGAAGGAAGGAAAGAAAGCAAGGAGGGAAGGGGGAAGAAAGGAAGGAAAGAAGGAAGGAAAGATGGAACGAACAAAGACAGAAGGAGGGAAGGAAGGAGGGAAGGATGGAAAAAGAGAAGCTGATGAGAGAACAATTGTTTATAGCGATATCAGGAACTAACTTGTTTTGTGGACGCTCCATTACATTAAATGTAATGTTGGATTATTTTGCTATAACAGCATGCCACCTTCTGTGTTATTCCTTCCAAAAAAATTTAATAACCTACGAAAAAGCAGTTCTTTCAGTTCAATTTTAGCTGACTTGGGTAAAATAACTCTTCTGTAAAGGAGAGACTGGTATGGATTCAGTTCTGCTAAGTAGAAAAGAAAAAATTGCAGAACCTTTTTTTTTTCTTTATTTCTGACAACAACTGACTTATCACCTCAAACCTTTGGCTCATTTGATTTTAACTTGAGTAAATAAGCCAACTTTTGAGATCATAAAATTAAAATTTTGAAGTACTGCTGCCACCAAACATAAACTAAAATGTATGCAATTTTTCTTTTCTACCTGGCAGAAATGGGCTTCCATGGGACTAGAAACAAAATGTTCCAATTTTTTACATAGCAAACAGAGAGATGTGTCTGAGTTCAGTGCTTTGGGGGGGTCTTGTGGTCTAATTGGTTTTAATTCATGGCAGCTCTGCTGTGAACACAGGGGCTGGTGGCATTGTGATTGTGCCGCTGGTTAATTCAGCGCCTGCGTGGCCCCATATGGCTGAGGCTTTATAACAGCCCCCTTAGGGAAACAGAGAAAGCATTTGGCTCACAGCACATTGTTCTTATGGCATTCAGTCTGTGTGTGTGTGTGTGTAAGGAGGGAGCAATCGAAGTGTGTGCAAAGATTGGAGTCCCAACCCTAATCTAACATTTCCCAAAGGAGCCACCATGGCTGGAGGTAAAAGGGGAAAGGGGGATCCTCAACACTTCACCCATGAACGACCCGTGAATGAATACCCATCCCCCCAAACACACTTCTGCCCACGTGCCTAGAAGACACGCCCCAAATCCGTCTATTGTCTCCGAGATGAGCGAAGTGCTGCCTCCACACAAATATCACCCCACCTGCATCAGACTGCATTATCTTACACACTTCAATCTCATTAAAGAGGTCCAAAGTGTTTAGAGAAGGGAGGAACTGTGTAAGAGGAGACCAGAGTTTCCAGTACAGGTTCTCCGTACATTCCCCTTTTTTCCATCGACTGCAATTGCGCAGCTTCGCCTCAGTCGTCTCTCCAAATGTGTTCTATCCTCACTAAATTCACTCCAGTCCACTTTTGTTGATCTCCCAATTAAAGAAATGCTAAATATAGAAAGCTAGCAGACCCCGATTTCACATCGATCAAACTCTATAAATAAAACGCCTCATTTGCTTTTGAGACAGATCTGCTTCGAGCTGCACGCCAGGCTAAAAACAGACCTGGCTGCACGATAGCAGGAGAGATTTAAGGACATTCTGAGATGTTTAGAAGCATTTATAATGCCTTAGTGCATACTCCTCATGCAGAAGGCTCTAACTGCTGATTCACTGAGCCATCACACTCCACTGTGCTTTTCTAAAACACTGATATGGACTGTTTTCACAGTACGGCTGATTTACATTTAGTGACGCCCACAGAACTTCATAAAAGGCAAATCTCACAGAGCTTAGTTATCTCAAAGACGATAACTAAACAGAGAATGAGCACCTCATAAGCATGTCATGCGCTAAATCTTCCAGTAATGCAGCTCAGCCACTGCAGCGTTTCCATAGTCACACACAGACTTTTCATTGTTTTATAGGGTGCCTTTACTTTTGCCCCAGTGTTAATAGCTAGTCTTATTTGTCTTATTTTGGAGTGTTTTCTGTCATGTCATTAATATGAAACAACCTGAGTTTCACAAAATGTTTGTGAAGTTGAAAAAAACCAAGCTATTTAAACTCAACAGTGTAATCCGCAACTCATCACCAATTAAACATATATAATTCGATATATAATTCGATCTGTCAAGGTTCTCATTAGTGAGTCTCCTTATACGAAATTTACAAAAACCCAGGAGCTCTTGTAGGACAGTGAAAAAAAAAATGAACTAACTGGATGTTTACGAATTCCAAATTTCTTGTGTAAATGCTCCTACACATAATTTACGAATAAATTAGTTCGTATACAGTTTAATAAATGAGGCCTGTTGCACTGTGAAAGACACTTTGTATTTCGTTATTTGGCAGGCATTGTTATCCACAGTGACTTACGAATAAGGTAATATCTGATCCAAGCTTTTAACTACATGTATGCATATTCAAAATGGCTGCCTCAGGTATTGTATTCGTTTGATGTATTGGTTGTGTGGCTACTCAGAAATTAAAGCTACGTATCCATTGCTGCAACATGAATGTAAACAGTAGAGGCAGTACTTACGTGCATGACTATAACTCTTGAGTATACTTTTTACATCATATGCGGTTTTTTTATGTAATTTTCCTACAAAATGGTTAGCGTTTGATTTCTCACGTACGAGTCCACCTACGAATATGTTTTGCATACTAATCTTCTGTATCTTCTAAACTACTACGTAGTAATTACTTAGCATAAGGTTAGTTTTGAGTCACTGCTCACGACAATAATCGCAAAGATGGAGGAAAGGTTTATAGAGAAGCTTAACCTAGGCATGCTAACCGAGAACTGTCCCTGAATAGTTGTGAAATCGCTAATATTTAACTAATAATTAGCTAATAAGTTGTTGTCTGGGCTCTGTCCTGCCCTTTAATGGTTTCTTTTAATCCTCCAGATATGTGAAAAAGTGCACAGGAGACTATGTATGAAGTGCTGCTCACATGGCATGAACATATATGCTCTCTAGCAGTCCTGGGATTTGAACTCGCAACCTTTCGTTCACCAGCAGAGTCTAAACCACTAAACTACAACATGACAGAACATTCTTTTTGAATAAGGAAGTCATATATTTGAAATTGAGAGGTTTTTATCCTCAGCTCTAAGCTAAGTATAAGGACTAATACCAATACTATACCAAAGTGCTGTAAAGACTGTCTGTGTCTGTCATTGATTCATATTTACTCAATCACTGGATAAACAGCTGAAGTGTAGAGCTGGAAAAATAACCAGCACAATTTGGTTAGCCCCCATCAGAAACCACATCGTAACTGATACAGCGCATTAGCAGGATGAATCAGCTCTAAAGCCGAGCCAACCCCATCCTGACATTAGAGCATGCACACGCAAATGAAAGCTTATAAATAAATAAATCAGAGAGGAAAATATGGCCCTGGGCTCAGAATTGCAGCGACACAGACGCCCCAACTACGCTGCTAGTGAAAGGGGACGCAAGGATTAAAACCATCATAATCCACTTATCTCACTGTTTTTGGTATCAGTTCATCCACACACTAATGATATGTTCAGTAATCTTCAGACATCAGAAATCACCATTTTCAAGCAATCCCAATACAAGCAATGTGCACAAAGGCTCTGCTCATACATATTAACAATTTATTAATACCTGCCTGATATTAGGTGTTTTTTTTTTTTGAAAGCAAGACACTATATGTAGAAATGATGATCTACATCATTTTTCCGATTTTTGGATAAATCTATAACATCTGATCTTACATATCTTACAGTAAATAGATTTATTTCACTATATGTTGTCCACTTGTGAACACTGCATTATCTGCAACTTAGCAACGTCGCAGGTTTTAAGCTCCACCCACTTTTCATAATCCCACAATGTCATATATCCCTGAAAAGCTTGTTTCCTGATATGTGCCATTGTATAAGCCATTATGACACCAAGTTCCCTCACAAATCACATGATATTTCAATCATTTTTTCCCTCAAAATCAGTTTTCTATATTCAGAACTGAAAATCTACATGACCTACATTCATGAAATGTTCATTCCCGTCACTGTTCAGAAGGAAATTCCAGAGGAAGTTTTCAAAATGGTGATAATTGTTGGATTTATGTTCGATTGTATACTGAAAAATAACAAAATATATATATATATATATATATATATATATATATATATATATATATATGTATATATAAAGGTATATATAATATATATAGTGTATTGCATTATTTGTATCAAAAACTAATATGTTAAATAACGATACGTAACTTTAGTTGGCACTCAAATGCTTTTCTTGTCAGTCACACAGGATACAAACACAGGGTTTTCAGGGTTTTACTATGTAGCATGCTGACTCATACAATCAGAGTAAAGTGTTTTTCCTCTATTTATTGAAGCCTCATTAGAGGGCTAGATTAGTGCAGAAGGTAATGTTAATGCTTTGTGTGACAGTGTTACATTAGCAAGACAAAAGGTTAATGAGTGCAACAATATGGAGGATGTTTCTATAAGTTAAGCATCCTTTAATGACGAATTAACATTTTTAAAACGATTGCGAAGCTAAAACGGACACCTTCGGCAAAAGAATGAATCACACATCCAAGTGTTTTTCATCGACTCTCTGCTTATGTCATAATCAGCCTACAAATGCTGTAAAGCTTATAACAACTTTACCTGACCAAGTGAGCACGAAACTACTCTTATGCATGAGAATTAAAGCCTAGAGAGGTTTCTAGGCCACTCTGAACAGGTTCTTGGGCACTGAAAAATGTAACAATGTTTTATTCTACTTTATACCAGAGTGTTGCTGAATTCTCAAATCTGATTGGTCAGAAGGTGGTGATTGGTTTATTTTTCTGTAGTACCAGCTGTAACTCAAATGATAGGTTTCTATAGTAACAGGGACGTGAATGGCGAACACTCCACCTAACCTAAAGCTAACAAAAAAAAACAGATTTAAAAAAAGTGTTGATATTTAACAAAGAAAAATGTATACTGATCAATATGGTGAAGCTTTGTGTAAGGACACGTTTATCTAACATTCATGGAAGGAGTCTCCAGTGTCAGTGCTTTGTAATGGCTACGTTTTCCATCACATCACTGAGCACCGTCCGGTTTCTCGTTAACATTGCTGTATTTTTTCCCTTTTTGACTTCAAGAGAGAGAAAAAGAGAGGATGATGACGGAACGACTGTTTATACCTGTTATTACAGATACTTATTCCTCTCCTGGATGCTCCACGACATTAAACGTATCTATAAACGGTTAAAAAGTACATGTTGTTCGTTAATGAATTAAGAAATGTAATAGTTGAGAAAGCTCTATGGTATAAGAGGAATAAAACAGTTTAGAATGTGCTGTTATAGAAAAATAACCCACTTCAGGGTGGTAACCACAACTCCGCTCCACCACACACAGAGTTGTTGATTATTTTCCTATAACAGCATGTTCCTTAATTATTTTAATGGTTTACTCAGAAGTGATTTAACACTCTAGCCATGGATACATCACTATGTTTTTACTGTGACAGAAACATGTGCATTGTCTATTGCATTCTGGAAGGGCGCATGCGCATGCGCATCCTTTTGTTTGCCAGAGACGCGCGCGCGTTGGACCTTGGGGTCTCAGGTGCGCGAGAAACACCTTCTCAGTAAACAGAAATGCAGTCCATATCAAGCAAGTAGCCTGACTAACGCGTAAACTCGCAGTCTGATTGAGAGAAACAGCGAAATCATGAACAATACCTGAGAATGAAGTCTAGTGATGAAAGCTCACCTGGTCGGCGCCGGGGCTCGCGCGCACCCGTGTGCTCAGGACGTCATGCGCGGTCTGTCCGTGATCCGTGCGATAAACCAGCCGGACCGGGACCGTGCTCTCTCTCCCGAGGAACCTGCTCTCATCACGCAAGGCCCTCGTCTTCCCCAAGACGCCTCCTGGAATAAGCGGATAAAAAAATGACGCCCGAAAAAAACCGATCTGTGCATATACACATGTGCATATCTGATTATTACAAAATATTACAAAAATCAGGTCCTAACTGCAGGTTATTAAAGGTTACAGGATGGATATTCATTCTGTCTGCCATGACTGTTTACATCCGTACAGACCCTGCTGATGATACCAGCAAAATGCAAAAAAAAAAAAAAAAAAAAAAAAAGATGACTGAGCTTCAAAATTAAAATACAGTGCCATTCAAGAATTACAGCCAGATTGAATAAACAATCTGAGCCCAGAAAGAAAGAAAGAAAGAAGGAAGGAAGGAAAGAAGGAAAATCGCGTTACCATTGGTGGAATGTCGCGCGCTAATACCCAGCGCTCCGCACACACACACGAGCCAAAGCCCCAGTGTGGAAGCCATCATCACCAAATCCTCCCGAGCAGACAACCGCACGCGACCGACACCGAACCCTGCGCGCTGCTTTTCTTTGTTGCTGTTTTTTTTTTCTGGTTTGTTTATTTTAAGCGTGTCCTCTTCAATGGCGGCTCACACGCGTCCCCCCCGCGCGCTCCGTTCGTCTGGCCGACGCGCTCTCTCGCGCTGGTTGCCATTAGCGACGCTGGCGCAGCCTCCGCATCGCGCGCTCTAGCGGGACGGCGACGAGTCGAGGCCAGTTTCAGCTTCCTTCACCGGAACCACCTCCTCCTGAGAGACGTCAGTAGGCTGTTACCGAGCCGCCTCACTGCAGAAATGCCGTATGAATATACATGAGGGGAATATACGGAGCGGCGCGGCTGCGGCGCGCGGGATGACGGGTAGTGTAGTGCAGTGCACTGTAGTGTAGTGTGAGTGGGAGCGCGAGCGGCTCGCTGCCTTGTGGCCCACCTGCCGCTACCGTGTGCGCAGAGCAGACCACGTGACCGCCCGGGACGCCACCGACACCAGCATTACGCAACTGTGGCTTGTGGAAATAAGCTTTTGCACCAAGCTGTGACCCCAACTGTTTACTGATTCATCCAGATCTCATCAGAGCTGCAATAAAGCCGTTCATTCTGCATCAGTAAACAAATATATTAGGCAGATATTCTGTAAATATACAAACTAATTGTCATCTATATAATTAGAAGGAGTCCTCCACCATTTTGCCACCTCATGCTTAAATAATCTGGACATGCCTTTAGCACTTGGGCGCGTCCTAAATCATACACAGCTAAAACTGTTACAATATTCTGGATATCATCCATGTCAATGCTGTTTCTTTTTACTATTAATGTACATAATATTTATAGTAATAGTATACAGTATAAAATACTACTACTAATACTAATAATCCAGCCAATTTCCATATTGCTTATCCTATACAGGGTCGCAGGGAACTCGGGGGACACCCTGGACGGGGTACCAACCCATCACAGGGCACCATCACATGCACATTCACACACTGCGGACAATTTGGAAATGCCAGTCAGTTTACAGCGCATGTCTTTGGACTGGCGAGGAAACCGGAGTACCTGGAGGAAACCCCTGAAGCAGGGGGAGAAAATGCAAACTCTGCAGACACAGGGCAGGAGTGGGATTCATACTCCCAACCCCGGAGCTGCGAGGCAAACGTGCTGCCCACTAAGCCATAATAATAATAATAATAATAATAATAATAATAATGTCACCTGATATGAATAATAGCTCACGTCACCTGATCTATTTCCAATCTTCAGCTATTCGTTTCGGTGAGCCTGTGCCCATTGTAGCCTCAGATTCCTGTTTTTGGATGACAGGAGTGGAACCCGATCTGGTCTTCTGGCTGTTGTAGGCCATCAGCCTCAAGGTTTGATGTGTTGTGCTTTCTGGGATGCTTTTCTGCTCACCACAGTTGTAAAGAGTGCTTATTTGAGTTACCGTAACCTTCCTGTCTGGTCAAACCAACCTGACTATTCTCCTCTTACCTCTCTGAACACATTTCTGCCTGCATGCTCACTGAATGCTTTTTTTTTTTTTCTGTGAAAACTCTAGAGACTGTTGAGTGTGTGAAAATCCCAGGAGATCAGCAGTTTCTGAAATACTCAAATCAGCCATCTGGCACCTGCATGGGTTCCCTCCCACTACCTAAAAACATGCCAGTAGGTGGATTGGTTGGTGGATCCTTTCTTGCTCCTAGGTATACGTGAATATTTGTGTGTGTGTATAAAGCCCTGCAATGGACTGCTCCCAGGATCGGCTCCGGATCCACTGTGACCCTGACCAGGATAAAGCGCTTGCTGAGTAACTCACTCATTAACTTCTAGTTAAACAGAATAATTGATACCTTCAAATCATTCTTTAAATGAATAGTTAAATAACTAATCTAATATATTGCATTTAAACAGAATTACTTTGCAGGGATTTAAAAAAAAAAAAAAAGCAAACAAAGTCATATCACAGATCTATTCTAATGACAAAATTTAGTGACAGCCATAAAAATGGTTCTTGTGGTTTTCTTTAAAAATGTAACCTATTTAATGGGATTTATAACACAGAAGATCAAGGACAAAAAACAAGATTAAGGTCAAGCCAATGAAATATTATACAAACCCGATTCAGGTCTGATGTTATAAATAGAGGAGTTTGATAGGGAGTTATTTTGTGTGCTCATTCATTTACATCTAAATTTCTTATTAACATTCAAGGCTTGCCCTACTCAACTTTAAACCCTTTTATAACAACAAATCACCTTCTATTAAACACTGAACAGAGTAGAAAGTGATTCAGCAAGTCGATATAAATATTGACAGGGAAAACAGAAGATCTGAAAGAGGTTAAAATCCACTAAATGACTTCAGCTTCTCTGACAGGAGGATGTGTGTATGGGCAATTCTCCATCGTCTTGTCAATCCCTTCATACTTTTATTCACCCACTATTACAGCCTCGGCCAAGTGTTAAAGGTGCAGTTTGCAATGTTTAAAAGTGATTCAAATACCTGTAATAATCATAGTATTATATTCGCAATAATTCCTTTAAGTGGATTCGGCTCGTTTCATCATTTCAGGCAGACGTTAAACACGAACTCTGAGTTGAGTGAACTCCACACACTATATCCCGAGTTCTCACCAGAATTTCTGGAATGAAGCTTAACCCACTCCATGTACACTGCCCCTAACCTGAGTGTGTTCATGGTGGAAGTCATTAATGGAGCTAAAGTGGGTTTATGAAAGATATTGGCTGATTTTCTAAACAGCAACACTGACAGTAGTTCTGCTTGTAATTCAAATCACAGGTTTAGATTAATGTACTGTTAATAGCTGATTGTAGAAAATTAATCAACACCTTCTGGCCAAAGCGATAGTTTTATCAGACAAGGGAAGAGATAAAGCTTGTCATTGTTTACACTGCAATTGCAATTTCCCTTACAGACAGCAGAGGGATCTGCTACTCCTTTAATCAAAATGCTCCATTGCAAGTCGTTGGATTTATTTCGACTTTAAAGTCTATAACGACTTCACAGGATACCTGAATCACTCTAATACCTGAAGCATGGGAATGACAATGTGACCTGACTATGTTTTCCCCTAGGGTGACTATGATCCTCTGTATAAATGATTGTGTAAAATGCAAAATTGATGAAAACAGATGAAATGGGCATTTGTTATATGGATGGCACAAGCGACCTTTCAACTTCATGTGTACAGTTTCACAGCACAACAGAATTCATGACAGCTGGATTGACTGTGGCCAGGAAGCTATCCAGAAGCCTAAACTGCACTTTTTTGAGTAGTAAGCTGACGGAGTTAGCCGAGTCAGCCCCTTGTGAGCTGAATCAGGTGTGACAGAAAAGGAAATGCAGTGAAGTACAGTGGGCCTGCACAACTCGGGTTAGGAGACACTGATTTAGAACAATGTCTGTGGGGGAAAAAAAAATATCATCATGAAGCTGATCCTAGATCTGGACAAAACAGTGTGAATGATTTCAACCAGGATCTGACTTAGGATGAATAGTTCTTCACACACACAATTCCTCCCCCCTCAAACCTCATTTACAGTGTATATGCAATTACCATAACAATAACAGACACATATTCCTGTACTGAGAAAAAGAGCGAAAAAACATTTATCTCCAAACTCACTTGGAATGGAAGTCTAGTCACTTGCTGAAAATACGCAAATATTTAACGCAAATTCTTTCCTTTGGCAAAATGGTACATATCCCAAAGAAAACATTATACAGACTTAGACCTTAATTTACAAACAGGAATGAAAGCATTCTACAATCTAAGGAATGAAACACTTGGGGCATGCTATTACAGAAAAACAATCAATGACAGAGTAATGTAATGCCACCTGATACAAAGCAGAGTTACTGTTACCACTCTGACATTGAACATTTCCCAATAACAGCATGTCCCAAAGTGTTTTCCTCTCTTACCACAGCAATTTGTACCAAGAAGCAAGCTAAATCCTATTATCATTTATGTCATAACAGCTACCAGTGGTTCCCTCACCAGTCTCTCTCTGTTTTCTTCCGTGTAACGTTAATATGACCAAGTATAATAAGCATAATTTTAAAAATGCAGCTTTTCATGTTGCTGAGAAAATGGAAAGCATAAACCTGTCCATTCTGAAGACTCCGCTACGACACTGGAGACTCCTTCCATACACTTTAAAGAAACATCTCCTTACAGAAAGCATCACCATATGAAAAATTACGTCTTTGTTTTTTTTTTTTTTTTTTTTTTATCAATTCTGTTTATTATTAGGCTTAGATTATGTGGAGCGTCTGCCATAGAAGTCCCTGTGAATGAGCTGTTACTATAGAAACAAAAACGTTATAGAAAGAGCGCATTAATATAAACTTGTGATTGAAATTACCGAGCTGCCGTTATAGAAAATTAGTTAACACTTTCCGAACAGAGAACTCAACAGCAGTGTGGTGTAAAAATGTTTATCAACAGGATTCAACAACTGTCCTTAGATTTCCATTGTAAGAGAGTTTGAGTCATTTGGTTTTTTTTCCCCCAATTCTCAGTACAAGAAAAAATGAAATGATTTAAATGATTTAAATGATTGTACATGATTACACCAATATGAGTATAGTGAAACACTGGAGTACTCCTGAACACACAGCTATTGCAATACTGTTTCCTGGCCTAAATCTCCCTATTATATTGCATTTCTTTACAACTGAATCCCAACAGAATTAGCAATTACTCCTACAAATGTGCAAAAAGCATTCAGTTTCTACATGTGGAGACGGAAATTTTAATAGCGAAACTTGTAAAATCAACTAGTTAAGCTAATTTGTAAGGCAAGTTCCATATTGCTTATTCTAAATACATTTTATGTTTACTGTGCAGAGTTTTCACACTGAAAGCGCCAAAAATTTTATACACACACAATATATATATAATTTACGTATGTATGTATTATGTAATTTTTTTAAAGAAAGGTTTGTGTTTTGTGGGTTTATATAAGATTTAACTTTTTTTTAATAGTAATAATAATAATAATATTTAATATCTCTGTCCCACTTCTCGACAACTCATTCATTTAGGAACTGGACTATCTCTCAGAGATATGCAGAAAATATTTGATCATTTGGTACGTACACACAAACACACACACACACAAACACACACACACACAAACACACACACACACAAACACACACACACACAAACACACACACACACACACACAAACACACAAACACACAAACACACACACAAACACACACACAAACACACACACAAACACACACACAAACACACACACAAACACACACACAAACACACACACAAACACAAGCTTTGCCAATGCTCATTTCATATTCAATATCCTTTTCTACAAATTGTAGAAACCCTTAAAATCCTCCTCCATGTCACCGCTGGACTGGAAGAGCTGCCATAAGTCCAGGGCAGATGCTGAGCGTCCCCGAGACTCAGAAACTTTTCCGAGACACTGAAGGGTCTGGGATTCTACAGGTTTACCAGAAAGGCCACACAGGGGCTCGGATGGTGCGGTTCGTCTCCGCCTCCATGTCCGCACTTTTCTTTGCAAGGCTCCAGATAGAATGTCCGTGTTGGAAGAAGACATTTCCTCTGTGATGGGTCCATGATGTGTAACGTCAGGTGCTTTGCCTGTATTACAGAAAGGTCTCTCGGTTGTACATTCTGTAACATCTGAAACTAACTTTGGTGCAGTCTGAAAGTCTGACATTACAGACGGCTCTGACACCACGCGAGAGGTCCCTGCGCCCAATGAACTGCAAGTCGTACCGAACGCCGCAGGATCTGAAAGTCTAACATGCTGTGTGCTTTGTGAAGTCCTTTGTTCTAAACGAGTGTGTAATGAGGTCCTGGTCCTCTCCAGACACTCAGAAAGACAGTCTTGTCTGGTGTTACACACTGATGTACCCAAAGCCTTCTGTAAAGCAGCATTAGAACTGGATTCCCATTCAAATGAACCACGCTTGGACTGGGATTTCTGAAAAGTGTCCAATTGTCCTGCTGAGTCTCCTTTAGGACTTTGGGAGAGTTCTCTGGAGCGCTTGCGGACCGATCGCTCCGTGTTGTGAGAGCCCCAGAGCGGGGTTTCGTCAGTCACATCCTCCTCTTCAACCTCCATTTCTCCGTCCTTCCTTACAGCTGGTCCAGGAACGATGAGCGGGGAGGTAACACTGCACTTCACCCTGCAGCAGAGACATTGGAGTTCGATTAAGTACATTACAGTTCAAGTCATATTTACTGTCTTCACATCCATATACACATACTGTATAAAGTGGGAGGTAACATTATTCCTCCTGAAATCACAAAATTGCAAAGTAGCGAAGCGTAACACATAAGGGATAATCCATGGCTAGGTGTGCATTACACAATTTTAATGCACAATGTGGAGGCATAGAACCACTGACACAAAGCGGAGGATTGTTGCCTCCACAGAGTGCGTTAAAATCACGTAATGCACACCTAGCCATGGATTATCCTGCTTATACCATGGTCACTTGCCAGCATTGACAAGTTAAATCTATCACTGATATTTGCAATGCAACATTTGACTGAACGGATAAAAAGAACGGTGAATTATATATGGGTCATTAGATCTAGAATTCTGCCTGCTCTAAATCACACACAGAGACAAAACAGTGCGATAAGATTAGATTTATTTGAATGAATTATAATAAATTGTTATTAGAGAGAGAGATTGTGTGTTTGTGTGTGTGAATTACCTGCATCTGTGCAACATCTCTATAATGAAGCTGTGAGTTTAACTACTGCATGCAGCTGTAACTATGTTACAACTGTTTATAGGCAGCGCATTCATTGAGAACGGTGATTAAACTGACGGGAACTACATGTGCATTCAGCGCACACCTTCCAGCCAATCAGAATCGAGTATACGGACAGACCATGGTACAAGATGTATTATGACACATAACAGCAGGTAGCAAGGTTTTTAGCAGCATTCACTGGAAATACGTTTATTTGAAATATAGCACTGTAACATTTACTATTTTAAGTTTATTTAATTAAAAAAATATATCTTTATTTTCAACATCACATTTATAGCTGAGTCTTTACACAGTTTGAGTATGATTATTGCCTATATTAAGTAAAGTGCTTCAATTACAAATCACTAATTTTTAAAACTCAGTAGGAAAAATTGGTATCGCTTTAAAGTCATGCTTTCAGTATTGGCCCTTAAAAGCTAACAGCTTGGTTACAAGACTTGGACACAAGCTTTACAGATAAACCTCCACTAAACATAAATTAAACAAATACCCAAAGAATGTGTCACAGAGATGTTTGTTACTGCACATGTCTATTTCTTAAGCTAAAATTGTAAACAAAGAACTCATAAGAAATAATACTGTGCTACTACGGTAACACTAATAGGACAAAAATGTAACTAAACTACAATAACAGGCGTCGTTGAAGTACCGGTGAAGTCAGAACTGATGTTGTGATACTGTTTGCTTTTCTTGTTATTGTCTGGAAAACATGGTGGCCGTGAGTGGAAGTACCGTTTTATTTGGGGGCTGATGTGTACAAAATCACAGGTGAGTCCTGAGATAACTCTGTCCACCACCAGGTACTCCTCACTTCTAGAGAAAGCCTGATGCTGCTCACTCTGCAGGTGCTGTAGATCAGGGCATAGATCAGGGATGAGAAAGTTATCTGCTTATAGTTAAAATGTAAAGATATTTTAGACAATAAATTGTTGCAAATTTGCACTGGTACTTGTTTGGTACTCACAGCTTTCAGGTTGTCGTATTTGACAATGCAGCATTCGCAGTAGCCCCCTTTCCTTCGTCCCTTTCCCTCACGGCCTCGGTGCCTGTCTTTCCTGCTCTTCTCCCGTCGATCTCCTCCAGACCTGAAGCAAATCACCCCAAATCACGTCACATCATGTCATATATATGTGAAAAGCTTGCATACTGATGGGTCGCTTTATGTGTCATTGTCAAATGTGACATACAATTTCCTTTATAAGCCCCATTAAAACAGAAACACATTAAACCACACTGTATATTTAAACCTTTTTTCCCCAAAAATTATCTATACTCAGTACAAAAAATATCAGTTTCTAGATGTTCATTCCTATTCCAAATTAGAAAGATATTAAAGAGGAATTTCCCAAAATGAAACTGTTGAATTTAAGAAAAATATTTTTAAACAACAACAAATATTTTTAAACAATGCATGGTATTGTTGTGACTAAACATTTTTTCCCTGTAAAAGTCTTTCTCTTGAGAGCATCTTTACAGTGAAATAAATATTAAATCTAACATATGAAGACTAGAGTTTTGGTTTTATTTAGTATGCAAATGTATGCATATTTAATTAGACAGCCTAATCTGCCTAAACATGCACAATTTTGTAAAGTTACACATTGGCAAATATTGATTGTGATACTGTATCTATTGTTTTAAAAATACTAGTCTATTCACTTGTAGTGTCTTGCCTTAACAACAATTTTAACAATAGGTGGTTCTGAAAATAAATTTGATCCGTGATGACATACAGTCATACTGTCAAATGTTTATTTTATTTGGGAAATGCAGACGCTCAGACTCCGCATGCTAGAACATACCCGCACCCTTTTGTCTTTTTCCCAGGGTCGTCTTTATCGTTTTCTTCCAAGAAGGGACTACAGGGGGCAGCAGATCGGAGGTTACACACAGGCATGTTGGCCATGGGGAGATAGAGGGGACGGTAGTGTCTATAAAAAAAATAAATAAATAAAAATAATAATAAAAGAAATTAGAGGGGGGTGGGTACAGGAAATTCTAGACACCTCACCTATAAAATATTTCTTTTACTTGTTAAACAGAAATTGAATAATAAAAAAAAGATTAGTACCTGCTAGAGTCCTCCACTTTAACAAAGGGGCGACTGATTCGTCCTGCTATTTATAAAAAAAAATAATAATAATAAAAAAAAAAATTTCTCATGGCTTTTACAGCAGTATAGAATGAGCTGAATCACCTCAAAATGAATTCAGGAAGTAAACTGAATTAGAAGTTTTAGGAGAATTACTGAGACTTATTCATTATTGAAATGGCGTACTCATGATGTACTCATTATTTGAAATTGAAACCAATCAAATGAAATGGAACAGACCAAAACTATGGTCCTTAAAACTGTATAAGACGTTGGATCAACATATGCAAGTGTTTTTTTGCACATGTACTGACAGAGTGTGTATCGTACTCTACTCACGTTTGCTTTTCTGAGAAGCAGTCCCATCTGTGGGCTCAGGTTTGGCCTGAAACACAAGTAAAAATTACTGACCTACAGTACAATGTATAACACGAAAGAGTGACTTTCAAAGTTTTAAAAAAATATTGTACAAATAAATCAACTGGAGAACAGCTAACGCAACACAATTTTTAAAAAAAAATCTAGTCAAACCAAATTATTTTTCCAAAATATTTCATTAGTTTGCAGCCAGGTACTTTAACATACAAGAGAAAAATCTTGCTAAAATCTTGCACTTGCTAATGAAAATCTTTATTATTCACAAACTCCTAATTTATCATCAGAGTACAAATATGGTAAGAAAATTTTCAATGCAAAATTCATTCCTATTAAATCTTTCGAAGAGTTTATTGTGTTAGAATGAACAACACACACTTACAGCTTTCTTCACTGAGTGAGTCGCTGCTCTGACTTTAGCAATTGTGCTCTTTTTCTTGTCAATATAAGAAATTACATCTGTTATAAAAGATAAAGGTTATAAAAGGTAATCAGTTACAATGAACAGTAATAAAAACATTAAATAACCTTGAAACTGAAAAGGGCAAAGAGTCAAAACAATGTTTACTTCAATCAACTTTTACTATCTAGTTCAAAATGAGAGTCATAAAATGAGTACCATCAATGTAGAGGATTTTTACACCCCATTCAAGTGCATTGGCCAGGATTCTGTTCATCTGAATACGCTCCTAAGAAATTGGGGGATGGATGGAGAAAGAGAGAGGGGGGAAAAAAAAGAAAAGAAAAGGAGACTCAATACAAATCAGTAAACTGATTAATACTTCCAAACAGTAGGTGAGAATCTACAAAGATAATCCACAAGATCTGCAATCGGCTTTGGCTAGAACCGTCAGAGTAAACAAAAGCACTCACTTGTTCCTTAACGACTTTCTCCACTAAGGATTTCCCTCGGCTTACAACCACCTGTGAAATACCGACCAGAGACGGTGAAATCACTGCAGGTTTCTTCAAAAAGTCACAAACATTAAAGAAGAATGCAGTTGATTAAAGGCTAAATAATAGTTTCTGCAGATAAACTATAAGAAGTACTGTGGCTGCTTTCTGTCTTTCCCCCAACCTCTGTTCATCAGACACCCTGCGTTAGTTAGCAAGCATACAATGCAAAAATGTCCTTTTTTAAAAAAATTTTTTTAACTGGACTTCAGATTTGTTTGATCAAAACTTATATTACATTTACAATATAATATTACTATTTTAAATCAACGAGGTTTAATTTTTTTTTTCCCCTGACAGAACTGATTCTTATGGCTTCAGTTTAGAAAAACAGCATGGCGATGAAACCTTCAGCGCGTTCTCTGATGCTGCTTATATCCATAGTAGAATTCATTTAGAAATGCTAGTTCTTGTAATATTTCATTGTGCACATTTACCATCAGTGCAGTCATGTTAAAGCATTACACTATACATACATACACATACACAGGCCAAAAGTATGTGGACACCTGACCCTTATTCTCATATGTGCTTGTTGAACATCCCATTGCAGAATTAATCCCTGTTTGCCGTTATTATGACTTCCACTCTTCTGGGAAGGCTTTCCTCTAGATTTTGGACTGTGGCTGTGTTCTATTTGTGTTCATTCAGCCACAAGAGCATTAGTGAGCTCCGCCAGTGATGTCGGGCGAGGAGGCCTGGAATACACTAGTTGTTCCAGTTCATCCCAGTGGTGTTCAGTGGGGTCAGAGCTCTGTGCGGAACGAGTTCTTCAGGGAGTTGTTTCGCTCTAACCTTAGCAAACCATGGTTTGGGCGCCTTCGCTGCAGTGAAGTGATATTATATTGCTACAACATACAAAGATATCCTGTACAATTTGGGGAAGACCCACATATGGATGTGATGGGCAGGTGTTCACAAACCTTTGGCCATATAGTGTATGTAAGTTTGGAGCTGAGATATAGATTTAGATAAAGCTCCTCACGGTGTCAGCAGGTCCCTGTGAGCTGCCTCGGTGGCCGTGACTGTCCCTCCTGCTGCCAGGATGGGGGGAGCTGAGGCCCGAGTCTGGACTCGGCACCGGGGAGTCCTGAACGAGCCGCTGCACATGCCGAGCTTCAGGTTTACTGGACACCAAGTATCGAATCTCTTTACTGAAGAACTTTTCCACTGTCTGAAAGAACAAGAACACATTGAATACCATTAACAGAAACATTAAGTAAACAATAAACACGTACAACAATGTACATGATGTTAATTTTAAGCGTTTGCTTTTATTCATTGTTCCGTTTGGTTGCTACTTTAGTATGCACTACTTGAAAAAGTGAAGTAAAGTAGTTAAGAAAATGAGGATGTATCCATCCATTAACTTTCCCAATCAAAGCTGCTCTACAATTTTACTAAAGAAAAAAAGAGATGTGAAATCTGCTCAGAGGACAAAAGGAAGCAAAGACATGTACTGCTGTTTGAATGAGACTGCTATTAACTTGCAAAGAGGCCTGTCATTGCCCCGTTCTCAACAATCACAGAGCTTTAAAAGGACCGTTTCCGCTCATACATAACGTGTGTGCGCATAAAGTATTATTCAATCACTTTTATCAGCAAGAAAGGCCAATCAATCAGGTGTAAATGTACTACAGAGAGTGCAGAGAGGCACTCATTAAAAGAAAAAAGAAATCCACCCTGAATGACTTGCATAGAAGATCTTCAGTTGTGCAAGAGATTAATTTTATAATGAAATTCTGAGTTGAAACTTTTGTCTTTAACGTCTTTCACCGACAAGTCGGTCTACATTCACTTTCCTTAATAGTTTCCAATGTTACCCAGAATGCTGTTCAACTACCTGCTCATAGTGGTGCCAGTGGGATTTAGCACTCACTTCATCTCTACCTAAAGAGAGCGATGCAGCAGAGCTTTAGTCCTTTAGTCTGTCCCGCTCTCTCACCTCCTCATCTGTACACTCTACTCAACCGGATCAAAGCCTCAACTTTCATACTAATACTGCTCATAGTCATGGCTCGCTAACAAACCGAGCAAATGTGTTTCAGTGTGGACTTTCCTTTTAATCATGAAGGGAGGGGAAAAAAAAAAAACCACTCCAGCATCCCTCAAGTTCAAAAATCCTTATATGGTTTTAAATTTGGCGTCATAAAGATCATAAAGCTGAACGTGTAACAAAAATGACTGATCACATCATGTTTAACCGCACGTAAAGAAAAGACAGATGTAGAGAAGCATATGGACATACAGAAAATTTCCCCATCGCAGCTCTCTGCATAAACACACAGCAGTTAGTATACACACGAATGCAAAAAACATGGACACTAGTCATTTGTATCACTCCACAACTCTCAGTACATATTCATTAAAAAAAAAAAAAAAAAAAAAAAAAATCACCACAAAACTGAATCAGTAACCAAAATGACTCAGATCGCGACTCTTTGGAAAACTACTCACATGTTGCTTGCAAGTAGAGCATCTTGCGTAATCTTTGGTTACATTGAGAACAAAACAAATAAATAAATAAGTCACACATTACTTGCATGACTTAAAAACAAAACAAAACAAAAAAAAAAAGGAAACTAAATGATTTAAATTGCACTCACTCCTCCAAGGCTCTTGATATCAGTTTCTAAAGCCTGGCTGCGTTTGTTACACGGTAGATCCAAATAAAAGATTCGCCCAGCCAAGGGCTTCTTCTGAACTGGCTCACACGCTGGATGATGTTTCCTGATAGATGCAGCTTTTCGGTGTTCATCGTCGTCCAGTTTTGGGTCTGTGGATTTAAAAAAAATAAATAAATAAAAATAAATAATAAATAAATAAAAAAGGATTCATTCAACATTAAATGAGCACAAGGCTAATGGAAAACCGTATCAACACACAGTGAGTGCATTTAATCATATGCTTAACTAAAGAACAAAAGTCTTTGTCCACAAAAAGAGAGTGCTCCTGAATGAAAGGTTGATTCTTTCTCTGTAAAACTCTCTACATTTTAATACGATCTGTTAATTCTGAGAAAAATTGATGAGACTGGAGTAATGGAGTACTATGAACATTAAGGATGTGACAGCATGTTATTACACCTCGCTTAACATAGATTAATAGAAGACTGTCTCTTGACTGATAAAAGTTCTGTTAAATCAGACAGGAAATCACTCAGATAGATGTAACACAATATCAGAAACAAATTGTGAGAAAATTTACTCTATTCTGACTCTCTAAACATGGCAGGTGAGAAGAGTAAACAATCCTTCTGCTTATTTTTTATAGGACTATCTCTTGAGTAGGGCTGCACAATATATCGAAATTATCAAAATATCGCAAATGTAAATATCGCAATATGCATATCACAAGGGCTCGCGATAACTGAACTATTAATACTTTGAAAAGTTACAAAGTCTAAGTTTTGGGGCAACACAGATAGCAGAGAATGCTTTCTTCTCCTCAAAAGAACACGTAAGTTGGTTATGTCATTTTCAGTTTTTAAATATATTAATATATGTATATAAATATAATTAAAATTGATTTTACACACACATATAGCATTATTGTACCATATATCACATTATTTAACAAGTTATCCCATTTTTCTTCAATATCATGCAGCCCTACTCTTGAGTACTAAAGAGTCTGTTAAATCCCACAAGAAATTAATAAGTATAACATGATCTCAGAAACATGAATTATAAGAAATATTACAGAAGCATTTTGTTATTCTGACTTTCTAAACATGGCATATGAGAAGACTCAACATGATCTTATTGCTCTTTCTGCTTATTCTATATAGGGCTCTCTCTTCAGTACTAAAGGGTCTGTTAGATCTGAGAATTATTTATTAAAACAGATATAACACAGCATCAAAAATGATAAATTATGAGAAATATTACAGAAGCATTTTGTTATTCTGACTCTTTAAAACATGGCATATGGGAACACTGAACTCTGCTTATTTTATATAGGACTATCTCTTGATTGTTAAAGAATATGTTAGATCTAAGAATAAATGATTAAAATAGATATCACACAGAATGAGAAAGAGTAATTATGAGAAATATTACAGAAGCATTTTGTTATTCTGACTCTTTAAACATGGCATATGGGAACACTGAACAAGAACTGAGGCTTATTTCATATCTTTCATATCTGTCTCTTGATTGTGGTCTATGAGGGAAGAATAAAAACACAAAGGTGGGGGAAAAAAAAAAGGAAGACTTACCTTGAAATTGTGGTTTGGTAGATCTGGGAAAGCTCTGGTGTTTCATTACAGTGTAGGAGTTGCTAAGAGTTCCTTAGCTACCGTTACCATGCAGGAGCCTTAAAAAAAAAAAAAAAAGGATTTCTTTATAGAGAAAAGAAATACACAACTATCTAACAATGAAGCCATTTCACTTACTTTACTTTCTCTACGTTGAGCTCTGTTACAGCTGCCAGATTCAGTGATGAGGAGCTCTGGTGTCAGTTTGGATTTGCATCTGCAGGCCGAGTTGTTTAAATGTGCCCCGTTTTTTAAACTGGACAAACGTTACACCGGAAGTTCAAACCCGGATGAAGCTAACAGCTAGCTAACAAATTACCCAAGCAAGTCTACGTGAATATTCATGAACTTCCTGGACTCGAGTTGTCCTCGAGTTGATATTTATTTACATTTATTCATTTATTTGCAAAATATAACACTGAAGTGCTCCACTATGTTTGTTTTGTTATTCTCTAAACCACAAACGCCAAACAAAACAATTCCATTTTCCCGCTCAGAAAATCCACTTCCTCCTGCGAAGAACAGATACATCACAAGAATTTCACAAACACACTTTTCGGCCTTGATACGTAATACCAATTTACAAGAACATGCAGAACTTACACACTTAATAAAAACGAATAACATGAAATAATTAACAGATAAATTCCACACTGCCAAATCTCATTTTAGAGTAGCACTACCTGTTTTATGGGCACATTACTGAATTTAAATGCCCACTATGACGAATGTGCGGCGGTGAAAATGAAGATAACTACAACATGCCCACTGTCATGTGCAGGTTAAAGAAAACGTGAACTTCCAGTCGGCTACATGCCACAGTTAGAGGGTTTGCAGGGCTGTTGCAGGTTTTTTTTGTCCGATTTAGACTACCTGTACGTTGCTCTAATGCTGTCATCGTGGAGATATATTTAAATCTGAGTGAACATTATAAGAATTGCATGATTAGTGTAAGTTTCTATTTATCTCTAGCTAGAGAAACAGCTCCAGGACACAGTAAATGATATGAAAGGGTTGTTGAGGATCACTGGACTGGATTTCGGTGAGGAGTTCACTACAAGGGAACAGAAAAGTTCTCGGATTGATTACAAACCTCAAGAAAGACTAAACCAAGGTGAGAGACTTGAATTGAACTGAGTAGACTTGGATAGATTGCAGTAAGTGTTTGTTCTAGGCACTGACTTCTCTCCTGCCTTGCTCTGTGTTACTGTAATGTTTAATTACAACATCATGGAATAATCATCACATCTCTCTTCATGTCTTTCTTTAAACCAGGCTGGTTGAGATGACTTCTCAGACTTTTCAGGCCAACATGGACAGTATAACACCAGTTCAGCAGATGGTGGCTTCTTGTTCTGGGGCTTTGCTCACATCATTGTTTGGTAAGTTCATCTACACACACACACACACACACACACAAAATTTGTTTGCAAATAAAAACTAAAGTACTTCTTTCCTGCTTACTCAGCCTGTTCTGATGCCCCAGTGCCAGCAAAACTTCATTTAATAAATATAGTAATAATAATAATAATAATAATAATAATTTATATTATAATGATTTATATAGTGCCTTTCTAACATACAAGGTCACTTTACACCCACATACACACAAAAAGTTTTAATTTTTGAGTTTTGATTTAGATTTAAAGGTGCAATTTTTAGTCATTTTTTTTATTTCTTACTTGTTAGCTTCATTCTCTTGATACACTGCATTGCCAAAAGTTTGTGGACACCTGATCATAACATTCATCCCAGATTTAGTCCCCCTTTTGCTGTTATAATAAGCTCCACACTTCTGGGAAGGCTTTCCACTAGATTTTGGAGCGTGGCTGTAGGGATTTGTGATCATTCAGCCACAAGAGCATTAGTGAGCTCAGGCACTGATGTTGCATGAGGAGGTCTGGGGTGCAGTCGGTGTTCCAGTTCATCCCAAAGGTGTTCAGTGGGGTTGAGGTCAGGGTTCTGTGCAGGACACTCGAGTTCTTCCACTCCAACCTTGGAACACATATATAGGTGCAATGGTCAGGTGTCCACATACTTTTGGTCATAGAGTGTATGTTTAACCTGTAGTTAAGCTATAGCTATAGTTACAGCACTGAGGTACGTTACACCACCATAAATAAGTACACAAATAAATAATAAATACAAAAAAAAATTAACAAGGCCACTGTTTAGTCAAATTTGAAATCCCTACTGTTCAACTAAAAGGAATATAATAATAATAATAATAATAATAATAATAAAGTTTATTATTATTATTATTTTATGTAGCGCCTTAAAAAGGTCTCTCAAGACGCTTTACAAATTATGACACATCTTTTTCTTCTGTTTTACAGTAACTCCATTGGATGTCATAAAGATCAGACTCCAGGCACAGAGAAGTCCTTTATATAAAGGTGGTTTAAAAAAAAAAAGACATGACTCTGATTGTTATACCTTGTATTTTGTGCTGAAATGTATTTTTTTTTCCTTCAGAAATCTTCTAAGCTCCATTGATTCATGTATACTCAAATTTCCCTTCTGTCCAACAGGTAAATGTTTTGTGTATTGCAATGGCCTGATGGATCATATATGCGTGTGTGAAAACGGGAATGTAAAAGCGTGGTACAAACCTCAGGGTCATTTCAACGGCACACTGGTGAGACTCTAAGACAAATCCAGCTGTTACGCCGTTACTGGAATTTTTGAGATAGCTGTTGTGTGGAAACTGTGGTCATATAATGTTTTGCGATACAGGATGCCTTCATCAAGATTGTACGCATGGAAGGGATCAAGTCGCTGTGGAGTGGCCTTCCTCCAACACTGTAAGTGTATGTTTGGTTGTTTTTTTGTTTTTTTTTTTAACGTTTATATATAACGTGGGTAGCGGTGTGTTTGGCTGCTAGCCAGAGCTATCTTTCCATTTTTAGCCACACTATTCCTGTTCCACACCGTTGACACCATTCTCACACCATTCCTACGTTAATGATGTTTTACGTACAGAGAAAATAGACGTTTCGACAGAATAGACAGATCCAGATCTTTACTTAGGAGACTGTTCTTGGGATGAGAATGTTCTTACGCAGTGTTTTCTCTCGACAGAGTTATGGCAGTTCCAGCTACAGTGATATACTTCACCTCTTATGACCAGCTCTGTGCTGCTCTCAGGCACCGGATGGGGGAAAGATCAGACCTGGCACCGCTATTAGCTGGAGCAATAGCTAGAGGTAACCTTTGACCCCATGTGTTAGCGTTAGAATGAGTCAAACTGAATCTACTGTCAGAAATGTCTGCTCTGGAGTGGGTTAGGATATATGATATTTTCACTTTAGGAACCCAACATAGGCAGGACCGACTTTCCTTTTTTTCAGGATCCAACTGAAAAACCTTTTATTTCTATAGTTCAGTGCAAAAGTTTGTGTACCCTTACTCCAAAATAATGGCACTAACAAAACATTTAAAGTGAGGATTCACATATGTTCTGCTCTCTTATAGATAAAAGAAAAAATAAATTACTATTATTAGGTGCAGCAAGATGATAAGATCTTCATTAAGTACTGTGAAGTGCAAAAGTTTGTGCACCCTCACTTCATAATGATGACACTAACAGAATTTAATGCAAGGTTTCAGAAATGTTTATCCATTAGAAATAATGAAGGAACATTACTGGATTAAGTATTAATTATTAAAAATATGTATAGTTATTATTTGATTAAGAATTTAGAGTGTCATATTTGTTAACTTACAGTTAAGTGCAAAAGTACACACCCTTATGTCAGAATGGTGACACCAACAAATCATTTGTTTTTTTTGAGTCCTGTTTTACAAATGTTCCATTATAAATAAAGAAAACTAATTATTATTAGCTGTGCAATTACTTTAGCAAAAGTTTGCACACCATAACTTCAAAATCATGACACCAACATCATAATCATACTGGTATATGTGATATAAATATAGACTTTGTCCCACTTGTCTTTAAGGACTTTTTCAGATCTCCTGGTATTTGTTTAGAATTTTTGTAATCTGTGTTTGTGGATTTTTTTCCAGTAATTTTTCTTCCATTTTTGGTAGCGAACAGTGTTTCTGTTTCTTCCCCCTCTGAATAATCATTTTTCCGGTTAGTATTTGTATCCTTAAACACCTTGTTGTCTTTTTATACCCCTTTGCAGCTTGTGAAAGGTTAATATTTTCTCTTTTCGGTCCTCATGATTGTCTTTTTCCGATTTTGACTCTAAACTGCTTACATAAAATGGTTTGATAATTAACAGTTTTAAATTATTAAACACCTTAAAAAGCTCATTCAAAGAAATGAACTAGAGCACGGCAATGCTGATGCAAACTTTTGAGCTTGCTAACAGACAACTCAACTGCTACAACCTTTAGGCTCTAACAAGTATTTAATAGGAAAACACCATTAAATGAACATGGAATCCTGTTTTACAAGAGAAAATGTAAAATAGGTGCAAGGGGGGTGTAAACTTTTGCACTCAACTGTAACCTTTGCTAAACATGTATTAATAGAATGGGTAAATATTGAATCTGTTTTGTGTACACAAACTGTACCTTTTATGGTCACTGCCAGATTGTTAGTGTGACGTAACCACTTTGAGATATTACCACACACACTAAGATGTGTGTTCTAATGATGAGGTTTTTTCCAGCTTTATGAAAAGTTTCTCTTTTCCTGTTCTTATAAAGCTTCTTTAAAACTTCTTAAAGGAAAATGAATGACATCCTGAATGACTTTCATATCAATATTTATAATTACGTGACCTTCAGTGGTGTCCAAGATTTAATTTATAATGAAATTCTAAATTGACTTCTTTTTTTTTTTTTTTAGTTAAAATGTCTTTCATTGATATATTCTATTTTCATTTTTGGTTAATAGTTACCTACGTTACCCACAATTCCGTATGACTACCTGCTGGTAGTGACACTAGTGGGAATTCCTCTCTACCTAAACAGAGTGATGCAGCAGCGCTTTAGTCCTTTAGTCTGTCCAGCTCCCTTACCTCATCATCTGTACACTCTGCTCAATCAGATCAGCTGCCAAAGCTCCTACTTTCATTCTAATACTGCCGTCAACTCGTAGATCGCTAACTGGCTGAGCTGAGTCTCTGCTGTAACTCGGCGCAACTGAATTGTATAAATGCATTGCATTCTGGGACTTTGAATTCAGCATTTGCTCTAAGGTGTCTGCTCTGCTACACTGGATTTCCCATTAATATGATTAATTGAACCTCACTGAAAAATGAGGAATGAGGAAAAAGAACAACAAAACCTGTCCATGATCACATATGTTTTCTCCTATTAAACACCACTGTAACTGTGCTAGCATTGTCCTCTTGTGACGTAAACACGACAGACAGCTTCTAACTTCTCACCAGAATGCCTAAAGACATCACAAGTATTTCAATATAAACATAATTAATGTCTTTCAGGGGGGTGTTTTCCTTTAAATATGATTTTTAGACCTGAGCGAATTACAAAGGTTGCAAATAACAAGTGACGAAATCAGTTGTCAAGTGACGAAATCCAAAAGGTTTCCAACACAAAGTATGTTGTTAAATGGTAGAGTGAGCATCAGATTCAACTCTCTCTCTCTCTCTCTCTCTCTCTATTGATCTTCTACTGAAGGTGATTAGACTTTGCCCTTAAGTAAACAATCAGGAAAAATAATTAGTAACAATAGTAATAGATAGAAACACTGGTTACAAAAGGGGAAGAGGATGTGATATATTAGTTAGACATGAGTCATGAAATCCTGAGTTTTTTTTTTTAAATCAAATACAAGCCAAAGTAGAATTTTTGTTATTTTGTGTTTTTCAGACTGCAGAAAATCTTTCCTTCCAAATACTTCGATTTGAGCTGCTTGAGCTGCCTGAATATAACCCTTGAGTCATGTGTGTGAATGTGTGTATTGCAGTGGGCTCCGCTACTCTGATCAGTCCGCTAGAGCTGATCCGCACTAAGCTGCAGTCAGAGAGACAGTCATACAGAGAGCTGAGCGCCGTGATCCGCTCGGCCGTACACACTGAAGGCTGGCTCGCTCTCTGGAGGGGTCTCGGGCCCACGCTGCTCAGGGATGTACCATTTTCAGGTAAAAAAAAAAAAAAAGTGTTGTCTTGCTTGGTGACTGTGTTTCAAACAGCCTTTGGGTGGCTCACAGAGCAAACACAAGCAGCAGGACTAGAGATCTCCACAGTCAGGGTCCGTGCATGCAGTGTTCTTTTCAGGGGAAAGTAGCTAATGCATGCTTAGCATGGCACTAGAAGTCACCAGATGATGTCATGATGATAGTTTGCTTGTTCAGTGAATCAACATGATCATTTGCATATCAAAACATGTAACATGAAGAAGGAGGATTTTTAGAAAATAGTCCAAAATGGTCAAAATAAGTCAATTTTAGTTGTATAACGCAACAACTTTTAACAATGGACATTGTCCCAAGGCAGCTTTACAGAAATCCGGATATAAAAATTAAAATTATATCTGTCCCTTTACTTTAAGTTTTAAGTAAAGACTTTACATTTTAGACTGAAAGGAAAAAAAAGCTGAAATTTTGATGGAAAAAAAAAAGATTAAAAAAAAAAACAGATTAAATAGGAAGTTCTCAAAAAACTTATAAGTGAGTCTCATGAGGGAAAAAATTTTATATGTCCTCTGTAGCACATTATTCATTTCATTTGACCTACAGCGAAAAATGTTATCTTTAAAAGTGTTGTATCATTTCAGGCATTTGGAATTAAAGAATGAGAATTATGCTACAATAGGCAAAAATACTCAAATGAAATGCAAAATTCAGTAACAAACAGGCTATACCTTACCTCACTGGTCTGGTTTCTCAAGCTATAGATATGAGAAATTTGATAGATAGTGTGTTTAACAGATAGGTTTAATAGTGTGTGTGTGTGTGTGTGTGTGTGTGTGTGTGTGTGTTCCTTGCAATGATCAGTAGCATACTGCTACTAAAAAGAAATAAATACATATTAAAAAAAACCCTTTAAACTGGTGGAATAAGTTATTTTTAAAGCATATTCATACAAAATGACCTTTTACTATGCTTCCAAGTCCTTAAGTCCCACTGCACTGTCTATTTTAGTATAATCCCTATCCTAACACGGTCTTTTGATTTATCAGTGCTGTGTATAATTTAGGTATTCTTTCTTCACAGAGTTATTTGTTCACATTATGCTTTCCCTGTTATGTTGTAGCATGCTAATCTTGCACCATGTGCCTCCTCTCTTTTCAGCCATGTACTGGTACAACTATGAGAAAGGTAAAGCCTGGCTGTGTCGCTACAACAAGACGACTGAGCCGACCTTCAGCATCGCCTTCATCTCAGGAGCAGTGTCCGGCTCTGTGAGTCTGCGCTCTTTATTACACGATAAGTAGCTTAGGAGTATAAAACACAAATCCTTAAATAGGGTTGTACGATTAATCATGTGGCAGCAGAGCAATGCATAAAAACATGCACATACATGTCAAGGGCTTCAGTTAATGTTTACATCAAACATCAGGAAACGTGTGATGGTGGTTCCAGATGGGCTGGTTTGAGTATTTGAGAAACTGATAATCTCCTGGGATTTTCACACAAAATACTGTCTAGCGTTTACACAGAATGGTGCAAAAAACAAAAAATATCCAGTATTCTACAGGCAGAAATGCCTTGTTGATGGAAGAGGAGAATGGCTAGACTGGTTCGAGCAGACAGGAAGGCTAGTGTAACTCAAATCACCACTCTTTACAACCGTGGTGAGGAGAAAAGCATCTCAGAATGCACAACATGTCAAACATTGAGGTGGAATGGGCTGTAACAGAAGAAGACCACATCGGATTCCACTCCTGTCAGCCAAGAATGGGAATCTGAGGGGCTTTACCAAGCCCGAAGCGTGTGAAGTTTAAACATACAGACCAAATTGAAACTTTTTTGGGAAAAGGAAATAAAAAGTAGAGTTCGTTCTTTGTATTTCTGGTTGTTGGACCTATATCTCTGCTGGGTAACTATGAATAAAAAAAAAAAATAGTAGCCCTGATACAAAATCTTCTTGTTTGTCCACCCCTGAACAGACAAACTATACACAGCACAGACACAAACTTGTCTTCTGTTGAGCATCCTATTTATCCTTTGTTCCTCCTCCTCCTCAGATTGCGTCAATTGTAACGCTGCCGTTTGATGTGGTGAAGACCAGGAGGCAGGTGGAACTGGGTGAACTGCAGGCTAGGAAATGTAAGTTTTCCAAACCTCCTGTTCTAAAATAAAACCCTTCCCCTGGGGGAAAAAAAAAACACAGATAAGATGTTGGACAACTAACTGCCTGATAACAGTTAATGATTAATGAGCCATATTTGTTAGACGCTCAAATGAATAAGGTTTGCTTGTGTGCTTGCTTCAGTAGTGTCATCTCAAGCCTCGTGTTCAACCTATACAGTGATGAAAAGAATCGTGGCAGAGAGCGGCATCCAAGGACTGTTTGCGGGTAAGAGTTCTCACTAAATAGATTATTACACATAACTAAAGGAAATCAGTTTATGTTAAACAGTGAATTTACCCACTTGTAATCATTTTATAAATATACGAGCCCTTTCCTTAAGGAGGTGAATTGGGCAAGATTTGTCCAAATTTGTCAGGATTTGTCTCTGATGGTTAAATAGGTAGAGCTGAATAAGATTTGAATGAATATTTTTTTTTTTTTACTTTGAACCAGCCCCAATCCCAACCCCAATTTCCGCCCATGTACACAAAGCTCCGCCCCCAGAATTTACAGTGGTTCAGCTAGTGTTAGCATTATCAGGGACTCTCATGACATTACTTTCAAGTGCAATTGGCAATTCAGCTGCTTGAAAGGCAAGTTATAACACTATACCCATGCTAATTTTTCTCCTACTGATCATTTCCTACTGATTTACGAGAATGGTCAAGAGTGCCTTCGCTTTCTTGTTTTTGTTTGTAATAAGGGCTTATGAGCTTTATGTTAGGTTATGTTAGATTCAACTTTACTTTTCAACTTTAGACAACGAAATACAGTTGAGCTCTGGTAGTAGTATTCGTAGCTAAACGAAAGGCTATTCAGATGCTTGAAAGCCAAGAGATCTGGCTTGTGCTGATTTATGAAAATGGTCAAGTTTGCCTTGACGGTCCTGTTTTTCATTGTAATGGAATAAAAAAAAACGTATCTACTTGATTTATGTAAAGCAGGCCAATGAAACAATTCAAAGCTTTATACAGATTTCATTTACATCGCTAAACATTGCTAATTCTGTTTCACGAAAGTGCTGTCTTTCGATTAAGTTTTTTTTCCAAACACAGCACAGTCTTTTGCTCATAGGAGAAATATCTGCCAGTGCTGGGCGCTTGCTGATTTCAGCCATTTTTAGGACATGGATTAAACAATTATTTTTTCACATTCAACATGTTTTCCAGGTTATTTGTACAAGTAAGAAATAAAGAAGCACCACCAGTGTTAAGTCATTAAATGTAATCCTATTTGAAGATACAGGAAAAGTTATGATCACATGCTGATGTTGTGGATAATCATATCAGGTTTCATACTGTACATTTTTATACTGCTTCATAGTTGAATTTTTTTCTCTCTCTTTCTGTGTGTTAGGTTTCATGCCTCGGCTGATAAAAGTGGCTCCAGCCTGTGCTATAATGATAAGCACTTATGAGTTTGGCAAGGCCTTCTTTCGCAAACAGAACCAGAAGGACAGACCAGTTCTCACACTGCATACCACCAACACCTAATCACTCCATCTGTCATACACTCTTTATAACTTTAAACACACACACACACACGCACACGATTGCTTCAGCTAGGATCTGAAACCATCCTGCAAACACTCATCTAGTTATAATGAATCATGAGCAAGCTGAATAACGTTGGCCTTTTGGTACGGATTCGGACGGGAACAGCAGTACATAAATTCCATGTGTGAAGAAATTTTGGCACCCTAAATACCCTCAAGTTAAGCTTTATGCATAAAAAAAATCACCCAACTCTGATAAACCTGCATGATGTGTGTTTGAGAATTACACAACAATAGAAACACACACTGAATAATCCCAAATATCCTGTATCTGAATGTTAGTATTTTATTGTCCAATTATATTGTATTAGCTGTATTGCTAATCCCTCCACTCTAGAAACGCTTTTATAATATTCTTGTTGCATAAATAGTGTTTTTTTTTATTAAGTCTATTTCTAGCTGTTCAAATGAGATATACACTATCTCGGAAATTTGTTTTCGTGTGATGATGAGGATGATGATGATGATGATTATGATGTGAATGCATTTTATTTGATCAATTAAATGATTAAATGGTTTGAATGATATTAGACTGACTCGTCTTCAGTGTTTTTACCGTAATGTCCTGTTTTCTTCTAGATTCAGTTTACATATTTGTGGTTTAGCCTGGAATGTAATAAAATAATTAATGTGAGGAAAAAAGCTTAATGTGGCTTAATTTTACAACAAAACCAGACCAAGCCATGCCAAATCTCTCAAACCCTCACTTTGTCATAACCATATTGCTCAAAGAACATTTTTTATTACTCTTTTCAAAAACCCATTCTAAAGAGCTTAACACGACTTAATGTGTTACAGCAATGACATAGAAATACCAAATTCCTCCTATAGTTTATTAATCGGAACTACTGTCTACTACAAAATATGACTCTAATGTTAATAAAGCTTAATGTAAAACTATTTACATTAATTTTCTGGAGTCATTTTATGCTAGTAGACAGGAGCTACTATGAATAACCTGTAATACCGTAATACATCTACGTAAACATTTTGTAGACGCACGGTCTACAGATACAATCACGATAAAAGTAATTTAGATGGGTTTTCTAGTTAAAATATCATCCTAGCTACTAGTCGATGTTATATATCTCGCAAAGCTACTGTTACCTAGCTTTACCTCCACTAACCCGTTTCAGGAAAATAATTTTTTAAATCAAACTTACTATGAAATATAATGGAAGAAATGAAAACTGGAAAAATGTAGCCAGATGAGGTTTTCACATAAATGTTTCTGACACTGAGTTTTACAGTATTGTTAATAATACTGTAGGTTTTATGATTATTATTATAATATAGTCACAGCAGTGTTACTGTAGCCATACAGTAAGATCCTTTGATGATTATGATAGAATCTGCCAGTGGTGAAAATATTTTCCCAGTATACCAAGTGTGTTACAGTATCAAAGTGTAAAATAGATAAAATATTATACTCGTTTGAACATGTTAGGCTACAACTATGTGTAGCCTAACTGTGATGCGTCTTCCTTTCTGAAAATCGACAACAACCTAAGAAACCAAGAAACATTATGGGTTTGGAAGAAATAACATTTATTGGTTCTATTTTGGAATGTAATCAAGTGTACAGTATCAAAAATGCACAAACATCATTTGCAAGCAATTTCGTTTATTTAAGAAACAATGACTAATGGATGTACAGAAATAAAGTGCAAAAATATTGTCTCATTGCCCGCAGCCTGACACCTCGCTAGGGCTTAAGAGAATAACGGTGAACTGTAATGAAGCAACTTTTTCACTCTTGGTCTCGCTCATCACTTTACATTCATTGTGTTTGTTGGCTTGAGAAATAAAATCACCTTACATAAAGAGATTCAGCAAATAAAATTACATTCAAAGTTTAAAAAAAATCCTCAAAAACACTTGCTGTACATTTTAATAATCTAGAATTTGCTTTGATTTATTGCCATTTTAGATGATTTTTTAATAATCAGTGGTCTTGTTTCTGTACATTTTCTGATCGAGAATGTGCTATTTTTATAATCCTTGATCTACAGTATGTTCAGTGAAAGCCAGTGGGATGTAATTAGTGTTTCATCTTACTTCATAAGCCCATATTTCATTAAACAATCCACTAATACACTGTCAAAGAAAATGAAAATGATGTGGATTTGAGAAAAAAAAAACATTTTGGAGTTAGAGTAATTTGACAGGAAAAGAAAATTCAAAACATTTTTCATGAAAAAGTCATTAAAAGTCAATATTGGATCATTTTTCAACCTAATCTCTATCCAATGCATCTGTACTCTGGGTTCTTTCACAGGTTCTTTGTATAGTTAATGGTTCTTAACTATAACTTTTCCTAAAAGGTGTTCTAATGGAAACCCCTTTTGATAGAGAAACACTGCTGAGTTCTACTTTTCAGGGTTCCCTCACAAGGGCAACCGTAAAACCCAAAAAAGGTTCTAGATTTCACATTTTTTGTATTTTAATTACTGCAAATGAGAATTCAGACATATTTTCTTTCACCGAGGAAAAAAAAAAACAAAAACACAGAACATTGTGATATACCAACTTATAGTAAACAGGTTTCTTGCTCCTGCTATACACCATAAATACAGGTAAAAATGAAGAAAAAAATAATAAAAAACAATATTGCTCTGATTCCTGCTAGAAGTCCTGTTACAGTAATTCACAATGCTGTTGATTATCACGTGACAAGAGTTTTTAGACAGACAGGTCACAAGCCATCACATTCCATCAGGCTACACTGAACTGATGGTGGCAAACTAGCTGCTTAAGGTATAACACATGCAGGAGGACACAAAACGATCAAATAACTGGAATATACAAAGAATCCAAATAAGCGAATAAAAACACACACACCAAAAGCGACCAGGTGGGAGATTTGTGGTCTTCACATTCTCTTTTAGCTAGTCCTTCACATTCTGTTTTAGCTAGTTAGCTCAAGTTAATCGGCTAGCTACCACTGGCTCAACCCATGTTACTAAATATCCTTTCAGCCCTATAGCGCTACACTTTCTGAGTGGTAGCGCTTCAGTGCTAGTTGCCAGAAGGTTGTGATTTCAAACCCCAGGAATGCCCGAGAGTCACTAAGCTTCACCCAATCAGCTGTATGCCTGTTATATCCTGTTGGATAACAGCAGGTACCAAATGAATAAGAAATGTGATGCTTATTTCCTGGATTTAAAATGAAACAGCTAATAATTAGCTGTGTAAGTAAGTATACTAAGTATTTAGATGGACAAATGAAAACAAGGCAGTAACTGCTTGCTTATCTGGGCAAAAGTACAATACTAGAGTGTAAGGAGGTTTAATGCCTTTAAAGCCTCTCCCAAGCACATATTCACAGGAAGATCATGTGCAGTATAAAATTTTTGTCTTTTTTTTTTTTAACTCACCTGACTGTGAGTGTATGTTAATCCACAGAAATTCAGAACTTTTAAACATGATACATTTGACCAACTTCAAATAACTAAATCAATAAATAGACACAATACACCAAAACTAACACTGAGTTTTGGTGAATAGGAATGTGCATTTCAGCAAACAGCAAATAAACCTAATTTTATCCGACATGTACAAACTGACCACGATAAAACAGAAGCTCTGGATTACATCCGACATCTTAATCCACTCTATATCTTTTCTAAATTAAAGAATTCATTAATAGACAATACAGAGAGGCAGTTTTGGCAATTGTCTTGAATGTAAACATACTGCACATAATTTTTTTTCGAATAGGTTTTTGCTAACCATGACCTTTAAAGCCACAATCTGAGATTTAGGAATACCAAAATGGCTTTAGGCAAGGTTTTAAGAAAGCTGATAGAAGGGACTCAAGCTTTTAATGCATGAATGAACCTGTTAAAAGACCTGGATTCTGACCAACTCTGAAAACAGGATGAATTTCCTGATTTTGGCTTGTAACCATTGTAAGGCCTGCTTAAATCCATTTTTTTTTTAAATTCATAAAGCATAAAAACTATTTTAACACTGCAAAAAATGAAAATATCTTCAACACAATTGAATTTATCAAACACTTCTCATTATGAGCTTACAATAAAATACATATTGGAATATTATTAAGTATATTTATAGACATTGCATCTTGTTCTACTCAGAATTTTTTAAAGATTTATTTATTATTTGAGTTATTTAAATGATTTGAAAAACAAAAACGGTACTTAATCCATAAAACTACCTTTTACTCATTGTACCTTTCACCCATGTTAGCGTTGTCTGATTTCCTTTAACTTGTGTCCAGACTTGCCAAATGTGTCCATCAAACGCTTCCCTGACACGTTAAAAATTCTCTAGTGTTCATCAATCACTGTCTAGTAATAAGGCAAAGCAAACAAGCACAATTAGCCTACTACTTTTTTTTGTTGTTGTTAAATGTGATATGCAAATCAACTTATGAATATGTAAGAGCAGGGCACTTCAGTCTGACTTTAAGGATGTAAATTGAGGCAACAAGGGGATTTCTGTCATGCGCAAATTAGGCTCCGGAAAGACACGAGGAATTCAGGCAAACATGTTAAAGTAATTATGACTAGTTCACCCATCATAACTAATAAGGAAAAAGAATCTGAGGAGGCAAAAAAAACAGCTTTGTGGACAAATTAGCATGAAATAAGTAGAAGGACTTATAATATATAAAATATAAACACAAATTACATCCAAGTCCCAAACTGAAAATAGGTCCTGAGCTTAAACCGAATATTTTAAACACAGCTGCAGATTATTCAGTGAATGTGACTAAGAAATAGATACAGTCAGGACCATAAGTATTTGGACAGTGACACAATTTAGTCATATCCATGGGTTCCAGATTTCAGCCAGTCATTGACTGCAAAGGATTTGCATCCAAGTATTAAAAATAATCCTAATAGTTATGATTGTTATTTGGTCCAAGTACTTTTGAGCCTGTGAAAATGGAGGAACTCCAAAAATGGCTGCAATTCCTAAACAATTAATGCAGTATTTTTGTTAAACACCTTGAATTAAAGCTTAATGTCTACACTTCCATCACATCTTGATTGCTTCATTTCAGATCCATTGTGGTGGTGTATTGTGTCACTGTCCAAATACTTATGGAGTTGCCTGTATTAAACAGAGGTGGACAAATCACCAGCATGTGCTCCTGGTACAAGCGGATTATGTGCATGGGATATTCGTTTTTTATTCATAGTTATCTCACTCACAACTTTAGTTCCTACCTGCAACTGATGCACAAAAATTGAGTAAAAACTTATCAAGGTTTCGTCTTTTCCCGACACATATGACCTCTCGTTAAATGTACATAAAGGCATTATGAAGAAAAATACACCTTTTAGGGAAGCAGCAGAGAGAATAGTTGACTCTGGTGTGTGCACATACCGCAGTTAGTGCAGTTAGCTTGCTTTGCTAATCTGCTAATTAAGCAAGTACAAAGCCTAGCATGCAACATGTAACTCAAACAACCGATTTTGCCCCTGTAAACGTAGGGTTAGTGCAAATAATGCAAATAAACATGGAACTGGGCAGCACACTGGAGCTTTTTACTTGATTTTACTTGATTTGTCCACCCCTGTAGCATAGTGTTTTAAGCTGGAAAATAAGAAATGTGAAAATAAGAAATTAAGAATTGCACATTAAAAGACACAAGAGTAATACTGATGTCAAGCTTTTAGGTAGTTTTCCATGATTTAGCTTTGATCATTTGATCATGTGATTTAGCACAGTGCAGTCAGATCTGGTCCAGTAACAGAGTCTGATTCTCAGACTCTAAAAATGTTTAATACTATGCTTTCAGTTTATGGTTAAATAACTTTAATACATGTATATGTACAAAATGTGTGTGTGTGTATGTGTGTGTGTGTGTGTGTGTGTGTGTGTGTGTGTGCGCGTTTAGGACGGAGTGAGCCCTGGGCTGGTCATATCCGTAGTGGGACTCGCCAGATACTCACTGGACTTCAGGCTGGCCAGAGATTTATAGCTGGCCACTGAAGTCAGAGACCCACACAGACCTCTGAGAGACGGCGTGTCCTCTTTACCTACAACACACACACCCACACACACACACACACAGATTAACATCTCACACAGCTCCAAATAAATTTGGTTACCCAGATACTATTTTGGGCTGTAATTTGTAATAAGCAACAGGGCCAGCAGCACAGCGATGAGATCTCTTCAGATAAAGGATGTAATAAAGAGTGTGATATTAATGCAGAGAACCCGTCTACACACCGAGACAGATAACCGGGACGGGGAAAACAATATGAAGGATGACAAAAATCTTATTACTCCAATGCTAATGCTGATGATGTGTAGGCTTCGACACTATTATAAAATACTTTGAAAATATTTAAAAATAAAATATACATAATAATGCAGTTTATTAGTAACTACACCAGGATATCTAATAGACTGTAATCTCAGCGTATACTGAGATTCATTGGCCACTTTATTGGCCACTCAATCCCACTGTAGCCTCAGATTCCTGTTCTTGGTTGAAAGGAGTGGACCCCGATGTGGTCTTCTGCTGTTGTAGCCTACCAACCTCACGGTTCAAAGTGTCGCACATTCTGAGATGCTTTTGTGTGCACCACTGAGCTGTTATTTGTGTTAATGTAGCCCTCCTGCCAGCTCAATCCAGCCTGGCCTTTCTCCTCTAACCTCTCTCAAACAAGGCATTTCTATTCAAAGAACTGAATTGTTTTTTCACACCATTCTGTGTAAACTTTAGAGACTGGTGTGTGTGAAAATCCCCGGAGATCAGCGGTTTCTGAAATACTCAAACCAGCCTTGTCTGGCACCAACAACCATGCCACGGTCAAAGTCACTGAGATCATATTTTCCCCATTCTGATGTTTGATGTGAACATTAACTGAAGCTCTCAACCTGTATCTTCATGATTTTATGTATTGCACTGCTGTCAGTTAATTGGCTGATTAGACACCCGCATGAATGTGCAGGTATAAAGTGGCGAGTGTGTCTCTCTCTCACAATAGAAGCACAAGGACAAAGCACACTAAAACAAGCTTTTATTTCCCTGTCTGATCCAAATAACATACAATCATTAAGCTTGTGTTTCCACATAACAGTGCTATAACAGTCCTCTCTAACACATATCGATTTCCTTTGTGAAGATTGATCCCAAAATAACTGACACACAGACACACACACAGCGCTGTACCTTCTCTGTGCCAGGGGGCGAGTCCGGTCTTGCCATCCAGACTGTGCGTGTGTGTGTGTCCCGGCTCCAGGGACATCTGAGACAGGCTCATATCGGCGGACAGCTGGTCCAGACTCGGAAAGCTCTTCCTGTGAATACACACAAACACGCTTCCAGAAACGATGCTGTTGTTCCTCTTATAGGGAATGCTCATACACACATTCCTACTCAAATACATTTTAGAAATATGGGGCAATTTCGAGTCCTTGATTATTCTACTAAATTTTGCAGCTGCACGTCTTTAATGGATTTCTGCTTCACCTGCTGAGCAAAAAGCTCACCTAGAGTCCAATACAGACTATCCAAAATCCCAAATCTGTTTCCCATAATCCACTCTGTCTAAGGAACAGGGAGTGGCATTTGACTGTTTAAGAGCCCATGTACTACCACTACATTTAGTCACTTTCTAAATGTATTTCCTAAACTATTTGGCTAAATGATCCTTATGTATCAATCTTTTAAAATAAAAATCAAACAATGGAAGATTCATAAAAATTATTTTATATGCAAGTACTTCATTTCTGACGCTCCTTTTCAGTGGCTGAATCTCAAACAGCATCTACTGGATATATAATATACTGTATAAGTTGTAAAAGTATCATATATTATATACACCCCATATAGTGAGCATCTGTAGTGAATATGGTATTATTTGTTGGAGGAACTTTAGGTAAAAAAAAAAAATAATAATAATAATTTAAAAAAAAATATAAATAAATAAAAATAATAATAATAAAAGCATGAAGACGATCTGATGATGCTTACATGGATTTCAGATCACCTATGAAATGTAAAATTGAGCTTAATATCAGTGGATAAATATAAATGAATGTGAAACTTTCTGATAAATGATGATATTGAATGGATTGTGCAATATGAACACAGTGTAGAGCTACTACTTAATGTCTACTGTATGTGGCAGTGTAGCATTACATTAACCATAATAAAGAGATAAGTATGTCCAGTCTCATGAGTTAAAATAAACACAATAAGCAGATTCATACTCTTCCCAGCGTCCTGTGCGCTTCTGGTAGAGGAGGGTGTCCAGAGCGACGGCGGTGCCGTCCATGGCACCGGGCGAGGGCCACTGATTGGTCAGGTGAGAGGTGAGCTCCTGTCTGGATCGCAGGTCATGGTTCTTCAGTACAGTTCTGCTGGCGTTTGGAACACACCCATCCACCCAAGACAGAGTATTTGGTCATAATCACATGCTTTATTGATGTATAGTGAAACTGGGAAACAGCATTGCAGTAAGTTGTAGCTAAGAGCTGTGCATTCGCTTTCTACGCAGAACAAATCCATCATAAAAGAGGAACTGGATGTTCTAGAGACAATGCAACTCCTAATTATGAAATACCCACATACTGTAATTTCACTTCGTCAAGAGAGAAGCACTTAGTGCTCTACTTTGCAGGACATTTTTTGACCTTTTTAAAAACAGAGTGGCTGCTTGCAGAGAGAAGAGAGGAAATTGCCTCAGCAACTGTATGCAAATTGGCCGAAAGTGACCTCGAAACCACGGCACTATAAATTAGTAGCAAAATGCTGGCATCTGCAAGCTTTATTAATAATCCAGGACGCCTCTGCAGCTGTAAAGTGCAAGGTTTCCACTGTGCTGGCACATTTGGTGATGCTGACCAGGAGTTGAAGCACATCATCATCATAATTCGAATGATACTTTTGCAGTATGAATAATCAACCAAGAACCATATGTTCTGTACAGCTATTGAATAGACTACGTGACCTGATTCAGTTCTTGACACATACTGGAGAAAATGCACACTTATGTGACTATATGGCTATTTTTTTTTTAAAGCTGTAATTGTAGAGTGTTCATTTCATGTCAAACTGAATATAAATTTGCATTTATATTTTCTAAAGTCTTTATAACTTCTTACAGTACATTTCTGCCCATGCTAATTCACATCACATCGAAATACTAATTTCCCAGTCTGAGGAAGTGAACAGCTTCAAGCAAAATCTCCAATCGGTCATCCTGTTATCATCATAACTCACACATGACATGAGTACATTAGATTAACAGAAGTGTCCGTGTATATTAGGGGAATACTAATACATTAATCAGAATGAATAGATAATATGTTCTAAATTGATACAAATACAAATAGGAGGTGTACTCCTTTTTTTTTTTCTTTTTTTTTCTTTTTTTTTTTTTTTGAGTGAGCGGTCAGATATGAAGCTGAAACAAAGATGACGTTCATTAACATGATATTTACAGCATCTCTAGTAACTACCTGGTCAGGTTAACGTTGGTTTCAATTACACCACTAATTCGTTTATATTTTGAGAAATAGATCTAAATTTGTTATAATATATTGCAAGCATGTGCAAAAATAACAAAAATAATAACTCTGCGAGCAGGATTTAAAAAAAAAACAAAAAAAAAAACAAAACAAAGGTATGAACTCAAGTGATGTAGCTGAGGTTGAGGAACTGTCAGAGGCAGCATTAACAGAATAACTCTCATATTCTACATTACATTCCTCTAAAGGCTGCCAAACCTTCTTTATCATATAGTCTACTAGATTTTATTATATTCTGTTTTGATTATGTATATGTATATGTATATCTTGTTCATTGTTGTTCTGTTCATTGTTGCATTGTGGGACGAGGCACTAAGGGAAAACATTTCACTACATTACATTACACATATGTAATATATACTTCACAAAGAGCCTTGAACCTCGAACCCTGAGGATGTTGACAGTGCTAGCATTTCTACATCTGATTTTTGGTTCAGTGTTTCCCAACATTTCTAAAGAGTGGTAGAAACACTATGTTTGAAACGAACTTCAGGTTTAAATCTAAATTTGGATACAGATAGGAATATTTAGAGCATTAAACAGAAACAGATAGTGGCATAGCGGTATACTCCGCTACTGGACATACTAAAGAAAAAGCAGATCTTAAGAGTTTTAATAACACAGCACACTCTTACTCATTACACCTCCTGCCATCAAATATCTCTTTCTCTCTCTCTCTCTCTCTCTCTCTCTCTCCCTCTCAACTCTACCATTTTTATCCCTCCCCTCCTCTCCTCTCCTCTCCTCTCCTCTCCTCCTCATCCATCAATCCGTTGCTCTGTCCTCCCCTCTGCAATGCCCTCGCAGAGCCAACACACTGATGAATGTTTGATTACTCAGCACTTTCATCGTAATGAGCTGAAAGCAGTATGCCTCTCCTCGCTGTGCGCTGGCTGTGAAACATTCCCGATGCAGTAAACATGTGAAGAACAGAAAAATGTGCTGAACTAATGTGATCAGAACAGCCTAATACACATGCTGAATATTCTTGCCATCTAAAAAATTTAAAAGCAGACACCCTGCACTTAAAATTGTATTAATCTACCAAATGGAACATTATAATGAAGTGCTGTGCCAGCTATTCTGGGAAGAAGCAGAGAGAAAAAGATTACTCAGACTCAAAAGGTCTTCTTCTGGGTCACCAACACACATAAAATAAAATCGGAATTGCTTTAAATAACCAATTTTGAGTACTTCAGTAAACGCCAGGTAAGTTTCATCAGTACTGTAATCTGAATTGTATCCTGACACGATTTCAATCACATTGTAGTTCAATGCTTTAGTGTTGATTAATTTTCTATATAAGAAGCGCTGGTAATAGTTCCAGCCGAAAGACAAATCACCGCTCATTTATATTAATCGTTAATCGTTAATAAATCATTTAAACTGATTTAACCCTTTGTTAAGCCTACTTCACTGGGACAAAAACACAGAGGCCACGCCTCCTTCACTGAGACTGACAAGCACATAGGTCACACCTCTTTCATTTAAACTTATTTAAACCATTGTGTGTACTGACAGGAAGCAAAAATGCTACGCCTCATTCGCTGGGACAACAAGTACAGAGGCCACGCCTCCTTCACTGAGACTGTCAGGCACATAGGCCACGCCTCTTTCATTTAAACTGATTTAACCCATCGTGTGTACTGACAGGAAGCACAGAGGTCACGCCTCCTTCACTGGGACAACAGGCACAGAGGCAACGCCTCCTTCGCTGGGACAACAAGCACAGATGCCACGCCTCCATCACTTGGACAACAGGCAGAGGCCACGCCTCCTCCGATGGGACAACAAGCACAGAGGCCATGCCTCCTTCGCTGGGACAAAAAACACAGGCCACGCCTCCTTCATTTAAACTGATTTAACCCTTTGTGTGTACTGACAAGAAGCACAGAGGCCACACCTCATTCACTGGGACAACAAGCATGGAGGTAATGCATACTTCACTGAGACTGACAGGCACACAGGCCACGCCTCCTTTATTTAAACTGTTTTAAACCTGTGTGTACTCACAGCTGGTCCTGGAGCTCCAAGATGATGAACTCCAGCTGTTCTTTCTCCAGTTTATGGTTGATGCCGGCTTCTGCAAAACGCTGCAGTAAAGCTTTATTTTGGGAGACGGACTCTGAAAGCTGAGCCTCTCTCAGACGAACCAGCTCCTCTAGATAACCCTAAGCGTGCACACACACACACACACACACACACACACACACACACACACACACACACACAGTAAATATGGTTGCACTGCCTGTTTTGTTCATTCCTTTGCAAAAAGTCTAGGTTTAAATCCATAGATGATATAAAACACAAACACCAATGCATCATATAAAGTTGATAGACTGTTTCGATCTCTGCTACATGCACACACTTGCCTTTTGTTCCAGCACCACTCTGTATTTCTGCTCCACTCTTTTACACTTGCTGTACCAGCTGCTCAGGTCCGTGCTCAAGCAGGCGGCCATGTTGGTCTCCGGAGTGCTGGCCTCGCTGCCACTGCTACCCAGAGTCCTCATCTCCTCCTCGTCACTGCTGATGCTGTCCGAGCTGAGAACCACACACACACACACACACACAATGGTTTTAATCATTTCCAACATGGTATGTTGGAGTTTTTACAATGTGTTAAGGTTTACGTGTGTATCAGAATGTTCAGCCTTACGTTTGCGTGAACTTGAGGTAAGGTGTGTAGTCAATCACAGCAGGACAGCTTCCATCCAAACTCTCACCCTTCAGACAAAAACTGTCAAAGAACAGCGATTTATCTTGAATTACAAGAATCACACTCTTTTCAGAAGACATTTTCATGACTTAGCATACAAGATAGCTATATTTCATAGACAGGCATCTTAAAATAACATCTGCTGACATCATTAATGTTAAATTATAAATTAAGAATATAACCCATAACAATCTCTTACTAACTGATCAGAGAAATATTAGATTGCAATTCAATTTTACTGAAATAAAACCGTGAGATGTACTCAATGTTCTAGTAGCTGATTAAGTTTAAAAAGATGATTATGTCAGTTAAACTAGTTAAAATCCCCTCACACACCAAAGAATACACAAATACCAGGCAGAAAACAAAAACTCAATGATTATATGATACTAATATTAGAACAATTTCCCACTTTAGCCCATAAAATCTCTCTATATTAGCCTTTTAAGCCAGGCTCTACTTAGCCAAAAATTATTTTAATAAGATTTCACTGGTAGAATAAATACAAACAAATAAAGGAAATATATTGTGTGATAGGATCTTAATATAGTGATAGGATCTTTTCACACCTATGGATTGATTTGGAGAACAGGATTAGTGTGTGTGTGTGTGTGTGTGTGTGTGTGTGTGTGTGTGTGTGTGTGTGTGTGTGTGTGTGACTCTACAGTAAGTGGAATCATTAACATCCTTTCCGACTGATATATGGCTGAATGTCAATAGCACCCCACAGAGAGAGGGAGAGAGAGATGTCTACCTGAAATCAATAGCGTTTAGTCCAATGAGAGTATCTGCCAGCACACCAGCTTCCTCTCCCAGCACTATCGCACCATCCTCATAAAACCTTCTGGTAAACATCAGCGCATGCACAAACACAAACAACTCATTACCATCATCATCTACACACAGTTTGTTACTGTATAGTAATGTCTAATATGGAACAGGCATTATGGTACATGAACTCAAAGACATTCCCTTTAAATGTCCAAAACCAAAAAGTAGATTCCTGATTGCATTGGGGCTTGAGGACATTTTTTTTTTTTTTTTTTGTAAGTGGCCCACATACTGCTGAACCATCATCAACACTTATGCATACAGGAGCAAGTACTGTCATTTAATAAAGAACAGAATAAGCACTGAAAAGTTCCTCACATTGCAGTAAATGTTTTAGCTAGTTACAGCCAAACTTATAACCTTGTAAATATGGACCGTGTATCAAAGAACAGAATCAGAAATTTTCTTTTTGGGTTGTCTTTATTTCAAAACTTTGAATTGTAGCACATTTTATATAATGGACTGAATTCATGCCCATATATGGATGTAACGACTCACCTACATTTTGATAAACTGACTTAATGACACACCCACATTTCATATAAAGACTTAACAACATGCATTCTGTAGACAGACCTTTTTTTTTTTTTTTTTAAGCAATAAATATTGGCAGACGTACACATTGTTTGCAAAGTGTGTGTGAGTGTGTGTGTGTGTGTGTCTGTAAAACCTTGTGGTTTTGAAGTCTCTCAAGGCAGCAGATATATATTCAGAGAGCCGTTTCTCCATCAAGGCAACTCGGATCCATGCGCGACCCTGAGACAGAAATGGATATATGGATGGACGGATGGATGATGGACAGACAGACAGAGAGAGAGAGAGAGAGAGAGAGAGAGATGGAGAAATAGAAAGAGACAGCGAGAAATTGCAAGAGATGGAAAAATTGAGAGAGATAGAAAAATGGGGGAGAGATAGAGAGAGAAAAATGGAGAAAGATAGATGCAGAAATGGAGAGAGATAGAGATGCAAAAATTTATAGAGACAGATAGAGAGAAAGACAGATTATATATATGCAGAAATAGAGAGAGAGAGAGAGAGAGAGAGAGAGAGAATACTATTCTTTCAATTTGAAAAGTCTCTAGCATTTTATAAAAAATTTTTTTGTGTAAGACAGACCTGCACATTATTCCAATCCAGTTGTGATACAATATTGTGTGTGTGTGTGTATACGTGTGTGTGTATACATGTGTGTGTCCATACCTTGGCTCTGGAACTGCGTACATTCTCCATGCTCTCAATGCTTGGGATGCAGCTGTGAGGGACTTTGCTACAGGCCACACGCACATAATCCCAGAAACTACGTGGACTCTCGTAGCCAAACCAAGTGATCTGACCTGCTCATAATAATACGAAGAGAGGAAAAGAGAGCGGGAGTGAGAGAGAATTAAAGAGATAAAGGAGAGACTAGATAAGACGCATAAGACAAACCCAAAACTCTCATCCTGGAGCTTCAGATTATTTTTTTTCCATTTTTGGGGAGAATGAGTTTTTGATAAATGGGACTGCAAACAGAGATAAAGAAAGTAAAAAGAGAGAAGGTGTGTAAGAGAGTGAAAGAGCTAAGATCAAGCTAAAAAAACCTCAAGCTAAAGTGTAGGCTAAATTTTCAGCTCACCACTGATGTAAAGAGTGGTTATTTACATGACAATAGCCTTCCTGTCAGCTCAATCCAGCCTGGCTACTCTCTCTCAACAACAAAACATTTTTTTCCTCCTGTAGTATTGATGCTCAATGGACGTTTTTTGTTTTTCGCACCATTTTGTGTAAACTTTAGAGACTGTTGTATGTAAAAATCCCAGAAAATATCTGAAATACTAAAGCCAGTCTATCTGACACCAATAACCATGCCATAGTCAAAGTCACTGAGATGACATTCTTCCCCATTCTGATGTTTGATGTGAACATTAACTGAAGCTCTTGATCTGGATCTGCATGACGTTATGCATTGCACTGCTGCCACCTGATTGGCTGATTGGATAATTGCGTGAACATGCAGGTGTAGAGCTGTTCCTAATAATGTTCAGTCAGTATACGTTGAAGATCTAAACATCCCACATTAAAATCAGAAAGGACAGAAGTACTGCATGGCACAATTCTATAGACAAAAATCCTATAGGAAACAAAACACAACTTCAATAAAACTACACTATAACCTGTGCGTGTATGCTGATTTTCTTTCTGTATTTCTGCAAGTCACTGTATGCTGTGTGCTGCCTGCTACTAGAAAATGAAACAGAGGAAAATGAAACCATGTGCCTGCTTCCACACGCATAATGCCAGCAGAAAGCTAATGGATTTTACTGACAGCTGTATCTCAGGTGTCTAATGACATATAATGGAAACTTAATTTTGTTTACACTGTATGTGCAGAAACAAAACAATTTCCACCGTGAGCGTCCAATCACTTAACATCCTATTTGTCTCTGACAAACAGCATATACTAAGTGAGTACAGGCTTGGAAAGAAACATTAACATCACTTAAAATAGTTTCCTGCAGAATTATATATAACGCTTCGCCTGCACTGTTTTACATTGTAGAATAATGTGCATGTGAATAATGTGGTTCTGTACAAAACAACACAACAGTGGATGCACAATAGTCCGTTAGATCGGACACTGACCTTCGATGGCAGCGTACATCACCATGTTGCCAGGTTACTGACGTATGCTAACAGTCACTAACTAAAGTCTATTAGATGAGATGGGAATAAAGTGTCGTTGGGAAAAATAGTGAATATTCTGTGGCTACACACTGCCATTTCTCAAAATAGTTACAAATACAGAGGGGAAATAAGCATTCAGACACACACACACACACACTGCCTGGCCAAAAAAAGTCGCACACTCTAATATTTCATTGCACCGCCTTTAGCTTTGATTTGATTACAGTGCACATTCCTCATGGCATTGTTTCGACAATCTTATGCAACATCACAACATTTCTTTCCATCTACAATTGCATTTTGGCCAAGATCCTTAAAGTCTTCTCCAGCACATCCCAAAGACTTTCAATGGGGTTAGGGTCAGGACTCTGTGGTGGCCAATTCATGTGTGAAAATGATTCCTCATGCTCCCTGATCCACTCTTTCACAATTTGAGATTGACATTTGAGATGAATCTTGGCATTGTGAATGCATTATATTCATACATTTACTCAGCTGACTTCATTTTATTGCTGCACAATGTTGCTGAGCCTAGACCTGACCAACTGAAGCGACCCTAAATCATAACACTGCCTCCCGAGTCTTGTACAGTAGGCACTATGCATGACGGGTGCATCGCTTCATGCGCTTCCCTTCTTACCCTGACACGCCCATCGCTTTGGAATAGGGTAATTCTGGACTCATCAGACTACATTATCTTTTTCCATTGCTCCACAGTCCAATCTTTACACTCCCTAGCAAATTGAAGGCATTTTTTCCTCCCAATTAGCCTCACTAACAAGTGCCTTTCTTGTGGCCACACAGCTGTTTATTCCCAATTCTGTAAGTTCTTGTCATATTGTGCATGTGGAAATGCTCTTACTTGCACTATTAAACATGACCATGAGTTCTACTGTCATTTTTTTAACAATGCGACTTCACCAAGCATTTTAAGGATCTCTGATCACGACCATTCAAGATTTTTTTTCCGACAACATTTCTTCAAGTTGACAGTTCACCACTATCCTTCCAGATTTTACTCCCTATCTGAGTTGATGATACCTATTTCCACTAGATGGCGCTTGTGTACTTAAGCACTCACTCATTTCACTAACTTTTGATTAGTTTAATTTGTATAATTTTATATTTTGCTTATTTTATAATGTAACTCATTGTGTGACTGATGTTAGTTATATTTGTCCTGTTTATTTAGTTCTATGGTGTTGGTGTCGGTGTTAGCGTCTATGTCTATGTCTATGTCGATGGGTGCATTAAACATCTGTGAACGGAACCTCAGCCTTCGCGTTGTGACTAAGGGCGGCATAGGATGTATCTTCCATCATAGTTGTTTAAGAAATGAGAAGCTACACACTGAATCAGTTCAACTGAAACATATCAATCACTGCAATAACATTTCATAATCGTAGGTTCTTAAGTATTTGCTTATATAAATCCAAACAGCAACTTTTTTTTTGGCCAGCCAGTGTACTTCGGTGCAAATATACACTTCCAATACGAATGCAATGTATTCTGACTTTGTACTTTTAAATATGACCAAAATGTATGTATTCATAAGCAGGCAAAAGTATATTTTTTTTAAAAATAAACTGTGGTGTAGTCTACTGCTTATTGTTCTCTATGTCACTGTTGTTCCCACTGCTTTCAGGTCATCCTGCAACTCTCTTCAGTTGACTTCACTCTTAGCTTCCTTATTATTACTCTGAGAGTGCATTGTGAAATCTTGACGATTGGTTGTGGTTCCATAAATTTTCCACTAGCATATCATCGAATCAGTTGTACTGACAGGGATGTTTAAGGTCTAGGAAGCTCAGTCTTCACTATGAGTGCTACTTGTTGAAATTTTCCCAACCAATGGCAACGTCTTTTATAATGACACCAAGTGCAATTTGAACAACATTTTTTGAAGCATTTGTATCTAGAACTTGATTTATTTTTATGCAACCTTTACATATATATCTTTTTATTTTAAATACAGTGTCAAATGCTTTTTGTGCCTATGAATTTTGTTCTTTAAACATATATTTTCATGCTTATAAATACATGCACTGTATGTTAAATAACAAAAATACTGTAACTTATGTGCCCACAAACTGCTACATTTTTACAAATTGCCTGCTGATGCACAGGATTATGGAATATGTAGGACAGTGGATGATAAAATACTGATGTATGATGCCTTCAGAAATGATAAAGGCACCTCAGAAGGCAGTGTTCTGTTCAAACCTTCAATTTAGGACTTGATGCCTCCAAATACAGCCTTATTAGGCACCATTTTTATGTTTCAGACATACCCACTGTGTGTTAATCATGATGTCTGTATGGGGCTGCCTTTGGCATTATAATGCTCAGTATGCGTAAAGTCTGAATGTAGTCTCTCAGTCCTACCTTTGAGCCGATGGCTGAGGATATGTTCCAGAATGGAGACAAAATTGATGAACTCTGGCGATGTGTCATCTATAGTTTCATAACAAGACCGGTCAATCAGCGTTTTCACCGAGAACCTGCAGAGACATGTTGAGAATTGAATTCTATTTCAAATAAGGTTGAATGCTGTATACAACAGGTGATGCTGACACCCTGTGAGGGGGGTTTGCCTCGTACAGCCGGGGTTGGGGGTTCGAATGCCACCTCCGCCCTGTATGCGGAGTCTGCATGTTCTCCCCATGCTTCGGGGGGTTCCCCCGGGTACTCTGGTTTCCTCCCCCAGTCCAAAGACATGCATTGTAGGCTGACTGGCATTTCCAAATTGTCCGTAGTGTGTGAATGTGTGTGCGATTGTGCCCTGTGATGGGTTGGCACCCCGTCCAGTGTGTCCACTTGTGCCCTGAGTCCCCTGGGATAGCCTCCAGGTTACCCCATGACCCTGTCTAGGGTAAGCGGTACAGAGAATGGATGGATGGATGGATGGACACCCTGTGAATGTGAAATATGTTCCCGAATCTTAACATTAACCATATTAAAAGGGGACAAAACAGTAGCCCAGGTGCCAGGGGCAAGCAGACTGCATGCCTAGGTTTTTCATTTTCTATTTGTAGTTGGCAGAATCAACAACCAGAAAATGAAAAACAAACCTACTTTTTCTCAAAAGTTTTCATTTAGTATGTAGCTATATTAAAATATAGTGCGATGCACCTCAATGCTGTAATTATAGCACATGCTATTCGTTCTAAACATCACCGCCTGCTGCACTGCACACATCAACCGAGGAATGATCTGACTAACGGTAGAACGTTTTTTTTTACTAGATGGATAAATTAACGTACACAGATGACAGATGATCGATTCCGCACTGTCATGTGGAAATACTGGAAACCAAGCAAAATAAAGCTGTCATATAACTCTTCTGATAGTATAAATAACAATCACCTAATGGTGAAAATAAAGATGCTAGGGAGACTTAGAAACTTTGTAATGATCATAAATGCATTAGTTTCTCTTAGTCTGTATTAACGCACTAGTTAACTAGTTCATCCTAAGGTATTTCATTATGTTAGTTGCCACTTTTTCACCACTTCAAATAGATTTTCAGGCAATCAGAACACGAGACTAGGCAGCTCACTGATGCTCTTACTTGCTCAGTGGGTTAGCCAAAAAATGTATAATTTGTCCACCCCTGCATATGAACATTACATGGTAATATTGTGACACTATATTGCATTTATTGATGCAACTGATTGACAAAGACATGATGAGACAAACCTCAACAAAAAGTTCCTATCTGAACTTCCTGTTTAAACCTGGGCAAAGTAAACACCACCTGAAACCAGGCAAAACTTAAAAATAGATCAGGAACAACAAGCTTCGTCACATTCCCTTTCGACCGAGCAGCTGGAGCTCATGAACCAGTGTCCGAACAAGTCTGCTGAGCCTTGTTAACCTTTACAAGAAAAGGAACATGAGCCAGATGTCTGTTTACACACTAAACAAGTGATTTTTTTTTTACCACTTCAGCAAACAATCATGCACCAAATGGCATGTCTAACAATGTTCTGTTATAAACTGTGTCAGATAGAGGAAATTAATCATCACCCACTGTTGAGCTTGGAGACACTGTTTAAAGATGCCCATGAAGGCAGAGCAAATAGGTTTCTTTTCATAGCTATGACTTTGAAGCTGAAAGGAAAGAGGAATCAGTAATATAATCCAGGGACTCGGATGTACTTTTTGTAGTTGCAGGTAATTCAACAGAAAAACGAAGGAGCCAAATACGAAAATATAACAGCGAAATCAGGAATAAAAAACAATTAAACCAGAGAGATATAAACAGGAACAGAGCACGACTCAGAAATGTGAATACGGATACAGCAGGTCTGGGTTTGTTTTTGAAGTATAACTTCCCCCCTACTACATACTGTAGGATAAACATATTGTACAATACAATATACTATATCCAATAGGAATTCATTTAAGACTGAGACATAGGTATGTGTTTAAGGCAGTGGTTTTCAAAGTGGGATCTCTGAAGAACAACCAGGGGTCTGTGATTTTTAAAAAAATTAGTTACAGTACTGGAATCCACCATTATAAAAAATATTTATTATATTTAATATTGAGTTCTTATTGTTATTGGCCTGTCTGACTTGTCACTTAATGGAATGGGTTTAATCCGTACCTCAATATCTCAAAAAGTCAGCCTATAAAATAATGTCAACTTGGACCTGATGTGTTTGGTCGGTGAACAGTTCAGGAATAGAAAACAATATGGCTCTAATTAATAGGTAAAATATTATTGCACACATTTTAAACAATGTCCATGAAATAAATTTGCACTAACAGGGTCAAATGTATTTTACAGTCAAAGGAGTCTACAAAATGTTTGAAAACTCCTGGTTTAAGCTGATGGTAGGAAGATTCATGTCGTGACAGAACACCATATATATGTCAGACGTATATATATATATATATATATATATATATATATATATATATATATATATATATATATATACACACACATACACACACACATATACACACGTACATACATACACATATATACACATCTGTTGTATGAAGAATCTGAAGAAGAATCCAGGATGTAACTGCAGTGTACTTCAGTAATAATTGTGGATAATAATGGTAGTAATTTTCCAGAGAAGCAGAACTCTTCATACAAAAGTCCAATGAAATATGAGCAAGAAAAGCGCAGCCTTCAAATGTCATTCATAATACTGAAATTCGACTTCTTATCAAGCTCTGCAGGAGTGCTTCTGAAGACTACATCAGAAGGAGGAGTTTTATTTACAGCGAGCAGAGCACTTGAGATCAGAGGCTTTCTGTTTGTTAGTCAATCTCTCTCACTTATTCTCTTCCATACACACACACACACACACACACACACACACACACATTTGACCACTGGCCATTGAGACATCCAGCGTTATCAAGGCTGACTAACAGACAGGCTAAAGGCTTTTTCCATGACGTCTAACTTGCATCATCAGATGAGAATACAGCCCCAGTCAACATCCCTATGTTGGATAACAAAGTTTCAGATTGTGTGTGTGTGTGTGTGTGTGTGTCTCTTATTGCAAGTTGCAGAGAGAGAGAGGGAGAGCTCTGTAATGCATATTCAGCTAGGAAGAGCTTAATGAAGCAGAAATGATGACACACAGCATGTGGGGTTTTATAAGAGGAATGCAGCAATCTATCTGGAGTTTGAGAATGGTTATAGCGCCTTAGAGCACAGTGCTGTTAAATTCTCAAATCTGATTGGTCAGATGGTGTTGATTAATCTTCTATTACAGCAGCTCTAACAGTATTGCTGGTTGCAAAGCAAATCACAGGTTTTTGTCAAAGCCCTCCTTCTAATACGTTCTTGTTTCTATAGTAAAAGCTATCGTTTCTATGGTAACAGCTACAGTAATAGGAACATTATTATTTCTACAGCAACAGCTCTCATTATCGTCTGTATAGTAACAGCTCATTCACTGGTGGATGCTCAATGTACTCTCTAATAAAGACAGAGGGCTACAATGAGAGCTGCAATTCTCAGGGCCATATGTCTGATACAGAGATGCCTGCTGTGACTCGGTGAGGATCATACATTTCTTTTTTAAACAAAAAACTGATACGTCATTATGTGACAGAGGAGATTCTTACTAGTCTTGCTTTAAATCCAATTGATAGAAATTTTGGGAATGGCTTTCTATAGCTCCTATAATGTAAGTCTTAATAGAAAATAACTTGTTTTGCCTTCCTGACGCAACCCTCCCCAATTTTATCCGGGCTTGGGACCGGCACTGGGAGTGCACTGTCGTGTGGTTCCCTGGCCAGGAATCGAACTCGTGCCACAGTGGTGAGAGCGCCGGGGCCTAACCACTAGTCCTCCAGGGACCCCTCAAGTAAAATATCATGTATATAAACAATGTTTACCATTTGCCAAAATTTTACCTGCTGCTTAGCTGATTATGTTAGCTACTAGAATCGATGATAGTATAACCTGGCATTAACCTAGAAAACAGGCTAACCAGTCAGTTAACACTAGCAAATTAGCAAAACTGACCTCAACATGCCTTTTCAAATTACATGGAGTTCATGCCTTCTAGGGAGGCAAACGAGACGCCTCATTTTACATGAGTCTTTGTTTACGCCATCATGTTACCAAGGTAGGGCCAGGCTTATCCATATTCAGACACACACAGACAGCTATAGCGATAACTTCATTGTGTAGCATGAGAGGGTCACAGACGATGATGAATCGGCACAATTCTTGATATTTTTTCTACATGAAATGAACCTGATTAGATGCTAAACTGAAATATAAATGAATTATACAGGAGCATATTCTATTGATATATAGCTTACAGTCATTGTCTGAACGAGAGAAGAAGATTTGTAACAAGCATTTTGAACACACACAGACACACACATGTACAATGCTTTTTTTTTTTCTTGGAAATGTAAGTAATAATACAGTTATTCAATTTCAGTAACACTCAAAGAAAATACCCCGAAATAACACTTAAGAATAATAACGAAGTACAATTACTCAAGTATTTTCAACATGACATGATAATCTGACAAAGCAGATTCTTATGTAACCTTCCCCAAATCATTTTATACAGTAGTACTCAGAAAGCCTCTGGTTTAAGTGTAAAACATATGACAAATTTGACCAAACCACCATAATCAGAATCAGCCATGTAAAAGGAGTTGAGGAGTTTTAAAAATCATGGTAAACATATTTAATATGCATAGACATATTAACATTTACCGAATTCAGTACTTCAGTTCCTTCACGCACTCAGCACACTGATTGTATTTTCCTGAGAGGAAATTAATAGGGAAATCATTTTAGACCTTTTGTACCACCTGTCTTTATTAAATTTAATTACTGTGAAATGACGTTCTTAACGCTTCTTGCGCATTGCTTTCCAAAGACTTTTGAACACAGCAGCTGGGTTCTGCAGCTGGGAGGTAAAATGACATTTCAGTGCTAATTTCTCATGTGACATTTCCCCTCTCTGAACCAACAAAACATCCAGATCAATTAATATAAATGGCAGAAAACAGGCCAGACTCTTTAAGTGTGCAGAAAAAAAGGGTGTACATTTGTGTGTGTGTGTGTGTGTGTGTGTGTGTGTGTGTGTGTGTGTGTGTGTGTGAGTGAGACAGAGAGAGAGAGAGAGAGAGAGAGAGAGAGAGAGAGAGAGAGATCGACAGCTGCAATAATAGACTCTGAGCTGCTATTCTCAGGGCCGTATGTGTGACACAGTGATGGATGCTGCGACTCTGTGGTGATCACACTTCTATCCTTGAAAACCGCTGATACGTCGTCTTGTGACAGCCAGGGTTTCATATTAGTCTTGCTTTCAGTTCAAATGGTATTAAGTGGCTGAACAGAGACACGATAAATCAGCATGGCTTTGCCAAAAAGATTGCAAAATGTATCAACAGGACGAAGCACAGGTTTGGCATTAGGGCTGCACTATATGTGCAAAAACCCTTCACATGGTCAATTTTTGTCATTTTCTACAATATATACAGTAGTTCTGAAAAACTTTTTCCTGAACTGTACTGTTTCTCTTTTGCACATATTTCAGCTAGAATTAAATTTCTAGTATTCTCACTGGGAATACAGAGAAAATCCAATTAAAAAAGATTCAATTCCCTTTCCACTGCAATACGCCTCTCCTACCTCTACATTATTTACCTAATCTACTTTGCAACATTACTGTTAAAGAATTATAAGCTCACAATGGGAAACGAGTTCTCACTTTGATTATTAGCATCATCCACATCAGTCTCGGTCCCATCTTCTGAGGATAAAAGTCACTTTGACTAACTGGATCCTTTGCATTTATTCACTCAACTCTTCTCATGCTAATGTTGGTGGGGGAATAATCACTGATTCATTCAGACAGTCCTATCGACTAAATCTCTTGTTATTAATGTCTTTTTATTAGGGAATTTAAATGATGATGATGGACCATCATGGGCATTTTGAAAGCTGGTGTCTGTTACAGTGTGTAGCTATTCAAAAACTTCAAATTGTGCAAAAAATCACATGTAGGTTTTAGTCACCTTTAGGCAGAATGTATTAAATAAAAACATTTCCACACTGTTTTGGTAAAATATACTTAGGTTTTCTTAAAGTAGAAATGTTAATGTACGTATGATGTTGGGAGAAAAACTCAATTTTGGTCCAAACCTGATTTTCTTTCTCTTTTTTTTTTTTGTCTGTTTTCCAGAATTCAGCTCCAACGACTTACAATGGCTTTTTCCAGACTGTACTGTTTGTTAGCCATTATTGCAATATTATCTTCAGGTTTTCTAGCTAGCTCTAGCTACCATGTATATTTCTTCTGGGAAGGTGAAACTTTTTGGTGTAACTTTAATTTAGTTAGCTAGATAAACAAGAGCTAATGTTATTTAAAAATCTTAGCCATATTCTAAGCGCAAATGAGAAGCTAAATGATTTGTGAGTAAATGACTGATAAAGTCTCAGTTATGGTTTATAATGACTTTAAGGGGAGTCCTGAATCTAATACCTGATAAGATTCCTGTCAGACTAAATGTCTTTTGCTATTGATAATATTGTAATATCCCTGAAAGCATGTGGCATGTTTATTTGTTTATCCTCATATTCCTTCGTTCTGTTTCACCACAGAGGAAAGAAGATTGCTAATGTGTTAACTAGTGGCCTACACAACGAGGTGCTCCTGCTGAGTCTCCCGGTGGTGTCTGACATTAGCGGGCATTTCAGCTGGCACCATGCGACGATGGCTTATCCTACTTCAAAGACACTGCACGAGGCACCACTTGACACAACTCAGCCACTAAATATATACACATGAATTACTCCAAATCACACCATTTAGACTGATAAAGACATTAGTTTTGATCAGAGGTATTAAACTACAATTTGTTACATGACTGAATGGTGACAATATAGTTGTAGTACTATAAATAAGACGAAGTGGTGATGTTTTGTTTCATAGTGGTGCTTTATGTTACCACTTTTGACTATAGCCATGGACTCTGTTTTGAATGTGACTTGGAATAATATTCGTAAACTTCACTGTCCCATTGCCTTTAAACACTCTGCTCGTGTTGTCATTTTGTTGTTTTTACATAAATGCATGTGATTGGCCACAATACAGGATCTGCTAGAGAATCTACAAGGCTTCTTGTTTAAAAAACTGGAATCTCTGAACTAAGGCCAGTTTTTCATACACTGATCATTTCTACAGGATTTATTGAGCACTTGGTTCAGTCCATAAGGAAGTAGAAGAGAAGATTATAAATAATTGATGTTTTTTTAAATGCTGTATTCATTGATTGATGCTTCTGTAATCCTTTTGACTTATAATATACTATAATCATTTCATAATTCTATACTACAATGCTTTGAAAAACTAAAAGTTCCGACAGCAGTAAACCATGTGTCAGGATGCAGAATGACATCTGCTGCAGTTTCTCGTGACATTTCCCTTCTCTGAGCCAACAAAAAAATCCAGATCAAGAAAACAGAAAACGTGCCATACACTCTTTCTGTGCCTCTAGAAAAATTATTGAGCAGGTTCACAAAAAAGACAGAATGAATATTACACAGCACAGCTTAATAACTCTCCACTGTACTGATCAAAATTAAAATCTCTGCTTTGTTCACTTTGTTCTACGTGGCAGTAACAAAATGTCGGAGTCCTTTTTTCAGGTATCTTTTGAAGCGTAGCGTACATACCATATGCATGTCTGTATTTAAATGAGCAGTGACATTTATGCACACAGACCCTACAAACAATTGGTATTTATTATGTTTCATTGTGTACAGTGTTTATGATGTGTGCACACATTTGATGAATCCCAATTTTATTGTGCATACAAAACTACATCTTTTTTATGTATAAGGAGCAATTTAGAAACTTTTCTACTATTCCCTGGGAATCCTGCAAAACCATAACCTATAATGTTGAATTTGAATTTTTAAATGCAGGTCTTTCCCATAGCACGTTCAAAACAAAGAAAAACATTGGCAAAAAGTACATTTATTAAAACAACAGAAAAAAAGAGCACAAAAAAAGAAAGTGACATCCATATAATTGAAATATCCTCTCTCACTTCTCTCTCATACACCGATATAACATTAAAACCACTGAGAGGTGAAGTGAATAACACTTGATTATCTCGTTACAATGGCTCCTGTCAAGGGGTGGGATATATTATGCAGCAAGTGAACAGTCAGTTCTCGAAGTTGATGTGTTGGAAGCAGGAAAAATGGGCAAGCATAAGGATCCAACGACTTTGACAAGGGCCAAATTGTGATGGCTAGACAACTGGGTCAGAGCATCTCCAAAATGGCCAGTCTTGTGGGCTGTTCCTGGTATACAGTGGTTAATAGCTACCAAAAGTTGTCCAAGGGAAGAAGGCAAGCTGATAGAGGCAGTGTGATGCTCTAGGCATTGTTCTGCAGGAAAACCTTGGGTCCTGGAATTCATGTGGAAGTTATTTTGACACATACCACTTTCCTAAACATTGTTGTAGACCAAGTACACTCCTTCATGGCAATGGTATTCCCTAATGGCAGTGGTCTCTTTCAGCAGGATAATGTGCCCTGCCACACTGCAAAAATTGTTCAGGAATGGTTTGAGGAACATGACAAAGAGTTGGCCTCCAAATTCCCCAGATCTCAGTCCGATTGAGCATCTGTGGGATGTGCTGGACAAACAAATCTGATCGATGGAGGCCCCACCTCCTTACAGGACAACTTACAGGACTTATAGGATCTGCTGCTAACGTCTTGGTGCCAGATGCCACAGCATACCTTCAGAGGTCTTGTGGAGTCCGTGCCTCGACGGGTCAGAGCTGTTTTGCGGCACAAGGAGGACCTACACAATATTAGGCAGCTGGTTTTAATGTTATGGCTGATTGCACACTGCATTCTCTGATGTTTCGCACATCTTGGCAACAGAAGTTCGCAGGAACTGGATTGTTATCAGGAAATATGCCAAACTCTAACATCAGCATTGTTTCAAAAATGTAAAAAGTGTGACCCTTACATCCCTAATGAATACTCTGCCGCTCTCCTTGATGAGAAACTAGAATTTGGAGACAGAACCGAAACAACAATTGAAAAAAAGGCAAAGTAAATAATTTCACGCAATAATTCTCCATACATCTATCCCTTCTACTCTCAGCTCTTTTACAAACAGCATTAGTGAATTCTCCTTTTACTGGTTTCAGTGAACCTCAATAAAATTTTTTTAAAAAAATCAGTCCCTGAGCATGATATTCCCTGTGGCCAAATTCATAGGACTTATTAGTCATCAGTATCATGTCCTTCATCCAGCCTCTGAACTGTGTTGTGCTGAGGAGCACGACTGTCAAGATGAGAGCCATCGGGCTGATTAACCCTCTGCGGTTGACGGGGGCGCCGGCGCCACCACTTGCAGTTTTTAATGATAACAGCGAAAAGAACGTCCCTAGGTTACGTCTGTAACCATGGTTCCCCGAGGGAATGAGACGCTGCGTCAAACAATGCTTTGGGAACACCTCTGCGTGACCACGCTCTGAATCACATGTGTAATCGATCCAACGGAATCGCATGACGTCAAGGAAGTAAAGGAAGCGCTTGCAGGGATGCAGGAAGTATGGTACCGAGACGCAGCGTCTCGTTCCCTCGGGGAACCATGGTTACAGATGTAACCTAGGGACGTTCCCCTTCGGGAACTCGAGCTGCGTCAAACAACGCTTTGGGAACGAGTATCTAACACCACCAGACTGACAAATCCCTGTCTAGTGTGGAAGGGCACAACTAGGTCGAGAGAACTGAGGAGCCAGGAGCGGCATCAAGGTCAAGGCTATAAAACCTGACAAAAGTCAGAGGGGTAGACCATCCCGCAGCATTGCAAATATCCTGGAGAGAAACACCAGAGGAGAAGGCCTTGGAGGCCGCCATACTTAGGGTAGAATGAGCCTTGACCCCCAACGGAGAGAGGAGATCAGAGGACTCGTAAGAAGTAGTAATAGCATCCACTATCCACCTGCTGAGGGTCTGCTTGTTTGCAGGAAGACCCTTCTTATAAGGACCGTATCAGACAAACAGCTGGTCCGACATCCTCCACAGGGCAGCTCTGTGGACGTATGTATATATGACACACACAATTAAGCCTTTTCTGGTCCTGGTCCTGAAAGGGAGGTGGACAGAATGCCTGAAGCACGACTGGCCGTGGAACCACAGAGGGCACCTTAGGAACATACCCCGGTCTGGGGTAAAAAAAAGGCTCTGGTCATACCAGGGGCAAACTCTAGAAAAGAGGGGGCCACAGAAAGAGCCTGAAGGTCGCCGACTCTCTTCAGGGAAGAGATGGCTAATAGAAATACAGTCTTGACTGTAAGAAATCTCAAAGACACCTCCTCCAAAGGTTCAAAGGGAGGTTTAGAAAGGGCCTCTAAAACCACGGCCAAATCCCAAGAAGGCACTCTAGGTCGTACCGGGGGCCTCAGTCTCCTGGTACCACGGAGCAAACGCGTCACTAATAGGTTTCTCCCCAGAGATTGCCCACCCAGCGGAGCATGATATGCAGCAATAGCAGCCACATGAACTTGTAAAGTGGATGGGGATAACACTGTGGCAAACCGCTCTTGCAGAAATTCCAGCACTGAACCAACCGGGCAGTTAACTGGTTCTAACTGACGGTTTTTACACCATGACGTGAACAGATGCCACTTAGCGGCGTACGATTTCCTCATGGAGGGAGCTCTGGATTGGAGTATGGTCTCTACAACCTCGGTTGAGAGACCCGAGGCTACGAGCTGTGCCCCCTCAGGGGCCACAGCCTCCATAGCTCCGGACGAGGGTGAAATAGGGTGCCCCCCGCCTGAGAGAGGAGATCCCGCCTGACAGGAATCTCCCAAGGAGAGTCTTCGAGAAGGGATACCAGGTTCTGGGAGAAAATGTCTGACTGCTCGAAACACGGCCAGCATCTCCAAGCAGTTTATGTGCCACCTGAGATGGGGCCCCTCCCACAGACCCTGGGCAGAGCGGCCACTCATGACCGCCCCCCAGCCCGTGAGGGAGGCATCCGTCGTTAGCATTACAGGACAACAAGGAGCCCCCAACACGGCTCCTTGTAACAGGAACCATGGTTTCTTCCATATGTCCAAGGCCCGTAAGCCTCTCCGTGTGACCTTGATCATGCGAAATGGGTTGCCCCTCGGGGAAAACCCTTTGGTCCTGAGCCAACACTGCAAGGGTCTCATGTACAGCAGGCCAAGAGGTATCACGTTGGACGCAGCCGCCAACAGTCTCTGAAACTGTATAGCAGTGAGTGACTGGCCTTCTCTCACTCTCTTGACTGCCGCGAGGATTGACTTGATCCAAGCAGGAGACAGACGTGCCTGCATCGTGGTCGAATCCCACACTACGCCTAGATAAGTGGTCCTCTGCACTGGAGAAAGCACACTTTTCTTTGCGTTCAGTCTCAACCCCAATTCTCTCATATGGGCAAGAATGACATCGCGACGTCGAACCGCCATCTGCTCCGATTGAAATAAAATCAACCAATCGTCAATGTAATTGAGTATGCGGATGCCCTGGAGTCGCAGTGGAGCCAGAGCAGCATCTACACACTTGGTGAAGGTGTGGGGTGAGAGTGCAAGACCGAAGGGAAGAACCCGATATTGGTAAGCTCTGCCCCCAAAAGCAAACCTCAGATACCTCCTGTGCTGAGGAAGAATGGAAATATGGAAGTCAAGTCAAGTCAAGTCAAGTGGAGTTTATTGTCATTTCAGCCATATACAAGTACACAGTGAAACGAAACAACGTTTCTCCAGGACCAAGGTGCCACATAAGACAACACAGAACAACACAGAACTACGGGGACTACATAAATTAAACGTAAAGTGCACAAGTGCAAATATGTGCAGACAGCACAAGACAGAACAGACAGTACATAACTATGACGCCGACCAGTACACAGTCCTGTTGAAAGTGATAAAGTGACAGTAGTGCAAATATTACAGCTGAGGTAGTGTAAACACTGTTTACGCGTCTTTCAGATCTATCTTGACAAACCAGTCCTCGGACCTGATTTGAGACACAACCTGTTTGAGCGTGAGCATGAGTCTCATAACTGAGCGGTTCAGCAGACGCAGATCTAAAATAGGACGCAACCCTCCATCTTTTTTCGGTACAATGAAGTACCGGCTGTAGAACCCGGACTCTCTGTCGAGAGGAGGGACCACCTCGATGGCCTCCTTCCTCAAGAGAGTATGTACTTCTTGATCCATGACCAGAGCCTGCTCGGGGGCCACCAGAGTGGGAAAAACCCCATTGAATAAAGGAGGATGAGACCCGAACTGGATCTTGTAGCCTTTTTCTACAGTACGCAGGACCCATTGAGACATTTGGCAGAAGCTTCCACACTGCCAGAAAGTCTACCAAGGGAATCAGTCTCTCGAGACTGACCTCTGGCGTATTTAGAGTGGCTAGATCGGTGCCCTGAAGCGGACGACCAGCAGGGAATAGCCGATTTAGCTGTTCTAGAGACCTCGTTGGAGGTAGCGAGCCCCCCAGAACCGCTACGTTTCCGGGCGGGAACTGGGAGAAGCGCTCGCTGGAGACCGCTGTGCCCTGAAGCACTGGGGGTGGCAGGGTTGACAAAACGATCTCCCGAGGGCACTGAGGAGAGACAGGCACCGTACGCCCTCCTCAAAGAGCGCCCTCCGGACAACAGCGAAAGCCGAACACAATGTGGGCAATCAGCTCCCTCAAGAGCTGAACGACTGTACTCCACTCCCAAACAAGCCACACACAGACTGTGAGTATCCCCACCCGTAATGAAACGCACAGTCTAAAAGACTGCTTGTCAAGGCTTCTTTTCGCCATATTATATATATATATAAAGACAGACAACAATAAATCAGACAAACACACATAGAGCGCTTACTGAACAACAGAAGCTAGCGCCGGCTCCACCGCATGCGTTTTTATACTTCCGGGTCTCTACGTCATCCCTCCGGTGACGTCACGCAATTCCGTTGGACGGATTACACATGTGATTCAGAGCGTGGCAACGCAGAGGCGTTCCCAAAGCGTTGTTAAAATGCTCCATCTTTTTTGATCGTACACATAAGAGTAATACCTCGTTTGAATCTGTAAAGGTTCTATTTTTATTTGTGTACACTCACAATATCAACAAATCATTGTGCTTTTGTAAAATAAAGAAAATATACAGGGTGTGCTTTCAGCCGTCTCAGTCTCCGCGCATATCCGTTTAAAACGCGTCACTAAAATGAACCGAATCGTCAAGTTTATGTAATCCATATGAAAAAGAGGTACAGTCTTTCCGTCTCACTTCATTATCTAATAATGACCTGAGGCGGGATACAACCACCCGCTATTCACAGGGAAAATAGTTCAGTGATTGACGTACAAGGCACACGCCCCCCGCGGACAATGCCATAAAAATATCAAGTTTCCACATAGTTTATTTCTTTGACTTTCCTACGCGTTTGGAAGATGGCACGCTATTCAGGCGAGGAAGCTTTTCAGATGATTTTGGACAGTGAGGAAGAATGTACCTTTTCCTCAGAAAAAGATTGTGACTCCGACGACGAACGGTTGCATTTTGAAGAGCGAATTGATCCATCTGAGGATTTTCCTGCAAGTTGTTATGATGAGTAAGTCCTATATAATTCCTATTCTGATAATATAAAAGAGGACCGAAGACATGGTGCTATATTTTATAGTATATTTTATTATTAATTTATTAATTAATTTTATTTTTACTTTTTACCATCCCACAAAAATGTTTTACTACTGTAACAGATCCATGAAGGTTTGTCTTTGTAACTTTTTGTTTAGTTGTAGATCTTTATTCTCGGATTGATATCAAATTATAAAGAAGCAGATTGTCAGACAGTGTCTCAGTATTTGATTTGTATTTGCTCCATTTTACTGAATAAACCATTTTAGTGAATAAACCTATATGAAGTTGGTGCTGTTAAAACAATATGAAAAAGACATTTAAAATTCACTCACAAAATTAACTTTTTATTGATGTATGACATACAAATGAACCACTTCACAAGATTTCTTTGGTTGTAAAGCTGTTTCTTTACTCTTTGGCTAACCAAAACCCACCCAGGTTTGCAGCAGACTATTTTCTTTTTCTGGTGGACCAAACTCCAGCCAAGACTCAGCCAAAAAAGCCATTTCAGCCTAATGCTGTTTCACACAAGACTGTGAAAAAAAACTGCGCCAGAATTAAACCAGAAGGGCCTAAAGTAAGCCAGACCTCACCCAGATTTTGTTGCTATCTGGGATAGTTTTGGCTAGCTTTTGGCATTTCACATACCTGACTGAAAGGCTCATGATGCAGCTCATTAGGCGGGTCTTTGTCTTCTCAGGTGTGAACCACAGCATTATGCATGATCATTCACGCCTCCTCGCATATGGACTTTCTATACTATTCTATAATTAATATATTGTTTTCTCTGAATGAGTGACCAGGATGATTTTCACATCATTTTGAAGCAAAAACTCTAGGCTACAAGATCCAGTTCTCAAACGTCTTGGGGACAAATGTTTTGAATGAGTTTTATGGCCTTATTTCAGTAACTTTTTTTTGTTGTTTTTTCAATAACCACACATAACTGTTATTTTCTCCAAAATACAAACTTGTACATATATGCTGCACACATATTATTGTAGCCCAGTTTGTGCTGATTACAGTGTAATCAGACTTTAGACATTTATATTTTTATAAGCAAATGAAAAATGCACAAATATCACGGCGCGTCAAAACTTCTCCAGGGCCCCGAAACACCCTCAGACCCCAGAGATCATTCTGGCACGCGCACACACACACACACACGGACACACACGGACACACACGGACACACACGGACACACACACTTAAAGTGCCACTACTACATTCATATATAGATATACACATGCAGGTTTTTCGGTTTATATGCACTATATTTAATTTAATTTCTTCTTCCAATATACACTACAAATGTAACCAAATACAAATAAATTATTCGGAATGAACAGATAATGTGCTCTAAACGAATACCAGTACGAATACGAATAGAGGGCACACTATTCCTTTTTTTGTTTTGTTTGTTTTAAGAAAGCTAGCCAGAAAGGTTCATTAGGCATCTGGCTGAAACTAAAGGTGTGCAACAACACAACAGGAAAAACAGCATGGGTGTGAGTGAGCTGTCAGATATTAAGACCACGGGAAAAGGAAAGACTACATTCATTACGTAAATGTGAACAATGCATTTACAAGGTTCATTCATTCATCCTTAGTAACTGCCTGGTCAGGGTCACTGTGGTTAAACTGTGGTCTCTTGAATTGGGCTACAAGTTTGTCAAAGGAGCATGTCCAGACCGGTTCGAGCTGCTAGGAAGGTAAACTAATGCAACATAACTCTTTCCAGCCGTGGTGAGCAGAAAAGCATCTCAGCACTTTCAACACGTTGAACCTTGCAGAAGACCACATTAGTTTCTACTCCTGTCAGCAAAGCACAGAATCTGAGGCAAGAGTGGGCACAGGTTCACCAAAACCATCAACCAAAAGACAGCTGGCTCACCAACCAAAATCAGGTGAGGACTGGAAAAAAGACCAGGCAACATTTGTCCAGTTTCAGTGAACCTGTGCCCACTGTAGCTTCAGATTCCTGTTCTTGGATGGTGGGTGTATATGACAGCACATCCATTTAATACCACAACAATTTGCCAATGATAACATCACATCATCTTCATTTTTTGGAAAGTAAAACAAAACATTGTGGGAAAAGAAAACAATCTCAACATTTCTAGTTAAGACCAATTATGAACTTTCCAGTGTTTACAAAGGGCACAGTGGGAGGGGTCACATTTAATTTCAGGAAGAAAAAAAGAAAAAAACAAAAACAGCTCCCGGTTTAGGCTTCACCAACTTTGGGTTTAAATCCAAATACAGATACAAATATCGGGACCTCTAAATAAATACAAATAAAAATAGTGTCACTGCAGGACATTCCTACTCTTAATGTGTTTTGTGTTGTTGCTGTAATGATAGGGTCAGTTTCATTGGCTTTTCCACAGTCTCATTAATTGCCCCTTGGGAATAAATACCACTCTCACCACTTAATTTAATTCTAATTATACACCTGCTACACACATAATAGGTCTATTTGCTGGTGCAAATTTAACAAATAAGTAAATAAATAGATAAATGGGTAAATAAATAAATGACTGAATCGTCTATAATTATACTCTTCAATGATTTGGTGTTTAAAAAAAATAACAAAAATATAGATATAATCCTAAGCAGCATGAAATACAGAAATCAGCTTCTGTCACCAGGCTAATTTGCATAAAAATGACGTGATGCGAGTGTACCGCCATGGTTGCCAGATTGATCCTTACTCCACCTTATTGAACTGCATTTGTTTGGAAAGTGAGGGAGGAAAATGTGCTCGATTATTATTATTTTTTTAATCCTATAATTATTACGGATTAACTAATACAAATATAGTCAATTTTCATAAATTGCACCGCTTAATTATGTAACTACTTCCCTTCACTGAAGCATTCATCAAATATGTCAAGTCTTATTCAGTTATGTTTATAGGAATGCAAATATTGCCTTTTTTATTAAAAGCTTGAGCATGAAATGAAGATTTTTTAAATGGCATATAGGACTGCACACATTGCCACTCCTGATATAACAGCCTGGCTCGGATGGATTTTTACGGCAGAGTGAAAACACTCAATCTGGCAACTTGATCTGACTGTTTCTGCGTGCAGCACGCGTTTTACACACTTCCACTGATCTTGCCTTTACAAAGCAAAATGCTGATTCAGTGGCTGGGGTTTATATCACAAAAAAGCGTAGAAGGGGGAAAAAACAGTCACAACTAAATGCAAAGATATTAAAATAAACAGTTGCATTAATCCAGGCTGCTGCAGAGTAAAAGAAGTTTAATGTAGAGAGATGAAGTAAGAATTTCCGGGTGAAAGAATTTAATAGTAAGCAGTTTAAATCAGGTGCAACCAGTTTGAACAATGGAAAGATATGCATTGTGCAGTTTCTGGTGTAAAGCCGCATAATGATGATTAATCTCCGGTGTAATGAAAGCGCACGCGCTCATCTCGTACCTGCACACGGTGATTAAATTCCTCCTCTCCACGACTCCGTTCCTCGCGGCGGCTTTCTTCCGAGCCCCGTTAAACCCCAGGCTCGGGGATGCCATGCCCGCTTCCTGTGCAGTCCTGAGATCTGTGTGTCTATCTGTCTGTCTGTCTGTCTGTCCCACCTTTGCTTTTATGCCCTGTCCTCCTCACGAGGCCCCGCGGTTCGATCACGGAGGCGTGCTGCAGAAGCAGAAGGGAAGGATTTACCTCGGCTGCGTCCCAATCTCACATCACTGTAGCCTACTAAGCAGCGCGTGCAAATACTACGCTACATATGGTAACTATGGTAACCTGTATTTGACGTATTATTTGGACGTACTATGCGTTAGGGTAGTGCGCGCGCAGATTGGGACGCAGCCCTCGCCTTCACCAGTCACGTGCGCACCGTTACTACAGTGGACATGAAGGAAGGGAGTTCCCATTCACTGAAGATCTGTCTTTCTTTCTCTCCAATAATGATGCCTTTTCAATTCTGATTAAAAAACACATTAAAATTTGCTTTACATTCGTATGGGCTCTTTATCTTTTGTCGTTTTAAGATTCCCTTTTTTACTTTCTAATTAGCAAGGTTCTCTCCCATTAACCCAAGACAACACAATTTAACCTTTTTTTTTTTTAATATAAAAAAAAAATCTTAACTTCATTTCACCTGCATCCATCCATCCATCCATTCCCTGTACCGCTTATCCTACACAGCCTGGAGCGTATCCCTGGGGACTCAAGGCACAAGGCTGGGGACACCCTGGAGAGGGTGCCAACCCATCGCAGGGCACAATCACACACACACACACATACTCATTCACACACTATGGACAATTTGGAAACGCCAATCAGCCTACAGTGCATGTCCTTGGACTGGGGGAGGAAACCGGAGTACCCGGAGGAAAACCCTGAAGGGCGGGAGAGCATGCAAGCTCTGCGCATACAGGGCGGGGGAGAGATCACCTCTATAAGTAATACAGGATTACAGGAAATTACAGGAAAATATTACAGGAAAAATGCATAGTGTGATACATTACCACTTTATTTGCCTATACACTCATTTATTTGCCTATACACTCACCGTCCACTTCATTAGGAGTGGCAGTTCTGTGGGCGGAAATGCCCGAATGAGAGAAGTCAAAGGAGCATGTCCAGACCGGTTCGAGCTGCTAGGAAGGTAAACTAACGCAACATAACTCTTTCCAGCCATGGTGAGCAGAAAAGCATCTCGGCACTTTCAACACGTTGAACCTTGCAGAAGACCACATTAGTTTCTACTCCTGTCAGCAAAGCACAGAATCTGAGGCAAGAGTGGGCACAGGTTCACCAAAACCATCAACCAAAAGACAGCTGGCTCACCAACCAAAATCAGGTGAGGACTGGAAAAAAGACCAGGCAACATTTGTCCAGTTTCAGTGAACCTGTGCCCACTGTAGCTTCAGATTCTTGTTCTTGGATGGTGGGTGTATATGACAGCACATCCATTTAATACCACAACAATTTGCCAATGATAACATCACATCATCTTCAGTAACTGCTTTATCCTGATCAGAGTCCCAAGCGTCCATCACTGGGCGTGAGCCGGGAATACACCTCATTTTTATTTTTTGAAGAATAATATCTGTTTATTGTTACATTTATTGTTGTGGAATGTCCGGGAAACAAGTTAGTTCCTGTTATATTTTTATACATTGTATTCAGAAGGTAAGACTTGGTTATTCGACAGGAAAAGAAGCTTCCTGTTTGATAACAACTAGAGCACAGTTTTGGAGTCTTGGAGCACAGTTTGCCAGTTTTCCTACTCAAACACACTGGAGTACTGGATTGATTTGTCGGATTTGTTGAACTCATTTGAATCAGGCATGTTTGAGCAGGAAAATGACTAAAGATAAAAAATGATCTTGCCCAAAGAACTGGAGTTCTTCACCGCTGAACCACACAGAGGAGTAACTACTTACATTTCACTCTTCATTTACATTTCACCAAACCACCACAGTGGCTCAATCACATAATTTTGGCCTGCGGAGGTCACAAGCACTGAGAATAGCTACTTCAGACAAAGAGAGTTGTTATGTATGGATTATTTACAAATCTGCAAACACTAGTGATGATGTGATATTCTGAGTTTAAAACTTGAGGACATTATTTAGTTACTATTTTTATTTAGTTTTGTTTTTTAACAGAATTTTTAAAAAAACACCCACCCACACACCCACACACTCACACACACACACACACACACACACACATATATATATATATATATATAGTATATATACTGCAATTTATTCTGCACAACACTGGTATCAAAATGATTGACAATTAATATTTAGTGAAGCCTCCCCTGGAGAAAATAACAGCACTGAGCGTCTTCCTGTAATGTCTAAAGGTTAAAAAAAAAAACTTTGTTTATATATATATATATATATATATATATATATATATATATATATATATATATATATATATATATATATATACATATATATGTTAACATTTATTCTTTTGGGTGCCAATAATTTCACCAAATGTGTTTTTAAGAGAAATATGACATTGATTTTGGTTGGTTTAAAAAAAAAAACCTAGTTTCTCCAATTTTCTGAGTGAAAGTATGAGGGAAAATTTGAATTTATCCTGCACAACACTCAAAATTATTCAAAATTATTTACATCCCTACAATTAATATTTAGTGAAGCCTCCCCCAGAGAGAATAACAGCACTGAGCCTCTTCCTGTAATGTCTAAAGGTTAAAAAAAGAAAAAAGAAGCAAAAAACTTTGTTAAAATTCTATACATGTATATATATATATATATATATATATATATATATATATATATATATATATATATATATATATATATATATATATAAGAAGATACTTTGCTTACATTTATTCTTTTGGGTGCTAATAATTTCACCAAATTATTTGTTTTTAGGAGAAATATGACATTGATTTCAGTTAGTGAGAAAAAAAAGATAAGTAGTTTCTCCAATTATCTGTGTGAAAATATGAGTGAAAATTTGAATGGTGGTGTAAATGGTTTAGTATATGCAACTAAATCATTCTCCTGAAGGGTGTCATTAATTCTGTTGTAATAATTCTTGACTGTATAACACTTTAAAGATGTTGTTTATGTTCATGTTCATCATTATTTCATCAACTGGTCAAGACTACATTTAGAAGGAAAAAATATTTTCTGCACATGGCTTTATATGTATTTATAAAATTGTGCCTTTCATCTATTTGACTATTTTTCAAAAGAAAATGGAGTCTGCACTAACTAAACCAGCAAACCTGCACGGAGGTTTACTTGCCTGATGATCTACTTGACTTCTGCTGCTTAGAGAATAAATAAAGAAGTGGTAGCTCAGTGGTTAGGGCTTTGGGCTACTGGAGGTTTGAGCTCAAATCCCAGCATTGCCAAGGTACCACAGCTGCGTCCTTGAGCAAGACCCTTAATCATCAACTGCTCAGTGTATCCTGTCTAAACTATAAGTTGCTTTTGGACAAATGTGTCAGCAAAATGTGAAGAACAAATGTAAATGATGGTCTTGGCAATGTTTTGCCCTCTTAGACAGAGCACTGGATGTGTGGACAAAAGCTCTTACTCATGCTCTTACTCATGCTTTTTAACAATGCCTGCGAAGAGATTGTTTATATCATCATCTTTCTTGTAGTGGCCCCTGGTGGCTGTCAGAAGTAAGACTTTCCAAAAGGAAAAAAAATAAAATAATAAAAAAATTTACATGAACAGCATGTAAAACTAATTGACCTAACTTTCAAACTAACTAACTAACTAACTAACTAACTTACATTTAGCACAATAGAGATCTCAATTAAAGAAAACTATACACAGTGAAATAGCCTTGGTCTGTGTGTATCATTGCACTGAACTAGGTATGCTGTGAAACAATTCAGTTCACTTCAATTTGTGTAGCACTTTTAACAATGTCACAAAAAGATCCCTGATGAGCAAGTCAGAGGTGAGGGTGGCAAGGAAAAGCTCCCTGAGACAACATGAGTAGGAAACCTTGAGGAGACTCAGAGGGGAGCTCATCCTCTTCTGGGGGAAACCGGATAGTGGAATTATAAATAGTTTCATTATAGAAGAGTAGAAGAGGCAAAGGCGAACAGTACAGTGTGTTGAAAAGATGTTCAGTATCTTTCATGGGATGAGATGAGCAAAGGACAGTCTTAGGTACAAACCTACAGTTTCCAGGTGCGATTATCCACTGAAAAAAGGATGAGACTTGTGGAGAACTTGTGGAGATCTTTAGGGTATCTATGTGGGACCATCCGCAGCAGCAGAAAATCGCTATAGTGATGTTGTGTGCCTTTGCTTATTACAAAAAAAATTATGGAGGAGTGATAGATAATATAATAGATAGGTGCAGAACATGATTTGTCACATCTCTGTGTTTATTGATTTGGGTTTGAAATCTGATGCTGGGTATGAGTGCTGAGACAGATACTGACCTGAAAGCCCTGAAAGTGGTATCAGATATTTTCTGATTCAATCTCTTGGTGAATCCTATTCTGTGAAGATGTGTGTGATATAGGTAGACACGACACAACATGTATCCTGTGACATAAACGAAGGACACAGGTTGACTTAAAGCACATCACCATCATGACTAATATTTTACATATTTGATCACTTTTGGTTATTAAGAGGAAGTCTTAAACATCGGATGTCTGTGCCTTCTTTTTGAACTGAAGCCAAATCAGAGTGTGTATGTTTGTGTGTGTACTTTTATATGTGCTGGTTTACAGTAAAAGAAAAGAAAAATGTAAAATGTGGTTATAATTCCTGAAATTTACTCCAAGCTGCTAAATAGATATCAGAGTATCTGTTAGAACAAATACATCAGCTCTGTATAATCACTTTATCTAAACAGTTATATAATGACATCATAAAGTGACATCATATCCTGGTTTGGATGTGAAACCTGCACCATAATCACATTTGTGCTGACTCATTCACTGTATGACAGTGAAATGATAACCCAAGATGTTAAGATGTTAGGATCTGATACAACCGAAAAGAGAGGGCAATAAAGAGGGAAAGCAATAGACAGAGATCCTTTATGGTGCGGAACATATCAGTTAGATAGTTAGATATACTAAACAGATTCTGTAATTGATTAACTATTATACTGTATGCCCCACTGTACTACTTTATTTTATATATTTGTTTGTACTACTTTATTTTATATATTTGTTTGTACTACTTTATTTTATATATTTGTTTTAAAAAATGACAACGAATTGAATATAGATACAGTCTAGTCATATTAATAATTAACAACTTTATATGGAGGCTCACCTTTGCCAGAAATTTGGCTTTATTATGATTTCAGTACAATTACACCTCAGTATAACAAGTATAACAAGTAAGTTTTATTATGTTTATATAACAAGCAATAGAATGACCTTGGTGCTCCCTCCATAGCAGGACCTATACATGTACAAAAAAACAATGACCATGTTGCAAAGCACATATTATTCATATCATTCATTATATTATACACTTTATATATAAATTCTGATTTTTTTAGTGTGAAATACAAAATAGTTTGACACATAACTCAACCATATTTATTATTTTACATGATTTATAGCTATAATATTTTATATTTACTGTTTTCAGAAGTAAATCTCTCTGTATTTTCTGTTCATATATGACAACAGGGAAGATTCCACACACAAACACAAACATCATCATCATCATCACATTGTCACCACAATATGAAGGACACTTGCTGTTTTTTCATATGAAAAGCACTTTGCTTGCTTAAGTAACTTTTGTAGTACGATACGGCCTATTTCTATAGAAATGCTGTGTACTTCACTTAACTTTTACTCCATCTACAGCAGTTGCTTAAATGCTTAAATACAGTTCAGTGTGTGTGTATGGGATATACTGTATGTTTGAATAGGAACACCTGTACCTCTACACATCCATGCAATTATACAAGCAGCCACTCATGAGGCAGCAGCACAGTGGATAAAATCATACATATACAGGTCAAGAGCATCAGTTAATGTTCACATGAAACATCAGAATGGGGAAAAATGTGATATCAGTGACTTTGACAGTGGTGTGGTTGTTGGTGCCAGATGGGCTGCTTTGAGTATTTCAGAAACTGCTGATCAAGTGAGATTCTCACACATAACGGTCTCTAAAGTTTACACAGAATGGTGCGAAAAACAAAAAAACATCCAGTGAGCGGCAGTTCTTGTTGATGAGAGAGGTCAGAAGAGAATGGCCAGACTGGTTTGAGCTGACAGGAAGGCTAGAGTAACTCGATTAACCACTCTTTGCAACCGTGGTGTGCAGAAAAGCATCTCAGAAAGCACAACACGTCAAACCACGAGGCACATAGGCCACAACAGCAGAGGAGCACATCAGGTACCACTCCTGTCAGCCAAGAACAGGAATCTGAGGCTACAGTGGGCACCGAAACGGGACAGTTTTTTTTTTATTCTTGTTTTTTCTTTGTTCTTTTTCTGAAGAATGTAATTCATTTCATATTTGCTCAGATATACAGTATTATACGTATTTACATCTTTTATAAGACACCAGCATATGCAACATTTTTTATTCAGTGCCACAAGAAAACAAAAGAGACTGAACACTATTCACATTATTCACAACATTAATGCTGCCTGACAAAATGTCTAACACCAAATTCAACCAGCATATGCAACATATATCAACAGCCTCGTGCTTCCTGCTGTAAATGACGTCACTGCAGGTACAATAAAAGCTCTCGCACGCACTGACCGCGCGCTACCTCTCCAAGCTCGTCGACCTGAAAAACGCGCGCGAGCTCTCCGTAAGGTAAGGGCTGTGTGTAAACAAGCTAAACTCTACATTTGTAATTTATCGTCGCTTGTACTTCTCGGACTGTTTTATGTCGTTTTGCTCATGTTGTGTAGACCTTCTCCGTACTGGGGATGACACAGTGAAGTTCTTATTATAAAAAAAAATTATTAATTTGCCTCAGGAAGCCGCAGAGCTCAAGTTAACATCATTCCTGAACAACAAGCGGCTTCAGAGAAACAAGACAAAAACAGACACCATGGGTAAAAAGTACGACTTAAAGAAGGAGGAAAGACAAGGCAGTCCAAATGGAGACATAAGGTACGTTGTCTTATAAAAACATACTATATTTTAATGATACATTACTTTTTAAAGTGTAATGTAACTGTTTACGAACAGTTGAGTGCAAAAGTTTGCACCCCCTCTACAAAAAAGACTTCCATCCAGTCTAAACACATAGCAAATGAGTCAGCAGTTATTTTTATTATTTAAATTAACTTATTAAGACATCTAATGGTTTACTAGAATCAAGACATGTTCACTTTTTAAAGATTTAAAATGTTAAATGTTCAAGGAATTAAAGATTCAGTCAACCTCAAGCGCTCAGCTTTCCTGTGGGCATCCAAGTTCAGAGTCAATAGGATCAAGAAAACAACAATCAAAGCAATGTAAAACCTTTTTCAGGTTAATGGAAAGGGTATAGTAAAATAAAAATGTTCATGGATCCTGGGTCTATAGAGTAGACACAAAGACATGCTCAAAAAAGTGGAATGTACCTTATAAAAACTTGCCAGTGATTTGCAGAAAACAAAATAGCAGGAGACCGGAAAAAGTCCTTAGAGCCGATTGAATTAAAAGTTCACATTAATATATCATTTGGAAATATCATTTTCATTGTTTTGCTGTTAACATGCTGACTTTTGGACCATTTTGTTATCTTGTGATAATGATTAACCACAAACATTTGCACATAACTGTATATTATTGAAGGTATACTTAAATAAGAACATGTGTAGTTTTGTACTAACTTGGGACAAAAACTAAAGTATCCCAGATGCTGTATGCCTATTAATAACTATACAGTAGTTGAGAAGAAAACTAAATATTGACTTGAAAGTATACTTTAAGCACGTCCTATGAAGGAACATTATGGAGTGTCTGTGAGACAAGTTAGTTCCTGATATCAGTTACATTATAACAGCTGTATAAACAGTTGTTTCTTCACCAGCATCTCTTTTTTTCTCTTTCCTGAAGATAGTAAGATAGTGGCGGAAAGCTGTTACAAAGCCCTGACACTGGAGACTCCTTCCATAAATGTTAAATAAACCTCACCCTACAGAAAGCTGGAGCATATCAATGATTATACTTGTTTATGTTAAATATATAGGTTTATTATTAGGCTGAAATTATGTGGAGCATTCACTATACGAGTTCCTGTGTAAGTTCATACTATAAGAAAGATAAGGTAATAGAACGAGTGCGTTAATATAAACCTGTGATTTGCCTTGCAGACAGAACTACTGTCAGTTATAGAAAATTAATCAACACTTTCTGACCAATCAGAATTGAAGATTCAATAGAATTGTGGTATAAGTGAAAATGTCACAATACTTTAAGACATTTCTATGATACATGATGTGCATTGTGATATGTAAGTTTGCTAACAGTGTATCAGATACACAGCAGTGTTGCATTTAGAAACAAATGTGAAAAGGTTTAATGATATTTTAATGTCTACAAATATAAAATGGAAAAAGAGGAAAAAATCTGTGAAAATGTTAACATTTTATGAATTAAAAAATGTAAACAGTACAAATATCTCAGAAAAGTGTATTGACATAATTTATCACAATATTGGTGTCATATTGTCATATTTCCCGGGACTAATGGGATTGTTGGAGTATTTGAGTGTGATATACATTTGTCTTACAGTGGGGAAAAAAAGGGAAAGAAAGAAAAGAAAGCTGCCCCAGAGCCAATGGTGGGACTGCTGGAAATTGTGAGTGGAAGTCCAAATCTTATAATCTCATTTTAATCCTACAATATCATGATCATGGTATTTAATTTACAGACGAGAGACGTGGTAAATTTGTTACTGTTTTTTGTATATTTGCTGAGTGAACTGAATTTTGAATATTTATTATAAATTCATCAAAACATAGTCTAGAATGGTTTTTAATCACAGACTGCCTCATAATAACGGGAGCCAAGATTCAATACAAAGACTTGTCAGTCAAACTGTGAATGATGCAGTCGAAGAAGGACAGGACTATAAATATTTTAAATTGATTACAAATTTGCTTATGTAGGTTTTTTATTTGACCAAATATGTTGTGTGTCTCTTTTCACTGTCTATCAGTTTCGCTTTGCTGATAGTCTGGACATTTTCCTGATGTTGGTTGGAGCCATTATGGCCATGGCCAATGGAGCAGTGCTTCCTGCAATGGTGATTGTATTTGGAGAAATGACTAACAGCTTTGTGGACAACAGTATTTTAGAGAGCCTGTCTCCAAACATGACTGAGAGTGAGTCAAAAAACAATTTCTATATGAGCATTTACTTTGACATATAATTACCTTATCTAGTGTTGTCATCTGAGATTAAATTTAGACACGTGAGAGTTTGAGACAAAAAAGATGCACAACTTAAGACCATATTTTTAACAAATTTATTGATCTACAAGGAATTAACTCCTAAACACACATATCTCAATTTCTGATCCTAGACATGACCTGGCCATTTTCCAATCAAACACTTGGAGAACAGATGACAAGGTAACAGGTTCCTCTTTGTGCATCATTACATAAGCTGTGTCTGAATTAAAAGTTTATGCAACGTTCATAGTCAACTACTGGCTGTGTTTCTGTAATTTACTACTGATCTTAACACAGTTATATCTATATCACCTCTTCTCAATCATGTAGTCAAACATTAAGAGCAAAGTGAGACTTTTAAACTTTCAACTTTTTTCAACCCCCTGGAACTAACATGTAACTTTGTCATAGAGAGACTATACAAAAAGGACTTGATTTAGCCTTCATAGCTTGAAAGCAAACATAGGCCTCAACTTGGTTAATAAAAATCCAGACATATTTTTAACTGGGTCACTGTATCCTTTGCTGAGCTAATTAATGCTAATGTCATTCCCTGAGTTCACTAGACTATAAGAAATGTATATCTACAGACATATGAATAGCCAGTCAGATTGCAATTTTCGAGATCCTGAAGCTTTTGGCCAGGTAAGTGTACAGTAGGTATCACACTCTGTGGGGTATGGAAGTAATATTAAAAAATAACCCATAGATTGTTTAATGTCTAGAGGGTTTACTGACTGTGGTCTTTTATAAACTCATACTTACACCCTTATCTGTGTGCCCCTGCTCAGGCATGCCATTTACTACAGCATCATGGGAGGCATAGTCCTTTTTGCAGCCTATATGCAGGTGGCCTTCTGGACCCTGGCTGCAGGGCGACAAGTGAAGAGGCTCAGAAAGATGTTCTTTCACTCCATCCTCAAACAGGACATTGGTTGGTTTGATGTCAATGAGACAGGACAGCTCAACACACGGCTCACAGAGTAAGAGACGGGGTTGAGTACCAGTAGAATTATGAAGTTTTAGATAATAATAAGAACAATTTATTTCAAATACACTGTATTTAAGTAGGAGTGAAAAATGGGCTCTTATATGTAACTCAGTTCTCTCTTTAAACAATTGTGAATCAATGCACAGATATCTGTAAGATTTTTTTAAAAGGATTAAAACTTCCACATAGTTAGTAAAAGGCAATTTTCATCAAAGAAGATTTGTTTTACAAATATCTGTATTACACTCTGTTCTCTCTTCAGTGACATCTTTAAGATAAATGAAGGCATTGGAGACAAGCTGGGCACATTAATTCAGTCCATCAGCACCTTTTTAACAGGCTTCATCATTGGCTTTATCAAAGGCTGGAAGCTCACCCTTGTCATCATCTCCATAAGCCCCCTGCTAGGCATCTCAGGTGCTGTCATTACCAAGGTAAGAGAATGTAACCAGACACAAGAACAGAGACGAGAAGAGCATGATTCACTGGTGCATTTCAGTGCGTGTATGGGGAGGTGGAGGGCAGGGAGAACACTTGAAATGTAAGCTATAGTGAGGATTTTCATACATTTTTTTTAACCACCAAAACATTTCCCATTCAGTTAAGAGCAGCATTTGATTATAAACATGGAAAAAGAAGTGTTGACATTTGCCTGCTTCCTGTTTAGGTGATGACCTCATTCACGTCGAGGGAGCAGACAGCATATGCGAAAGCTGGAGCTGTAGCTGAAGAGGTGCTGTCTGCCATCAGAACTGTCTTTGCCTTTGGAGGACAGAAGAAGGAACTAAAGAGGTGTGTTTGTGTAAAGCCAATATCTGGGGAACGTTAAGACCACTATAATTGTGTCTAAGCAAAGATATGATATATATGTAGATATAACTGTATGTACACGGCACAACTAGTATTTAAAATCGTAGATCAGAAGTGTCTACACACAGTCAGTAAATTGTATTTGAACAGCAGACAAATGAACTTAACGGTTATGTGGTAAAGTTATTATCTCATGTAGTTGCACATTATCTGTGCTTTGTTAGATGGTGAACTTTTGATATTTTCTACTGTATGTATAGTTCTGAAAACCAAACGCTTTCCTGAAATGAAATATGTTTCTCTTTTGCATGTACTTCAACCACAAGTAAAATTTTAGCATGTTTAAATCTGATTAGCACCAAAAGTGAAAAAGGAGTGATTTACATTTAATGATCCATTTTGACTGTGGTGCAGGAGCATCATGGATATTGTGACACCTGGTATTTGATTACAAACTGGTTTTTGCAATTGATTAGGCTGTTCATTTCACTATGGCAAATAGCTATTCAACAACTTTATCAAAGCATGACATTCACTGTGCGAGATGTCTAAAATCTTGCTAGTTTTTAAGACATCTTTAAGCAGACATACTATTTTACCCCCATGTTTATTAAACTGGCTCCTTACACAGCATGGTCTTGGTTTGACAATATGCAGGTAAAACAAAACTATTTCCAAAGTGATTTAGTTTCCTAAAATTCCTAAAGTTGAGGTGTCAAAGTGTATTACTGACAAAAAACTTGAATTCAGGCATAGTGACATTTTTGCACACTGCCACGCATTTGTGTCCCTTGTGCAAATATTAGATATAAAAACAACAAATATAACATTTTCCTTTTTAAATACAATGTTACATGTTGCACAATTTAATAGGTAAGTGGTAAAGATACATGGAAACTATTATAGGTTGCTTGGTGCAACCATTCAAATGTTATTAGAGGCTCTTTAATCATCTTTGTGTTACCAGTTTCTCTTACTTCTTGAAAGGTATCAGAAAAACCTGGAAGAAGCCAAGAACGTTGGTATAAAGAAAGCCATTACAGTAAACATTGCTGTGGGTTTCACATACTTCATGATCTACATCTCCTACGCTCTGTCCTTCTGGTATGGCAGCACACTGATTTTCGCTGGAGAGTATGACATCGGAACACTCCTGACAGTGAGTATAAGGTTTAATCTATTCAGTCACTTGACTGTTAAATCTATGAATCAAAAAGGATAGTCAGTCACTGTTGGCTATTGTCACAAGATCATATATTTTTTTATATCAAAATTAATAGCCCAGTTAAACTGAGCTTTCACTTAAAATTGTGTACAGTACAAATCGCATAGCATGACAAAGATACAAATGCAACATTTTCCAAAAAGAAATATCACTGTCCAATCTACTAAATTGTTAACTTAGTCATAACCACATACAGAAGCAGAAAAAGCCACATTTTCTGTTCCCCATTTAGGTTTTTTTCGCTGTTGTGATTGGAGCATTCGGCCTTGGCCAGACCTCTCCTAACATTCAAGCGTTTTCTAGCGCACGAGGGGCTGCTCACAAGGTTTTTAACATCATCGATCATGTGAGTAACACCTCCTACTGACCTTGTGCTTTCTCTCAAAGATATTACATAACAAAACCACAGACCCTGAGCTAACTCTGAAGTAACTCTTACTCTTAGATATTCTTCACACTGATGAGCTAGCTGTAGGCAATGTTGATCTATCATTTTCCACCAGTGAGAAGGTCATCTCAGGGTTATGCACACCTTTGGGATATTTTATTTATAGTTTTATAGTTTTATTTTATTTATAATTGTCTTCTTGGATTCAGGTTTTAATTTCAGCCCTAAAGAATTAGTAATCACAAATCCTTCACATCTAGTGAATTAAAATTTTTAAAGTTAAACAAAAGGAAAATCCCTACTGCATTTTTAATATTAGTCCTTAGTTATAATGCTGGATGTCAAAGATTATACCAAATGTAAATCTACAGTAGGACTAAAGTACAGAGACTGGAAGTTAATTACTTTCCCAGCAGTTACAAGGGAAGTTGTCTTAATAAAATAATAATAAAATATTCTAGCATATTGAACTGGAGGACATCTTGCCCGGGACTTCTCACTTCCTGCCTCTTGCTTCTTCCCAGTACGGAAAGAAGAGGTCAGGGTGTGGGATTAGTGTACACTCAAACATGCACACAGATATACACACACTCTATTTCATGGCCAATTTTTCAGTTATAATAAACATTCAGGGCGCAAACAGGGGCTTTGAGGAACAAAGAAAAATTCAGAAATGCATCTGAGCCTATCCAAATAAATTAAAACATGGCGTTAGAGCTTCCTGCCATTGTTTCAGTGTTGTTCAGAACTCAGACCAGAGCTAGTCTCCTACTGAGTTCTGAACAACACTCAGTCCAAACAAGCTTCCATTAGATGTGCTTTTGGTCAGGAGCTAAAAACATGAAATATTTTATTAATTATTTGTTTTGGAGTTTGTTTTTGTTTTCGTATGGGGAAGTCAAGCACTCCTTTATTTTGTCCACAGAAATCCAGCATCAACAGTTTCTCAGATGAAGGCCACAAACCCGACATGGTCAAAGGAAATATTGAGTTCAAAGACGTTCACTTTAGCTACCCTTCGCGGCAGGATGTGAAAGTACATTCAAGCTTCTACTTATCCAAATGTTAACTGTCAATCTTACTGGTCTTAAAGGAAAATGTCAAAGGAAAAAATGTTCAGAGCACCCATTTCTTGTTGTGTTTGTAGGTCCTAAATGGCGTGAATCTTAAGATCAGCAGTGGACAGACTATTGCTCTTGTAGGGAGCAGCGGTTGTGGTAAAAGTACAACAGTCCAACTGATTCAGCGCTTCTACGACCCCCAAGAAGGAGCAGTAAGTGTGGGCAGAGAAAAAGAGACAGTGGTCAAAATAAAAGGAGACACACTTTCTCAACCCTTTCTCATCTCAACCCACTTTCTTTCTCTAGGTGAGTATAGATGGCCATGACATTCGCACTCTGAACGTGCGTTGTCTGAGGGAGATGATCGGCGTTGTGAGTCAGGAGCCCGTTCTTTTTGCCACCACAATTGCCGAGAACATTCGATATGGCCGTGAGGATGTGACGCAGGAGGAGATAGAGCAGGCCACGCGTGAAGCCAATGCTTATGATTTCATCATGAAACTTCCTGATGTAAGACCACCTAAGAATAAGCAAAAAAAGGAGGAGAACATCATAAGAAAGGAGCCTGTTATTCAAAGGACTAAATAGGAAAAAAAAACTAAGTGTCTGGCAATAAAAATAAAAGCTCTGTTAGGCTCCATTCATTTATTATGTGTGCAATTTTCAGAAATTTGAGACTCTGGTGGGAGACAGAGGCACACAGATGAGTGGAGGACAGAAACAGCGAATTGCCATCGCCCGAGCTCTTGTGCGCAATCCCAAGATCCTCCTGTTGGATGAGGCAACATCAGCTTTGGACACAGAAAGTGAGGCGATTGTACAAGCAGCCCTGGATAAGGTAACCACATCAAACAAGACCACTTTATTACACCTTTGGAGGCATAGCAGGCTGGTTAATGGCAGTATTTTATCCAGAGCTGCTTGTAAGTGAGGTGTAACCCAATCCGATAGTCATTGTGTCATACAAAATGTTTATCTATCTTATCATCAAACATGGAGACTGGTTGACCATTTATGATGCTCCAACTTCTTGTGCAGTCTACAGCGGTTGATCAAAGAGCAATTGGGTTGCCAAGGCAAATCAGCCATCACCATGGCATTACTTGGAGAATCTGCTCAGACAGACAGACAGACAGGCAGGCAGGCAGTCATTCAGAAAACATGTAGGATATTTTAGTTTTAATTTCCTTTTATTCCTTATGAGTTTGCTGACAAGAATGAGCCACGAGATAATCTTTCAAGTTAGACACATTTGACGTAGCCTCTGTTTCTGATCTGCATTACCGTCCTATCGGGAGTTATAGTTTATCTCAGTAACGTTTACAGCATAGCTAACATGATGGACAACCTAGTGGGCAGGAATTGGACAAAAAAAAAAAAAAAAAAAGCATAAAGTTCACTTGTAGTCAAAGAAAGTATATTTGGTATGATAAGCTTTATACATGGATTTGGTGTAGGTGAGACTTGGCAGGACGACCATCATAGTGGCCCACCGTTTGTCCACTATCCGCAATGCTGACGTCATCGCTGGATTCCAGAACGGGAACATTGTAGAGCTCGGCACACACGATGAACTGATGGAGAGAAAGGGAGTCTACCACTCACTGGTCACTATGCAGGTGAGCTGATCTCTCACAGTTTAAGAGAGAATGATTATAAGAGTGACTCAGTTCATACATATTTATCTGTAATGTATATATTGTATATACATTAATGTGTCCAAACATTATGGAAATAAAAACCAGTTTGACTCTTCAGACGTTTAAGAGCACAGAAGCCACAGAATTAAAAGCAGAGGAGGCAGGGCTGGATGAGAAGAGCCCCTCTACCACGTCTGTGACAGAACACACACTCTACAGACAGAAATCCAAGAGTTTCATTGGCTCAGAGAAAGGCCAGGAGGATGAACTCAAAGATTCAGCACAGGTAAAACACCCAGCAATGCACATTTCACAACATACATTTATTCTTATTTTCATTCAGATGTTGAAAATGTGACCTAAAACAAAGGAAAAACATAGCTTGTATAGGAAGAGAAAATATAGCATTATCATCTGTCCATTTTTGATTAGATGTTGAAGATGATACTGATATTGTAAAAGTATTTCACTGTATTTCGTCTCTCTCTGTAGGAGGAAAAGGTCCCAGAAGTGTCATTCTTCAGAGTACTGAGTCTGAATAAGGCAGAATGGCCCTACATGGTGGTGGGCATCTTCTGTGCGATCATCAATGGGGGCCTGCAGCCTGCTTTTGCTGTTATCTTCTCCAAAATCACTGCTGTAGGATACACACAAAGGCAGTTATTAATACCAAAGATATTTTTAAAAAATCAGAGTGATGATGGATTCCCACTTTTTTCTCTCAGGTGTTTGCTGAGGTAAACGAGGACATTAAAAGGGAAAAGGCGAATCTCTTCTCACTGCTGTTTGCTATCATTGGGGTGGTTTCCTTCATCGCTCTTTTCTTACAGGTGCGGTAGTATAAGCCTTAAAAACATACTGTATCATTGTTCATGTTAAAAAGTTTATTGACTTCCATTTTACTACTTGATTTCATTCAATAAAGTTTCAATAACAGGTCATTCATTTACAGACATAGTTGTGTGAGTAAGTCAAGAGAGCATTGATGGGTTATTGATTAACCCAGTGTATCTGCCATGACATTTAGCACAGGTGTCAACAGTGGCAATTATAAAATATTACAGTTATTACTGGGTAAAGTAAAAGTCCTGGGTTTAGTATATTTTATGTAGTAATATACGAATTTCTAAGTAAGGCTAACCTCTGCACTGTTGGGCCAAGAACCAGAAGTGGCCTTCACCACAGATCATTTTAACAGTTAAAACAACACAAAAGATCTGTAGGACCTGATATGCATTTGATATTGTTACTGTAGACTATAGTTTTTTGCAATTTACTTGTAAATAAAATATATTTGAATTATTTCTCTCAGGGTTTCTGTTTTGGGAAAGCTGGTGAGATTCTGACCATGAGACTGAGGTACAGAGCCTTTAAATCCATGATGAGACAGGTCAGAGTCAAAACAATAATGCTTCCAGTATATCACCTAAACCATGGTCATGTACAGAGTAGGTGGGAGGACTGAGCTCATTTTATGTGTGCGTGTGTGTTTTAGGACCTAGGTTGGTATGATGACCCTAAGAATAGTGTGGGAGCGCTGACGACCAGACTGGCCACAGACACTGCTCAAGTGCAGGGTGTGAGTTTTTATCCCTTCTCTTTAATCTATATTCAGTCTCTAGCTTCTTGAAGCTACAAGGCTAGATTTAAGTACTGATGTAGTTTGTATGAGTGATTAAAATCTGGCATTCTGTAACTTCTCTACAAGTTAACCATGCATAAACTGTTGTATCCAAATCTGACAGTTCAAGAGTCCAGAGGAAAGTTGAGGAGTACCACTAACTGTATCTATATTTGTTTAGTTCTCCAAATATCCATATCTGTATCTGTATTCGTATTTAAACCCGAAGTTTTTTTCTTTCTGGCAAACTTTCAAATAAATAAATAAATAAAGTGAATAGTATGCCTCCTGTTTGTGTCGGCTTTTGTGTCTGTGTAGCATACATTAGCTGTTCATTCAGAGTAATGCATTCGTATTTGGTTACATCCCTACACTGAAGATATCTGGATGCTTACATATCAGCTAATCCTTCCTTGTCATGCATAAATGAATTAATGTATTAGCATGTAAGTGCACCCCTTATTAATTAAAAAGAGATGTACTTATATGGGGAGAAAAACATAATATCACAACTCCTAATACTCACGTACTAGCACCTTTTCTGCAGGTTTATTAACCTGTTGCAGTAAAACATGAGCTATCCAACATTAATACAGTTAGAACTTTTTCTATCTCCTCCTCTTTGCTTTAAAGGAAAAGGGGAAACACTAAAAGTAGTATTAATATATTGTGAATGTTCTTTGGCAGGCAACGGGGTTGAGACTGGCCACATTGGCTCAGAATGTGGCCAACCTTGGCACTGCAATCATCATCTCGTTTGTGTACGGCTGGCAGCTCACCCTCCTCATCCTCTCCATTGTGCCAGTTATGGCTGTAGCAGGAGCTATTCAAATGAAGTTGTTAGGAGGCCATGCTGCAAAGGACAAGAAGGAGTTAGAGCAAGCTGGAAAGGTGCTGCATTGTTCATAGTAAACTAAGCAAATAAAAGACATGATTCATGTCCTTGCTGTTGAAGGAATCCCAACTTTAGTCAGTCTGAAGTTTTGATATGGCTTTCCACAGTATATTTAGCAATTTGATGTTTTGTGTTAATTAGAATGAAACCAGTGCAAAATTGTTTTGCAACTTTTTTTTTTTACCAAGACATGTCATTGTTTTCTCTTTTTCTCAGATTGCTACTGAAGCCATAGAAAATATCCGCACAGTCGTATCATTGACCAGAGAGAGGAAGTTTGAGAGTCTTTACCAGCAGAACCTAATTGTTCCATACAAGTCAGTTCATCTGTCTATGCTTGATCAAAAAGTCTTATAGCTAACTACATAAAGGAGTAACAAAGTGATTTTGGTGGTTGTATGTTTTTTTTTTTTTTCCAGGAATGCTCAGAAGAAGGCACATATCTTTGGCTTTACTTTCTCTTTTTCCCAAGCCATGATCTACTTTGCCTATGCAGGCTGCTTCAAGTTTGGTGCATGGCTCATTGAGCAGAAAATGATGACGTTTGAGGGTGTTTTTCTGTAAGTGATTAAAATGAACCTTCTACATAAAGTAGTGATTGCAGTATTTAAGTATTCCCCCTGTTGTTGAACAACTAGTTACTATCAGAAGTCTTATACACAATACTGCCAGACGTATGGACTTCTGATCATCACACCCATATGTGCTGGTTGTTCATGAACATAAATGTGGAGTTGCCCCCCGTCCCATGGCTTCTATAACAGCCTTGAATCTTCTGGGAAGGATTTCCACTAGATTTTGAAACCCATGAGGCTAGGTTCTAACACTATAAAATGTGAAAAAAATTCAAGGTGAGTACAAGACAATGTATAAAGTATGTTAACCAATAGCTTACTAGTGTCTTCATGAGTCAGTGCATGCAAAAAATTAATCAGTACTACACTAACAGGCACTCACACACACACAAACACATATACAGATAAACACACGAGGAATTAGAGTGACTTGGACATGGACAGTAGTAGACAGAACAGATCACGGGATACAAAGGTTGCTGGTTCCCATGGTATAAGTTAATCATTTAAAAAAGTGAGAAGCATGTCTACTTAGGCAAAGGGCACTATCTGCCATTTTTTTTTATTTACTGGATTTTTTGCTTTCTGAATTGAAAAACAAAGTTCTATCAAAATATTTGCTTCTTGTTTGTCCAGACATCAAGTATACGCAACAATATTACTTTGTATTACTTTGCACCAGATTTCCATTTAGTGCATTTTAATCTCAGAGTTTATGTACAGACTATGCTGTTCCTGACTATCCTGTTCCCTGATCATATAACACTAAAGGAGTGGCAGTGGGGGAAAAGCAAATCATATTCTGACATATATTATCTGTCAAGACAAAGACTTGTCTGTCCTTCCACTTATTTCACTGGAAACTTTTAAAGTTGTTTTAATATTCTTTTTAATTAACTATTCTTATATAATGTATATTGATTATTTTTCAGTGTAATCTCAGCTGTAATATATGGAGCCATGGCAATGGGAGAAGCCAACTCCTTTACTCCAAACTACGCCAAGGCTAAGATGTCGGCCTCCCATATCCTAATGCTCATCAATCGAGTGCCAGATATCGACAATGACTCAGAGAAGGGAGAAAAGCCGGTACAGTGCTCTTTCCCTTTGTTTCTCTCATTTCTCTTTCTCTAAATAAAAAAGAAATACTCTTGATAGAATTCTCCTGTGCTATTAATTTTTATTTCATTTATTTCATTTAATTCATTTTAAACACTCAGAATGAATATTAGGCTGAGACTTCTGTATTTGCCATTGTAAATTAATGATTGTCTTATGGCTTTGTGAACTTCAACCAAAAGGAAGCAAACTGTGGCCCTTTCAGATGCATTTTTATGTGGTTTTTTCAGCATAAAATGTAACATTAACACTGAGAAATTTGTTTATGTTGTGTTAGTGTTAAGTGTTAATGTGTAGTACATTTCAGTTCATGCATGTACACACCTCTGGAGTAACTCTGTCTTATGTTTGCAGGATCACTTCGAAGGGAATGTGCGCTTTCAGGATGTGAAATTTAGATATCCGTCACGGCCAGATGTGCCTGTACTGCAGGGCCTGCGGCTCAGAGTGAAGAAGGGTCAGACCCTTGCTCTGGTGGGCAGCAGCGGCTGTGGCAAGAGTACCACCATACAGCTGCTGGAGAGATTTTACGATCCCCTAGAAGGCACAGTGGTGAGACACACACACACACACACACACACACACACACACATACACAATATCAGTTTTTTACTGTGCATTTAACTTATCCACTATATATAAACACATTGGGCATTTATTCAGGTAAAAAGCATGAAGGGACACTTTGCAGTTGTACAATTACTGACTGTACCCTGTATATTGCTATGCACAAACCCCTTTACCCCATCTGTTATTGGAAAGTGACTACCATAGGATTACCACTTTAATAGGTATACTTTAAGTGGACTAGTTTCTGCACAGTGTGGCAAGTGTGTATGATGCTGGTACAGCAGTGTAGCTGGGGTTTTTAAACACCTCACTGTCACAAAAATCCCCAAAAAATCCAACCAACAGTGCTGCTGTTGTAAGAAACTAACACTAACGAAAAGCAAGAGGATGATTAAAGGCAGATTTACACTGTAAAATTTTCGACTCAAAAAAATCACACATTGTAAAAGAACTATTTAGTCATGATTTGAGATTGGTGGTTTTAGAAAACATAAAAACATGAGCTTGACCAAAGACAGCTGACAACAAAGTTCTGGCAGTGTATATAAATAAAAGTTTACATAAAAACTCTGTGTGATTGTTGTTACAACACTTATCAAAAAGCCACCAATAGGAAGATGGCACAGGATTAGCAAAACTCACAGGACAGCTACAAATACAACAGTGGCACTGGTGAAACAAATGCGAAATGTGCTAATGACCAGAAAAATATTCCTCATTACCTCAAGCTCAAGAATGTTTCTGTTTAAGCGATACCATTTTCCAGGATTGCATTGATTGTTGATGGAAGCACATTCTAGTAGTTTTCTTTAATCACAGGTCTATCATTAGAGGATCTTCATTGTATAATCTGACATGGAGAAAATGTTATCACAGTCTGCTGTAGAATTTGACCTAGGTTTTACTGGAACCACCACTTACAGTGTGACAAGTAATAATCTTAAATGAAGTAATATACCTGTCAATGAGTCTAACTGCATGGATTGCTGGCTTATACTTCCTGATAGCCAAAAGGAACTGTACTCTTTAGCTCATAAAATACCATTCAGTGTCCTCTGTTGTTTATTTAGACAAATTGCACAATAAACCTATATCCAGAAAGTGAGATTGCTCTCATGCTCTCATACACTGCCTTCTCTAAATTCCTCACTAAAACATGACAGAACCTATCTGAGTCATTATACTATTTTTCATCTGTGCTGTTTCTAATGTTTTAGTAATGTAGATGATAACATTATCTGTGTTTTGATTGGCAGATGCTAGATGATAACAACGTCAAACAGCTAAACATCCACTGGCTGCGCTCTCAGATTGGTATTGTATCCCAAGAGCCTGTGCTATTTGACTGCAGCCTGGCCGAGAACATCGCATACGGAGATAATAGCAGGCAGGTCGCTCAGGAGGAGATCGAACAAGCTGCCAAGGCTGCCAATATACACTCTTTCGTAGAGGGGCTTCCACAGGTATACATGATTACATGATGAACATCATTTTGTTTCAGTCCTAATATTATTAAAACCAGCATTAATTATTTCAGAGTCCCATTCTCAGGTTGCTAATAGAACATCCATCCCATCAGACAACATAAAACTCAAGTATTTTATATACACTAAAAACATTTTAGCTCCATTAGATGCAATATTAAATCATAAGTGCATATTTTCTTTAGTGTAAATTAGAATAAATATCTATCTGCATAATCGTCAAATTAAGAAACTGTTACTGACATTTTGATTTAGCATGTTTACAAATATACAACATGGAAATGATATGTGATGTACAAGCATGTGTAAGCATGATGAGTGAACATCCTCTAACTGGTTTGGTGTGTGTGTGTTTGTGTGCGTCTGATGTATTCTGTCTTTCAGCAATATCAGACTCAGGCAGGTGATAAAGGCACTCAGCTGTCAGGCGGACAGAAGCAGCGCATCGCTATTGCTAGAGCCATCCTGCGCAACCCCAAACTGCTGCTACTGGACGAGGCCACATCGGCTCTTGACACAGAAAGTGAAAAGGTACTGAGCCATAATGTGATTTTAGATCTAGGCTTATGGATCTAGAAATTTAAATTTAATTTAACATATTAGAAAGAATTATAAAAATATTAGGGAAAAAAACAGACTTTAAAGTTGATATATTAAATTCAATTTTATTTGTAAAGTGCTCTTAACAATAGATATTGTCGCAAAGCAGCTTTACAGAAATCCGGATGTAGATTTAGATCCGTATTGAACAAGCTAGATATAACATTGGTAAGGAAAACTCTCTGAGATGACATGAGGAAGAAACCATAAGAGGAACCAGACTCAAAAGGGACCCCTCTGGGTGACATGGGGATAGTGACATTATAAATCAAAACCGTATACAAGATATAGAAGAGTAAATACAAGTAGTACTAAGTATGTAGAAAGGATGTTCAGTATGAGGATGCTGTGAATAAGAGTTCAGTGATGAACATCGGAGTGCAAGTGTGTATATGTACTATAAGAAAAGCAATGTAAAAGCCCCCACAAGTGAAGTGTAGCCAAGTATGGTGACCCATACTCGGAATTTGTGCTCTGCATTTAACCCATCCAGGTGCACACACACAGTAGTGAACACACACACACCGTGAACACCCCCAGAGCAGTGGGCAGCCTTTTTTTTTTTTGCTGCGGCGCCCGGGGAGCAGTTGGGGGTTCAGTATTGTTGCTAGACAAGAAGAGAGGTATTCCAAAAGGTAATATATACAATGGTTAGTGCAAAATATTGTAGTGTACACTGGCGCAAATTAAACAAGAACAACAGTGCAGAATACAGTATACATAACGTTGTTGTATACTCTATGAATGTATATCAGGATATATGAATAATAAACATAAGTGTAACAGTATAAGATTTGTGTAAACATATGAGAGGTGTTCACAGATTAGTGCAAATATGCAGTGTGGTGTGTGCGTTTGTATTATTGCACTTGTAGACCTGAGACATTGGTTTATTGTTCGATAATGCTTGGGAGCAGAAGGAGGGAAGGAGGAGGATTTATGCATTTGACTACCTGTGGAACATGCTTGTGTTCCACCATCTAAGGGCTTGTGTCTGCATTGTCTAGGGATATAAATTAAGCCCAATGTTTGGATATTGCTTTAATATAAACAGCATGGTGCTTGAGGGTTGAAAGAGTGAAAACTCAAACTCATAGCAGCAGTAACCCAGTGCCTATGCAGATATTCAACAGCATGAGAATGACTGATTTTCTCTGTTGGTGCAGATCGTGCAAGAAGCCTTGGATAAGGCTCGTGAGGGTCGTACCTGCATCATAGTGGCTCACCGGCTGTCCACCATCAAGAATGCTGATGTTATTGCTGTGTTTCAGAATGGTGTGGTGGTGGAGCAGGGCACACACAAACAGCTCCTCAGCCAGCAGGGGGTTTACTACACCCTCGTCAATTCCCAAATGGGTTACAGCAAATAGGCAACTACTTGAGAAGAATGACAGGGAATCAGGATGTTTTATGCAGTATGGAAATTTAACTTTACTGCAAAGAGGAATGGGGTTGATCATAACATTTGAGATGATCTGTTATGTAAGACAGGATTTAGATGAGGTCGTAAGATTTAATATTTAAAAGCTGTAATAGATGTGGTAGAGGAAAAACCATGGTCACAGTAAGAAAAGTGACATGGACAGAAGACTACTGAAGATGTTAGTACTTTTAAAATAACCTCTGTCTGCTGGACATGTACTCACTTCTAATCTGTAAGTTTATTTAACTATTTCACTCACTCAGTTCAGCTTCATAATCAGTTACAATCCATAATACAACTAAACGCATTTATTAAAATAACAATTTAGCCACACACTTCCAATCATAATGACAGGGAGAGATATGGAGTCTGATTTACAGCGAGCCAAAATGTGCCACAGAAGTAATAAGAATCATTGGCTACTTTGTGTTCGGCAAGTTTGAATGTATGTAATTATGACTAATACATATTTATTTAAATTAAGGAAGGTTTATAAAGAAAACAGGTTTTCAAAAATAAAAATTGGTTCTGAATTATTATTAATTCTTATAATTATTATTAAAGTTCTGTGATGGCACTGTATTGTGTTCTAATAGGGCACAAATGTTTTTATACTGGCTAGCTACTTTTTTTTGGAATAAAGTTTCACTTATTTACATTTGCTAACTTGTTGTTTTGTTTTGTTTTTTGTTATAAATGTGATGTTAGACTGTAACAGCCCAGCAACCCACACATACCCACATATATATAATTCAGTTACAGTTTTATTTTCAGTCTTTTATGTCTACAGTCAGTAAATTCATACAGGATGCATTAATGCTTTACAAAGTCCTAAAAATTCCTGTCTGGCACAGTATTATAATTACATAACTCAAAATTTTTAAAGATACACATTATTAAATGGAAATTGTCAGTGAATTATTGCAGTGCATACAATCAGCATAGTGCTATGGAATGACTACATTTGGGGAAAAAAATTTGCTCTGAAAATATATTAGTATCCATAGCATGTGGTTAGTCGTCTAATTTTCTCCCCAGTTTTGGTCACCTGCCAATTCTCACCCACCAGCCAGCTCTTCCCTATCATATGACAGTTACCATGCGAGGAGGGTGAAGGGTAACACGTTTCCTCCGTGACACGTGAAGCCAGCCGCCGTATCTTTTCAAACTACTGCTCTGACACGCTGCACTGTGATGCAGCATGAATACCAGTTCGAAAACAGAAAGCGCTATCCTCCCTCTTCCTCATACGTGAGCTAACAGATGCCCAGGATTAGCTAGTCGCTGTGATTGACAGGGAAGAGACAGCATGCCCCCCGCCCCCCACCCCCCACCCCACCCACCCAGAGAACAGCCAATTAGCTCCCTTAGCTCCCAGCCACAGATAGCCGTGGCATCGTGATCTCCCGACGATGGGGCGAAAATTTTTCTGTTACACCACTCCATAGTTCCATCTTCTTTAGCTTAAACATGTAGTACTTGCTGATGCCACTACTTTCATGCAAATGTGCTTTCTAGTCAGTTAAGACTTGACACAAACATGCTTATTAAAACAAAAATTGAGTTAAATACAGATCAATTCCAGGATTCACATTAGCTTGGAGAGGGGGAAAAGTAGTTAATAACTGTAATACAGTAATAACAAAATATAAAGAATTTACTCTTGATTGATACTCAAAATACAGTGATATAGCACAGAAGAAAGAAGAACATTTCACTTGAGATTAAAATTAAAATGAGCAAAACAGTATATAACAGAAAACTAATTACAGAAATGAAATGAAGTAAGAATGGTTGCATTGTTTCTGTTCACTTGCATTGATCTTTGCAGGGGGGTTTATCATGTTTTCTATACATTCAATATATATCAATGTTGTGTTGCATTTTCTGTGTAATCCTCATCACTTTCTCTAAAGCAGCTTTGGATAAAGTTTAAATCCATAAGGTAATACCAGGTAATGAACTGAACCATCTGGTTCTTTGCGCATTTCACATACACAGAGAGAGACAGCACTGTTTACATGAACACATTAGATAATTAACCACCAAATCCAGACAGGGCAATATTTACACTTTAACCGAAGCAGTTCTGATTTTTTCACTAAAGGGGAAAAGATACAGGACGTGAAACAGGCGTGTGCTCATGGTAGCAGTTAATTTCATTTTGTGCTGAATTTATTGCTGTGAAATCAAGAGCTTCAGTAGTGTGAGCCAACAGAAACCAAATGGGAGGGACTGTGGGCTCTGTGGTCTATAGAATAAAGGGGATTATTAAGTAGTGTTCACATTGGACTTTTGCCTCCCTATTTTCTTATTGTCTAAAAAAAATTTAGCTGTCTCGTCCATCTTCTGGTTTTTTTTTTTTTTTTCTTTTTTTTTCAAGTTGGAAAACTTGTATAGCCCTAATTAAGGTCGAAGACCGATCAACTACATTTATGTTGTAAATCCTAACAACGGTAAGTGACGTTGCCATCAACTGAATTTACAGTGATTCAGAATTCATTTCAACGCAGAACTAATTGCTTTTACTCAATACAGCTTTTTATTTAAGCAATTCCACTGATGTACTAAATCCTCTCTACATTACTCTCTCATTTATGTTGGTAAACTACAGTAAGAGCACTTAAACTGTTCCATTTAAAGCTCTACATATTACATCTTCTTGACCTGTAACATATGCAGAGATTTATTAAAGAGTACCAACGCAATGCTAAACAAAAATTCCTAATTTAAAAGATAGAATTTTTTAATGAAAGACTAAACAAAATCTGAATAATACCTTAGTTTATGAGACTTGCACATAGTGCTCATCGCAGTTTTTTCTTCAACAGCAAGCGGTGAGGTGTAAAACACCTAAAGGCAACAATATGAAAGATTATTACAAGTGCCTTTGGTCAAACAAAACCTGTCACGAATATTCTGTTAATTTTTTTTTTATTCTTCGTTGATTACTAGGGGTGAAACTATCTGATGTTTTGGATTGATGCGTTGAATTAAAAAGCAATGATCGAAATTAATTGATACAACAATCACAATCGATTATTATTGAAGGACAAACAACTGCTGTGTAAAAATAATTCATATTTTTAAACTGATGCGTAAACAATTTAATTGTCTATCTAGATGACTTTCCCATAACCACGATACTTTCAAAATAGTCCTATTTTATGTAATTATCATTCACGAATTAACAGTAGGCCTACAACAGATTCTGAACAAAGTTTGATCAAAGGCTGCTAAATTGAATCATATCATATGGTAGCAGATTCAGATATCGTCTCATTTACTCTAAATCGTATTGTATTGCGTGAAAGCCTGAGGTTTAATACAATTAAAGGCACTTTGATCACTGCTAGCTTGTCTACATGAAGTTGAAACCGTACTAAAAGGACTCCATTTCCCAGACAGCTTTACTCTACAGGTGAGACAGGGTCGTGACCCGCATGATATCATGGAAGGAGGTGCACAAGTTCTGAAAGAACGTCTCAGCGTCTGTCTCCGGGCAGGATTTCCAGGCTGTACAGGAAGCAACAATCCTAAAATTGGAAGCAAAATAAGTAGAGTAAATAACACTCTATTAATAATATCCAAACTTGTTTAACTACTGGAACAGTTTTACTGCTGCAACCTAACAATTCTGCCTAACAAAAAAGACGTGCGTATATATTTCTGAGCTCACCTATCGTCACGGATGCGGTAGAAAAAGCCATAGCCGTGGTGCACCATGGGAGAGACGGCCCCCAGAACAGTCGTGTAGCCAACAAGGCTGGAGGAAAGGATGAAATTCCCTCCTCCGCCGCTGCTCAGAGAAACACAGAGAAAACTTTCTTTGTCATTCTGTCTATATTCATTACTGACCCTTTGCATATTTCCTCTTTAATCTTTTTTTTTTTTTTTTTTTTTTAAATCTCCGTATTGCTCTTTTTTTTGCATTTATGTGGATTTTGGACTGTTCACATTCAGAATAAAAGCACACATTGACATGCTCTGCTTTTGTGACACTACCACTAAAATATAGTGCCAAAATACTCTAAGTGTTATCAGCCAGCTAGTTATTTCTACCACTAAACAGATATAAAATCTGTATGTAAAATCTATTCATATGTCATTATGAAAACGTCATGAATGGCACACATTACTACTTGCGCCAATGGTCATGACACCAAAAATACACAATGTGCCAGTTTTGTTCTTGTTCTTGCACCATAATCACAAAAATAGAGCCTCTGATATTTTCAAAAAGCTCAGTCCTGGTCTAAAATCCCCCAAAAAAATCATAATTACAGTATAAACTATTATAAACTTACTGTATAATAACATGTTACTTCAGTACAAATCTCCTGCAGCAGCATGTTTAGCTTTTCTACACCAATAAGATTAAGAAATAAGACAAACCTCTTAGAGTAGAGAGGGTCTGAGTAAAGCTCAGGAACTGGAAGTCCCTCCTCCTTGGCGATCAGGTACAGGCCCAAAAGATGCCGGTCAAAGCCTGAGTAATTAAAAAAATTAAAAAAAAACAAATTCTGTGATTATTATGCTACATACATAAAGACTGGAACTAATGTGGTAATGTGGATAAAACTCCAAAATGCAGGTTAATTCTATGCGCAATACTGGGTTTCATGTGATGAGAGCTCCATGTGATGGTGTTTCACGTGTTAGTGTTTCACGTCATGAGAGTTTCATGTGATGGTGTTTCATGTTATGGTGTTTCACGTGATGAGCGTTTCACGTTATGCTGTTTCATGTGATGCTGTTTCACGTTAAGTTGTTTCACGTGATGAGAGTTTCACGTGATGAGAGTTTCACGTTATGCTGTTTAATGTGATGGTGTTTCATGTGATGGTGTTTCACGTGAGGGTGTTTCACGTTACGGTGGAACACATATTGGTGTGTCAACATGACACTATTTCATGTGATGTACTTTCACGTGACAAAGTTTTGTGCGACAGAGTTTCACGTGACAGTGTTTCATGTGATAGGTTTCACATGATTGCGTTTCACATGATGGCATTTCACGTCAAAATTTGTTTCAAAATTTTGTTGTTTTTTCTTTTTGAGGATGAATAAGTGAGTATTTTTGGGGCTAAAACTTACTCCCATGTTCCTAGATAAAAGTTGAACTTAAAGAAAACCACTTGACATGTTTCATACCTTTTCCTTTCTGAGCCTCATCCATCAGTTTGTTGTGTTTGTTGAAAGCACGAAGCAGCGCTTGTCTTTTCTCTTCAGTCTGTGAAGGAATACTAATTAAAAAAAATATTCAACTAAATTGGCCACTTTAAAGATTAAAACTGCAGTCTGCAATGTTAGTGTTTCAAAACTCTATTAATACCACATACCTTCATACCATACCATTATAATATATGGTACAATAATACCATTAAAAATGTTATTAGCAATATTGCTATCTAATGGATATCACTAGATTTCTCATTCCCAGCCCTGAACTTAGCTCCGCCCCTCCCTCCTACTTAGCTCTGCCTGTTTTTCCTTAAAAGGCAACTCACAAGACATATGCAGGTTCAACATATTGTAATTCGCCATACAGGCAGCATAGGCCTCTAAAAAATGACAAACTGCTCCTTTAATCTCTACAAGTTCAGATGTAGGTGCACACGTGATGGTGTTGTTACAGGCTGCTTACAGTTGCCGAGGGATTCAGCATGACTTTGCACCAGTGTAGGGCTTCGACTGTGCACGGCCTCATAGTCTCTGTGCGGCCATGATAGAAACGGCGTGTGGTGGCGGTCTCATAACAACTCCCAGGTCTGACAGATGGATAACGAATGAAAGAAAGAAAGAATATCACTTGGCATACCACCATTACTGCATCATGTGATGTATGAGAAATCCTCACACTGAGAAACCTAGAGCAGGATAGCGTCGCAGTATCAGATGCTTACTTTCCATGTTGCCTGTAGTACGCTAACTGCATGGCCAGCTGAACGAATGTGTCCGGGTGAAGATTCTTCTTCTTGATCGCTGCTTTCCCAAAAGAGGTGAAGGCATAGCAGATGACCTGCAGATCCTGAGTCTGGAAATGAAACCATCTATTGAAGTCATGAAAGTCAGGAAAACATCACGTAGTAATGTCTCAAATCAAACTCTTTTTCTGCACTAAATGGAAATGAAAAATTACCATCAGCTTGCACTAAAAAAAACCTCCAGAGACATTTAAAATCTAAACCTTTTTAGCTTTTACTTGGCATCTACCATCTAGTCACTTGTTGCAAAAAAAACTTTCAGCAGAATTTGAACCACAGCATCACGTGGTGGCTTCGTCCAGGGTTCCACACTTTATCCAATATTCTCTACAGGTGAACACACTCCTCGCATGCAAAGTGAGCCAGCTCTAGAATATCGCTGATGTCTTGATATAGTCAGACTAATTACACTGCTTCGTTTCCACATCATCACGCAAGCTCTTTATGGTCATGCATTACTAATTTGGGTGGTGTACCTTTACGTGGGTGGTGTACCTTACATGTACATGATCTCACACCCTGTAATATATTCTCTAGTTTCAGCAATGGCTGGTTACGATATTGAATGGGAAGAAAAATCTATTACGTATCATTTACTCAGTTATCAGTTTATCAACTATTATGAAACCATCATAGGCATAAAATTTACGGTTCTATCTTTTGACCCTTAGTGTAATTTCTATTTTGATTGGACAATGTTTGCTTAGTCTATATACTTCTCGTTTCTCCTCCAATGGTATTCTGAAAAATCGGTGATAAAGAAAGTAATCTACCTTGTTCATGTTTTATACCCATGACTGTATTTCACATGCACCATCTCCATCACTGCTGATGATGTGTTATGGATGTGTCAGTGAAGCATGGCAGGCTTGAATAAATTAGCCACAATGCACATGAAATCTAAGGAGGCATTTCACTTGACATGAATTTCAGAGATTGTTTGTGTGAATCTACAGTCTGGGCTAGAAAGAAATCAGCCCCAGCCCCTTCTTCATGCCATTCTGTGTATTTTTAATATGACTGTTTGTTGTGGTGGTGGTGTTGTTCTTGGTTCTGAAAAAATTAAAAAATAGTGTCCTTTACAGCAAATAAGACAATGTGCATGGCAAAAATGAGCATTATTTTTATGTTTCTTCCTTGCAAGAGAGCGAGTGATTAGCCCTGCTAGTCAGTTTATACCAGCCGGCCCTGCCTGCTTTGTAATATTGCGTAAATTTAAAACGCTGGGCAGAAATGGAAGCACAGAGATCCTATACTGTGCTTGCCCTTCAGCGATTGTCATACATGCTAATGTTAGGGGCAGTGTGTGTGTGTGTGTGTGTGTGTGACTCACACTTTTGCTGTACTGCTCTTTTGCCAGTGTAATGTCTCTCCTGACTTTTTCATCTACAGTGAACACAAGCTCTTCTGGATCAGGAAGGTCTCGTACCACTTCTGTACCCTGCACACAACACAGTGATGTTAACACACACCCACACACCCACACACACACCCACACACACACACACACACACACACACACACACACACACACACACACACACTCTACATCTCCTTACCTTCCATTTTCCACTGACGGCCTTCACTTTTTGGTCCATGTAGTAACACATTGACACCAAGACCATGGCATCATAGGGTGCGTGCTATAATAAAAAACATGAACAATAATCAAATATATGTAAGGACTTAGATGGATGATTGCGATAATGAGAATGAGGATGATGAGGCTGTATTTACATCACAGTTTGAGGCGAAGGTGCCGTCGGCAAAGCTGATGAAGTTGTAGGATTTATCACCCCAGCGGACAGTGGGGTCTCCTGTCAGAGCCAACAGGGTCATCTATATTAAAAAAAAAAAAAACAGAGAGATTTCAGATTACATCTTTAAAAAAAAAAAAAAACTGGAATAAAACCTGAATCCTCTGGCTGTTACAAAGTGCTGACACTGGGACTCCTTTCAAAATGCTAAATAAACATCTCTGCACAGAGATCACACTTCACCATATCAACAATTACACACATTTTACCATGTTTATGTGGAGCATCTGCCATACTGCTGAATGAGCTGTTACTATAGAAACGATAACATATTACAATGAGTGCATTAACATAAACCTGGGATTTGCATTATCCAGTGATTTGGTGTCCACTATGTGACACATGTTTCTTATACAGTTGAAGTCAAAAGTTTACATACCCCTTTCAGAATCTGCAAAATTTTTATTATTTTACCAAAATAAGAGGGATCATACAAAATGCATGTTACTGTTTATTTAGTGCTGACCTGAATAAGATATTTCACATAAAAGATGTTTACATATAGTCCATAAGAGAAAATAATAGCTGAATTTATAAAAATGACCCCGTTCAAAAGTTTACATCCCCTTGATTCTTAATACTGTGTTGTTACCTGAATGATCCACAGCTGTGTTTTTTTGTTCACTGATAGTTGTTCATGAGTCCCTTGTTTGTCCTGAAGAGTTAAACTGCCTGCTGTTCTTCAGAAAAATCCTTCACGTCTCACAAATTCTTTGATTTTCCAGCATTTTTTGTGTATTTGAACCCTTTCCAACAATGACTGTATGATTTTGAGATCCATCTTTTCACACTGAGGACAACTGAGGGACTCATATGCAACTATTAAAGGTTCAAACGCTCACTGATGCTCCAGAAGGAAAAACCATGCATTAAGAGCCGGGGGGTGAAAACTTTTGAACAGAATGGAGATGTGTACATTTTTCTTATTTTGCCTAAATATCGTATTTTTTCATTTAGTACTGCCCTTCAGAGGCTACAGAAGATAGTTACATGTTTCCCAGAAGACAAAAGAAGTTAAATTTACCCTGATCTTCAAATTCAAAAAGTTTTCACCTTAAAAAATGCTGGAAAACCAAAGAATTTGTGGGACCTGAAGGATTTTTCTGAAGAACAGCAGGCAGTTTAACTCTTCAGGACAAACAAGGGACTCATGAACAACTATCAGTGAACAAAAAAACACAGCTGTGGATCATTCAGGTAACAACACAGTATTAAGAATCAAGGGGATGTAAACTTTTGAACGGGGTCATTTTTATAAATTCAGCTATTATTTTCTCTTGTGGACTATATGTAAACATCTTTTATGTGAAATATCTTATTCAGGTCAGCACTAAATAAACAATAACATGCATTTTGTATGATCCCTCTTATTTTGGTAAAATAATACACATTTTGCACATTCTGAAAGGGGGATGTAAACTTTTGACCTCAACTGTATATTCTAATAACTGTGGCATCACAGTCAACTGTGTACAGTCACAGTCAAAGGAGCTACAGAGTTACGCTCAACAAAGTTGGTCAACGTGCATGATGCGTGTGTGTGTGTGCGTTACCGAGGTGTAATTCTCCGGGGTGGAATATGGCTTTGCATCGTCCAGTGTGAGAACAAACAACGAGCTTTGGATGGTCTCCAGTATGTTCTTATTGACAGGATCGATTGAGATCAGATGCTCCCGTGCCTGGAGAACATCACAAAGCGAGGAATTGCAGTGTGTTTGAGGCGACAGTAAGATTCTCAGATTCTTCAATGTTGACTCAGTGAGTCAGCTCTGGTTGTTTCAGTAAACACTATGTTGCATATATACTTTATGTTGTGTGCTCTATGATAAGACTGTTATATTATACTGTAAGTTGATTGTTTTAGAGATTTAGAGCGATCTCGGTTCTGACCTTAGCCCATTTCGTCCTCTCTTCACTGGTCAAAGCGGCCACTCCATCACCCCAGACCTCTCCATCACAGCTCTGTTTAATGTAGGTCAGCTGCCTAAAACGTCACACACACCACTCATAACACAACTGTAATTATTCCTTATTCCTAACACACTACACGCTCCATCCAAGAATGCCAAGCTGGTCATCTCTTAACGAAAGCAATCTGAAATATGTATATATCTGGAAATATCTCACTTACATAATGGCAACTGAGCAGTTTGGAGGTCTGGTCTGAATAAAATGACGTCATAACAAGGCGAAATGAAAGAGAAAAACACACCTCAGTAATTCAGGAGGAGTGAGGATGCGTCCATCACAGAGAGCATCGAAAGTGAAGATTCTGCCACGACACATCACTATGAGGTGAGAAGGACACGGGCCTTCGCTTTCTACAACACAGAGACCACACTTCAAATCTTTTACTTTCTACCAAACACACATTCAGATTCAGAGTTGGCGAAATCTGATTAGGTCCCAAAGTTATGTCAATATATAAGCAGGTTAATTTGCACATATTTTTTCTTGAGTACAAACAAATAAGTTCGCTATTTAGAGATGGACTCATCTGCTCCATTTATAACTCATGCTAATTTAACTCAGTTTTTTCAATTTTATCAGTTCATAACTTCAGTCCTCGAGATAAGAAGTGTCTCAGATTAAGATGCTTCTCCTCCAATCTCCACTGTGGAGAAAAAAAGAGAAAAAAAAAACCTTTTCCTGGACTTTAAACAGATGATATTAATAAGTAATTAACAGAATCATATTTATGTAGTTAATACTGACCTCCAGTGGCATTTCATCCCAAAACACAAATGACAAACAGCAGCACTGGACTTATTACTGCTCAACACTGGAGCCGATATTGTGCAAGAAAACTGTGATTAAGTTCAAGGACAGGATCACACATAACTGAGACACGCCTCTGTTGTACTCAAATTCAAGCCCGTATGCACAATCTCTGAACAGCAACACACACAGACACACACAGACACACACACACACACACACACACACACACACACACACACACCTGTCTTGAAGTAGTTGACAATGCTGTCCTTGTTAATTCCAGGTACTTTGCAGGTACAGAAGAGCATGCGGAACTGATCCATGTCAAAGGCCATGTTTCCTGCTTTATGGACGGCCAACTTCTCCCTGAACAGGAACACACACCATAATAAACACTCAGTAAATACATAATTCAGAACAAACGTATCTACATGATAACATATTAGATTATTCTAGATTGTTCATAATATAACATTGCATCTCTGTTGCATCAGCTTTCCATCATATACACTGAATGGACTGATGCACTGAAATGATGATTCATGGCAGAAATTGAAGCCTAATTTCTGGAAACTCTGAGCAGAATAGTGAACACCACATCCCAAATTCCAGGCTCTAGAGTAGGATATTTATTTATTGGCCTATAGTTTTTAATAATTGCATTGCATTAATAATATCTAAGCAATGTGGTTTTGATTTTTCATATTTTTTAAATTAAACCAGTTTACTTATAGTAAATATTTATAGTAAATAGATTAATTAAACTATTTACAATCTACAACATAATGAAAATTAAAAAAACCTAAACATATAAACCAGGGCTCTTTCCTTCAAAAAGAAATCAGACATATTCAAGACTTTCTCCAGATTCATTTTTAAACTTTATAGACTTCCTATTCTCACTTTCTTGCTAATTATTAACTGTATCATGAAAAGAAATTGACGTGAATTAGAGAGAATGTAAAAAAATCAAAAGTCATATTTTCATATTTCTGCAAGTGCCTCTGAATGCTTTCACACCTATTACTCCAAAAATGACCAACAAAAACTTGAAATTGATTTATTTTTTTTTTTAAATTTGGTTTGGTTTCATATTGTATATAGTTAAATAATCCAAAAATCACAAGTTTATTAGAAAATATTGTGGTACACCTAAAAATAATAATAATAATGGTGGGAATCAAAATTTCTTCAGGAGTGGACGGATTGGTCAAGCGTGTTTGTGGTGAATGTGTTGTGCCAGTGATGGTTGATCAGTTGTACTTTGTATATCATGTTTAATTCAGCTGTTTTGCTCTCACATACCAGAGAATATGATGAAAATATTTGGCATCATTGCTCATTTGACAGCAGGCTAAATTTAGTCAACTGTTCCCTGTCCAAATGGTTTGAAAGTATCAAAGATAACACTTCCTTTAACAGAAAAAAAACACATATAAAAGTCTGAAGCCTACTATATTACATCTTAATGAAAGATATATACTGAGGTTTCTTTTTTTATATAGTATTATACTATTATACTATATTACATTATGTCGTAATGAAAGTGAACATTTAAGCAGACAAATACATGTAACTTTTGCAACCCATTTGGTTTTTTCTGCATTTCCTGACTGTCTTATTTGCATTAAATGTGAGTAGTAAGTGATGCTCACGTGCGGATGAGGTCCCAGTACTGAAGCGTGAGCCACGTCGCCAGACTGGTCCTCTCCAACTGCGTCCCCTCACACGCCGGCCAGCAGTGCTCCAGGTACGGCCCTGGTCCTCCGAAGTTCACATAGAGCTGAGACGGGATTCGAACTTCCAAATACGCCGTGTCCAACCACCATTCTTCCAGCTAAACAAAAAGCAGGAAGGTTTTCAGTCATTCAGGTCCCTGGAAATGTCTCATACAAATTCACAACTGGATTTAATTTAATATAATTGTGCAGACATATCAGATTAACATCAGAGTGTCGGGTCAGGGCTAAGTCATTCAACGGAACAAGAGAGGCAATAATTAAATGTAAATTCTGTTAGCTCAGTGTTACCCAGTTGCGCCTGCTCTTGGCTCGCTGTAGGAGTCGTTGGTGAAGATGCTGCCCGATTCCCTCAGCAAAGCGCTTCACGATGGCTGCTGTGTTGCGAAACTCATGCTCAGAGGCAAATGGCTTCACTGGAAAAAATAAAATAATACACAGTGGAAAAAAATTATGATTTGCGCATTTTATTTTTGCCTAACAGCCTTGCAAACATGCCCCATGGACTTCACATGCAGCCGTAATGTTCCTCCAATGTTAGTGTTTTTTATGAAAATGAAGCAACTGTGATTTTTTGTGTTTTATTTTGATATTTTAAGATATACAATTTCAAAATACAGCAAAATCATAATTACAAAATTCTAATACGAATCCTAGCGACACAAACGTCATCCCATACAGCACAAATACAGAAAGCTTAACATGACTAAATTTTACACGCTCAAGAAAACATATACGTCTGGTGGTCTGGGAAATCTCTTCACACTGTAACATTTTCCACGATACTATATACAGTGGCTTGCAGGTATTCAGCCTGCCTGGAATTTATCAGATTTGTTTGAACAACAATGAAAAATAAACATATTCTTCCTGTCAGTATTTTTATTGCAGGGACTGGTGAGGCTCTGTTGTTATCGAGTTACCGTATTAGGGCAAGTTTCAAAGCACTGTGGTGCAAAAGCATCTGTGGTGCAAACTACATTTAAATTTGCATGTAATTTAACGTAAAAAATAAAATAATAAATATGACCATGAGAACTATTTTTAATACTCACCTTTATTCATAGCCTACAGCTATTTTACAGCTGCTTCTTTTAAAATGGCTCCTTATCTACCTATCTATTAATTAAAAAATAAAATAATAAAAACATTTTGGAATCATTTTGGTGAAATATTTTCTTAAAATAGACATAACAATGTATGTTATAGAAAGAATATCAGTTTTGGTCAAACCAAGTTTTTTCATCATTTTTGGGGTTTTCTAAAATTCACCTGCAACAACACTAGATGGGTTTTCCCAGACCGCCACAAAGAACTACCAGACAAATGACACAAGTCCACACAAGGACACAAAACTTTAAACGCTACAATGGAAAAAACAACTTCAAAACTGTGCTTTCAACACACAGAACAGCTCCACTGAGCTCATCCTACCTGCGTCCAGGTATTTGTGGAGACTTTCCTCCAGGGACGGCACGGGCAGCGGTGGCAGCGTGGACTGATACTGGAAAGTTCGCTCGGCCACAGATTCAAATGCCTGATTATCCATTATTATACCTATAGTCCATAAAACAGCAGTTCATATCAGTGAGTTCACTTTCAAATATAGTAAGTTTCAGAAAATATACTTAAATTGAGCTGTCAAACTTCATGTGAACAAGCCAAGAGCCTACACTAAAGATTAAAGAAACAATTCAGCAAAAAAAAAAAATTAAACACATAATTTTCCCCTTAGCTCAAATGATCAACCAAGGCATAATGATGCTAGCAAAGATAATTTATACAAATTTTGCACAATGCTTAAACAGGAGTTGATAAACTCTTCTTAACCAACACCTTCTGACCAATCAGAATCAAGAATTCAACCACGCTGTGCTATAGCACAATGTAACTGATTTTGGAACAGAAATAGCATTAAAAAGAATAAAAACATATTAGGAACAATTGGAACAATAATGAAAAAAAATTATACATATTTGCATATTTGATATTAAGGTTATATAAAGTTACAGTTTCTGTTGTCATAAAGGGATCTGTTGTTTTTTTTAAACAAAAACTCCTTTTTAGGTAACCATCTATCCATTCTCTGTACCGCTTATCCTACACAGGGTCACGGGGTAACCTGGAGCCTCTCCCAGGGGACTTGGGGGAACAAGGTGGGGGACACCCTGGACGGGGTGCCAACCCACTGCAGGGCACAATGACACACACGCACACACACATATGCACTCACACACCCAGTCACATACTACGGACAATTTGGAAATGCCAGTCAGTCTACAACGCTTGTCTTTGGACTGGTGGAGGAAACCGGAGTACCCGGAAGAAACCCCCAGAGCACAGGGAGAACATGCAAACTCCACGCACAGAGGGCAGAGGTGGGATTCAAACCCCCAACCCTGGAGGTGCGAGCTACTAAGCCACCATGCCCCCTTTTTTAGATATAACATGTAATAAATAATTTACACATGCACTGCATACTAACTTGTCAAAGTGTTTGTGGACAATAATGGACAACTAGACAACTGGAAGTTTGCTGAAATCCAAAGGACTTTGCACAAATATAATGCACTATATAGTATTATATTAAGTATTACATATAGAGAGTACATAGAAAACCATTTAACGTTGAACCAGGCTTAATCCTCAATGGCTTTGCACAAATATAGTGCACTACATAAAGTGAACATAGTCCACTACATAAAGTGAACATAGTCCACTACATAGGGTGTATATAGTCCACTACATAGGGTGTATATAGTCTACTACATAAAGTGAATATAGTCCACTACATAGGGTTTATATAGTCTACCACATAAAGTGAATATAGTCCACTACATAGGGTGTATATAGTCCACTACATAAAGTGAATATAGTCCACTACATAGGGTGTATATAGTCCACTACATAAAGTGAATATAGTCCACTACATAGGGTTTATATAGTCTACCACATAAAGTGAATATAGTCCACTACATAGGGTGTATATAGTCCACTACATAAAGTGAATATAGTCCACTACATAGGGTGTATATAGTCTACTACATAAAGTGAATATAGTCCACTACATAGGGTGTATATAGTCCACTACATAAAGTGAATATAATCCACTACATAGGGTGTATATAGTCCACTACATAAAGTGAATATAGTCCACTACATAGGGTTTATATAGTCTACCACATAAAGTGAATATAGTCCACTACATAGGGTGTATATAGTCTACTACATAAAGTGAATATAGTCCACTACATAGGGTGTATATAGTCTACTACATAAAGTGAATATAGTCCACTACATAGGGTGAATATGCAACAGTTTTAAATAGAAAGTATAAAGTCAGTGAAGATTTAGTTTATAGAGAGCTATGCTATTGTGCTGTCCAATGAAATGTCCAATCCAAATCCAATGCCCAGTCCAGTGTCCTTTCTAAAATTACACTACTACTTTAACACACTAGTTGAGTGTAAATAAACACTGCCTCACCTCAAAGTAAGATGTAACGATCTGCAAGGAGAAAAGACACCATATAATCAAGAAGCAAGAAGCAAACAGCTGGTGATGAAGTCCAGATGTTAGTGTTGTTATTACAGGATAGACGCAGTGCAGTGTTACTGCATCTTTATGTGATCTGACTCCGAACCGGGTTCTGATCCCGCGACCTTTCACCCAGTAGCCTGTAAACAGCACAGGGAAGGTAATGAGGCAAAATGGCGGCCTGTGCAATGCGATTTCAAAATACAAGTACCAAAGCTACATCAGAAGTAAAGTGTTTCTCGCTCCTAAATCATGTTTTCTTTTTTATTTCATTGATTTTACCAACATAATCCAGCTATTCAAATATCAGAGACATTATTTAAATAATATCTGAGGCATCAGAGAGGCTTTTTTTTTTTTTTTTTACATCTGAACTTTCCATACATATAACGCATTTTTATGTTTTTAATAAAACTGTCATTAGATTCCATTTGACATTATTTATTATTTAAACTTGATCAAGGTGGATTGTGATTTCCACTACTGTAACAAAATGTTAGAAAAAAATAATATCACAAACTCCCTGATTATGCTTACTTTCAGAACCCTGGATACCGAGAACCACTGCGGTTGGGGTAAACATGAGTTTACGTACATCTTGCAGAAGCTGCAAAATGTACTTTTTTTTTTTCCCACACTGAGCACAACTGAGGGACTCGCACACAACTATTACAAAAGGTGCAAACATTCACTGACACTCAAGAAGGCAACACGATACATTAAGAGCTGGGGGGGGGGGGGGGGGGGGGGGGGGGTGGTAAACTTCTGAACAGGATGATTGGTGTAAATTGCTATTATTTTGTTTAAATATCTTGTTTTTCTCATTTAGTACTGCCCTTCGCGAGCTGCATAAGATATTTACATGTTTCCCAGAAGACAAAATAACAATTTACACCGTTAAAAGATGGATCTCAACATCATATAGCTGCTGTTGGAAAGAGGTCAAATATGCAGAAGATGCTGGAAAAGGAAATAATGTGCAGGACCTGGAGGATTTTTCTGAAGAACAGCGGGCAGTTTAACCGCTCAGGGACTCACAAAACATAAAAACAGTTGTTGATCCAGGTAACAACACGCAATATTAAGAATCAAGTGTGTGTAATCTTTTGAACTGGTTCATTTGTATAACTTCAGTTATTATTGTGTCTTGTTGACTATATGTAAACATGTGTTATGTGAAATAGCTTATTAATGGCAGCACTAAATAAAAAACAAAATGCAATTTTTATGATCCCTCTCATTTTTCTTTTAATTATTAACATTTTGCAGGTTCTGCAAGGGGTATGTAAACTTTATGACCCCAACTGTATCTTCACATGGTTTCTCCTACTATAGTCATGGTGATGACACCAAACACACATTTGTCTTTCCACTATCAGATCCTAGCATCTCATTGTAGATAAGCTCATCCCCCAGCAGGACTGAGATACAGTATATTCCTGAAAATGCATCAGCATGGCTGTCTCGTTGAGAACTCGTTGATCAATCCCTGTCCGATCTCAGTATATTCTTTGAAAGATCAGCTGTTCTCGGCACATGTTACAAACTGACCATACAGATATAATATCAAGATGATTTAACTATTTCTCATTGTGCTTGTTCAGTCTGTTATCATCCTGTGAGTAAATAAAAAAAATAGTAACTTGCGATGAAGCCCATATTCATAAAATACTGTGCTTACAGTTCTTTGTAAGTTGGTAAATATTCCTTGTATGCATTTTTTTTATAAACTCTAATAATGGCTCATAACCCAGGTGGCAAACTGACATTGGTTCAACATCAATTTTGGGTGGTTATCTTGGCCCTCCCTATACAGCGTTGGCCCAACATGGGCAAAGGAGCACTTTCAATAACATCCATGCCAAAGTTGGCACAACACTGGTCCAACATTGGCAAAAGGAGCACTTTTCATAACAACCCTGCCAATGGTGGGCCAAAATGGGCTTAAAAGTCGCTGAAATCTGTTGGCCCAATGGACAAAATGACGTTGTCCCAATCTTCGCAGTCAACCTTGACCCAACCGAATGGCTAACAGCCCAACGTCAGTTTGCATAATCATTACTAATTATAGAGCAACTGAAATATTTATTAACATAAAAAAACATTATAAGTGTCATCATTGGATGCCTCAGCTAAAGTCAATAGTATACTAAATTATAACACAGTAGATGATGTCTCTAATTGAGCAAATTAATGCAAAATGCTGGAGACTTCCTTTTAATATCTGGCAAGCTCTAAGCTATTAAGAGAGCTACTGGAGAATTAAAACTCCAGCTAAATGTACCGATCAATATCCTGACTCTGCACTCTGGACAAAGTATAGGCTAAGATAATATATATTAGTCTACAAGAGCACAAGAAACCTCAGGGTGATGTATTTTTATTCCACATTTACTCTTTCCATCAGACTGTAAGTGACGAATAAATAACAAATTTACTATTCTGAATGCGTTCACTTGTGAGGACTTGGCTCAGCTCTTACTGTGATGAACAAAGTGCTCCTTGTTTTGTAGGCAGTGTGCACATTGAGCACTGATGCTGCTCTTCAGACTGGAATACTGATTAAGTGCTTTCCAGGATAAAATACTATTTCTGAAGGATAGTGCTGAACTCCTATGCAGAGGTGTTAACATTGCTAAGAAGAAAATCCAGAGAGAAATTTTATCACAAAACAAGGTGTCAAAACTGGTAAATGCTGTAGATGTTGGGGCTGCCCATGTAAAAAAAAAAAAAAATGAGAAGAAATAACACAAATCACAACAATGTTTTTAATGTTTTCAACCTGTTGCAAAAATAATAGCATTATCCTTAGCCCTTACAGTAACTATTACACTGTTAAAATTCAGAACCACAACAGATAATTAGTGTAACATTAACAATAACTGTTTAATCTATCTGAGCAATATCATATCCACTATTTTTGGGCTCACATGTAAATCTAATCCAGTGATAAAAATTCATCACATTCCATATTTATTGATGACTTCCTTGGCCAGGGTGATGTAGGCAGTCATGGCATCTTCTGTGGACATGCCTGTTAAATAAAAGGTAAAGGATTTAACATTTCAGAGCAAATTTTCCAAAGCAGTCATGTAGTAGGCTAAGCGTTTACCCGATACTTATTCAGCTGCCACGCAAAAAAAAAAAAAAAGCAAACAATTATCTTTTCAGAAGCTACAAACCAAGGGTCAAATTCCATTGTCAGAATATTTTGACAGAATTGCAGCCAAATGATTAATAAGAAGCAAAATGAATGTGTTATGAACTGTACAGAGTGCATTGCAATAGTTCAGTACCTTTCCTGGAATTCCAAGCATCCCATTTTGCTTTTGCTTTCATATCCAACATTCCAGGTGCATCTGCATTAAAGATATAAGGCATTAAAGATATAAGGCTGGTATATAATGGATCAGGATTAAGGTATTTGATGCTTAAGTGTCATTACCGATGTTAATGTCCCCAGCAATAGCCTGCTTGTAGAGACCATACAGATCCAGTAGCTCCTGATCAGATGGCCTAGTCTTCACCTGTTTTACATCCGCTGCAATCTTCTCAAACTCTGCCTGAAAAAAAAAAAAAGTATTCTAACAACTACCCCCGGCTGCATTATGCTTTCTGAAGGTAAAGCATGTGATTTGTACATATAAATACATAAAAAATATATATAAAAAAAAGCATGTTAATGCATGTCATTACATTGTTTCGTTAGTTAAAGCTGTTAGGTAAAATGCACACTGGGTGAAATAATCCAGCCCGGGAATATTTGACCTATTTTCTCCATGAATTTGATCCCACTAAGCCTGCTATTTTCACTACACTGTATTCCTCTACTGCAGGCAGCCTATTGTTCAGCTAATAACCAACAAATGAATGTGCGTGCCAATCGAAAGTCCCCTTGTAACCAAACAATCATGCAGTGAATTACAAAGAAGCACAAACCCACTGACTTCCAAGTCCAACTTAAAGGGAAAGAAGAAACTGGGCTGCATCTCACAGGTTCAGTTCTGGGAACTCATCACCGTACACTTCAAGCTGTCCCCATGTCATGCTAGGTGTTCACGACTATTCACTTTTACTTTAAAAATTTAAATAAAAAAAAGTAGTTGATTAGTCATCTTTTCCATAGATAAAGCAAAAACTGATTCATTATATTTCTGTCTATTGGCTAATGGCTAGTAGGTTATTTTATTAGTGCAGTTAAATGCAAAGAACAAACCACACATATATTAACATCAATACACGTTACATTTAGGCTACAAATTACATTTCCAGCTTCAATACTTTCTAAGACAATGCTGTTAATGATCAAAATAAATAAATCTTTGTGATAAATTGGCAAAATAATAAATCTGTGTATCATATTACACTATTTAAGGATTTCTAAAAATGTACTCATGTGCGCAGCATGGAAGCTCATGTCCATCAACAGAGTCTTCCTTATAGCTCAAAGGCCACCCTTCCTTATACAGAAGAGCGTCTTGAAGGTTCTTACAGCCTGAAAATGACTCGGGAGTTGAAACACCATGTTCAACTCCAGCCTTTGTGAGTGGGTGGGAGTGTGATAAAAAAAAATCAGCCCCACGTTCACCTCTACCAAGTGATAGTGTTCCATTAAATCAAAAGAAAATAAAGACTTTTCCTAGTGGAGGCCTTCACAATGTGCGGTTGACTACACTGAAATATTTTCAGACTAACAAAGTACATTTAGCTTGCTTTTTTTTTTCTCATTGTTTTTTCCACCGTTCTGACTAGGTGACCTTCCCACCGCGGCAACTAGTGAATGTATTAGTTGGCTAGTCTATGCAACTCCTACTTCATACACAACCGTTCCAGCTTCTCAGAATCTCTTTTCATGCAGTTTGGACATCCAGCCTTTTCTGTACAGAGGCCACTCAGATGCTTGTTCAGCTCTCTGTCATCTTGAGATTGGATGACTATAACTCACTCCTGGCAGATCTGCCCTGCGCACCATCCGATCCTTGAAACTCATCCAGAATGCAGCTGCACGAATTGTTTTCAACCATGCCAAGTTCTCCCACACCACCCCATCGCTGCGTTCCCTCCACTGCCTTCCTGTAGAAATCCGTGTCAGATTTAAACACTTTGCTTGCCCACAAAGCCAAAAGGGAACCAGTGCCCACCTGCCTTAAGCACTTAATCACACCCCGCTCCCTTCGAGCCTCTAGCACCGCTTGATTGGATCCATCATCCCTCAAGATACACAGAAGACACTCATCAAGACTGGCCTCTGTCCTGGCACTCTGCTGATGGAATGAACCATCCCTGGCTGTCCTGAGCCAGTGTCTGTCTTCATACGAAGATTAAAGACCCCTAAAGATCTACTTCTTCACCAAGTACTTGAATTAACACTTCTACACTTCACTTCTAACCTCCTCTCATAGGGTTTTAGCTTGATGGCACTCTTAGTCCCTGACCTAGTGAACGAGTATGCGGATATATTTTTGGCAGTGTTTTGAAGTTGCTCTGCATCCTTGTCCCCCATGTGTCATCGCAATCTTCCTCTTTTACATCATTTGCATTTTCATTTACATTTATGGAATTTGGCAGGAGCTCTTATCCAGAGTGACAGAGCGATGCCCAGGACTGGACTCGAGAACTTTCTTCACTAAAGGGCCTCACATGCCATTGCTTATTTATTAATTTATTTATTTATAATGGGGCAAAAAAGATGTTAAATGCAGAATGACGTCAGAGTGGATGATTGCTGATGACAGAAGAAAAATCTGACTTGTTCAGATTTGCAAAATTTGCAAATTTGGTGAAATAACATAAACAAGTCTTGTGATCTCTGAACACCTCATACAGCATCCAGCTTCTTGCAATGTCCTGATCCTGTTATTTTATAAGGCTTATTAAACATTCCTGCAATAAATAACCGCAGAACTGCATCTACAACAGAATAGCATTATAGAAAATAAATTCTATGCGAATGTTTATGCTATTATAGAGCGATAACAACACATTCTGCATGATATTGTAAAGGATGAGAGCTCACCTGCAGCATTTTCTCAGTCAGCGGTTTGTTTATCGCTCTGTGCGCGCGCAGATCTGCTCACGAATTACAGTGCGCTCGAGCCGAGCTGTCGCGAGCTAGAGTGTGAGCGAGCGCGCGAGCGCTGATTGGCTGAGAGAAAAAGCGCAGTGCGTTCAATGGCGCAGTGAGACAGCGTTTCAAAATAAAGGTGTGATTGCGCTAAGATGTACAAATATATTTGGGTGTGTGTGGGTGTGTGTGTGTTGGAAATAATACGATCAACGCATTATCATTTAAATAATCGGATAAAAGGAAAGCTACTGGTCTACATAGACCAGTCAATAATCATAAAATAAATGATTAAAATGAATAAATGAATGATTTCTTTTAGTATTGTTGCTGCTAATAGCTAAGCTATTCATTGAAATATAAATATATAAATTACAATTGTAATCCTCAGCCAATTGCTGTGATATATGAGGAATAAAACACTTCAGCAAGTTATTGTAAAATAATCAGCAAAGGCGAACCGAATTGCTGTTCCCACAGCAAAGTGAATTATTTTCCTACAACAGCACATCTCAAAGTGTTTTATTCCTTTTATACCACAGCAACTTGACAACAACTGCAATTTTTTACTTAAACAACATGTCATGCCATTATCCATGTATAGTTATGTTTAATGTTGTGGAATGTCCATGAAACAAGTTAGTTCCTGATTCACTTACATTAGAGCAGCTATAAACAGTCATTCCCTCACCAACCTCTGTTTTTTTTTTCTCTCAGAGTTAATAAAACAAAATGCAGCTTGTCACTTTACATAGGAACTGGAAGCACAAACTCTTGTCCTGAAGACTCTCCTATAGCAGAAAACTTACTGACTGTTAGAAAGCACCGACACTTTGTACAGAAAGTTTCACCAAATCAGTGCTTGACAGTCTTTGTTAAATAACACATTTTTTTATATTCAGTTTCTTATTCTTTTAAGATTATCTGGACTGTCTGCCATAAAAGTCCCTATGAATGAGTTGTTACTGTAGAAATGATAATATATTAGCTGATTATATTAGCTGAGCTTGTGTTACTGTCTGTGTGGAGCATCACATGTTCTCCCTGTGTCTGTGTGGATTTTCTCCTATATCATTTACACTGATAGTGCTTCTTTTGTTGGTTTGGAGATATGAGAGCTAAATCAAATTTCCTTGTCCAGTTCCACGTACAGAAAGCATTCCCTGCACTCTCTACATCAAGATCCAGGCTGAGACCCACTCTGATCCTGGAACCACATCCTCCATTACCAGGTCTGGGTTTCTACACCACTGAAGGAGAAATCAATACATCAATAAATCCATCAGTAAGTGCAGTCACCCAGCGATACACCGAACTCAAAATAAACCCAAATTACATCTTGAAACTTCTGACATCCTGCATTAATGGGCTGTAAAATATAATGACTTGATGTAGAAGCATGTGGTAGCTGTGCCGTGCAGCACAGCTGCCAAAAAGATACCACAATAAATCATAAATAAATCTAAGTTTTTTGGTGTTAGATGTCCTATTCATCAGCTACCTGGTGTGTGAATGTGTGTAAAACCTTTTCTAGGTGACACAGGTAACCCTTTAACCTCAGTACAGATGTATGAACATAATCCAACAACTTGAACTTTCCACCAACAGAACACATTAGGTCCAGGTTCACAGTAATTATAGGATTCTTTTTTATTGAGTTATTGAGGTTTGGAATAAAATCCTTTAACTCAAGGCACCAGTCAAATGAGTTAATAACTGTAAGGACTCAATAATGATTTGTGATAAAAAAAATGAAATAATCAGGGAATAATCAGGCTATGCTTTACAGACCTCATGCTGAGAACTGCTAGTGTAAATGATAAAGAAGTGGATTTTAGGGTAATACAATGAAAAAGGTTTTTTTTTTTTTTTGAATATTGCATATAAGTGGTTATATTTGTGTAGCATTCATTCATTAGATCATCAAAATGTATTATATCTCAAATTTCCTTTATGTTAGACTGATTTGATAGCAGAAAAAGAAGCTAGACTAACATGGGTTAAAAAATGGGTTAATTAAAAAAAAAAAAAAAAAAAACACACCACTACCCCAGTTCACCTGATTTCACGCTATTAAATAGACTGCGTTATTCCACCTGAACAGCAGGCGGCGCTAAGACTTTTAATCCAAAAAGTTTACAACTCAATGTTAATGCGACGAAGAAGAGCACAAAAACAAATATGGCCGCCTCCACAGACACCTCACACGCTGCAGCTTTAGAGCTCTGTGCTATATTTCGCGGTAGGACAGAAGAGTAAAGATCTCACAGCTACAGTGTTTTTGAAACTGTATTAAAGCGACCGTGTTCAGCGTGGCTGGGTTTAGCTCATGAGAGCAGGATGGCCACACCGGGGAAAGCCACGAAGAAGGAGAAAAAGAAACCGGTCCCGGTGAAAACGTCCCTCAACAACCCGTACGACTTAAAGTGGAAACCGTTAGAAAAGGGGCACGCGCGATTCATCCTGAAAACGGTGACGGAGAAATTCGACTCGCTCGAACTCCGGAAACGACACGTGAAAGTGTTTCGCAAGTGGCGAAGCAAAAGAAAGGCTAAGAAAGGAAACTCGGATTCAGTGAACACCAATGAACCGACTCCGGAATCGCGGGACTCCGCTGAACCGACTCCGGAATCGCGGGACTCCGCTGAACCGACTCCGGAATCAAGGGAGCGAGGCTGGACCGATAATCATCTGAGGCACGAGCTCGCCATCGGCATCAACGAGGTGACTAAAGGCCTGGAGAAGAACGAGCTCGCGCTGGTGCTGGTGTGTGACTCGGTGAGACCCGCCCACATGACCAGCCATCTCATCTCTCTGAGCCAAACCCGCTCGGTCCCCGCGTGCCAGGTCCCGGGACTGAGCGCGAGTCTCGCGAGATCGCTTGGTCTCACCAGCGTGCTCGCGCTCGGGTTCAAACGCCAAAGCGGCGCGTTCGCGGATACGATCGCGGCCCTCGCGCCCAAAGTGCCGCCGCTGGGCGTGGCTTGGGTGCCTACAGGGACAGGGGAGTGTGAACCGGAAGTGGTTCAGGTGTCAGGAGAAACCGAGCAGCAGCTTGAAGAGGAGGAACCGGGGAGAGGGAGAAAAAGAAAACTGGAGGAGTCCCCTGAAGTTAAGAAGGACCCGGTCCCTTTACTGCAACCTCTTAAAGTAAAGAAAATCATCCCAAATCCTTCAAAAATCCGGAAACTAAAGATAAAGAAAGCAAAGAAGTGACCATTAGTTCAGGGAGTTTTTGAGGTCAACTAACCTGAACATTTTTCAACTCCTGGACAGTTTTTGGCCTCTTGGGGCCCTTGGAATAATGCCATCTTGTTCCTCTTACACATTTTCATCATGCATGATGTCACAATATTTAATTTTGCTTACAACATGGCAATGAAATAGCAAAGCTATCTTATGAGAAATTTGATTTTGAGAACAGTGACAATGTTAACAGAAATGTGTGTACAAAAATCCAATTTAACATCTAACGAAGTTAAGAAAAGAGGACATAAGCACTGACACCTGCACAATCCACAATCCTCAACAGTGCATCATGCATATCATTATCATTTACTGAATGTATTAAAACACTGAAGAACACGGTTAAAGAAATTATACAGCTTCTTCTGAGACTGAGTGAACGAGAGTTGATACAGGTTCAGATGACTTTATTTTATTCAAATGTCCATGCTGGTATTCATTGATATATCTTTAACAATCAGATATTTGGGTGGCCACCGTGTTTGACATGGTGCTGGTACAATTTATCTTTTAAGTTCATTTGAAGTTCACACAACCTGCAATGGAGTTTAATAAAAATCTTCAGAGAAAGCTGAGCGTCATTTCAAAACTACATCAGGTATTTTAAAAAAAGACCTCGTAAATAAGGCAAGTACTTTGGGTGACTTTCATGAGGGGGAAAAAAAACTCATGCTTGGTTCATACAGCAAGCTTCAGGACTGCACACACACACACACACACACACACACATTCTCGCAAAAAGCAACCTGGATTTGAGAATAAGCATCAGACTTAAAATATGAGATTATTGTCTAGTTCTTTAAGATTGTAATTTAGATGTGCTTTAAAGTGTAGACACTGATACATTTGTCAATTATAAGAGAAGCAGGAACACAAAGGCATTTTCTACTGTATAAAAAAAGCTTTTTTTTTTTTTCTTTTTTTTTTGAAAGTCCCATGTAACAGCGATTAAATCAAGTAATGAGCAAGTTTTCAGCTGCATATAACCAGAAGCACAGGGAAAGCGGAGCTAGAAAGACTGCGCAATCATCAAAGTGACGATGCGCACGTGATTGTTCGTCTCGTCTGCTTCTTTTGTGCTTGTGTGTGAAAATTCCCAGCACATGCCGGCAAATGTATCACTGAACGTTTGTCCTTACGATTGACGAATGATACATATATATAACTTAAATACAATTCTAAATATCAGAATTGTTTGAAATAACAGACTAAACACTGCGGAGTGAACAAAATTTAAAACGAGGCTTCACATTCTTCTAGGTTTGCACACACTCATGACCTAAACACTAAACACAAAACACAAAGGATAAATCATCTTCAACATGCACTAGAGCATCCAAGCTCTATTAAGAGCATGTTGTGCTTCGGGGGAAAAAAAAAAAAAAGTGATACATTCTTTACATGTATGCAGCAAAACCCAGCAGAGAGCCAGAACTACTCAGAGTTCCACGGTAAAGACTTTGGATGTGACCCTGCCCTCTTTCTCAGCCCCTTTGTAAACCACAACACGTAATAAATATCGCATATTAACTATACAGGTTCTAGTTCTTTCACACTGATTCGGAACAAAATAAAGGAAAAGGGCTTGAGGGAGTTAACCGATCATCTGAAAGACGTGCGCTTGTCTATCTTGTATGTGCATTTTTAAAAAAAAAAAAAACAATAGTTGATGCATGTCTTAAGAAAAGAATTGTGTATACAGTATGAAGAAGACAGTCTGAAGCTGATGCTTTTCACATTCTGCCGATATTTAGAGAGGAAAAATTAACGAGAGAATCTCTCATAACAAAAATGAGACCTAAGAGAGCTGCACGATGGAACTCATTCACTGAATGGATTTTCTTCATGTTTTGTTTTAACTACCGCCCGTGTCCCGTGGACCTGAATGTAGCAGCTGGTTACTGTAGCACGAGGCCAACCTGAAAGAAAGGCGAGAGACGTTAGTGACTGACACACCTCCTTGATAAACAAGTAAGGTTCACTGAAATCTTCAGAATGTCTATTCAGAAAAAAAAAAAAACCCAAAAACATTCAATAACAAATCAGTGTTATTAAAAACTGCCAAATGTCTTCAGGTGCTTTCACATATGCAGCGTTTAGTTCATTTCAACGGAACCCTGGTGTGTTTTTTCTCCTCAGTGAAGTTCTTTACGCAGGTGAGAACGCAGAAATCACACTGGTACGGACCAAAACAACTGGTCCGAGAGTGTCTGAGCGAGGTGGTTTTAGTCTGTTTCTAACTAATACGATTCATTTGAAGTAAGGAAGTGATTCAACACTGAATTGACTCAAATGCAAAAAAGTGAACAAAACATGCTGTTTTGTAAGGAAGGTAAGGAAATCCTTACTCACGTTAAGACTAATATAGTTTTGGAAAACATTATGCTGTACTCGATGCCACAGTGTGCTAGTGTACAAATTTATATATATATATATATATATATATATATATATATATATATATATATATATATATATTATGGGGGGTTATGAAGATATCTAAAACCATACTGCAATATTTAGACATTTTCATGATACATATTTATCACAGTATTCTGTTTTGTGGAGTCATGCTATGAAAAACTAGAAGCTCAGATTTTGGAACACTCTCAATGATGTAAGTATCTAACATGGAAAAGGAAAGAAGACTATTTGTACAAAAACATATTTAAAACTAGGTTGTTGCTACAGATTAATGATACGAGTTATAAAAAGACACCTGATGAGACTCAGATTCTGAAAGAAGTGCATCATTATGTTATTATACTGCTGTATCTATATCGCATTGTCATATCACCCAGACTCATATGGATATTTCTGTAAGTTCACTGCTTTTTGCTTACCTTCTCAGGCTCCATACCGGGACATTTCCAGTTATAAAGGTAATACTGAAGGTTCCCATCTCCAATTCCAAACTTGAGCTTTTCCAGGAAAGTCTTATTCTCCATTAAATCCAGAGCATTAAAAACATCAAAGCCTTTCTGTAATAGAAAGGAAATCAGAATCAGTCAGCTGATTTGTTACACAGCTGAAAAAAAGTGTAACTGACAAAACAGTATTAACGGTACACACTGCTCCTTCTTTTTCCATTGACAGAGCTCCTGATGCTCTATATATGAACAAATCATTTGGGTGAGAAAAAGGAAACAGAAAGTACACCCCGAAGAGAAGCCTTGATTGTGGTTGGGGGGAAGAAGTAAAAATACACTCAAAAGAGCCAGAAACTCTTTTTGCATACTTGAGCTTTTGCATGTATCCTGTCACACAGTTCTGTATAATCATACATCTACACCAAGGGTTCCTCCAACTAGGGACTGCAACCCCATATGGGGTCACTTGATTTCCAAATGGGGTTACGAGAGAATCTCCTATATTGTTTCATTCAATTAATTCTCAAATTTTATTTTATTTCAGTCTTTTTCAATATCCTGACATGCCGTACTAATGTATTTCAGCAAAAGAAATTCCACAACCATCTAATTCAGCTAAACAAATTAGTGTTGTGTCTCAAATCGCACACTTATGTACTATTCTAGATCATTATTCAGTAATAACTAACCGGTTTTCCTATTTCAGTTAGCGTTTGAATTTTAAAACCTACTCACGTCGCTGTCAACCTACTGATAGGTCTGTTTTGCCAGCCTTTACCAGCCTTCTCGATTTTCTAGATCAGTAAATACTTCTGAATGTAAGGTCAGAGTTTTCGATTTGAGAGGCAGGCCATGACAATACTCATGATGACAGTCTTGAGAGTGTGCTCGTCAGTGTGCGTAAAAATTGCTAAACATTTTACAATTCAACTTGGAAACCTGACATACTGGGATATTTTGGCTCTGCCAGGCAACCTAGTGGATGTTGCTTTAAAATCTTCTGGATGTACACAAGATACGCAGCACGTTTTTGAGTAATAATGCGTGGGATACCGCTCCTTCTGCATTCGCACGCAAAATTTGCTTTGTGTCAGGCTGTAACACACCACCCTGGTGTGGATTTTCCTACAACCTGATATAAATTCCTATATATTACAAAATGTTTAATTAAAAGGTACCACAGCAATCCTAAAGGTACCTAATCCTGTATTAATCCCTATCACACTATTTTTGATAATGGTGTCTGAATTAATTTTATAGTTGTGTTTTTCAGTCCCTGTGTTAAATCTGGACCGTGGCATGGAAATCACAGACGTACCAGTTTTGCAAGGATGAGCGCATCGTTCATCAGATCTATCAGCGGTGTCTCCGTGTGCACGTTGTAGAAAGAGTAAGCTGCCTTTAGGCTTTTGTGCAGCGGGTGGTGCATCACTGTGGACGGCAGCGTGTAGAAACTGATGAAGTCAGTCAATGTGCCACCAGAACCCTGAACACAAGACAACGAAAGGAGATTTAAATACAAAATTCAGTAAAAGTAAAGTATGACACAGAGAAAGCTTAAATAAGTAAAGTCTAATATTAAAGGCTAAACTAAACAGAAAGGTAGCTGAGGTTTGTGGAAGCATATTAACACAGTGTACCTCCACCACGTATGTGTCGATGATGTTCTCCTGCGGGAGGAACCAGTGCTGCACCTCCTCCTCCCCCATGACGGGCTGCAGGTGGAACTGGCTCAGGTATTTCTGCAGCAGCGCCGTCACCTGCTGCACATCACCAGCCGCCATCGGCCTCAACCCAGGAGTGCGCGTACTCTGTGGTGCAATACACGGAGGGCAAGAAGGCTTCAGAAACATGCATTTCTTCTGCTAAAAGAAACTTTCAATAACATTTTCCAGCACCATAATTACACCAACTATTCTCTTTTTTAAAATGTTTAAAAGGGAAGGCGTATTGATACGTACTAAATTATGCCAAAAGAATATGTGTATATTTCCGAAACATAAGTCAGAAAAGACTTACATCAGGTAACCTGTAGAGCTTCATGGTTCTTTGTAGTGTCATGTTTCTGCTAAGGTGGGAAAATTTCACCTCTACAAGCTTCCTTGGGTTGAGAGAGCGATGCCAGTACCTACAAAAACAATACAAAGTTTCAGTACAAAGGAAAAATAATGTTAAAGCATTAGATTAGCATTTAGACATTAATGATTCATTGTTGTGTATAATGTGTGTGTGTTTTGAGACCTGCATGTGGAGACAGGTTTGGGCAGTACCACCCCAGCGGTGTAGACCGCCTGGAAAATGCCCTCTAGGTTGACCCGGCGCGTGATCTCTCGGATCAGAACCGGAGCTACACGCTTGGAGCGAAGCTTTTTATGCACACACAGGAAGTTGATCTCTACCATCTTCTTTAACCTGAACAAGAATTAAAAAAGAAAAGAGAAAGAAGGACAGCTTCATTGGTTTAGAAAAAGTTATTGTTATCACACTGAAGTTGATTATTTTCCCATAACACTGTTTTGTTCCTCTTATGAGGATTAATCTTATTGATTAATAATTACAATTTTTAAAAATTTATTAATGAATTACACATCATGCTTTTTATCCATTTTATAGTTACATTTAAAAGTTAGTACACATCACCACTTACATTATAGCAGCTACACAGGTGCTTCCGCAACAGCCTCTCGTTTTATCTCTCAAAGTAAGTAAGTAAATAAATAAATAAATAAATAAATTGCGTCTTCTTGTGTTACAGAGAAACATTACTGTCTGTTACAAAGTGCTGACACTGGAGACTCCTTCCATAAATGTTAAACATCTCCTTACAGAACACTTCACCATATGAGGAATTAGATATTTTTGTTGTTGTATTGTAAGAGCTGCTGAATGCAGTTCAGAAGAAAGTCTTTAAAGAAAGTGTTTAATTAGCCTGCGATCAGATGTTACAAAAGCACGAGAAACCTTATAACCTAAAATATTATCTGTATCTTTTAATTTTCAAACTGCACTTATAAGTCTCGGGCCCACACTCACGTGTCGTAGATGTGGATGTCAGCAGGAATGGCACTGATGAAGCCCACCAGCTTCTTGTTGGATGAGACTCTCACGCCACAGTGCCAATGAGGCAGCCAGCCAGGCGGGCGCAGTGCCCTAAAGGACCCGGACGAGGAGAAATAACAGGGACAAACGTGAGTCTAGTCACATTAGTTATTTTAATAAATAAGCAAATACAGCATCACTTAGAACCAAGGTGGCATCCTAAGACCACTTGGCTATGTGATATTTTTAAACCCGATACAGATGGGAACAATAAGATATCTACTGTGCTGAATTGTACATGACAAGCAGCTGAAAAGAAGCCATAGTAAAAATTTAAGGAAATCAAAAAGACTTGCAAAGAGTTGAGATAAATATTTATTTGTTTAAGCCAAGCACCATACCATTTAGTGATGTACATTTACTTTTGCATTATAAAATGGACATTAAATGCAAATTGCACATCAATTTACAAAAAGGAACATCAATTTTTTTCCTAATTCCAAACGGAAGCTGAACAAAAGCTTAGATATTATAAGATATTTATATGCTATATAGCAACGCTTTGTACGATGCAGCTAATAAATAAATAATAAACCATTTTTATCTTACCATTTGAGAAAGTTAGGAGAATAGTCAAATCTGAACATATTGTCATCATCCTCAACGTAATTCTCATTCAGCAGCGTGTACAGCTCCTTCAGCTATAAGAGAAGGAAGAAGAGAAGGCACATCACTAAAAATGGGAGGAATTTGAATAAATATGTAGACAGATCATGACCAAACACTAATCTATAAGCAGAAAAAGGACATACGAGTTGGTCTTACACACACTCACCACTTCAGCATTGCTGAGATCCAGTGTGTCCCACATAAAACCTTGCGGGAGGGAATATGGCTCCTGTCGGACATTTTCCTTATCCGGCTCAATCGGCCCGTGGGTGGTCACCACCTCGTCTGTGATCAAACAAAAGAAATTTCACACTGATATAGGAAACCTGTATCCAGCCATCTTTAGGAAGAACATCTGCTAAATGTAATTTGATAAATACTTCTAACATTAAAATCAAACGCTTGCAAAATTTCCATGTTAATTTAGGAAAAGATGACAATTATAGATATTATTAACATTCTATAAAAATACAGCCTGATGAACAGGGCTGCTGTAAAAATCACTTGAACACAGTAATTTTTTTTTTTTGACATCAATCAAATATACCCATACACCCTACATGCTCCTGCAGTTAATTTACTTTGTACACAATATTTTCTAATAAACTCAGTTTGTCATGTTCCTCCAAATATAGACAAACTTAATAGAAACACTGTTGCAAGGTTTTTTTTTCTCTTTAACAAACACAGGATACAGATGAGTAGAGTTGAATAATACAGGCTACTCATTTGGAATATAAAAAGCCAGAGGTTTTCAGACTGAACATGAATAAATTACTTCACTGGACTGTAAAAAAGGAATGTGGTTTTGTTAGTGGATAACATCATGGCTGAGATTATCTAACCTTCCCGTTTGTGGTCCCAGGAAGCGTGAACAAAAAAAAGAAGAAAAGTGAACCAAGAAAAAGCCCGTGGTCACTTTAGAAACACTAAATTGGAGGAACTGGTAATTATTAGGAAGCGATTGCACTGGCTGTGCTGTGTGCTCCTTCACAGTGCTCCTCTACTGAGAAGAATTCAACTGAGGGTTTAAGATAAAGTAAGCAGGATTTCTGAGTTCATATGAAAGCTCTAAGACTGATGAACCTGACTGTATCGATCCAGTTCTTCAGCTCTGACAGGAAGAGGAACTTACTGAGCTTAGGGACAGGCTGAGTGTCCCAGAACTGGTACTTGTGCTTAGTGGCCTCGTCTATGTTCTTGGCAGGTCCTTGACACGTAGACAGCAGCTCCATCGCCCTCTGAATGTCCTGCAGCTTCTGCATGGGAATGGCTGGATTCTGACAGAGAAGAGAGACGAGTCAGTGGATGTGTGAAGTAATCTAATGAGGACTGCATTTAAACTACTTCAAAAGCAAACTGAATGTAAGAAATTACCAACATACTAGCATGTCATGCTCTGAGTAATCATGTCTCTGAACAGGAAATAACAGCTAACAACAGGTATAAGTGCAGTGTTCGAAACCTTTATCTCCTGAGAATCAGAGGCAGAATCAGACTTGGTTCCTCCTGAGCTAGGTTTTTCTTTCTTCCTCTTCTGTTTCTTCTTTTTCTTCTTCGCACCAAGGTCTCCACCAGGACTCCTGCACAAAAGCAGATCATCTTTAGATCATGGATGGAAGTTTTACCCTTAATGCTGGACTCTAGTTTAACACTGCATAAGTAACAATCATCTTTAACCACCATGTTTAAGCTGAAGAGCAGTATAGAGACAGCAGGTTCATGTGCTGAGATGATGTGTTGGTAACAGACAGCTGAAAGATGATGGTACTGTGGAAATCATTACTTAGCATATTTTTCAGTTAAGCTAAATGAGGCTTGTTAGTCTGCCGAGCAACAGCGAGCACATTTTTACATCTTGGATGCCTTTTCTGTTAACAGTTTTCTTTGTCAAATTAAAGGGACAAAAATGAAACACACGCTACACACTACACACTTCTGTAAATGTTAAAAAAAAAAAAAAAGAAAAGAAAAATAATCAATGATAGGGGTGGTGTGACAGTGTGGTGTGACCACCACACAGTTGATTATTTTCCAATAACAGCATACCCTGAAGTATTTTATTCCTTTTATCCCAGAGCATTCTGCCAACGTTAACAATTTTTCATTTATTAAAGAAAGACATTTCATCCATTTATAGTTTAATGTTGTGGAGCGGCCATGACACAAGTTAGTTCCACTTATCACTTGAGTGTCCTCTGTCCTGAAGACTTTCCTGTGGTGGAAAATGTAAAGTTACATGTTTACCTCCGACGATTTAAAAAGCGATACCACTGGAAAATTAGCCTATAAACGTTAAATAAACGTCTCCTGACAGAAAACTTCACCATATTAACAGTAACACACTACTTTACTCCGCCATGTCCACCAAGTCCCTGTGGAGGAGCTGTTACTATAGAAACGAGCGCATTAATCTAAACCTTGCAGCCGGAACTACTTTGAAAATTACTCAACACCTTCTGACCAATCAGAACCGAGAATTTAACAGCGCTGTGGTTTCTCGTCTAATTGAAGCGAGTGTGTTAAGCGGCTCGCACAATGCTAAACTCCTTCATAAACAAAAAGAGATTAAATCTAGCTAGCATGTTAATGAGATTATTGACGTTAGCTAGCTACCTGACACCGCGGCTAGTCATGTTATCTACATGGAGCTAAGCTACTAAACACAGCGCGAGCTTTTCATTCAAACGTGGCCCGTTACTGTGGCTACCAAAAGCTGTTAGCTAAAATGACAAGCAGTAAATAAACACAGCCACAAATTAAACCAAATGTAAAGCACATATAAGTGTTAACCAGCTGCACAGTTTGCACTTATGATGGCTGACAGCTGTGCTTTGGTTTTGTTTGCGGTTATTATTACCTTCTTTTACTAGCCTCTTTGATGAACATGAATGCTAAAGCTGAGCTACTGTTAGCCTCTAACCACGACCATTAATAACCCTTTCAGATAAAACTCACGACAGTCGCTTCAGGAACATTTCAGAAAAACAAACAATTAAAAAGCTTACCCTTGTGTGTGTTCATTTTCCTCTTCGTTGTCTCCGTCGATGCCGCAGGTGTCCTGGTCGTCCAGCTCCAGGCTCTGCTGGCTGGCCGCAGACTCGCTGTCCTCCGCCATCACGGATGGAGAGAAAGGCTCTAACGGGCGAGTGAAGCTTACTGTAGTAACAGCGCCGCCTGCTGGACAGTGTCCATTCACCACTCTTCATAATAAGAGTCTATTGCCTGCGTGTACATTATCGCAGGCTGAATGGTTTATACCACAAGGCTGAATTCTTGAAGCTGACTGGCCAGGAAGTGTTGATTAAGTAAAGAATGTTGTGTCGTTCATTAATAAATTTAACACTGTAACTGCTGTCAGGTTGCTGTTGTATAAGCAGAATAACACACTCCAGAGTGTGTGGTTAAGCATTCACTGTCATGTTATTCCTCTTATACCACAGCACAATTACCACAACAGTTACACTGTTTAACTTATTAATGAACGACACCACATTGTTTACTTAATTATGTTGGTTTGACCAAGCCAACATTCTGTTCTGCTGTTTAAGCTTATTATTATTATTATTATTATTATTATTATTATGAGACCCATAATTTCTAAAAATTACTCCTTCTAGAGATTTCAAGAGACCTTCAGTCTGTTCGTACTGTTCTGACTTAGTGTGCTATGACTTTTCTAACTGATAGGAATTTCGGTTTTCCCGTTACGGAAGCTCAAAGTGGACAAAATTCCCATTGACTTCCATTGAAAATTTTGGACTGTTATAACTCCTAAACCCTTCAAGCTACTTCCACCAAACTCAGCACAGCCCCTCAGGCTGTTCTGACTGTTCTTACTGTTCAAACTTCGTGTGCTATGACTTTTCTAACTGATCGGAATTATGGTTTTCCCATTACGGAAGCTCAAAGTGGCCAAAATTCCCATTGACTTCCACTGAAAATTTTGGACTGTTATAACTCCTAAACCTTTCAAGCCCTTCAGGCTGCTCTGAGTTAGTGTGCTATGACATTTCTAGCTGATCAGAATTACAGTTTTCCCGTTACGGAAGCTCAAAGTGGCCAAATTTCCCATTGACCTCCATTGAACATTTTGGACTATTATAACTCCTAAACCTTTCAAGCTACATTCACTGAACTCGGCACAGCCCTTCAGGCTGTTCTCACTTATGAAGCTCTATTTGAACTGATCGGACTTACGGTTTTCCTGTAGCAGGTGATCAAAAATCCCAAAAACTCCCATAGACTTGCACTGACGTAATGTTCACAGCCTGGCTTGGTATGTTCAAGATTTCAAACTCCAACTGTTTAAACTGTCAAAAGCCTCTCTTCTCTCCCTCTCCCTCTGTCAATGTACCTGTAACTGAGACTCTCACTTCATCTACCTCTGTCAATGCCACTTCTTTCTTTCTTTCTTTCTTTCAACTTCAAACTATCTTCAGCTTATGAAACAGTTTCTAACTTTCAGACCGGCTTTGTCAAGCCAACATCAAAGTTAGTCGTGATGAACTTCACTTGTCTAGTTCATTACTACATATGATGGCTGGGGTGGTGTGATGTGTACAACCAGTATATCATTTTGGACAAAATTCATACTTTGAGGAAAAAAAAATATAACCTGTATACAACCCAGGACTATTTCCAAGTCCAATTTATTCATTCATTCAGTCATCTTCAGTAAGTGCTTTATTCTGGTCAGGGTCACAGTGGATCCAGAACCCACTATATTCTCCAATCCACTTAGCATCATGTATTTGGGAGGTGGGAGGAAACCGGAGAACCTGGGGGAATGTGGACACAGCGAGAACATGAGAAACTCTGCAGAGGCAGTATCCTGTGCTCAGAATTGAACCTGATCCTGGAGCTGTGAAGGAGCCACGCTACGCGCCGTACTCGTGCTATTCTTCAGTCTTCCACTACACTTTTGTTATGATAAAAATCAATACATGAAGAGATGTCTAATTTTGTCAGAAGCAAACATTTTTGAACCTTCGGCCCAAGAGACTGATGTATATTCCTCAAGTTTAGTGTTTTTTTCTTCTACTTCTTCCTTTGGATAGTTAATGTTGAACCACAAGTTTACATTTATTTATTTAGTTGATGCTTTTATCTCAACCACTCGTCCAGTTGAGGAGTTGAGGGTTAAAAAATCTAGCCAACGATTTTGCTGGATGTTATGTAAAGCTTTGCGGTTTTGAACTTCAAACAAATAAAATCCTTCCTTTCAGTGCACTCGCCAAAGCCACACTCTAAAACACCTGCAACATGTTTCCTGACTGGCTGGATGTTGCTGGTCTACATTGTTTTTTATCCCGTTTACAGAGCCTTGGAGTTTCTCCTCTGAGCAGATCATTTACAGCTTACAGATTGTTAAATATTACAAAAGTTTACTCACACACAAATCACAGCATGGCAAAATAGCAGAAGTCTTTGGAGTTAAACTCATAACCTTTCGATCTTTAGCACGTGTTCATAAGCACTGAGCTCAAATTGAAAAATTTTAAAGTTTGAAATTTTCTGGCTTTGGAAAAATAAGTATTACATAATGCTCTTGTACTTTTCATCATTTCACATTCATTTGGAGGCTAAAATTAATGACAAAACAACCTGAATATCATGACTCAGCAAGAACTGGGTAGATAAAAGATCATCCATTAGTGCCTGATGTGCTGCAAATATGGATCATTACATGGCTTTTAAAAATAGCAACAGGGTGATGGTGATGGAGGAGGACACAGCGGCTGAAAAAATCACCAGGATGTTCCAGGTGCTGCAGTTTAAGAATATTTTAATCCTATTTTTTTTATTGTATCTTTTATGAAAACAGAAGAAGGTTCCAGATCACAACATAACCAGAGAAGAGCCAGTAGAATAGCATACTTGGACTTCCAGGTCAACTGAAATGTACTGCAGTGGGCATTTTCTATTTTTTTTATATTAAGATTCATGAATATTTTATATCTAGTATGGTGACATAAGCATAAATGATTACAAACTAGTCAATATCTTATAATGAAAAAATGAAGAGCAAGAATCTGAAGCTACATTGGTCACAGCCTCACCCAAACTGGATAGTTAAAGACTGGAAAAAGACCAGGCCACGATTTTATAATCTTTAACTGTCCAGTTTGGGTGAACCCCTGCCCACTGTAGCTTCAGATTCCTGCTCGTAGCTGATGGGAGTAAAACCTGATTTGATCTTCTGCTCTTGTAGCTCACCCTCCTCAAGGTTCAACGTGTTGTGTGCTCTGAGATGCTTTTCTGCTCACCACAGTTGTAAAAAGTGGTTATTTGAGTTACTGTAACCCTCCTGGCAGCTTGATCAAGTCTCCTCTGACCTATCCATCAACAAGGTGTTTACAGCAACAGAAGCAATGCTCGCTGGATGATTTTTGTTTTTTGCACCATTCTGTGTAAACTCTAGAGACTGTTGTGTGTGAAAATTCTGAAATACTCAAACCAGCCCATCCTTCATCAACAACCATGCCACGGTTAAAGTCACTGAGATCACTTGTTTTTTTGGCCATTTGATGTAAACTTTAACTGAAGGCCTGTATCTGCATCATTTTATGTATTGCATACTGCCACGTGATTGGTTGATTGGATGATTGCATGCAGTATGATTAAATCTATTAAAGCAATGATGAATGGAGAAATATTCCAGTGCAATTCCGTGACATGAACACAGTGGATTAAGCATTTGCAATAGGTGTTTAATACTAGCACTGATTCTCAAAATCATAAGTAGCTTTAATTAAAATTGGATTTTTAAAATTGTGGATAGTTGGACTCATTTATATCATAAGCAACCAGTCCAGACATTCAAAAGGAGATTGTTGGGGAGTGATTGCAAAGTGGTTATGTCACAGTTATAAAGGGCATCACAGCCAGCTTTCATATTCATACAATGATACACACACAAACACACACACTGCATTTGGCCTAGGAGCGACAACCGCAAACAAGTGTAGCATATTGATTTATACACAAACTCCCAAGCACGCAAAAACACTCTGAAATATGCACTCGGTCTCTACAGGTGGAGAAATTCACAGGAGAGACACATCATTCATACACTGTACACGTACAAACACACACAAGGTTTATGCACTACATTTCCAAAAATACAAAAAAAAAAAAAAAAAATACAAAGCAGATATGTGATAGGATCTAATCTGCAAGGAGGCTTGAGGATTGTAACGCATCTGCTACATAGGCACTTCAGACAGACAGAGCATTTTGTGTGTATGACAAGCAAAAGGAAAAATAACTACTTTTGCTGAAAAAAAATGTTCACTTACATTGTGTTTAACATCAAAAACAGTGAATACAATAATGAAAACACATAATACACTTTCAAATAATAATAATGAAAATTTTTTTAACCAGAATTAAAGCAATGCATAGCTGTGTGTCTCAAATATCAAGTGTGAAGCACAACAGGAAGTTCACAGATGCTACAGTGGATACACTGACTGGATTATCGTACTAAGGAGGAAATACTGCATTCGATTGATGCCAAAGATTCAAAACTCGCCTCTGATGCATAAAAAAAAGCAAACACTCGCTGGAGAGACTGAAACCACAGGACACAACATCTTTACAGACTCGACATTCAGTCACAGATTAATTTAAGGAAGACTTTGCTAATCTATGACTGAGTGATTTTGTTCAGCTAAGTGCTGGGACACAGTGGACGAACATGTGATTAAACATTTACTGTGGACAAGACGCAACGCTCAGTGCTGTATGCTGCCAGTTGAAGATCCTATTGCTTACCTGAACACCAGCAGCAGTTCATAAAGCTAAACATCTCACCTTCATACAATGGCTTTCGTTTGCAGTTTGTTTAAAAAGGCATAGCTGTTGTGCATAAATGTGTTTAGCAGAATGCTTTTTGTTCATACACAAGCAAGTTCCAGGAAGCGATTATCGATTTCAGTTGCTTCAGCTTTTCACTTTTACAAGTAATGTAAAAGTCAGACCCAAAATCCTTCAGCCAAAAGGCAATTCCACAGGTAAAAAGGCCAAAAGTCAGGGGTCATTTGAGGTTAAAGGCAAGCAGTGGCCTTTCCTCGCGCTTCTGCCACGGACTCTTCTTGTTCTCATCGCTGTCCTCGGGAGCAGCCAAACCATCTGGGGCGCTGTTGCTTGAGGGAAGCTTAAGGTGCGTTTGGGCACGCTCAGTCCTCACTATCTGTTCTTTTTCTCCTCTTGACTCGTCTTCCTCCTCCACGGTGGGATCTGGGAGCGGAGGAGGGGACGGGAGTGGAGGAGTTGGTAGCAATGGAGGTGAAGAAGGCATTATAGTCTCTTCCTCGATCTCAGCTTTGGGCAACAAGGGCCTGAGCGAGTTTTCTTCCGGACTGCAGGCGGGAGTTTGGCTCTCACTCTCATTGGGTTCTGAATGAGCATTAGCATTAGCATTACCATTAGCCTTAGTACCCTCCACAAATATCAGTGATGTGCATGCCACAGTGGGTGACATAACCTGGGCCTTTTCCTGACCTTTGGCCCTGCGGCCTGGTGTGATATCACTCACGTCTACGCCCGAGTCCAGACTGGCATCGTTGCTGCCAACAGAGCCGGCGCCATGTGCTGCCCTCTGCAGATCGATGTAGGAATGGCGGATGTGTGCATTCGAGCGGCCATCCAGTGACACAAACCAGGCTCGTGGGTGTGGGAGGGGCTTCCCACCTCTCAGCTCCATTAACGTCTTCTCAGCCAGTAGCTGATCTTCTCCATTCATCTGCACCACCCCAAGCGTTGCCTCACTTAGCGAGTTGGGGATAGACAAGGCTTCAGGTAGTGCTGCCGGCCACTCATCCACTGTACCTCCACCTGCCTCCCTCGATCCTACTTTGCCCTCCTCCACCCCTTCGCCCACGTGGTCCACTTGCCCCACTTCAGCTTGGGGCTGATGGGATGCATTAAGCTCTGCACGGATGCTCTCGAGCTCGCTCCGCTCATCTGACTGGAGCAGAAGCGCTTGTCCTGAGAGAGGGTGTGTCCCAGGTAGCCGCATATAGTGGGCAGGGATTAGCAAAGTGGGCCGGCCTTTCTGATATCCGGCTCCGCCCTGGCTTACCTGGAGCTCAGACGTGCAGCAGAGCAGTGCTCCTGGGCGGGGCAGAAGGCCTGGAGGGCGTTCTAGTTGATCCACTGAGCGTGAGAGCAGGAAGTCAGATGGACGATGCTCCACCCCCAGATCCCTCTCTGGTGAAGCTGTGGGTGAAGTCGTGGATGGAGAAAGGCGGAGCTCGTGTGGACTGGCCTTGCTCTCCGAGGACAGGCGGCCTGCTGAGGCAGCGTGGTGCAGCGGATACGGGGATGAAGATGAAGCAGATACTTGCAGAGGATGGACGGTTGACGAGACGATGGAGGTGTAGCTGCGGCGATATTCTCGCTGGGAGCGACTCCCAAGCTCGTTCCGAGATGACACCAGCTCATTGGTGGAGGAGTCATGAGCGATGACTTTCAGCATAGGTGTGTGCAGGTCTGGTTCCACCCCCACATGGTCCAGTTGGGTCTCGTTGATGAGGTTGAGGTGGGACATGGACGTGGCTTGGTCTCTTTTGGAGCTCTCCAGCGACGAGGTGAGAGTGTACTTCTGGTGAGCTCGTCTCGAGCGTGAGCACTTTCTCCTGGTAGCACAGACATAGAAAATATAAGAGGACATGTAAGATAACATATCTGATGTCTACAAATACACCAACCATTCCTTAACCACTCAGCAGCTAATAATGAATATTCTTAATAAGGTCCTAATACCAAATACAACAGCAGATACTAAAGTCTACTCAATAAAGAAGTGCTAACAAGCTCCTAGTACCAAATAGTATTAATTACAAATGCAAATATGCTGATAATACAAAATACTACACAATGAATAAAGCTAATAAGCTGCCAAAATACCTTTTAATGTCAATTTTTAATGGGCTACTAAAACTAAATAATACTCAACTGCTTACTTTGTGTTTGATACACACACAACAGTGAATATAAAGATCCAAATGAAGGATGAGATCAGTAAAGAAAACACACACAGAAAATCACACACCTGCAGTAACAGAGCAGAAGACAGAGGAGGAAGAGCAGGATGAGGGCCATGCCTCCCAGTATGGCCAAAAGGAACACAGTGTGGTATGTGCTGATGTCCTTTGCAACTACAGGACCTGTAACACACACACGTAATATTAGAGAATGAGCATTTTGAGCCACGATTTGAGCAACAGCACACCAACAGTCGCTACACGTGGCTATATGCTTGCTAGTGTGAACGTTAGGGTAAAGCTACAGTATGCTCGTTGGCGTTAGCAATAAAGAAAAGTACAGACCTATGAAAGGAAGCAACATGGCCAGCTAGTTAAGTTTGTAAACAAATAAACACTGCTAGCAAATATTCAACAACAAGGGTAAATTAGCTGGTAAATTTTGGTAGCTAGAGACAGAGACAGAGACAGAGAGATTGAGAGATCCAGAGAAAAAGTGTGCATTACCTGTGTTTATAGGAGACATGGCTGCTACCCAGTAACCAAGCTGAGGGGCGATATAGGTAAGGATGAGCTCACCTCCTCCTTCTCTCTGCACGTAGCCCAAACTGCTCTTCAACCAGGCTCCTACACACACACACACACACACACACACACACACACACACACACACACACACACACTTCATATGAACAACTTTTATCTACATCATTTGGTGACCTTCTTCTTCTTCTTCTTCTTCTTCTTTCGGCTTTTCCCTTCAGGGGTCGCCACAGTGAATCATCACTCTCCACCTATCCCTATCTTCTGCACTTCAACACTTGCACCCACTAGCTTCATATCCTCATTTATTACCTCCATATACCTCCTCTTTGGCCTTCCTCTTTGCCTCCTGCCTGGCAGCTCCATGTCCAACATTCTCCTACCAATATACTCACTCTCCCTCCACTGAACATGTCCAAACCATCTTAATCTGGCCTCCCTAACTTTGTCCCCCAAACGTCCAACATGAGCTGTCCCTCTGATGTACTCGTTCCTAATCCTGTCCAACCTTGTCACTCCCAAAGAGAACCTCAACATCTTCAGCTCTGCTACCTCTAGCTCTGACTCCTGTCTCTTCCTCAGTGACACTGTCTCTAAACCATACAGCATAGCCGGTCTCACCACTGTCTTGTACACCTTCCCCTTGATTCTCGCTGATATTTTTCTATCACACAGAACTTCCGACACCTTTCTCCACCCATTCCAACCTGCCTGCACTTGCTTCTTTACCTCTTTCCCACACTCTCCATTACTCTGGACTGTTGACCCCAAGTACTTAAACTCCTGTACCTTCTTCACCTCTTCACCCTGTAATCTTAAACATCATTTGGTGACCTTAAGAAGCTACTTTGGTAGAGTAGTTTATTGAGGCCTCAAACTACAGGGTGTCCCAAAGGTCTCCATAGGGGATATTAAGATGTATATATTATATGTACATACATTTTCAGTCTTTAAAAATGCCTTTGACAAAAGACGTATTGAAATCACTCTCATGGCTGGATCGGGAAGGTTGCGATGGACTTTAACAGGAAACATGGCAAGCACATCACTGCCATCACATACTGCCAACCTTATTAACAAATTCAAAAAGACTAGAAGTGCTGCGGACCAACTGAGAAGAAGACGTCCACGAACATCCAGTGACAAAGGCACAACCGAAGTAGTGCTGGCATACATAGTCCCCTATATATGGACACTTTTGGGACACCCTGTATTACAAGAAGAATTGCATACAAAACATTAACACAGTGTTCCCCAGTGTTAAAATGACACTGAGGAAACAGTGTTGGGACATGCAGGCTGGAGGGGTAAAACAACTCCATACCGATTGAAATACTGCAAATGTATTTACAGCTACAAATATAATCACATTTCAACTTGAATGCAAAAGGAAGGAGTGTTGTGTGTTGTGTTGCATTGCGTGCCACCAAGATCTTTTCAAATCATTTCTTCTAAGAAGAAAGTAATCCAGTTATTCATTATTGACAAACTCAAATCAATAGACCTTTTGTCGTGAAAATCAACTATTGATTTATCTTACAGGCTCAGTCCTTGCTTTAATCATTACACTCACCAAATTACATACACTGACATTTGGTTTGACATGTTGTACTTTTTATCCAATACTAGTTACATTTAATGTTGTGAGATAAGTTAGTTCTTGTGAGATAAGTTAGTTCTTGTTATTTATTTAATAGTAGCTATAAATAGTTGTTCCTACATCAGTCTCACTGTTTTATTTCTCTTGAAGTTAATAAGACAAAAAAAAAAGCAGTTTTTCATGTTACCGAGAAGCCACAAAGCACAAAGTCGTGTGGCGGAAAACTTAAGGTTCAACTTTACTTCTGACTGTTACAAAGTGCTGACACTGGAGACTCCTTCTGTAAATGTTAAATAAATGTCCATACAGTACAATTCACCATATCAGTGTTTAGTAATCTCAGATTAAACGGATCATCTGCCTCTGTGAATTAGCTGTTGCTATAAAAATGGCATCATCTTAAAACGAGTCAGAACTACCATCAGAGCTGCTGTTATAGAAAATGAATCAACACCTTCTGACCAATCAGAGTCAAGAATTCAAGCACACATTAAACACTAAATATGCTCTGGTGGTGGTAAAGAGTTTGCAACAGTTCACATGGTAAATGTTTGTGGTTGAATCTTTTTAAAGGTATTTTCACCTATAAATAATGGAACCCTGGGCCAGGACTGAAGGGATACTATTATATTATAGTATTATAGAATTATAGTATAAGTAAATACCGAATTTAGCATGCTATTAAATCAACAAGAATTTGCTGATGATTGTACTAGTCTTATAGTAATTCACTAGGAATACCACTATGTGGCAGCAGAAGCACTGAACTATAATTACATTAAACGGCACTTTCTTGACTGATTTAATTATAATCTCAAAGATGACGAAAAGAATTAAACAAGAGCTACAAAGCTGATGAAGCTAGTTTATGTTTGGTGGAGACCAAGAGCGGAAAAAGTACTAAGAAATTATACTTAAGTGAAAGCATAGCTAATGTGTTACAATCATACCTATCCTGCCAAAAAAGGTACTCAAGTAAAAAGAAATTGCTACTTTTATATAATAGTTTATAATAGTATTGAGTATTAAAAAGGAAAAGGTAAATGTTTTCAACTGAAGAGATTTAAATTAATGTCATGTTTTCATGTAAAAACTAACTTTAATTACTTTTCTAAAAAGGTTCAATCTCTACGTTTGCTGATCATATCTATGACTAGAATTAGAAGTAAAATATCATGTACAATATTTACCACTAGCTAGAATGTGATTTGCCTCAACATGCTTTTTCACATTAGATCGAGGTCATGCCTTCTAGAGAGGCAAAAGAGACGCCTCATTTTATACGAGTCTTTGCTTAGTCCAGCATATTGAAACGTTTTACCGAGGTAGGGTCAGGGGGCTCAACCTCATGTTTCACACTTATCCACATTTTCTACATTAATGAACCTGACTGGATGCTGACCTGAGCCCATTTGAATGATATATAGCACAAATCATTGGCTGAATGAGAGAAAAAAAACAACCTTTTTTTTTTTTTAGATTTGTTGATTTGTTTGATTTTAGATTTTTCTTTCTTGGAAATGCAATTGACTAAGACGACAAGTATACAATTTATACCAAATGCTTACTAAGTATAGTATAGTAACAAAGTACAATTATGAAGTAAAATTACAGACTGAACACACACAGTCAGTTTAACTGGGTACAAAGAGTCACTGGGATACAATGAAAGAGCAAGAGGTTTAGTGATGCAGCATATTTTCCGTGGTTTTCTACCACAGCCAGCGTTTCTATCGATTGCCATTTGACCTGCATCGACTCAGCAACCCCTCAATACACACACACGCGCACGCACTCGCACACACACACAATGACACTGCAATACACAATCCAGCAGAAAACACCACGCAAGCATTTGCAATATCTAGTTTTGCTGACAGAAATGGAAGAGAGGACTAAAGAAAGGGCAAACACAATTTACATTAACTTTGGCTCTTTCTGTTATTATAACTATTTAAACATTAACTAATCATGGCCTGTCTGCTGCATTCAGCCTGCTGTTGAACTGTATTTAGAAGCCATTTTCCCACATTCACACAATGATGTCACATCATCCATTACAGTCAAAACAGTACTTACCGACTTGTTAGCTGTTACAGCTCTGAACTGATGCAGTGTGCCGCTTTTAATGAGCTAGAATTTTCCATTGCATAATGGTTACTTTAGTGAAGAAATCACTAAGATATGACAAGTATTTATTTAGAGATTCTATAGCACATTGCTTAACCCACCTAAGCAGGGAACCCCAACACACAGGTTTATAATGTGAATTTAGAGTTTGCCAGTTAGCATCGTTTCATGTTCATCCAAAAAGCCGATTCAAACCGTAGCAACAATGTGACTGAGCAAAAACGTGGTTCAATTAAAACAATTTTAGTAAACCAAACATTAATATACACCTGTCTTAACGAGTCATTATTGTCAACAACGCATGTGTGTACATGATCAGGGCGAGCTTATTATTTATTAATTTTCTACAATCTGGAGATTATATCCAGCCCAATCATCTGTATACTTACAGTATTTTATCTTAGTGCTGTGTGTATCATAAATGCTGTAAAATAATGTCTAGATGTGTATCCATCATAGCTCGGAAAAATATCACAGAAATGCTGACATGTCTTATTCACACGTTCCAATCTGTATAACAGCCTGCAGTATTTTATATTTCTATTTTATATTTATTACATTTAAAGGTAAAATTTGTAACTTCTAGACGTGTATTACGCACATAAATATTAAAAAGATACCTTAGGAAAATTTCAATTCTAATATTCCCATGGCTAGTTTCTTCGTTTCAGGCTTGTTTACATTTTTCTGGCCCTGAAATTAGCTCTGCCCCAATTCAAATACAGAGCTGCTCTTTTCTTTAAAAGGTAACTCAAGGTATGCGTAGCCTCTGCAAAGAGACTGGGGGCAGTTGGAGGGAAGGATAAGTGTTTTCAGCGCACCTAAAAATTACAGATCGCTCCTTTAATGCTACTCATCTTAAATTCTGAGGTAATTGTTTATAATAATTATGAACGACAATGAAACACTTCAGAGCGGCAATTAAACTGTGTCTATAATCATATCAAGCACAGGCCTTCGTAAAAGCACACTCAACCCCATATGGAAATTTGGCTTCAGGGTTCAGTGTGAGTAAGACCACAAAGCAACGCCCAGCTGGACAAAAGGCCTAATGTCACGCAAACTGACACATTAATCACATACAATTGTGTTACATTCACATGCTCCAACAGTGAGCTTAACCATGTTTGCCTACATCATCAGCACGTCAGTGTCTGGATCAAAAGGCTGTAATCAGATACTCGTGGCATTTCTTTCCTGTGAAAACGCTTGGGCAAGAGCTTAAAACTGAAACACTGACTAAGAAAGCTGAAATTGAGTTAGTGTCGGGTCTGTTGTTTTCCACCCCCTCCTCTGTCTCTCCCTCTGTTTATTCCTGGCTGCTAAGAGACAGTCTAACAAACGACCCAAACTACAGAAGAACCCCGTTGTCCACTCTGTCTGTCCACACTCCCCCTCCTTTCATCCTTCCTCATCTATCTGCAACTAATTTAACACTGTTTCTCCATATTACTTTCAGCAAACATTCACAGACAGGAGGTACAAGGGTGTGTCTTATTGTTTGGAGTGACATTTTGTAAAATACAGTGGTATATACCGGATCAAATTTTATAGCCAGACTGCATTAGAGATAGTGAGAGAGTGCAGCAGTGTTCCAGTTCATAATGCCAGCTGAAACACGTTTTAATCAATAAACAACGACTATTCAATCAGGTCCCTTCCTGCTCCTAAATTCTGTAATCGGAGAAAATGTCTACTTTTAGTTATTATGATTCATAGAAACCAAATGCAGGTATAAACTACAAGACGTGAGAGTAGACTGGGTTTATTAGACATGTGCCTTATCAAGAATTTATTGCATCCATTTATTTGATATACTGATATAAATAAATGGCAAGCTGAAAGTTGTATACTGCTATAGGAAATGACTGGATCACTGCTGCCTGATCATTTAAATGTAGTTTAATGTGTGTGAAAGTCTGAGAAAACTGTAAACCTTAGGCTGAGAAAAATTTACAAATTAATTTCACTGCAAAAACTGACATCTTACCGAGACATTTATCTAGTATTTCCTTACTATCAAAAGATTAGAATACAATAAACCAAATATAAGATTATTAAACCTATTTCAAGACATTTTTACTCATTTCAAGCATTGCATTTTCTTATTCTATTGGCAGATCATTTTGCTTCTTACTAGAAATAAATGCTTAAAATGAGCAAAATGATTTGCCAATAGGACAAGACTATTTCAAGCTTGAAATTAGTATAAAAAAAAAGGTTTAATAAACTTATATTTGGTTTATGGTAATCTTATAATAGGAAATTCTAAATTTGACTATATGCAAGATATTTTCCCTTGCTAAGATGTCATTTTTCGCAGTGTTGGACTGTGGTGAAGGAGCAGCTGGTATCTGATTACAAATGAATCGGGTGAAAAGGCAGCAGGGAAAACACCAAAGATTGAGAAACACTGCATGAACATAGACTGTGAAAATGCTATATTCAGTGTAGATACTTAGGAGAGAACGTAATTTATGCACACACTTACACACATCTCCTTCATTAATTTGACTATGCAAAATTATTCTAATTTCAATGGCATGGTTTAACGTCTATTTTTGAATTTTCGTTACAATCACACGTAGCCTGCCTAAACTATAAGAGCTAGGTTTGCATATGAAACCAGAAACAATCCAAATTTTAACTGCTTTACATAGAAGTTTAGTAAAGGGCACTTATGTCACAATGAGACATTGCAATTAAGCTTTTCCTGGCCAAGCATCCATCACTTTTATACAACTGCAAAAGTTGTGCAAGAGATTTTCAGCAGAGTTGATGTCTTTGTGTGTCTTTGGCATTGTGTGAGTTATTATTTAAAGAATTTCTCAGTCACTGGTAAACCGACCAAATATAACAATGTCCAGTATACTATATTCTATTTACGTTATAGTAAATATCTTAATATATCGTAAACATTTATATATAGATATATAGGTTTCTCTTGATTTGATATCAACAAACACTCATGTTGCTGATCTTTTCCCCAAGTTTCACATCTCTTGCTTACAGTATGTTAAAGTTTTTGACATACACTGAGCATGGGAGCACTTCAGCCTGTATGCATTTTTGCAAAAAAAAAGCCATATCTTTGCAACAAACACAGTTAAGATAACTCTTCATTTTCTTTTGCTACCAGAGCATGACATAACCAAACAAAGATAATGATCAGAAACTCTACAGCTGAATGATTCCCTGTCCAATTTCCTTATCAGTGAGCTTGAATTTCCCTAAAGAGAGGACACTGGATATGTAACAGGCCTCTTACCTTCATGACTAGGTGAAGCAAAAGAAAATGAATGCCTTAAACAATGTGACTATTTTGTGGTTTCCATGACAGAGGAATTAAGGCGAGAGGGAAAGGAAAACACCAAAAACAAACAAGACCAGGCGATGTTTATCACATCTTCAACTGTTCAGTTTCGGTGCCCACTGTAGCCTCAGATTGCTGCTTTTGGCTGACAGAAGTAGAACCTGATGTGGTCTTCAGCTGCTGTAGCCCAGAGAAGCCCTTCCTCCTGCAGAACTGACAGTCACTGGATGCTTTTTGTTTTTTGCACCATTCTGTGTAAACTCTGTTAGGCTGTTTATGTGAATCCCAGTTGATCAGCAGTTTCAGAAATATGCAGACCAGCCTGTCTGGCACCAAAAACCATGCCAAAGTCAAAGTCACTGAAATCATAATTTTCCGTATGCAAACATTAACAGAAGACCTGTATCTGTACAATTTTGGCTGACTGGATAGCTGCATGAATGCTCAGGTGTGCAGGTCTTCCTAATAAAGTGGCTGGAGAGTGTATATTAGAAATACAGCTCAAATTATAAACAACAACCAGTTCTGCATTTTTTGTATCAGGTTACTTTGACCAGATTTGACCGATTTTGCGCTGGATTAAAAATGAAAAACTCTTGTGACTCGGATATGATTAGTTCCAGTGTTATTTTGTACCATTTGATTATTGAGTATTATGTGCGTATTAACAAGTTTTTTCTTTTGAACAAAGGTGCCTACTCAAACCTACAGAAGGTTTCAGTGTTCTGGGAACAAGTTAAAAACTACAATAACAACTAAAAAATAATACTTACAACAAGAGAGAGAGAGAGAGAGAGAGACTAAATCCAGAATTTCAGCACATGTTCATTACTAGTGTAACTGTTTATAGTATAGAGTGATGAATAGGGTGCTTCAGCTTGCAAAGATACTACACACCCATTCTGAGTGTGTGTGGTGTGTGTGTGTGTGTGAGAGAGAGAGTATGAGCGTGCAAAGGAGGAGTTGCACAAGCGCCAAAGCACCATTCAAACGATGTTTATAACACTTCCTAGTGACCTGGCTGACCTTCTTGTTCCACAGTCAGAACATCCATAATCACCTTTCTAATCAACAAAAACATTCCTATCCTGCTCCTAGCCCTAAAACCTTTTACACAACTTATCCTGCTGATTAGCAGATGAAGGGAACAGGAAATCTGGTAACTGAAGTTCTCCGTCTTTCCTCTATTCACATACACAGACTGGCACAAACAAGGCATGGTAACCTGGTAGCTCAACATAATGTTCTGTAGAACACTCACTCTGTGTGTGTGTGCGTGTGTGTGTGTGTGTGTGTGTGTGTGTGTGTGTTAAACTCACCGAGTTTGGGATCGAACCTCCAGGCAGGAATGTGGTCATTCTCCTTCAAGCCGCTATTCACAGGGAGAGGAACACTCACACTGATTGGCTCGCTGACATGAAGCTCCGCCCCATCGCTGCCCAAAAGGTGAACGCTGATGGCAGCTACAGGGGTCAGCTCAAACCTGCGGTCGCTGCCTACCAGAGAGAGAAAGACAGGGGGTGAATAAGACGAGGGACAAATGGGTGAAACAAAAGGAGGGTGGAGAGAAAGGAAAACCATAAAGATAAAGAACAAGACAATATAGTTATACCTTTCAGCTATTGAGATAATGGTACATCCTAAAACGATAAATATAAATGGCAAATTAAATCCCTCGAGACCAATACAGAAGATCAAATGGATCAAATATGGCAGTGGAGCCACATATGATAGCATTTAAAAATGCATGACTTACTGTTACCCTTTTTACATCTACACTAGACAACAAGGAGCCTCCTATTATTATTATTACTATCTTTATTATTTATAAAAGCCACAGATCTAAATAACCTTCGCTGAAAATTATGTTCTGGTGAAATATAAACAGCTGATCTGCAATCAATATGACTCCAAGCCATCAGGATTCTCTCTATATTACATTCCAACTAGAGTTGGAATTAGAGTGCTAATGTAAAATGTACAGGCCTCAAACCATCCCACAGCGCCATTGAATTCTTAATTCTGATTGGTCAGAAGGTGATTAATTTTCTATAACTGCAGCTCTGACAGTAGTTCCCGTCTGCAAGGTTTGTATTAATGTGCTTGCTCTAATGTGTTATTGTTTCTACACTGACAACTAACACGGAGACTTGCATGATGGATGCTCCACATAAACTGATTTAAAACACGTGTGTAATTGTTGACATGATGAATTTTTACCCCATTTTCTCTCATTTTGCTCATTTGCCAATTCCTACCGACTAGCTTGCTCTTCCCTATCATGCAACAGTTACTAAACAGGGAGGGTGAAGGCTAACACATGCTTCATCCGAGACACGTGAAGCCAGCTACAGCTTCTTTTTAAACCGCTGCTCATGCTGCATCACATGGCACCTAAAACACACTCTGAAGAAAGTGTAATCTGCCCCCTTCCGCATACATGAGCTCATAGAAGCCCACGATTGGCTAGTACCACTATGATTGACAGGGGTTACAACTGACCCTGGAGTCCAAGCGCACCATTCTTAAGAAAACAGTTTGGTTTCTATAGACTATAATCATTTGGTTAAATCCGTTTCAGTGCCCTAAATGCATGCCTGCTGTTCATCTGAGCACAGTATGTATTATGTAAATTATGTAAATAAACATAAATGAGGTGAACAGACTTCTGCACGATACAAAATTCCTTCCTAATGGCAGCCTAGTAAAAGACGCCAATTATAGTACGAATAGACAACAGACAGATGATGAATAAAGCTGCCTAAGTAAGCGAGATTTACAGTTGTATGTGTATCTACTGAGCCACTTTTTGTTAGCTATTTTTGTTTTGTTGGCCTGGTTAGGAGCCACAAGACATGGAAAAAGGGAACTGTAGCTGTTCTCACGAGGCCACATCTCAGCATGACGTCCCCATGGTAACCTAGAGACGATAAGAGGCTATACTCTTCCACTTACTCCTTCCCAGTGGGATCGTCTTTATCTCATGTGTGTGTAAACACTGTGTACTTAAGCAGTTGCCTCAGGAAAGGAATATAGAAGTAGTCATGGGATTTTGACATATTGTTAATAAAATGAGCGTGCTTGTTGAGTTTTACAGTGTACTGAGATGTGTGTGTGAGCAGTGTTACCTGTGCTGTTAGAACCGAGGCCCTGCAGGTACGGGAAGTGCTGTGTGTTCTGCCCCGAGTGAGTCACAGTGAGGAAGGCGGTCAGGTTGGTGTAGGTGGCGTTAGGAGGAAGACTCAGAGCTCGCCTCTGGAACTGAACCCACGGCTGAAGCCTCGATCCTGGACACAAAACACACACAATACATTTCCATTCATTCTATGTTTCAAACAACTTCTCTTTACACTGTGGGCGTTGATGCACATTTCGGATATTTTGAGACAGATATCATATCACGATTCTCACAGGCATTTCTATGATACACAATATGTATCATGGTTTATGCTCACTAACAGCCAGTAAGTAGTTTTAGTAGTTTTGCATTTAAAAAACTATTTATTAATCTATTTCATGTCAGGGGGCATGGTGGCTTAGTGGCTAGCACGTTTGCCTCACACCTAACACAAGCATGTGTTAGTCTTCACTCTTAATGGGTGGTAGCTGTTGTGTGATAGGGGAGAGCTGGCTGGTGGGTGGGAAATGGCAGGTGACCAAATTGGGGAGAAAAAAAAGGGGATTTTTCTAAATAGAAGACAAATGGTCAAGCTCAGCTTCTCTCTCTCTATGTCTTTATCTCTTCCTCTCTAAATCGAGTAGGTCAGTAAATCATGAAGCCGTGGCCCTCCCGTACAGTTCTGGAGAGTGATGATGTCATTGAGTTTCCACTGCAGGGAGTCTGCATTCCACAGACATGACAGCGAGTTGTAGCCACCCCACAGCACACTTCTACACTGCAGCACAACACAACCAGGTGCTCTTACACACTCACACTCCATTTCGCTCTTTCCATCATCACATGCCTTGGAGCCAATCCAAAGTACTCTGATGAACAGATTAGAGATCCTTAAAGCGCCTTAAACGCCGGTGCAGTATCCACACACCACAGTCACGCAAACACACACACACACACCATCTGCCATTAAAGTCGTGCCATATCCAGCTCCTCATATATCTGTCTGTCAGAGAGATCCCCAAGGAGCACTTCCTTCATTTCTCCCCTCCCTCTTTTAGTGTTTATTTCCCCCTCTTCCTTTCCTTCACTATTTCCCTGGGATGCTCTCAGCATCACTCACACACACACACACACACACACACACACACACACACACACACACACAACACACAGCTTTGTCAGCAGTGTAACAAGATTCTGTATTGGAGAAAAATATGCTGGCAGGCAGGTGTGTGAATACAAGTGAGTGTGTGTGTGTGTGTGTGTGTGTGTGTGTATAACGAGTGTGTGTGTGTGTGTGTGTGTGTGTATATATAACAAGAGGGGAGGTGCCTCTTGCTGTGCCAGAATACTGCAGCAGATGGGGTGAAGTCTCTCATAGTTTTGTGTGTGTGTGTGTGTGTGTGTGTGTGTGTATTTGTACGATTATTGTTCCCTTATGTAAGGTTATAACTACGAGGCTACAGTTCCACCCTGTGAAGTGTGTGTGTGTGTGTGTGTGTGTGTGTGTGTGTGTGCTTTGAGGGAAAGGGGTTAGGTGAAGCTGAGTGAATAAAAACAGAACTCTACGGCTCCCTAAGGCACATCAATCTCTTTACACAGACACACACACACACACACACACACACAAAAAAGCTTCTAATTAGCATGAAAACACGAGAGCCATGTAGACCCATAAACAATTTTTAGAGCTAGATGAGCATTTTAAATAGGGACATCACTTATCACTCTCTCTCATACACACACACATACACACACCTGTGCTTTTAAGAGGACACATGATTTGTCCTACCCAAATGGCCTGCTACTGTATGGCCACAGTCCAATCTCTTCTCTGTCAGTGTCAGCTCATTAAGACACTCCTGTTCCCTTGAGAAGCATATTTGTGTGTGTGTGTGTGTTTGTGTGTGTGTTTAATTGAGCCTGTGCCCACTGTAGCCTCAGAGTCCTGTTCTTGGCTAAGTGGAGTGGAACCTGATGCGGTCTTCTGTTGTTGTAGCCCACTGATATGCTGTGTATTCTGAGATGCTTTTCTGCTCGCCATGGTTGTTAAGAGTGGTGAGAGTGAGTTCTGATGATAGATAGAATCACATTCGATTTTCCTCTGAATACAAGAAGGTATTCTCTTGTTTGAGAATCGAAAATGAAAAGAAGTGGATTTGATTAGATAGAGTCTCTTTCTCTCTCTCATACACACAGACACACACAGACACACATTGTTTTCTTACCTTGGTATCCAGAGACGATTTGAACCTCGTCATCATACACTATTAAAGTAGCAGCTCTCTCAGGAAGCAGATCCAGGCTCAGCGATGAGAAAACTATAGTGTTCCCACACACACACACACACACACACACACACACACACACACACACACACACACACACACGGTCATGTTTGTCATTACATGTTCAATCCCATGTGTTCATATTTGCCCCCAACAATATTCACAAAGAAGATCTAGAAAAAACCCACAATGGGGGCATGCTGTTACAGGAAAATAATCAGCGACAGGGTGGTGTGATGCAGTCCAACACAAAGCAGAGTTACTGTTAACACCCTGAAGTTTGTATTATAAATATATATAACTGCATGTCCCGAAGCGTTATGTTCCACTTATACCACAGTGATTTGCCAACACCAACAATTTTTTATTTACTAAATAACATCATACTTTTTATCCATTTATAGTTATGTTTAACAAGTATTGAAGTTAATAAGACAAATCCTTTTAGCCATGCCCCATCATCTCCTCCCTTCCTTTATTCCCCTTCCTGATTCTCTCCAGGGAGTCGACGCAGGTGGTCCATTAGCCTTCACGTTTATCACTGCAAAGACTCTGAACAGCTAATCTCACTAACGGGATCTGAGCGAAACAAGGAACAAGAAGGCAAACATTCAATCCAAGCAAATTAGATCATACCAGGCAGCCTGGCTGGTCTCCATGGGGTGGAGTTAGGGACATAGCCGCGCTTGGTAGCTGTGATGACAAGCAGGTCACCGAGGCGATACGGGAACCTGATGAAGATGTTGCCGTCGCTGCCGGAGGTCTCCCTAGCGACAGGGGTGTGATTGGCGAAGACCTCCACGGTGGCATCGGAGAGAGGTTGGTGAGTGTTGGCGTCACTCAGGTGGACCTTCAGAGCCACTTCTGCACAAGAACACAGAAATGTTGTTACAGTCCAACTCAAACAATCACAATGGGTCATGTGACAACATGATACAGTAAGATCATGACACTTTTTTGAGTTTCGTTCTAGCTTTTGCTAGAGAGTCTGGTATTTTTCCGTCACTATAAATAAAATGCAGCCAAGAACCAGCCACATTTAGAAAGAGAGACCACCATGTTTACTCACCACTGTTTCAAAAAAACCTCTGATAACTTTCAAAAACATGATTCTCACAATGATTGTGTCATTGTGTCAGAATGTTTAAAAGAAAAGAAAAGCCTTTTCACCTCCTGACCAATCAGGTTGCAAGTTTGGGCGGAAATGAGAAAAACAAACGAATACGAATGTAATACGAAATGCAGGTGAAAAATGTCTATAAATGTTATATTTGCCCACTAATAAGACTAGTTTATGACACATTGAATCAAAATATTTCATTGACAATATTCCAATATTCCAAGTAATAAGTAATAACATGGCTATTTTTGGGAAAACGTGTGAAAAAGTGTGAAAGTGCCCTATATATTTTTTAACATTTGTTGGAGCTTTGTTAACAAAATCTATAAATCAAGGTACAAATTGTGTATACTATGCATACAATGTCAATATATACTGCAATATAATATTTGTCATATCAACTTCCCCAACATAGCCTGTAATTTCAACCAAAAATCAAACTATTGAAATTCCAGCTTGTAAGAAATTCCAGCTTAGCCCAAATTACTTTCTTCTGCATCAAAACTCCTTTATCAGCAAAATGGCAACACCAACCTGCACTTATCAAGTCTTATCAAGTATCTAGCTCCTTTTTCTGTCATCACTAGAGATTATTCTTGACATGCCTTCAAGAAGCTAAGTGTTAAAAACGCTCCATCTCCAGGGAATGTACTCGACTCCAAAATGTTCGCATGAAAATACAGTAACGTTAAAGACCCGATTAGGCAGCTTTTAGTTTCTTACAATCATAATGAAGATCCATTTCATACGAGACAAAATAAATCTTCCTCTTCCAGTATTTCCATCCATTAAAAACTTGAAAAAAATGACTAATTACAAATAAAGTGCTTCTCTCTTCAGGCTTCTGGGAAACAAAAACAAAACAATCCACCGGCTTCTTCACATTTTCTTCATTTCTCGAGAGGCCACTGATGGAAAAGCACCAATGGCCACAGAGATAACCCCAACCATTTCCTGTTTATTAGCCAATAGCAACATTCAGTGAGAACAATGGGCCGCTTTTCCTTTCTCTAGGAAACCCCAGGTTTGTTTTGGAAGCAATGGTGAAAGAACACTTCCTGTGAATGCCTGAGTTTCTCGTAAAGTTGGACTGGTTCCTAAAAGCTTTTAGATAAGCCACAGATCTGCACAAAAATTGTGCTGGTTAAACAGTCAGGTCAGTGTTGTCCACAAGTTACCGGCCAAACGCAAACAACAATGCTAACACGCTTTCCTGTTGTACATACTCAACGTGCCTTCTTACGTTACTGTGCCGGTTATAAAGTACTCGAGAGGGTGATAGAGTGTCTTTAACTATAAACAACAACAATAAACATGGTGAAAGGAGTGAAAGGAGTGTGTGCAGCTAGACTTGTTGCATACGCAAAAAAGAAACGACTACACAGTAGGTGGAGTGTGAGGCTGCTGAATCTCTGTCAGAGGAAAAACTGTCGTAGTATGTATGCGTTAGCTTAGACGGTCTGCCATGACAGTTGCTGCATTGCTCAGAATTCAGCTTATGCTTATGTCAGAAATTTTACAATGACATTTATAAATGAAAATGACACATGGAATCTATTTTGCTTAGTTCAAAGCATACACATTCGTAAAAATATGTAAGGTATGTTTCAAGTCGAAGTTTAAAATTGTTTCCTAGCTACCTAGTAGGGATGATAACCTAGCCGAAATATATCAGTATCATGATACCACGGTATTAATAAACCATTTTATGACACACAAGCTGATGGAGAAAAATAATAATAAAAAAAAATTATGATGAAATCTTTATATAAAAGTCTCTTTGCACATCCTTGTATACATAACAAAAATCTCAAATCTCCAAACTGTTCTTTCTTAGGAAAGGTATTTTTGAAAATGGGTTTTCTATAAAATCTTGTAAAGTGTCAGTATTTATCATGCTGTCGTTATATGCTGAAAGAGAGACGGGAAGAGTGACTTGTAGAGTGAAAAAAAAATGAAGTAGTGCAGCACTATGCAGCACTATGCAGCACTGCTTAGCCAAAAGTAGACAGTTGTCTGGTTTAGTTGTAGTCATCAATGCCATGTTCTTCTGAGTTTGAAAGCCATTGTGTATAATAAATTTAGGAACATGCTAGGAATGGCAGCAGAGGTAGCAATGTAACGTATTTACATCAGTAGCAGATTACACAGCCAAAGGGTTGTCAGTGCAGTCCAAATCCCCTATACAGAGAAACGGAGGTTGGTGTAGTATGCTTTAGGATGAGGCAAGTCCAGAGGGAGGGGATGGTGCAAATTTTAGGGAATCACAGCTGGACACAAAAGAACCACCGGAGTAAGGAATAATTTAACTGAGTAAAAAAAAAAAAAAAAAAAATGAAAGGGCAGATGGTAATAGACGGAAACATGTTTTAATTTGTATTTGGAAAAAGTCAACATTGAGCTAACTGTCCAATCATGTACTGTCACTAACTGTTAAACTGTCACACTGTAACAGCCCTACTGCTTAGAAACAGGCATGTTATTTTATATTCTAATGCAGTTCAGACACTATTTGTTTTTAAATCACCAAAAGCACAGTTTGAGAAATCTTCTGCCATGACTTTTTTTTTTTTTTTTTTACATGCACACTTGAGCAGAAGTAGAAAAACCATGGACCTGGCAACAAGGCACTGCAGTATCACTAGTCAGATATCCCCAGTGGCCTGCTGTTGGGACAATAAGAGTCAGCGTTTACCCAATACATTCAAGTGTAAGTGTGTGTGTGTGTGTGTGGTTTATACACTAATGCTCAGGTTTATACTAATGCTTATACTAATGCTCTCGTTCTAATACGTAATATACTGTATACTGTATTTATAGTAACAACTCATTCACAAGGATGCTTTACATAATTTTAACCTAATAATAAAAAACATATTTTAAAAACACAAATTAAAACAAAGAATTATTCATATGGTGATGTATCCCGTAAGTTTATTTAACATGTATGGAAGGAGTCTCCAGTGTCAGAACTTTGTAACAGTCAGGAACTTTTCCTGCCATGGGAGAGTCTTCGGAACAGATGACTTTGCACTTTCCAGTTTCTCAGTAACATGACAAGCTGCAGTTTTGTCTTATTAACTTCAAGAAAGAGTTTAAAAAAAAAAGAGGTCATTGAGGAAATGACTGCTTAAAGCTTCTATAAATGAAAGTTTTATAGACAGACATTCCATACCATTAAATATAACTATAAATGGATAAAAAGTATGACTTGCTGTTCTTTCATAAACAAAAAAGTTTAACTGTTGGCAAATTGCTGGAATAAAACACTGTGATATGCAAAAACTTTCCTCTAACAGCACACCATGACGTGATTTATTCCTTACATAACATTTTTGTTGATGTCTTCCTCTAACACTTCCAGTTTTAATACATGCACCATTATAAAGTGGGACATGAAGGTACTAATATATATATATATATATATATATATATATATATATATATATATATATATATATATATATATATATATATATATACATATATATATATATATATATATATATATATATATATATATATATACATATATACACACACACACACACACACACATACAAGATATGCAATATATTATAAACAAGCCTACTACAGACTACTGGAACTGTCTATTAAACCCACATTTGTTTATATATAAACTGATATCACTTTACTACTCTGAACAACCAGTTGGGCAACACACACATGACTAGACATGCACCTGTGTTCTTTTGCTAGCACAGGTGCAGGACAGGTGGAGTATTGTTTCTGCTGTGTTTACTTAACAACGAGTGCTTTTCTCAGAAGAACACCACACGCTCGAAGTCTGCCCTGCACAAAAATAGCCCAGTAATGCCGACGCAGACACTGTTTTTCGATGCGTCAGGGCCGAATGCTGATCTGCAAACAGACACTAAAGTTGCCAGACACCATCGATCATCTCTGGCTCTGGCTCTCTGTCTCTCTTTTAGGACCTCTATCTTTAATTCAGAGTGTAGCTCCTCATCTGTTCATCCAGAGTCAAGATCCGAGCAGCGATGACTCGTCTGTCTCATCAAGATCAGTGACAGTAAAGATGATTTAAAGAGAATATTCATAATCTGAGCATTTTGTTATGAACAGGGACACAGTTACACAATGTGAAGTAGAGACTCGGACCAAATTAGCAAACCTTCCACCAAGCGCCTATAACAAATATTAAATCAATTGCATTCAGTTTTATACAAATGATAAAACTGGATGGATGGATGGATGGATGGATAATAAAAAAGGATGGACAGATGGATGGACAGATGGATTGATGAATGACAAAACTGGATGGATGGATAGATGTTAAAAAAGGATGGACAGATGGATGGACAGATGGATTGATGAATGACAAAACGGGATGGATGGATAGATGGATGGATAAATGATAAAAGTGTATGGATGGATGGATGTATAAATAAATTACAAAACTAGATAGATGGATGGATGAGTGTATAAATGAATAAACTGGGTGGATAGATAAATGGATGCACAGATGGATACATGTTCTGATTTTTAAAAAAAAACTATTCTCTGTAACCACTGTCATACGTGCATTGCAGCTGTAGGCATATTTAGAGTAGCCCACAGATAACATGACCCACAAAAAAACATTTCGGTTAACCCTTTCTGTACTCTAGAGTCAGACTTGGTAAACAGTAAACATGTTTTTTGTGTATCCTGCCCTGGTCAAGGATACCAGGACTGATCCCTGGAGCCAGGACTGGGGTTAGTGTCCACCGGCAAGCACCTGGTGACCAGACCACCTAAATTATTAAGTTGGGCTCAACCCACAATAGGGATATGGAGCCTTGTTCTGGGCTCAACATCTGCAAGATAAAGGGTGGGGGTCAGGTGCAATGCTAGTTAGGCGGCAGGCGTGGACCATCTTAGAAGGACTAGACCTTTGAAATGGAAATGTGAGTTAGGGAACATGGAATTTTGCTGGCAGGGAAAGCATGAATGTGTGAGATGGAAAGGACACGACATAGTTGGCTTTACATCCATGCACAGTACAGGCTCTGATACCAAACCTCTTGAACTTTATCCTATTCTGGAGTTCCCACAGGAGATATGCCACAGGAGGGTGTGGGAATACTCACCACTCCCAGGCTGAGGACCTCGCAGTTGGAGTTTTTCCCAGTGGACAACAGGGTTGCCTCGATGAGGTTTCATGTCTCAGGGAGGAACACAGAGTGCTATTTGTGCGTATGCACCAAATAGCATTTCAGGGTATTCAGCCTTCTTGGAGAAAGTGGTGTTCAGGTTATCCAGATCACTGATTTCAGTGTTCATACTCAACAGATGAGCAAGGTAAGCAAGCGAGTGAATAAAATTTTTGTTGTGCAACAGGCACAACAAAAATAATGATAAGTGGTCATGAGTGCAATTTATAACACATACAACATAAAAATTACAATAAGTAGTAAATATCTCCAACTTCAAATCCCAAAATTGTCATGGAAAGCAATTGTCCTTAACCATCTCATTAACAAGATCCCACCCTTTTTGTTATGACAAGTTGTAAGCGAACAAGTAATACCATGACAGGAAAGAAAGTGTAATACCAATAACCTCTATCAAACAGTTCCTGTAGCTTGCACAGCATTGAGGAGAAATTTTAGATCATTCCTCCTTACAAAACTTCAGTTCATCAAGACTTCTGGGATTTCTTACATCTCAGTTGAGTTAAAGTCTGGATTCTGACTTGGCCATATGAAAACACCAATTTTGTACTTTGTAAATGTTTCTATTGTTGATTTACTTAGTTTTTCGCTCCTCTACATTCCAGGTTATGCATTGTTACCCTGATTTTCTCCTGTAAAAAGAAGCCTCAAACCATGGTGCTCCCTCCACCATGCTTCACAGCTGCAACTAAGTTTTGGTGTTAGTGCTGTGCCATCTTTCCTCCGAACCTGGCACTGTGCATTTCTACATTTCTACATTCTCGGGTTCACCTGTGGTGTTCTACCATTACCAAGACCAAAACCTCAGCAACCAACAGGCAGGAAAAAATAAACTGGCTACTAATAACTAACAACATTAACAGATCAAGGGTTACTGGAAGCAATAATTAAAAAAATGACTCTTAAAAAAAATCAGGACATAAAATTAAACCAACGTTCAGACTCATAAACAGACCTCAGCCTCTTTCAGCACAGCATGGCATGTCTGGCAAGCAAACATTCCCAATAAAATGCAACCACTTAATGTGGAAAATACTAAGAGATGCAGGTGGGAGAGATCATATTAATGTGACCAGTCTGCAGACGCAATTCAATCCTAGATGGAAATTATTTCTGCTGACTTGCAGAGATTTATTGACAGATTCATGCAACGATACAAAAGAATGGCCTGCCTGTTCTGTTTAATTAGTGCTCTCCAATAAATAATAAAACATAGTGATGGAGACACATTTAAATATTTACTAAGAGTATCATTTCTCTAATCAATATGAATAACATTTTTTAAAAATAACTATGTTCCAGAGACTAGCTTAAACAAAAGCATTCAAATTGACTGTTTATATATATATAAAACAAGGATGTGATTTGAGTTTTTGCTCTATGACCTATGAACACACACCTACCATCAGGAGGATGTGACGGGATTTTGCGTGTCTAATTACTGTGTATAAAACTGACACGAAGTCTCAAATATTATGCATTTCGTGTACTTTTAGTATGAAAGTGTTTTCAAACAGAGAAATTCAGTGCTATATATTGTATTATAAATACATTACAACAGTTGAAAAATTAAGTGTGGAATGTTGGATACTTTTTGACCTTTTGAACTCGGAGGTCACAGTCTGCTAGTCGTAAAAGTAGTAGCAAAAGGGGTGGAGCTATTAAGAGTGCTGAGGTTTAAATTTTCCAAAAAAAAAAACAAAAAAAAACAGCTCAGTGACAGACAATTGTGCTTAATCATAGATGTAACTGAAAAACAAAAGGTTTAAACTTTTAAAACTGGGTTTAAAAGCAGTGGTTGTTCCTGAGGAGGTTGTTTTGGTGGAGTTTGAGGACAGACAACTATTTGTCATTTCTGTTTACAAAATGTTAGTGTTTGATTTCAGATATTACTACTCTACAAAACATTAGGTAATATGTACTCAAGGACACAATCTACAGTATATAGTGCATAGTATGCAATTTGAGGCACAGATTATATTTCAGAAAAACAAACTTTTCCATGAAGGGAAAGTCTGTCTTTTATATCCTGCGTCCTTTCCCCTTCAGTGAACTGGCTTTTCCACTGGGTGAATTTTATTCTCCTTTGGCCTGTCTGTTAGTTTATCTGAAAACGCATACAAGTGTAGTTTTCGGGTGTCAGCCATTTGTGGAGATTCAAAAATCATAAATGCTACACCTAAACCATAGTTGTTGTAACTTGAGTCTCTACTGAGACTTTTCTAGACTTGAATCTCTTAAGAAGTGCAGGTTCATCATCTAATCCTTCTAGTATAATTTTTTTTTCCTTTTATGTAACATCCAGGTTTTGTGGCAATGAGAAGAATTGTATTGCCATGCACACTTTCCTTTCAAACACCTCGAGTGCTGCTGCAAACCAGCTTGACACATCTATTGTTTTTGCCTCAGCAGGAGAGCATTAAATCCCTGCACACAATGTCACCGTGCAGCTCTTTCCTGTGAGCCTCCATTCTCTAGTTTCCTGCAGAAATATCTTCACTCATGACTGTGTCCTTGCTTTTTTACCTCACCTTGGAAATCCCCTTTACTTTCCTCCTTATAGCTCTCCTCCAGACTTCTCCTAACTACTATGCAACTTCCTGAGACCACTCTAAATGTTTATAACAGTTATAAGGGGATGGCACAGAAAGGCAAAAAACAAGCAGGGTTTTTTGGTTGCCAGGTAGTAAGTGACAATGCAATATGTAAATAATAAAATGCTTGGGGTGTGCTGTTATTGGAAAATTTTATATACATACACACATATATATATATATATATATATATATATATATATATATATATATATATATATATATATATTTATATATATATATATATAAAAATGTATGTATACATCTACATATATACACACACACAAAGACACTGGAGACTCCTTCCTAACAATTCAGCGAGTATTCGGCAAGTGATACACTGATCTAAATTGTGAACTACTGTAAGTTTGCTGGCCACACCAGATAGACACCCAACAAGGTAACCTACAGATGTTTTTCAAGCCGCCAAACAATAGTTTCTGGACATAAACTATCACAGATAAGACACAACATAATCTGTAATCATTTTGCAAAACATGCCATTTCTCTAGCTTTGTTCCGCCCAAAATCAATTATTGTCTTTGTTCCGCTAAAAATCAATTAACCAATCAGATTGCACAATGAACATACGATATCCAGGCATTACTGAACTCAAGACGATCAGGCTAAAATGTTAGAACAACACGACAATGTAACATAACATGTAGTAACACAACAATGTTACTACATGTTGAAACAACAGCGGTGTGTCCCAAGATGACTGTGATGGCAAATTGTGTACTTTTTTATGTGAAAATTAAGGTACTGTCTCCTACCTCATCTCAAGGAGACACAGATTCCAATTCAGCTCTTGACTAATGCCACTGTCCCCTCAGGCAAAGCATTTAACACCACCATGCTCCAAATGCGCCGTCCCTGTTTAAGAATGGCTCTGGGCAAAACCTTCAGTTAAATGCAAACCAAGATGCAATTAACTTCTACAGACGCAAACACAAAGGACTACACTGTACAGCCGCCAGGGTAACATGAGTCACCTGATAATCCACTCTCTTCACACAGAAGTAGGAACAATGGCTCATCTTATACAAGGCTGAACAGATTTGGATCAAAAGTCACAATTTAACCAGTTTTATGTCCCACAAAACCAGAGCCACAGTATTTTTAAGAGAAGTCAGGGCTTAATGGTTAAGGCATTGTGCTAGTGATTGAAAGGTCGTGAGTTTAAATCCCAGCATTGCCAAGCTTCCACTGTTTGACCCTTGAGCAAGACTTTTAACCTCAACTGCTCTTATAACCAATAATTTCATGTCATGTTTCACCTCCCCCTCCTGCACTCCCAGCTATCAGAGAGTAAAAACCATCGAGTTAAAAGATAGAGTAATTGCACTAGTCACATGATTGCGTTCTTTCATGGAAAGCCTGCGCCATTACCAAAACGAGGCTCATCTGCATTTGTGAAGTGCTCGACAGTGCACCGGATCACAACGACAGACACGTGCCACACTATAAACATAAAAAAGCAATCTTCATTAACTTTCAAACGAGATCAGCCCCATGCTTCTGTGATCTATGCTGCCCGAGAAAGAGGCTGCGGAATTTGGGCATTTTAGCCGACTTTGGAGCTTTATTACCAGTTAAAAATGACTGAGGTGCTAAAAATGAGGTGCTGCCATGGAGCTCATTGTTTTAATCAATCATTTATTCAATTGACCTTGCTGCACTCCTCATGGAGCAATACTCAGCAGTAGCTACCACTACTAGTGCTACTTTGAAATCTTTTAAAATGTATATATAGTCAAACAGAACAAAAAATATACATATACAGTTTTTACGTGGTGTGTACACTGCTAGCTACTCATTGTTTCCCGTTTTAGAATCCGTATTGGTAACTCCATGATGGAACAAACATGTTAAACAGACAACTGTGAAAGCCCACTCACTCACTCACTCACTCTCTAACTCTATAGTGAAAACACCTTCAATAATGAGCGAGCCAGGAAATAGGGCAGCACGACTGACTGCAGGCTAGAGCCTTAATCCAGTGATTGAGGCTTTGTATCTTGTGTGTCAGTTGCCTATAGACTACATCACCACAGAACCAACCAGACTTATGTTTTACTGTCAGTCATAAAAACACGTCACGGTTTTCCGGACTACCAGATCCCTGCGCTTTTCACGCTATGAAATCAGACTCGCTGACTGGCTGTAGTGTGATCTTTATTCTTTACATCACTACCTAATACGGCAGACAGAAACTGATCTAAATACCAAACAGCAGAAAGCCATCAGGCAACTGGACAGTACACCGTTTTATTATTTAAATTTGCATGGCAGTTTTGCTAACGGTCCACGCTGACAAAATGACATTTGCTCATTAGCCTGATGTCTGTAATTTCACATGAAAAATATGCCCTGTACCTCAAAGAACAGAAAAATCTATATACACTTCAGATGATCTCATTCTTCCAGCAGAATCATTCAGATCTATGTCTGACTTTTGGACCACCCACTTTTTACAAATCAATTAAATCACCACCTGCCCAAATATGCAGTTTCACCAGGAAATACATCACATCACATTTTAATTTTCCTTTCACGTTGTCTTTAAAACCTGGCCAGTTTAAGGTAAAGCTTTCACGGTCAAGATTAGCATAGCTATGGTGTTTCATTACAACAGTTAAACACCTCTGTGTACTTGCAGCTAAAGTTTGTAAGAAGCTGAAATCCCCATTGCAAGCTTGCATTCTCTCTGAAATTTTAGTTTATCTGTCAAATATGAATGCTCCAATCACAGGCGTTGTTGCTTAGCATGTTTGTCTGGGGAGTTCGCCAAGCTGCCATGTATGCAACACCTCCACATGACATCTGGGGTTGTTAGATTTCTCTGCAATTATGTCAGATTGTTTGCCAAATACCACAAAAATATTGTCTCCCATGAAATATGCTTAAGCCTTAATAAAATACTTATACTTATGCTATTACTTCAACCAGTGCAATTTAACCTACAAAATCTACAAAGGCAATTATTATTTAATGCAAAAATAAATAAATAATACAATAAAATGCTTGTCGCAGGTAGTTAATTAAAAAAAACACTCTTTTCGTCCGTGTTGTGCTGATTTCGAGATTTTATATCCAGGAACGCAAGAGTACTGACAATATTGTGTGCGTGTGTGTGTCTGTGTGTGTGTGTGTGTTAAAAAGCACTAAACATAGCAGATTATCGACATGCCTATTACATGCTCTCATGTTTTGTGGTCATCCTCCTGACGAGCATTACTCAGTCCAATCTACGGCTCGTCAGACTTCTTGAGACAAACCCCCAAACCACGGCTGGACATGGATCCATTTACTCACTCTGTGTGTGTGTGTGTGTGTGAATCATATTTCTAGTGAACTAAACCCACCCTGAGGACATATCAGGGACCTGGTTGCAGTTCTGGGTTGCAAATATAGATCAGTGTTTTCACACAGCCATAGTCTAGGTATGAAACATGGCAGTGAAAGAAGAAGGAAAAAAAAAAAGTAATAAGTGTTGTCAAGCATGTCAAAGTAAGTGTTTAAATGAACACAGATCAACTACAATCTATTTTTCCTTATAAATTGTGACTTTTATATACACTGTGACTTTGTGGGTTTTTTTGCTCGTTTTTTTTGCTAAGGATGCAATAAATTCTATCCTGAATGTTATTTGTAATGCGTTTTGTAGGGAATGGCTGAATGCACGGAGAAACCTGTAAAGCACTGCAATGCAGTGGACAGACCTGGAGTGAGAGAGAGGAGCGAAAAAAAAAGAGAGATAGGATGAAACTAGATCATGAAACTGTGCTACAACAAGCTGCTGTAGTGTTCGACATGCCGATTTTTAACTGATGTTGCCTGTTGGAAGTCCACTGTGAAGATGAATTAGATATAGTAGTCATTTATACAGTTTATATTTTATGTTTATATGATTGTAGTTCACCAAATACTCAAAAGTGACAGCTAACCGTAAACAGTGATTTGTTACAGCTCTGCAGGATAATACAGAACACAAGCAACCCTGTAAATATATAAAGAATAAAACACAATGGGGAGTGCAGCTACAGGAAAATGATCAACGACTGGCTGGTGTGATGAGGCCTGACATCAAGTGCAATTATTGTTAACACCCCAAAGCTGATTATGTTCCAACAACAGCATCTCTCGTACTGTTATATTCCACTTACACCACAGCAATTTGTCAATTTTTTAATGAATTAAATAATGACGTGTTTATCCATACTTTTTCTCCATTTATAGTTACATTTTCCATTTGTTATCGAACATCAGTGAAACATATTCCTGTTAATACTTATGTTACAGTAGTTAAAACTCTCCTGAAGTTAATAAGACAAAAAAAAAACGCAGCTTATATTGGCACTGAGAAACCTCAAAGCGTCCTGAAGACTTTCCCATGGCGGAAAATGTCACAGTTACAGCTTCAGACTGCTACAAAGCACTGACACTGGAGACTCCTTCCAAAAAATGCTAAATAAACATCTCCTCAAGGGAAACTTTACCAAGTCCCTGTGTAAACTGTTACCACTTAAAATATAATGTACAAGAAGGAGTGAATAAATATAAACCTTGCAACTGGAATTACTTTAATCAACACCTTCTTTCCGATCAGATTCGAACATTCAGCAGAGCTGTGGTATAAACTGAAACACTGCATTTAATGTCAGGCTGACTGACAAATTCGCTCAAAAACTTAAACCAGAGCAACTATTTATTCTGAGTCTGTGCATCATTAACCCTGAGAACATGATCCTGTACCCAATACTGACATAAAAGATCAGTCACTGCACTGGAGGCATGCAGGCCCCATTTTGAGGCATTAAATGTCTCAAAAACCCAGCTGTATTGATCAGCTTCAACACCCAGTACAGATAGTCAAGGTTGCACAAGGTTAAAGTGTGTGTGTGTGTGTGTGTGAGAGTGCGTGTGTGACTTACAGGACAAATTCAGGACTGGTTAATAACCAACTCTTCTCTTTTAAAGGTTCATAGTTTAATCCTTTGTACTTAATGAACACTGTGTCTTGATGTTTTGATGTTGAGCCATTTCCCAAAAGCACCAAAGCAGGAAAAAAAAAAACCTTGTTAAATGGCAAAGCGAGTATCATACTCATCAACACTCACTCTACCAGCGAAGATGATCTTAATTATAGGATGCTTATAATGACTGAGGACTTTGCCTCTTCCAGTTTCTCAGTAACACGACTGCATATTGTTTGATGAGATGAGATGACTTTATACCTGCTATAACATACAGTAAGTGATAATAGTAACTAACGTAAGGACAGTACATAAGTAACTATAACTGGATTAAAAAGTATGACTTGTCATTCTTAAATTGATTTTAAAAAATGTAATCGATGACCAATTGCTTTGGTGTATGATGTTTTTGGAATTTAATATACTTGATGATTTTTTTTATAACAACGTGCCCCCAAATGTTTTATTTCTTGCATATCGTAAACTTCTAACTTTACTTCTGTTTGGTAGCAGCCCAAAAGCCTTCCTTCTTCCTAAAGCTGCCATGAGCCAAAGCCATGCGAATCTGAAACAAGAACATGTATATTAGATTAAAGGTCGCTTGTAACCCAGTGACATCACAGTTCAAACTTTTCTGCTTGAAGCAGTAGGGAAAAGGTGATTTCGCTCAATCCCTGGTTAATAACCCTAACACATCTGTAAACAAATACAAATCTACGATCCATTGCCGCAAACTTCATGCTCATGCATTTATACTGTGCAACATTAAAACTACCATCAGACTCAGCCATGATTTGTAGACACACATACATCTAACCTAAAGACCAATGTCTGGATTGTTTAACACGCTTGAACAGAGAGAAATGCTGCCAAATCCTGATACACATTTATACGCTAATAAATGAAGTAATAATAGTATGCAAGAAATACATGAGTCATACAGCACTAATGCAGAGCCATGTGAAAATGTGCACCACACTTTGAGGTTGTATCTCACGTGTTGGTCTGTACCACATAAAACAAGCAAGCCTACATGTCTGCCTTTCCTTTTCACGCAAAAAAACGACTTCTCCAGATGTGAGGCAGGCAGCCGACTCGCTCCTCCACCCTATAAAAAGAGAGTCCTGAGAGTGTGTAACTGTGGATGACGGAAAGCTACTCAGGAAGGACTGGATGACAAGAGCGCAGTCTTTTATTCACTGCTGTGGCTGTTTAATTTGCTGTAAAGAGATAATAAGGTTTCCTCCATTAAAAGCCTGGTTTGGTCTAACTTTACTCGTCTTACAGTGCAGAAAAGTCAAACGAAAACCGCCGGATCTTTTAAAAGTAGTCACCGATTTCCAACACACATTGCTTGAGAAACACATTATAGCTCATTATAAAAGGAAAGCAGGGTTTCCAGACTCCATTAAACATCCTTATCTGACACTGCATTTGTTTAATAAGAAAGAAGAAGAAGAAGAAGAAGAAAAAAAAAAGAAAACTTACAGCATTGCCAGGAAGAGATTCTAAAATTACAAACACACACAAATTTAGCTCCCATTCAGATGACTTGCTAATCTTAATGGCAATATTAACTGTTGTTGTAATATTATAAATATTGGAATTTTTCCAAACTTGAAGCATATACGTTGATATCAAGAATGAGCAAGCAAGCACAAGAATAACAAAGGAAGCACACTAATTCCACAATATAACACAAGAAGGGTCAAGGATTAAATAAATAAGGAATAACACATGACGGGCTGTTCGGCGATAGTAAAAATAATCCACCCTGAGTGGATTATTTTTACTATAACAGCATGCTCTAAAGTGTTCCTCTCATACCACAGCTATTTGCCAATGATTAATTTTCAGTTAGTTTATAGTTACATTAGTTTTGTTATCCCTTTAATTGTGCTATCCCTTTTGTTATAGCACCTATAAAGCGTCGTTCTCTCTGCAGCCTCTCTTTCATTCGTTCTTGAAGTTAATAATACAAAAAAAAGCATCTTGTCATGTTACCAAGAAACCAAAAAGCATGAAATCCTATCCTGAAGACTTTAACATGGTGGAAAACTAACAGCAAGCGTTGTAACAGTTAATATTAATATTAAATAAATAATTTATATTGCAGCCAGAACCACTGTCAGAGGCGTGCAGTTATAGAAAATTAATCCACGCCTTCTTATTCAAGAATAGAAATGGCATACGAAATTAAATAAATACACTATTCAAATATTAAAACTGTATTCCTCTGACTTTCTGTGTGTCTGTATGAAAATCAAACATGTTGCTGCTGTCGTCAGGGGGCGTGGCATTAAGCGCAGTCGTTGCCAGGAGGCGTGGCCACGTCTGGGCGATTCTATTAACGGCGATTCATATGAATCAAATCGTGCCAGGGTTGCCAGATTGTTCCAGTATTGTATTTATATAATATGCATCAACATTACACTCACACATTAAATGATAGGCTTTTTTAACTACACAGTATATAGTTGTTTGTAACTGCTGTGGTTCTAGTATCAAGCAGAATTTAGACTGCTTTTATATCGTATATTTTAGCTCTGAAGGATCGTTTGAAGAGAAATAATGAAAGTCGTGCAATCTGGCAACCCAGAACAGAGCGCCAATCTGGAGTGACTTTGGGTTTGATCGTAAAGCGATTTTATCCTCATTGATTAGGTGACTGGTTTCATGCAGGAGACTGGGGTAACTAGATTGGGGTGGGAAAGATCTCCAAAATGGTCCAAAGTGAGAGAATTTGGGGAAAACTGGACAGAACCGGTGGGTTGTGGACAGTGTGTGCCTGGGAATAAGCGGGGGAGGGGAACATTCATACATTCAAATCAGAGTCAGTCATGGAAGAAACACTGATTTCCCACAAAAATGTACATTTTAAACCTTTAAAATAAGCGATTTCTAATTTCTAACATGACCTTTTAACTCCACATTTACACTCCTGCATCTGTGTAGATAGCTTTACATGAAGCTAAGCATCTTTGCACTATTCAATTTAAACTCCTCTCACACACCATGTGAGAAATCCTTTTTAACAAGATGATCTGTACTACCTGCTGTTTTACACATTTGGTGTCTATACGCATCTTTCATCTTTTAATTTCTGACCTAAAACGACACGAATTATAATATTCACAGCAAAATATATATCCACATATTCCACTACATGAATGCAAAAAAAAGAAAAACAAAGGATTATAACCAAACATAAAGCTGTGACAGACTCACTGCAAACGTTCAACTGTTTATTAGGTTACACAACTTATTAGCCTACATATTTAGCCACAATATTACACAATAATATAAAAATATTTCCTATACTAACATATTTAGTATGCGTTTCGATATTGTTAGCTAACAAGCTAGCGAAACATTACATTATTGGATGCTACGGCGATGACAGATAAGCAGAATCATAAAACAGCTTTTAACTAACTTATTAAAATATAAACAAAAGGGAAAAAACAAAATATATGCTATTAAAAAAAGAAAAAAATGAAAATTTGTACATTTAGGGAAATAAGTTGCTTAATAACTCGGTTATTTTGTTTGGTGGTGGTTTTAAAGAGTAGCTGACAGCAGGTTAGCAAACCTAGCTAGCTTTGTTGTTGGGATTAGCCCACGCGCAGGGGGAATCCTCTCTCCACACTAACGCAGCTCACTTACTGCCATTACTGACATGCAGCTAACTTTTTTCTGGAAAACAAACAAACAAACAACTGTGATTGCACTCACCTTTGGCGTCGCTATCCTCTCGCAGAGCTTCCGTTACTGCTTTCCAGATATTGCATCCTAAAAGACAGAGCACAATCACGGCGGATCTGCCGAGATCCAAACACCGCATTATTAAAACTTGCAGAAAAGAGAAATCTTCCTAAAAAAAGATGTCAGTTTCTATTGCAGTAAACATCCGTTCAGGCTGCTGCTCTCTTCCATAATTTAGGATGTTTTGATCCCTGGGTCAGACGTTGCAGATCATCCTGAAAAATCACCCAACATCCTCTGTTGATGCCGCCCGAGAACTCCTGGTTAAAAAAAAATAGATTCAAGGGAGTGTAAGAGCGCCACCAGTTTAACCCTTTCTTTCCTCTGTCTTTCCCTGCCTGTAGTCCTCTTTCAGGAAGGATAGCAGGCACTCTCCTTGGTCGTAAGGTTTACATATGCCTTGCAGAATCTGCAAAATGTTAATTTTTTTTTTTCTCCAAAAAATAAGAGGGATCATAAAAATTGCATTTTGTTTTTTATTTAGTGCTGCCCTGAATAAGCTATTTCACATAAAACATGTTTACATATAGTCCACAACACAATAATAATAACTGATTTGACACAAATGAACCAGTTCAAAAGTTTCCACACGCTTGATTCTTAATACTGTGTGTTACCTGGATGATCACCGACTGTTATGTTTTGTGAGTCCCTGAGCGGTTAAACTGACCACTGTCCTTCAGAAAAATCCTCCAGGTCCTGCACGTTCTTTGCTTTTCCAGCATCTTCTGCATCTTTGACCTCTTTCCAACACGGCTATATGATGTTGAGATCCATCTTTTCACACTGAGGACAACTGAGGGACTCGCACACAACTATTACAAAAGGTGCAAACATGAAGGCAGCACGATACATTAAGAGCCAGGGGGGTGTAAACTTTTGAACAGGATGATGGGTGTAAATTGTTATTATTTTGTTTAAAGATCTTTTTTTATTATTATTTAGTACTGCCCTTCAGAAGCTACATAAGATATTTACATGTTTCCCAGAAGACAAAATAATAACAATTTACACCGATCAAAAGTTTACACCCCCCGGCTCTTAATGTAGTGTGATGCCTTCTTGAGCATCCGTTATTCCTGCCCTTCACCAGTAATGCATATCTCTTCACATACTGGAAAAACGTTGCCAGTGTTTATTCTAGTTTTACTAGTTTAGTCTGTTTAGTCTGTGTATTTTTGTTCACAGTAAAAGTATCTGGCTGCACTGGGCGCTTACTGAATTCCACCATGTTTTTTCTTTTCTAACAGACTCAAAGGAGTTAAGCAGCATTGGGTGTGTCTCTAAAAAGAATGAAAAGAGGCATGTGGAAACACAGACAAGCAGTCTGGCCCACACTGCAGTTTTCCAAACAGGTTTTCTCAGCCACATAATACACTTGTGCTGATGAAAATGCTTAAATAATTATTGTTTAGCATGGTTTACAGTTTTTCAGGTTATCTGTACTGGTAAGCAATTAAAAGAAAAACAACTAATACACCTTTAAACTTAAAACTGTATTTATAAGTTGTATATATATTAGCAGCCTATCATTTTGCTTTTTACCTAGAAATAGAAAGTACAAGGCTGCCACCTTGTGTCCATGATTGAGCAAAAAACATTTTCTTTTTTTATTTGCCAAATGATTCTGTCTTCAGTATCTGATATTAAAGAAACATAGTTATAACACAAATGTGTATTTATTTCTATCTATTTCTATTCTATTTCTATCTTTCTATCCCAGTTTCTGGGTGACATTTTGCTCTGGTAGATCATTTTGTCAAGCATCAATCATTTCACATATCAACTGGTTTCACCTACAACATCAGAAGCACTTTATTTGCACACATAATAAGGACTTTTGTCCAAAAAGTTCTGTTTCTCTGTAAACTTTGTGTAATATGCTGAATTATACTACATATATATGTATATATATATATATATATATATATATATATATATATATATATATATATATATATATACACTACATATAATTATATTATACAACAGCACATGACCTGCCACCTAGATGAATAGTCTATTTTTATTTTTATATTTTAATATTTTTTATATATATATATATGGTATATGGTATGTGCATTGGTATTTATTTATTTATTTATTTATTTATTTATTTATTTATTTATTGTCTGCTGCTGTGACAAAATTTATCCCGTGGGGTTAATAAAGTGATATTCTAATCTATCATTTTTTTCTGAAGTACACTGCAGTTACTCCATGGATTAATGCATTAGCTACTTGCCTCACTCCAAACCCTGTTCTGTATTCACCGTAAAATCTATGCATAATGGTAGTATCCTCAGAAATGAATGTTTGCAGGGAGTAATGAAGAAAGGAAAGACTCCCTCAGTAAAAGAATGGCTGAAAGTAAACAGATATGTGTCAGTAACAGGATTGGAGAATTCCACCTCTCCTCTTTCCCAGTCCAGCCGAACCCTGATCCTCCGTAGACTCTCTTTAAGATGGAGCTTAAAGGTTGCTGCTGTTGAAAACCGTGCCAGATATTCACCATGAGAAGCCTTGACACTCCAGGTTTCAATATCCAAGTCAGTTTTTCCGGTCCTTGGGATAAATGCAGTTGTCACACCGACTTCCCAATCAGGCACGTCTGTGACCTCAATGTCCCAGCCATGGATGCCTGAGGTAAATGCTTCAGAGCCTACGACGCAGTAAAACTGATCGAATCTTTCTGGATTATTAGGGAGGTGTTGTGTTCCATGACTGCGCTGGACACTGGTCAGGTCATCTGAAAGGCTGAGTTCAGGGTGGGCTGTGTTTGGGTCCAAAATCACAGAGGCTGCAGAGAGAAAAGAGACAGAACGAAGCTCCAAGAACACCTGCAAAATACTTTTTTAGGTAGCTATTTTTAGAAAAATAATTCTCTAATTTCGTGTTAGAAACTCACTGTACTGAACAATCTCCTGCATCTTCTCCCATACTCTGAACCTCAGGTTCCCCAGGTGCTTTGCTTCATCAATCAGCACTCCTGAAAACATCTGTGGCTCCTGCAAGGAGCACTGAGCTCTGCTATAAGTAGCAAAGCATTCAGGAGTCAGTGGGGTTATGGGTTCTTCAAAGGATGATTTCACAACTTGGAAATTCAATTCATAGGAAAGAAACTAAAGAAAGATGACTTACCCTTTTGCTACTGCTCTTAAGGTCTATGAAATAATCCAGACATACCAGTCAAAAAAATTTGGACAAAGAAGCAGTTTCTTCATTGTTACTATTATCATGAATACATTATAATGAATTATAGTATTAAGGATTATAATGAATACATTAAAACCATGAAATAAGGCATTTGAAATTATGCGAGTAAAGACGTTTTAAACAAACATATGAAGATTTGAGATTCTGGTTTCTGATTTGTCTCACATGTTTAGTTTTAGGTGCATAAGTGCATCCATTTCCTACCTGCATAAATGAGATATTCTCACATCCCATTTCCTCTTTCACCATATTGAGAATATAGGAAAAATATGCTATCAATATGTTTATCTCTTCAATCTTCTGTTTACTCATCAGACTCTTCTGCTCCTCTTCCTGTCTCAGAGCAGCTAATCTGGATGCTTCTTCATCTTGAAGAAACTGGTGAAGCTTCTCAAACTCCTTCTTTATCTGCTGCTCTGTTTTCTTGGTCTGATACTAAAATGAACAGAACTTACATTAAGTACTATACATTACTTTTAAAGAACATTACATGGGTCTTGAGAAAGGCTTCCTCTCACCTTAATATATTTTGCAGTTTGATCATAATTTGATTTGACCTTCTTAAGGACCTGACACTTGTCCTGTAAGTGTCTGAGTGCAGTTTTAAGATCCTTCTGGAATAAATAAACATTGTAAACGTTTTACAATGAAAAGTTTTTACAATTCATTTATCTCAGTTTCATGAAAATGTACATTTTCTTTTTTACTTTTGGCAATTGTTCTAATCTAATCACAAATTAGTCAACAAATGTCAACAACCAACAAATTAAGGTACAGAAATTGCATTACATAAAGCTTATATATGGCTGAATTCATAATTGGATAAGTTTGAAAGTTGAAAGTTTGAAAGTTGCATCAATATATTTATGTAGGGAAAGTTATGTGTATTCAGAATCGCCTTATGCACATCCTGAAATTATACTGTGTGGCACGTAAGTTATTTTATTGCACTTTTAATTCGCTTTGTTTGAGTTGGCAAATTAATAAAATAATGGAAATGTTTTTGTTAATTGCTCTATTATGAAGTCATCAGTACTATTACTACTGGTTGCCAGTCAGTGGGTGGTGCAACTAGCATTCCACTTTTGACAATAAATCAGTTTTCTTGGTCCTAAAATTAAACATTCTGTAGGGAGAGCATCTATATATAAAATTCACCAGTGTTTATATGCATTATATCATATGAGATGAAAGAGAAGCAGTGTGTTCTTTGCCATCGTGGCCATCTATCTGAGGTGAAAGCGCAAGCACCGGACTGTCTGGGGCCACGAAACAATTCGGACTTGCAGGCAGCATGGAACATGTGTAATCTACTGTTGTCACTGCCACTGGTAGTCGCTGCACCAAGTCGCTCCAAATTTGCATAAAGTTAAACATTTCTCAAATTTGTCGCATCACTGGTCATGCTCACATCTAGTCACCAGTGGCTGCTGTCGCTCATGTCGCTGGAAGTCGCCAGCTCTCACTGAAAATGAATGGTCTCCGGTCGCTTTGTTGCTGTGAGTCACTGCATGTGTGAATGTAGCTTTATAGTTATTGACCTATTTGATGTCAAATAGTGGTGGAGACAGATTTAATTTCATAAGAGGCAAACAAAACAAACAAAGTCAAAACAAGATTAATAAAATGAGCAAAACAAGAACTAGAAGAACACGGCATGAAACGCCCAACAGGTTTCATACAACAGAAGCTTAGCAACTAAACACAGAAAACTGAACTTAAATAGGGACGCTAATCAATGGGAAAGCACAAAACAGGTGAGAGTGATCAAGAAGGTATGTGACAGAACCATGTGATTTGCTGTAGTCTGGGAAGGCTGATGGGAAAATTGAATGGGTTAAATCCAAACTATTAAAAATTAAAAAACAAGAAGCCTATAAACAATGTCAACATAATATGTTCTGTACAAAAAAAAAAAAGTTTTTATGGAATTGAAAGGAATGATACTATCATTGTTTACAGGGTTGCTGGAGGACTAGTAGTTAGGCCACAGCGTTCTCACCAAAAAAACAAACAAACAAGAAAGATTTCATCACAACATATTGTTGTTACTACTGCTCCTCGCTCAAGCCAATATTGTGCAAGAAAACTGGACTTAAGTCCAAGGTCAGAATTGCCTGGAACTGACCCATGTGCGTAACTCCAGCACAACTCTCTTGAGCATGTAGTTACACTTGAGGCCTGAATATCGATTTCGGTAATAAATCACTACGTGAATACATCCATTACAGACCATTTAGATCTTAGTAATATAAATGACATTTTTGTAATCGCTTTCATTTGTCTCACCTTATGGTCATGTGCCGCAATATCTATAGTGCAACATTTATGATTTTCATGTGTTTCTGATGTGCGACATGCCGCACACAGCAGCTGTTCATCTTCTAGGCAGAAGAGGTTGAATTTTTCATCGTGTAGACCGCAGAGTGATGTAGAACATGCTGAAACTTTCTCATTCCTCCTTCGCTGTAGCACAACCTCACACAAATCTCTCGATACATAATCACATGGAGAAGCCACATCGGTTTGCTCTCTGCAAACAGGACATTCCAGAGACCCCATACACTTCCAGTACTGATCGAAACAGACTTTGCAGATACTGTGACTACATGACAGGAGAACTGGATCCTTGAAGACGTTGTGGCACATGGGACAGGATAATTCCTCAGCAGAGAAAGGAAGCTGAGAATCCATTTGCGTATTTGTTGCGTATTGCGTATTTGTTCTTATTATATGCTAGTCTGGAAATCAAGGCTATGCTGGGTGCCCCTTGGACAGCTGACTTGTTTCGGTCGTTAAAGTGAGCAGCCCATCTGCTAATGTGATCCTTCAAATGTTCAGAGTTTATTTTCAGGTCAGTGAGGGCGTGTCAGTCTGAATGTATCATTTGCAAAACATCACGTAGCACACAGTGGCTCCACATGAAGTAAAGTAAAGCATGTTTAATGTAAATCAGATGACAATTTACATTCTTGATGCAGTTGATTTTATACGTTTATAATCCTTCGCTCTCATGTGCCGTACACAGACTCCTAACTGCACCCTAAAGTTTTGAATTTAGTGGTTCTGTCTAAAGCCAGATCGCTAACCGAGCTAGATTGCCAGAATGTACCATGAGCTTTTAAATAAGGCTTTATATATGCCACTAAGAATAATGTCACAGTAATTGCACTATATTATTAACAAAATAATTTTGCAAAAGTTAAAACAATTTTGAATGCATGTCACTGAACTGATGCTGCAGATTCACCTGCACAGTTCACTGGTTGTGGTGGATTAAAAGTCTTCCCCTTGAAACCACTGAGGGCAAACATAGTTACTAAATGAGACATCCTTGCTCACTGAAGCATCAATTTAAAGCAAATTTAAAGGGAAACTGATCTGCTTGTACAGAACAGTACTTAGGCCCTCAATGTTTACCCATCGTTTATTTATTCGAGATTTATATCTGTTCATTTATATCTGTGGTTCTTGTTATTGTTTGAGAACTGTTATGTCCTAAAAGATGGTGGTCTTCCAATGATTTTTGGGTCATGGGTCTTGAAGGATGTAGGACTGAGGAATCAAGAGATCACATTGGTTAAATCCATCTCGAGTCATCAAAAATGTTAAATTTACATTTGAATCTATTCATCAGTTACTAAATTTGAACAACATCCTGAAAGTCTAATTCGAAAATCAAAGCAAGGTGTGTTGATTTGATTTGTTGAAATGCACTGCCCAAGTATAACGTACGTGTGGGAAATACTGCATTGTACTGGTCCATACAAAACTACTAGAGAGCCAAGAGCTGCCTCTAGTGGAAAATTTTCAACAAGCTAAATGTGAGTCACTGAGTAAGTACGTGAGTGAGTTACAAGCCGGTTCACTGAGGTGCTTTGCATTTGAAAAAAGCCAGTATTTGAGACAGCATTTAGTGTTATTAATATCTGCTACTGAAAAGTGGGAAAATGCAGAAGACCTCTTTCCAACTGTGTGTTCACCTGTTACACTTAATGGAAATATCATTTGAAAACTTCCAAGTATGAAGTAATCAACTAGGGGAAAACCAGGGTGAAAACCGAAAGAAAACATCCCCTGAGCTATGTAATGAGTAAGCACACAGTTTGAGTATAACTAATGGCAAAGCTAAAGATATAGAAGATATACAGAACTTGTAAAAGTATTAAAGTGCATTTCCGAATAAAACGTCATGTATTATGTCCCGGATTTAATGATGTCATACTCCATTGCGTTCCCCCTTATCTGTGGAAGATACAGAAAGCAAAACAAAACTGTATCATCATGTGTATTTCCATTGTCCATAATGTCCACAGCAGCATGAGTCATTGCTAGTACAACCTGCAGAAACATTAAGAGCATTAAGGGAGCTTTCTCAGCACCACAAAAGGCTGGAGAGGCATAATCTTCAGAGGAGACAGACTGCACATGCTGTGGAAGAATGGAAAGACCTTCTCAGTGAAATGGTGAGAGAACATGTGGATAACGGCATCACTGGCAGGATCTAAGAACCACACCTCCCCTAAATCCATGTCCAGACGAATTCTGACCACCTGGGGTTTGGCAGCCAAAGTGAGAGGAGTATATGTTTCTGAAGGAGACCTAGCACACAGCTTTTGGTCATCATACCCAATACCCCAAGCACCGCTGGGAAAAACATTGGGTTCTTTTCTCTGAACCGACTCCGTGGTCACACCGAGCATCCAGAAGGTGCTGTTTCCCACCTCAACATCCCAACAGTGCAGCCCTGAAGAGAAGCCCTCTGAGCCCAGGACACACAAACTCCTAAACCGCTCAGGAGTGTCCAAAACTGGAGGTCTCAGCACGTCATTCTGGTCTTCATGGTCATCATCACTGTCTCTTACGCTGGTCAGATCCGGGGACAGGATGAGCTGCGAGTGAGCTGTGTTCGGATCCAAGATAACAGGAGCTGAGAAGACATATCAAAATTAGTGTATCTTACTGAGACCTAAAAGCTGATACAAGAGCCAATCTATCAAAATCATTCTAGATGCTGAAAGTGCTCTTATAAAATTTATGAAAAAAACTCACTGTATTTGATGAAACTCTGCATTTTGTTCCAGACTTGGAACTGCAGATTGCCCAGGTACTTTGCAACACTGATCACTTCTCCTGAAGTAATATTTAGATCTGAATCTTTGTACTGGACTCTAAAAAACACAAAAAGGAGTCAGGGCTGCAGTAATCCTGATACCAGATTTATGTCTTACTTTTAAATGTGTGTTTAAATAAAATATAAAAACAACAACTAAAATATATACAATTGTATTTTAATTAAATATAGTGGCATTAAAATATTCCTTAATAGTGTTACAAAAGTTGAAGGTTTCCATGTGCTGGGACAGAAGCATGAAAAGTAAATAAAATGGGAAGGAATAGATATACAACTTACTTTGCCATATTTGTCTCAAAGTTCTGGAAAAAAAAATAGATTAGAGGTGTGCACAAGACTTTTTTTTAATCCCACTCCCACCAACTCTCAAGGTATTTTTTTAATCCCACACCCACCAACTCTCAAGGTATTCTGGCTAATCCTGCACAGTCCTGCAAAACATTTTTGTCCAATTCCATACATTCCAGCATAAGGTTTGACCAATCCCACCCGCTCCTGCAAAACATTTGAGCAATCTCACCTGCTCCTGCAAAAAGTCCTTCCCAATCTCACAAACCACAGTTACTATTATTTTTTTGTACCTGCCTGATCCCATGACTTTTGTGGGAAAACAAAGAGAGGGATGGTGCGAAAAAGACAGTAGAGAGAGTGAGAAAGAAAGAAAGAAAGAAAGAAAGATTGTACCCTGACCTTCAGGAATTTGATGTCTTCAGATTGCAATTCCACTTTTATGTCTCCAATAGTGTTTGTGAGAGCCAGAATCTCTTGTTTAGTTTTTTCTATTTTGTTTTCCAGACTCTCTGTTTTCTGATGCACTTCCACCTCCAGTTTAGTCATCATGGCTGCATTTTCATCTTGCAGAAACTGCTGAAGTTTCCGAAACTCCTCATTAATCTGCTTCTTCATGTACTTGGCCTGTTGCTGACATGATTAACACAAGTACCAGTCAGTCAGACATGCACACATTATATGGTTAAAAAAAGGGCCCGACCAATATTAAAATTTGTTGCCTATAGGCCTAATAATACTAAAAAATGGACTAAAAAAAATTTTTAGCCATGGCTGATATAATTTTATATGGTCAAAAAAATTACACAGCCATCAATAGTTGTGGTTAAGTTGAAATGGCCTTTCCTTATATCCTTATATTTTTGTCAATTTCTCAAGTACAGCCATCCAGAGCCCCAAGTGTCTGTGCGACATCCATACTTAGGACTCACTTAGGGACTTGGGGCCTTGTCTCGTAGCTCTCCCCCAGATTTATGACATTGTTCCTGCTATATCAAATTTTTTAAAATTATTACTGGTTATTACTCATTATTAGCAGGATTTCCACCAGTGCTGTGAAAGCTTAATACTGTCTGATTTGATCAGTTAACTAATATTGGACAGGTCCTAGTATACAACAAAGGATGTAGTAACTCAATTTCTTTATCATATACTAATATACCATATTTCAGCTTTAGGTAGGCTAGCTATTCTCACCTTTATGTGATATACATTTCGATGAAAATTAACCTGGGCATCGTGAAGGCTCTTAATTTTCATTTTCATTGTATTCACTGCATTCTTAAGAACATCCTGCAATCAAAAATGCACAAATTAATCCCACTGTGAGTGAATTAATTTTAGTGATGCATCAGATTGAAACTTCTTTTCTGAAATCAAAAAAAGGCAAATCAAATCTTATTACTATTACCATTATTACAAATAAATAAGACAAAATTATATAAATTATAAAACTTTCTAAGCCCCATTTTCATACTATATGTGACAACTGATTGGTCAAAACTTTTGGTCAAATTTTCTGCATTTCACCCCTTGGTCCAAAAACACTAAAGGTGTATTTATTTCATAATAATGCATCTTCAAGCATTAATTTTTGATCGAGAAATGAGATCATTACTACATGGAAATGAGATCATTAAGGGTGGGAACAAGATAATTAAGGCACAGGAATAAGATCATTTTTGGCATAGGAATAAGAACCTTAAGGCATTGTGATGTGCGTTGAGAGGCAAGACACAAGTGCATATACTCAGAGGCTGTTTTACTGAGGGTACTCCAGTAACCATAGCAGTGGTCAAGTCAGGAAAAATGAGCATGTTAAGTTGTGGGAACAAGAAAATTAATGTGTAGGAACAAGATCCTTAACGAGGGCAATGAGATCATTAAGGTATGGAAACAAGATAATTAAGGTGTGGTAATGAGATCATTATGGTGTGGTACTGAGATCATTAAGGAGTGAGAATGAGATAATTAAAGAGTGCAAATGAGATCATTAAGGAGTGAGAAAGACATGTTTAAGGAGTGAGAATGAGATTATTAAGGAGTGAGCAAGAGATAATTAAGGAGTGAGCAAGAGCTCATTAAGGAGTGAAAATGAGATCATTAAGGAGTGAGAATGAGATAATTAAAGAGTGCAAATGAGATCATTAAGGAATGAGAATGAGATCTTTAAGGAGTGAGCAAGAGTTCATTAAAGTGTGAAAATGAGATAATTAAGGAGTGAGAATGAGATCATTAGGGAGTGAGAAAGAAATCATTAAGGAGTGAGAATGAGATCATTAAGAAGTGAAAATGAGATAATTAAGGAGTGAGAATGAGATCATTAAGGTGTGAGAGTGAGATCATTAGGGAGTGAAAATGAGATAATTAAGGAGTGAGAACGAGATAATTAAGGAGTGAGCAAGAGATCATTAAGGAGAGAGAATTAGATCATTAAGCTGTGAAAATGAGATAATTAGGGTGTGAAAATGAGATCATTAAGTCATGGCCACGACTTGGTATCTCGAGGGAACTAATTCTTTTTAAAGAATGAATGTCGCGCCAAAATATTAATTTTACCTTTTGTTCAGCAGCTGCTTCGTCGACAGGGATGAAGCGGTGCTGTAGGTGTTTGCTGGAATCTCTGCACACCAAGCACGCGGCCTGTCCGTCATTCACACAGAAGAGTTTCAGCTTCTCTCCATGGATGTCACAGAGTGTCTCGGGATCACCTCGGACCTCCAGGAAGGTCTGACACAGGTTTTTCAGAGCCAGGTTGATCGTAGGGTTTATCGCGGATCGTTTCCTGCAAAGTGGACATTCTCGGCAGCGTTTGATGTCCCAGTACCGGTGAACGCAGCTGCTGCACGCGCTGTGACCGCACGACAGGAGCACGGGCTCCTTAAACACATCACAACACACAGGGCACGTGAAGTCCTCTTCAGAGAAGGAACGTTTAGACGCCATAGCCAGAGCCTTCAGAATACCTCAACAACTTCTCGGTCATACACTTTCTAAATACCAGCCTATTCTATTTACTCTGGAAATAACCTACAGTACCTTATCTGTTTTTACTTTCAGTTTGAGTCAGGGTTGCCAGGTATTCATGACAAACCCAGCCCAATGAGTCCTTTTTCCACTTCCGGGTTTTTATAATTATACTTCCGCTACTACAACAACAATGGCAGAGTCGAGTACTGTTTATGAGAAGCGAGATGCAGTGGATTCAAAGAAACAAGTTGAAATATCAGTACAAGATAATAAACAAACAAACAAACAAATAAATAAACTGCAACCTCAGTGAATAGAAATGGTTCGCTGTGTGAACAAAGCTAATCCGACAGCCTCACAGTAGAGTTTAACCTGAAATTTGTTTGGCTCTTCGTTCCTCCTTGTCGTTCATCGTTCATGGCATCTAGCCCTGAATCCCACATTGCTGTTGACTACACTTCACAATGAACAAGCAAAACCAGTTAGCATTCTCATAAGCGTTAGCTCTTAATTAACTAGAAATACAGCTAGTTAACATTAGCATAAGTATGCTATCAGTGATAAAACTCTTTCACCTATCCACAACTGAATCATTTTGTATAGTGATTAATGGAAATGAACTGAAATGTAGCATATATGAAATAACACGTCCACAGTATCAGTTAACTACATATCTAGTTACTCATCATCAATGCCCCTCAGTTAACGTTACCTTACACTGTGAATGAATTGTTCTACAAAGTATTTCCATCCTCTATTCAACTTCATCACCCTAACCCTAACCCTAGCCCTATCACATATTGTGATAAAGTACAGGTATATGAATTATCAGACTAATTAATTGATGCTTAATACATTGAGCTAATCCATATGAGAGGAGACCACCTTGTATGTCTGTATGTTTTAATAGAAAAATTAGCTACATAATAATAAAAAACAAAAAATACATGCACCAACTACACACAGCAGGATTTTGGACCATACCTCAGAATGTTTAAAGCACCTTTATATTCTTTGGTTTTGTATTCTCAGGTTTTGATTAATTTCCAAATTGGCTGGTGTGAGCACCTCCAGGAGACTTTTACAGTGACATAACATAATAATAGTTATAATAATAATAATAATAATAATAATAATAATAATAATAATAATAATAAGCACGTTTTCTTTACATATTATGAATAATATTTAAAAGGATGACATAAAAAAATCAAGAGGAAATCCACTTTCACAGTGCTAACAAGGTGTGCCTTCATATTTTAAATATCCCATGTGCATCTCTTAAACAAGGCTTCTACTACTAAACTAGGCTGTACAAGTTCCTACACAAGTTCACAGTGTTTTGCAGGAAGAAATAATGAGAAACATGAATAAAATAACACAACATGGCTTACAGTATATGGAAAGTAAAGGTTTAAAAGAATATAGCAAATACACATTAAAAGTAACAAAATAACAAAATCAAACTAAACTGAATTAGATGCTAGAATGAATAAGTGCATAAGTGCAGTCCTCAAACAGACAGTCCAGATGTAAACATCATAGCCAAGATGTATATGTACAGGTTATGCTACATTTTAGCAGTATACTAATTTTAGATCTCTTTAGTAATCACTAAGATTACAGGTAAAACGAATCCAGTTCAAACAAGGCTTTATACTCCAGAGCGATTTTCCAGAAATTATGGCTAAAAAAAAAAGACAGAAAAAGAAACTTAAGTTCAGAATAGAATCCCTATCAATACCAATTTCCATCAATAAAACTTATCTAGGCTTTTATTTAGGAGGTGGATTAGTGCATTACCCATTGTGTTATTTATGTTTCAACAAAGCTTCACTGTATTCACCTGTGTTTGGTCTCTAATACTGTGTGTCCTTGAACCCATGTTTCGATAACGGTCATGGCCATCACAACAAATCAGTCATGCCTTATAAGCTTGTCATTAGAAAGTCTCCCACACTATGATTTGCCAGAAAGTGCTAAGAGGTTTTAACACTTCATTTAATGTCCCTTCTCCCATCAGATGGAAGAAGAATTTGGAATCAGAATTTGGCATAATATTTTACGTATGACACTAAGAAAAATGACAAATGACTAGGGGAAAACCAGGGTGAAAACCGAAAGATGTCACATGAGCTAGGTTCTGACTAATAACACAAACTGTGTGGAACTATTAGAGCACAAGATGTAGAAGATAAACATTTTAAAGTGTAACAGCCTTATGTCTAAGTGTGAACAAACACTTGACACATTATATTCTGTTATATAGTTCCATCTTTTTCACCTTTAGCCATGAAAGGTACAGAAAGCAAAACAAAACTGTACTGACATGTTCTCCACATAATCTACATCACCATACGTCTTTCTTTAGCATCAAACAAGTTGTCAGACTGTACCCTGATCTAGTTTACTTGTTCTTCAAGTTGCTACAACAGAATAAATACATTACAACTTTAAAAATGGACTACAGTCAGTAATGTGAACCACCGCCACTTATCACTGCCACTTATCACTTAGAAACAAGAGCATTAAGGGATGTCTTCCAGCATCACAAAAGGCTGGAGAGGCATAATCTTCAGAGGAGATAGACTGCACATGCTGTGGAAGAAGGGAAAGACCTTCCCAGTGAACTGGTGTGAGAACATGTGGATAATGTCATTGCTGGCAAGATCTAAGAACCACACCTCCCCTAAATCCATGTCCAGACGAATTCTGACCATCTGGGGTTTGGCAGCCAAAGTGAGAGGAGTATACACTTCCAAAGGGGATCGAGCACACAGCTTTTCACCATCATACCCAATACCCCAAGCTCCTCTGGGAAAAACATTGGATTCTTTTCTCTGAACAGTCTCAGTGGTCACACCGAGCATCCAGAAGGTGCTGTTTCCCACCTCAACATCCCAACAGTGCAGCCCCGAAGAGAAGCCCTCAGACCCCAGGACACACAAACTCCTAAACCGCTCAGGAGTGTCCAAAACTGGTAGTCTGGGCTTGTCAGCCTTGTCCTCAACGTCATCATCACTGTCTCTTACGCTGGTCAGATCCGAAGACAGAATGAGCTGCGAGTGAGCTGTGTTTGGGTCCAAGATAACAGGAGCTGAGAAGACAAATCACAATTAGTGTATCTTACTGAGACCTAAAACAGGTATAGAAGGTTCTTCATTGTCCTCAGAGAAGAATTTTTTTTCACAGACTGAACAAATAAACTATCCACACATTCATATATGTAAACATACAAACAGAATACAGACATTAAGTACAGATATTAGCCAAATATCATTTATCAATGATGTAGAAACCTGTGTGTCACTCTAAGAATTAATTCTAAAACACTGAATTACCAATGACAGTAATGTTAAATACACAACAAGCTCAAATCCCAAAGAACGCTAACAGAGCATGGCCATGGTCTGCAGAGAGCTTACAAAGCATCTAAAGGATCTCACTGTCAAAAGGTATCAATTAGGAGAGGGGTATAAAAGAATTTCCTAAACATTAGGTGTACCATGGAACACTGTAAAAGCAATCATCATCAAAGTGTAAAAACATGGGGCACCACAGTGACATTACCAAGAACAGGACATCCTTCCAAAATCAATGAAAAGACAAGAAGAAATCTTATCAGGGAAACTGCCAGGAGACCTACAGCAACATTAAAGGAGCTGCAGGAATATTTGAAAAGTACTGGTCACTCCCTGTGACATGCAACAACAATCTATTGTATTCTATACATCTGACCTATGGTGCAGGGTGGTTCGACAAAAACTCTTTCTCATGAAAAAAAAAAAATCTAAGCCCGCCTAAATTTTGCCAAAACCTGGCAAAATGTGTTATGGACTGATAAAACCAAGGTAGAATCTTAGGGGCAAAATTCTAAAAGAAAGGTTGGCACAAAAACAAGACAGCTTATCACCTAAAGAACACCATACCCATGGTGGTGGCAGCATCATGCTATGGGGCTACATCTCTTCAGCTGGGACATGGGCTCTAGTCAAGACAGAAGGAATCATGGATAGCTCCAAATACCAATCTATTTGGCACAAAACCAGCAGGCCTCTGTTGGACAGCTTAAGTTGAAGAAAAATATCACCTTCACCTGGCTAGATAACGACCCAAAGAACAAATCCAAGTTAACAAAGGAATGGCTTCAGAAGAAGAAGATGGAATGGCCCAATCAGAGCCCAATTAAATCAAATCAATTAAATCAAATCACATTAAATCAATTAAAGGCTGTGTACAGGAGACCCCGCTGTTATACTGGTAATTTTGTATACAGGGTGTTGGTGATGAAGGTCAAAGATTTCATCATTCTAAGTCTTACAACCTATGGCCTGTTGTGTATCCTGTAAATGATTAGTGGAGAGATGTTGAGATGGTGGAGTTTCTTGATCATTTAGTTTAGCCAAATAGTATTGAAGGCAAAACTGTAGTCAGTGAAGAGGATTCCGCCAAAGTGACCTAGGTGTTGTAGTAGGGCATGGAGGAAAAATGCCACACTTACATTCACTTGAAGGTAAACTGGTGAGGTCCAGTCTATTAAATCATTCTAGCTGCTTCTACACCAGGAACATGACTGTTCTCAAATAATCAATTTATAAAGTTGGCACAAAAAAGTGTGTTCACTTATAAAATGGCTTTAATAAAAAAAAAAAAATAAAAAAAAAAGACTCACTGTATTTAATGATGCTCTGCATTTTGTTCCAGAGTCTGAACTGCAGGTTTCCCACGTACATTGCCACATCAATAACTTCGCCTGAAGCCACATTTGGATGAGAATCTTTGTACTCGGATCTAAGATGAAAAAATGAAGTCAGGCCTGCAGTAATCTTGATACCAAATTCCAGAATTGGAGTTCCCCAATAATATCTAGTTACAGAAATCTTTAGGTTTAAAAAGTATAGAATTAAATGTAGTTGCATCTTATTAGATTAGATTCAACTTTATTGTCATTGTGCAGAGTATGAGTAGAGAGCCAACAAAACACAGTTTGTTGCATATCCCAGCTTGCTAGGAAGTTAAGGTCAGAGCACAGGGTCAGCCATGATGCAGCACCCCTGGAGCAGATGTGGTTAAGGGCCTTGCTCAAGTGCCCAACAGTAGCAGCTTGACAGTGCTTGGGCTTGAGCCCCCAACCTTCCAAACAGTAACCCAGAGCCTTAACCATTCAGCCACCACTGCCCACATTACCAGCTATAACCAACTATCTGAGTGTTTAATAGCCATAACAAAGATAGCTGTTTTAAATTCTGATGTCCCTCAAGTCTAAAGGAAACAGAAACAAAATGAGAAGCAAGTCAAATCCAACTCACTTTGCCAAAGTCCTCTCAAAGTTCTGTAAAAAAAAAAAACAGAAAAAAAAATTAGGATTAATAAACAAATTATGACCAACTATGCAATGCAAGAGGTACAAGATAACAGGATTGAACATTAGGATTGATGGATGGATGGCCTGATGGATGGGAGACAGGGAGGAAAGAAGGAAGCCTAACCTTCAGGAATTTGACGTCTTCAGATTCAAATTCCTTTCTTAGGTCTTTAATAGTGTCTGAGAGTGACTGTATCTCTTGATTCATTTGTTCTATTTTGCTTTCCAGACTCTTTGTTTTCTCCTGCTCCTCCTTCTTCAGCTGCTTCATCATGGCTCTATTCTCCTTTTGCAGAAACTGCCGAAGTTTCTTAAATTCCTCCTTTATCTGATTCTTTACGTACTCTGCCTGTTGCTGACATGATTAACACAAGTGCCAGTCAGACACACACACACATTATATGTCTAATATTTGTCACTGATACTAAAACATTAAGATAGCCCCACTTGATATAGTTCTATAAGATCCCAACATAAACAGACACCAATAGTTTTGGTTAAACAGTGCCTTCCACAAAAATAAACCACATATAGATTTAATACAAGCCACTTATAAGAACTTATCATCTGAAACAAGTTAATAGCTGTCATTATCGGATGTTTTTTTATTGGCAGGATTTCTACCAGTGCAAACTATTTTGGTCGGGAAAGATGCCCTTCACTTTCGTGCACAATTATATATTTTATCAGATCATATCATAGCCTATTAAAGTTTTAGGTATGCTAGCCATTCTCACCTTTATGTGATCTATATTTTGATGACAATGAAAGTGGGCATCTTGGAGGCTCTTCATTTTCATTTTCAAGGTATTCAGTGCACTCATAAGAACACCCTATAATCAAGAATGCAAAATTTATTCTGATTGTGATTTATTTAATTTTAGTGAAGCACCAAAATTAAACTTAAAACTGAAATTAAATTTAGAAAAAAAATTAAGAGCTGGATTTTATTATTATTGCAGTTATGTTGTAATAAGGTTGACCATTAGCAGCACTGATGGTGATGCAGAGCCGCAGGGTCATCACCGGGAGGTGTTTGACGTGTCTGGTTTATAATTAAATTTGAATAATATTATGCTACTCAATAAAAAAATGATATTAATTAATCTTACTGATGCAGAATCATGTTCTCGATCAGTCTGATGGAGTGATATTCTGGCATTGAAAGCTCCAAATTGGTAAAACACAAATCTGAACTGAACAAAGTCCACCCTTGACTAATAAACTAAAAAAAAAAAAAAGTATAAACTCCAACCATTTCTTCTCTTGCAAAGGATGGTTGCAAAAAGGAGGTGTGTGGGAATATACAGACAAAAATAAATAAATAAATAAAAAATGCAGTGATGAAAAATTCCTGCTGAATACAGTCCCTTCTGAAAGTATTGGAAAGGCAAGGCCAATTCTATTGTTTTTGCTATACACTGAAGACATTTGGATTTGAGATCGAAAGATGAATATGAGAGGATAGATCAGGATTTCAGCTTTCATTTCCTAGTATTTACATCTAGATGTGTTAAACAGCGTAGAACATGGCACCCTTTGGTTGAACTCACCCATTTGTTCAAGTGATCAAAAATATTGGAACATGTGACTGACAGGTGTTTCTTGTTGCCCAGGTTGACTTGGTAGATTGATTGGTTACACAATGAATAGCTCTGAATGTAGCTCAGTTCGCGAACCCAACAGCAAAAAAAAAAAAAAAAAAATTGGCCTTGCTGTTCCAATACTTTCAGAGGGGACTGTAGCTGCTACTATAAAACAAGCCCCACACTGGGGGTGGGACAGATACCTTTTAGAGAGCATTTAATTGGATGATTACAGTAACTAGTACAAGTATGAGTCATCAGAAATGTTTAATTGTCATGAATTACAAAATTAAAACAAAAATATATCCAAAATATTTTTTTTCAAGGTGTACACTAAGATTCCACTAAGGAACAAGTATAAGAAGCTCTGAAACACCTACTTGGTGGTCAGCTTCAGGGTCACTTTAACATAAACTATGAAAAAGTTAGTGTGAGAAAAAACTCTGTGAGACTTTTTAATACTCATTTTTATACTATGTGACAACTGTATAAGTAGGCTAAAGAAATCCAGACTATTATTTTCGAATGTTTGGCAAAAAAACAAAGGTGTCATTTGGTGAATTTCTACTTTAGTTTTACTTTAGTCTGTGTAAATTTTACCTTTAGTTCAGAAGCTGCTTCGTCGACAGGAATGAATTGGTGCTGTAGGTGTTTGCTAGAATCTCGACAGAGTAAGCACGCGACCTCTCCGTCATTCACACAGAAGAGTTTCAGCTTCTCTCTATGGATGTCACAGAGTGTCTCGGGATCACCTCGGACCTCCAGGAAGGTCTGACACAGGTTTTTCAGAGCCAGGTTGATCGTAGGGTTTATCGCGGATCGTTTCCTGCAAAGTGGACATTCTCGGCAGCGTTTGACGTCCCAGTACCGGTGAACGCAGGTGCTGCACGCGCTGTGACCGCACGACAGGAGCACGGGCTCCTTAAACACATCACAACACACAGGGCACGTGAAGTCCTCTTCAGAGAAGGAACGTTTAGACGCCATAGCTAGAGCCTCATCAGCTACACACTTACTAATGAGTTTATGTGGCTGTTGCACTCATTCATGTCAAGTTTTTTATTTCAGTTTCTCTTTCAGTCACCTGTTTAAACACCAGCCTATTCTGAGAACTGAGTAGTCTACGTATATTGGGAAATAACCCAAAACACCTCACATTTTACTTTCAGTTCAGGGTTACCATGGTGTCCAGCTCTTTTGGACAAACAAAATCATCCCTGTGGTCAGTAAAACCAGCTCCAAAGCCAGTTCAACATCAAAGCTGTATCTATTCCCATTCAAACCTTATGTTTTTAATGAAGCAGTGCTAAAAACAAGTTTCACAAGCCCACGGTGTGTCAGTCCATCCATCCATCCATTTTCCATACCACTTATCCTATACAGGGTTATGGGGCGCCTGGAGCCTATCCCAGGGAACTCGTGGCACAAGGCAGGGAACACTCTGGACAGGCTGCCAACCCATCACAGGCCAAAATGACACACTATGGACAATTTGGAAATGCAAATCAGCCTACAAAGCATGTCTTTGGACTGGAGGAGGAAACCCATGAAGCACAGGGATAATAGGCAAACTAGGCAAATGTGCTAATCACTAAGTCACCATGCCGGTCCACTATAGCTAAATTACACATTCTCTTGAAATATAATCACTAAAAAAAATCCCAAAATTATAATTATGCAAAACAATTTGATATCTTCTCCATGAGTAACATCCTTTAACTGTCAGTACACAAGACTACATAAAGTGCAAATACACAACAGTGCGAGACAATAAGTGTTTCTATTAATGAAACACCATAAAACTGTCTTTATTCAGCTGTAAGGTTTAGAGGAAATTATTGTAATAGTTTTTCAAAGTTATTATTTAGGAAGTGGTAAAAAGTTTATAATTATTTAAGTGCATTATCATTCATGTTAAAGCTTTACTGTCCTTAAATCCCTGCTTGGTTAAAAGTCATGCCCTACCCCACAAAAGAGTCATTATATAGCCAATATAAGAGTTTTATAATAGCTATTATAAAGTCTCATTTACAGACTGTTGCCTGCCTCCTGCATTGTGATTTGCCAGAAGGTGACATGAGGTTTTAAAGAATGGCATTCAATATCACTTCTCCCATTAGAATGGAAACACTTTGGGATAATATTTAATATATGACACAAAGAAGAATGACACAGTAATTGCAGGAAACATAACTATTTTTTGGGCTATTTTAGGAAACAAATAACCTTGGAAAGGTTACAACCATTTTTGAATCCAAGTTTGCTTTGCAACAACTGGTATTTGAGATAGCATTTAGTGTTATTCATGTTTGTTTCTGGAAATCTGTGCCATTTCAGAGTGGGAAAATACCGCCAAAATAAAACAGACAAAAAAGAAAAGAAAAAAAAAAACACTTCCACCCAGGTAAACTAGGGGAGAACCAGGGTGAGAATGGAACAATATCACCTGAGCTAAGTTATGACTAATAACTCACACAGTTTAAATTGAAATATTAGAATATAGTAAAGCACAAGATATAGAAGACAAGTTTTAAAGTGCAACAGCATTATGTCTAAATGTGAACAAACACTTGATGCAATATATCCTGTCATACAGCTCCATCTTTTTCTCCTTTAGCCATGAAAGGTACAGAAAACAAAACGAACTGTATTGACATGTACAGTTGAATAATACTTCACATTCTCCATATCGCCACATCTACAACAGATCTGTTGCTACAACAGAATAAAAACATTACAGCTTTAAATATGGACTATAGTTGAGAATGTGAGCCACTGCCACTTATCACTTGTAGAAACATGAGCATTAAGGGATGTCTCTCAGCACCACAAAATGCTTGAGAGGCATAATCTTCAGAGGAGATAGACTGCACATGCTGTGGAAGAAGGGAAAGACCTTCCCAGTGAACTGGTGTGAGAACATGTGGATAATGTCATTACTGGCAGGATCTAAGAACCACACCTCCCCTAAATCCATGTCCAGACGAATTCTGACCATCTGGGGTTTGGCAGCCAAAGTGAGAGGAGTATACACTTCCAAAGGGGATCGAGCACACAGCTTTTCACCATCATACCCAATACCCCAAGCTCCTCTGGGAAAAACATTGGGTTCTTTTCTCTGAACAGTCTCAGTGGTCACTCCAAGCATCCAGAAGGTGCTGTTTCCCACCTCAACATCCCAACAGTGCAGCCCCGAAGAGAAGCCCTCAGACCCCAGGACACACAAACTCCTAAACCGCTCAGGAGTGTCCAAAACTGGAGGTCTCGGCTTGTCAGCCTGGTCTTCGTGGTCATCATCACTGTCTCTCACGCTGGTCAGATCCGGGGACAGGATGAGCTGCGAGTGAGCTGTGTTTGGATCCAAAACAACAGGAGCTGAGGAGACAAATCACAATTAGTGTACCTTACAGAGCCAATCTTTACAAGAGCCAATCTTTTTACCCAGAGCACCATCATAATTTCAGAAAAATAAAAACCTGTATTTAGACCAATTTGAACATATATGTTGAAAATACTGAGGTTACTGTCTGTGTGGAGTTTCACATGTTCTCTCCATATCTGTTCCTCTTATCTCCCAAAAGCAAGGTATGCTAACCTGTCCCTTGGTGTGAATGAGTGTGTGAATGTGTGTGTCCTTGGTGCCCTGTAATGGACTGGTATACCAAGTAGAGTGTATTCCTGCCCAGCGTACCACTATAACAAAATGTAAAAAAAAAAAAAATCATGGACCCAAATGTATGTGGACACCCGACCATAACACCCATATGTGCTTTTTAAACATCAGATTCCAGAGTTGGACAACCCCATCCCCCTTTGCTTCTATAACAGTCTCCCCACTTCTGGGAAGGCTTTCCACTGGATGTTGGAGAGTGGCTGTAGGGATTCAGCTACAAGAGCATTAGTGAGTTTGGACACTGATGTCAGGTGAGAAGGCCTGGTGCGCAGTCCACATACCAGTTCCTGCCAGAGGTGTTCAGTGGGGTTGAGTTCAGAGCTCTGTGCAGGCAACTTGAGTTCTTCCACTCCAATCTTGGAAACCCAGGCTTTCAATGGAGTGCTCTTTGTGCACAGGGGCATTGTCATGCTGTAAAATGTTTGGGGCCCTTTAGTTCCAGTAAAATGAAATCTTAATGCTACAGCATACAAAGACAATTGTGTACTTCCAACTTTGTGCCAGCACTTACGGGTGTGCTCAGGTGTCCACTTACTTTTGGTGTAAAGTGTTAACAAATAATGTGGCTTTGATAAACAGATGACTCACTGTATTTAATAGCGGTCTGCATTTTGTTCCAGACTCTGAACTGTAGATTACCCAGGTACTTTGCAACATCAATCACTTCTTTTGAAACCAATTTTGAATCAAGGTTCTTCTTCACAATGGAATTTGAATCTCTGCCCTGAGTCCTGAAAAAAAAAAAAAATCAAGGGTCAGAGCTGCAGTAATCCTGGAACCCCATTCCTTGAATCCCCGAAGAATGTCTGGTTACAAGAAAGCTACTTTTGAAACCATACACAGTGTTAATTTTATGGCATCAATTTGGTTATCTGTCAGCAGAAAGTTCTGCCTTTCCTTATTCCAGGTAGTCCCTCATCCCATGTCCCCCAACAGTGAGGGAAGGTAGAGACGATAGTGGCTCTGTTTGGACTCAGAAGCGTTAATAAAGATAAATAAAATAAGAAGCAAAAGAAATTGAACTTACTTTGTCAGATACTTCTTAAGGTCATGCTAAAACATGAAAAAGTAGGAGAATTAAAGAAGGAACTATGTGTTGTAAGATCACGTTATTAGTTCTAATGTGTAGTAAACAGGAATGGGACAGGTAAAGAAAGAAACAGGAAGAGGACAAGAAAGAAAGAAAGAAAGAATACCGACCTTCAGGAATTTGATGTCTTCAGATTGTAAATCATTTTTTATGACTCCAATGGTGCGTGAGATAGACTGTTTTTTTTGTCTGATATTTTTTATTTTGTTTTCCACCGACTGCAATTTCTCCTGCACCTCCTCCTCCAGTTTGCTCACCATGGCTACATTTTCCGCCATAAGAAACTGCACAAGTTCCTGAATCTCGACATTCATCTGATTCTTTATGTACTCGGCCTGTTGCTGACATAATTACCACAAGCACCAGTAAGTCGAGCAGACACGTGTTGTACATATCGAAGATCACTTTACTATCATATCACATATTAAATCCTTAAGCAGGGTTACGCAAATCTCACCTTTATGTGATCTACATTTTGATGGCAATGAAACTGGAGATCTTCAAGGCTCTTCATTTTTAATTTCAATTTATTCAGTCCAGTTGTAAGAAAATGCTACAGTCAGAAATACATAATGTAAACTGTTTTCATGGATATTGCTAGTTTAAACTAGAAGGCTATCAATGCCTACCTTTTGTTCAGCAGCTGCTTCGTCGACAGGAATGAATTGGTGCTGTAGGTGTTTGCTGGAATCTCTGCACACCAAGCACGCGGCCTGTCCGTCATTCACACAGAAAAGTTTCAGCTTTTCTCCATGGATGTCACAGAGTGTCTCGGGATCACCTCGGACCTCCAGGAAGGTCTGACACAGGTTTTTCAGAGCCAGGTTGATAGTAGGGTTTCTAGCAGATCGTTTCCTGCAAAGTGGACATTCTCGGCAGCCTTTGACATCCCAGTACCGGTGAACGCAGGTGCTGCACGCGCTGTGACCGCACGACAGGAGCACGGGCTCCTTAAACACATCACAACACACAGGGCACGTGAAGTCCTCTTCAGAGAAGGAACGTTTAGACGCCATAGCTAGAGCCTCATCAGCTACACACTTACTAACGAGTTTATGTGGCTTCTGTTTCACTTCTTCAGACGAAAAAACCTCAACGAAATTGTTCTTATTTCAGCTTCTTGTTCATACACGATCTATGCTCTTAAACAACCTATTTTGAGAATAACTTGGAAAACCACGCGTTTTACTTTCAGTTCCAGTTACCAGGGTTGCCAGGTTTTCATGACTTACGCATCTGGTTAGTAAAATCAGAACTAATTTGGAAGCACACAATTGTATAGAATGTCTTTGTATGCTGTAGCATCACAGATTCCCTTCACTGGAACTAAGAGGCTCAAACCTGTTCCAGCATGACAATGCCCCTGTAGACCAAGCAAGCTCCATGAAGACATGGTTTGCTAAGGTTGGAGTGGAAGAACTTGAGTGGCTTGCACAGGGCCCTTACCCCATCGCCAATTATCACCTTTGAGATGAACTGGAACGTCAGTATTGGACCTCACTAGCGCTCTTGTGGCTGAATGATCAAAAATCCCCATAGCCACACTCCAAAATCCAGTGGAAAACCTTCCCAGAAGAGTGGAGGTTATTATAACGGCAAAGTGGGGACTAAATGTATATTGTCATAAATAAAGAACTGCTTTGAGAATTATTGTACCATTTCATTTATACACAACTTCATAGAGCAATTTGGGAATCAATTCAAGAGGTGTGTGTGAGAAAGAGTGAGAGAGAGAGAGAAATGAGATGAGACCTTACAAGGCTGCTAGTGCATGTTGTAATATATAGTTCATTCATTCATTCATTTATCTTCACTTACTTCTTTATCCTGATCAGGGTCGCAGTGGATCCAGAGCCTGTCCCAGCAACGCTGGGCACAAGGTGGGAGAATTCACCCCAGATCAGATACCAGTCCATCACAGGGAACCATGCACACACATTCACACACTCATTCACACCTAGGGACAATTTAGCATAGCCAATCCACCGACCCGCATGCTTTTGGACATTTTGGAGGAATCTGGAAAAGCTGGAGAACCCCATCTCAGGATCAAACCACAAACTTTGGAGCTGAATGCCATAAATGTAATGTAAATGTATTAGATTACATTTACAGCATTTGGCAGACACCCTTATCCAGAGCGACTTACATTTCTCTCATTTATACAACAGAGCAGTTGAGGGTTAAGGGCCTTGCTCAAGGGCCCAGCAGTGGCAGCTGAACACATGACCTTCCGATCAGTAGGCCAACGTCTTAACCACTGAGCTACCACTGCCCACTGCCACTAAGCACCAAAGCACATAACAGTGCACCAAAGCACTAACAATCAACCCACACCAGCTATTTACAGACAGTTCAATTACATAGGAAAAAGTGCAGACCTGCTCACACGCCACTTTCTGTCATGGCATCCATGTATTGGGTTTTGGTCTCTTAAAACATCGCTCTGGTTGATTCTAAAGAAGACTTCATTGTCACATTGTCCTGAAACAGAGGGTTAAGAGTCAAGGGCCCAACAGTGTTAGCTTGGTAATGAGCTCACAACCTTCTGATCAGGAGATCATGACCTTCATATTCTGTTTCTATCTGAGTTAATATCTGAGTACAAGTTAATTGTCAGTTGTTGCCTTTTGTGCTTCCTGTCCAAGCACAACCCAACACAACACTCCCACTGTACAACTGTAGGGTGCATAGGGCCAAATTTGTGTCAATTATTTGACAAGAATGATTATTGGTGGAATTTTTATTGACTAAATCACCCCAACAACAAGATCAATTCATTATTACATCAGTTTTTTTTGTGTTAAATATAAATTTTTATGTACTACAAAGGCAAATGCCTCAACGCAGTGTTCATCACTTGACTGCAAATGTGAGATATAGATAGGAGATATATGGAAGGAAGACTATACACACTAGTCACAAATCAGTCAGTAAAAGTTAAAGAAGATCTGAATAAAATTCACAGATTTTGTGTCGTACATAGTGCAACACTACTACATTTACAAAATGTTTCAAAAGTGAAACGTAGCACACAAAGTAGGCAATTTATTAGCCAAACCTGCCATTTTATCAGGCAAAACAGCAGCCATTTTATCAGGTAAACTATATAGAGTCACTTTGTAAATTATTATTGACTGTAGCCCATTTGTTGCTCTGTACAATTTGTCAACAATCTCTATCCATTCAAGGGCATTCATGTGTGTATTTCTGTGTTAAAAAAATGTGTTTTTCCTGTGCATACTGCCCAAAACTAGCAAAATAAGAACAATTAAAATTAGGCACACAAGATTTTAGTTATCTCGCAATGAAAATTCAATTTATTGTTTACACAATTTCATCCTCATCACATTTTTTATTGTACAATCATAATTTTGAAGCTGTATTGAATTATTGAAAAATTGTCTTTGAAAGACAATAAGGACCTTGTTAGAAATATATAAAGTTACTGTTTTTGAACCATTAAAGCCATTCCTAAAACAGGGAGAGAAAAAAGGCATGAGAAAAAAAAAGCATGAGAAATCTTTTATTACAAAAAGAAGAAAAAGGAGAGAGAAGATAAGACATATGCACATGTGCTGCTTTTAATGTAATCAAAATTCTGTGGTTTAATTCTCCTGTATAAAATACTAAAGCACCAAAAATCATTAGCAGTCGCTCTTGTGTTCTCATGTTTATCAGTGTATGCAGACATGTTTCTCTACAAATCTGTCTTTCTTCATTAGCTAAACAGATGATTAAGGGCCTTCAGTCAGACCCTACATTACTCATTCATTTTCAAGAATGGTCATGGGTAAAATGGTCATGGGTAAAATCTTAACAGGAGAACTCTTCCTGTGACTCCAGAAAAATGGATAGACTTTCTCAGTAAATGTGTGATTGAATATTTTGATATCAGTGTCATTGACAGGGTCAGAGAAGGAGACTTGGCCTTTGTCCCAGTCCAGCTGTATTCTGATTCTCTGGAGTCCTCCCTCAGCAGAGAAGGGAGACTTTGGCCGAGCAGGAGAGCGAGTGTAAAACCCGCAATTATTCTCCACACTCCACACACCACTATAAAACACCCCTCCATTTTTCAGATTAGACTCTGGGGTTATTCCCACCTCCCACAAACTCCTATCCCCAACCTCAACGTCCCAGCAGTGGCTCCCTGAGTCAAATCCCTCAGAACCGAGGACACACACGCTTGTTTCGAACCTTTCTGGATTATCAGGAAGGTGCGTCATGTCTTGGGTTTCATCAAATGTCACGCTGGTCAGGTCATCAGACAGTGTAAGGGATGTGTGTGCGGTGTTGGGATCCAGAATGATAGGACCTAATGACACAGTTCATAGATGGAAAAGATAGATGAGATGCAGTGCATATATGATTATAAATGTCCATATATTCTGCATTCAGGATGCTTAATCCATTCAAAAATGGGAGTGCCAATCAGGAATTTAACAAGCCGTTTTCCTTACAATGGTGTGTCCAAGATATTGGTTCATGAATATTATTTAGATAATACATTCATTTTGCAGTGTCACTGAAAACATGCCTTCCATTTCCTTTTGTTTTTTAGCTTCCTGATGCCTTAAACATAAGTAAACATTAAACTCACTGTACTGCACAATGTCCTTCATTTTCGCCCACATTCTGAATGCCAGGTTGCCCAAGTACTTCGCTTCATCAATCAGTGCTCCTGAAACCATCTGTGGATCCTGCAAGGAGCACTGAGCTCTAGAACAACATCCAGGAGTCAGTGCGGTGCAGAGTTTCCAAACTAACCTCATGCAAATTTCAACATATCAAGTAGATTTTATTGGAATTCATAAGAATGAAGAAGAAACACTACAGCCAATAATCGCAAACTACAAACACTTAATACAAACAACCTATTAGTTTTAGTGTAGTTCCTAAATAATTCACAGCATGAGTTTAAATCTGGATGAATTTGGACAAAATTGACCAGAAAGAGCACCGGAATTTTCCCTATCAAATTCCATACCACAGTACTGTTGAATTCTCAAACTGGATTGGTCAGATGGTGTTGATTAATTTTCAAACACTTGGATGGTAGGCGCTCAACATAAGCAGGTTAAAAAGCTGTTGATTAAAAGAACTGTTAATTTAAAAAACTGTTGTTATGGTGAAGTCTTCTGTGAGGAGAGGTTTATTTAACATTTATGGAAGGAGTCTCAGGTGTCAGCACTTTGTAACAGTTGGAGGAAAACTGTAAGTTTAAGTTTTACTGCAAGTCTTCAGAACAAAAGATTTTTTTTTGTCTTATTAACTTATTAAAGAGAGAGAGAAAAAAAGAGAGGCTGGCGAGGAAACAGAAAATAACTTGTTACGAACATTAAATGCAACTATAAATGGATAAAAACGTAATAATGTGTATTGGCAAATTGCTGTGCTATAAGAGGACTATGTTTATAGCACGTTTCAGGATGTGCTGTTATTGGTAAATAATAAGCTTCAGGGTGATAACTTTTCATTGGGCCTCATCACACCACCCAGTCACTGATTATTTTCCTATAAGAAGATACCCCTAAAGGTTTCATTCCTTACATTACTAACTGAAACATAAGCTGTGAATTTATCGTTTGGTAGCTTTTCATATAAATTGGCTCACGTCATTTCTAACTCATTTGCTATCTTGAAACCATGAGCCACAGAACCACACAGAAGACAGAAGCAGGAAATGACTCACCTTGTCATTGAGGACTCAAAGTTCTGAGAATAAAAAAAAATGAATATGCAGGGTTTCGTTTAATTAGGTCAGCCAGTTAATAATAGCCAATTACATTCAATGCCTGAACTCAACACATCTCTTTTCTCATCGTGTTGTTCAACTAATAAGAAAAGCAGTGGAATATACACTGCAGTATCCTACTACACAACAAACAGGAAGGATTCATTTCAGTATTCAGTTCTTATTATTTTACATACCAACCAACGAAAAGTCCAGAGATGTGTGGCAAACCACAATGAGCTTCCTCCTACTGGTGTCTATGACCGTACACATTATCAAATAATTACAGGCCTTAGTAGCATTGGAAATGGAAAAAAAGAATAAATTGCAAGGATCTTGTATTTTAAAGTGATCTACTCAGATTAGTCAATCACGAAAACTTCGTTACTCTATGTCATAAAACACAAAATAGTGTGTGGGGTTAAAAGAGAAAAAAAAGACTACTGGCTTTGTGTTAGATTTATGTTAGCTTTGTTCACTGAATGAACCAAGCTGTTCCAGTACTGACAACTATTTCTTGATTCGCTGTTAGTTTGAAATGTTTCATGGAGTCCTACAACAGACAAGACATTTTTAAACGTGTAGCATTCTGGCTAGAAATGTATAAACTTGGGAGCACACTAGGGAGAATTTACCTGTACGAATAAGAGATCTTCAGTCCATATATCCTCTTCTATGGCTCTGATCATTTTCGAAAGAGATGATATCTCATTGTTTATCTCTTCAATTTTCTCCTCTATCATCTGAATCTTCTGCTCCTCTTCTTGTCGCAGTGCAAGTAATCTGTCCATCTCTTCAACTCGTAGAAACTGGTACAGCTTCTTAAACTCGTTCCTTATCTGCTGCTCTGTTTTCTGGGCCTGCCTCTGGATGAAGAAGTTAATTGCAGTTGGTGAAAGGAATTTTCTCATGGCTACAACATATTTAGAATATACAATTATTCCAAAAAAAAAAAAAGAAAAAAAAAAAGAAAAAGAACATATTGTGTATGGCATTAACATTTGCAGGACCTGCTACAGTGGACAATACCACACACATTAAACCAAGAAATACAGGTTAAATAAGTACTGTGTATGTAACAGTGTAGTACTGATAATAATGATGCATAATTGACAACATACTTTAAAGCCTTTTTTTAATATCAAGGAATGAAGCTTTTTTTTTCTTTCAGTATTTTAGACAACATTTGAATTTGAGACACTGCCACAGAGACTCTAATATCACGCAATGACATGTGGTCCGCATTTTTTCATGGTTTATCTGGCAACACAAAATAGGTGAGTAAACCACTGTTGACCTATTTTAATGGTGGTTTGTTACCAGCTAAATATAGACAGGTCTTTATTTGAGATTTTGTCTGGTTTCAGAGCATCTGTGAGCTTTCATTTCATTCTTTTCTGTTGAATGCCTTCATAACACAATTTCCTAAAAGTGGGCTCTTTCAAAATCATGGTTTTTACCAAAACAACTCTCTCACAAATGACTCTTGGTTCAGGAGCATTGCCAGTTTTTTCTCTTTTTTTCAAGTTCACCACATTGTTACAATTAATACCAGGACTGCCTATGGATTTTATTTTATCCACCATCTGACTTATTTATCCACCACTAGCATCTGCCTTTAGAGCGTTTAGAGTCTCATTAGGATGTGAGAGCAAAGTTCTTAGTTACACAAAGATTTAGCTTTCCTTGTATAATTGCTATGCTGTATCATTTTTGCTTGATCTGTGGCAACAATAGTGATTGAACTGTAATAAACACAAAACTCTGGATTATGTATATGCATTGTGTATTGATTATGTGCATTGTGTTGGTCATAAATGCTACAAGAATAAATGTAAAAACAGCAAGATGCTACCCAAGTGCATTCAAAAGTACAGTAAAACCCTCCTGTACTTTGTATCTGCACCTAATTTTATCAAATAAGAATCTGAAAAGATTCCATTCTGCACGCTTTGACCCGACAGCCTATTTTCTCAATCATTTATTACCCATTCAACTTCCCTCAATTCACTATTCAATGTAGATCAGGATCGTCAACTAGTGGACCAGTTCATTGGATCGGAGACTAGATAAGGAGTGTTTTCACGGATTTTTAACTTTCCGTCTAAACCAGTCGGTCTAATGATGACTGAACAGAGAAAAATGCATTTATTCTCCTTGTGGCAAATTCAAAACAGATGTGTACCCATTTGTTCAGAGTTTCACTAGTCCAAAGTGGTAACATGATGCACAACCAAGAAAAAAAAACATAACCACGAAATAATTGTCTTTTTTATATCCATGAATACTCTTTAAGAATTTAAAGATAACTGTTGTCACCATTCAGTCACGTTAGTTGTTAGTAGTTAATTTTAATTTAATACCCATTTACGTAGATACGCTAATAGTACATATCGCTAATTCTCACCTTAATGTGTGTTGTGGTTTTGTGGTAAGACTGTTTCACTTGACTGAAGCGGTCCAGCTTTTCTTGTAATGGCTTCAGTGCAGTTTTGAGCACCTTCTGGTGAAAATATACATATGCACAAATACATCGGATGAATATATAAGGTAGATATGGTATTGACTTTTTATGTAATATGCACACTGAATCAGCTTACCCTAAAGTGATCTGCAGCTTCACCCATGGGATAGAATTCGTGGTCTTTGTGTTGTTGAGACGTTTGGCAAGTCAGACATACAGGCTGTTTGTCTTCCAGACAGAAGAGGTAAAGTTGCTCACCATGTATGCTGCAGTGCTGTTCAGAGAGTGCTGAATATCTCTGACTGTATTCCTCCAAGTGAGCCTCACACAGACTCTTCAATGCGAAGTTACAAACAGGATCGTGTAGATTCGGCTGTTTGCACACTGGACACACATGACATTCATTTCTTCTCCAGAATAATTCCAGACACTCTTTACAGATGCTGTGGGCACATGACAAGACAACAGGATCACTGAAGATGTCATAACACACTGGACAAGAGAGATCCTCTTCCGAGTATATCTCTTCAGCTGCCATTTTATCTTTTTGTTCAAGTCACCAACTTGGTAAGAAAAAGATTTAGCCACTGATATTTTGACGAGTTATATGGTCTCCACTTCCTCTTTCAACCCCAAAACCAGAAAAGGGTGGAGGGAATCGAGTCAGAAGACCTGAAGAGAGTTTAACAGAATGAGAAGAACATGCCAAAAATAAGAGGTATTATTATTATTATTATTATTATTATTATTATTATTATTATTATTAGCAAGGTGTTCAAAAAGTAGACTTTATATCATGTGAATTGTGACCCAATTTAGACTTAATTAACTGTATATGTATATTATGATTCATTTTTAGTTTTAAATTCAGCATATAAATGAGTATGCATAATACTGCTAATGAAGTACAATGGTCAAAATTCTCAAGTGAATCTGGGCAATGGGTGTTACAATATAACAGAGACTTTACCCTCTTTTTCTTAGTTAAACTGAAATAATATGCTCCATTTAGAGGTGGATTAACCTAATCAAGGGTCTGAAGTGTTTACTTGAAATCCATAAAATCAGTAAAGGCATAAAAGGCAAAAGTTCCTTCTCAGAAATTACAAGCTATAGCCTATGGACTGATACTTTTACAATAGATAGCATAAAGCTAATTTAGATGTTCCAACAGAAATCTGGCCTAGAAAGTCTTTAATAATGTTCTTAAAATCAAAATTACCTTTTGTTACTCGCAATCTGCATCAAAGTTATGTTGCTCACACTTTCTTAGCGTAACACACTGTAGCTCATTTTTCTTGCAGTTGAGTTAGCGAAACACTGCATTCTGCTAGCACGATGTCAGCATTAGCGAAAATTTGCATTACACGTTTGAGGGTTTTAGTTGCAGAACTGTTTACTATGCTAACTTTACCTCCTGGCAAAAAAGAACTAGCAGATTTTATGCTACAAACTTTTAACTTAGCTAAATTTAACTCCATAATTCTAACATTTTGATTAGCTAGCTCTAACTTCCAAGTCAAATTCACCAATTCACATAGCTACCAAATCACCATGAAACCAGAACTATTAAAAAAAAATCAGCTGTGGCTAATCAACAGTCATGGTTTGAATAGGAATGTAAAAGAGACACAACAGTAAGGTGTGTTTGCACATGGGTTAAAGGTAAAATTGGAAGAATAAAAAAAGAAAGTCTACTTCTTGATGATTTGTGAAGCCAAGGTAGGCCCTTGTGTTAAATTGGCAGTGGCTCCAACTTACAGGAGGTAGCTGGTTCCTGGGAATTACTCAATACTCAGTTCCCTTATTCTGAGGCCATAAGAGGAACTAATAAGTCTATTCATGTTACATTGATATCTATAGCTTAAGGACAATGAAGCTTTCAGTCACTAAGCCAAAGTTCAGATGTTCTTTTTTTTTTTTTGCCATGGATGATATGAAAACTTAATGTCCTTTGGTAATTTGACTTGAACTTGGCCTTCATATTTAGTCTTCTTCACTTTCTCTATTCTCTTTATCACACAGCAGCCATGTCCAGTGAAAGAACCCATTGCAGGGCATGAGTGAGTGAAAAGAAGTACGAAATGCATGACACTGCTGCACTTGAGATTTTTATAGAGTTTCTATTGTATTATCATCCAGTCATTCTGGATGTACTGCTCTGACCCGGTTTCCTAACAAGCTAGGATATACAAAGAAAAGAATTTCACTGTGCTGTAATGTATATGTGACAAATAAAGGCTTCTTCTTCTTCTTTTATTTTGTTTTATGTTCTATGTCTGAACTCATAACACATAACACATAACTGGTCTCATTGTCTCCTCTCAGTGGTTGGAAAAGAAACTGCAGTTGCCATTGCAGGAGAGGAACATCCCAGAATCATTCACCTCTGTTCACTAAGATAACATTATTATGTACCTTGAGAGCAACAAGTTTGCTCATATGTGACACTGTTTATTATATGTGTATATGATGGCAGTTAAATTGACCTTAATTACCTTAATACCTTAATCCCTGCTTGGGCTGTTGTAATATGTAAAGAATAAAACAAAAACTTCACAATGCATTGTTACAGGAAAATAATCAATGACGGGATGGTGCAATGCAACTGATGCACAATGGAGTTGCTGTCACCACCACAGTGTTGATTTTTTTCTGAATAACAAACTGAAGTGCCTCTTAAAACCACAGCCTTGTGGCAAAACTGTGGCACTGTTGTTGGTACCAGGACAGGCTGGTTTGAGCCTGTCTGGCACCTATAGATGACATACCTACAGATAACTGCCCAGACACTACAACTGCACACAGCTTCTCTTTATTTTACTTCCTTTTTCACTCTTGTTCCCATACATATTCCAGTGTTTACAGTTAGGATCTGCACTTTACCTACTTACTAACTAAGCATACATACCAGTTCCCTAATATATTCTGTATATTTTGTATAGATATTCACCGTCCACTTTAATAGGAACTCTTGCACACCTACTCATTTATGCAGTTATCCAATCAGCCAATCGTGTGGCAGCAGCACAATGCATAAAATCATGCAGATGCAGATCAAGAGCTTCAGTTAATGTTCACATCAAACATCAGAAAAATTGTGAAACTATCTTGAGTCTGCATAGTCAGATGCATATTTTTGATTTGTATCAGTTTATTTCCACAATAAACAATTTAATTTCACCAAGAAGCTGCTAACAAGTGGGAACTCCATCAACGCCATCTAGCGCGGAACTCATTGCTTACTTACGCAAGTTCAGGTTAGACAAGTTAGATATTTTAAACAGGGAAGGTGAGGATGTTGATGAAGGGAACAACATTTGTTCTTTTTTATTTCATTGTGATTCACCTTGCAAGCAACAGCGGACTCAAAATCACAAACTGTTTGCAATCCTTGTTTATAAATTACATTTGTAAAAATATCGAACTGTAAATAAAAATGCTTTGAAAGTACTTTATAAAATAATGTTCAACTGACTATGAATGTAAGACAGTGCATTTAATCATGTTATACCCTGAATTCGAATAAATATGATTTAATTCGAATATCATGTGAATAAATCACATCTGAAAAATAAAACAAAATGCCACGCATGTGAAAATAAACAGATTGCGTGAGAAATCACATGTGAAAAATATAACCACATGCCATGTGCAAAGTTCATTTCATAACAAATTATTCATCTGTGAAATCACACGTGAAAAATGTGAAAATAAACAGATCATGTTAGAAATCAAATGTGAATGCACTACATGTGAAAAATGTGTGAAACTTTTCTGTAGAGGAAAACCCCTGGACCATATTACTTCCAAGGTCATTCCAAGGTCAAGATATGTTTCTTCATTTTCTAATAATTCTGTATCACCTTATTTATTAAAACACGGGATGCCCTGCACAAAAGCTCTTAGAAACATTTGATCACCTTGCTGTGCAGGGCATTTTTAAACATTCCCACAGGTACAGGTAAATATATTCATTTCCAATAAAATAATCAACTATCATTTCCATGGATGACAACCGGTATTCAGTGTGTACTAATGGTTCAATGCCTTTTAAGTTCACTAAGTTCAATTCCAAATTACACAAATAATGTTATCAAATTCGAGTATTCCTCACCAGTTATGTAACATTACACACCTAATCACTGACAAAATAGTAAGTGCTAAATGAACAATAAATGCCAAGCATTCAAGTAAAAATACATAAGTCTACATCTACCAAAGACTGTTTCAACACTACTACTGCTTCAACTACAACAACGACCGCCATTTCAAATGGTCTATATGTAGCACATTGTATGCCACAGAGGCAGCCATCATAGAAAAATAATACACCCTCTGTATGGTTAAGTGATTTACACTACATACATAAACTGAACATTAAATACACATTTGACATTCACATAAACTCATTTTGCTTACAAAAACACATCAGTTGTACTTTCATCAGTTGTTACTGGAGTAACTTAGACACTAGTATCTTTTTTCCACAAGTTAGCTTCATCTAGTTTTACAGATTCATTAGCAACATCGGCAAACCAGCTTCACGAAAACAACCAAAAATAATGATTTTATCAAACATAATACTTCCCTAGACCAGTCGCTTCATATTCCTTAAAGTATTAAGAGTTACCCAAGATATATTTTGTTTTATATTTCATGAGATTTTAACAGTATTACCCACCTGACAGAGTGATAGAAAACCCGGACAAAGATTAGTGTGTGAAATGTTCTGGCATTTTCTTGAATTGCTTTGCCTTTTGACCCTTGCCCAGAACCTATAATAAGCTTGAATCTCTTTGAGATGGATATTACCTCTGTTTTAGAGGCTGTTTGATATATGCAATTATTAGAAAATAAAACTAAAAATAGAGGGGTGTCTGTTTTTATTCGTCATAAGCTGTTACTGTTTTTAACTCCAATTAATTTCCAGTCCACTGAACTCAGTCACAATTTTATCTGCTTGCTGCTCTCACATCCGCTTCTTGACCCTTGTCTTGGTCAAATGACTGATGAGTATAATACATAAAGGCATGTGGTCTGTTTAACTAAGGTTGCAGAACCAACAGTAATAAAGACATAACTGGCTGTTTTTGCAGTTTATCACACCATTACCAAATGATTTTACTGTTACTATTGACTGTTTATTAATCCTAAACTCACATTACCTTTCCCTCGCTAAGGGCAATTATTTGAGTATCATAGTCAGCTGACACCCAAAACTGTTTAACATGGCCTAAGTCAATAGGCAAATAAGATTTAAATAAGATAACTGGAAATATCTTATACATCTTAAAATAACCCTGAATAAATCATCAGAACATGGTCAAACAAAAGTATCATGCAACCAAACAGTACAACATGTTTGGGGAAAAAAAAAAGATAAAAAGAAGGGCATATTTGACATCCCGCAGGACCTGTCATGGTCCTGTCACATTAACACCTGTTGACATAAGAAGACGTGTCAGCATCTTTGCCACCTTAGATGTTTAAAGGACCTTAAACTGCCCTCTAAGGAGCTAAGGAGATTTTACACCTGCACCATTGAGAGCATCCTGACAGGAAGCATCACAGCCTGGTTTGGGAACAGCACCAAGCAGGATAGGCGGAATCTCCAGAGGGTAGTGCGATAAGCAGAGCGCACCATCTGCACGGAGCTTCCTGACCTGCAGTCTATCTACAGCAAGCGGTGCTGGACCAAGGCCAGGAAGATAGTGAAAGACCTCAGCCATCCGAACAATGGACTAGAGCTTGGATTAAACTCTGTATTTATAAATATTTATTATATATGTTGGCAATTTCACTACAACTGCTTCAGTCTGATGTTGCACAACATTATACTGCACAAACAGCTGCACAGATCTGCACTTTATTCAAAGTATAGTCAATACTGTTGCTGCCACCTTTTATATGCCATCTTTTATATCCCTTATATTGTATTTTTCAATTTTTCCTTTTCTACCTCTGGTTTATGTATATTCTGTTTTATGTCACGGACAGTCACAAATAGAATTTCACTGCATGATGTACTGTGTATGGTTTTGTGTGTGTGACCAGTAAAATTTTAATTTGAATTTCATTTTAATTTTTTAATTTTTGGTCCATATAGTTAAAAATAATCGATTAATAAATCATTAGCCCACTAGTCTTGCTATACAATTGGTCATCACTCGCCTCATCTCCATCAGCTTTCTGCAAGCAATGCGTTTGGTGTTTAGACAGTATCAATAATAGAGAGCGCAAGGCCAACCATGTGGGACTAGCTCCAAATGGGCTAGCATGTGATAGAACGTCTCGGTGGTATATGATTCTATGTGCTACCTTCCCTAACTCTAACCCAACCCAAGCCCATTTGGAACTGGCATCATGCTGCAGAGATACAGTCAGGTCCATAAAAATTTGGACATACACTATATGACCAAAAGTATGCGGACACCTGATCATCACATACATATGTGGTTCTTCCAGAAGAGTGGAGGTTTATTATAACAGCAAAAGGGGGACTAAATCTGCAACGGGATGTTCAAAAAGCATATATGGATATGATGCTCAGGTCTCCACAAACATTTGGCCATATAGTGTACTTGGACAAGTTATTGTTATTTCCATTTGTCTACCACAGTATACTGCCCTGCATGTGAATATAAGCATACTGTGTTATAAATCAGATTTGAAAAATATAACCAAATGCCTTACATGTGCAAAGTCAACATTTCTTCACAAATTAATCATCTGTGAAATCACATGTGAGAAATAAAAACTAAGTACTATAAATGTGAAAAATGAATGAGAAAACAAACAAATCGAGTGGAAAAATCACGTGAAATATAAAACATGCACTTCATGTGAAAAAAATTGTGAGAAATCATATATGAAAAATAAAACTGAATGCTTTATGTGTGAAATATTAACATGTGAAAATAAACAGTTTCTCTTAGAATGAAAATGTGAATAAGAAAAGCACATGCAGTAGTGTCAACTGAACTCAAGGTGTAAAGGTCATGTGGTCTATTTAACTAAGGTTGCTAATACAAAAATAACTGACAGTTCTTTTAGTTTGTCACACCATTACAAATGATTTAACTGTTACTATGACTAATCTTAAACTCACATTGCCTTTCCCTTGCTAAAGACAATTATTTGAATATTGTAGTCAGCTGACAGCCATAGCTGTTTAACATGGCCTAAGTCAACAGGCAAAATGGTTTAAATAAGATTTAAATAAGGAAACTAGAAATATCTTTGTGTATCTTAAAACATATTTGAATGAATCATCAGAACATGGTCAAACAAACATATCATGCATCCAAGCAGTCAAACATGTTTGAAAAGAAAATAAATCAATAAAATAAAAGGAAGGGTATATTTGACTTTAATTTGCCTTTTACTTCAAACCACTTACACTTTCTATGTTCGGGAAACAAACTTTCTTTGTTTGACAAACTTGAATTCTTGGCCACAAGCGGGCATAAACTCGCCCTTGGGAGATTCAGGAGAAATCCTGGAGGCCTAGCCTCCCTTGTGACTGACAGCCTGCTTGCTTTTTTCACTGCCTGCGATGATGCTAAGTGGCCGGCAAATTCTGAGGTTCTGAGAAACTTTGGTCAATATAGTTAAATTTAATTGGTTAATAAATCATGAACTTGCTAGTCTTGCAACACCATTGGTCATCGCCTCATCTCCATAGGGCTTCTGTAAGTAACGTGTATGGTTTTTAAACAGTATCAATAATAGAGAGTGCAAGGGCCGCTGACCTAAGCATGCGGAATAGTATAAGACAGTATCTCTGAAGCCTGGAACCAGGTGGTACAGTTACAAATGTGTGGCACAGATCCAAAAATGTAGGCTAGCATGTTAACGTGGAGTGGAACAAGGTTAACAAGATTGGGGTGGAAGAAAAATCAAGTGGCCTGCACAGAGCCCTGGCCTCAACCCCACTGAACACCCTTGGGATGAATTGGAAAGCCAACTATGCCGCAGGAGTCCTCGCCCAACATCAGGGCCTGACCTCTCTATTAAATCTGGAGTGGGATATTTAAAAAGCACATACGGCTGTGATGGTCAGGTGTCCACTTGGTTGCAAATCCTTGGCAGTCAATGATTACCTAAAGTCTGGAACCCATAGACATCACCAGATGATGCTCTTCTAGGGCTTTACTACAGTTGTCTTCAGTTCCTGCATGTTCTTGGGGTGTTTTGCCTTCAGCAAGTGAAATGCATGCTCAAATGGATTACAGTTGTACAGTGGGATTGTCGTGTTGGGTTGTGCTTGGACAGGAAGCACAAAAGGCAACAATTGACAATTAACTTGTACTTGGACAAGCATTTTTTGTGTCTGGGGAGCTTATTATAAGGTTTGATCTGCTGTTAGAAACAGAATATGAAGGTCATGATTTCCTGATCAGAAGGTTGTGAGCTCATTACCAAGCTGCCACTGTTGGGCCCTTGACTCTTAACCCTCTGTTTCAGGACAATGTGACAATGAAGTCTTCTTTAGAATCAACCAGAGTGATGTTTTAAGAGACCAAAACCCAATACATGGATGCCAAGACAGAAAGTGGCGTGTGAGCAGGTCTGCACTTTTTGCTATGTAATTGAACTGTCTGTAAATAGCTGGTGTGGGTTGATTGTTAGTGCTTTGGTGCACTGGTATGTGCTTTGGTGCTTAGTGGCAGTGGGCAGTGGTAGCTCAGTGGTTAAGACGTTGGCCTACTGATCGGAAGGTCATGTGTTCAGCTGCCACTGCTGGGCCCTTGAGCAAGGCCCTTAACCCTCAACTGCTCTGTTGTATAAATGAGAGAAATGTAAGTCGCTCTGGATAAGGGTGTCTGCCAAATGCTGTAAATGTAATTTAATACATTTACATTACATTTATGGCATTCAGCTCCAAAGTTTGTGGTTTGATCCTGAGATGGGGTTCTCCAGCTTTTCCAGTTTCCTCCAAAATGTCCAAAAGCATGCGGGTCAGTGGATTGGCTATGCTAAATTGTCCCTAGGTGTGAATGTGTGTGCATGGTTCCCTGTGATGGACTGGTATCTGATCTGGGGTGAATTCTCCCACCTTGTGCCCAGCGTTGCTGGGACAGGCTCTGGATCCACTGCGACCCTGATCAGGATAAAGAAGTAAGTGAAGATAAATGAATGAATGAATGAACTATATATTACAACATGCACTAGCAGCCTTGTGAGGTCTCATCTCATTTCTCTCTCTCTCTCTCTCTCTCTCTCTCACTCTTTCTCACACACACCTCTTGAATTGATTCCCAAATTGCTCTATGAAGTTGTGTATAAATGAAATGGTACAATAATTCTCAAAGCAGTTCTTTATTTATGACAATATACATTTAGTCCCCACTTTGCCGTTATAATAACCTCCACTCTTCTGGGAAGGTTTTCCACTGGATTTTGGAGTGTGGCTATGGGGATTTTTGATCATTCATCCACAAGAGCGCTTGTGAGGTCCGGCACTGACGTTCCAGTTCATCTCAAAGGTGATAACTGGGGATGAGGTAAGGGCCCTGTGCAGGCCACTCAAGTTCTTCCACTCCAAACTTGGCAAACCATGTCTTCATGGAGCTCGCTTGGTCTACAGGGGCATTGTCATGCTGGAACAGGTTTGAGCCTCTTAGTTACAGTGAAGGGAATCTGTGATGCTACAGCATACAAAGACATTCTATACAATTGTGCGCTTCCAACTTGTGTGGCAACAGTGTGGAGAAGGCTGGGTGTGGTGGTCAGATGTCCTCAAACTTTTGGCCATATAGTGTATCTCTTTTTTCTTTTTTTTTTTGCAGTGTAAGATCTTGGCTACCTCTGACAAGCATCTAAAGTTGCATTCCTAATAGTTCATAAGTAGAAAAGGTATAACCACTGTGACCCTGACCAGGCAGTTACTAAGGAAACAAAAATAAGAAATAAATTTAAAGCCAAAAACAAAAATAAAACAAGAATAATTCCATTTGTATTCAGTTTGATAATGAGGCCCATTGTTTTCATATGTTTTTATGTGCTACTTGATATCACAGATAACGCTGTTTTTTTAAATATATATATGTAAATTCTCAACTCCATATATATGCAACACATTGCTAATTTATGCAAGTCATACTGTTCAAGTTAGACAATCGTTTTTTGTTTTTTTTTTAACAGGGAATGTGATGTTGCTGACACTTTTGTTTTTGGTATTTAATATACTTAATATACTCACACATAATGTCTTTTGAGTTGCAATTATGAAATAATTGAATAATGAATAAAAAACATGCATTCATAAGCATAAAAAAGATATGTTTAAAAAACAAAGTTGATAGGGAAAGAAGTATTCAGACACCACTAATGGCTAACATTAAAAATTTGTGATATTGCATTTCATCATGTTATGCTCTGAATTCAGGTAAATACGTGATCACAGGTGGAAAAGAATTATTCATGTAAGACAATCACATGTGAAATAAAACCACATTCCCTGCATGTGATAAATTTCCATGTGAAAATAAATTAATTGTGCGGCAAAATCACATGTGAGAATAAAACCACCTACCACCTGTGATAAATTCCATACATCCATCCATTTTCTGTACCGCTTATCCGACACAGGGTCACAGAGTCATAGGGGAGCCTATCCCAGGGAACTCAGGGCACAAAACGGGGGACATCCTGGACAGGGTGCCAACCCATTGCAGGGCACAATCGCACACACATTCACACCCTGTGGACAGTTTGGAAATGCCAGTCAACCTACAACATATGTCTTTGGACTAGAAACTGGAGTACCCGGAGGAAAGCTCTGAATCATAGGGAGAACTCGCACACTGCACACACGGGGCGGAGGCAGGATTCAAACCCCCAACCCCGGAGGTGTGAGACAAACATGCTAACCACCTCATAGTAATTTGATTCTGAAAAATATAAACTTGCCTATATTTGAGATATCACTTAAGATATACTAAATATGATAAATCATTTGAGAAATCATTACTAAATTATCTTATTTTGTTGCCATATAATTTATCCAATGATTACATGTTACATATTTACATGATTACATATTAATTCAATTCAATTCAATTTTATTTGTATAGCGCTTTTAACAATGGACATTGTCACAAAGCAGCTTTACAGAAATAAATGGATTCACAAAAATATATTGTAAATATTTGAATTTATCACTGTGAATTTATCCCTAATGAGCAAGTCGGTGGCGACGGTGGCAAGGAAAAACTCCCCGAAATGATAAGAGGAAGAAACCTTGAGAGGAACCAGGCTCAAAAGGGAACCCATCCTCATCTGGGTGCAACGGATAGTGCGATTATAAATTTCTATATTCAATATTCAATATTCTATTATTGTGTACTATGAAGACAAATAGTGCAATTGTGCAACCAATAAATTCATCACAGTTTTCGCAAGAAAATATTACATATTTATCATATAATAATCACATAATAAGAAATGTTAGATGCCTACATTTAAAATATCCTCATTTTTGCAGTGTATACTAACCAAGTTACACAAGAGAAAGGTGCGTGACAGGCCCAGAAATACAAATACCCTGCTCACATAAAAGTTATGCTCCAGTAAAGTTTCAGATATGAAACTGACAACTCTGGCAGTCATCCTAAATTCATAGAAACTTTAGTTATATTTGCAACCAAGATGTTCCAGAACAGGTGCAGTGTACCTTGGCAGAGAATACAGTTCTCTGGAACTGTACTGGAGAAAGGAAAACGATTCTTCCAAATGATATTGATGATGAAGATACTGATGATGATGGAGAGTGCTGTCTAACACATCACACCAACATCGTCCGCAGGGTTGAGATCTGGTGACTATCAAGGCCACAGCATATGATTTATATCATTTTCATTCTCATCAAATCATTCAGCGAACCCTCGCGCCATCATACGGAGGTGGGAATCAGAAAAGTGGCCCAGCTCTCACACTTTTGTTTCAGCCGTTCTCACTTCTCAATTAAATAAATGAATCGAGTCATTAAGCACAAGCTACTGGTTGGGGATTATTATCAGGGTTAATGGTAATTATTGTTTATTTATAATTGTGTGTGCTATTTAACACCTGTCAAAAAAAGGTCTTATTTTCAGCACAGACACGGCGACATTATTTAATACTCAGAGGAGACATGGTCACTTTTGCGAAGTTCAGTTCAATTAAATTTTATTTGTTTAGTGTTTTTAACAAAGTGTTAATGATTATAGCAGCAGTTGTACAAGTGGAAGTTCTGAACCATGTAGAGTTCTCAAATGACCAGGGTGTGCTTAATGAAAAGTTAGTTTATTTACTGAGATTAGTATTGGAAACTTAATGAAGGCAGTAAACTGAACATAAATACTATGAGAGATCTTTTATGTTTTTAATAAACCTTTCTTGATTATTTAAAAAAAATTATTTCAAATTAAATTTCTTTCAAATATCATACAGCTCAACAGACATAGAGGCATGGACTGTCTAAGAAAAAAGGTCAATATTTGTGCATCAACTTCATTTCGGTACCTAGCCCAACAAACCCAATCCTTTCCAAATCTAGTGTATTTGCTCTTTTGGGATGAACCCAAAGCTAAGTTTGAGCAGAGTGTGTTTGTTTTATTGGTGATATTGCCGATGTGTTATCAGATCAGCAGCTACATACACAAGCAGGATTGTAGATTTATGCAAAGGGATATGAAAAACATTAGATCCTGTTTCTGACAAACTCTTATGTAAATATTTGATAATGCTCTCATCTGCAAAGCTATTTAAACCTCCTGTTATAGGTGTCACTTATTCTAGGCTGCAGGTGTGTACTTCTTTACTTATGTATTAGTCTCATCCTGTTCATCCTAATTCATCCTGTGAATATATCATTATAGATCTGAATGAATTATGGATTAATATTTGAAAATGATATGATTTAATATATTTTTTTTTCCAGACATGGGGATTAAATTTTTCCTACTCTGCGTTGCCATTCTAAATGCAACTGGTAAGCTAAAAATTCAGTATATTCATCAGTATGTACATGGTTTCTGTGTAAAAAAAATAAGTTTTGGGCTAATTTGGGATGGTATATGAGAACATTATGTAAACTCATGTTCTATTAGAGGGAAGATTATTAAATATAAATATTATTTTTACTGCTAATAACTGAGCTAAATATGTCATATGCTCTTTATTTTAATATAAACTTTACTTTATTGTTATAAAATCAAAGAGATATGGCTAAATAACTCCTTAAATCATATTAGAGTTTTAGTTACTGACTTCCCATCCAGGATTTGTTTCCACCTCATGTTTTCCCAGGATAGGCTACGGATCCTCCTCGACACTGAGCAGGATAAAGCAGTTACTGAAATGAATGAATGATTTTTTTTTCACAGTGACTTTTTAATAATTCATTTGCACCATTGCATGATTTGAAATATTTAAATTTTCATATCAGGTATGATTTGTATCCTGTGGTCCAACCAGAGATGCATTTTTGCTTCAATGCTGTATAATTCTCTCATCTACAATGCTATTTAAGCCTCTCATTCTTTAGATTGTTCATTATTCAGCCTTCTCCTTATTCACCTATTACAGGTTGCAGGTATATATGCTTACCTCTCAGTCTGACTGTAAAATTCAGCCTGTGAAGATACTGTATCACTATAGATCTGAATGAATTATGGATTATATGCACTTAAAAATTATATTATTTAATATACATTTTCCAACATGGGGATTCAATTTTTCCTACTCTCTGTTGGCATTCTGACTCAGAAATTATGCTTCAATGCTATAGGCAGTAAAATATGGTTACTGATAACGATGCTGTGTTTTTCTTTGGTAGGAACAAAATCTTGGCTTCAGACTCACCCTTTGTGTATAATCACAATTGAACTATTATATGCAGATAACAGTATAAAGTAGCTAACAGTGCTGTTTTTTCTCTCCAGCAGTCAGTGGTTGCCCAATAGGCCAGGAGTTCATCACTGCCGTCATGCCTAATTATGTGGGTAATGATGGTGTCGCCAAACTTTCTATCACAGCCCAGACGTCCTTAGCTACTGTTACAGTCGAAATCAAGGGGCTCCAATATAAACAATCACTAAATATAGAGAAGGGCTCTACCACATACGTCACCCTCCCAAACAAGGCTGAGGTTTCTGAAAATGGAGTCTCAGACAAAACAGTGCTGATTACCTCTAATACAGATATCTCAGTGGTGTCCTCTCACATCAAACCATTTAGTGGAGACAGCAGTGTGATCTTCCCCAGTCATCAACTTGGCAGGAGACATGTAGTCTACACTCCAGAAGGAGGTCCCCTTAATAAGGTTGTGGCTATCGTCAATGGCAAGGGAGACAACACAATTACTCTTCTACCATATGCAGACCTCCAGCTTAAAAACAACATACACTTGCAGCGAGGAGTAAAGATGTCTATTAGATTAGCTCCTTATCAGGTTTATCTGCTCCGGAGTGAGAAGACCTTAACAGGAACTATGATTGAGTCTCAGCTCCCTGTAGCCGTCCTGGCAGGACATGAGTGCCTCAGCATCGTCTATACCTGTGAACATGTCTATGAACAGCTGGTGCCAGTAGAGTTGCTCTCTGATGAGTACCTAGTCCCTGCCATGCACCCCTTGCTTATTAACCAGGACACAGCCCATGTTATTGCAAGTGAGGATAATACTGATGTGACGGTTTTTCATGGTCCAATCCCCCAGCACAAATCACTTCGTTCTGGAGAGCTTCTGAATGTTTTTATTAATTTGCCAACAGTCATCCGAAGCAATAAAAAGATCATGGTTATGTATTCCAGTTCCAACCTTCCCTTTGATGAGTTCTTGACTAACATAATTCCTGTATCACGGATGTCCAACTCATGGACTGTTTATGCACAAGATAGTTACCTCAATTTTGCTGTTGTTGTATCAGAAATGCAGCCAAGTATTTCTCTTTTGAATCTCTTAGTACCTGTTTTTGCTGCAAACAGGAAGTATACATGGTCTATTAGAGCACTTGGTAGCCAGAAAGGCCCTATAACCATATCCAATAAACTACCACAGGCTGTCTATGTTTTTGGTGGGAAAGAAAGACATGGCTATGCCACAACAGGAGTGTGCAGTGGTAGGTCATAATCTGTATAAGGACAATTTAAATTCAAATAAATTAAATTACCATTGTAAATGTAAAGATAAAACACTTAAATTCTAAGCTTTGTCTTTCAGCTCCTTCTCCACCACTACCTCCGGTAGATCCCTGCGCATCTGTTAAATGTCGTTGGAGAGAGGAGTGCAAGAAGGGTGTCTGTGTCCGTGTTGACACAGCAACATGTTGGGCTCTCGGGGATCCCCACTACAAAACATTCGATGGGAACGCATATGATTTCCAGGGCACCTGCACCTACACCATGACCACTACTGTAAAAACTGAGAAAGGCCTTGTCCCCTTCACAATTTTGGCAAAGAATAATAATAGAGGGAGTAATGTGGTGGCCTATGTGAGGACAGTATCACTCAGTGTGTACAATCATACAATAGTTGCCAGCAAGCAAACAGGTGTAGTTGAGGTAAGTTGAGGAAATACACAAATGTACAGGCTGTTCACTTTTTTTTTTTTTTTTTTTAAGAAAACATTAAGTTTGCTTCTGAATGCTTTTCAGGTGAATGGTGAAATCACTTACTTGCCTGTACGTTTAGCTGGAGGAAAGATAGAAGTGGTGCGAAGTGGTTGGAATGCACTCATAACAACAGACTTTGGCTTAGAGGTGAAATATGATTGGAACATGATGCTATACATAACAGTGCCCAGCACCTACTTTGGGTCACTTGGTGGACTTTGTGGAAACTACAATGGAGACAGGACAGATGAGCTGTCAGACCCCAAGGGAGTGAAACTCTCCACTGTCCTGGAGTTTGCCAAGAGCTGGAAAGTTTCAGACAATGACTTTTTCTGCCATGATGACTGTGCGGGCAAGTGTCTCCTCTGCCCGTCTGATCTTAAAGTAAAATATAGTGAAAACAATTACTGTGGTCTTATGGCAAAAACAGATGGGCCATTTGCCCAATGCCACAAGATTGTCGACCCACGTATATACATAGACAATTGTGTGTATGATGTGTGCATCTATAGAGGCATTAGAAGTTTCCTCTGTGATAACATGCGGACCTATGCTGAGGCTTGCATGGCAGCTGAAGTGAAGATTGATCCCAACTGGAGGACGCTGTCAGAGTGCCGTAAGTGAAGACAGTTCAATTAAGAAATTGTGATATTCTATATCTTTAACATCTTTGGAGATGAATTAAATCTCCAAGTCTAAATATGGCACATAGTGTTTAATGTCTCTTAAAAGAAGTTAATCATGTAAATGTTTCTTCTTGATATATTAACAGCATTGCCATGCCCAGTAAACAGTCACTACGAGGCTTGTGGAACCGCATGTGCTGCCTCCTGCGTGGATCGTGATGCACCAAGCAAATGTGAAATGCCTTGTGTGGAGGGCTGCCAGTGCAATAACGGTTTTGTCCTCAGTGGAGACAAATGTGTGCCACTGGCGCAATGCGGCTGTTCCTATGAGAATCGTTATTACCCTCCTGCTGAGGTATTCTGGGGTGACCAGACGTGCACTAAGAAATGCTCCTGCAATTCTGGACAGGTCAAATGTACACCCACAAAGTGCAAGACATCCGAAGTGTGTAAAATCCAGAATGGTGTGAGAGATTGCTACCCACTATCCTACGGGCATTGCGCGGGCAGTGGAGATCCCCACTATTTAACCTTTGATGGGAGGCGCTTTGATTTCCAGGGCACTTGCACATATTACCTTTCTAAACTGGTCAGCACATCTGACCCTTCACTGGTGCCCTTCGAAGTTCTTGTCAAGAATGAAAACAGAGGAATGAATAAGGTTGTTTCCTTCACCAAGACTGTGGAGATCAACATTTTTGACTACACCATTATCATGAGTAAAGACAGTTATGGTAAAGTGATGGTAGGTTACGTTTCTTACTAATAGTCAAATCAATATGAAATCACCTTCACAGATCATGTGATTTTTGGGCTTGTGACTAAGTACTATTTTGAGAATCTATGTCCTTCTTGGAAAGGTGCTTCACTGCTAAGTTGAACATATTTTTGCCATTCTTAGGTTGAAGGATATTCTATGTGCTATACACAATATATTAGAAGGAAAAATTCTGCCTTAGAGCTTAGACCCTTTTCACATATACAGTACATGAGTTTTATGGCTAGTTATGTAGCAGGTATTTGACAAAGATCAGTGATGACAGTTAAAGTATATTGTTGTAGCACTACTTTAACTGACAAATAGTGTATAATGGACAAAAAATAATAATCTTTGCATTTTTTTCTTAGGTCAACAACCTGTTTGTAAATTTGCCATTTGAGAAAGGGGGTGGTCAGCTATCCATATTCCGCAGTGGTTACTTTGGAGTGGTTAAAACAGACTTTGGAATGAATGTGAGATTTAACTGGGATAGCTATGTTGAAATCACTCTCCCCAGCACATACAATAGCCTAGTAGGAGGTCTCTGTGGTAACTGGAATGGGAACTTAAATGACGACCTGGCGTTCCCAAACAAAAGCATTACAACAAACGCTAATGCATTTGGAAACAGCTGGAAAGCCAGAAATGACCCTGATTGCTCAGCAGACTGCAAAGGCCAGAAGTGTCCCAAATGTGATGCTGTTGACAGGAATAAGGATGTTTTCACAAAACCTTGCAGCCTGATTACAGATGCAAATGGCCCATTTAAAGCATGTCATAGCCAAATCAGTCCCACCAAGTTCTATGAAGACTGTGTGTATGATATGTGTATGTATGGTGGTCATTCTACAGCCCTCTGCAGTGCTCTTACAGCCTACACAGCTGCATGCCAGACAGCACACCGCATTGTGGAGAAATGGAGAACAAATAATTTCTGTCGTAAGTGCTTATGTAGTATGAGAACATTTTGCCCTAATTATGTATTCTAGTTCCCAGCCCTATCCCTTCTTATTTAAATATGACATTGATTTCATTTCTTCTTTATTAACAAGTTACTCTTGATGATCCATTCCACTTTCAGGTGCCCATGTGTATGTGATTAACTGATTTCTGATACTCTCTTCACAGCTGCATCCTGCAAACCTAACAGCCACTATGATGTGTGTGCTGCTGGATGTCCCCAGACCTGCAACGGCTTGACTGAGCCCGCAGCTTGCCAGCGTGCACCCTGCATCGAAGGCTGTGTTTGTGATGTCGGATTTGTCCTGAGCAACGGCGAATGTGTGCCAATGGAGCGATGCGGATGTGCATATGAAGGCCAGTACTATAAGCTGGGCCAAGTCTTTTACCCCAAAGGCAAGTGCAGCCAGAGGTGTGTCTGTGAGGAGCAAGGAAAAGTCACATGCAAAGACAATTTCTCCTGCGGTCCTAATGAGCAGTGTGTAATCCGTGATGGGGTTCAAGCCTGCCATCCTAGTGGCAAAGGATCTTGCTCAGTCTCTGGTTCAGGCAACTACCACTCATATGATGGAAACCATATCAGAGTGCCAGGGAACTGTGTGTACAAACTGGTAGAAACAGTCCAGACTGCAATTCAGACGAAGATGCCTTTCAGTGTGACAGTGCAGCAAGTATCTTCTGCCATAGTAATCACAAGAAGAATCAACATAGTTATAGCCCAGTATAAGATTGCCCTGATTCCTGGACTTCTGTGGGAAATAAGGGTAATTTGTTTAATTGCAATTTTATTCATTATGTGACATTATGAAGATGTCCAGATGCCAGCTACGGAGACAATATTGCTTGAGAAACTTTGAAATGTTATACTCAGACCTGCCAATCCTGAAGAATGATGTGTAGTCGTGTAAAAGCACAGTACATTTTCGACAATTCACTTATTTAAGGTAGAAACTGGGGTGGGTGTATGTACAGGGTTTTACAGGAACCAACAGGCACTTGGGGGGAAAAAATCTGCTGTTTGCTTGATTTAGTTAAGTTGGTTAACTAGTTTTAGTTAAGTTAGTTAACCAGAAAAGTTTACATGGACTTATTCTTTGTTCCTATTCTAAGAAAAAGAAGGTTATGTACACCAGTTAAAATGAAAGTGTGTATTTAAACTTTTCTAGTGTCTACATCCTAACTAAAACAGAAGAGTGGCAGCTTTTTTCCCCAAGCATCTGGTATTTACCATAAAAACCTGTATATACACGCACTCCACTGCACTGTTTGTTTGCTTCTGCTCTGACTGACACAGAAGAGCAAACAGTGCTGCAGGTTTTGACCATTTTCAGCTGAAAATGTTTAGTGGCATCCCTAATAAATATAGTTATCTAATCTTAACTATATGCTTGTCTAATGTTAGCTAGTTTGTAGATTTTTGATGAAGTCAACCCATTCTCCATTAACCCTGACACAGAGCAAGGGCACTGCATCTTTCGAGCGGGGGAAATTGAGTTGATATTGGCTGGGCTTCCAGGTGGTGTCAGTTAATATCAGAGAATTCAAAACACCAACCCAACTGTCAAATATTTCAGATTCACCCTGCAAAAAATAACATGTTAGCAAGTAGAAATATCTTGAATATAGTCAAATCTACATGTCTAGTATGTCCTTTTATAAGATTACAGTAAACAAAATTTAAGATTATTAATCCTATTTTTAGACATTTTTTTTACTAAGTTTGAGCTTCACATTTTCTTTTTCTATTGGCAGATTGTTTTTGCTTCTTCCTAGGAATAACTGCTTAAAATTAGCAAAATTATCTGCCAATAGAACAAGACTATTTCAAGCTTTTGGTGCATTTTTGAATTATAAAAAATAATAGCAGTGTACTTCAATGTTAAAATGCAGAGCTTGGCAGATCTGTATACTGATAGTAAGAGGCTTTTAGCTGGGATTGAAAGTATAACATCTTCATAGCCAGAATCTCTGCTTGATAGGGCACTGCCCCCTGAACGTATCTGTCTTTTTACCTGGTAAGAATGGTAAGAATCACCCTTGGAAATTTACATGTATTCTTTTTATTGGCAGGTGGATGAATTTAAAGCTATTCTCCCAGTAACACTTGAAAGAGGACTGGTGAAGGTCTATCAGAGTGGTGCCTTCATTATCTTGGAAACCTCTTTTGGACTAAAGGTGACCTATGACACTGTGTCAGTGGCCACAGTTGAAATCCCTTCCACTTACAAAAATGCTGTCCGAGGTCTGTGTGGCAATTATAATGATAACAAGGCAGATGATTTACTAATGCCAAATGGTAATCTGACTTCCTCCGCTGAGAAATTTGTGGAAGCTTGGCGGGTGATTCAGGAAGGAGTGAACTGTCACACAGGGTGTCGACCAGGCCCCACATGCCCAGGGCCTGGACCAGAAGACAATGACTGCAGGATCCTAACTTTGGTGAAAGGCCCACTCTCTAATTGTCATTCCAAGGTTCCACCTTTACCATTCTACAATGCATGTGTAAAGGATGTCGCATCATACCCAGAAGATAAGACACTTGTTTGCCGCTATGTTCAAAACTATGTGGCTCGTTGTCAGCAAGCTGGTATCTCCATCAGCAGCTGGAGGAATGCAACCTTCTGTCGTAAGTAGCTGTATGATACAGAATAAGATCTGTTATTTGTTTCATTTTAATAGCTGCATCACTGGGAGTTTGCCTCTAGTTTACTGGGGTTTAGATAGTAATAGTAATAGTTAAGTTTTGTTAATGGAGGCATGGTGACACAACGGGTAGCACTGCTGCTATAGCTCCATTGTCCCCTTTTTGACCCTGAGTTTAGGTGCTCTCCTCATGTCCATTTGGGTTTCCTCCTAAACATGCTGACAGGTGGACTAGTGACACTAAATTGCCCCTAGGTGTGAATGAGTGTGTAAATGTGTGTGCATGGTGCCCTGCAATGGACTGGTGTCCCAGCTAGGGTGTATTCCTGCTTCATGCCCAGTGTTCCTGAGAGAGGCTCCAGATCCACAGTGACCATGACCAGTTTAAATCACTTACTGAAGATGAATAAATGAACAAGTATTGCTAAAATTTATTTATTACATTTATTACATTTTTCCTTTTCTTCTTTTTCAAGCAATGACTTGTCCTGTAAAAAGTCACTATGAGCTATGTGCAGACACCTGCTCGTCAACTTGTGCCAGCCTTACCGAGTCATCTAGTTGTTCAGAGTGTCTTGAAGGCTGCCAGTGTGATGAAGGCTTTGTCTCTGATGGAGGCACCTGTAAGCTTGTAGATGATTGTGGTTGTTTAGTGGAGGGAAGGTATTACAAGGTGAATTGCTTTTCAGTTTCTAATCAATCTGTTGGCTGACCTGGCTTCTTGCAAATGAAACAGTCAAATATTTTAAATATTTGTTTCTGCAGTCTGGGGAATCAGTAGTCAGAGGAGACTGTATAGAGACATGCACCTGTAAGGCTGGACAGTTCTCATGTCAGTCCATGAAATGTAAGGAAGAAGAGGTCTGTCGCAAAAAGGACGGCGTTCCAACATGCATGCGTGGTAAGTAAGTGTAATCTCATTTGTATGCAGCTACAGTATAACAAGACATGATTTAAAATAACATTGCCTTACTTTATTCCAGATCCCTGCAGCATAACGAAATGTCGTGAGAAAGAGCGATGTGTGGAGAGGAACAGTGTAGCAGTGTGTGTGGCCAGCTCTAAGGCCTCATGCCGAGTTGTTGGAGATCCTAACTATGAAACTTTCGATGGAAGCAGGTTTTCTTTTCAGGGCACCTGCTCTTATGTTATGGTTAAGACGTCGGGTGCAGACAAAAGCCTCACAGAGTTCACTATCATTAACAAGAACGAACTCGCCCATAGCACACGTGGCTCTTTCATAAAGACAGTCACCATAAAGTTCCCAGGCCACGAAATTATCATTAATCAACGTGCCCACGGCAAAGTGAAAGTGAGTAAAACCCATCATCAACATAATAATTTTTATGTATATAGAACCTTTCACACCCTTAAAATGCAGATAGAAGTACTGTACTTTACAGTGTAAAGTCAAAACAAAAATATAACAGTAAAACGCAAAATAATAGTAATGCTGTAAATAATAGCAGTGACAGGAAGAAGAAAAAAAATAGCAATATAAAACTATAATACAAGTGCATAAAATAGAATATAGAAGAAATGTAAAATTAATGTAAATGTAATATAAAACTAAGGCGTTGCTGCCAAAGCTCTTAATAAAAGGTAGTTAAGAGCTAAAGTGAAAAAAAAATGTTCTTAGCTTTTCAAAACAAAGGCTGATTCACCTCTTTTTAAGTTTCATACACTGAAGGCTAGTACCAGATGATGTTAAAAAACTATTTGGAACATTTAATCAGGCATTCAGAGACTTACTGTATGGATGAAAGTGCTGTGGCATTAAGAAATTTAATAACTAAAGCCTAAAAGTTCTAAAGCCCAGTATACCATATCCAAAAATGCACCAATCATTAATGAAAGATGACTATATGCTGATATGTTCCCTCTTCTGTGCTGCCTAGATTGATGGTAAAGAATCTCTCCTGCCTGTGAGTCTGGACTCTGACCGTACCAGGATAACTCAATCAGGAATAAGGGGAATCCTGGAGACAGACTTTGGTTTGGAGGTCACTTTTGACTGGGGCGAGTTCTTCAAGGTGACAGTGTCCAGTAGCTACTATAAAAACCTAGTGGGCATGTGCGGAACCTATAATGACAACCCCAATGATGACTTTGTAACACCGTCAGGCGTTCCTGTCAAAAACAATACAGAGTTGGGGCAGTCATGGAGTGTTTCCAGCAGTGACCCCAAATGCTGGCACTTCCCCCCATGCTCTGAAGAGGAGAAGCGCCAGTATAGTGGCCCAAAGTTCTGTGGCTTGCTAGAAGACGAAGCTGGGCCATTCGCTAGCTGCAACAATACAATTAAATTGGAGCATTTTACATACAGCTGTCTCTTTTATACATGTCTCACTCACGGAAACCGTGACAACTTCTGCAACATCATGACCACTTTTTCAAACACCTGCAAGTGGTCAAACACTGAAGTGCCACAGTGGTGGAGGCAGATTACTAACTGCAGTAAGTAATTACTGATGCATGCTATGAAACATGTATTTAAGATTCATACAAGTTTACTTGGCAAAAAAAATCATCATTCATCTGAACTTTTTTAATAAGCTTTTGATTGCATACTCTGCTTTGCCTTCTAATCCTAACAGCTTAATCCACCATTCACTGTAGTGTTCCTGTATGTCAAATGGTATGAGTAACAATAAACATTTAGAACATGATAGCTCATGAATATTCCTGATGTGATTACTGTGTTACAGAGCTGGACAAATAATCAAGAGGAGGGAGTCAGGGACTTATGATGTCCAACCGTGATTACAAAAAAGGAATCAAGTTATTTTTCTTCTATTTTTAATCAATGTCATACAGATATATCTGCTGGGCAACTGTTTTGGGTAATGTGATTAAATAATTAATCACTTTTTCTAATTAATCAAAAACAAAAAATTGATCAAAATTTCAAAAATTTTAATAGAATCATACTTTTGCTTGTTCTCTTTTCCTGTTACCGAATGCTTGCAAGATTTCAATAAATAAAGATTATTGTATCACTATACAATGGTGTGACTGTATATTTCAGTAGCAAAATCTAACAATGAATCAAATATAAAAAAACCTTAATATCTTAAATATCTGCACAGTGCATGGTGTTGCAGCCTCACAGCTCCAGGGTTTGATCGTCTGTCCAAGTTACTGTCTGTTTTTAGTTTCACATGTGTCCACATAAGTTTCCTTCAGGGTTCGCCATTTTCTTCCACAAAATACACGGACAGATGGATTGGCTACGCTAAATTGCTCCTAGGTGTGAATGAGTCTGTGAATGTGTGTGCATGGTGGCCTGTGATGGACAGAAGTCCCATCCAGGGTGTATTCCTGCATTACTCCCAGTGTTCCAGCTCCACTTTTTCTTTGACCAGCAGTTAATGAAGATGAAAATGTCAGTTAAACTCCTGCAACTATAACACAATCCTGAAATTTTCAAACTGACACCATAATTAGTATTTTTTTCTGAATGACACAACATCTTTCCATCTTTGACAAACCCCCAGTGACACTGTTTGTATACATAAGTGTGTAAGTGCCATCATATTGCATTTCCCTGCATAGGAGATCAATGGAGACATCCTTCCTGAAATATGAAATTGTTAGTTAAACGCATACAGTATGTCTTTTTCATTTATGAATGTTGATGTAATTCACCACATTCTACATTTTAATTTGTTTGACCCTCTGTAGCAATTGATGAATATATTCAAGAAGAGTGTTTAGAGGTTTATGTACAATCTAACATTTCTAAAGGAGACATAAAATGAACACTGTGTCATAACATTTATTATAATAACTAATAATTGATTTTTTTTTTTGTGAGAAATCCCCAATCACTAGGCTAGGCTTAATTTTATTTATCTTATTCCATGACACTTAATATTGTGAATAGCTATAACTATATACAGTATAATTAACATGATGTCATTTCAGATGTCATAGATTATTTCAGATGTCATAGCCTGGAGTGAATGGAAAGAAAAAAAAGAAAAAGAAGTATAAATACCAGGCTGGTTACAGAATTAAAAACTGTTGTTATTCAAAGTAGAACCCAAAAAAAAAGCAGGAATGGATAGTCTGGAGATATATTAGGCAGAAAGAAGAAGTGAGTTTGCAGATCAAGAAAAGGATTGCTCGATATTTCTGAGACTGACTATGAAACAGGACAGGCAGAAAAGGAACATGCTTGAGTTTATCAGGTAAACATGGCACGCCTTGTTACATAAATTTGTGTGCTCTATAAACAAAATTGAAATGCCACATCGTAAATGAAGCTTAAATATGCATGAAGTGAAAACACCTTCAAATAATTCAAAACCAGTTTTAACCCTTAAAGCTACAGTGTGAGATTTTCTTTTGTTAAAAATCATGTAGCTTTGTATGAGTCAAAGATTAACACTGTAAACGTTAATGCTCCTAAGCTGCCATGAATCGACCCGAAAAGCCTGTAATAGTCATTCAAAGTCATTCGTATTCAGAGCTGGCAGGTCAGATTTTGAAGAAATTTTTGTACACATACAGTATGTCATGTGCTAGGACAGATACTAGATCAGCATGAAAGAAGTCTGACTACACAGTGACAGGCAAGAGCCAGCAGCCAATCAGAGAAGAGAGAATGAGAGACTCCAGGGTAGTATAGTAAAACAAATGGGGTAGTGAGAGAGAAACTCTCTTGAGCCCAAAAAACATATAGCTGAATAAGATACACAGATGAGAATTGTATTGATTGTTATGACAAATTTTTTTAATATTTTCAGAAACAGAAATCAGTTTTCCAGCTCCTCATTGTGCTTGTTCACTCAGTGAATTATTGTCAGCATTCTGTTTTTGCAACAAAGGAATCACCGTAACTGCAGAGGGACTTCTGTAAAAATTCTTTTTTTAGCTATCTAGCTAGCAAACTTACTATGAAAAAAGCAAAGCTCTGTATCTACCTAGCTTTTCCTTTACAGTAATTCTCTTGTCAACAATAATATGCAACAAATGTGGACAACAAACTTAAATAAAGTGTGTATCTGGAATATACAACTAATTGCACTTGGCAAATTTGTTTATGTGTTGCACGTGTCCGTCAGCATCTCTGTGTCTACATCTGATGTAGTATATGACGTGCCTCTTTATGGATTATTTAAATTGTATAATAAATAAACCACACAGAGTGCAATTTTTTAAGACATATATTACAGTCAATAGTAAAATAACAAAAACGTATTTACAAAAATATACAGCACTTCCTACAACCTATATCATACAAATTTGCTTATACACATGTACTGTAAGTTAATTTTTTGGTAGAGTTTCACTACATAGGCAATATAATCCATGCATAAAAGAACAAATGATTATCATAACAATAATAAAACATTAATTTTTGCTATTAATGTCATCAAAATATATTAAATAAATTAGTGATAATAATGCATTGTCTGTTCATTAATGTGAAATAATATCCTCCCATAATGATTGCTTTAGACATTCCAGCATGCTGAAAGTATAATCCTAATGGTACAGATTATCACAGAAAATCTGTTTAATGTTTGGCCTGTACACAGTTAGCTGCTCTTATCTACAAAATTATCATATTTGTCAAAAGCTAAATTTCCAATCTCATACTCTACCATCACTTAATACTTCATGCAACAAAGTATTTACCTTAACTTGCAATTCGAAATAAAAAATATAATACACTTTTGTACAGTTTTGGGGTTTTTTTGTGCTGCATTATAGCATCAAAAAAAGCCAGAAAGCTACATTCCTGAAGTCATTCTTTCTTTTTGTTTTGGTGTCAAAAACATTTTACAATCGTGCTTCGTTGACTGGGTCAGCCTTGGCTAGTGCTTTCCTAAAGGGAGAGAATACATTATGTTTATTCACACTGAAATCCAATTCTTATACACTGTATTTTATTTCTACCATATTAAATTTATGACAATTATAGTTCATTCTAAATCTCCATGAATAATAATATACAAACAAACATAATAAAAAAAAACATTACTTATCCATAAATATACAGTACATGAATATACCATTCGGAAATAGCCTCATGTGCTCCTGCCATCCCTATCCCTATGCCCTATAATATCACTAATATTAACCAATTTATCTGTCACAGGCTGGCACAAGTTCATTATGGGTGTTGTTTTATATTGTTATAATCTCAGTAATTTATTTAGTAGACAGTGCTGCCAAACTATCAAAATCATATTTTGTTAATCACTAACATTAGCTAAATTTAGCTAGCAGGTTCAGCAGCTAATACGTCATCATCTTCTATGTCTTGAATGAGATCATTCATTATTCTACATATCTCAGATTTCAATGGCAAAAAAATAATTATTCTGATATACTTGAAGGAAAGTGTCCAAAAGAGCAAAGGAATTCCTGCTTCTCATAGGCCCTAACATCCTGACAGGCCCTACGACCCTGAAATCCTGAGTAACTGTATGCAATTTATGTGAACTGTTATATCAATATATACATATATATGTATATTTGAAATGGTCACCTACTCAAATTTTGTGAGAGGAGCTTTGTCACACGTGACTTCGGACTGCACTCCATTTCCTGTCTTGTTTAGTGACTGTAGTTTTGGGATGCTACCCCTCGGTTTCTCAAGCCCATTCATGGTTCTGGATAAAAGAACAAAAACACACACAAACCCAGGAACTTAGTGATGGCAGGACCATTCACAGCAATCCCTCATGAACACTGATGGAATGTGAATAAGAAAGAGAGTAGCATAGGCTGCTTTATCCAAACCGCATGTAATGTCAAATTAATAGATATTGTAACACACTGGGATTCATTTATCAAACTTTTAGTAAAGTTGTCTGTAAATGTTTTCGTAAGCCACACCGAACTAAAAATTCCAGCCAGATTTTCAGTAGCGCTGGTTTTCTTTGTACTCTTGTGCATATGTTGATAAATGCCAAACAGCCATAAATTACCAAGCATGTTCACAGCACATTTGCATTTAGTGACACCCACAAAACTCTATAAATGGCTGGGGGCTCGCGGAGCTGAAAATGACAGAATGACAGCTAAATGGTGAAAGAACGCCTCCTAAATTATCCAGTAATGCAGTTGAGCCATTGCAGCGCTTGCCTACCATAGACACACGCTAACTCTTCCTCCATTACTTTTGCTCTTATTCAACAGCTAGTCTTATTTGGCTTAATTTATGGAGTTGTTTTGGATTGCATTATTATTAATTAAGTATGACACAACCGATCTTGAGAATTTCCATTAAACTTTTGTGTGTAACTGAAATAAAAAAGCTAAAACACTAAACTTAACAAAATAATTTGTATATAAAAGTGCAGTACCACAACACTAATTATATGATTTGAAGCTGATCAGCTGAGGTTTTCATGAATAGCACATTTCTTCTGTAAATGTTCCTGTGAATGATTTACAAAGAAATGAATTTGTGTCCAGCTTGATAAATGAGGTCCCTAATCCATGATAAGACATATAGTGTATCCTTGCTGAATTCAAAGAGAAAAAAAAGAAAAAGAAAAGAAAATGGTCACTTACACAGCAACATTGTTAAACACACCCTCCTCCAGACTTTTAGCTTCAGTCACATTGGGGCCAAACAGTTTTCTGGCCAAGAAGTTGAGTATGCCACAGTGATTTGTATAGCAACACAAAGCATCAACCCCCACCAACAGCATCAGGAAGATGACCAACACTATGGCCACTACACCACCTTTACCCAGGCTGTGCTGAGCTGCAAGCAAGTTAATAAAAACACAGGAGTATGACTATATAGGCATCATCATCTAATGAATAAAAAAAATGTAAAGTATTCAAAGGGCATAAACCCTGCATTCACACCAGCAGTCACATGACAAGACGATTTTTATAGAGAAGTGACGTTTTCCAGCAGCAGCTGTCGACATGAAGTGGACAGGGAAAAAGTTTAATTTTATGAAGATGAGAAGGGAAGTGATGGGGATTGGTGGTACTTTCTTTTTTCCCCCACTGTGAAACATCATTTTTGTTTAGTGGTTGCAAAAATTCATTCTTATACACAGCTCCTGAACCAACCAGCAGTACTCACAGTGCTAGAAGAATGTTTAACCCACTAAGGTCTATGTCTATTATTGCCTATGACTATTTTTATTTTGTGATTTTTGCCTTGATTTCGATGAGATATGCCATCTTTTATATCCTTTTCTTCAGCACAGATGAATGATGGATGGTAGCTAATGTACACAAACTGGTTGCTGAATGATTGGGGTAGAGAAAGAATAACAAAACGGATAGTATGATGAGTTAAAAGGTTTAACTTGTTTGAAATTTGAGTGAAATTTGTTTAAAGTACAACTAATTTCTGACTTGAAAATCGAACAGCGAATTTAAAAAAATGGTTTTTAATATATTATATATAATATATAATATGGTTCATAATCTGAACAAAACACAGAAATGCTACAGGTGTGAACACAGGGTAAGATTCAGTAACTTATCAGTGAAGAGTAGTTCAGGACTGTACTGTGAAGAACCTTACCTTGTGGGATGGAGAAATAGATTTTAGCTGGTTTGGAGAAGCCATTAATGTTAACAGTAGTGATTTCAGCCTGATAGTCAGAGCCATACTCCAGGTTCTGGAGGTGAATGCTACTGGAGTTTGCGTCTATTATCTTTTCTCTCCAGGGCTCACCTTCTTTGTTCTGCTGAAATAAGATACAGATGTTCATTACATGTAGTCTAACTAAGGAATAACACCTGACAAGGACTGCTGTTATAGGAAAATAATCAACAACGTGGTTGATTAGTTTTCTTTATATTTTCTTATATCAGCACAATCAGAATATTTTCCTATATCAGAACAAAGGGTTGTATTCCCCTTATACTTCATCGATTTGACAAGTTTTTATTATATATATATATATATATATATATATATATATATATATATATATATATATATATATATATATGTATGCAGCTATGAAAGGTCATTTCTCTTGAAGTTAAGACAAAAACAAGAAACTGTGAAACACAAAATGAAATAAAAAATAATAAAATTACAACTTTATCTTTGACTGTTACAAAGCTCTGGCACTGTAATGACAATCCTTCCAAAAATGCTAATTAAACCTCTAAACTACTGATTAATGGTTTGCATCATTTAGTTTCATACTAACCATTTGGTAGCGCACTACATAGTGCTGAATGGGAGAGGCTCCATCACTGAGCTGCTTTATTGGAATTGAATAGGAGTTTCTCTCTATCTTGCCCTCGTCTGCAGACAGTCCAGGCATGTCTGGCTCCCCTACACAGAGAAACAAAAGTAGAAAGTCAGTGGTGTCTGAACACTTGGATGAATACTTGTGGACCCATGTACATTCATGACTAACAGTAACATCATTTACTTTTTCAATAACACTAGCTTTTTAACTAAAGTTTTGCTGACCATTATAGACAAAAAAATACTAGCCTCACTGTTATGTATGACTCCACTGATACCAAAATATTACACACTTCTGTCTATCCAATTTGTGAAAATACAGTATATATAGACTGTACATAACTATTAAATACACAGTGTCTGATAAGTCTATTTTATTTTACTACTGACTCACCCTCTATAGTAATGGCAGTAAAGCAATGATGATGACATCATCAGACACAGGTCACAATGGCAGGGTGAAAGATAATCAGATGGAGAGTGATATCAAGCAGGAGTCAGGTCAGAGATGAGTTAGAGGAAGGAACACAAGAATGTACAATGAGAAATGGGTTTTATGAAATTAATATAAGACATGACATGACTTTTTTAAAATTCAAAATCAAAAGTATGAACATGAGAGGAAAGGGATAAAATGGCAAAATAAAATGGAAATTGTTTCACAGGATTTTAAAGTTACAGAAGTTAAGTTACTCTGTATTAAAAAAAAAAAAAAAAAAAAAAAACTAAGGAATGGCTTCATATTACTACCCTCTTAGAAAAAAAGTCTGATATAGAACCCCTAAGAGTTCCTTGGTTGTTCTTCCGGGAGGAATCTTAAATGTTCTGTGTACAACGTGCAATAGAGTGTTTCCGTTTTCTGAACTAGAACCCTTAACTATACAAAGAACCCCTTGAACATATATTCTAATGTACATGAGTACACTGGCAATCCATTTTCTGCAAAGGTCAAGTGTTGGCAGGTGAGCTAGAATGAGAAGAGAGAGTTTAGGGAGTGGTGTTGTGTTGTTAGTGCTCACGTGTGGCCAGGGTGCGAATCTTCTCTTCAGCAGAAAAGTCTCCACGAAAATGCTTGTTTTTAGCAGCAAAGCGGACAGAGTATTCAGTGTATGGAGCCAGAGATGTGACCTCCAGTCGACCTAGGGATTTAAAAAGAAATCATCAAAAAGTGTCTTTTTTCATACCTCAGATGCACAATTAAATGTCAGAGCATGATATAATAAAAATAATGCCAAATTGTAAAATTAAATCAAAATTGATTAATGTGATAATTGCAATTAGGACTATTCCTGCAGCAGGATGTTTGCGATACACTACATGCTTGAAATCTTCTCATTCATATATCTTTTTAATTTTTTTCATTTGTAAATTGTCTCCTGCTTTTATGTTACATATTACAACTGACAACATTCAGGTATGGCAAGTGCTTGTGTATAAAGGTGAACGTTACTGAAAAACCTGTCTCAGGTCCTTCTAGTCATGTAGTATCTGGAAGCCTCCGAGGCATGAACAATACGTAGGTAATTTGCATAGTCATATAGGCATTGCATAAATCATTTCTGAAAGCACTTTCACTGTGTAAATATGGTGTAACTTTTGCCTCTGAATATAGTCCATAATAATTCAGGTGTTATATACCGAAGATACTATGAGGTCAAGATTAAGAAAATTACCAGAAAAAGGGATCACAGTCTCATTCCAGTCATCCTTTGATTCTTTTCTCCACTGGATGATGTATTGAGTAATAGGAGAACCCCCATTCACTACAGATTGCAGGTTGATGTGGAATGCTGCGGATCCAGGTTTTATAGTAAATGAGGTTGGTACTCCTGGAGAGGCTGAAGGTAAGGACAGAGGAGAGACACAGAAATTACTAATGTCATGAATGAGGAAAAAAATTATGAAATTTGTGTGTATGTGGGAACAAAAAAATTAAAAGATACAAACTTAAAGAAAGATACAAACATATCTTATGCCATATCTTATATCTTATACCATACCTACTTAACACAGTTCAGTGGCCAACATTTAAGCGAAACGGTAATTCTTTGCAGATATGAAAAGTCAAAATTATTTTGCTTGCTCTTACTCATTAGAGTGAAGGTCTTTGTGTTGCTGCCTGCCTCGTTGGTGGCTTTGCAGGAATACACACCACCATCAGAAGGCACCACATTCTTGATCTGAAGCTGTGATGTAAGAATAAACAAGAAATACACTGTGCTTAACAAAAAAGCATAGACAGTGACTCGATTAAAGCATGTTGCTAAAAAGAGCCCAATTCCAATGACCAACGCCTCAAGAAAGTAGCTTTAAGAGGCATGAAAACTGGTAATCATGTGACATGACGGTCACTGATAAGCTACTTAGAATCTACAGTCTGGGCTAGAAAGAATTCAGCCCCAGCCTCACTTCTTCATACCATTCTGTATACAGTGTTTTTCTTATGGCTATTGGGGGTGCTGTTGCATTAGGTTCCACAAAAATCCAAAACAATCTGCCTTACACCATTTGTGAATGGCAAATAGTCTGGTGTGGATCTCAAAAACGAAAGCTTATACTGATTTAATTTTGAAAGGAGGGGACAGCCCTTTTATACCAGCCATATCTGCAGTAAAATAATTCCTCTTCTAAAATTATAGCAAAATACTATGACAGAATATCTGAAACAGGCTAATTCTAATATCAGACACTTTAACTTTTAATTTTAATTGGAAATTTTACACTCTTTGCATTAATTAGTGAGATACCATCTGGGTAAAGTAAAATACTGATTTCCAGTCAAAATGTTACACATTTTCAAAAACATCCCACTCCAGTATATGAGCTAATGATCTAATGCCTATTACCATGCCACCATTCTTGCTGCTGTTCAGCCACTGTATGGTGGGTGTAGGATGTCCGGTGGCATTGCAGAAGACAGATACTGAATCCCCGAGATTCAGGACCACCTCGCTCTGGCTCAGGCTCACCAGCGGAAGTTCTAAAGACAGCAACCACCAAATCATAGTTAACATACTGTATAAAACACACCATACTTGCTTAAATTCAGGTGGTACAACAATGCAATGTGATCATTCTAGAATTGATGGTGAAGAGGTTTAGATAACCTTGGGAAATGATTCTTGGAGAACGTGTTTGACTAAAATATTTTTGTAAAATGAACACAATTCAAGCTCATTACTCATTACATATGTTTCACAGTACATTGGGGCAATGCCATGCTGGAACAGGTTTGGGACTCTTAGTTCCAGTGAAGGGAAACTGTAATGCTACAGCATACAAAGACATTCTATACAATTGTGTGCTTCCAACTTTGTGGCAACAGTTTCAGGAAGAACCACTTATGTGTGTGATGGTCAGGTGTCCACATACTTTTGGCCATGTAGTGTATCTGTTTACTGTTGCATTAAACATTAGTCAGAAGTGCCCTCTCCTATTACAGAAAATTTGACATTTTTGTTAAAAAAAAAGAAAAAATTTATACAAAGCAAAGTATCAGCCAGTGATATCTCCATGTAGTATCTTCTCACCTGAGACATCCAGTGTGAATGTTGCGCTGTCTTCTCCAATTTTATTGACAGCGCTACAAACGTATCTTCCAAAGTCACTTCTGGCCACACCTGGAATAGTGAGCTTACTCTTGTCTGAGTTGTACAAGTAGCGAGAGGAATCTGATGTCTCAGGCCTGAGAGGGGGACGAGAGGAAAAAAAATAATAATAATAATATAATAACACTGCTACATTTTAGCATTTTTCAATGAAGCATATCGTTATTTGACAGACTGATAAAAGAAAAATCCAAAAGTACTCATGACAGCACATCATGTCATGGATGGATATAGGAAATATCTAAAAATAATATTTATATTAAATTAAAATATAAACTTTAATTGTCTTTGTTCACAGTATTTTGTGTTTACATTATGGCTAACCAACAATTTCTACAAAAAATGACAGCACCTCTGGTATTATTATTTGATGGAAATGCCAATCAGAGCATGACATAATGGTAATAATTATAATAAATTAAGCTTTTAACACATAATTAAATTTCAGTGACATTAATGTTAAGGATTTAATATAATCACATGCAAATTGTTGGCATTTATGAATGAAAGAACCGTTTGTTACTCTATTATACCACATTGTTGTTAAATTCTTAATTCTGATTGGTCAGAAATTTTGAGTGATTTTCTCTGAGAATAATTCAGGCTGCAAGGCAATAAAGAAAATAATCAACTTTGGCATAATAAAAGTAACACTGCTTCACATCAAGCTGCATCACACCACCTTGCTGTTGATTATTTTTCTATGACTGCCCCCACTGTATTGTACTCATTACTTAATGTACTTACGTTTCCCAGGTAATACTTGGTTGGGGTGCTCCTGTAACCAAGCAGGTTAAAGTGACATTTCTGTCTGGTCCAGCCAAAACCTTTGTCCTCTCACCGTGAAATAAGACAGTTGGTGGAACTAGAGGAACCAAGAAGGGTCATCCTATATTAACAATCTTTAAATCTTCTAGTTTAACCCATCATTTAACTCACTGAATTCTCAACTTCTTCATGCCCTACCATTTACAACAACAGAGATGTTCAGAGTCCTCGATATGGGCCGTCCTTTGATTTTTCCCTCGCAGCCATAGGTTCCGTGATTTTCCCTCTGAATGTTTGTAATCTTCAGCGACCCGTCTGGTAGCACATTGAGATTACTTGTGTCTGTGGAAAAGAGAACAAGGAGAAATGAACACTATTCTGTTTCTTATTATAGCACTATAGCATTATAACATCAGCATTTCTTGAAATAGGGAATTAGGAGTTTGTTTGGAGGAGTCAGCTATCCCTTTATCTCACAGAAACAAACTTGGTCAAATTAGCAGGGTAGCAGTGTACATGTCATGGGTTTTACCATATAAATAAATAAAAACATTACAAATCTGTGTTGTGATGTATTAAATTCAGCTCAGAAATTTCAACAGTTCAGTTCTGCTCTGGTGAAAAGTACCCAAATTATTATTCATTTTCCTTAAAGTGAACTCATGCAAAAAGTTATTTTTAAGACGGTAAACTTTTTCTTATATATAATTATTTCTGAGCATATGCCTAGGTAAATTTAATGTGAGGCCAAAAAGGCTAAAAAATGACTATTGTTTATATTACTAGTAACTGAGATGGGGATTAACTTTACAATACATTAATAAACCATGATCACTCAAATTGATGAGAAACTGATTATCCCCCACCCACAATTGTTTACACACAATGCAACAACACACCAAAAGCCTGTACTGAGGGTCCTACCATTACGTGACACTTGGACATCATTCCAATACCAGTTGGTCTCCACTTCAGGCTTCCCGGTGACCAGACATGGAATGTGCACTGTCTGGTTCACCAAAAACTCATGGAAAGTCTTAGTTGTACCAAAGTTTGGTGTCTCTAACAAGAAGAGATAATGAAAAAGCAAATATTAGGTAACGTGTTATTTGAAGAGTAGCTACACAGGGCCTTGTTAGAGAATATGTCAAGATTTGTGAGGTGACATTAGAAGTTCAACATGACTTTGTCTTTATATGAACGAGTGAAGAGAGAATAATTCTGAGTTTGAATTAACTCGGAAGTGGGAAGTCAGAACTTGGAAAAGAATTCCCATTTGTCACGTTCAAGCTACAAAGTGGGAAAAAACATGGACGCCTCCAAGTTCAACTTTCATTAGCAACAAACCAGCCAGCTAAGTGTGATGAGTGATGTAGTTTTACCTCCTCAATACAGCGAACTGTACTGTCAGTGTTATGGATTTAACAAGCTAATATGTCTGTATGTGGAATGATCTAAAGCAAATACTAGTATATACAGTGCAGTGTAACTCATTGAAAAGTAAAGAATTCTTGGATAACTGCTGATGCTGGGTTGCAGCCATGTTGCTGAACTTGTGATTGAGGAATTTAAATCCTTATCTTAGAGGTTATTAGTTTATTTATGCTAAAAACAAGTTATAGAAGTTTACATAAAGCTGCACACATAGAGCATCATGAATGCAAATTTGATTACCACTTTATTCTGAAATCATAGAAATCTTTTATTTGACTGGAATATGGGCTTCGTAAATAAGTAAAGTTGTATAAATTGGTGCTTCATCATAATTTTGAATGCAAAAGGACCACCAATATACCAATACAAGTGAACGCATTCAATTACAATTCTTATTTTAAAAAAGTAGATACTGTAAATACACTTCTCAAAAGGTAAGATGAAAGTTGTAGATTTCTCATAAATGCGTGTTAATAAAGACAAAACTTCTGAGATAAGTTAAAATAAATTACAGATTTCTACCTTTCATATAAATACAAAGCAAATGTATTGTATACATGTACTGTATATCAATTTTAGGATTATAAAATTATAAGATGTTTTACCATAGACATATAGGTTGACGGAATCCTCGTATTCTTCACCATCGAAATCGCAAATGCACTTGTAAATTCCACTGTCTGTCATCTTGACATTCTTCAAGGTCAGCCTACTATTTTCTTCATCACTGTCTATAAGCTCATCAATCTCTTCTTCATCCTTCTCCCATCTGAATGTCGTTGCTTTATTAGCTGCAGATATGAAGAAAATACCATATTCAAAACACAATTGATTAATCCTTCATCCATCCCATAATCCTACTGATATGGATGTGAACTTGTTATAACATGATGTTACATGTAAGGCCAGAAACTCGTATGACACAAACTCAAAGAAACTGGGTTAAAAATACAAGATAAAAAAATGACCCTAACTATTAAGTTCCAAGCTGATCCTCTATGACGTTTTTAGATTCTGACCATCACATCCATTGCTGAAGATATTTTCTTTCTTATATCACGATTTCTCCTTGGAGTTTGGTTCATTATTCGTTCTTTACTGATGAGCCAACCATGAGGTTCTGATAGGTGCTAGAGAGGAAGTTTCATATCGTTGCCACATGACAGTTTTATGATACATTCCATTTAGTTGAATAATCTAGTATGTAAGGAATAAAACACTTCAGGATGTGCTGTCATAGAAAAATGGTCCACTTCGGATTAGCCCACATCACACCACCTCATTGTTGATTATTTTCCTATAATACTATGCCTCTCTATTAGCCTTATACCGTATCAGTTGAATACCGTATCAATGAATACAATTTTTCTTTATTAAAGATTGGCACATCATCCTTTTACCTATTTATATTTTCATTTAATATTGTGTGCTACATCCATGAAGTAAGTTAATTCTTATTATCTCTTACATTATAGCAGCTATAAACAGGCATTCCTTCACTAGTCTCTCTTTTTTTTGTCATGTTCCTGAGAAACGAAGAAAATTCTCATGTTGGAAAACTGAAAGTCACAGCTTTAACTCTGACTGCTACAATGCACTGACACTGGAGACTCCTTCCATAAACATTACATGTTTTAATTTGTTAAACATAAAGTTTATTCATTTGTTTATTAGTCTTAGACAATTGTCTAGTGTTTGCCATACAAGTTGCTGTGAATTAGCATCATTATTGTATAACGTTTTAGTATGAGCACAATATAATAATATAAATATAAAACCTATTAATATTAATATAAAACCTGTGATTTGAATCCCAGTCAGAACTACAGTCAGAGCTGTTGTTATAGAAAATTAATCAACCTTCTGCCCAATCAGAATTAAGAATACAACAGTGCTGTGGAATACTTGTCTGTTTAGATAAATCAGTGAGATTCAACATATATACAGCAGACCTTGACACAATATAACTGATTGTGTGACCTTGTTCCTTTTTTTGATCATTTAACAGATTTAGAAATGTTCTTGATGTATTTCTTTCCCAGAAGGTTTTATTTTTTCACAATAAATATTTGATGACACTTTTTTTCAGCAGACATTCAACAAAGCATCTAAAGTCTGTAAAGAACCAGCCTGTGAACTATTAAACAACAGATCAACAGTTTATGGTTGTTAGAGTTCTACAATATATATTCTAGATTACTTTAGTATAGACTATAAACGTGTTCCTTTATTTCTTTCATCTTTAACTTTGATGGTCCAGTTTATGGCTGGTGATATTTAGCACATCACCAACAGACTATTAACTTTTTCCTATTGAGGCCACTTTTTTGGATGGTCCAGTTTACAGTTTTGATGTTTAGCAGATGATCTAAAGACTATGAATTTGTCCCTAGTTCATGTAGACTCAATTTGCTAAAAGACAAGCATGATTTGACATGTTGATGATTGAGATGCTGGTTCATGTCAGCTTGTGGAGCATCCGAATTAGTCTATCCAAACAAAAGGTTCCTCAGTAGTTTATCTTAACATGTGGTTGCTAACGGAAAACAGAATGCAAATACACACTAACCTCTGCATAACAACAACTCCGTGCTTCCCAGCGGAATATCTTTTCTCGCGACGATGAGTTCCACTTTGGGCATTTCTGTTACAGCATCTGTTAAAATAAACATTTATTAGTAACCACTCAGGAGATCATGATATGGTCTGATTAAGGCTTACAGTAGAAGTGAAAAAAAAAAAAAACAGGCTGCATGGAAAGAAAGAAAGTGCAAATGAAATATAATATAGTAAGACTAAAATTAGCTCTAAGATATTATAACAGGTGACTTGGAAAGAAGTCAATGGCTATTTGTAGTCAAGGATTTCCCTTCCAGTGGCTATTTGTAGTAAAGGACTTCCTTCCTGGTCACAATTTCTTCCTGTACAGTGAAACCCATAAGTCCAGAATGTTAATTCTTTCAGTGTATGTCTACGTATGGAAATGTTTTGTTTTGAATAGTCTATTTTTTTAGTTGGAATAATACTACATTATGATTATTAGTTATGATTGGCCAGACTATATTTTCTTGTACTATTATTATTATTAGTAGTAGTAGTAGTAGTAGTAGTAATAATAATAATAAAAATAATAATAATAATAATGTATCCTTGATAGTGTTTGCAATTTTTTAGAAAAATCTGGAGATCATACATGACATGTTTTACATGAAATTCATGGTTTTATGTAAATTCTAATATATATATATATATATATATATATATATATATATATATATATATATATATATATATTTTTTTTTTTTTTTTTTTTAATTTTTTTTTTTTTTTTTTTTACTGAGGGGAAAAAATAAGACCCACGTGGCATTTCAGTTATAAGCTGCTTAACTATATTTAAAAAATACATTAACTGAAACATGTAAAAATTGTTACCTGTCCATGTCGCAAACATGCAGAAGAAGCCGAAGAGTGTGACTGTGACCGCGGACGTGGCCATGGCTCTGTACAGCTGGTGAAGCTGCTGCGTAAAAGGCGCTCCAAAACCCACAAACCTCCTCCATGTCCAACTCTTTTTATACTCTGCGACGAGGCTCAAGACGGAGACACACCGGAAGATCGCTATCTCTGAAATCTTCGCCGACCTTTCCACGTCCTGATGCTCTAGTGCCCTACCCCACCAGGCGCCGGAGCTGCTGCGCCTCTCCTCTCGCGTGCGCCGGATGGCACGAGGACAGCACTCTCCTGAGACCTCATGAACGAATGTACTGCATTTTATTCTATATACATCTTATTAAGGAGAGACGAGAACGCACACCATTAAACACTGCAAAAAAAAAAAAAACATCTTAGCAATCATTATGAGCAAATGGGTTTAATATTTTCCTATTATGAGATTATCATCAATCAAATCTAAGATCATTGAGCCTGTTTTAGATGCTTTTACTCATTTTCACCTTGTTCTTATTCTACTGGCAGATAATTTTACTTCTTTCTAGAAATTCAAATGTGAAAAATTATCTGCCAATAGAACAGGACTATTTCAAGCTTGGAATTAGTAAAATATCTAGATTTAATAATCATATATTTGGTTTACTGTAATCCTAAAATAGGAAATATATAAATCTAATTATATTCAAGACATTTTCACCTTCTGACTTTTTTTATTTTATTTTATTTTATTTATTTATTTATTTATTTTTTGCAGTGCAGATGGCTATACTATATGGCCAAAAGTCTGTGGACACCTGATGGTCATATGTGGATCTTCTCCAAACTGTTGCCACACAGTTGGAAGCACACAATTGTATAGAATGTCTTTGTGTCCCGCAGCATTACAGTTTCCCTTCACTGGAACTAAGAGGCACAAACCTGTTCCAGCATGACAATGCCTTGTCGACAAAGTAATCTCCATGAAGACATGGTGTGTGAAGGTTGGACTGGAAAACCTCGAGTGACCTGCACAGAGCCCTGACCTCAACCCCACTGAACACCTTTGGGATGAACTGGAACACCGACTGCACCCCAGACCTCCCCATGCAGCATCAGTGCCTGACCTCACTAATGCTCGTGGCTGAATGATCACAAATCCCCACAGCCGCACTCCAAAATCTAGTGGAAAGCCTTCCCAGAAGAGTGGAGCTTATTATAACGGCAAAAAGGCGACTAAATCTGGGATGTTCAGAATGGTCAGGTGTCCACATACTTTTGACCATATTGTGTATTTTCCTTCCAATTTGTATGTGTTCCACCAAAAAATTGCATACTGTATTGTTTTCTTTATAATTGGCAGCAGCAATGTGTCAAAATTTTGACTTACAATTTTAAAATTTGGACTTATCTTAAATGGTTTATTTATTATCTAATAATTTTGACTTATCTCAAAATTCTGAGTCAGCAAACATCAGATAAGTTTTGAGATAACAACTTTTAAAAAACTGACATACTGCTGCTGTCAAAAAGAAAGAAAAAATGTTCTGCATTTTTTTTCTTTTCTACTTTCTTTTCTAAATGGGCTTCCATACCTGTGAGTCTCATAAGTAAATCAGTAATAGATCATCTGAAAACCAAATACTGGGAAATGTACAAAAGTTTTCTATTAACATTAACATTAATTAATCTTCACTAACCACTTAATCCAGGTCAAATCCAGAGGAACACTGGGTGGGAGGTGGGAATACACCCTGGATGGGATGCTGGTCCATCGCAGGGCATTGTGTACACACATCTATACACTAACTCAGAGATTTAGTGTAACCAATCCATCTACTGGCATGTTTTTGGGAGGTGGGAGGAAACCAGAGAACCTGGAGGTAACCCACATGGTTTATTAACATATTACAATGACGTGATACATGATTTTTTTTTTTTTTTTTTGGTCCAACATGAATAGCTGATAGCTCTTCAGAATGGCATATTTGTTTACTACCCAAACCTTAAAATGGGCAGACCACAGCTCCAGGGTTCACAGTTCGATCCTGAACTCAGGTTACAGTCTGGACTGAGGTTCGCATGTTTTCCCTGTGTTCGCATGGGTTTCCTCCAAGTTCTCTCGGTTTCCTCTCACCTCCCAAAATCATCCTGGTAGGTAGCCTAGTATATAGTGTGGGCATATTTCTAGAAGGCCTATTTTATAGACTGTAAGCTCAATTAGAGCTATTTGAGATTACAATGCAAAGTAGTCATTTCCCATATTTCATTTTCACAAAATAATTCACAAATAATAATAACAGTGGTCAGACAGCCAAAGCAACAGAAACAGCAGGAGCCCCTTGACAGGACAAAATTAAAATTTTAAATGGCTAACCATGATTCCAGTTACATAGAATGGTGTTTGAGTTAAAACAGTGCAACATTACTCATTTAAAACGGACTTCTGTATAAAACTGATTCAAGTGTTACGTAAGAGCTAATGGTTTGATCCTGCCCTCGGGTTACTGTCTGTGTGGAGTCTTGCACGTTCTCCTCATGTCTGCGTGGGCTTCCTCTGGGTTCTCTGATTTCCTCTCACCTCCCAAAAAAGCATGCTAGTAGGTGGACTGGCTATGCTAAACTGCCCCTAGGTGGGGGCATGGTGCATTGCGATAGACTGGTGTCCCATTAAAGAAGAACGAATGAATGAACTCAGCATGAAACTGACTCTCATGAAAAAGAAAGCAGGATACTGTGTGATCTAGCAGGGAAGGAAGCGCTAGATGCCAAGGACCTGCCAAATTTGATCATTTTAATGGTTCTTCATCCCTTCTAGTATTTTTTTTGTTTGTATTGTTATGTAATAGGATGTGTATAAAAGGATTTGTCTCCACTAATGTTGTCACGATATTGTGTGTACTAGCCTACTGTATAAATGAATATTCTCCTGTGTACATGTGCACATGCATATGTAGTCACGTACTGTAGTAAATGGCAGGATAGGATTTTAGTAAACAGCCCATGGGTTATTTTTATGATTTCCAATTGTTCCACTTACTGTCTCTTGCTGAGAACAATAACCGATGAGTTGCGTGTAAAACACAATGTGTTATTGTGCTGTGCGCATCCTCATGGGAGCCAAGTAAGCATTTGTGTACAGAACTGGAACACTTTCATAAAGTACAGCATTTCAATGGATTCTAAAATGCTAAATTTAGTTTTTAAATTGTAATTTGGAGTTTATATACTTTTTCTCTCATGGTAACACTCAGTTTTTAGTCCATATTCAATAAATTTACTAGAACTACATATTCTTACTGTAGTGGTTTATTATACTAGACTGTATTTAGCAGTCTTAAGAAAATGCTTAGAACTTCTAAAATAGACTTAAAGGTTTTAAACCATAAGAATAATCTACACTGGTTATAAAAACTCTACACACCCTTTTTAAAATGGTGGGTTTTTGTGATATAAAAAATTAATTAACAAAACCTAGATCAATCAGGTGAGATCTTCAGCGTGACATAGCAACCAACAAAAATAAAGTGAAAAACAAATAGAAACATTTTACGGGAAAAAAATGAAAAAGAAAAAAAAATAACCTGTTTGCACAAGTGTACACACCCCTTAAATGATACTTTGTTAAAGTACTTTTTGCTTTTAATACAAGACTCAGTCTTTTTGGGTAAGAGTCTTCCAACTTACCACATCTTGATTTGTTTATTTTACTCTACTCATCCTTTCCAAAATGCTACAGATCTGTATAGGGATCTCCTATGCACAGCACTCTTCAAGTTTCACAGATTTTCAATAGGATTTAGATCTGCGCTCTGACTGGGCCATTCCAAAACACTGATCTTATTCTTCTGAAGCCACTCCTTTGTTGACTTGGATTTGTGCTTTGGGTCATTATCGTACTAGAAGGTGCAATTTTTCTTCATCTTTTCTTCATCTGCAATCTTTCTTCATCTTTTCTTCATTTTGGTTTTGTGCCAAAATAGATTTTTTGGAGCACTGGAGCATTTGGAGCTATCCATGATTCCCTTTATCAGGACTAGAGCTCCAGTCCCAGCTGGAAAAAATATAACATGATGCTGCCACCACCATGCTTCAGTGTAGTGTTCTTTGGGCAATAAGCTGTCTTGTTTTTGTGGCAAACATATCTTTTAGAATTACCCCAAAAGGTTCTACCTTGGTCTCAGCAGACCATAACACATTTCACCACATTTTCTGGAGTGATTTACCAGGCTTGAAATTTTTTTTTTTTTTTTTTTTTTTTTTTTTTTTGTGAGAAAGGGCTTCCGTCTAGCTACTTCCCCTATAGCCCAGACACGTCAAGAATATGAGAGATTGTTGTTACATGCAGGGAGTGACCAGTATTGGCCAGATATTCCTGCAGCACCTTTAATGTTGAAGTAGGTCTATTGGCAGCCTCTCTGAGAAGTTTTCTTCATGTCCTTTCATCAATTGTGGAGGAACATCCTGTTCTTGGTAATGTCTATGTTGTGACCCTTTTACTTTTCTTTTTCACTTGTTGATAATGGCCTTCACAGTGTTTCATGGTGCATCTACTTTTTTGGAAATTCTTTTGTAGCCCTCTCCTGACTGATACTTTTCAACAGTGAGATCCTGTACATGCTTTGTAAGCTCTTTGGCCTCAGCAGTCAGAAGAAACCAACATGTCATGAAAATCATACTGTACAGCTTGTCTTTATTTGGGGATAATCAGAATCACTTCATTGATGGCAGGTACAGTATATGATCATTACATTTGAACATGAATTTGAATGTGATTGTTTAATTCGGAGCACCGTCACATGCCCCATTATAAAAGGTTGTGCACAGCTGTGGAACCAGGTTATTGTAAGTTTTTTCTTTTTTTCCCTAAACCATTTCTATTTGTATTTCACTTGAATTTTGTTGGGTGCTATATCAGATTAAAGGTGGAAAAATCTCTGACATGATTTATCTTGGTTTCATTCATCACAAAAACCTGAAATTTTAACAAGGATGTGTATACTTTTTATATCCACTGTATGCTGAATAATAAATAAAAGCATCATCAGACACTTTAATAGGAACACCTGGACACATGCACATTCATGCAATTATTTAATCAGTCAATCATGTGGCAGCAGTGCAATGCATAAAATCACACAGACAGAGGTCTTCAGTTAATGTTCACATTAAACATAATAATGAAGAATAAATGTAATCTCAGTGGTTTTGACAAAATGTGAATTCCGTTAGACGTGCAGTCTGAGATGCTTTTCTGTGCACCAAATAAATATTTAAATGGAAACTGCCCCCAAGACTTCCGCCATCCCAATCCCACCCATTCCTGCCACTACACTGGTTACACAATTCTGTTATATTACAGTATTACAAAATGTCATGAGGCAACAATGGATAAATACATCCTTATAGCTGGAGTTGACAGAGTAGGCATTGGTTCACTAAATGCTGATGTACTGATGTTTTGCAATGGTCAGTTTAGACTAGTGTTTATTATCATTCCTCCTTGCCTCTATGCAACTATACACAGCTACAAAGAATACAAAGTTACCTAGGTACTTTAGCCACATTGCATAGATAAGGCTTCCAATTTACCAGTTCCAGTTATTTCTACCACTATTAAAAAACAAAACAAAACAAAAAAAACTGCATTAATAATTTAGAATAGTTAGTACAGGTACTTCCATTAGTGGGTCAGTATTTTATTTGTATAGCTCTTTGAACAGTAGACATTGTCACAAAGCAGCTTTACAGAAATCTGGATTTAGATTTAGATGCATAATGAGCAAGACAGAGGTGACAATGGAAAGCAAAACCATCCTGAGATGACATGAGAAAAAAACATTGAAAGGAACCTTGAAGTGAATCCATCCTCTTTTGGGTGACTCCAGATAAATCATTACTCTTCTACAAAACAAGGTACAAAACAATACAAGCAACTCATAATGATTTATAATACAGAATGTAATGTTCTGTCAGTGGACAAGTCAATTCTTGCACAATACACTTTGCCAAGAGCAATTTGTTGTAGTGGATTCTGAGAGCTCAGATTGTTGCAATTCTGAATAATGCCTGACAGTGTGGTAAAAACAACACTGGCAGGCCTGCCACATTAACTAAATCACTCTGTTCACTTCCTGTGGACCACACTGATGGAAATTTGTTATAATATAATACAGGTCCATTTAGGCAGAATGACAAGTGCCATATCAGAGCACATCCGCAAAAGTCTTTTTACTGTAGTGGTAAGGCAAAGCACTATAAATTTGAGACAATCATTTGAGTTCAATTTAAGTAGTTCGAAATTCCAGTAAACATATCATTTGTGCAGTCGGACGTGTCTTCTTCAAAAGCTCAATTTAAGCAAATCGCTACCTAATTTTGCCTAAATTACGTCTACATTGCACACTGTACATTCCCCAGGAGAAAGACTTTTTATTTTAATCCATCCTATTTGTAGTACTATCTACTAACACCACTGGGAATTCATCTGTCCAATCATTTTTTAATTTCCCAACTCTAGACCAGGATTAGTCAGAGGAACTCAAACAGTGCTGGACTTTAAATAAGCAGCATCACATTTGTGATGTGTTAAACCTTTTTTGCTTTTTGTATACACACACTGGTAGTATTTCTTGCTTGCTGGAGGTTAGGTGAAAAAAATTCCTTGTACAATGTCTCTCTAGAAGTCATTTAAAATTTGCAATGCTACTTTTTTTTTAACTCCATCAAAAGCCAATTTTGCTTTGAAAACAACAGCAAGCAAGCTTTCACTGCAGCTTATCTGTTTCCGTTGCAACACAATCTCATCTTGAGACAAGCTCTTCTCACTTTCCTGGCAGCACATTAGTCCTTTAATCAGACCTGCCACCCAGTTGGAGCCATGTGTAAATCTGGCCTTGTCCAAAGTGCCGCCACACCACTGGCCTTTCCCAACACTTCCATCCCGAAAGCATATCAATCGCAGAGGCCCTAGTGGTCTGCCTGCTCACTAGGGATGCAGTCCACCCATTGAGGACTTGGTATCACAGTGCTTATCAGTTCACTCATTTTCTCTCATTATGGGGAGCGTGCACTTTCAAAGCATGGCAATGGGAGAAACCTCCACAGGGTCTTTGATTTTATTTTTGTTTTGTTCCTCTACCAGTCCATCACAGGATCTACTGTATATTTGTAATAGGGATGTAATTGAATGTGAATACATTATTTGGAATAAACATATGATGTGTTCTAAACAGTTACAAGGACATACAAATAGGAGGAGCACTATTCAGTTTGTTCTTTTGCTTGTTTGTTTTTTTATTTTGTCTATTTCATCCATTTCGTTTTCTAGTTTTAAATTTTCATTGTTATGTCACTAATTGTGCTTGATGGTGTTTTCACTTGTATATATTCTGTAGGGGTGATAATCACTTTGCCACATATGTTTTAACAGGAAAACACTTTTTTTTTTTTAGAGGAAATTAGTTCCTCCAGTCATGTGAGTGGAATATTTGAATCATTGTGTGTATGATGTTTATTTCATACAAAAATTTGCCCTCACTCTTCAAGGGTGCCAAAATTTCTGAAGTTGATTGTATTAACTTGTTGAGAAACACTATTATTTTCCCCCTTTTCTTATATGTGAATTCTAGCTTTTTACAAAGATCTTTCTTTCTTTCTTTCTCACACACAATATATATTGTAATTGTAGCTGCCTTGAACACTCTATAACTTTTAAAAAGACACACTGATGCACTGGTTTAGTACTTTTAATTTAAGTCTCATTTTGACTCTTCATGTCCACACCCTTTATCTTTCAGGATGCCATTTGACGCCAGCTCCCTAAAAGTATTGTCCAGCAGCGGTTCCCGGTTTTGTCTTATTTCTATTTCAGTAAACAAACAAGAGTCCCTCAGACAATAGAGTAAAGATTTGGAGCCTGGAATGTAGTCGTTGTTTCTAATGAATACACTGATAAACAGACAACACATGCTCTTAGATGCACTCCACAGTGCTTGACACAGACACTCCAGGAAGAGGAGACAGGCAGATAAGCACCAAAAGACATAAATTATCCCTGATTGTCACATGTGCTGTGTGTGTGTCACGTACAGCAGTAAATTGACCCACCACTTAAACCCACTACAAACTGCCGTTACTCTACTACTGTTCTCCTTTATAAATTCTGCTTTATATAATTATTATGACATTGGAACCTTTAACATGTTGTTTGTAACTTGTTTGTTTGTTTTTATTACTAATTTTTGGGGGAAATTCTTTTATGATTTTGTGGTATTTGATGAGCAGGTTTATTTAATGAGAGAAAGCAATGATATTTGCATTTGCACTCTCAGAAAACCGTTTGTACTTTTATATGTATTTTTCGTCTATAAATGTTGATATAGTGTATTTTTAAATTGATTCAAAGTATAAAAATTGCCTGTAATTAGTTTTTAGGGTAAAGCTTGAAAGGTACAATAAAGGTACACTACTTTTCAAGGTAAAAGATACACACAAGCTACAAATGATATACCCTTGAAAGTACCACCACAGTGACAAGGAAATGTCCTGTTTAGGCGAAGAGGGTAGCATTGCTGCCTCACATCTCCAGGGTTTTGGGTTCGATCATCAGCTCGGGTTACTTTCTGTGTGGTGGTTCTATGCATGTTTTCCCCATGTTCTCCGGTTTCCTCCCACTATCCAAAAACATGCAGGTAGGTGGATTGGCTATGCTAAATTACCCTAGGTGCAAGTATGTGTGTGTGTGTGTGTGTGTGTGTGTGTGTGTGTGTGTGCGAGTGGTGCCCTGAAAGGTTCTCCTGCCTTGCACCCGGTACTGCAGGGGTGGGTGGGTTCTGGGTCCACCATGACCCTTATCAAGATGAAGATCATTGGCTCCTGAAATGATCACTATATCTTCTCATAATGCAAACACAACAAAAAATGTATTCATATTCAGTACACTCCTATATAAAAGGGTTCTTCAAGGGTTCTCTGTACAGTAAAGGTTTGTAGTTTCCTAAAAGGCTTCTACTTAGATCACATTCTGATAGGATGCTATGAAATGCAGGGTTTCTCAGGCCATATTTATTTGGATTCATAAAGTCTGTTAAAGCCATGAAGACTAGTTTGACATATAAGTCTTTAGTTACTCCCTGGTATATGTATTTAAGTGTTCATGAACTAGTTATTGGAAACCTAATCCATTTACACATATGCAACATCTTACCAGTCAGAGAAAGCAAGAAAGTTTTACTGTTTAAATGTTTATAACATTCATAACAACTTTTCCAATAACTTTTTTAAAAAATGACCTTTTTTAAAGGACATTGTAGGGTATCCACCTGGTTCCCAAGCTAAATGCACACAAGCCACACAAAGCCATTCAGCCAGCTTTGTGTTTTTATTTTAGCATCAGTGAGTAGACTAAACAAAGAAGGGACAGTTGGGGTTAAGTATGAAGTGGAATATCTGATCACCAAGGTGAAGAAAAGACACGACACAATTGAAGGAAGAGCATTAACATTTACATTGACTGGTTTTAATATAGATAATTAATACATTTATGGCTTCTAGCCATAACACTGTCTCTGGGTGAGCAAGGACAATTACCAAAGTAGTAAACTACTTTGATAGAAAATTGAAATTGTGTTGTTTTGCTTAACCCAATATCCAGTACCTACACTAAGACACCAAAGATTGCCATTGTCAAATCATGCAAAAAAAAAAAAATCCACTAAGGTGCCCCAGAGATCACCAGACTGTATGTAGAGTTTATGATTATGTTACTGAATCAGTTTAAGAAAGACCCCAAAAAACTAAAATGTGTGAGCTTAGGTAATGTGTTTCATTTTTGGTGTGGATTTAAATTTAAACTGTAATGGAAATGTATCTGGTTCATGAGATGCTTTTTGGTGAATTGGCCTTGAGGCACACTGAGGTTATGGCACTGTTACAATGGGAAGCAAGACGCAAAAGACAGGGTGAGTTTTTTCTTATTTGTTATGGCTAAAAGCTTTTTTGTATTATAATGTGATGTATTCATATTTGGTGCATTAAAATGTGGTGCAATAATTACCTTACACTCACTGGCTCTTTTAATAGAAACACCTGGACACCTGGACATTCATGCAATTTTCCAGTCAGGCAATCATGTGGCTGCAATGCAATACAAAAATTAATGCAGACACAGGTCCAGAACTTCAGTTAATGTTCACATCAAACATCAGAATTGGTTGTTGGTGCCTGACTGGCAGATTTGAGTTTCCTGGGATTTTCACACACAAGAGTCTCAGTCTCAAACAGAATGGTGCAGAGTGGCAGTTCTGCTGCTGAAAACTTCTTGTTGATGAGAGAGGTCAGAAGAGAATGGCCAGACTGGTTTGAGTTGACAGAAAGGCTATATTGTAACTCTATACTATAACCACTTTTTACAACCGTGGTTAGCAAAAAAGCATCTCAGAACATCAAACCTTGTGGCAGATGGGCATCAGAAAACCAAATCTACTGCCACTCCGGTCAGCCAAGAACAGGAATCCAAGGATACAGTGGGCACAGGTTCACTGAAACTAGACAGTTGAAGATTGGAAAAAGACCATACAGTGTTTGTTACATCCTTCAGCTGTCCACTTTCTGTGAACCTCTGCTTGATTTTATGCATTGCACTGCTGCCACATGAATGGCTGGCTGGATAACAGCATGAAAGAGGAGGTGTCCAGGTGTTCCTATTAAAGTGATATTTATATTATATTATATTATATTATATTATATTATATTATATTATATTATATTATATTATATTATATTATATTATATTATATTATATCAGTGCTGTTGAATTCTTGACTTTGATTGGTCAGAAGGTGCAGCTCTGATAGTAGCTCCAGCTTTAAGGCAAATCAAAGGTTTATATTAATAGGCTCATTCTAATATGTTATCATTTAATGTAAATAATCATAATATTAATATTATCTAATATTATCTAAACCTAATAATAAATGGATTTAAAAAAAATTTGTTATTTATATACCTCTTTGTAACAGTCAGAGATAAAGGCTGTGTCCCTTCAGCCATTTCAACTCAGGCAATGAATATAGCAGCTAAGGAAAATGGGCTGGTGTCATACCAGGATATTTGCACAGATACCAGAATAGAGCCTGATGTGTTATATTTTGAAGCTGTAATTGCTGTATTTACTTTGTAGATGATTTGAGTCATCCACAGAATTGTTTATAAAATGAAATATTTTAAGTCATAAAATCAGTGTAGGAAAAAAATGCTACATTTTCAATTAGCAGTTTTATTATTATTGCATTAAATATGGCCTTGCTTTATAAGATAATCTGATAAACACTTGACTGAACATTAACGGGTCCCACCCAGATGGTTACTAAATGGACATAGAGAAATACTAGAGAACATCATGTAACTGCATGTTTGCCTTTTCTCTCAGTCTCCCACCATTAAACTCAGCCATTTAAAAGCTGACCCTTGACCCAGTGGGAGTGCAGGGAGAGATTCACAGAGATCCACACCCATGAACACACACAGAGGCATCCCACTGGGACAGGCTCTATGTCTTCCTCAGTGCTGGAGACACTTTGATTTGCTGCCTAGATGTGTACTGCGATGTGAAAGGTTATCATGTCCCCGCCATCCACTGGCATGTGAGCAGAGAATATTGAGACGATGTTCATCCTTTCCTAGCCAATGTAGACTCCCTGAATTGAGCCCATTTGCACTGACAACAAGAGTGCATGTGGGGGCTATAAAAAACAGAATGTCATAACAAGTCTCTGTGGTACATTTGGGCCAGCTCTTGCTGTTGACTCCTCCCTACTCGACAAGACCTAATGCTGCCATTCTTGTTTCAATCAAAGGCAGGAGCAGACCTTGCAGCTACCCACTACAGACATCCACGCTTTCTTACACCCCCACACACGTGCCGCACCCTAAGAGTCTTGCTCTGGTTCGTGGGCAATTAGAAGTAATCGCGGGAAGTTCATTAGTGTTATCAGTGGACAAAGGAGGCTACAGCTGGTGGAGCTGAACTCCACTACAGTCACGTAGGGCTGAGGCCCTCGGGTAAAATGTCCTCTAAGGAAAATACATACGCTTTACCAGCCTTTCATACACCGGCAGGCACGTACACATTCATTTTCTCACAATGACCCAAAGATATTTATCAGCCTTCTTGGACTGAGTGCTCATCTAAGATCAGTTTTGTTTCTGACAATCTAATAAACGGATTAATGAGTGACAGACTCTTTAAACACTACTTTTCCACATTGAGCCCTATGAGGATAACTTGTGTAGATCAGTAGTTTCACATACTATACACAATATAGTCAGTTTTTGCAAGTTAAAAAAATGAACCTGTTTTTTGAATCTTTAAACAACTCAATGGTAAAAATGCTGACTGTCAAAAATTCTAACACTTATGTCAATAACTCATATAGGAAAGGAGCTTTGCCTACATCAGGGAGCAAGCTGCACGGCTACTTCCTGGGTATGTAGATTCAGCAATTAAATATTAGACAACAGGATACTTGTGCAACTTCCTGGCCTACCAGTCGTATCAGCAGCAACACGTGCCCAAACATATACATTTTTATTCTATAAAAGCGGGTAGGAAGAAAAGGTAGTAGTGATAATATTTGTGTCATTATATGACACATTAATTATCACATTAAACACTGCAAACTTGCCTTAATTTAACAAAATGGCTTCCATTTTCTTTATTAGGCAGCTTATAAAATAGCACTTGATCCAGCACATCATATTTTTTGCACTAAATACAGCAGCTGAAAACATGAAGTGTGAATTAGGAGTGAAAATCGTTATTCCTGCTGTTGAATGTGCACACAAGATAGTAAATCAAAGCCATAAAATGTAATGCATATGCACAATGTAGGCTAGGCTACTTTTATAGTGCTTTTAATTAACATTTTTTTATAAGTTTGTTAAGTCGATGCACACTCCTCCTACTCATGGCTCACTTTAAGTAAGCGTAGTTCATCATTTTATCCATATAAAGTTCACTCCCCAGGATAAGTAATGTCTCCGATTAAGATGCTGTCTCCTCCAAAGTCCTACATGCAAAAAAATATCCTTTCGAGGTACTTTATAGGGATGAATATAATTAAATTACTAATAGAGTCATATTAATCTTGTCACGTTTATGCATTTAACATTGCCCTCAGGTAGCATTCCATAATGTCATGAGTGAATATACATTCCAAAAAATGTATTTCAGAGGGACAAAGCTTTAAAAACAACAACAACCACTAGCTAAATGTACCTTAATAATGTTCATCTACAGTTGTGATCTTCTAAGTAAATATACAATGGACAAACCCTTAGCTTACCACCCCAGTGACACATGCTTGATTAGTTCCTTTTTCCTGAGAGTGTACCATTAATGAGTCTCTGCATTTACCAGATTACTCCTACTCCTATGTCATTTGATGTTTTCCATCTAGTTTGTAATGCAAAATGTGTTATAATTATACTAGATCTTCTCAAAGAGTCTATTAAAAATTGTATCTAGCTCAAAAACTAATAAATATTACCCTGGACAGGGTCCACAGATTTCACACCCTTCTGCAAATTCCATCTCTATTCCATCCCCTCAAGACCTCGTCGAACTATGAGCCCTGGCAAGACAATTACATTTTTCTCTCTACAGTAAGGCCCTTGATTCTGAATGTAGATTTTATACTAACAACATTCACAATGCATTATAGGACTTTTTAGAATCAAATAATCTGTTCATCATTCTGGACACATCAAGAAAGTCATCTTACACTTTTTTTCAAACAATGTGGAAAGGATTCATAAGAGCAATTCAGGAAAATAAAAGCACTAACACAAATTTAACAGCCAAAACATGTTGGTTACAACAATTCCAAAGATTTCTGCATGCATGCTGTTTTAAAGTTTATTGATCATCATAAGCTTAAAAGAAAATGGAAGAAAATTTCTTGGCTTATTGGTCATCTTTGTGTCGGAGTCCAGACTACTTCATGGCCTACAAACATGGCTGCCTCAAAATGCAGTGTACACACTCATTGTCACATATATATATATATATATATATATACTCAGACACAATGAATAAGGCTTGGTATGCCAGGTGATAAACGACACTGATACTTCAAGTCTGTGTTGTGTGTATATATATATATATATATATATATATGTACACACACACACACACACACACAGTGTCGTTTATCACCTGGCATGCCCAGCTTTATTCAATGTGTCTGAATACCTGGTTCTCGATCTTGTTTTTGCATTCTGGTTTTTGATTCTTGTATCTTGTCTAGTATTTTCTGTTTTCTGGTCAACTGACCCATTGCCTTTTTTTTTTACTTCGACTTTGTCTCGTTTGGATTTGTCTGCCAATTTTGAAATCAAGCGTATTACCTGTAGCTGCAGCCATCTCTGCCGCCTGACACTTTGAAAAAACATTTGTGTAATTTTTTTTTTTACTTAACTTCTTTAAAACTGTAAGTGCTACAAATCTTCTTGGGGACCATCCATCTATTAATGTGTAAGATATACAGTATAAACTAAGTTATTAATTCTGAATTGAAATTCTTGAAATACAATGCACTCATATCATATCATGTCATATCCAGTCTAGGTATTCGTTAATTTACTGCTGATAACACCTTACTGTTAGTTGCGATAAAACCTGGACAGACACACACACACACACACACACACACACTCCTTCTTATTCATTCTTGCTACAAATTTAGAGCAGCCACACCATCTACAGGCATGATTTTGAAAGGCTGGAGGAAACCAGTGTAACCCACACAGGCACAGGAAGCAGGGCATGTTTTACCTGTTGAATGGTACGCTCTGAGACCTCCTGTGCCACCATTTGCTGCAGTGAACTGTTTGGGGAAAAGCTAGAAACAGGGAAATTTACTTATACAGTCTTCTTGAATGCAAAGGTAAAATCATGATAATGATTAAAATGTTTGATGTATATTTCAAACTAACACATGTCTGGGTGTACAAAATTTTCAAAAAATATCTTCTGGGATGTTTTTTTTTTCTTAAAAGATTAGTCATTATTTGGTTATCTGCCTCACCTGATGCAGCCCATCAAGGGCCACAAGGCTTAAACATTTCGAGAAATCAAAGGTAAAAGCTAAGTTCCTTTATTTGTTTAATTCTTGCTAATTTCCTGACCAATGACTTCTTGTTAAGACCATTAAAAGCTTAATAATTTGCAATTTTGGGCTTGACCCAGTTTTTTTTTGCCCAGGAGTGTACAGTGGCCTTTTTTATGGAAGACACAGATCTTTATGGCTTCACTAAGCTAAACTTCTGTAATGTGAAAAGCCAAATTAAGATTTGAAAAGGGGAGAGACAGAAAATTTCTTCCATCACTATGATATAGCACTAAAACTGGAAAGGAACCAGAAATACTTATACTATGACTATAAAGATTTTCAGATTTATAAAGATTTATAGATTTATTTTAATTCTTCTGTGTAATAAGTTGGATTTCATTTCTGTTCCTCATCTCAGGGAAATGTCACGTCAGTTCCCTTCAGTTCTTCACAAATGACTGCATTGAATTTGGCCTCAAGCTCAGGGCTGAAGTGGTTCTTCCAATCACCAGCAATTCCTTAAAAAGAGCATTAAAAAAATGAGACCCTTCCAAAACATCTAGAATTTCTCATTTTGCTAGTCAGATCAAAATCACAAAGAAAAACTGTAACAGAAATGTCTTTGCCTGCCTACCTTTTCTAAGGAAAGGTGACTTGCTGTTGTCCATTAGTTTCGGTGACGCCAGCGAGTAATTGGACATTTTGTTTTGCTTCATAGTTTTGAACTGACACTGTTCAGTCACGCGATTCAGAGCATCTTCACTCAGCTGCCGATTAAGAAAACATAAAACGCGTTCCATGACGCCACGAAGATCCTGCAAGATAATATTTAACTATTATCACATGAAGAGCTAGCAAATTGTTCGTGTGGACTGACACTTAACAGGCATACAAAGTACTGTGATGGAAATGCGTTACCTGAATCATCTCCTCATATGTGATGTAGAGAATTCTGTCTCCTAAATCTGGGTTTCTCCAGCTCTTCACATGATCAGTCCACTTTCCAAACATCACTAAGCAAACAAGATCACATCATGTCTGTACTTTGATTACTTATGCCACGTTTGCTAAAAGCACATCTAAATCTCTCACCATTCCCTGCAAGGAAGCTGTCAGTAAATTCTTCAAACGTTCCTGGATCGTGCAGAAAACTGGCCATTTGGTGGAAATAAAAATAGGAAACCACAACATCCTTTGGGTTTCTAATAATATAGATGACCTAAGGATAACAGACAACAATGCAAGATGTACACTGTATAAACATTACAAATATACAATTGTAAAGCTGAAATATATTTGAATTTAGTGTTATCTAATTATGTTTTGCTTTGACTCAGCCAAGGAAATAAGTGAAAAAGGCAAAGCATTAAAGTGTTCCTTATGATGTAGAATACACAAATTAGGTAGAAAAGTAAGACACTCTACAAGTATCTACACTCCTGGGCAAAAAAAAATGGTCCAAGCCCAAAAGGGCAAAATATTAAGCTTTTAATGGTCTTAACAACAAATCACTGGTGAGGAAATTAGCAAGTATTAAACAAATAGATAAAGGAACTTAGTATGGACTTAGCATTCCCTCTGATTTCTTTAAATGTTTAAGCCTAGTGGGTTGCATCAGGTGTGGCAGATAACCAAATAATGACTAATCTTTTAAGAAAAAAAAACATCCCACTATATATTTTTGGAAAATTTTGTACACCCAGACATGTATTAGTTTGAATTTTACATCAAACATTTTAATGATTATCATGATTTTACCTTTGCATACAAGAAGACTGTATAAGTGAATTTCCATTTCCCAAATCTAGTTAATTGTGTGCTTCCAACTTTATGGCAAAAGTTTGGGGAAGGCCTACACGATGGGTGTGATGTTGAGATGTCCACATACTTTTGGTCACATAGTGTATCGAAAAATGTATGAGAAGAATCTGAAACTCTTTCTAGTTAATCCAGATAACTAAGATATTTATGTGGTGGTCTGCATAAACTGAGTTGAGTTTATCTGTCAAATATATACTTAGACATATCTACTTCCAAAGAACATGAATATATTTTACCAAGATGACAGAGACAGGTTTTTTATTTAACCTTTTTTATTTAACCTTGTCTTTGATGCCTGCCTGTAAAAATCATGCTGGTACGGAGCCAGTTTAACAAATGCAATGGTAAAAGTAGTCAGTCTGCAGACCAACATAAGCCTAATCAATTCAATTTGAAATGTCTGTGATTATTTCAGCACCAACAATACTGTGAACAGAGATCAATCAAGTTAAGAGACAATGCTAAGGCTTGTGGTTAAACAAGTGACGATTACCACAGGTGATGAGACAGAGACTAATGTGGATGAGGATGAATCAAGTGATAATACATTTTACATTCTAAACATAAATTTGTACAATTGGGCAGTAATGTTTTCAACAAGTAGTTTAGGCTATATATGTAGAGATATGAAATCTTTACCTTTCTCCATTTTGACCATAATTTAAAATATTAGAACTTTTTTTGGGGTTAATAAATATAAAAGGCAATAAATAAAAAAGAGAAACATACTTCGGGTCAGGAAAGTGTGTAGTTTTCAGAACATATATGTATGATAGAAATGAGGAAAATGTCACCATGTGAAGGGTTTTCCCGCATTGCTACACATTTTCATGCAAACTCTAAGATAAACGCGTACTCAGGTTTTTTTTTGTTGTTTATTTACCTTAGCCTTAGAACGGAAGAAGGTGAAAGGCATCAGGTGATAAGGCATATGAGAGATGAAGGCCCGTGGAGCACTCAGCTTGGCTACAACTTGAGCAGCACGTACGTCCTCAAGCCACGGAGCTCTCTCATAGCCTTGAAGGGTGAGCACAGGAGTAAGATCTCCTCCATTCAGTAGCAGAGGAAGTATTTCCTGCATCCATGTTGTACCTGAAAATGAAAAGTTACGGTTACTGTATTATACATTTATTTCTAATAAAAGAAAGAAAACTGAACTACTTGTTGTCATTGCAAAATGTGTCATATGATCTAGTCGCAGATTCAATCATTTGCATTTTTGGATTAGAGCATCCTCTCTACCAATGCGTGTATGCATGGGAAACACAGCACAGACAGTAAAAGGTAATAAAACAACATTTAAATATTAATATTAATATATCCACTATATATAATCATATATAATTCATCATTCTAGACATCCATTTCATGAAACCTATAAAGTTGCAGATGTTATGCACATTGAAATTTTTTGTTTTGTCATTGTTTTGTAACAAGATTTGCTTTATTGTAAGTATATTACTAAATACTAAAATAATTATTTTACAAACTTATTTATACGTTATAGTTGAAGTTATAGTGTACTCACCAGATTTGGGATATGTAATTACAAAAATATCGTCATCCTGAACCTGGAACGACTCAAAATAGTTCAGACTTTCCACAGTGTAAGCGAGTTTTGGAAGACAAAATCCATGATAAACCATGTACAGGTCGCTTTGAGCCATCATGATACTCAAGTTTTGTTCAAAGTGTTGACTTTCCCACTGGCTTTGACTATGGTTATAGTTTAAACAAAATAACTGAGCCCCACCTTTGCCTGTGGCATTCTTATCACATTAAATAAAATTACACTTGCATTGTTCAGCGATCTGCCCACATGAACATGGGGAGAACACTGGAAGCTCCACACAGACAGTAACCCAAACACAGGTTCAAACCCCGGACCTTGGAGTTTTGAGGTGGCAATGCTACCCTCTGCACCCTGTGCTGCCCCAATCAGTAACATTCTGACAAACATTTACAGATAGGTAACATATTTCCTAGTAAAAAAAAAAATCATAGTCAAGTTGAAATACTTTCAAGGTTAGTCACAAATTAGTTCAAAAAACTTCACTATTATTGCAATTAATATATGTTAATTGTATGTTATATAATTTTAAAATGCTGATTAGGTTTGCAGCTGCTTTATTATCTTTCTTTTGTTATGGTATCTTACTAACATGCCATTGTAAAAGCAAAGCATGAAGTACAAAGATAAGATGGATCATTTGAGTCACCACTTTTTTGTCACTATAACACTATAAATAGCTCAAGAGATGTCCCGATTGTTAAAATTCCTGCATTTCACAATGTACCTTCATAGTTCTCTGGCTGATGGAGGAAGAAAATACCTCCACTGCTCCACTGCTTTTCCATAAACTACTATGAACACCTATCATATCTGAACAGCTAAGGAAAGCTAGGGTATTTGTTTTCAAAATACAAACTTTATTTATATAAAGCAAATTTCATACAGTTCAAATAATAGTGTGAAGTAAAAACAGATATGAAGTAGCAAAAGGCAAAAAAAGTAGTAAAATAGGTAAATAATAATAACGACTTAAATAATAGCAATGTCAGAAAGAAGAAAATCAATAATATAAAATCAACAGTATAAAATATAAAAACATACTGTATAATTTGGGTGTAACAATAGAATAGCACACTTTTAAACTATTTAAAATGAGAAATCATACATTTATAATAAAAAAGCAACCTTTAAAAAGTTCACTCTTATTGGCACTGGTGTTACATAAATGTTTTCATAAGGTATGAGTTTCTGATGTGTTCCTGCACATTGTGATATAGCAATAAACAGACACTGGGTATGTTCAGCTACTTTTTGTAAATTTTTATACTATCTAAAATGAGAAATCATACATTTATAATAAAAAAGCAACCTTTAAAAAGTTCACTTGTATTAAATTAATTTTACTTTACTTGACACTGGGTATGTTCAACTACTTTTTGCACATTTTTTAACCATTTAAAATTAGAAATCATACATTTATAATAAAAAAAAGCAACCTTTAAAAAGTTCACTCTTAAAGACCTTTAAAGGGGAACAGTATATTACATATACTATGGTATAATACAATTAAAAAGACAAATTTTATTTTACATTTATCATCATTTTAAGAAGTGGGATTTCATTTGTATTCCTCATCCCAGGGGAACATGAGGTCAGTTCCCTTTAGTTCTTCATAAATGGTCGCACTGAATTTTGACTCCAACTCTGGGCTGAAATAATTCTTCCAATCTCCAGCAATTCCTTAGAAACAGCAGAAATCAAGAAATAGACATTCCAGTATGTATAAACTACTTCAGAAGTCCCCTTTTGGGATGTGAATAAAACATTACTCCATGCAGATCCTGCCAGTTACGGTCAAAGAGTAACAGAGTCAAAGATTAACAGATTTCCAGCTGTACCATATTTGTACATAAGTAATAAAATACACTGTTATAGGATAATAACAATGAAGTGGTGACATGATACACCCCAGAGTGAAGCTGATTATTTTCCTAAAACAGTTTTCTATTCTTCTTACAATATGATTATAGTTATTATAGATTATATACATGGATTAATATAGTTACACATAATGGTGTGTAATGTCTATGAAACAAGTTATTTCCTGTTATTATTTACATTATAGCAGCTATAAACCGTCATTCGCTCGCATTTTCTTGAAAGTAATAAAACAAAAAATGCAGCTTGTTACCAAGAAACTGTTAGAGCAAAACAACACCCTCTGTCCTCTGACATTCCAGTGGTGGGAAGAACTTAAAGGAATAGTTTTACCTCTGACTCTTACAAAGCTCTGACCCTGGAACCTATTTCCATCTCCTTAAAGAAAGTTTCATTATATCAAAAATTCTTAAAGATTTATTTGTTAAATAACTACACTTTTCCCCCATTACCTCCAAAAACCTGCCAAAAGACTATCATGAGTGCATGTTTCACCTCCATAGATTCCATAGATGTCACTTCAGAATAGTCCATTGTTTTGTTCTTAGCCATTCTTGAATGCTTTTGCTGTTGGTTTTGGGTCTTTATCCTGTTGGAGAACCCATGACCTGCGACTGAGACAAAGCTTGCTGACATTGGGCAGTATGTTTCACTCCAGAATGCCTTGATAGTCTTGAGATCTCATTGTGTCCTGCACAGATTCAAGGCACCTCGTGCCAGACACAGCAAAGTAGACGCAAAACATAACATATCCTCCTCCATGTTTCATAGTAGGTATGGTGTTCTCTTCTTTGAAAGCTTCATTTTTCATCTATGAAAATAGAGCGGATTTGACTTGCCATAAAGCTCTAGTTTTGTCTCATCTGTCCAAAGGACATTCTCCCAGAAGCATTGTAGCTTGTCAAAATAAAATCCCAGTCTGGCATTTTTATGTTTTTCTGTCAACAGTAGAGTCCTCCTGGGTCTTCTTCCATTGAGCCCATTGTCACTCAAAAATTTGTTAATTTTACCTACCAACCAAAGTGAATTTTTTTATACAAAATTTAAAGCAATAGTTTTTTAAAAAATTATAATAATTGTGAAAAAAAAGTTCCCAATATTATCAGTATGCATAGTTAATATTCCAAACATAAGCCTGCAAGCTTAGGTATTCCATACAGTGGATTTCTTTATGCAACCGGATGGAGATATTGCAAAATGACGTTAATATTTAGTTGATATTTATTAGAGTAATACTCTGCTGAGTTCTCTCTGTTTTATATATTTCCTAATATTTGATGGTGTGGTGTTATAGGAATATTACCAACGTCTGGGTGGTGTGATACTGTTACCACCCTGAAGTGGATTTTTTTTCCCTATAACAGCACATCCTGAAGGAGTCCCTAGACTACTTCCATTAATGTTAAATAAATGTATCCTTACAGAAAGCTTCAACAAATATCAACAAATTTACATTTTTGGTTACTTATCAACACAGTTTTTATCAGTTTACTATTAGGTTTGGATTATGCGGAGAGTCCACCATTCAAGTCCCTGGGAATAAGTTGTTTCTACAGAAATGATAATATATTAGAATGAGCGCATTAATATAAACCCATCATTTGAAATACAGCCAGCATTATTGTCACTATTGAACACACTGTTTGACCAATCAGATTTGAAAATCGCTCTGGTGTAACAGAGATTTAATGAATGAATTCTTAGTACTTCTTTGTTGACTTCACCCAACCCTAGGGCCGTGAATGGGGCAGTGTTTAACTGCATTTTGGCACAAACTAAGCAGTCATAAACTTTATATCACTATTCATACATATCATTTAAAAATATTTTATTTTAATTGCTATTCACCTGAAATATTCCAAAATTATATTTAAATACTATAGAAATACTCAGTGACTATTTACAGATTTTCACTTGTATTAAATTAATTTTACTTTACTTGACACTGGGTATGTTCAGATACTTTTTGCACATTTTTTAACCATTTAAAATGAGAAATCGTACATTTATAATAAAAAAAGCAACCTTTAAAAAGTTCACTCTTGAAGACCTTTAAAGGAGAACAGTATATTACATATACTATGGTATAATACAATTAAAAAGACAAATTTTATTTTACATTTATCCTCATTTTGAGAAGTGGGATTTCATTTGTGTTCCTCATCCCAGGGGAACATGATTTTGAGTCACCACTTTTTTGTTACTCTAACTAGCTCAAGAGACAAACCTAGCTTGAGTAAATGTTACACTGCATAAACGTTCAAGTAAACGCTACACTGAGAAAGACAGACGCACGTTCGACTGGTGCAGTTAGCTGCAAGGGTTGATTTCAACTGCAAATATGAAAAGCATCCTTAAAGCCCAGCCTGGTGTCCTGTATAATTCAATTCTAGTGTCTGCAGCTCCAGACCACCATTCTGTTCATAAGTACTGTTTCTCCGGTCCCAGAGATCCTAGCACTGCCAGGAGCAGGAGGGCGTCGAACAAGGATTAATACACTGCAGAGCATGTGAAGACAAAAGCAAGCATTTACACAGTAGAGTCTGCACAACTAGTGAGGGACAGTGTATGAATGGAGAGTTTGCTCGGGGCACAAGAAGAAGAATATATACAACTGCAGTGATGAAAAGTTCCTCTGAGATGTCCCCATTGTTAAAATTCCTGCATTTTGCAATGTAAATTAATTTCCATGTAGTTCTCCAGATGAAGGATGAAGATAAATACCTCCACTGTTATGAGGGTGATCTCTTAGATTAAATCTTCATTAATGCAGGGTCGAGTTACCAGACACAGAACAGAATGTATTCTCCAGCCAAGAATGTGGTTTTGTTTTACATATTTTCAATTCAAAACAACTTAGGTCTATTTTTTGCTGCATAAAACTTGAGCTTTGCAAAAGGTAAAAATAAAGTAGAAAAATAGGTCAATAATAATAACAAAATAAATGATAGTAATGTCAGAAAGGAGGAAATCAATAATATAAAATCAACAGTATAAAATATAAAAACATACCGTATGATTAGTGTGTAACAATAGAATAGTACGGTAGAGTACAGTACTAAAGTAAAGTACAGTAATTAAAATAATACAAAAGTTATGTAAATGTAGTAGTTATGTAAAAGGTGTACTAAAGATAAGGCAAATAATAAAAACTAAAAATTTAAAAGCAAAAAACTGAGAAAAAATGTTCTCCTTAGCTATTTATTTAATATTTAATGCTAATGTATTTCAGATGTTTGATACATAAAAAGAAAAGGCTTCTTTATCCCTTTTTAAGTTTTATACATGGAATATAGAAAAGTCTAACACTAAATAATCTTTGGAATGTAGTTTACGAAGCATTGGTGTTACATAAATGTTTTCATAAGGTATGAGTTTCTGATGTGTTCCTGCACATTGTGATATAGCAATAAACTGACACTGGGAATGTTCAGCTACTTTTTGTAAATTTTTATACTATCTAAAATGAGAAATCATACATTTATAATTAAAAAAAAAAGCAACCTTTAAAAAGTTCACTCTTAAAGACCTTTAAAGGGGAATAGTATATTATATATACTATGGTATAATACAATTAAAAAGACAAATTTAATTTTACATTTATCCTCATTTTAAGAAGTGGGATTTCATTTGTGTTCCTCATCCCAGGGGAACATGATGTCAGTTCCATTTAGTTCTTCATAAATGGTCGCATTGAATTTTGACTCCAACTCTGGGCTGAAATAATTCTTCCAATCTCCAGCAATTCCTACAGCAGAAATCAAGAATTAGACATTCCAGTATCTATAAACTACTTCAGAAGTCCCCTTTTGGGATGCAAATAAAGCATTAACAAGAAAATAAAGTGGCAGTAAAATGTTTATCTCTACCTTTTCTGAGAAAAGGAGACTTCTTGCTGTCCATTACTGTCTGTGGCACCAGCGAGTAGTTGGACATTTTGTTTTGCTTCATGGTTTTGAACTCACAGTGTTCACTCACGCGTTTCAGAGCCACTTTGCTCATTTGCTTGCCAAGAAAAAATAAAATGCGTTCAAGAACTCCATGCAGATCCTGCCAGTTACGGTCAAAGAGTAACAGAGTCAAAGATTAACAGATTTCCAGCTGTACCATATTTGTACATAAGTAATAAAGTACACTGTTATAGGATAATAACAATGAAGTGGTGAGTTTTCTATTCTTCTTACAATATGATTATAGTTATTATAGATTATATACATGGATTAATATAGTTACACATAATGGTGTGTAATGTCTATGAAACAAGTTATTTCCTGTTATTATTTACATTATAGCAGCTATAAACCGTCATTTGCTCGCATTTTCTTGAAAGTAATAAAGCAAAAACAAAAAAAAATGCAGCTTGTTACCAAGAAACTGTTAGAGCAAAACAACACCCTCTGTCCTCTGACATTCCAGTGGTGGGAAGAACTTAAAGGAATAGTTTTACCTCTGACTCTTACAAAGCTCTGACCCTGGAACCTATTTCCATCTCCTTAAAGAAAGTTTTGATATATCAAAAATTCTTAAAGATTTATTTGTTAAATAACTACACTTTTCCCCCATTACCTCCCTAATTTGGTCTTAGCCAATGCCCACCCACAAGTCAGCTCTCGTCTATCATATGACAGTTATGAACTGGGAGGGGGAAGACTTTCAGCTCCACCTAACTGTTGGCTGGCTACACATCTGAGCTTGTAGTATACAACCCTTCTTTCCAGCACAGCATATAAATGCACCAGACTGGGTAATGGTACAGATTTAGTGACATTTGACCTTCTCAAATAACTGTGCCAACATATAGACAGAATGTATAACTGCAGGTTAAGAACTCTAGGGATCAGGTGTTTCTAGTTATGCCTCACAGATCAAGGTGTGAAGAGCTTACACCTGTAATTCCAGTGATAGTTTTATAAGATACATATATTAATAAGCTGCAATATCAAAACTAGTCCTCTCTTCACTCCAGTCAGATTGATCACACTGATCGAGCATGTAAAATCAGTTAACTTCTTCTAATTCCATAAGATCAGCTGGATGGAAACGCATTACCTGAACCATCTCCTCATATGTGATGTAGAGAATTCTGTCTCCTAAATCGGTGTTTCTCCAGCTCTTCATGTGATCGGTCCACTTTCCAAACATCACTGAGCAAACAATATCACATCATACCAGTGTTCTACAGATAAGATCGGCACCATGAAAATGTCCTGTTCAGTATATATCAGTTTGTTTCTCTCACCGTTCCCTGCTAGGAATTCGTCTGCAAATTCTTCCAAGGTTCCTGGGTCATGCAGAAAACTGGCCATTTGGTGAAAGTGAAAAGAGGAAACCACAATATCTTTTGGGTTTCTAGAAACATAAATGACCTAGCGGTGAAAGAAAAGACAGTAGAGATGTAGGAATATACAGTCTAAACACCCCTGTAAAAATCATAGGTTTTTGTGATGTAAAAAATTAAAAACCAAGATAAATCATGTCAAAGCTTTTCCCACCTTTAATGTAACATAACAACCAACAAAATTTAAGTAAAACACAGAAATGTTTTAGAGTAAAAAAGGAAAGACTTACGATAACCTGGTTGCACAAGTGTGACTGTGCTCAGAATTAACCAATCACATTCAAATTCATGTTTAAAAATAATGATCATACACCTGCCATTAATGAAGTGATGCTGATTAACACCAAATAAAGACCAGCTGTTTCTGTATGATTTCCCTGACATCTTCTTGGCTCCATCTGACTGCTGAAGCCAAAGAGGTTACAAAGCATGTACAGGATCTCATTTTTGAAAGGTATCGATCAAGAGAGGGCTACAAAAGAATTTCCAAAACATTACATGCATCACAGAACACTGTGAAGGCCATCACAGTGACAAGTTAATAAGAACGGGACGTCTCTTCAAAACAGATGAAAGGATAAGAAGAAAACATATGAGGGAGGCTGCCAAGAGACCTACGGCATATCTGGCAAGTTCTGGTCACTCCCTGCATGTGACAACAATCTCTGATATTCTTCATGTCTGGGCTACAGGGTAGAGTGGCTAGACACAAATCATTTCTCATGGAAAAAACATCCAAACCCATCTACATCACCTCAAACCATGTGGCAAAATGTGTAATGGTCTGATGATGCGAAGGTAGAACCTTTTGAGTGTAATTCTAAAAGGTATGTTTGGTGCAGAAACAAGACAGTTTATCACCCAAAGAACACCATGCCCATGGTGAAGCATGGTGGTGGCAGCATCATGCTATAGGACTGGGACTGGGGCTCTAGTCAAGATAGAGGGAATCATGGATAGCTCCAAATACCAATCTATATTGCTACAAAATCTAAAGGCCTCTGTTAAACAGCTGAAGATGAAGAAAAACCCTTCCATCATGATAAAGACCCAAAGCACAAATCCAAGTCAACAAAAGAATGGCTTCAACAATGGCTATCAGTGTTTCGGAATGGCCCAGTCAGAGCCCTGCTCTAAATCCTATTGAAAACCTGTGGAATGAGTTGAAGTGGGCTGTGCACAGGAGAGACACTCACAATTAGATAAAGCTGGAGCACTTTTTCAAGAAAAAGTGGAATAAAATCACCAAATCAAGATGTGCTAAGTTGATGATGAAGAATGTTTACTATGTGACATCCTAAATAGATACTGAAAACCACGAATTAAAAAAAATTTGGATATTTTTCTTGATAATCCAGATTATATTAAAATCCAGCTATGCCCGAGCATTCACTCACTCACTTTTTTACCTTAGCCTTAGAAGAGAAGAATGAGGGAGGCATCAGGTGATAATGCATATGGGAAACAAAGGCCCGTGGAGCACTCAGCTTGTCCATGACGCCAGCAGCACGTGACTCCTCAAGCCACGGCACTCTGTCCCAGTTTGGGATGGTCAGTGCTGGAGTAAGATCCCCTCCATTCAGGAGCAGGGGAAGAATTTCTTGCATCCATGTTGTACCTGAAAAAGATTGCTCACCTTAAGTACTGATCAAGCATATTTGAGTTGCAAATAGTTTGGAAATGAGGGAAAATAAATCTGCAGATAAGATAGGCAAAAACAGGTAAAAGGTAAAAATCTAATTTCTTATCAAAAACACATTTGTATGACACATTTGTGTTTTTTACCATTCACCTGGCATAATGCTAATTGCTTATCACCCTTTCCCAGGTGGGTATGACCCAAATGGTAATGTAGTAAAGGGGGAATTTCATAAATATCATAAAACTAATTGTGTAACTGTCGTGTGCACTGCATTAATCAATATACATTCATATAATTGTGCATTGTGTAACTTTTTTATTTTTGTGGGTAAACTGACTTCTAAATATCTATATTGTATGATGTGAATGTTAAAAGTGAAAAAGACTGTTTCTTTGCTTAAGCATGTTCATGCAATAAGTGTGTGTATGCCATTAATGTGCGTTGTAGTTATGAAATCTCCCTCAAGTTGTTTAACCTTGGTGTGGTAGTTCATAGCGAATTTGTAATGTAAACCTCACCAGATGGATCAGTGTAGCAGTGAAGCTATAGCATAGTGCTGTCTTTTTAATTAAACTATTACATTATTGGTGCAAATGTTCAGGGCATAACATGGCTATCAAGGAAAGTTCCACTTTAATCAGTGTTAGGCGACACTGAGGGAAACCTATTTCAATAATAAATGACACAATGCAGTGGGTCTTACTACAAAATGCACAATTATTATTATTATTATTATTATTATTATTATTATTATATACAAATGAATAACAATAAAAAGAAGTTATTAAATTATGAATAATGTACTGTAATTGTGTAATTGGTCATTTGAAAGTATCTGTCTTGCAGTTTGAGGATGGCTTTAGGAGTAGGACATAAATAATAAATAATAAATATATTATTTAGTAAATAATAACAAATAAAAAATAAATAATGCTGTTGTTCCTCTTTCGGCTGTTCCTATTAGGGTTGCCACAGCGGATCATTGGTCCGCGTATTTGATTTGGCACAGTTTTTATGCCAGTTGCCCTTCCTGACGCAACCCTCCCCAGTTTTATCTGGACTTGGGATCAGCACTGAGAGCGCACTGTTGCACGCAACCTCAGTGGCTGGGGTTGGTTCCCTGACCAGGAATCAAACCCAGGCCACAGTGGTGAGAGCACTGTGGCCTAACCACTAGTCCTCCAGGGAACCTACATAAATAATGAATAATAAATAAGAAATATATTATTTAGTAAATAAAAACAAATAAAAAAACTAATTTTTGTCTACTTGTAGTGGATTTCTGCAGAAATAGCTTTTCAGATATGAAGTATAGTAGCAATCAATATTTATCAAATCAAATGTTTATCAACCTCTTCATTATTTTATTATTTTAATTTGAATTTAATTTTTGCAGTATATTGGAATGTGAATTTGCATAGAATCATGTATCTGCAATCATGTTTTATTTATGTATTTTTATTTATTTGTTTATAAGTGTTTTTTTTTTAGGCTGAAGAAGTTAAGTCACCTACCAGATTTGGGATATGTAACTGCAAACACGTCATCGTCCTGCACGTGAAACGACTCAAAATATTTCAGACTGTCCTCGGTGTGCGCGATCTTTGGGAGAAGAAGTCCTTTATAAAGCATATACAGGTCGTTGTTGGCCATTCTGATTGGGAGAATTAGTCAAATATGCGTGGGGATTAGTGACTGGCGTTACTTATAGCTCTTCTGCAGCCCAGCCTTCCACTTTCGAAGTCACGTGGGTGGATCACTGCATTAGAAACCTGAGATTTCAGTCCTGCTATTCGGATAGGAGATGAGATTTCTGCACACGTTTATTAAGTAATGTTGCCGGAGGACACGTGTAGAAATGATCTTGGATTAGAGGGTGTCTCTATGAAATGTCTGCACGGTGCATGCTTGTCGTAACCTTGTTATAACCGCTTGTTTTAAGCGTTTTAACATTAGGTCACATGACCATATGTCACTTTACCCGTGCTAGGAAGCTAAATAAATCCCTAAAAGTTTTAAAAGTCGATTATATTTTATTGTTCTGCTTTTTAAAAGTGATCTATGCTTGAACAGCACTTTGTGTCTTTATCTTGAACACACACGCACGTCTGCACGCACACACGCACGCACGCACACACACACACACACACACATACAAAACCTCTTTTCCTCCAGGGTATAATGGAATTTTTACCCTGGACAGCTGAGAGGTGAGGTACATGCATGTGTTACTGGTAATATAATATCTGTGGGAGAGCAAACCAAACAATAGCGAAGCTGTTTTATCCATTTAGCTTGCTACCTACCTGTATTTTATACACTTACTACTTACAATGGTCAATTAACTACTCTACTGAAATGCCATTACACAGTACAAAATTGTAATAAGTGTTATGGCAGTTTTATACAATGTCAGTTCGACTTTACAGCATGCAATGTAGCAATTTTTCAGCGTTTGTTCCCTTTTACAGAAATACCCAGCAGTGGAACGAGTACAACTGACATATTTAACAGTAAGAGCAAAGAAGTTGCTTCACAAATTTTTTTTTAGCCTACAAGAGGCATTTTCACTCACTGACTGACTGAGTGCCCTTGTTGAAACATGCATGCACAAGGACTCTATAGCCAAATTTTAATCTAGCTACTCTTAGCTAATAAGCAGTGAGCAATACCAGGGACATCATGTGATATGCATCTGCTGCATTTCCTCGCAAACTAGCTCATCTCCACTTCAAGGAACGTTAACACATACAGCGATTGACAGCGACAAAGTGACTAGAGACCATTCATTTTCAGCGAGAGCTGGTGACTTCCAGCGACATGAGCAAGAGTGACCACTGGTGACTAGATGTGAGTGTGTCCAGTGATGCGACAAATTTGAGAAAAGTTTAACTTTATGCAAATTTGGGGCGACTTGGTGCAGCAACTACCAGTGGCAGTGACGACAGTAGACAGTAGAGCCACGCCGGCTGCAAGCCCAAATTGTTTCGTGGCCCCAGACAGTCCACCGCTTGTGCTTTCGCCGCAGACAGATGGCCGCAATGGCAAAGAGCACACTGCTTCTCCCTCATCTCATATGATATGATGCATATAAACACTGGTGAATTTTATATACAAACCCTCTCCCTCCAGAATGTTTAATTTTAGCAGCAAGACAACTGATTTGTTAAATGTGGAATGCTAGTTGTGCCACCCACTGAATATGGCAACCAGTAGTAGTACTGGGACTTCACTGTACATCAACTGTGAATGTACAGTAGCTTCACTGTGGGATAGTTGCAGGGAGAAGGGAGAACTTCAAAATAAAAATAATGACGGCTGCCATGGGTGTCCCAGACACAGCTGAACTGGCTATGTCAAGGTACAACACCCACACACAGCAAAGTCCACATCAGTACTACAATACAAAAATATACAAGTATGCTACCACACAAAATACATTCTTTATAAAAGTAAACGAAATCACACATTTAACACGCCACTGGTAAAATTTAAACTACAGATTCCAATTCTTTACTTAAGTGCTTACTCAAGTTGGTTACTTGAGTGCTTAACTCGAGTTCTTTATTCAAGTGCAAAACTTTAAACTGTGTTTAAAATAAGAAACGAAAATCCCAAGAGTAACAAATGCAAAAGATACCAGATCACACACTGATTTTCATTACTGATGTTACAGCTTTGCAAGAGACCTAAGGAATGTGGGCAGACAAGTAAAGCTAGCTCACAAAAACTGTACACCTAACTTTAGAAATGTTAGCTAGCATTTTCTTTTGAAATCTAGTGAGTAAAAATTAAAAGTCTTAAGAGAAAGAAAAAAAATTAAGTAAAGATGTTTGAGTATATGTTTGAGTAGTTTATTACTTTCCACCCCTGGAAATACCTGATGGCTGTAATGATTGTTTGGGCTATGTTAATTTTACCTACCAACCAAAGTGAATATTTATTAACAAAATTTGAACCAATAGTTTTTTTTTTTATTATAATAATTAATAATAAAAAAGTTCGGAATCTCATCAGTATGCATAGTTAATATTCCAAACCTGCAAGCCTGCAAGCTTCATTATTCTATACAGTGGTTTTTTTTTTTTTGTGCAACTGGATAGAGATATGACGAAATGACATGTCAATATTTAGTTGGTATTTAATAGAGTAATACTCTGCTGAGTTCTCTTTGTTTAATACATTTCCTAATATTTGAAAGAAGTGAATGATTAAATAGTTAAGGCAAAAGGTTTTCACCACCCCATGGCATTTGCATATCAGAGGGTGTGTCACTATGCATTTTAATGTAAATCACAGCATTTTGATGGAAAAAGGAATAAATAACAATAACACAGATTTACGTTTAATACATAACCAGCATGTGAAATTTATTAGTGGAAAAAGGTCGAGTGAATGGAAACCTGAAGTGTACAGAACACTGCGCTCTTATATTACAGATTGTTTAAAAAATTATAGTAAACTAAAAAGTACAGATGAATGTAAGCATGAAAGGCAGACAACTTATAATACAAGTAAGGAACAAAACACTTGGAGGGGTGGTGTTATAGGAATATAACCAACGTCTGGGTGGTGTGATACTGTTACCACCCTGAAGTGGATTTTTTTTCCCCTATAACAGCACATCCTGAAGGAGTCCCTAGACTACTTCCATTAATGTTAAATAAATGTATCCTTACAGAAAGCTTCACCATATCAACAAATTTACATTTTTGGTTACTTATCAACACAGTTTTTATCAGTTTACTATTAGGTTTGGATTATACGGAGAGTCCACCATTCAAGTCCCTGGGAATAAGTTGTTTCTACAGAAATGATAATATATTAGAATGAGCGCATTAATATAAACCCATCATTTGAAATACAGCCAGCATTATTGTCACTATTGAAAACACTGTTTGACCAATCAGATTTGAAAATCGCTCTGGTGTAACAGAGATTTAGTGAATTAATTCTTAGTACTTCTTTGTTGACTTCACCCAACCCTAGGGCTTGTTCCTCATTTATACTTTTGCATTAAACAGAGATGGGGCAGTGTTTAACTGCATTTTGGCACAAACTAAGCAGTCATAAACTTTATATCACTATTCACGCATATTTTTAAAAAAAACCTATTTTATTTAAATATTTTATTTTTAACTGCTATTGACCTGAAATATTCCAAAATAATTTTTTTAAAAATGTTAAACTTTAGAAACGTTCACTCTTTAAGACTGGAGAGAAACAAGAAATACTCGGTGACTTTGTACTGTCACAGAAACACCAGGCTCTGTCACCAATGGTCAGCGCCCTCTCTGTGTTCCAGGGCTTCATAAATGAGGTATTCCGGGAGTACATCAACCGCTTTGTCCTGGTTTATATCGACAACATCCTTGTCTACTCCCGGGATATGGCCAAACATCACCAGCACGTGTCAAAGGTCCTCCAGAAACTCCGTGACCATCATCTGTACCTTAAGACAGAAAAGTGCACGCTCCACCAGTCCACAACTCCCTTCCTTGGTTATCAGATTAGTGCCAGAGGCATCCAGATGGACGAGGGGAAGGTCCAAGCCGTCAAGACCTGGCCAATACCCACAACTGTTAAAGAGCTTCAGAGGTTCTTGGGCTTCTCTAATTTCTACCATCGGTTTATCAGAAATTACAGTTCTATCACCTCCCCACTTAACTCCCTCCTCAAGCAAAAGCCCAAATCCCTGTCCTGGACCCAGGAAGCCACTAAGGCCTTTGAAGCCCTGAAAGTGGCTTTCACGACAGCATCCCTCCTGTGCCACCCAGACCCCAGTAAGCCCTTCGTGGTAGAGGTTGATACCTTGACCTCAGGAGTGGGTGCCGTATTGTCTCAGCAGCAGGGGAATCCCTCACATCTCCACCCATGGGCCTATTTTTCCAAAAAACTCACCCTGGCAGAGAAGAACTACGACAGCGGGAACCGTGAATTACTGGCCGTCAAGTTGGCATTGGAAGAGTGAAGGCACTGGTTGGAGGGGGCTCAGCATCCCTTCCTTGTCCTCACTGACCACCAAAACCTTGAGTATCTGCGTGAGGCAAGAGGCTGAATCCTAGACAAGCCAGGTGGGCCCTCTTCTTTACCCCATTTAACTTTGCTATTTCTTATCGTCCAGGGACCAAGAACGTGAAAGCAGATGCCCTCTCTTGTGTTCATGCCCCAGAGGAACCTTCCCGTGAACCAGAACCCATCTTGCCTCCAGAGGTAATAGTGAGTCCCATACACTAGTCCCTGGACGAGGAAATAGCAGAGGCAACAGCCACGGAACCAGCTCCACCAGGGTGTCCCAAAAACCGCAGGCATGTCCCCAGTTCCTTACAAAATAAACTAATCAGATCTGTGCACGACTCCCTAGGCACTGGCCACCCTGGGACCGAGATGACCCTCTAACTGCTCCAAGATCAATTCTGGTGGCCCAGGATGGCACAGGACGTCAAGCAGTTCGTCCAGGGATGCCAGGAATGTGCTATGTCCAAGACCCCACGACATCTGCCGTCAGGTAAACTCCTTCCCCTTTCGGTTCCGCATTGTCCATGGTCACACTTAGGAGTAGACTTTATAACTGACTTACCTCCTTCCAATGGTTATACCTGTATCCTGGTTGTTGTTGACTGATTCTCCAAAGCCTGTCGACTTCTTCCCTTAAAAGGCCTCCCTTCCGCCTTGGAGATGGCGGAGCTCTTGTTTAACTATGTTTTCAGGAACTTCGTCCTCCCTGAAGATATTGTTTCTGACCGAGGTCCCTGGTTTATCTCTAGGGTGTGGAGGGCCTTTTTCAATCTCTTAGGTGTGACCATGAGCCTGTCTTCTGGCTACCATCCCCAGTGCAACGGCCAAACCGAGAGAAAGATCCAAGAAATCAGCCGCTTCCTGCGAACCTCCTCTTTTCCCATGGACTGGGAAACCATGAGAGGTACCAGCGGTCGACCATCGGTTCCAGGAGAGCAAGAGGGTCTGGAAAGCAGCTCATCACCACCTGCAACAGGCAGTGCACCGTCAGAAGGTCCACGCCGATGCTCGGAGGGGGTGAAACGCCCAACTTCCAACCCGGGCAGAAGGTGTAGCTCTCCACGAGGGACATCCGACTGTGCCTGCCCTGCAAAAAGCTAAGTCCCAGATTCATTGGTCCCTTCCCCATAGTGCAACAGATTAACCCTGTCACATATCAGTTATGACTTCCCCCTCAATACAAGATTCATCCTGCTTTCCATGTCTCTCTTCTCAAACCATATCACCCTCCTGTATCTGATTCCTCCACAGAGCCTGATACTGTGAACGATCCTCCTCTCCCGATGATCCTGGACGACCAGCCAGTATATGCCATCAGAGAAATACTGAGCTCCAGATGCCGCAGAGGTCGCCTCGAATACCTCATAGACTGGGAAGGTTATGGGCCCGAAGAACAATCTTGGGTATCCAGGGAGGATATCCTAGACCTGGCCGTTATCCGGGGGATAATGTCACAGGAACACCGGGCTCTGTCACCAGCAGTCAGCACCCTCTCTCCCCAGAGTTCTAATCAGCACCACCTGTCTCCAATCACCACACTCATTAGGACTCCATATAAGCACACACCTCACATGCACTCTTTGTCTGGCCTCAACAAGGAATAGACCTCTTCTCTGTGAGTACCTGCATACATTTGAAGCTCCCTACGTCTCCCTACATTTTCTCCAGTGGTTCTCTTCCAAGACACATGAGGCGTGTACTCCTTTCCCTCAGTCATTTACCTAGTGTCTCTATCTGTGTTACCCACCAGCTTGCAGTACTTATCTTGGTGTATACCCTGTCTTTGCATACCCATTGTTTTGGCAAATCCTCTAATAAATTTTGTTGGGTTCTGACCTTTGTCTCTGAGTCTGGTATATCCTGACATTTACAGATTTTCACTTGTATTAAATTAATTTTACTTTACTTGACACTGGGTATGTTCAACTACTTTTTGCATATTTTTTAACCATTTAAAATTAGAAATCATACATTTATAATAAAAAAAGCAACCTTTAAAAAGTTCACTCTTAAAGACCTTTAAAGGGGAATAGTATATTATATATACTATGGTATAATCCAATTAAAAAGACAAATTTTATTTTACATTTATCCTCATTTTAAGAAGTGGGATTTCATTTGTGTTCCTCATCCCAGGGGAACATGATGTCAGTTCCCTTTAGTTCTTCATAAATGGTCGCATTGAATTTTGACTCCAACTCTGGGCTGAAATAATTCTTCCAATCTCCAGCAATTCCTTAGAAACAGCAGAAATCAAGAATTAGACATTCCAGTATCTATAAACTACTTCAGAAGTCCCCTTTTGGGATGCAAATAAAGCATTAACAAGAAAATAAAGTGGCAGTAAAATGTTTATCTCTACCTTTTCTGAGAAAAGAAGACTTCTTGCTGTCCATTACTGTCTGTGGCACCAGCGAGTAGTTGGACATTTTGTTTTGCTTCATGGTTTTGAACTCACAGTGTTCACTCACGCGTTTCAGAGCCACTTTGCTCATTTGCTTGCCAAGAAAAAATAAAATGCGTTCAAGAACTCCATGCAGATCCTGCCAGTTACGGTCAAAGAGTAACAGAGTCAAAGATTAACAGATTTCCAGCTGTACCATATTTGTACATAAGTAATAAAATACACTGTTATAGGATAATAACAATGAAGTGGTGACGTGATACACCCCAAAGTGAAGCTGATTATTTTCCTAAAACAGTTTTCTATTCTTCTTACAATATGATTATAGTTATTATAGATTCTATACATGGATTAATATAGTTACACATAATGGTGTGTAATGTCTATGAAACAAGTTATTTCCTGTTATTATTTACATTATAGCAGCTATAAACCGTCATTTGCTCGCATTTTCTTGAAAGTAATAAAACAAAAACAAAAAAAATGCAGCTTGTTACCAAGAAACTGTTAGAGCAAAACAACACCCTCTGTCCTCTGACATTCCAGTGGTGGGAAGAACTTAAAGGAATAGTTTTACCTCTGACTCTTACAAAGCTCTGACCCTGGAACCTATTTCCATTTCCTTAATGAAAGTTTTGATATATCAAAAATTCTTAAAGATTTATTTGTTAAATAACTACACTTTTCCCCCATTACCTCCCTAATTTGGTCTTAGCCAATGCCCACCCACAAGTCAGCTCTCGTCTATCATATGACAGTTATGAACTGGGAGGGGGAAGACTTTCACCTCCACCTAACTGTTGGCTGGCTACACATCTGAGCTTGTAGTATACAACCCTTCTTTCCAGCACAGCACATAAATGCACCAGACTGGGTAATGGTACAGATTTAGTGACATTTGACCTTCTCAAATATCTGTGCCAACATATAGACAGAATGTATAACTGTAGGTTAAGGACTCTAGGGATCAGGTGTTTCTAGTTATGCCTCACAGATCAATGTGTGAAGAGCTTACACCTGTAATTCCAGTGATAGTTTTATAAGATACATATATTAATAAGCTGCAATATCAAAACTAGTCCTCTCTTCACTCCAGTCAGATTGATCACACTGATCGAGCATGTAAAATCAGTTAACTTCTTCTAATTCCATAAGATCAGCTGGATGGAAACGCATTACCTGAACCATCTCCTCATATGTGATGTAGAGAATTCTGTCTCCTAAATCGGTGTTTCTCCAGCTCTTCATGTGATCGGTCCACTTTCCAAACATCACTGAGCAAACAATATCACATCATACCAGTGTTCTACAGATAAGATCGGCACCATGAAAATGTCCTGTTCAGTATATATCAGTTTGTTTCTCTCACCGTTCCCTGCTAGGAATTCGTCTGCAAATTCTTCCAAGGTTCCTGGGTCATGCAGAAAACTGGCCATTTGGTGAAAGTGAAAAGAGGAAACCACAATATCTTTTGGGTTTCTAGAAACATAAATGACCTAGCAGTGAAAGAAAAGACAGTAGAGATGTAGGAATATACATAAACACCCCTGTAAAAATCATAGGTTTTTGTGATGTAAAAAATTAAAAACCAAGATAAATCATGTCAAAGCTTTTCTGTAACATAACAACCAACAAAATTTAAGTAAAATACAGAAATGTTTTAGAGTAAAAAAGGAAAGACTTACAATAACCTGGTTGCACAAGTGTGACTGTGCTCAGAATTAACCAATCACATTCAAATTCATGTTTAAAAATAATGATCATACACCTGCCATTAATGAAGTGATGCTGATTAACACCAAATAAAGACCAGCTGTTTCTGTATGATTTCCCTGACATCTTCTTGGCTCCATCTGACTGCTGAAGCCAAAGAGGTTACAAAGCATGCACACGATCTCATTTTTGAAAGGTATCAATCAAGAGAGGGCTACAAAAGAATTTCCAAAACATTACATGCACCACAGAACACTGTGAAGGCCATCATCAACAAGTGGAGAAAATGAGACACCACAGTGACAAGTTAATAAGAACAGGACGTCTCTTCAAAACAGATGAAAGGATAAGAAGAAAACATATGAGGGAGGCTGCCAAGAGACCTACGGCATATCTGGCAAGTTCTGGTCACTCCCTGCATGTGACAACAATCTCTGATATTCTTCATGTCTGGGCTACAGGGTAGAGTGGCTAGACACAAATCATTTCTCATGGAAAAAACATCCAAACCCATCTACATCACCTCAAACCATGTGGCAAAATGTGTAATGGTCTGATGATGCGAAGGTAGAACCTTTTGAGTGTAATTCTAAAAGGTATGTTTGGTGCAGAAACAAGACAGTTTATCACCCAAAGAACACCATGCCCATGGTGAAGCATGGTGGTGGCAGCATCATGCTATAGGCTGCTTCTCTTCAGCTGGGACTGGGGCTCTAGTCAAGATAGAGGGAATCATGGATAGCTCCAAATACCAATCTATATTGCTACAAAATCTAAAGGCCTCTGTTAAACAGCTGAAGATGAAGAAAAACCCTTCCATCATGATAAAGACCCAAAGCACAAATCCAAGTCAACAAAAGAATGGCTTCAAAAGAAGAATATCAGTGTTTTGGAATGGCCCAGTCAGAGCCCTGCTCTAAATCCTATTGAAAACCTGTGGAATGAGTTGAAGTGGGCTGTGCACAGGAGAGACACTCACAATTAGATAAAGTGGAATAAAATCACCAAATCAAGATGTACTAAGTTGATGATGAAGAATGTTTACTATGTGACATCCTAAATAGATACTGAGAACCACGAATTGAAAAAAATTTGGATATTTTTCTTGATAATCCAGATTATATTAAAATCCAGCTATGCCCGAGCATTCACTCACTCACTTTTTTACCTTAGCCTTAGAAGAGAAGAATGAGGGAGGCATCAGGTGATAATGCATATGGGAAACAAAGGCCCGTGGAGCACTCAGCTTGTCCATGACGCCAGCAGCATGTGACTCCTCAAGCCATGGCACTCTGTCCCAGTTTGGGATGGTCAGTGCTGGAGTAAGATCCCCTCCATTCAGGAGCAGGGGAAGAATTTCTTGCATCCATGTTGTACCTGAAAAAGATTGCTCACCTTAAGTACTGATCAAGCATATTTGAGTTGCAAATAGTTTGGATAGGAGGGAAAACAAATCTGCAGATAAGATAGGCAAAAACAGGTAAAAGGTAAAAATCTAATTTCTTATCAAAAACACATTTGTATGACACATTTGTGTTTTTTACCATTCACTTGGCATAATGCTAATTGCTTATCACCCTTTCCCAGGTGGGTATGACCCAAATGGTAATGTAGTAAAGGGGGAATTTCATAAATATCATAAAACTAATTGTGTAACTGTCGTGTGCACTGCATTAATCAATATACATTCATATAATTGTGCATGTGTAACTTTTTTATTTTTGTGGGTAAACTGACTTCTAAATATCTATATTGTATGATGTGAATGTTAAAAGTGAAAAAGACTGTTTCTTTGCTTAAGCATGCTCATGCAACAAGTGTGTGTATGCCATTAATGTGCGTTGTAGTTATGAAATCTCCCTCAAGTTGTTTAACTTTGGTGTGGTAGTTCATAGCGAATTTGTAATGTAAACCTCACCAGATGGATCAGTGTAGCAGTGAAGCTATAGCATAGTGCTGTCTTTTTAATTAAACTATTACATTATTGGTGCAAATGTTCAGGGCATAACTGTCAGAGTTTTGGTTCTTTTTTTTGTGTGTTTTTTTGTTGTGTTACGTTTTCCCCACTAGATGTCGCTCAGCCTTAGTTCTTTGTTGTAATTGGATTCATTGCTTTCGCCTGTGTCTTGTTCCCGTTTGGTGTATTTAAACCGTCCCTTTTGCCTTTGTTCCTGTGGCTCAACGGTAGAACGTCCGTTTCTCACTCCGGAGAAAGGTCCACTTTAATCAGTAGCTACGTTTACATGGACACTAATAATCCGATCGTAATTGGACTAGAAGCACAATCAGATCTAAAAAGTCACATGTAAACACGTCAATCGGAATGAATTGGCCAAAACCGATTAAAATTTCATTCGGATCGTAAGGGGTGGTTTAAACCTTTTCTAATCCGATGGAGAGGACATATAAACACTTCATCGGGTTGAAAATGAAACCAGATAGTTCTGCGCATGTGCAATGACGTACAAATCACGTAATGACGTATGACGCACGGCTGTCAGCGGTATTGGGGCTCTGACCGTAGCCTCACCAGGTGCCATGTTCCCCTCCACCATGGAGCATAGTGTCATAAATGACTGTCGTGTCATCCTAAAATTCTCCTTCCACTCCTCGTCTGTGAAGTGGTGCAAGACGACGTTGTCCCACCGGTCCTTGCTTCGGACCCTCATCCACAGACGCCTTGCTCTGGGCTCAGGAAGGGGCGTTTTAATTGCTTGATAAATACACGCAGTACCGCACAAAACATCACGCGCTCGTCGTCTTCTAATTAGCAGCTGAAATAGGCAAATGTTAAGTCTGCTTTTTAAAACGAAAAAAAGAAGCAATGGCAAGAGAGCGGCTGCTAGTATCTGCGTGTTGGAACGGCTGGAAACGTGTATTCGTGCACTGTGCGCATGTCAGAAGATTCTGTCATGTAAACGCGCATATCAACCCGATTACTTTATTCAGCGTTCTTGTAAACACTGCGATCGGATTAATCAATCTGATTGATTTCATTCCGATTGAAACAAAAAGTGTCCATGTAAACGTAGCTAGTGTTAGGCGACACTGGGGCAAACCTAGTTCAATAATAAATGACACAATGCAGTGGGTCTTACTACAAAATGCACAATTATTATTATTATATACAAATGAATAACTTATTTTTAATAAGTTATTAAATTATGAATAATGTACTGTAATGGTGTAATCGGTGATTTGAAAGTATCTGCCTTGCAGTTTGAGGATGGCTTTAGGAGTAGGACATAAATAATAAATAATAAATATATTATTTAGTAAATAATAACAAATAATAATGTTGTTGTTCCTCTTTCGGCTGTTCCTATTAGGGTCGCCACAGCGGATCATTGGTCCGCGTATTTGATTTGGCACAGTTTTTATGCCAGTTGCCCTTCCTGACGCAACCCTCCCCAGTTTTATCTGGACTTGGGATCAGCACTGAGAGCGCACTGTTGCACGCAACCTCAGTGGCTGGGGTTGGTTCCCTGACCAGGAATCAAACCCAGGCCACAGTGGTGAGAGCACTGTGGCATAACCACTAGTCCTCCAGGGAACCTACATAAATAATGAATAATAAATAAGAAATATATTATTTAGTAAATAAAAACAAATAAAAAAACTAATTTTTGTCTACTTGTAGTGGATTTCTGCAGAAATAGCTTTTCAGATATGAAGTATAGTAGCAATCAATATTTATCAAATCAAATGTTTATCAACCTCTTCATTATTTTATTATTTTAATTTGAATTTAATTTTTGCAGTATATTGGAATGTGAATTTGCATAGAATCATGTATCTGCAATCATGTTTTATTTATGTATTTTTATTTATTTGTTTATAAGTGTTTTTTTTTTTAGGCTGAAGAAGTTAAGTCACCTACCAGATTTGGGATATGTAACTGCAAACACGTCATCGTCCTGCACGTGAAACGACTCAAAATATTTCAGACTGTCCTCGGTGTGCGCGATCTTTGGGAGAAGAAGTCCTTTATAAAGCATATACAGGTCGTTGTTGGCCATTCTGATTGGGAGAATTAGTCAAATATGCGTGGGGATTAGTGACTGGCGTTACTTATAGCTCTTCTGCAGCCCAGCCTTCCACTTTCGAAGTCACGTGGGTGGATCACTGCATTAGAAACCTGATATTTCAGTCCTGCTATTCGGATAGGAGATGAGATTTCTGCACACGTTTATTAAGTAATGTTGCCGGAGGACACGTGTAGAAATGATCATGGATTAGAGGGTGTCTCTATGAAATGTCTGCACGGTGCATGCTTGTCATAACCTTGTTATAACCGCTTGTTTTAAGCGTTTTAACATTAGGTCACATGACCATATGTAACTTTACCCGTGCTAGGAAGCTAAATAAATCCCTAAAAGTTTTAAAAGTCGATTATATTTTATTGTTCTGCTTTTTAAAAGTGATCTATGCTTGAACAGCACTTTGTGTCTTTATCTTGAACACACACGCACGTCTGCACGCACACACGCACGCACGCACACACACACACACACACACACATACAAAACCTCTTTTCCTCCAGGGTATAATGGAATTTTTACCCTGGACAGCTGAGAGGTGAGGTACATGCATGTGTTACTGGTAATATAATATCTGTGGGAGAGCAAACCAAACAATAGCGAAGCTGTTTTATCCATTTAGCTTGCTACCTACCTGTATTTTATACACTTACTACTTACAATGGTCAATTAACTACTCTACTGAAATGCCATTACACAGTACAAAATTGTAATAAGTGTTATGGCAGTTTTATACAATGTCAGTTCGACTTTACAGCATGCAATGTAGCAATTTTTCAGCGTTTGTTCCCTTTTACAGAAATACCCAGCAGTGGAACGAGTACAACTGACATATTTAACAGTAAGAGCAAAGAAGTTGCTTCACAAATTTTTTTTTAGCCTACAAGAGGCATTTTCACTCACTGACTGACTGAGTGCCCTTGTTGAAACATGCATGCACAAGGACTCTATAGCCAAATTTTAATCTAGCTACTCTTAGCTAATAAGCAGTGAGCAATACCAGGGACATCATGTGATATGCATCTGCTGCATTTCCTCGCAACCTAGCTCATCTCCACTTCAAGGAACGTTAACACATACAGCGATTGACAGCGACAAAGTGACTAGAGACCATTCATTTTCAGCGAGAGCTGGTGACTTCCAGCGACATGAGCAAGAGTGACCACTGGTGACTAGATGTGAGTGTGTCCAGTGATGCGACAAATTTGAGAAAAGTTTAACTTTATGCAAATTTGGGGCGACTTGGTGCAGCAACTACCAGTGGCAGTGACGACAGTAGACAGTAGAGCCACGCCGGCTGCAAGTCCAAATTGTTTCGTGGCCCCAGACAGTCCACCGCTTGTGCTTTCGCCGCAGACAGATGGCCGCAATGGCAAAGAGCACACTGCTTCTCCCTCATCTCATATGATATGATGCATATAAACACTGGTGAATTTTATATACAAACCCTCTCCCTCCAGAATGTTTAATTTTAGCAGCAAGACAACTGATTTGTTAAATGTGGAATGCTAGTTGTGCCACCCACTGAATATGGCAACCAGTAGTAGTACTGGGACTTCACTGTACATCAACTGTGAATGTACAGTAGCTTCACTGTGGGATAGTTGCAGGGAGAAGGGAGAACTTCAAAATAAAAATAATGATGGCTGCCATGGGTGTCCCAGACACAGCTGAACTGGCTATGTCAAGGTACAACACCCACACACAGCAAAGTCCACATCAGTACTACAATACAAAAATATACAAGTATGGTAGACAAAATACATTCTTTATAAAAGTAAACGAAATCACACATTTAACACGCCACTGGTAAAATTTAAACTACAGATTCCAATTCTTTACTTAAGTGCTTACTCAAGTTGGTTACTTGAGTGCTTAACTCGAGTTCTTTATTCAAGTGCAAAACTTTAAACTGTGTTTAAAATAAGAAACGAAAATCCCAAGAGTAACAAATGCAAAAGATACCAGATCACACACTGATTTTCATTACTGATGTTACAGCTTTGCAAGAGACCTAAGGAATGTGGGCAGACAAGTAAAGCTAGCTCACAAAAACTGTACACCTAACTTTAGAAATGTTAGCTAGCATTTTCTTTTGAAATCTAGTGAGTAAAAATTAAAAGTCTTAAGAGAAAGAAAAAAAATTAAGTAAAGATGTTTGAGTATATGTTTGAGTAGTTTATTACTTTCCACCCCTGGAAATACCTGATGGCTGTAATGATTGTTTGGGCTACGTTAATTTTACCTACCAACCAAAGTGAATATTTATTAACAAAATTTGAAACAATATTTTTTTTTATTATAATAATTAATAATAAAAAAAAGTTCAGAATCTCATCAGTATGCATAGTTAATATTCCAAACATAAGCCTCCAAGCTTCATTATTCTATACAGTGTTGTTGTTTTTTTTGTGTGTGTGTGTGTGTGTGTGTGCAACTGGATAGAGATATGACGAAATGACATGTCAATATTTAGTTGATATTTAATAGAGTAATACTCTGCTGAGTTCTCTTTGTTTAATACATTTCCTAATATTTGAAAGAAGTGAATGATTAAATAGTCGAGGCAAAAGGTTTTCACCACCCCATGGCATTTGCATATCAGAGGGTGTGTCACTATGCATTTTAATGTAAATCACAGCATTTTGATGGAAAAAGGAATAAATAACAATAACACAGATTTACGTTTAATACATAACCAGCATGTGAAATTTATTAGTGGAAAAAGGTCGAGTGAATGGAAACCTGAAGTGTACAGAACACTGCGCTCTTATTATGAAATGAAATGAAAGCCTTTATTGTCATCGTATACCTCTGTATACAATGAAAATTAGGAGCACTGCTTCTGGCTGGTGTTAAAAAAAAACATAACATTAAACAATAAATAAGACTATAAAGTGAGTATACCATATGGTATAAAAATGTATGTTCAGCAAGTACAGTATACAGTATAGTATAAAGTATGTACAGCAAGCGACTAAGTCATAATATTGCGCATTCAACATTCAGAACATTCTGAATAAGTGACCTGTGATGAGGTACACATGATGTGGTATACTTTGAATCATGAGCTGTTCCTTTCTTTCACCATTTTTTTCTCTTCCCATCATTCTGGTACAAGTTAACCTTTGCTTCATCAGTCCAAAGAATCTTATTCTAAAACATGGGAGGCTTTTTTTAGATGTTTTCTGGCAAAGTCTAATCTGGCTTTCATGTTCTTGAATGTTACCAGTGGTTTGCACCTTGTTGTAAACCCTCTGTATTTACATTCATGAAGGTGTCTCTTGATTGTAGATTTTGCCAATGATACGCCTACTTTCTCCAGAGTATTCTTGACTTTTGTTGATGTTGTGAAGGGGTTTTTCTTCACCAAGGAAAGGATTCTGGGATCATCCACTTTAGTTGTCTTCCGTGGTCTTCCAGGCCTTTCGATGTTGTTGAGCTCACCAGTGCTTTATCCTTTTAAGAATGTACCCAACTGTTGATTTGGCCACACCTAAGGTTTTTGCTATCTCTCTTATAGATTTATGTTGTTTTTTCAGCCTAATGATGGCCTCCTTCACTTGCATTGAGATCTCCTTGGACTTCATATTGGTAGCTCCAGTGGAACAGCTGCCAAATGCCAATTCAATACCCGATATCAACTCCAGACCTTTTATCTGCTTCATTTGTCTTGAAGTAACGAGGGAATGGACCGCACCTGATCAATTAACTTCTTGTCAGTCAGTTGTCCAAATACCTTTGATCCCTTGAATATGGAAGTACTTTCCTTAAAATGGCTATAATTCCTAAATGGTAAATGCCATATTTTTGTGGAACCTCTTAAAATAAATCTGAAAGTCTACACTTCGATCACATCTTGATTGTTTTATTTCAAATCCACTGTGGTGGTATATAAAGGCAAAATCACAAAAACTCTGTCATTGTCCAAATACTTCCAGACCTGACTGTATACTATGGTATAATACAATTAAAAAGACAAATTTTATTTTACATTTATCCTCATTTTGAGAAGTGGGATTTCATTTGTGTTCCTCATCCCAGGGGAACATAATTTTGAGTCACCAATTTTTTGTTACTATAACTAGCTCAAGAGAGAAACCTAGCTTGAGTAAATGTTACACTGCATAAACGTTCAAGTAAACGCTACACTGAGAAAGACAGACGCACGTTCGACTGGTGCAGTTAGCTGCAAGGGTTGATTTCAACTGCAAATATGAAAAGCACCCTTAAAGCCCAGCCTGGTCTCCTGTATAATTCAATTCTAGTGTCTGCAGCTCCAGACCACCATTCTGTTCATAAGTACTGTTTCTCCGGTCCCAGAGATCCTAGCACTGCCAGGAGCAGGAGGGCGTCGAACAAGGATTAATACACTGCAGAGCATGTGAAGACAAAAGCAAGCATTTACACAATAGAGTCTGCACAACTAGTGAGGGACAGTGTATGAATTGAGAGTTTGCTCGGGGCACAAGAAGAAGAATATATACAACTGCAGTGATGAAAAGTTCCTCTGAGATGTCCCCATTGTTAAAATTCCTGCATTTTGCAATGTAAATTAATTTCCATGTAGTTCTCCAGATGAAGGATGACTAAATTGTGTAACAATAGAATAGTACGGTAGACTACAGTACTACAGTAAAGTACAGTAACTGAAATAATACAAAAGTTATTAAATGTAGTAGTTATGTAAAAGGTGTACTAAAGATAAGGCAAATAATAAAAACTATTTAAAAGTGAAAAAATGAGAAAAAAATGTTCTCGTTAGCTATTTATTTAATATTTATTGCTAATGTATTTCAGATGTTTGATACATAAAAAGAAAAGGCTTCTTTATCCCTTTTTAAGTTTTATACATGGAATATAGAAAAGTCTAACACTAGATAATCTTTGGAATGTAGTTTACCAGGCACTGGTTTTACATAAATGTTTTCATAAGTTTTGACTTGCAAATGTAGGAATGTGTCCTGTCCTGCACATTGTGATTTAGCAATAAACTGACACTGGGTATGTTCAGCTACTTAATATAATAATATAATATCTGTAATACAACACAAAACACAGCTACAAAAGGTTTGAATAAAGCAAAAAATCTAGCTAAATCAGTATTCTGGCTTTGTGCTCCAATTTGCTAATGTTTTCAAGTCAGAGTATAATATATTATAATGTCGGAGGGTTCCTTGAATTAGATATAAATTTAAATTTGATTTTTAATTAAGTTTTCTGTTGAATTGGTCTTACTAGAGAAGATAGCTACTAGTTAGGCCACTATCATACTGTCTCACATTAGTTATGTAGCTTGGTACTGACAGTTTTATAATTGCATGTGTCACTTTATTTGTAGGTTTTGATCAGTGGTGACAGAAACATGTGCAGTGGTAATGACAACAAGAATTCATTGATTTATCTTACGTAACCACTTTATCTTGGTCAGAGTTGAGTTGGATCCAGGGCGTATCCCGGGAATATTGGGCATGAGGTGGAAATACACCCATGTTGGGACACCAGTCCATCGCTGCTCCAGGCACAGTGGGCAGGTGCTGTAACAACTGAAAAGACTGTAAAGACTGTAACAACTGCTACATGGGCAGGGCCCAAGACCAAGAAGATATTGCATGTTGGCATATTGGAGCTGGCTGGCTATTGTTGTAGGTTTATGGCTCATCACCAGAGCAACGTTCAATGCTTTATTATTTTTTTTTTTTGAGAGGCAATATCCGCACATGACCTATCATATCACTGCTATGCTATGACACAACTCATTTTCTCCTTTCTCCTTCAGACACTTATGTTTCAGCTTATATCTCAGCATTTCTAAATCCCATAGAAAAGGTGAAAAGTAATGATGCAAAGATTTTTTTCCTACTCTCCCAAGAAGATATGATGTTTATTAGAAAAAAAATGAGGTAAACAAGTTGTTACAGTACCTATGAGTTACAGTATATTTCAGAGTAAGTTTTTTCTGGTTCAAATGTCTTTCCTAGTTTCATAGCTGCTTGTTACTACATTGTACACAAAGTTGTGCCATTCATTTTGCAGTGGTGGAAAGTTTTTTTTGTTGTTTTTTTTTTAGACTTAGAATGTCGACCATCACATCACATGTCTGGAACATGAAATATATCTGTGAACACTTTGAATCACAAATTGCATTGCAAATACCATCATTAACTGTGAAAATAATGTTGGGTTCTTTTGCATCTTTTTCTGAGAAAGAGTATTACTATTAAGAATGGTAGTTTTTGGTTTTGGTTGCTTAATACAGCTCTACCCCGATGAAGTTGGCTGTTTGTTTAAGTAAGATATTTCCATAAGAGAACCAAGCACTGAAACACAAGTGCATATGTATACAGTAACTTTTATCAAAATATCTGTCTACAGGCAGCAAAGCAGTCCACAGGTTTTGTCCAAACTTGTGTACCCCACCCCACCTCCCTTGTACTGAATATCACCATCATAATTTGGATAGATTCTTGAAGGGTTCTGGAGGTCACGAGTTCATCTGTGTTTTCACGTCACTTGTATGTAGCTTAGTAACTAACCCTTGCCTCACTTCTGTCTTTTAATGATAACTGAGGGGTTTATAGCTGCTTTACAGTTCAGTTTTTATATCCTTATTTCAAAATGTTTCAAAGATTCTTCACAGAGGAGACAAGTCTAATAATGTTTCGCCACTAGGTTTCATATCCGGGAGGCCATTCCTCCAAATCACACCTCTCCAAATATCTCCATTATTCCTCCATCATATTACATTAAAATAACAATCATTTGGATATATTACTATTTTTATTTAGCAGATGTTTAATTGTCAGCTACTTCATAATAATGCAATGGATTGGAAGCATTCCTTCTTTGTAATTTCTTTTTGCTTGTGGTGTTGCAGTGAATCTTAATCCTCTTACTGTATTCCTATAGGCCAAAGTGGCTGTTGCAGTGTGACTCAGTAGGATTTTGCAGTGTTAGTATTATATACACACAGTGATTGTTGATCATTAACGGGAACAGCTTTCCAGACATAAGTCACTGTTCAGCAGGAAGCAGGAAAAGATACTACTGCCCAAAATGCTTGTCTGCTTGTCATAGTTTCAATTTAATCTTTTCACTATAATTGTACAGATAGTCAAAATTAAATAAAAAAAAAAATGGCTCAAACATTGTTAAACCTATTGTACACAGGCTGGGTAATTGACAAAATTACAGCAACTTGCATGCTGAAAATCCATTACATAGTGAAATTCTGACATTTTCTACTATATATAGTTCTGGAAACTATAATCTCAGAAATAAAGGAACAAACTGTATTTTCCTTGTCAGTGGGGTGGTAGCATTAATGTTCCTTTTTCTGTACATTTAGTGTTACAAAAAATGGCACATTTACCTAGAAAAATGCATGCGGTGTACCTTTAATTAGCTTTTAGAATGATGTACCTTAAATTATTTTTTAAAGGTGTCCAGGTAAAAGATAAAGACTGAAGATGTCCCTTTGCATGTATCTCAGTCACATGTAAGGTTCTAGCATTTTAAAATCAGGGTTTCCCAAAAATTAGAAAATATAACAATTCCATTTTTTCTACAGCACAGGAAAATTGTGAACATTTTGACAGCCACTTACTGATTACAAACTGAAACGATTAGACTTGTATCCAGTTCACATCCAATAACTCCAATTAAATCCATCAGACCTTTTTTTCGGATATCATCCATGTGCTGTTTAGATCACTGGCACTGGCAATCTTAATCTACCTTTGATTAACAAAACATTTGTGTGTATAGTGCACATTGTCTATGTAACAAGCTTATAAAAGTGTGCCAAGTTTACTTGTTTATCATGTTCCTTCTCAGCTTGTCCTGCTTGCAGTTTTATAATCAGGCTCAGAAAAATCGTTCTTGTCCTCATCTGCAAACTCACTTCTGCTCAATATATCTCCAGACTACCCATTCCTCCTTTTTTGGGGGGTTCTGCTTTGAATAAATGAGCAGATTTTATTCTGTAAGCAGCTTGGTAGTTATACTGTATGTGCAGCTGAAATTCAAGGATAAGATCTTTTACACAAATGATTAGTGGTGCGATTACCATTCACTTCAGTCTATGACATCTGAAATCATATCATGTTAATCATACTGTACATAGCTATAGATCCCTATTCACAGTCAGTGTCATGGAAAAATTACACCTAGCCTAGTGAATGGAGACATCTCACCCAGAATTTATTTATAGCTATAATAAACGTTACAGCATAAAGTTTATTTTGAATCTCCTTAGCAAACATTAGCTTGTACTTAAAACTATCAAACCAATAAAAAAAATGCAGAACTTGTGCTGAACTACATCAGCATTTAGAAATGAAAGAAATGTACGCATTTAACCAGCAAGTTCATGTTTCAGTGCTTTCATATATTTTTAGGAGGTGGATGTGGAACAATTTTTAAGGTAGCAAATCCACTTACTGTTTTTGGGAGGTGGGAACAAACTGGAGAACTATACATATATATAAAATTCATTGTTAGAATATGCTACTGAAATGTAATCAGTAAGGGTGTACTTATTTTTTTCCACCTGGTTTCTGAATGTTGGTTTACTTTTTGGGGGAAAAAAAAAGACTACATATTTAAATCTGTTGTGTTTTTTTTTTTTTTTGGTCACCTGAGGTTATTTGTTTGTTTATCATAGTTACTATATTAACAAAAAAAATTCAGCTGATCTTGGGTTATTTTTGTATATTTTAATTCATTATAAAGACAAATAAAAAATACAACGGACATCACTGACATCATCTCACTGGCCCCATTGACAGACAAAACACTTAATATGGAGTTTTCTTACAAAACACTTGAATGTGTGGCAACATAAGAAAAGCCTCAGTTGCTGTGAACCAGTGTGATGAAAAGGAAGAGCGAGCAGAGGGAGATGGCACCTGTTAACACCGCTTTCACCAACAGAGCCGTCCAGCTGCCCAGGAGAAACACATGAACAAACAACCTAGGCACAGGGAGAGAAAGTGTTTATAGTACCATGTGTTTCAGATTATTTGGAACCTCTATATGCATACAGGTGGACTTGCAACTATTAATTGGTAAAACAAATCATTGTAATGATTGTTAAAAAAAAAATAATAAAAAAACGGAAATCAGCCAATACCCAGAATTTCAGGATGGGTATTGGCTCAAAACCTGAAAGAGTGGGAGCAGGACATGCCTACTCTATACTCACTTCTCAAAAAGTGCATGATCCCTTTATGGCAGTATGATGATACTCTATTTTATTAGTCATTTATTACCCGGAAACTAATACAAACAGCCTGATACAAGCAAAACAAACTGGAAATATTGTTTTGAAAGTATTACATTCAAATCATTTCTTTATTTTCTTAAAAAAAAAAACACTTCTGCATGCTTAGGGAGGATGAATCTGAGAGTAGTACTGTATTGTCAGATTAACTGCATATTGTGTATTTTTTTTTTTTCAACAGTAAATATTGTGCAAGGTTCATGTGAAATGCGAGATACTCACTCCATTAAAAATGCCTTGTACACACAGAGCCCCAACAGCACAGTCACTGGCAAGCGGAAACTTTTCGGCAGGTCGTACCGCGTGAACATCCACACTACTGCAGCCATGGCGATGTAGTGAACCTACACCGAAAATGAGACAGACTGCTGTTCCAATACTTACAGACTCATGCATACAATACACAGCAAATCAAACACCTGTGGAATAGCAGCATAACAGAAGTGGACACTGGGATCTTAATGTAATAATGCTTCAGCTACGAGTATAACAGGCTATATTTCCTACCATATTACAGTAGCAAACACGATGGGTTACCCAAGTCAGTGTTCCAGTTCACATTACTACGCTAAAATGTAAAGTAAAAACACTTTCTCTTACCAAACTGATGTTGGAATCGAAGCTCATTTGGATGTATTTCCAATCAAACTCAATCCCTCGAGCCCCGACCCATAAAGGAATACACCTGTTGAAGTACATTAACATGGTTAGTGTTTTACTGCAAATCTGCTTCACACAACAAACTAGCTATTCTTCACATTGATTTCCTATATATTATTTCTAAAAAATGTGAACTGTACCTAAAATTATATAATGAACTTAAAGCTGAGCTACATTTAACTAAAATATTTTAACCACACAAAAAAAATCAACAGTGAAAAAAATGCAGATTGATCCATTTGGATGATTGCTATAAATTAAGAAAGTAATACTATTTTGCAAAAAAAAGGTATTTGAAGTAGAGTAGCCTCTCTCTGGTAAGCAAGATAACAAGAACATGAGGGGCAATATTACATATTAACATGCTAGCTAGCTAGTAACGCCAAAGGTATCATCATGCTTGCTAACATTTCAGAGGTTTAGGGATACAGCTGTTGTTAGCTAGCTTTAGCTGTTTGCCCACATTCCTTGGTTCCAATGCAAACGTTTAACATCAGTAATAAAAATCAGATTTGTCACCTTTTGCATTTGTGACTCTTGTGCTTTCCCTTTCTTACTTTAAACAGATTTGGGAGTTTATACTTTTGTACTTGAGTAAAGAACTCGAGCTAAGCAACTTGTGTAAAGAACTGGAAGCCGTGCTTTAAATCTGACCAGAGTGCTGTTTTAAATGAGTGATTTCTTTTACTTTTGTAAAGAATGCATGCTGTCTACCACCTCTGTATATTTTCTGTATTGTAGCACTGATGTAGACTTTGCTGTGTGTATATGTGATTTGTACCTTGACATAACCAGTTCAGCTGTGGCCCAGCCCATGGCAGCTACCATTATTTTGTATTCTCCCTTCCCAGCGTTTCTGGACATGACAAGGTGAAGCCCTAGCAGATCTGCCATGTCCACTGTGGCCTTCATAAATTCCTGCAAGTCAGGACATAAAACAGAAAATAGATGAAATGATCATGTGACCTCATTATTAAACACAGATTTATCTGATTTCTAATTAAATTCACATTTCTGTCATTTTCTTGCTTTGAAAAAAAAAGGCATTGCTATGCAAATGTCAACCATACCATAAAATACGAAATGCTGACTACAGGGAGAAAATACACTTTTAAACAGGACATGTAGGTCTATATGTAACTATTTCATTAAATATTTAATTAAAAATATATTGTGTCATTTATCAAGCAAAAATGAGAAGTGTTCCCACACACCAACACATGATTCAACCAGACACCATTTTTACTTAATGTCATCAATAGGGCTGAGATTAGAATCGGGATGAAGTAGAATTTTATATCATTCTGTTATTGTATACTACTGTGAGGAGCTGTTTCATGCACACAACAGTAGTGCCAATATAAATGAAACACTATCATTAACAGTAGATTCTCAGAGTCTGTTGAAAAAACCCTCCAAGTCCATGTGATGCCACATCCATAATGCTGATAAACTGCTATAAGTGGGAAGTGGTAGCTCAGTGGTTAAGATGTTGGATGATCGGAAGTTTGAGAGTTCAAATCCCAGCACCACCAAGCTGCCACTGCTGGTCCCTTGAGCAAGGCCCGTAACCCTCAACTGCTCAGTTGTATAAATGAGATAATTGTAAGTCGCTCTGGATAAGAGCGTCTGCCAAATGCCGTAAATGTAAATCTGTATGCTCGGTTTGGGCCAGCTAAGGCAAGTTGCAAATCAATATGACTTAAAGCTACAATGCCAAATTACTTTAAAGTTGCAAAGTTTCTGTTGCTAATACATGTAAATGTAACAAAATCTACATGATCGGTTCTTAACTGAAACTGTAGCGAGGTTTGTTATTACAAGTCGCCTTACCCCGACAAAGTCATATACACCAGCACCGCCTTCCCAGGTAGGAAAAAATGTAGCAAGGAACAGCATCTGGAGGCCACAAAACAAAATGGTGCTGAGCATGATGTCACAAGTGTTAAGGTTGTTTAAGTTGCAATTTTATTTGTTATATTGTTGAGATCTAAGATAATTCCTCACTTTGCATAGTTGTACAAAGAGGTAAGTGGCCCCTGCTTGGACACATCTCCAGAATGCATTGTATTCTGATCTGAAACAGCAGTGACAGCAGATTATATTAATTTTACAAACAAAACAGTTTTTCTAAAGCATTTTAACAGAACAGTATTGATGCTTTCAGTGGTGTGTTACTATGAAACATACAACCTTGTTACTGAATGTTCGTAACTTTATAATACATGACGAATCTCAAACACAGTCTCTCAGCTGCGCTCTCTCTCTCTAATGTATTTTACATTATACACACATGCTCCAAGGCAAAAAAAAAAAAAAAAAGTGGCCAAGATGGCAAACAACAAATCACTGGTCAGAAAATTAACAAGAATGAAATGAATGCGCTCCTGAGACCTCCTGTGCCACCATTTGCTACAGTGAACTGTTTGGGGAAAAGCTGGAAACAGGGAAATTTACTTATAGTCTTCTTGTACACAAAGGTAAAATCATGATAATGATTAAAATGTTTGATGTAAAATTCAAACTAACACATGTCTTGGTGTACAACATTTTCCAAAAATATATTCTGTATATTTTGTTATATTATGTTTTTTTTTTTCTTAAAAGATTAGTCATTATTTGGTTATCTGCCACACGTGATGCAACCCATCAAGGGCCACAAGGCTTAAACATTTAAAGAAATCAAAGGCAAACGCTATCCTATACTAAGTTCCTTTATCTAATTGTTTAATTCTTGCTAATTTCCTGACCAATGATTTGTGAAGACTATTAAAAGCTTAATATTTTGCCATTTTGGGCTTGGCCCTTTTTTCCCCCCCAGGAGTGTATACATTATATACACACACACAGAGAGAGAGAGAGAGAGAGAGAGAGAGAGAGAGAGATGTGAGCCTTTAGTACAATGAATTCTTAACAAATTTGTCCTTTAAATATCACCACTACCTTGTGTGTTCTTACTGCCCAGTTGATACTGTGAAACCGTGATATTTTGTAGACTGGGTGATCATACCTTGCCAATTTCAAACCGTAACAGCCTTTCTGTAATGTTAAAAGGTCACTACTACTAGGTCACACTTTAGGAGCTGTCTGGGAAGCTTAGTGGAAGCTCCTGTAAGAGGATAAAGATTCACTGCAGCAGTCATTTCAGCCTCAGTAACGTCTTAGTCTTTATGTTTTGCACAAACAAATGCAAAACACTGAGGCTTTTCTCTCTTTTTTTTCCATTTTAGGTCAAGTTCCAGGCACATTAAAAGAGCAAGAAGACACACTTACAATCCACTGCATTTGTATGTTATGAAGTATGGAAAATAAGCCAGGGCAAAACAGTTCCCGAAATGAAAAAGCGTCATTTCTCAAGAAGAAATAATAAAAGAAAGATACACCTCCTGGACCTGTCAAAAGAGAGAGACAGAAATAAAAGAGAATAAAAAGAGTCAGTGCTAGGTCATAATTATGAGCAAAAATATTATCTCTTTTCATCTGTATTTCACAATAATGTATTTAAGTAACCAAAACATTTTAATAACAAATACATTTTTAACAAGTAGCCGGGGTGATGTTACCTCAGGCAGCCACAACCATGGCTGAATCCCAAAAAGCCCCCCTATAACTTGTATATTGCCCTGTGTAGGGATCAGGAGTTGTTGTTTCATACCCTATGTAGTTCACTTATATAGGGAACATGGAGCCATTTGGGATTCAGCTCACGCGTACAGGCTAGAGGAGCTACAAGCTACATGGCTAACATCCAGTGGCTCACACGTTAAATCAAAATGACACTTTTTCTAGGAGCAAACATCTCCTAAATAACTTAATAAATGTATTTACTTAATTACTATGCATTCAACTCTTAATATATTTAATACTTTACCGAATGACCGCTGAGGTTTCTTAATGAAATGTCTTCTAGTAGAGACGGGTTTCTCATTGAAAAGATTCCGGACTTCAACAACACAGCACAAACAAGAGTTCCGGATTTTCCTACGTTGGTAGTGATACATATTATTTATAACATAGTATTACGTTCTGTGTTCATATTTTACTTACTTGTACTAGTAAGAAATTTTTTTAACAAAATTGTATACGATAAATAGGCATTTTAATAAATGTACGAGTGGCAGAAATGATAGAGAGGGCACTGATCGCAAATACTAGTTATAGGAATTCTGACACTTTTAGGTGATTCAGATCAGTTGGCTCAGCCAGTGATACTATTAATTGTTCTTCTGTGCCTAATTATGACTGACATTTTCAGGAAACTATTAACAAAATAACATTACTTTGCATTGCGTTTTATAAAATCTTTTTTGCGTAATTGTTAAATCAGCAAATCACAAATGTGAATTGACAAGTACAAGTAATCGTTAATGTTATTGTTTCTGCTGTGTCCGTGTACATTTCCATTTATCCTAATAAGTAATTCCCTCCTCCAATACCAGAGCTGACTGATATAAATGAGCTAGCAGGGTTGTATGAAAAATACACAAATGGTAAAGAGGTGAGCCTGAGGCTGATTTCTATCTAGCCCAGACTGTAGATTCATGCAGACTGTCAGTAAGAGACATGTCAGGTGATTACACAGACTGTAATCACTTTTCTGCTCACCATAGTTGTAAAGATTGATTATATGAGTTACTATATCCTTCCTGGCAGATCAAACCAATCAACAAGGCATTTTCACCCATAGAACTGTCGCAAACTTTTGTTTTTTGCACCATTCTGTGTAAACTTTAGAGACTGCTGTACTTGAAATTCCCAGGAGATCAGCAGTTTCTGAAACACTCAAACCAGCCCATCTGGCACCAACAATCATGTCATGGTTAAAGTCACAGAGATCACACTTTTTTCCCATTCTGATGTCTGTTGTGAACATCAACTGAAGCTCTTGACCTGTATCTGCATGACTTTTGCATTGTCCTGCTGCCATATGATTGATGGTCTGATTGGATAACTGCAAAATGAGCAGCTGATGCTTTTAATTGCTGAAGGAAGCATTGAACGGTTTCATCATTCAGGAAAGGCAGAACAAACGCAATGTAACTGCAATAAAAAAGATACATGGACTTTAAAACAATAGAAAACCGATAGCTGATAGTTAAACCGCTTTTTAGTGGGCCTCGCCCTCCTTTCCCACTCCCTGGTAGTAATAATGAAAGTAAATCGTTGTCCATGTCAAGGCAAGACAAGGACGAATCTTCTGGAGCCACTGCCGTAAACCATAAGCTACCACACAGTGATTTTTTTACAACTCCTTATGTTTGATAACCTTGATTCACTATTGACTGAAATAAACATCCGTGTAGGTTACAGTATTATAGTCTATTTAGAAGTTCTATTAGCATTAATCAGCAGAATGGGTCCACATGAAAACTAACGAATTAAAATCCGTACATCGTGTTTTTGGTCCAAACTGTTTCCTGGGTGTAGATCAATTTACCCACAGTATAAGAACCATAACTATACTGGTGTGTAAATACATTAGCTAGCTAGTCATCAACTATGGAAGCCCTAAGGGGACATGCATTATTATTTTTTTACTTTCTTGTTTTCTTGTGATCACAACTTAATTTTCTTGTGATATCGACATAACAAAAGTTGTTTTCTCATGATCTTGACAAAACAAAAGTTGTTTTCTTGTGATATCGACATAGAATTTTTCTCCTGATCTTGAAGTTTTTTCATGATCTTGACATTACAAAAGTTTTCTCATCATATCAACATAACAAAAGTTGTTTTCTCATGATCTCGACATAACAAAAGTTGTTTTCTTGTGATCAGGGCATAATTTTTCTGTGTACTCAACACAACAACATGTTTTGTTTTTTTTTTTTATCTAGAGGCAGCAAAAGCTTATAGCACAATCCCGAAGCATCATGGATGAACAAATTCATTTTTGCTTTGATCAGAGACTCACTCAAGCAGAAATAGCTCTAAGTCTGTCAGTGATTGACAACTTCCACATTAGTGACAGACACTTGAGAAGAAGGCTGTCAGGTGTAAACTTTATCGTCGAAGACAATATAGCAGCCCTGAACATGTAGTCAGTTTCATTGCCAGGCAACTTGAGGGACCAGGATGTCTGCATGGCTACAGAACGATGTTTGAAAGATACCATTTAAAAGAGAAAACAGCTTTTTGTTACATCAAGATCATGAGAAAGCAACTTTTGTTATGTCAAGAGCATGAGAAAACAGCTTTTGTTATATCAAGATCACGAGAAAATGAAGTCGTGATCGCGAGAAAACAAGAAAGAAAAAAATAATAGTGCCTGGCCTCTTAGGGCTTCTGTATCCAACAGCCCTCTGCATGTTTATTTTTGACCTTTAATGCATGTTAAAGATTTAAAGTAGCTATGGAGCGAAAAAAACAACAACAATCACCTTGAATGGTAATATGATGAATACAGCTGTTCAAACTATTCGTAAAGTATAAATAAACTGAAGAGAATAATAAAAATTGGTTATTTGAATAGGCTATGAATGTCATCATATGATTGCTGCGGAACGTATGATGTCAAGTCGGTGACTTCACTTGATCTACCCGCTACACCTGTAGTACAAGTTGTACCTGATATGCCTATGTGTTAACATACTGGCTTCACGTTGGCCTCGCTTGTGAGAATAATAAGGGTGAATAAAGCAAAAGTGCAGCACTTATAGGTAATTTAGGCTATAATAAATGAGGTTAATAAATGTGGACACACATCTGCACACCATTTAAAAAACCATCTCTGAGCTGCTGGCACAGGACGTCCTAGTGGACACATGGAAACACACAAATTAACACAAATTGAGATTCTGGTTCATGTTGACATGATTGCATCACGCAAATCCTGCAGATTTTTCAGGTGCACTTTCATGCTGCGAATCTCCCGTTCTACCACATTGGATTCACCTCTGGTGTCTGGGAAGGCCACTGAAGAACTTTAAACTCATTACAATGTTCATGAGATGACCTTTGCTTTGTAACATGGTGCATTATCATGCTGAAAGTAGCCATTAGAAGATGGGTAAATTGTGGCCATGAAAGGATGCATATGTTCAGCAACAGTACTGTGATGACACAAAAATGATGATTGATTGGTATTAACAGGCCCAAATTGTGCCAAGAAAACATTCCCCACACCATTACACCACCTCCACCAGCCTGGACTGTTGACACAAGGCCCGCTGCTGCCTCAGCTTTCTGTTCTTGGCTGACAGAAGTGGAACCCAACGTGGTTCGACATGTTGTGCATTCTGAGATGCTTTTTAGCTCACCACAATTGTACAGAGTGGTTATCTGAGTTACTGTAACCTTTCTGTTAGCTCCAACCAGTCTGGCCATTCTCCGCTGACCTCTCTCATGACCAAGGCCTTTCCGTCTGCAGAACTGCCCCTCATTGGATGTTTTTTCTTTATTGCACCATTCTGTGTAAACTCTAGAGACTGTTGTTTGTGAAAATCCCAGGAGACCAGCAATTACAGAATTATTCAAACCAGCCCATCTGGCACCAACAATCATGCCATGTTTAAAGTCACAGAGATCACATTTTTTCCCCATTCTGATATTTGATGTGAACATTAACTGAAGCTCTTGACATGTATCTGCATGTTTCTATCCAGTATGTTTGTGCTGCTGATTGGATAACTGCATAAATGAGCAGGTGTACAGGTGTTCCTGTTAAAGTTACCAGTGAGAGTAGATTCAAAACATTCGTATCATACAGTATCAGTTAGACAATTTAAAGAATAACATTTTGTTACTATTGTTTGAATTTAATATTTGCATATGTATCATTTCATTGTATTACTGGTTTTCTGAACCTCTTTAGTGTTTAGTGTTTTTATAGACCAACACTTTAGCGTTTCTCCAAACAAGTATTAATCTGTAGTCTTTCAGGTTATGAATACTTAGAGATTCTCTCATAATAAATGTAATAAATTCTCTCACATAAATATAAAGAAGAAAATGTTTAGCACTTTTCCTAGTTTTATTAAAATTGCAGTTGCATTCAGATTGAAATGATGTTTTTCATGGACCCCACTTAAAGGGAACCATGGGTTATGAGGACATCAGATATAACAACTCAAACAAGAGATGTACATATTAAGTATTTTATTAAAATATGTATAAAAACAGGATAAAATATATATGCATACATATTGATCATGATAAATATGCATATGCTGTCTGTATAATTAAACAATAAATGTTTATAGTCATACATTTTCATACATACAGGGATATATTTTTGCATTAACTGGCAGTGGTGATGTGTACCCTGGTAAGAAGGAGATCCCTCAGTCCACAGCAGGTAACCGAGAGAAAAGTAGCTGTTTCTCTGAAAAGCTTAAACAGCAGCAGCTTTCACCTGAGATTGGATAAAAGAAGAATACCTGGAGTATGTATTACGACGGCACACACTCAGAGTATTGGAAAAGTGTGCAAACGTGAGCAAAGAGCAATTTGTCCAGTTTTAAATCTCTGATTTCCACAGAGTTGTCTAGAAGCCTTGATGTGTCTGTGGTTTTGACATGATTAGAACACACTACATGTGTGTGTAAATATGTGTGTATATGTGCACGATCATGTCTGATGGTAGTGATGATAGTGATGATGATGGTGATGCTCGTGGTGGTGATGATGCTCATGCCGTTGCACCATGGGCACCACAAATCCTGTGGCGTGTGTGTGTTCCCGATCAGGCGACTGTGGTATGTGTTTACTCTGCGTTCTGGACTTCAGCCTCTTGCTGTGGCTGTGTTGCAAGGGGTGCTGGGAGTGTGTGTGCAGCTGAGGCTGGCTCTGCTGGGGCAGGTGGTACACGTCCTGCCCACCGTGATGCCCGTAACACTTGCTGGCTCTCGTCGGGGTGGTTCCGCCCACTTTCGACACCCCTTTAGAGGGTCTGGTGGGGTGGAGGGCGCGAGAGGCGCAGTGATCGCTGATGAGCTGTGAACGGCGCTGCTGGGAGTGCGAGTCCGGCTCGTGGGAGCGAGAGCGGCTCTGAGAGTGAGACGGACGGGATAAATGATCCTGATGCACTGTAGGGGGCACTGTGGCTGAGATAGAAAGAGAGAGAAAAGAGGCATTGGTTTAATGCTCATGAACTATGAAAATTCCGGTATAATCTGTTACAATTTTTATATCTTATGAATATAATGATAGATTTAACAGCATTTTGTTTTGGTCTGTAATACAAATTGTGTAATATAATTTTGTTTGGTTTTAGTGTACTATAATAATCCTACTATTAATAATCACATTAAATATTCAATATTGCTTGCAACCACAAGATGGTGCTACAGGTTTGACATGAGCAGGGCAGCAGGGTCACAATGAAATGTCTCAAATCATAAGCATCTTTCTATCAAACACTTGTTTGGGACACAACCGTAATCTACTCTCACTCACTTTCAAATCTGGAGGTGTAGTTCTCGATGCCAGCCAGGTCCAAGTAGTGATTCCTTCTCTCTGTGTTCTCATCCACGCAGTAATGATTCCTCTCCAGAGAGTCCCTGAAAAAAAAAACTCTTCTTTACTCTGTGTGTGTGTGTGTGTGTGTGTGTGTGTATTTACAGACTCTCTGGACTTAAGAACCACACAGAATGAACAGAATGAATGCTTCACACACACTTCAGTACTACAACCAACACTGTTTTGACTATGACACCACCCAAGAATAAACACAGTGTCATGGTGACAGTTTAGCTGTCAATCAGAAATGTTCTACAAACAGTCCAGCCTGCATCAGCATCAGGAGCAAAACTGGTAGACATTAGGTGAGATTGCATCCAAACATTTTTCTCCTTCTTTTCTCGTAAATTTATGTGAATTTCTGAAGAGGCACTAAAAGAAAATGTCACAGTTCTGCATCAACAAAAGGGCGCCAGTGAAACACATTACATTGTCTATGTCCAAAGCCACGTTCTGCATTTAGCCTGATAAACTTGATAAACATTCTGATAGCTACAGCCATCTTCCCAACCAACACACATTAGACCAGATGGTCTGAGTAACTGTGTCCAAATTCATGAATGGAAATCACACTACTTTAGTGTTTAAATCAGGGTCATTCAGCTAATATTTCTAAAGGTCCGGTTACATAAAATTCATTTCTTACAAAGGACCAGATTAGCAACTAACATGACTGAATGCTGAGACCAGTTGCATTTTAGTGATTAGTTGATGGCTATAAATAACACCATTTTAAATAGATACGTTTTGTTTGCTAGCAGTGCTTCACTTTACCACTTTGACTGGCGCCACATCTGTTTTGAATTTGACGCAGGGAGAATAAATGGACTTCTTTGTCTGGTCATCTTTAAACATTCTGTTTTCGTTGTTGACTTTTTCCGTACAAGTTATGTTGTCAGTCCAGATCAGAGAGGGTAAATAAAATGAAAAATCTATAATGTGAAACCTCTTCCTCTTGTGACCTAATGTTTCTATCCCTATAGCTAGTCTCTGGGCTGATGAGCTGCCTTCAGATAAATCATTTACATAGAATACATGTGATGGGATAAACTACAATGCTGTATCATTTTTCGAAAAATTGCGGTTTTTATACGTTTATCGGTGCTGCTGCAATAATTTTCAAGTCAAGGTCCAGTGAAAAACTGCTGGTTCTGCATCTGGCCTGCAGTCCACCAGTCCACATTCCACAACTCCTACTTTAGATGCTTAAAGAAAACCCAGATCTCCAGCGGTGTCTGACCTCATGTGTGTAGAGTGGCGTTTGTCTCCCCCGCGCACCTCTTCCTGCTGTGTGGGGTCCACACGGCTACAGCTCCAGTCTCTTTCTGAGATGAGAGGAGAAAGAAGTAAACACTCATCACACTGGCTCTTAAACCCCTCGACACAAAGCCAATGCAGGAAAATGTGTGTGTGTGTTGTATAAACACTGCGACCCAAGGCTAACCCTCCTGCCTCTGTCGATCAAGCAGTAATACATTTCAGCTCATTTAAAGTTCAATGTCAGTAGCTACATGCGTACCTGTCCCGCTGTGTGTGGTGTGTTCTCTCCGCCGGGGGCTGGGCTCAGGTGTAACAGTCAGCTTCACACGCAGCGTTTTGCTCTTACTGTGGCACGACTGGTTTACTGAGGCGTCCACTACATCGTAGATAGTGTGCATCAGACTGGACATGTCCTGAGGAATTATACACATTAATATTACTGTATTTAAAAAAAATTGTCCTTGAACAGCTCTGTGCTTTGGATAAAAAACAGTTATCAAATGAATAATTAAGGAATAAAATACTTGGTGGGTGCTGTTGTAAGAAAATAATCAACAATGATTATTTTCCTTAAACAGCACTCTCCTAAGTGTTTTCTTCATCTTATACCACACCAATATTGCAACAAGTACAATTTTTATAAATGTGTCCTTCATTTATTAATGAATGACACATTTATGACTTTGTGGAACGCCTGCAAAACAAGTTAGTTCCTGTTATCACTTACATTATAGCTGCTATAAACAGTCGTTCCCTCATCAGCCTCTCTTTTTTCCTCTCTCATGAAGTTAGTATCATGTTACCGAGAAACCGGAAAACTGCTCTGTCCTGAAGACTTTCCCATGTTTCCCATGAGAACTTACTGACTGTTACAAAGCGCTGACACTGGAGACTCCTTCCATAAATGTTAAATAACATCTCCTTACAGAAAACCTCACCATATCAACGATTATACTTTGTTCTTTGTTAAATAACAGCACTTACATAACAGCACATTTTCCATTATTTATTAATTGGTCTTAAATTACGTGGAGCGTCCACCATATGTATAAGCTGTGTACTACAGAAACGAGAGTGTATTGAAATAAACGCATTAATATAAACCTGTGATTTGTCTTGAAGCTGGAAATTAATCAACACCTTCCGGCAAATCAGATTTGAGTATTCAACAGCGCTGGGGTGTAAATAAAAACACATATTTGTCTTCAAGACTGTATGAAAGCTCCTTAAATGTAAAAGATGAGCGGGATCTCACCTCTTTGGTCACTTTGCCACTGTTGTCAAAGTCATAGAGGGTGAAGACCCACTCCTGCCTGTTATCATCCTCAACGGACACGTCACACTCCAGCTCCTGTTACACACAAACACACACATGCAGGTGGCACTCAAATGAGAACCTGTTCTAAATATTGTGACAGATTTTCAACTCCTTGTTTTTCAGTTCTTAAAGAGGAATACATTTCTGAAGAGCTCTTAAACTCTGATTCGCCATTTTATTATAGAGGATACAACATGGAGGAGGGAAAGGGGGTGGGGGCGTGGTGGGTTGTGGCAGTCCCAGTCCAATTTTCATTTACGGCCTTTTGGCAGACTCTGTTTATTAACTTGCCTGTAATGAGGAAACATTTGGAATGCAGACATGCACAGGACCGACAGAGAGAAAGCTCCCTTACAGAGAAAAAAGGGTTTTTGTATGTTTTAAAACAGGAGAGTGAAATTATATCTCTGTCACTGAGCGTATACTTACTACTTTGATGTGAAACATAGTATATATTTTATTACTATGCTGCTGTACAATCATGTGCAATCTTCAGCAATTCTGTGTTTGTGTATGTGTGTGTGTGTGTGTGTGTGTGCTCTTACATTCAGACTGATGCGTTTCCTTGCTTTATTGCTCTCTCTCTCTCCTTCCTCACTGTTCACAAACTGCAAGGAGCTCTCACAGCCCTCCGCCTTCTCAGGAGGCAGGACCACTACACACACACACACACACACACACACACACACACACACACACACACACACACAAAATCACACCACACCCCATGCACATTGTTAAACAATTACACCAATTAAACTATTATAAACTATTAGATGAAATGAGAAGTGAATTAGGGCTGGGCAGTATAACAATATAACATCAATATTATGATAAATGCTGTTGCAGTGCCGTTACTAGGGCGTTACTAGAGCGTTTGATTTAAACAATAAATTTATGTAACTGTCAAAAAACACACAATAATTTCAAACACTAATAGTTTGATTTCTTGATTTTATCACAATGCCTTTAATTGATGATCATGTTTTTACATGTTTTTGCGATATATGATTTTTCGCATAATTACACTTGGATGGAAACCTAACTAGCCTGCAGAGGAATCAATTCAGTGAAGTGAAGTGTGTATGTGTGTACATACCCTCTAGGGGGCAGTGGTGGTCTCCAAACTGTCCATCCTTAAACTCACAGTTGTCTAAGTCCTAAAAGAAAGAGAGAGAGAGCGAGAGAGAGAGAGAGAGAGAGAGAGAGAGAGAGAGAACTTTAGTGAAGCAAAGATGACACACTGCACATCTGTCTGCTTATTATGTTTCTGTGTGTGTGTGTGTGTGTGTGTGTGTCTGTGTTCACATCTCTTCTGTAGGAGTGGACATTACGGCAAAAAAAAATACCATATTACAATTACCTGAATACATTTCTACAATATTATCAGGGCTGTCAGAACACAGATCTCTGGTTGAATTTTATTCAGACATTCATATCAACGTATTTGAAAGACAGAAATCCACATTCAAAGCTTCCCTGTGTTATACTTTCAGCCTCTCAGTGATAATGACTGTCCTATGCTTATCCCAGGACTCCTTTTCATGATCTGATCCCATTTTACAACACATTCATTACTGTTTCCTTTTTCTCCCCATGACTGCATCCGTGAGTTATAATCCCACTACCTGGTGTCAGCAGGAAGAGGATTCCATTTTCAGGGTTCAGGGTTCCATTTTCAGTCTAGTTCCTCTCAAGATGCCTTCCTCACCCTATGTACATGTTACATGCTAAGCTCTGTACTGGCTCAGCTGGCAGATTAGCAAAGAAATCTTACTGTACTAAAGCTACGTACACTCACCAGAGGCACCAACAATCTCTGCTACTTCATTCCAAGTGTTATTTTTTTCATAATGTCTCTATACGCGTTTAAAGAGAGGTCATGTACGACAGGATAAGATGAAATCACGGTTATAAGTTTGTCTTTCTCGTGTCAAACAGTAAATGGGAACTAAATGTAGGTAGGAGCTAAACTTGTGAGTGGGAAACTGAAGAACCCATAGGACTGGTAAATGGAATCATTCAAGTTAATCGTTTGGATTTGTCGCTTTACCATGTTATAAAGCCATAATTTGCATAAACCTGAGAAAACTCAATTCAAATGTCACGTGTGATTGAAATGGTTACTTGTCTCATTGTCGTTAGCTGGTGTAAACGTTGGGTGAGGGAGTTTTTCTTCCCTGCTGTCTCCGCTGGCTTGCTCATTAGGGATCTAGATCTACATCCTGTCAAAGTCACTGAGATCATGGCATGGTTGTTGCTGCCATGCGGGCTGGTTTGAGTGTTTCAGAAACTGCTGACTGGTTGCCAGACTGGTTCAACCCGACAGAAAGACTACAGTAACACAAATACCCACTCTTTACAACCGTGGTGAGCAGGAAAGCAGAACAAAGAGACGAAATTTTCAACACCTTGTGGAATCCACGCTACAAAGAACTGAAGCCGTTCTGATAGTAAAGAGGGGGGATCCTACTCAGCATTTATAAGTATTTGTATAAAATTCATAATAACGAGACTGGTGAGAATGGTGTTAATAAAGTAATCTGAATTTAATTTAAAGTAATTTAAATTTTAATTTGGTTGGGGGAATCTGGTTGGGGGGACAGGACTCAGAAAGATGTGGTGTACTAATAATACTGAGATGATGTACTAGAACCTTGAAATAATGAATTGTGGAATGCTCTGTGGTATTAGTGCTCGATTTAAGGTATTAGTACACCAACAGTAACTACAGGTAGTTCATAATTTGAGATGCAAACACACACAAGAGACTTTCCAGTGTCGTTAATCATTAATGTTTTCAGTCTAAACAATCACAAAGGGCACAATAAGGACATAATTTCCATAGTTATTTCAACTTTTAAGCTGTGTGTATGTGTGTGTATTGCTGAATGACTGTGTATATGGCTGTAAAATCAGTGGAAAATTCTTCCTCAGTGAGATGGAAGTGATTAAAAGTTAGGAGCTCTTCAGGGAAAGATGGCAGAAACCAGAGAAATGGAGATCGTCTGTCATGCAGCTCATCAGGAAAAGCTGTGCCACAAAAATGCAAAACCACACACACCAACTCACGAATACCGACCTGTTCGGCGTTACAAGAAAAAAAAAAGCAGACTGCTGTAAATCCAAGGAACACACACACACACACACATACACACACACCTGGACTTATGTTTATGGCAGACAAACTGAAATCTTCACTGAATGTGCTTTAGAGAGATCAAGGAGACGGACACTTTGTGCTCGAAGATAGAGATACTTCACTCCCTTTCTGTGAATCTTATAAAAGACTGATCAACTTTATGAACAGTAAAGTGAAATATCGGCCATGTTGAGGGAAAAAAGCAATGTTCAGGCTGATAGAGAGAATATGAAGAAAGCAAGTCTGAAGAACAACTCTACAGAGGATCTAGCAGAGATCAGAGATCAAGGGTCACAGGTCATCGATGGGGTACTGAGTGAGGAAGAAAGGACATTTGGGACTAAAAGGAAGACAAAGGATCAAGTTTGTAAAAATTAAAAAAACATTCAAAGTGCAGAATGCCAATACTTGAAGGACCAAAATCACCATGGTTATGAGACCACCTAATGGGTTTATGTATTCTGTTTGTTTATTTATGGACAAGATACTGTTCAGAGTCTCTTCCTGTTATTCAGCTACACTATTTGCTTTGGCAGTAATGTGACAAAGCACTGTCAAATTTGACTGGTGAGAGAGGACAACAGACAGAAATCGCAGGACAGAAGCAAAGAGTAAGAGCAAAGAGTAAGATAAGTCAGTGTGAAACAATGAAAGAAGAAGGGAAATGCTTGAAAAGAGAGAAAAAAGATTGGAACTGATAGAAAGGAACAGATGAAAAGATTAAAGCAAAAGAGGGAATGGTAGAGCAAAAAACAATAAAGAGGTACTGAGAGAAACAGAAAGAACGTTACAGCATGTCGCCAGGTGTTTTATTCCTCTTCTACCACAGCAATTTGCCAACAATTATGATTTTATTTATTAAAGTGACTTGGTACTATAGAAACGATAACGTATTTGAATGTGTGCATTAATATAAACCTGCACTACTGTCAGAGCTGCTGTTAGGAAAAATTAATCAACACCTTCTGACCAATCAGATTCGAGAATTCAACAGCACTGTGGTATAATGTGATTCATCATATAACCCATTCAGGTTTTTCTTATAATACACATACATCAGAGTAGACATGGCACTTCAACCATAAACCCCATCAACAATGTGCTGTCCATATGTTTAATTAAGAGCAGAGAAAAACAAACCCTAATTCCAGTATAGATCTGCGTCTAATAACCTTGAAAGCTTCTGGTTTAACTAAACAACAGATCCAGCAAGAAAACGAGCAACATTAACGAAACCACACACAACAAACAAACCAACATGTGCGACACTGTGCGTTTACGAGAAATGATGGATGTTAGAGAAGCCATCTGGAGGCAAAGCAGCAAATTCTTCTTCAGTTTGTTATTGAAACATGACATGAAACGCAATAGGCTTGTATTCACTTCAACAGAAACTGAGCGATTATTTTACGCTGAGACCAGAGAAGCGTTTTTCCCACACACACACACTCCTTTCTCTCTCCCACAGTTAAAGCATGATGGAGTGTGATGTTATAGGAAAATAATCAATGTTGTGGTGTGATGCAGTTTCACGCAAAGTGGAGTTACTGTTACCACCCTGTAGTTGATTGTTTTCCAATGACAGCACATCCACAAGTGTTCAATTCCTCTTATATCATAACAATACTAAAGATTTTTTTATTTATTAAGGAATGTCGTGTCATTTAAAACAATCTGTTTATACTTATACAGTTGTGAAAACACTTACACTTGTTATTATTACTTATGTTAAAAAAGCTATAAATAGTCACTTTCTTAATAAAACCACAAAAAACCCAGCTTGTCTGCTACCAAGAAAGCACAAACTCCTCTCTCTTGAAAACTGTCTGTTACAAAGCACTGACACTGGAGACTCCTTCCGAAAATGTTAAACAAACATGTCCTTACAGAAAGCTTCACCATAACAATGATTGTTTTTTGTTAAATAACATTTTTTTCTCTGTTCAGCTGTTACTATAAAAATGATTTTCTGTATACACCTGTGATTTGCCTTGCTGTCAGAGCTGCTGTTATAGAAAATTAATCAACGTCTTTTGTTCAATCAGAATCCAGTGATGTAAGTATGCTTGATTGGCACAATTAACTTCTTCATACAGTGTATAAAGTATAACATGCAACAAAGACGAGACACGTAAAAGAGGAACGATGGCAAAAGAGATATTAACGATAAAAAGATATGTAAGAGATGCCTGGGCCTGTCTGTTGGGGTATTTTCACTAGACAAAAGAAAGTGGAAAAAAACAAATTTGTGATCTAAATAGACACCAGAAAATAGTTAGTAAACCTGAAAGGGAGAAAAGCGTAGAAGTGCAGAATAAAATCTCGTCTCTAATCACACACTATGTACTGTACTACTAGTGAGTGTTACAATGGTTGTTAATATTTTATAGAATTTGTCCATCCCTGTATACTTTTACATAAGAAAACAACTTACTACATATAATTCACACAGAATGTGATGCGACTGAACAATCTTCCAAAGAGAAAAAAGAGAGGCTGGTGAGGGAACAGCTGCTATAACATAAATGATAACAGGAAGTAATTTGTTTCATGGATGTTCCAAAACATTAAATAGAAAAATAGTACAATGTGATGTCTTTAATAAATTCAATCTTCAGGATGGGGACAGTAACTCCACTCTGCCCTGGGATCCATCGCACCATCTCATAATTGATTGTTTTCCTATAACAGCATGCCCTTACATATATAAGGACATTGTGATAATCTTTTTGGCCATACCACCCACTACTACTACACTATACATTCAGACTTTTATGTATTTTAGAAAAATTCCAGGTTGATGAATTCTAGCTGGAGTAGACGCCTCTAATTGCTCAGCATGCGGCTTCGTGTGGTTGACGTAATTAACAGCACCTATAAAGCACCTCATATCTCCAAATAAAAGCATTACAGCATACACACAAACACACACTTACACATATATTGTTCTCTCTCCCTTTTATGACTCACTGTAAACATGTTTTTCATATCTACACATAATCAAATACAGCAGGAAGTTTGCAGGATGTTTGCTGATGTCTCAGTTATGTTCACCTGGCTCAAATCTCAGATTTTTGCAGGATGAGGAAAATTCACGCACATCCATATGTGTGCGAGTGCACAACCACTCGCACAAGGTTGAAAGTTAAAAGTGTCTTTTAGATTCTGTTCAAATAGAAAGTAATTTAACTATTTAGAAGTTTGTCCAGACTTTCGATGTTGAGATGGAACCAATAATCAGTGATGGTAGTTACTTTTCATTAATCAAACAGAGTTGAACAGAACTGAAGAATGTGCTGGCGAAGAAAGTCAAGGCTCTTGCTGGACGTCGAAGGGACGCCAGAATGATGAAAAGAAAACACAAAGAAATCCCGTGATCCAGTGACCTGTAACAGGAGAGGCGGTGAAGCCGTCTCAGTTACACAGGAAACTCAGCCCCGACTCAAAACCAGATGTGTTTGAGTTGAAGACAAGAAATGGGGTGTGGTTTTAGAGACTAAGGGGGAAAAAACTAGAACATGAAAAAACAATCATAGTCTTGCACTAAATTTAAGTAACCGCTGCCACTGAATCTATTACTAACCTGCAGATTTATCATTTATCAGATTTATTACTTTAAATGAATTTGGCCAAAATATAAGCAGCAGTGCGGATTTGAAATAGATTAACTGTTATGTTGCCATTCTGAAAGCTAATACATGCTAAAATTTGACATTCACACACAGGACATCTACATAAATTACAGCATCAGACTGATATATTGGTTGATTGATTATTACTGTTTCAGTGAATTATTGATAGGGCTGGGCGATATGACAAAAATATCATTTCATGATTCACAAAGAGATTTCTACCTTACGTAATCTGTATTATGTTTTTGGAAAGGTGAATAAATTGCCAGCAATACTGTAGTGTTGCCAAAAAAAGTTATCATTTTACAATTTTAAAGATTAGGAAAATAATTAATATCACATCAGCAGCTTCCAAGCAGTTTGTAATTATTTTTTAATAAAAAAAAAAAAAAAATCAGAAAAGCGTAACAATTAATCACAAGATCTATATAATACATGGTGTGGCATGTTGTTGTAGGAAAATAACCAATGCTGGGGTGGCACTTTATTCCTCTTACACCACAGAAATTTATCAATAATTACAATTCTTCTTTTTATTAAAGAACATCACCCCTTTCCCATGGCAGAAACTTACAGACTGTCATGATCTTTTCTGACTGTATAATATTACATTTGCAAATATTATAGTTTACATGAATCTTATCTCCTTTAGATCGGTATTAATATCAGTGCTCATACTGGTCAGGCCCTACTCTAAACTAAAGTCAGTCTAATACCTATAAACAAAAGGCCACAGTGCTGGTTGCACACACAGCATTGTTTTTTCACCCTGAGGTCAAAAGTGCGGGAGAACTTTGTCTTGGCAGCACATAAAGCACTCAGGAAGCTCTTTGGTCACACTGAAACAACAGCTGCGCAGAGAGCGGGGGTCGCAGAGGAGCTGGAGACTCAGTCCTGCCTTTTGAAGTTCCACTAAGCCCTAAATCAGGGCGTCATCTGTTCACGGCTGGACACACACACACACACGCGTCATTGCCAGCTTTGTTCATATATCAGATTGCCGCAGCATACTCGCTTGTGTCCTAACCTGAGTGCTTGTGTAACAATCCGTTGAGAAGGAGACAAGGCAAGCTGAGAGCTTTGTGTGTCCTTCATTTCAGCCGTAGTTCCTGTCTGCATCATATTGAGAGCGAGTGAGTCCAGCTCCAACTTGGTGAATGAAAATCTCTCCCAGATGTTAGGGGCCCCTTTAAGAGCCCTTTAGCCCCTTCTCCTTGCACACTCCAAAAATAAATGTACCATACTCTTATCCGAAGCAAGAGCAACACTGCAAACCATTTTAAAGGACCACCTTTAAACCTGATTGCTGAAGAAGTGAAAAACCCCACATGCAAGCCACTTAAACACATCAGATCACGACCACTGACTTTTAGCTGTTAGGTTTGTACCAAATTTGGGGTTATTCCAAAGTTTTCAGGTGTCATTTCCGAAAAGTGTAGTTTTAAGGTGTCGTTTCAGAAAAGCGTAGTTTTCAGGTGTCGTTTCTGAAAAGCTTAGTTTTCAGGTGTCGTTTCAGAAAAGCGTAGTTTTCAGGTGTCGTTTCAGAAAAGTGTAGTTTTCAGGTGTCGTTTCTGAAAAGCTTAGTTTTCAGGTGTCGTTTCTGAAAAGCTTAGTTTTCAGGTGTCGTTTCAGAAAAGCTTAGTTTTCAGGTGTCGTTTCAGAAAAGCGTAGTTTTCAGGTGTCGTTTCAGAAAAGCGTAGTTTTCACGTCCTTCCACAAAAGTGTAGTTTTAAGCTGTAGGAAAAATCATAAACATTATGGCTAAACCCCAATTCTGAGGTAGATCTTTCAACTGTATTTTTCGTACATTAGATCACGATGTGTGTACTTTTTTCTATTATATCTTTTATCCGTTATCCTTTATACTTCTTATAAAAAGATTCTAATTCTAAATCATAACAGTTACCAATCTCTCGAAAAATCATATTTTCCAAACATGTCTATTCCAACTCGCTCAAAGCCAAAACACTAGAGATTTTGTATCATTAGAAACAATAGAAGCGTAAACAACATGCAGAGCTTTGAAATATGTGTTTATGTCTCAGAGCTCTGTGTGTTTATCAGAGGCGAGCAACGTGTCTACAATACCTTTTACTCAGTAGAGAGACTGCATGATGTTCACAGAAATAGTATGGCATTATATTGCTTACATTTCTCACAGTGATTGTGATATATTTTACAGTATATCAAAACAAACTGAACCTGTGATGCTAAACACAAGACCTCTAGCACTGCTGACGAATAATGTAGCTAAATTTATACTTTATTTTATGCCACAATCATGTGTTACATTTGTAATTCAAGCTGCTGCCAGTTTTCATATACATAAGCCTGCAGTGAATTATGGGTAATAGTTTTATTGTATTCAACAGGAATGGTTCAGTGCATCCAAAAAATATTAATTCATTTCAAATATTACATCTGCTTGAGTCTCATGTTTTGGGTCTAGTGGTTGAGGATAAGAGGTTGGGAGGAGTCACCCTTGTTCATTGCGACCTACCTATACGGGTCGTAACAATGTGGTCTTTCAGCCGCAGAGAACAAAACGGTACACTCATCACTCAGGTATGAAAAAAAGACTTCTTAGAAATTATACGACTGTTCTAGTGCTGGTGCCACAGTGGTACAAAGGGTACTGTTGCTGCCTCACAGCTCCAGGGTCCCAGGTTTGATCCTGAGCTCGAGTTACCTTCTGTGTGGAGTTTCTGTGCTCCCTGTGTCTGTGTGGTTTCCTCTGGGTTGTTCAGAATCTTCCCCCATCTCCAAAACATGTTATTAGGGTAACTGGCTACTCTAAATTACCCGTGGGTGTGAAAGTGTGTGTGTGGTGCCCTGTCCTAGACTGTCGTCCGACTGAGGGTGAATTCCTGCCTCATACACAGTGATTGGGGAATGGGCTCCAGGTCCACTGCAGCCCTGACCAGGATAAAGTGCTTACTGAAGATGAATGAATGAATTTTAAAACTTTCTAGGGCTTTTAAGACTGACTAATATTGTAGTAAGAACACCAGATAGGCATAACAGCATTTGAGAGCTCAGTCTTCTGGATTGGCACTGCTTGTATTTCGGTATGGAGCTGGTTGAGGGAATTACAGAAAATGTTTGTAAAATTTCAGCTGTTTAAGAGTCAAACAGTCATGTAATAATATGTGGGATTTTCCTGACACACAACATAAAAATAACTTTCTCAGTCATATGCACAAACTGTTCCTCTGTCCATGTTTGAAACAGCTGACACCCCCCCTCTGTCCCTGTCCTCAGTGAGTTGTGATGTTCAGTCCTGTTTGGACCCTGCGGCGGTCCAAAACTTGCAGTGTGTGAGCTGTGAAGTTCCTCTGATGGGTCCGAGGTCATCACCGGGTCAACAGATATGCACTGCACAGAGTTGTCTCTGTAGGCTGGGAATGCAGGCGTGTGGGAAACAAGCTGTCTAACTAAATGACACCAAGCACATCCATGCTGAACACGTTCTGCATAACTGGAGTGGAGTAAAAGAACTGTATTAGACTCAGCTATGTGCACCAACCGGGGCTTAGACTTAATATTTTTCACTGAGATAAATGTCAGAGCGAATGTGAGAGCAATCCTTTACTTAAGCACTTTAAATATACGCGTACAGTGGTTTAAATTAGGTTACTGGTTTGTTTATAGTTATTAAAACCATGTAAATTCGTAAAAAAAAAAAATAGAACTGTCTAAGCGAGATTAAAAAAAAACAATCCCATTCACATCCCTAGTTGAGACCAATTATGAACTGGAGTGATGTAGCTGAGACTGAGGAGTCGTACGAGCCAGAATTCACACATCACACCGACAGTGCTGCCATGTCTACCTCAGGGTTATTTTCCAGGGTTTTCAGGGGCATAGTGGCAGAGTTAACGGTTAAAGTTTCATTTAAAAAAAAAAAGTGATATTGCGTGACTCCCTATGTATACAATAGAAATACAACTAACTCCTCACACTCAGAGGAAAACCCTATCTCTTCCCTAAAAGTGAGGCGGTGACTCATAATGGTACGTGTTTGCTCTTTCGCTTTGCAAACATCTCAGCACTGACCCGAGAAACAGGATTTGTATGTGTTGTGTGAAATTCTGTAGTGTAATTCATCCATGGCGAGGAGCCGAGATCAAAGATCCCCCTTCAATCTGCCTGTGCCTGCCGAATGCACACAGAGCGAGTGCCGTTAGAGTGCAGAACTACAGCAAAGCATGGAGGGTGTGAACAGCAGAGTCAATGATGCACATCTACTCACACCTGGCAAACAGAGTGAGAACAAGGAGCTCACATACCCCCCCCCACCACCACCACTAAGTCTAGTTCTTCTTGTTACTAATCTGTATGACCCTTGAAATACCCTTGAAATATACTTCGAACAGGAAGGAAACTATTGAAGAAAAATTATTTCTATCTAAACTAAATGAAAAACTATACCTGACCTTGCTGTGACCTTAATCCTGTCTGAATCCATAAAAAAAAAATCGAATCGGTTCATTTGCTGGTTACAATGATCATTCCATAGAAATTCTACAAACAGTCATATACTCTTTTTCAAGATTCATGTTTCATATTTCTGAGAATATCAAGCACACGTTCTGGTGCAGTTCACTTAAAACATGTCTGTGCCAATATCAGTTTCTCGTTTAACAATAATTACACAATCTTTAATTATGGTTTACTGTATTACCCTGAAATTACCCTGAGAGATATCACTTGCCAACCAGAGCCTCATTTTCATGTATTTTCTTTGTCGCTTTTTAATGCAAATTAAGGCAGGTGACATATTAGGACAGTGAAATTTCAGGGAATTGCATTGCACCAGATTATGACGGGTTTTAAAACATGCAGTAATGCAGCAATAGTAAGGGTGTAGCGATACACTCCAATCACGATTCAATTCACAATACTGGCTTTACTATTCGATTCAATTTGATTCTCATAATATTTTGAAAAATTATGACTGAAAAGACATTTCTACTTCTGAATCATATACAATGCAAAACAATGTGCATTTTTGTCTGCATGAAACTAAATAAATCAACAACTGCTATGAACAGAGGATTTATATATGAACAAAATGTATTACAAGTTCATCATAGATTAAAACTTATTAAATTTACAAATTCTCCCAAAAATTGCCACGTAGCAGGGCCTGAGGCATCATTTTAACTGGAACTAGAGCTCCAAATCCAGCTAAAATGCCTGACATCCGTGGCATCTTTCTCAGGTACTGTAGATTGCAGCAGCGCAGGGCTGGTGTCATTTGAAAGGTAATAACATGGTTGTGTAACCTATAATCGTGTTCGTACTTGTGATCTGAAGCTTTCGGTCACTTCACAAGTGCAGATGATTCCCGATTATAGCGCAGGCTCTCCAGAAAAGAACACGGTCGTGTGACCAGCGTGCTCTCAATATATTTTAACTCTATGGTTTGCTCAATCTGTGACCTCAGGTGTCCAAACAGTGCAGTTAAATTAGATGCATAATTAAGAGAATGCTGATTTCCACAATGTGAATCGCACATTCCCACGATGCACATCATCACATTTTTGCATTGCGATGTACTGTTACACCCCTAATAAATAGAATAATAATGTTGAATGTCAAATGCATTTTTTTAATTCAAGCACCAATTAAAAGAAGTTCTCAACAAAGACAGCTCATTTCCAGTTCTTTAGTCAGAAAGAGGCAAGCTCAAGGACTTCAAGCACAAACATAGCTTTTGAGTGCAGAAATTCAGGGATGTGAACCTGAACATGGTTTAGTTCTGATCTAATGTGAGCTTGAAAGCCAGAGATAATGATTTCAGTGAAACAGGAGGAGACAATTGGGTCTCGCCCCGTGTGAGTATGTGGTGTGAGGATAGGGGTAAAGACACAGAGATGTGCAGATACAGTGACATTCTTGAGCCTGATACTATCAGCCAGGCCTGTATCAACAGGAAGGAGACGTTAGGATGTAAACTGCAGAGATGGAGCAGTACAGAAACGTCTGCCACTGCGTCTCATCATCAGAGATGTGGTGCAAATTCAAAATTCTTTAAAAAAAAAAAAAAATGGCTTATCTCATATACTATACATCTCTGTTCAGAATTTCTGAAAACAAATGGAAATGTACCATCAAATTTACAACAGTTTTATAACTTAAATAATGTTTTTTTGTTTTGTTTTTTAACTAAAGGATCAAATTCTCAGCAATGCCCCCAGGGTTTGTAACTGGCCTATAACTCCAATCAATAATTTCAGAAGCTGTTTAAAAGCTGTTTAAAAAATAGGGCAACCAGTTTAGATTTTTTTAGCTAATATCCTTGAGATTTCACTGATTGTGTATGCTGCATAAAAAAAGACAATGTCATTCATACATTATTTTTCACACATTATCACACATTAATTTTGAAAAGTTACCAACAGTGATCAAGCTTTTTTTTTTCAGCCTCAATATCATTTTGTCAGTACATCTTGAGGAAAATATCTTAAGAAACTGGTCAGATGGGTGTGAGCTTTTTTTTTTTTTTTGCCACTTTCATTTCAGCCTCATAAAAGTCTTTTTGATTACAAATCAAGTCAAGTTTCACACATAAAATCGCAGGCAGTACTCTACATCCCCCCTGTTCCTCCTGTCATTTTCCATTAAAAAAAAATAAATAAATAAAATCCAGATCACCATGTTCTCAAGCATGTCGGGGTGTGTAAAATATCTGCCTGGATCGCACATAGACTATGTGTGTTCAGCAAAAATGTCTGTTTATTTGAAGTAAGTTAGCGTGTGGAGGAAAAAGTCAGGCGCCTGTCTGCGTTTGAAGTAAGAGAGGAAGCGGGTGAAAGAAACAGAGCTGCCACAGGTGACAACAAGGTGACACAGAACAGTGTTTTATTTCAGCTGCCTTCTTCGCCACCCCTTCGTACAGCCTCTTTCCACTTTAAAGCAGGATTCCATGTCAGAGTTATAAGCTGTGAAAAAGACATTACATAAATATGAAACAGGAATTTCTGCAACCACAAAAATGGCCAGTAGGCGTGTAATGCAATGCCACCATCTTTTTCATGCTCTTAATATCCATATATGTAAGAGTGAGTGTAGACTAAACCCAAAGGTGTTATTTTATTACATGAACCCTACCACTATGCCCCCTGAAATACTGGGGAAAAAAACCCAGAGGCAGAAATGCCAGCAGTCAACAGTCAGCATGGTGTGTGAATTCTGGCAGTTCCTCAACCTCAGCTACATTACTCGAGTTCATCATTGGTCTAGAGATGTGGGCGGGACTGGTTAATTAATCCCGCTCACACAGATTTCTAACAAATTTGGTTTGTTCTATGTCCCAAAAAAAAAAAAAAAACAGTAGCCTAATTTAAGCCTCCACAACCCTGACCAGGCAGTTACTAAAGATGAATGAATGAACATTGTAAATGTATTGAATATGGTTTTGTTTGTCCCATGAGCTAAGATGATGAGCATGGACAAAGCAAGCTATGATGCATGAGAGAAAGCTATTTTGTTACTCTGTTTTGAAAGTAAGACCACAGGCTATTAAGGTTTGTACAGGACTATAAAATATCGGATTGTCCCAAGCCTGTTTCGCACGAAAATACCACTACAACATCAGTTTCACTACAGTGCTGAGGAAAGTCCTCCCCCCAAATACCCTCCTATGGTGCGCCACTTCCCTGGGGGACTGATAAAATCACCAGATGGGCAAAGTTAGTGAATACACCTACGAAGTAACCTATACTTTGGTAGCTGCAGCCAATGAGTGCAGCTATAAAATAGGAACCCTAATAAATTAGCAAATGACTGTACACCTGTACAGCATAGCATTGATGATATAAATAGTTAAATCAAACAGGTATAAGATCACACTTTTGTTCACCATGAAGACTGCACCCAGTACATTAGGAGGTGTGTTGTGCTGGCGAAAGAGGGATGGAATATTTTTTTTTAAAGCAGCCTTTTTGCAGCCATTCCCAATCTGTGAGGAATGTTGGATGTTGGAGGAAAACCAGTCTCTCCTTTTCCTCAGTGCTTTGAAGCAGCATGCGTTTCAACAGCTAACCACTCTCAGATGTGTGTGAGAAGCTTTACGAGCAGAATAATGGCTATACCTACACATGTGGGGTGTGTGTGTGTATATGTGTGTGTGTGTGTGTGTGTGTGAGGCCCGAGACAGGGAGGCTCTTCTCAGAGCAGCGGTTTGGAAACTTGTACTTTGGGTTTTTCTTGTGCTGTGACGCTGACAAAATAAACAGTGGTTCAAGAAAGGAAGTTTAAACCAAAACTATTAGACCTCGAAAACATTGCGTGTTATATGCAACATTGGATATAAAAATTATGTGCTTGGATTCAAGAAGGATCATTTTTATGGCAAAATAAACATTCTGAATCAAAAATCCTGGAAAGGAACAAAGGCCATCAAAATGTGATATTTACCATCAGGCCTGTGCTGATGTAATTTTATTTTTCCATCAAGTTAATTATGATTGATTAAAAACCTCATAATGCGGCATTTAGTCGGAGTGATAGTTTGCATGTCCAAATTTTGTGGACTGACAAGCATCCCTGGAAGTTATGAATTTGATCAGACATAAAACACTAGTCTTCTTCCCTCAACACTGTGTTTTGGCATAAAATATAGCTTTAATGTAACATATGTAAGGGATACACACTTGGGCATGTGCTGTTAGAAGAAAATAATCAATGATGGGTTGGCATGATGTAGCCTGAGGCAAACGAGTTACTGTTACCACCCAGAGGATGATTATTTTCATATAACAGTGTTTTACTCCTCTTACACCATAGCAATTTGCAAGTGCTATTCTTTCTTATTAATTAAACACAATAGAGCATATTTTTATTCAAATATAGTTACGTGTAATGTTGTGGAACGTCCATGAACAAGTTGATATCGCTTGCAATAAATCTGCTACAAACAGTCGTTCCCTTCACCAGCCTCCTCTTTTTTCCTCTCTTGTAGTTTACTAAGACAAAAAAGTAAAGCTTGACATGTTACTGAGAAAGTGTAAAGCGCAAAGCTATCTGTCCTGAACACTTGTCAGAAAATTCAAAAGTTACAGCATTACCTCTGACTGTTACAAAGTTCTGACACTGGAGACTCATTCCAAAAGTTCTAAATAATCATCTACTTAAAGATCAACTACTACACACGTTTTTAAAAAAGTCAAGCATGTGTTGTATAAGTTATTTTGTACGTTGTTACTATAGAACCAGTAGCTAGGTGACATTGAGAAGCAAGCTAACATGAAAATGTTGCATTGTGAAATTAAACCTGGTAGATTAACTATTGCTGTGATCATATGATCAAGTTTGCGACTGGTTGATCTAGTTTAACTTCCGACCTTGATGATTTGGAAATGCTTTTAAAAAATAAGGACGAGTGACAATTCTGTCCACCGAACTGCTCGAACTCTCATGGAACACTCGTTCAGCAAATTAAATCTTGGTACATGTGACGTTTCCTTCTAAACAAGATAAAGGCAACCACTGTCAAATATCGCAATATATTATATAATTATTAGCACCTCCCTGTTTACAATACTACGTTACATTTATCTGTGAAAAATCTGCAACACTGATCTATCTTTATATTTGGATTTACTGGAACACAAAAAAGTAGCCTTGCATCAAAACCCAACCTGTCTAATCCTGCCCCCATTTTTGTTCCAGGGTTTGTTTTAACAGGAAGTCGGGTTTAGGGTGTCTGCAGCTCCGCTCTGGAGGGCACACGGCTTTTCTGGAAAGTCGACAGAGTATAGAGTTTCGTCAGGGAAAAGCTTTGAGGCTTTTGGTATTTGCTCAGGCACACAAAACTGTGAATGCACTTTGAATATGCGTTATTCCCTAAGCGAACAACTAACAATCAGTATGAGATCTCATCCGGTAAAAGAGTTTAAAAAAAAAAAAAAAACACAAATCCAGGGTGACTTTAGACCCCCTAGACATTCAAACAGGATTTTAAGGGGCTGAAATTCGTATCTGCCCTGTATTTACCCTGCACCTGAGCAAAGAAAAGGATGTGTGTTTTTCCAAGATCAAACAGGTCTCAAGACGCTATTTTCAGTCTTTAACCTCAGACTGCTCCCCCAAGCTCGAGTAATCAGAGATCTCAGGGAGTCTACGTGACCAAAATCAACACAAAACCATGAGCCAAGCTGAAATCACACTAAAATCAACCGGAATTAACGTCACAGCTAGAGTCCTGCCTATGAGCACTAGTCGATGTTGGTGTTACTGATTATCAAAATCTCTAGAATTCATTTATTCATATTACTTGATTTTATCTTGATCATTGAACTTTCTTTAGCAAGAAGTTTAGAAAAATCTAATCCAGGTTTATATTAAGGCACTTTCTAATACGTTATCGTTTCTATAGTAACAATTCATTCACAGGGACTCTTATGGCACAAAATCTAAGACCAACAAATAAACTTTTCTCCAAAAATGTACTGTTATTTAACAAAGGAAAAAAAATGTATAATCATTCATATGGTGATGTTTTCTTTAATTAAGCGAGATATTTAATTAACATTTATGGAAGGAGTCTCCAGTGTCAGTTGTAGTGGCAAGTTTTCTGCCAAGAGAAAGTCTTCTGGACAGAGACAGAGAATAAAAACACTATAACGTAAGTGATAACTTGTTTCGTGGACGTTCCACAATATTAAATGTAAATAGAAATGTATAAAAAGTACAATTTGTCAGTAATTAATAAATTGTAATCACTGGCAAAACACTCTGACATTCCGTAACCCTGCTTCAAGTCTGCCAGCATCATACCACCCTGTTGTTGATTATTTTCTTATAAAATACCTCTGTGAATTCAATAAGACCTTTTTAATGCCACAAAACACAATGGTGACTATAACAGAAAATAATCCTTGTTTGCGGGAAAGTGAAGTCCACTTGGAAAAGAGCGTAATGAGGGAGGGGGATGAAATGGAATCATACCTTACGCACTTGAATGTAATAAGCCTGGAGTCTGTGTGTGTTTCACTTGGCCGAGAGTTCAAATGCAGGATCAGATCCAGCAGACTTGGAGAGTTTAAATAGTTTCAATCCAGGTATTTTTTTTTTTACTTACAGCTTGCAGAATCAAAGTTAACCCTCCAGGTACTTGCTGGCACAATCAGCTGTGATTAGACAAACAAGACAATGCTAATTTCTTTTCATTAGCTTTTATTTACTGCTGGTGAACTGTTAGTGTTTTTGAGTCACATTACCAATTTCCAAATCATGGTGTCCCGCCTTACTGCAATAGAGTCGCTTTGTATTAAGGTAAATACTGAACATTTCTACCAAACCCTTTTCCTTATTCTTAATCATCAAGGTGTGTGCATATGTGTGTGTGTGTGTGTGTGTGTGTAAAATGATGACGTCACTCCTCCCAGAGGAAAAAAAGGAAAATAAAAGCTAAGATGAGGACTTGAAACAAAGTAAGCAAACCTCTTCAAAGCTCTCTGCTCTGAATAAATATTCTGAAAATAAAATATTCAGAAAATAAACATCTACCCACTCACTCATATGCTAAAGAGTCAGAGCACTTTAGCCATTAGCAGACATCCATAAACACACTTTTCCTTCTTGTTCTTTTCTTTATACACACAAATCTCTTTTGCTCACCAACACACACTTGTCTTCCATGTGCTGACATTAAAAGCACAGTGCAGAGCTGCTGTTTGCTTTGGATGGACCTCTATATCTCAAACACTGAGCTGTTTAAAAGGTAGAGCCATTTTTACCGTGAAGAGGTTTCATTCATATTTCTCTCTCTCGTTTTGAGCAGATCTGATACGGACAGCCTCTTAAACACTCAGAAGGTGAACGAATTCAAAAACATTTTAAAATTAAAAGATTAAGTACAAAACTTTAACCTCGAATCAACTGCTTCTAATCAATCTATAATTAAATTTCTAAAAAAATTTTTTTTAAGTACATAAAAAGACGTGATGATATCCGCAGTATCTCAGAAAAGTGTAATGTAAGATAATTTATCACAATATCGATATTATATCGTCATATCGCATAGCCCTACTTCCTAACCTTTATTACCTAGCGTGAATTTCAAGTTCCCCATGGTTCGGGTAAACTCAGGCTCAGGATCGAACTGGGAACTCTGGAGCTGTGAGACAGCAGTGCTACCCGCTGCTCCACCATGCCCCACAGCACAATATGCAATCACCATGCAGTTGCACATTTAAAGTAGCCAACAATTCAAAATGGTTTTGCTGTGATATGATGTGGTGCAATATGATTCAGTATTGTGCAAACAGTTTTAAATAAGGCGCAAACATATGGGAGATATTTAAATCATCACAGAAAAAGATGGAAAGATCCAAGTGTGGCATCAAGTGTTGCCCAATGTCAAACATGCAGCATAGTCCTTCCACAGAATCCCACTGCTCTTTAAATGGAGCTCCTACATGCCCTTCAAAGGCCTCAGAAAAACAAGCCCACCCTACACACTTCTTCTCCCCTCGGGTACTTCTGCTGTCCAAACCAGAGCTGGCTGTGAGCAAAGAGGCCGCACTGAAAGGCCCCGCTGTTCTGGACTCCAGCCACATGCTTTTCATTCAGACATGAAGGCTCGCAGCTCGCCTTCTTCTAAAGCCACATCCAGAAAAAAAACAGGGAGGAAAAAGGAGGGAGGGTAAAAAAAAAAAAAATTCTCAAACTCGCCAGACTCCTAAATATGGACGTACTTTTAGCAGAGTCAAAAGCTGTACGTTCTTGCTTGGCCAAGAGAAGCATCAGTCATGTTTTCTCGTAGGAGCATGTACTGATAATCACTTATATGATATACTACGATATATTGTTATCATATCATATCACGATTCTTAAAGGCATTTCTACGATACGATGTTATGCATCACACTATATAGCTTTGCTCACAAACTGCCAGCTTTGCAGTAGTGTTCCACTGAAAAAACAGTTATAAATAATAAACAATGATAAATCACAAAGAATTATAAATAATTCTAAATAAACAAAAAATTATACATAAGAAACTATAATAAACTATAGTGTCTGTTGTCATAAAGTTCCGTTTAGGAAGAGCCTTTAAAAAAAAAAAAAAAATCACAAAAGTAATACAGAAACTACAAGAAGTCTGACTGGTCCAGCTGTACAGAATAGAAGAGCCTTTGTGGTGAGGGTGTGTGTGTGTGTGTGTGTGTGTGTGTGTGTATGTGTGTGTGTGAAGCTGTCACTCTTAGAAAGAAGCCTCACACAGAGCACTAATGTTAATGGTTCTCTCTCTCTCTCTCTCTCTCTCTCTCTGTTGTTACCTCACGCCAGGTGTTTATATAAGCCAGACGCAAACACCTGTGATGATCTGTCAAAATCTCTCCTTCTCTCTGAAATCAAGCCAAGGCGTTCGCTGAATCACTGTCTCCCTCCCTGTCCTTCTTAAATAGAGAGAAAGAAAGAAAACAAAGCTTGTTTTTCCAGCGTGCATCTTTGATCAGTCAGCAGTAGCCCTGCCTGTAACTTCTCATCCACATGTGGCCTTGTGTTTCACCTCCTGCTGATCTTTGTGGGAGGAGGAAGGCCTTCTGTAAAACAACCACAAATCTCACTGAACGCCTCTTTAAGGTGAGCTAATTACACAACTATTATTTATGAGTGAACAAACTGGTTTGGTGTAAATACTGGCCAAGAGCTCTGTTTTCAACCTCTAAATCCTCAGGTTAAATGACTGCTCCTCTGTGGAAATTGCACTTTATCTAGTGTGTGTGTGTCTCTGGATGTATTAACATGCAAACATTTTTGTCCTTTGCTAATGCAAACTCAGCACTCTGTGGAAAATCATTTACATTGTTGCGACTCAAAACAAATTTATGGCCATGTCTGGGGGGGCGTTTAGTATCGAAGTTACCATAACGACGATCCTGTCACAGTGTAGCTAACTATAGATAACATTAGTTTAGTTCAGACGAACTGCTGGCAGGTTGAGATTTACACTCCTCACACTCGTAACTACACAACTTTCCTATTAGTTTCACTGGAGTTACTGAAGAATTCATAGATACTAAATAATCTAGATGAAGAACTCTGTGATAAGCTGGGACTTAAACAGAAATTTCACCTGAACTACTCTCATTCAGTTTACGTTACTCTGATTTAGGATGAAACATAAAAGCCTTAATTTTGAATAAAAGATCAGTGGGATTAGTTTACACACCTGTTTACACATCTCACTTTTGTATCTGTCTCTCTTTTATAACTTTCTGTCTTCTAATCGTCTGTCTGTTTCCACACGCCTCCCCAGAGTTGCTGACTTCTAACTTCTTTTCTGCATTTCTCTTTTTTTGAATAACTATTTCTCTCATATTCACTCTCTTGTTTACTCTCTCCCTGTCTCTTTCTGTCACTCTCTTTTTCTTCCCATCTTTGTCTCTCTCTCTTTCTGTCTCTCCTTTTCTGTCTTCCTGTCTCTTTCTCTCTGTATATCTCTCCTCGCCCTCTCTGTCTCACTCTACATCATTCTTTCTCTCTTTCTCTTTCTGCCCCCTCTCTACATGTCTTTCACTCCGTGACTGTCTCTCTTTTTCTCTCTCCCCTTCTCTGTCTCTCTTTTTGTGTCTCTCCTTCTGTATGTCTGTCTCCCTATATGTCTCTCCTCCCCTCTCTCTGTCTGTCCCTCTCCCTCTGTCCCAATCTTTCTGTCCCCATTCTCTCTAGTTCTGTATCCATTTATCTGTCTCTTTCTGTCCTTCTCTGTCTTTCTGTCCCCCTCTATCTCTTTCTGCCCCCTCTCTCTTTTTGTCCCTCTCTCTGCCTGTATCATTTTATCTCTCTCTGTGTCTCTTTCTGTCCTTCTCTTTTTATGTATCTCTCAGTCTCTTTCTGTCCCTCTCTTTCTTTTTCTTTCTCTGTCCCTTTCACTCTTTCTTCACACTCTGTCTCTCTCCTGTCCTTCTTGATCTTTCTGCCCACCTCTATGTATCTGTCTCTCCCCTGCCTTTCTCTCCTTCTCTGTCTGTCTTCCTTTTTCTCTATATGCCTCTCCTCCCCTCATTCTGTCTCTCTCTCTCTCTCTCTCTCTCTCTGTGCCCCCCTCCCCCCCAATCTCCGCATCCCCCCAGATTTTTTGGAGCAGGAACTCATGGCGGCTGTTGGAGCCCTTCAATGACGTGCAGCTTTGAAGTCGCAGCCAGATGACAGAGGAATGTTATCCCCCCTTCCATTCCTCCTTCACAACAAACCAGAGAGAGCATGGGGTGAAAAAACAGTTGATTCTGGCTGCTTTTGTGCTTTTGAGTGTAATGAATATTGGTACGGTGGTGAAGAGATTTGTGATCTAGTTACATACGGGTGACAAATTAATAGAAAAACAAGATAAAGTGACTTAGTAAGGTGCTGGACCACCATGAACCACCAGGACAGCTTTAATGCGCCTTGGCATGGATTCTACAAGTCTCTGAAGGAGTACTGGAATGAAGAACGCCTGTCTTCCAAAAGATTTTCCCTCAGCTGATGTTTTAATGACAGTGGTAGAGAGTCTAATACATCGCTCCAAAATGTCTCTCACAGATCGTGAGTTGAGTTCTGGTGACTGTGAAGGCCTTTAATCTTTAAGCATCTTTAAACTTTCACATCATACTGTGCTGAATAGATGACCTCACACAAAACATTTCCAAATCACTTGACAGATTTCAAATTGTGGCCTTTTTTTTTTTAATGTTTGTGTAGTATAAGCAGCACAGCTATTCTGGGATTGTAAGAGTTATTACGAGAGCCAATTCCTAGCAAAACTTTTTTCTATACTGATCTGACTGAGAGATTGTCCATCACAGTGCTGTGAATTTCTGCTTTCTAATAATCGTGTCGAATCCGTTCTTTGTATTTGATATGCAGCTTTTACATAACCAAACAAAGTTTACCCACCACTGAGAAACTTCTTAACACCCTGTGAATGAAGTTCTCTATTACACACACACACACACACACACACACACATACGCACACAGAACCGGGCACTGTAAATCAAACGCAAGACACACCCACTGAGAATTTTTCCTAAGAAGTCTGTCTTGATGTCGAGTTAACATCTCACTAATGTGCTGCGGTTGTGCATAACGAGTGTGATTTCATCTGTAACTGCCCACCTCTGAACCTCCCTTATGCCCTTTAAAATAACACTCAGAGGAGTGATGCAATGCTGTCAAACTCCACAATCCTGGACTAAACAGAGGGGACGAGTGGTGATGCAATCGTGCCTGCGGCTGCCACACACACACACACCAAGTTCCAGGCTGTCAAAACCAATAGAGTAAAATATTGTGTATAAAGAAACATGTGCTTCTGCTGCCAAGTGTGACAAAGAACAAAACCTTCACTAGACAGACAGCTTGACATGCCTTCGCACTGCTCTGCGAACACACATACATGCTCAGCTCTTGTTGATGTGATGGTGCTGCTGGTGATCTGATGTGTAAATGTGAACACAGACCATCATACCTGTCTCCTGTCTCTTTTTTTTCTGTAGGTTTCCCTTCTGCTGAGTTTAGCTTCAATTAGAAACAAAAGAAAAGTCATGTTCCAGTGGTGCCTGAAACACCCCCAGCTCCCTATTAAAAATTTTAAGCACTGGCAAATCACAGTGGCATAAGAGCAATACACTTCAGAGCATGTTACAGGAAAATAATCAACTTCTGAGTGGTAACGGTCCCCTTCTTCGTATCACACCACCCCAGCATGGATTATTTTTCTATTACATCACAGGCCATTTTGTTTTATTCCTTACATACAGATAATAAGCAGCAAATCAAATCTCAAATATAAACTCAAATGTGACTGAAAATATTCTAATATGAACAGAAATATTCCAATATAGAGAAAATATCCCATTATTAGCAGAAATATTTCAACCTTCAGCTCAAACATACTATCAAGAACACAAGAATCACAGAAATATCCCAGTTTGAGCAAGAATGCTCCAATATGAGTGGAAATACTCCAGTGTGAGAAGAAACACCGCAATATAGATAGAAACATCTCAATATGTGCAAAAATATCCTAATACAAACAGAAATATCCCTGTGTGAACCGAAATATCTCAGTGTGAATAGAAAAAGCCCAATATGAGATAACAGATCCCAATATCAACAGAAATAGCTCAGTATAAGCAGAAATACCCCACTGTGAATGGAGATATCCCAATACGAGCCAAAATTATCCCAATTTTAGCAGAGATGCTTCAATACTTACTGTAACATACCAATACAAACTGAAGTATCTCAATATGAACAGAAATATCTCAAAATAAAGAGAAATCTCCTAGGATTAACAGAACCATCCCAGTGCAAAATATGTGCTAAATTGTCTCAATCTGAGCAAAAATACCCCAGTGTGAACAAAGATTTCCCAATATGAACAGAAATATCCAAGTGTGAACAAAAATATCTCAATTTGAACAGAAATATCCCAAAGTAAACTAACAGATCCCCAATATTATAATAAATATCTCAGTACAAGAGGAAATACCCCAGTGGGAACTGAGATATCCCAATATGAACTATATCTATCCCAACATATGCAGAAATACCCAAATGCGAACAGAAATATCCCAATACAAAGTAAATCATCCCAATTTTAGCAGCGATGCTTTAGACCTCTTTGCATGCTTCAGCTAAAATCTCCCAATTTGAAAAAGAATACCCCAGTGTGAACAAAGATTTCCCAAAATGAACAGAAATATCCAAGTGTGAACAGAAAAACAGAAACATCCCAAATTGAGCAGAAATATCTCAGTGTGAACAGAAATATACCAACATAACTTAAATTATCCCAATATTCGTAGACATGCTTCAGCATTTGGCTGAAACATAGCAACACAAACTGAAGTATTCAAGTGCGAACATAAAAATCCTAATATGAACTAAAATGTCTCACTTTTGAGCAAAATTCCCCCAGTGTGAACACAGATTTCTTGATATGAACAGAACAGAAATGACCAAGTGTGAACAGAAAAACAGAAACATCCCAACTTGAGCAGAAATATCTTAGTGTGAACAGAAAAATATCAGTATAACTTAAATTATCCCAGTATTCGTAGAGATGCTTCAGCATTTGGCTGAAACATAGCAACACAAACTGAAGTATTCAAGTGTGAACAGAAAAATCCTAATACGAGCTAAAATGTCTCACTTTTGAGCAAAATTCCCCCAGTGTGAACACAGATTTCCTAATATGAACAGAAATGTCCAAATGTGAACAGAAAAGTCCCAGTATGTACTAATATGTACAATTTGTGAAATAAATACCCCAGTGTGAACAGAGATTTCCTGATATGAACAGAACAGAAATGTCCAAGTGTGAACAGAAAAACAGAAACATCCCAATTTGAGATGAATTATCTCATAGTTGTTGGAAACATGCTTACTTTACCTGAATGTGTCTTGTCTTTTGCTCGGACCTCTCACTTTCTCCTGCTCCTCTTTTTGAAAGAAACCCACTCACTACAAAACTGTCCCCTAAAAAACCGAGTTAAATCACTAAATTATTCTCATTAACATCCATAACCTGAGGTAAAAATGTCCAGTTATACACATTACACTCACCTTCAGGATTTTCTCTCCGTTTGCAGGCTGTAAGAGGCGGTGTGAGCGTTATTGGGGTGTTATTTATTAACAATGTATTTTAAAATAAATAAATACAGCCTGAATTAACTCACCGTGCTTGGACTGAAGTTTACCCATTTTTTTAATAAAATATTTCACTGACTCCTGTTAAGCAGTAATCCTCAAGTCTTTCCGCTTTCACATTATGTTCCACAGACCAACAAAACATTCATTAAAAACTCCAATGTTCATCCAAAGACGTATGTAAAGTTTGAGGACATTTTAATTCATTTATTTAATGTAAAAAAGATAAATTATACAAAGAGCTACATAAACAAATACACGTCCACTCCGCTCCGACGCGCCTCCGTCGCTCCAAATGCTCGAGAGCCTCCACTGCAACCTGCAGAGGCTGAAACTGAACGGTTGTATGCTAAATAATCATTAATTAAAAAAACAAAGTGCACTACATAGGGCGCACGTGCCGTTATTTCCCTGCTTAAAGTAGTGCACATGTATGAGATGGAAGACGTTATTTAGAATGCGCCCTCTGATCGCGCAGCCCAACACCCCGCCCCCAACTTAGCCAAACCAACAGTGGCCTCCTATTGGCTAAAGCACGTGCGCGCGCGAAGGCACGCAGAACCCCCCTCGTGGCGTCTCACGCGCTTTCCATTTGATAAAAAAGAGAGTCTGTGTTTTAACGGTTTTTTTGGGGGAGATACGCTGATAAAAGCACATTAGCTGATTTCTATCTGAAATCTGAAAAAAAGGAAAGGACGAAGTTTCTAATCATTTTTGAGAATTGTTTTAAAATATTTTTTATGGATAATTAACAGGTATTTCTGTTTAGATTCCAGAAACGGGATCTTTAAAAATTAAGACCGTTAAAAAAGTAGAAAAACGGTTATCCGGAAGAAATACCCGGATGTAGCCTTCACGTCATCCGCTAGTAAACATGGCTGAAATAATTGTTAAACAAAAAAAATGTACTTTGTTAACTTTACTTTTGTTAACTTTCTTTTTTTCTTTTATGTCTTTTAATCTTCGTTTCAACAAAAATAAAATGATATTTCTCTTAATAGCTGCTATAATTTGACATGTAGCCTAGGTGTATTGAATTTAAGATGGAATGAATACATGGATCACATTGTAGTGTTTTCTGAGGCCAGATTCATGTCAGATGTAGCACTTTAATGACTAGCATTCAATGACTGAAGGCCATTTCACGACTACAGAAGTGTAATAATTAATATGAGTTACTAGTATAAACTAAGTTAAACCAATATAGCCGTTAAAAATCCAAACCCCAGCGAAATCTTCCACTGTGTGAAGCAGACAGTTTTTTTGTTCCATGAATTAACATCATACTTCCTGATTTCTCAACAGTTACAACTCTGAAAGGACAGAACAAAACTTTACTAGACAGTCAGGAACAGTTCAGTAAAATATTACATGTACATGACATGTTTGTTGTTTGAAGTTTATACTGGACCTACAGGACTAATGTAGTTAAATACATTTTTTAAAAAACACCACAGGATATGTTGTTACTGGAGAATATTCAGCGATAGGCTAGTGTGGTTCCTTTACTACCTCAGAGTTGTTTATTGTCCAATAACAGCAAATGTTTTATTCCTCTTATTCCACAGCAATTTGAAGTTGATTATAACTTATACTTTATCAATGAACGATGCACACTTTCAACCATTTGTAGTTACATATAGTGTTGTGGAACGTCTGTGAGAAAAGTTAGTTCTTGTTATCGTTGTTATAGCAGCTATAAACAGTCACTCCCTCACCAGCCTCTCTTTTTCTCTCTCAAAGTTAAAAGACCAAAAAAAAAAAACAGCTTGTCGGGTTACTGAGAAAGTCCTCTGTCCTGAAGACTCTTACTGATTGTTACAAAAGCACTGACACTGGAGACTCCTTCTGTTACAGAAAGCTTCACTATATCAATGATTATACTTTTTTATTTGATAAATAACAAGTTTTGTAATCTGTTTATTACTAGGCTTAGTTTATGTGGAGTGTCCCTGTGTAAATTGTTACTCTGGAAATGATACATTATAAGAACATTAATATAAACCTGTGATTTGGATTACAGCCAGCACTACTGTCAGAGCTGCTGTTATAGAAAATTAATCAACACCTTCTGAGCAATCGGATTAGAGAATTCAACAGCACCATGGTAAGGAAATATAAGGAAAAGTATAAGGAAAGCTTATAGGCAACTATTTAGTACTGTATAAAATGTCATACCTAAGTAATCACACAGCTGGTTTAAAAATATTTGTCTCAGTACCAGGTTTTCAGGCCAAGTGTGAAATAAAAAATATGCAAATAGTTTCAGAGCTAAGTTGTAACATGTAACTTGGCCTTTAAACTTTTGGCCAAAATCCTAATCAAGCTATGTTCAGGGATGTGATTTTGGATTCACAACAGCTGCCACAACTGTTTTTACAGATAAAAATGTTATACAGTGTCAGAAACTACATGTCTGTTTGAGATAGTGAACAACTTGACAAAGCTGATGATTTAGGCACATTTATACAGTGCTAAACTTGTGGCTATAATATTTCCCTTACATCTTAGTTGAATTAGTTTTGTAGTTTCTAAGAAATCTAAGAAAATCAAACATCTAACACCAAACCTTTCTTGGCTGATTGACTATATTTGGGGTTTAGGGGAACGTGTACATTTTAGCTTTGGCTGAACTATTATGTTGTTGTTGTTTTTTTTGTTGATGATCTTAGTACAGTGCTTGCATTATTCTTACTGGTATTATTTCTGCAGAATTCTCATAGGATAATAAAGTAAAAAATACAAAAAAGAAAGTATCTCTTTATTGTTATTAACACAAAGTTTAACGTCTTTTTTTCGGGTTCACGCATATTCTTCACTTGCTAGAATCAGTCCTCTGCTCATCTCGTTTTTGCAGTCTTTGCCCCGGGCTGTGTGGTCAGTGTGGCTGGCCATAATGACATATCCAGCTGTGGTTATGATGTTGTGGCTCCTCTGAGGTTGCTACCCATCTGTCGGTGCTCTGATGTTGTGGATATTACACCACACTTACAGATTTCGCAAGTGGAAGTGAGCCAGAAGGAGCAGACTGGGTGTCCGGACTGAGGCAGATTAAGGGGCAGGAATCAGAGGCGTGTCCACTCAGTTTAAACCTCCTACTGTGATGTTCATTCTCCTTTCCACACAGAAGGCAAGTTATAGGCACACACCCTTTGTCAGACAAAAGCTTTTCTCCTCCTCTACTTTAATCCTATTTAATAAACCTTAAGCACTAAACGCCTGGCCTCAGCTCCTTGGCCACGTCCACAAGTTCGCTATCCCGTCATTTTGTGCATCTCCACTGGCAGGTATATTGACGTTTCACTGCTCAGGGCCACGTACCTGAGCGACGGTTAAGAAGACAAACATGATAGTGTTTATTTTGTTTAAAACTTTGCTGGCAATTTTAAACCACAACGGAATGTGATCAAACCTCCAACAATAAGGCCTTTGATTCATCTTTTTTCCTCCACCCTTCCTCTAGCAGTTGCGATTAAACAGCTGCCTGATGTTTTGCACGAAGTCAAGAGCGAAGAAACGCCTCTAGACATCTCAATTATGTGGTTATTTATCTCTCTGTCATTTTTGCTCTTCCCTCTGTTGAAGTGTTTTTATACGCTACAGGTGTCTGAACCATCACAGAGAAAGACAATGGCAGTCATTATTTAAAAATGCTCGAAATGCTAGAACATTACAATGGACCAGGTGTATTATGCACTGCAGGTCATGCAACATTCAAAAGACAGAAAATAAAAGTTTACATTTCTAGCAGCTAGCACACGAGTGACATTTCTGACTCATATGCTAGCTATTAATTAGTAATGACATCCTCTATTTTAGACACTTCTTGTTGTGTACACTGTACCAGAGCATGTATATTTCTTAGACAATCATTACTTGACAAAACAAAGAAATACATTCATTTGCATTTGGGACAATCATGAATAACAGCATGGCAGAGTTTTCAGAATCAGCTTTTCCATCAATGCATCAATGATAAATGTGTAAATATGAAAGAAAAAAAAGGTTGCATGTGTATTTCTTCGATTTAATAATGACTCGTCCTTACATGCCTTTATAACTGAATAATTACGCTTTTAACAGCACCTGCGTTAGGCATATAATACCGTAACTACATTCTGCATTTAATATAGGAGGTGAGACAAAGGACATCAATATTAAAAGATCTGAGGTTTTTATGTTCATACTATCAAATGAATTCAGGTGTGTTTAACATCACACCTATGCAAAGATTTCACTTGTTGAGTAGCTGCTAGAATACTATTTCACTATTGCAGTCTATTGCACAAGCAGTCTGGAAGTTCTCTCATAGCTTAACTTGAATGTAAATTGCCGCTACGTTCAAATTTATCAACTATCGGTTGTACCAAGTGACAGTATGAACGCAGTCTTAAGTTTAAAATTTACACTGATCCCTTCAGAGGTGTAATGTTCACCATAAATAAAACTCAGTGATTCTGATCAAAGTGAACAATGCTGCAATGCAAGTAAAAAGAGTAAAAAGAGCATTTACACCTGCAAATTCGTTGTTTTCTTCGTTCACTCGTTTTTAAAAGTAGCCCTGTTTTGAAAATCCTGTAGCATATTTTAACACTACACTTACAAGTAACATTTATTTGTGATGTGTATGGCGGTCTGACAAAACCCATCAGATGTCAGAGAGCGGGAAAAATTGGGTTTTCTTCCTATAACATGCATTGACACTCTTACTTTAAGTAGAGATGAGGTAGAAATGTTTTGTATTGACCTTCTAAACTTGTCTATGCTATATGTCTATATGTTTTCTGCAAATATCATATTAGGTAGATAAGGAGCCAGTTAAACAATCACCTCTAAAATGGTCAGTCTGCCTAACTAAAGGTGTTAATGCGTTTTCCTCATGCAGTGAAAATTATGCTTTGATTAACTTTCTGGGGTCGTGCCACTGCAAAACAGACTCTGTAAAACAGACTCAAAGATTCTGTTTGTGATTGGTTTTCGTATACCAGCTGTCACATTATCTGGGATGCACACATGATATTGCTTACATTGAAGAGACAGAATCAGACACAGCTGTAGTGTTTGAATGCTAATTTAAAGAATGGAAAATATATCCAGGAGAAATGCTATAATTATTGATTGCCATATGCCCAGAAGAGAAACATCCGATTTAGGAAATTCTATAGTTTTCAAAACTTAATATATGTAAAACTTTATATATGCAATTTCAGCATGTGAAGTGAATTCTCAAGCCCCCACACTTTTCATCTGTACTTCATATAGCACAGCAATAATGGTTATATCTATGATTTGTGTTTTTCTATCAATCTGTCCATCACTAGCTCAGGATGATGGGTGAAGGAGTCTATATGATATCTCAAGCATATTTGTAGCAAGTTAAATGGCACTAATTAGGAACAAATCCCATATGTACTGTGTATAGTAAGTGGAGTGAGAAATTTAAGTCTGGACCAGTCAACAGTCCTGGCTAAGTGGCAAAGTGAAATACAGGTAAAGAGATCAACACTGCACTGGCTTCCGAAATCTTAATAAGAACATGGAAAAAAAAAAAAATCAAAGCTCAAAGTATCAGTAGGAACTGGGCGATATGACAAAATATTATATCACGATTCTTGAAGGCTCAACTACTATGCACGATATGTATCATGATATAGAGGTTTGCCAACAATTTCAATTAAAAAACTGTTCATGACACTATATTTAATGTCTACAAAAAATATTAGTTTTTGCAGAAATAAAAATGCAACTTTTTTAAAATAAAAAAATAACCCTGAAAAGAAGAAAAACATCATTTACAATTTAAAAAATTAACAAAATTTTAACATCACATCCACTGCTTAAATTTGTCCATTTTTAAATTAAATAAACAAACAAAAAAAAAAAGATATCACAATTTCCATGATACCTCAGAAAAGCATACAGTGGCATAATTTATCATGCTATCGATATTATTATCGTCGTACTGCCCAGCCCTAGTCTCAATAATTCGTAGTGTTAATGCAGATTTTTAATACGCCATCTAGTGGTGATATGTCGGCCCAAGAAATTTTGTTTCAGCACATTTTAATCAAGAAATGTTTTTTTAAATACACACATAAAATCACAACAAACATTTTTCTGTTTGCGCACAACTAAAAGTGTTCATATGTGTCCATTATGGCACGTGTTTCTTTGTAGACAGATTCCTAAATGCATCGTAACACAAATTCCACACTGAGGCTGGTGGGGAACCTGGAGCTTGAAGGATGAAGAGCCATATTTTAGTTACATGCTGATAACATAACACAAGACAAACCAGACTAACAGACGAACACAACTTTGTCAGGAAAAACTTGTAAAAAGAACAGGGGAAAAAAAAACTTGTCACAGTCTTATAAAAAATTCTGCTCATAAAGTGCTCTTCAGAAAAAAGTCAACACAAGAAAGCTGCAACTAGTGGCATCAGCTCTGAGTCATTAAAGTTCAGTAAATAACAACAGCTAGAATCAGTAATGGACAGAACAGTGACAGATTAGATGGTAACCTTTCGCCACCAGCTTACACTCATATACAGTTAACCAGCTTCTCCCGTTCCTTTATCTGATGAGCCACAGCCTTGTCCATAGCCCTCAGAAAGCGCTCGACCGTCATCATAGACATCTGGAAACACAGAATAGAGTATCAGAGTTGGTTTAGCAAGACAGGAACCTAGTAAATGCGATTACATTAGCGCTGATTGTGAAACAACATACCTTCGCGTAAAGCGCATGTGCCAAAAAGGGAATTTTCCTCAAAGTGCGTCCACTAAGGCCTACACTCTTCCTGTTAGGGAGGAAAAGAAGCAAATGAAAATGACATCTCAAAATTGACATGATCTCATTTATTTATTTCTGTCGAAAACCATACTTTCCAGCCCATAAATCACATTTCTTTCTTTCAGGCAGACACAACAATTTAAAAGAAACCAGATAACTTAGGCTAATGCAAAAATGATCCATGTTGCTTCACTGTATCTCAATTCAAAATTAAAATCTAAATCTAAGGAATCCAAACCAAATCCATAAACTAAGACAATAAGAACAGCCATTCAATTAGGACAAAAGTAATGGCACCACATAAAAGGAGGAAGTGTCTACGGTAGTCGAGGCACTGCAGTGACACAGCTGCATTACTGGAAGATTTTGGATTTAGTGATCATTTCTCTGTGAGCTTTTATGAATGTGTGTGTGTCACTAAATAAAAATCAGTAGTGCCATGAACGTGCTTGGTAATTTACGGCTGATTTAGTTCAGTTTGACCTACAAAAACTTACACACAATGTTACTAGAAAAAATGTACCAGAAAATGATATATTTAAAAAAAAAAAAATCTTTCTATCCACACAATGTGCATGCAGCCTGAGCCACACAGCTATGCTCAGTTTGTAAAGAGTGAACAAAACACAGCACAATCTAATGAACTGATCTTCTATATCAGATATGCTGGAGCTGGAATCATGTGACAATCAGGGACCTATTACAGGATGATACACATCTACGGTTTCCCCTCAGTCAACACTACAACCTGGAAAAAACCCAAGACCCAATAAAATTGTGTGAAGACTCACTCTGCGATTTTCTGCAGATGCAGACTGAGCTCGGTCACTTCGCTCTCGATATAGTCCAGCGTATTGAGCTCTTCGAGGTTCAGCAGCTGCTGCCGTGGGTAAATGATCTGCCGCTGAATGAAAAAAATAATATCAGATACTGATATAATAGAAAAGCTATTACAGTGCCTTCCTTTAGGCAAGTCGTGTACAACTTCACACTGTAAATTTGAACCACACACCTTCATGAGCTCCTCCAGACAGGACAGATAGATGTTGAAGATGGCTTGGGCGCTTGGCAGGCCGATATACTGCTTTATATCTGCTCGGTCCACGAAGGCCAGGTCGATCTTCTCTGTTACGTTTGAGGTAGTGAGGATCACCACGTTCGGATGTCTGCAAATCACAAGAGACAATTATGCACATTATACACATTTCCTGTGTATCACTGTCTCTCTGTATCTCTATCTCTTTCCCCGTCTCTTTCTCTCTCTTTCTCTGTGTCTCTTTCTCTCGCTGCATTTCTCTCTCTCTTTAGCTATCTTCATCTGTCTGTCTGTCTGTCTCTCTCTCACACACACACACACACACACACACTTTATTCCAACCGTTTGATCTGGTCCAGCTGTGTAAGGACAGAGTTGACCACTCGGATGGCATCTGAAGGTTCGGTTCCAGCCTGAGAGGCATTTCTCGCTGCTGTTAGACTCTCCACCTGCATATAAACATCACAGCTGTCAACCACATCTCTTAAAGTTGCAACATTTTCAAGAAAACCTAAACTAATAATGGTACTAATCAATTACACAACATATCTTGAAAAACAAAACTTATCTTGAAAATATCATCAGCAGACGTTTTAGACTTTATATAACATTTTCATATTTGATTCACTGGATTATTTATTGACATTATTTATTACATTGAAAGAAGCGAGACTTGTGTATACTACTCCTTCAATTAACCTCAGCAAGTCCTCAACAATGTAGGGAAAAAGAAAGGAGAGAAAAAAAATAAATAAATAAAATAACACTTAACAGGTGCAAACATGTGCAGGTTTCCTGCCAAATATTTATTAGCACGATAACTGACAGGGAGATAATCATCTAGTCAATCATGTCTAGTCTTAAAATTACCAGTGCCAAGTTTACCTCATCAATAAGGACAAAAACAAGGGCTTCTTTCTCATCTATCAGCTCCTGAATCTTCTGAAACATCTTTGTGACGAGTTTCCCGCTCTATAAACACCAAGCAAGCTGTTTATGATTTTATTAATTTCTGTACATTTTGTATTATTAACCAGAGTTTAATTATACCTCTGAAAACCATTTTGAGAACAAACTGTGGCTGTTGATTTCTACAAATTGTCCATAGGAATATCTGTGGAAAACGGAAAAACACATTGAATCAAAGACCAAACAGGTGAGGTGGGTTTTTATATTAGTGCTCCAGTAAATCTCCCGACCTTCCTGAGAGTCTGATGGAGAGTTTCTGTGCCATCGCTTTACACAGCGACGTCTTTCCCGTGCCCGGAGGTCCTGCAGGATTCAAAGCAATCATTCAGCCAACAAAATACATCTGTCTGCAAATCTATCCATCTTCCTATTTATACATCATTCTGCCTGTCTATTTCTCTCTATCCATCAACCTGTGTCCAAATACAGATTGCAATCTTCCTCTATTGTTCCATCTGTGTGTCTGTCTGTCTATCTATCCATCCATCCATCCACCCACTCAGATTGCTTGAAATCTGTATCTATCTAGCCATCTCTTCGTCTATTTCCCCTGTCTATCCATAAACTGTTATATCTTTATCTCTTAGTCTTTCTGTCCATCCGTGTATAGCCAGCCTCTCTACCCAATCATCTCTCTATATCCCTCTGTCTCTCTACTCATCCATTTATATATCTTTTATGTATGTCTATCTATCAATTGCAATCTGTCAATCCATTGCTGTATCCCTCAATCTGTGGTCAGTTTTCTGTCCATTCATCCCTCAACTGCTCTGTCTAATCTATCTTTTCCTACTTCTATCCATCTATCCATATGACTCTCTCAATTCCTCTCTTGCACCATCAATATATACCTATCTTTCTATCTGTCCATCTATAGTGCTACCCATCCATCTTTCTCTTTATCCATCATCTATCCATTTATTCCTATTTCAGTCCATCTTTCCATAGTCAGCTTTCTGTTTGTCCATCTATCCCTCAGTTGCTCAATCCATCTATCCATATGGCTCACTCAATTCCTCTATTCCTCTATCAGTCTACTTATCTTTCTATCTGTTCATCTTGCGCTTTTCCCATCCATTTATTTATGCATATAATTAAACTGTCCATCTACCCCTTTACTGCTCCATTTGATCTGTTCATTTATCGGTATCCATCTATAAACTGCCAGTTGTCTTTCACTCTATCCATCTATCTGTCCAGTCATTGCTTTATTGCTCTATCTGTATCCACCCAGCTTTTGCTCTACATGTGTTTAACCATTCTTCTGTCCACCCTTCACTCTATCTACATGTCTGTCTGTTTCTATCTGTATCTAAGAATCAAGAATAGTCCAGCTGTCTATCTTTCTATCTATATATACCTCTCTATCCATCAATCCCTCCTTATATCTATCAATTTCACATACAAGATGATGAACAAAAAGCCAGCAGCATGTCCTGATTCGCTCAACGCTAGCAAACGTCCTAATGGAAGATTCCCTACTTAGCCAGATGTTCACACGCTAGAAGCCCTGAAGAGATATTAATAGTTGAAATGATTCATTCATCCTTACCATGAAGCAACACAACACGATTCCAGGCAACCAGATTGCTGTCAACGTTTTTGTCAGAGAAGAAGATTGCTGTCGAAACATAATCCAAGAGCTGGAGGGCAAAGTAAGAAAAACATACACTATTACACTGGGTGATTGTTTTAAGATGGTTTTGGTGAAAGTTGTTTCCAAAAGGAGCAGTTTCGTACTTGCGTTTTGATTCCTTCCTCATAAACCAGGCTCTCCCAGACCCCATGAAACTCAGCTGTAAATAAAAACAATTTTCTTGATAGACTGTATTTTTATTAAAACATGCTCACTGTGATATTTTTGCCATACTGCCTACTGCTGATTTCTTCTAACAAAAGAATATATTACCCTGAGGATGAAAGCAAGTATTTTGGATAAATTGTAAAAGCCACAGAGATTCCAAAAACATGAGCTGAATGAGAACTACACAGCTCCTGGATGAGTTCCTATTCCCCCCCATAGTTCTTGTTTCACAAAAAAGTTACTACTCAGGAACTAAAATGAATGTGGAAGTGGATTCAAGCTTCTGTTTCCTGTCTCAATCCTGCTCCAGGAGATTAAACTGGGTATATAAGAGCAAGGAAATAAATTAAAGCTAAAGGAGCAGGGCTGAGGAACTGCTGTGCAGCCTGACCTGCTGGCAGGAGCCAGTGATTGGCTGCAGATAGCTCCTCCTCCTCTTCCAGGTTGAGCGTGCTCGGTCCGTCGTCGTTGAGAGAGTAGATGTGAACGCACAGATTGCTCATCTTCAAATCGAGAGGCTATGAATGGAAAAGAGCATACTATTACAAAAAATATAGACAGACAAATACAAGATCTATGCTAAAACCTTGTGAAAAATAGTGCAGTGTAAATAATAATTGTGAGGTGTTACTATGGAGGCAATAACCTATTAATGTAAACCTGTGGTTTGAAGTACAACCAGAATGACTGTCATACCCTCAGACCAATCAGATAAGAGTTTCTGTCAAAACTTTAGAGTAACATTGGAAAAACCTAAATATCCAGTTTGCATTTACTTTCTGAAGATGACAGACATCCTATAATCACCTTTACTCCAAGCCTTTGCCTTTAAATTAATTTTAAATACAAGTTTTCCTTTTTTTCCAATTCCAAAGCCACGAGGAACGCCCATTTTTGCCCTCAACTGTAAATCATTACAATATTGAATTGCGATACTGTAATAAATGTAATCAAATAAGCTTATAATATCAAATTGAGGTGTATCGCTTTCTTGGACAGTCAATATTTCCCCACTTCTGACACAGAATTTTGGCTAATTATTAAACGCATTGGTAAAAACATGGATACAAACAGTGGTCTTTACAACTGCCACAATAAAACAGACAACAATGAATTAGAAGGAACATTATGTTGTGTAAGTCTCACACATCTGCCACATTGGCAAGTGAAAAAAATTAAAAAAATCTATAAAGAATTAGAGCTAATTTCCTGCCTGTGCATCGACGTCCACCACGGCGACAGACTCAACATTTTTAGTCAGGAAGTCATCATCAAACTCCGTCCACTTGAAGGAGCCCATTACAAGACTGTGTCGGTCGAGCAGAGCCAAAACGTGCGTCCTTACTTCAGCCCGTCTAGCCGTGCTGCAGGTATTAAATTAAAGCCATTCACAGTAACAAAAACAGAAATTTCATATTTAATTTATTTCATATTCATACATATAATCATTATAATATACACTATATGGACAAAAGTTTGTGGACACCTGATCATCATACCCATATGTGCTTGTTAAACATGCGATTCCAGATTTAGTCTTTGCTGTTAGTGAGCATTAGTGATGTCAGGCACTGATGTTGGGTGAGGAGGTCTGGGGTGCAGTCGGTGTTCCAGTTCATCCCAAAGGTGTTCAGTGGGGTTGAGGTCAGGACTCTGTGCAGGACACTCGAGTTCTTCCACTCCAACCTTGGCACACCATGTCTTCATGGAGCTCGCATTGTGCACAGGGGCATTGTCATGCTGGAACATGTTTGGGTCTCTTAGTTCCATGGAAGGGAAATTGTAATGCTACAGCATACAAAGACATTTTATACAATTGTGCGCTTCCAACTTTGTGGCAACAGTTTGGGGAAGAACCACATATGGGTGTGAAGCTCAAGTGTCCACAAACATTTGGCCATGTAGTGTTTATTATACAATGTATATTTTTATTGCACAGGCCTATTCCACATTAACGCAGACAAAATAGTTATACTGAACTCAGACTGTCATGAACAGTTAAAGGTGTCTTCAGCAACAAATGCACTTACTTCAACATAAATAAAGGAATTTTTGTGATTACATTAGTAAAGTCACTGAAACATTTACATTTGAATTAGTACCTCTGAGACTTGACAAGAACCTCGATGTGAACTTCAACTCGGTCAGCAACGCCGTCCTCACAGGACTGCTGATGGCGAATCCAACCAACCTCCATTTTCTCCCCATTCATCCTTTAAATGGTAGGAAGAACTTCAGTGCCCAAAAAAGAGCAGTGGAAAATTATTTAAATATCGAACTATGTGACTAAATAATAATAATAATAATAATAATAATAATAATAATACACACCGCAGGGGCTGAGCTGTCATTTATGATTGATTTGTCATGGAATTGCTTGAGATACAGTTGGGGTCATAAGTTTACATACCTTGCAGAATCTGCAAAATGTACTGCCCTGAATAAGTTATTTCACATAACACATGTTTACATATAGTCCAAAAGGCACAATAATAATTGAATTTACACAAATGAACCAGTTCAAAAGTTTCCACACGCTTGATTCTTAATACTGTGTGTTACCTGGATGATCAACGACTGATTTTATGTTTTGTGAGTCCCTGAGCGGTTAAAGTGACCACTGTCCTTCAGAAAAATCCTCCAGGTCCTGCACATTATTTGCTTTTCCAGCATCTTCTGCACATTTGACCTCTTTCCAACACGGCTATATGATGTTGAGATCCATCTTTTCACACTGAGGACAACTGAGGGACTCGTACACAACTATTACAAAAGGTGCAAACATTCACTGATGCTCAAGAAGTCGACACGAGGCATTAAGAGCTGGAGGGGTGTAAATTTCTTAACAGGATTATGGGTGTAAATTGTTATTATTTTGTTTATCCATCATCTATCCATTTATTCCTATTTCAGTCCATCTTTCTATAGTCAGTTTTTTTTGAAGATCTTATCTTCATGTTTTCATTATTTACATGTTTCCCAGAAGACAAAATAACAGTAAACTTATGACTCCAACTGTAAACAGTGATTGAGATAAAGAACTGGATTTTAAAGATAATAACAAGTGCCTCCATCATGTGTCAAGTTAATATGAATATGTAATAATGTCAAGTCAGTATGCCTTAATTACTATTTAATGATATATAATGCCAAGTATTTCTCACTAATTCTCATTTATTACAGTGCATTTCTCAAAGTGAGGAGCAGCAAAGCCAGATAATAAACAACACCAACTATTTAAACTATTTACCAGATATAGAGAAGAGCACAAATGTGTAATTAAATGATATTAAGTATAATTAATAAACAGTGTCATCTCTGTATCAGCCACATTACTGATATTTCACTGTTTCAGAAACAAGACTTAACAAACCAGTCCTAAAGTTTAATAAACACCGACAATGAGTTTTACTCCGTCACTCAGTTGACAAAACAGAAGCTAACATTGATAAAAAATAATAGTTTAATACCGTCAAATTATTTGTAAACAGCTTTTTTTTTAAGAAGGCTAGCTAACTTACCTCACGCGCAGCTAACCAGTTAAACCATAACCCACTGTCACCAAAAATCCCGCGCAAATATTGACCCGGAAGAGAACTCCGCCCCAACCGGAAGTAATTACTAGCAGCTCTAGTTGTTGTTATTGTTGTTGCTGCTAGTCGTTAAGAAAGACATTTGGTTGGGTTTTATTATTATTTTTAGTATTATTATTCTTAACCGAGATTTATTAAGACACACAACATGGGAAAGAAACACAAAAAATACAAACCGGAATGGAGAACAGTGGACGGAGGTGAGTGTGTAGCTCGTGCGCGTAGCTAGCTTGGTTTATTCATTCTAGCTTTAGCTGAGCTAACAGCGGTTTAAAAAAATACATTAAGCCGAGGTTTATAGCATAATTATTAAATATAAATATATGATGTGTTATGTTTTCTGAAAGAGGTTTGAATTGTTATGTAAATATCACGGTAGCTATACCGCAACAGGCTTTCATTTAAAGTTTCATTCTAATATCACATATCCTGTAACAAGCTGTATCCCAAACTGCCTCTTATTGCAGCTATAATGCACTACATGGAGCAAAGAAACCCTTATTTTGCACACTATTAAGTGCACTAATGTAGAGAGTATGGGGCATTTAGGATTCTAGTAGATACTGTGTATTGGATTTGTCAGTGATCTTGTACAAAAATCTTTTAAAGGTGCAATAGTCGATTTTGTTTATTCCTTATTTGTATGAATAACCATGATAATATGTAGAACATGATTTAAAAAAAAACAATGCATTAAGCCGTGGCCTTAGCAAAAGTGTATTAAGTAGCTGAGAAAACCCGTTAGAAAACTGGCTTCCGGTCCGGAATGCTTGTTTGTGTTTGGATCCAAATCTTTTTAGTCATTTTATAGACACTCTACGGACCACTGTAGCTCCATGGGGCGGAGCTTCCGAATATGGGCGGGGAAAATATCAAATGTCGAGCCCACCTAACCATATTGGGGAAAAAAGACTAATCTCACCTAATGCACCTTTAAACTGTGACCATCACTAATAGAAGCTGCCAAATTCTGATACTCATAGAGAGTGTTTCAGTTGTTTTTATTTACTGTGCTATATTCTCTTCTGGGAATCTGTAATACTTACACAAGGAACCCTATTACTTAAAGTTCTCAGTATAGACAATATACAGTGCGTCACCATGTTCTTGAAAAAGTTTCCATCCCGTGTGGTTTCTAGAAAATATAAATCCATCCCACAATTTATCGACAAATAATTCAGGCCAGCATGGTGACACAGCGAGTAGTGTTGCTGTCTCACAGCTCCAGGGTTCCCAGTTCGATCCTGAGCTTAGATTACTGTTTGCGTGGAATTTTGCATGTTCTCCTTGTGTCCACGTGGGTTTCCTCCAGGTTCTCTGGTTTCCTCCCAAAAACATGCCAGTGGGAGGATCGACTGCACTAAATTGCCCCTAAAGTGTGTGCATGGTGCCCTGTGATGGAATGCCGTCCTATTCACGGTGTATCTTCACATCGCATCCAGGTTCTGGATCCACTCCGATCCTGATATAGATAAAACAACGACTAAAGATGAATGAATTGATGAAAAAAATTCAGGAAGTTAAAAATTAAATGTGCGTGCATCCGATAAACATGACAAAAAGACAATATAATAAACAAGAGGATCCAAATGATTCATTTTGTCTTAAGGGTGGGCAAACTTTCGCACTTAATTGTATTTCCATTTCATTAGAGGGCTTGCCAAATAGTAGTTCTGCATTTTTAAAAAATGTGAGTTCAATGATTTTATTATAAGATTTATTTTAATGCCTATACAATTACCCAGGAAGGTTTGAAAATTAAACTTTTGGCACCAAAATATTATAATATAAAAATGTCTAGTCAGCTACTTGTAAAGAAGAAGTGCAATTGTACAATAAAGTGCACTGCATTGTACATCTCATGCAAATATTGGTCTTTTATTATAAATGATCTGTTCTATGATCTTTCCTTTTATTGAAGCAGTCAATTAGACCTGTTAATTCTTTTTTTTTTTTTTTTTTTGGACACCCAGATTATGAGGACCAGCCCTTGGATAAGCCGCTAAAGTTGGTGTTGAAGGTCGGGGGCAGCGAGGTCACTGAACTCTCTGGCTCAGGACACGACTCGAGTTATTACGATGATCGCTCTGACCACGAACGGGAGCGCCACAAGGAAAAGAAAAAGAAGAAGAAGAAGAAATCCGAAAAGGAGAAGGACAAGCACTTGGATGATGAAGAAAGGAGAAGAAGAAAGGTTAGTAAAGGAGTAGGCTTGTCATCTGTCCACATGTATGCAGTATAAACTTTGTAAATCTGCAGGGAATTTTTAGTTTGGTTTTGCCAATGAAATCATCTACACACAACTTTACTAAACAGTTGAAGAATGAGACCCGTTGTTGCTTTGATTTACATCTTAGGAGGAGAAGAAGAAAAAACGTGAAAGAGAGCAGCTGGAAAACACAGCCAGTGCCCCGGTGGAGCCCTTCACCCTGACTAAGCCTGTAGAGGTAACGTCACTAAGCTGCTTCTTATGTCTCAACAGACACAGTGCTAAAGTTCACACAAATATTGACCAAGTGTGATGGTTTTGGGATGCTCCTTGAAGGTGAAAGTGACGTTTTTGTGCTGTGCTGCAGGTGGTGGTGGAGGAGAGGAAGAGGAAGAGGGAGAAGTTTGAGGTTGAGATTGATGAGTTCCACCCCAGCGTGAAATTAGAGCCAGAGACGCAGGCTGACCGGCCTGTCAGAGCCTGCCGCACTCAGCAAGGTGGCCTTTTAATGTATTCAGTATCCCTGAAACACAGCGAACAGCCAAAGCTCAATCCACATTGTGTGTGTGTGTGTGTGTGTGTGTGTGTGTGTGTGTGTGTGTGTGTGTGTGTGAAATACTTAAAGCATCTTTCTCACTGTATATATAGAACTGTTATGAAAATGTCCTTGTGAAACAAGCAGACTTTTCTTAGTCTTAGTAGTACTTCTTTAGTCCTTGTTCCTATACTAGATGTTATTCAGACAAGAACTCCATTCACATGGCTTTGAGAATGTCTCTATGTTCGTTACTATTGGGTTGAAAATAGGTTTGAACTGAACCCTGCTTTCTGTACAGTTGTTATATTGCGAGAGTGTATTAGGTTCTCACCCAGTCTCACTCTGCCCTCTAGTGGAGAATGAGCTACTTTAAAGGAGAGGTTTGGAGATCGTTACCAGCCATTGTGTTAATATGTATAATGCACCTCTATCTTGTTCCAGAAAATGAGAGCACGCCTCGCCAGCAGCTCCTCGAGCACTTCCTGCGTCTTCTACAGAGGTCTGATCACATGATGCATGTTGCACCAAGTCTTTTCTGTCTCATCCTGTCTCCATGTATACGCTGTCATAGCATTCCTGTCTCAAATCAGCACATAGTCACATTAAAGATACAATCAGAGAGGAAAGAAAAGTTTGCTCTCTCTCTACCCAGTATTGTGAGTGCTGTCTGAGCCAGAAAAAAAACTTTCTTAAAGTACTTATCCAGTGCTTTTCCTTTGGTGGTGTGTGTGTCTCTTCAGGAAAGACCCTCATGGGTTTTTTGCCTCCCCTGTGACGGACGCCATCGCACCAGGCTACTCCATGATCATCAAACATCCTATGGACTTCAGCACCATGAAGGACAAAATCGCCATGAATGAGTACAAAACAGTCACAGAGTTTAAGGTATATGGTGGATTCTTCTGATGTATCTAGTGAGGTCTGATACCTCACTATATTTTTAGTTTTTGGTGTAATAAACATGTAGTAAGAGAAAAAGGTATATAGACAGGTACTTAAGTTCATAGATGGATATATAAGGTCATAGACAGGTTCATAGAAAGGTACATGGACTCATAGACAGGACAATAGAGAGGGCCCTGGACAAGCGATGGGGTTGTGGAGAGGTCTACGGAGAGGACCACAGGAAGGTCCTTGGACGGGCCAGTGGAGAGCTCCAAAGAAAGGTTTAAAGAGCGGTACTATGATTCATAGCCAGGTTCATCCAGGTTTATCAGTTATTAGATTGGTACACTTAATAAACATGTGTGGACACCGGACATTTCACACTTGTTAAAGATGTTTAAATGTTGCTAACTGTGCTGATATTGTGTTGCAGAAGTGCCTTCATGTACATTACATCTCACTGTATGCAATTTATTTTAAATGGAATCTTTGCTTCTCCTGTCTTTCTGATATTTAGGCAGACTTCAAGCTGATGTGTGACAATGCCATGGTGTATAATAGACCTGAGACAGTCTACTATAAAGCTGCTAAGAAGCTTCTTCACACAGGCTTCAAGATGATGAGCAAAGTAACACACTGCCTATTTGTATTCTGATGTTCTGTTTTAATTCTCCATCATAACCATTTTTCCACTTTCATGCACCCTAATATTAAAATGCGCTTCTAACGCTTAGTATTTCAGCTAATATGATTAACATCACTGCGCTTGCTATGCACATGCATGATAGGCTTGCATGCTTCCATATTTATTATTTTTTATCCCATGCCGGAGCCCCTTCCATTGCATGCCATCGGCTTTCACGTTCCCACACTCCCATGGTCATGGCCCGCTAAGGCCTCATGATGGAGGAGTAAACACATGGCTGCGCGGCTCTTTCTCTGCTCTGTTTGCAGGAGCGGCTGTTAGCTCTGAAGCGCAGCATGTCTTTCATGCACGACATGGATTTCTCTCAGCAGGCCGCCATTCTGGGCGACGAGGACGTGGCCGGTGAGGAACCTGTACCAGAAGTTGCCCATTTCCACACAGAGTCTGCCAAAAAATCCAAAAAGCAGCCGGTTAAAGAGCCCATGATAAGGTAAAACCCAGAGTTTTAAGAAAGGATGCTATGAATCCTGCTACACTTACTGCTTATAAAGTTATGGGAATGACTGATTGTCACTGAGCTCATAGTGTATAGAGTGTGTTTAATTGCACTGTCATTGCAAAAGAAACTTCCAATGGAATGCAAGTGAATTAAAATTGCTTCTTTTGAGCTGGAACTGATGCAAATTATTATAATGCTATTTTACAGATATGGGGGGGAAATGAGATTTTAGAGAACATAATGTTGTTTAAAACATGTATATGGTGAGTGTTGTGAGATTTAGGCATGTCTGTATGGAAAACTGTATTTTCGTAGTAGAAAACTCTATAGTTTCTGAGCCAGCTTCACACATTAAACATTTCTTCAATGATTGACATTTACAGTAAGGGCGAAATTATGTAAATTTAATTATACCACAGCTCTGTTGAATTCTCGTTTCTGATTGGTGTTGAGTAATTTTCTACAACAACAGCTCTGACAGTATGCTGCAAGACAAATCACAGGTTTATGTTAATGCACTTGTTCTAATATGCTATTGTTTCTCTAGTAATAGCTGATTTATAGAGACTTGTATAGCCAAAATGCCACTTAATCTAAGGCTAATAATAAAGAGATAAAATAGAGTTGTTATTGAACAAAGGAAAAAAACTTATAGTTGTTGATCTGGTAAAGTTTTCTCTAAGGAGTCTCCAGTGTCAGTGCTTTGTAATGGTTAAAAAAAAAACAAGCTGTGCTTTTGTTTTATTAACATCAAGTGAGACGAAAGAGAGGCTGGTGAGGAAACGACTGTTTATCGCTGCTATAACGTAATAACTAGCTTGTCTCATGGATGTCCCACATCATTAAATGTCACTATAAATTGATAAAAAGTGTGGTGTGTCATTCATTAATAAAAAAAAATTGTAGTCATTGGCAAATTGCTGTGGTATAAGAGGAATAAAAATACTTCAGGAGATGCTGTTATTAGAAAATAATCAACAGTAACTCCTCTTCAGGAGAACTGAGTAAGTGTTACATTTTTTAAATTCTTCCCTCAGTGATCTGTACGAGCCGGAGGGGAACGCGTGTAGCCTGACAGACAGCACAGCTGAGGAACATGTCCTGGCACTGGTGGAGCATGCAGCTGATGAGGCCCGGGATCGCATCAACCGCTACATGCCAAACTCGAAGGTATGTGATGTCTATAAAAAACAGTTCAGAAAGGCAAATTGCTAGTGTGCTTCCTGATGAGTTTTCCTTGTGTTTCTCTTATTCAGATAGGATACATTAAGAAGGAAGCAGATGGAGCTCTGATTTATACTGTAGTTAATCAGGATCCAGAGGCAGAAGGTACACATCACCATAGACAAACACAAACACACAGTTGTGTCTGGAAGGTTTGGCACCAGAAAACTGGATTTCTCTTTTTTCCATCAGCAAGCAGCCAAGTAGGAAAATTTCCACCTGCATGGTTTTGGTTAACATAACACGTGAAACACAGAATATAACATGTGCAACACAAAAACACAGAATAAAAATGAAAAAAAAATGTTTGTCAGAATCAACATTTTGCTGTTTTATTAAAAGAAAAAACAGCACAATGTTTTTAGAGCACAAATGCAGCACAAATGTACAAAAATAATTGTATTTATTTATTTATTGTTCAATTATATTGGGTGCAGCTTACAATGATCTGTTTATTTTGTCATATTTTTGTCAACAAGGAGTTGAAATTCAAGTCATTTTAATTTTGTATCAAATATTTTTAAGAAGTTTCTGTTTTGGTCAGTTCTTGTTTTTTGGATGTGCATTACATTGCTTGAATCCAACTATTCTTCCAATCCTAATCCTTCCTATTTCTAAAATGCATTATTTTACAGAAGAAGAGACCCATACTGTAGATTTGAGCTCTCTGTCCAATAAGCTCTTGCCTGGCCTTACAACATTGGGATTCAAAGATGACCGGAGACACAAGGGTAATTAGTCCAAAGCTCTCACCTTTATGCACACTGCTTATGTTTGCTACACGGTTCTGATTATTCTTTTTTCCCACCTGTCTGTGTTCAGTGACGTTTCTGAGTAGCGCTTACAACACTCAGACGCTGCAGAACAACTCCATCTACCCAGACCTGCTTCCTGAGGAGATGGATATGCTGTACTCAGCTTATGGAGACGAGACGGGGGTGCAATGTGCTCTTAGGTTTGCCATCAAAACTCACAATCTGTCATCTGCTATGAAGAGAAAACCCGTATATTCCCTTTATGGGTATTGTTTATGGTTATTCTGTGATGTATATATTTTCATTGGCCTGATTGCAATTTGATCATTTGCAAGACTTTTTACAATACACATGCTTCTCTACAGAATATGGGATATTACTCAATAATTAGTTTGGCACTATAAATAATTTGTAAATTACGGAGTGAATGAAAAAGCTGTACCATGGGCCCCGTGTTAAACGTGTGTAAGGACTCAATTAGGGTGAAATGTGGCTTTTTTTTGACGGTGAAATCTTTTCATGTCGTAATTCCCCGGGACTTTCTCATGTGACTCCCAACTTAAACACTTCACCTCACCTGATGTCACAAACTATTTTTCAACTTTGGATGCTCTGTTGTTACCAAAAATGGTGGCAGCCAACTGTGAAAGCCACCTCACAGATACATTCCAGGTCTGAGACAGATTTTAAAATCAGGACTGTAGCAAAGTCATCTAAACTACAGCAACACTAATGGTAGAAATACTTGACTGGACTAATAGGGGTCACTGAAATGTCATTTTAGAGGCAGTACAAGCATTTGGACTGATACCAAAGTGCAGGATATTTTCACTTTTATGAAACAGGGCATTGGATTAAAAAACAGTCTTGTGCACAAATGGAGTGCAAACATTATGTACATAAAAAATGCATGGTACAATAGTGCAAATAGGATAGCAATGTGATATAGTTACCACATATACCTATATAGGTGGTGAATAATAATAAGGCTTATTATTGATGCTGATCCTGCTGTTCTGTGTAGTTTGTATGTATAATGACTTGCACTGTAGTGTATATATTGTATTTTTCTAGTTAATGCTAACTCATCACTCCTGTCTTTCATTTGTCAAAGTAATGCATTTTATGTGGTTGTGTGAATGAAAATCCAGTATCTCTCTAAATGTGTGAGATTTAATTTGATATGTGCATGTTCAGCCTCCAGGAGTTTGTGAAGGACTGTGGCAGTTTTACCAAGAGGCTCGTCGATGATCTGTTAGATAAAATGACAGGCAGTGATCACTCCAAGGCCATCTTCCAAATCCGACAGGTACCTGGGAACATTTCTTACAGCAATAGTTTGGCCAAAATGTAGCCAACTAAAATTTTTGGTGTCTGAATATTCTTCTTTAGTTTTGCACTGGAGCAACAAGGCTAATGTAGCTAAACAAAAGCGAAAGTTACCGCTGCTAGTTTGTCGAAATCATTGCACGTCAAACTAAGTTGTGTGGATCAGTATCTCAGACAGACTTGCTAAAAGACTGTGGTTCCTGATGCCTGTAAGACTAAAAAAAAATTGACAAATAAAAGCCACAGAGCTTAAAACAGTAGTGGTAGCCATTTTGTGGAAGCCACCAAAAATTAATTTGATCCTACAGGATGTAGGATCCTTCCATGTAGTTTTCCTTACTCAACTGAACTATCACTACTCCTTAGGGAGCACTAGGTAATTCATACAACCATTGGTCACACCAAAAGACTTCAGTTGTTCTTTTTATCAGCAATTTTTTTTCACTGTCTACATTTGCTCTTACATGAATATGATACATATATTATGCATTGCTTTATCTGATATTTGTTTAAGACTAGGTTTGTCTAATGGCTTCTCTAGAATGTAAAAACATTCACTTGTGTGCCATGCAATGAAACCAAACCACTTCCTTCCTCAGCATACTGTTTGGTATCACTCTTCATCAGCTTCACATGCATGTAAGAGGTTATTGTACGTAAGAATTGATTCAGATGATGACATCACTCCGATATTATTTGCGTATTTAATTTTTATGCTGCTATTCTGAGTTAAGCGATTACTTTCAAGGCAAGTGTGCAATGATTCAGAAAAGCTTTTAGCACTTTCTCCAGTGCAAAACTAAAGAAGTCAATTTTGAACACCAAACGTGTTTTGCTGATCTACTGCATTTGGTGTAAAGGGGACGTTGTGATACAAATTGGCTAACTTTAATGAAATACTGATTTGCCTTTTCAGAAAAGAAACATGCCAGTGGACGAAGCCAAGTCTGCTTTATGTGATATGCAGGTAATGCAGTTTGCACAACGAAGAATGTGTTAATTAAGAGTGAGAGAGAGAAACAGAGTCTCCTGTGTAACTCCAGTGTTTTTTTATGGTGCCTATTAACTTTACATTCATTCAAAGGAGCACCAACATACAAACTGTTACACTGATGCAACAGCTATAGGACATTATAATTTGATCTAAGGCCTGACAGTAGTCCTTTATGTACATATTCTCTTCAATTCAATTTTTATTTGTGTAGCACTTTTAACAGTGGACATTGTCGCAAAGCAGCTTTACAGAAATAAATACATTCAGGATATAACTTGTAAATGTATGAATTTATCCCTAATGAGTAAGACAGAGGCGACGGTGGCAAGGAAAAACTGCCTGAGACAATATGAGGAAGAAACCTTGAGAGGAACCAGACTCAAAAGGGAACCCATCCTCATCTGGGTGACACCAGATAGTGCGATTATAAATAAATCCCTTCTGTAACTGTGTACTACATGGACAAATAGTGCAGTTGTGTCACCAGGAAATTCATTACAGTTTTCACATGAAGTCTGTTTTGTGAACCTATTCACTGTCCTCTGATGGAGACCTGAGTGCAAAACTGCTCGTAGCAACTGCAGCCCCAAAGCCACCACAGCAATCACATATCATATTCATATAATATGACTTATTTGCATATGCAGATTAGTTGCATGAAACATAATTTCTAATTTTAATAATAATGTCCTAATTTATGACAATATTAAGCCAATAAAATTCGAGGTTTTCAGTGGGTAACAACCACCAAAGATCAACACGGAAGGAAAAGAAATTGCTAATAAGATATTAAATATGCAAGTCAGCCAAGTTTTTAATCAGATTTATAAGGCAATTATATGTGGACAATTATCAAACTGTTTTTCTATATTCTATTGTTAAGACTAACCATGCTTGCTCACTTTGTGATCTCAGAGTGCAGATGAAGCCATGATGGACAGTGGATCAGTGCTGGACTTCATGAGTCTAAAGAATTACCCAGACATGACCCTGGACATGCTCAACCCTCTGGGTAAGTCTTTTCTTGTCTTATCATGTTTCAATGCACAAGGAACAACTGAGCAGCACTGACGCAGCGTTGAACACATTCTCTCATCATTTTTCCCACTTTATAGCAGGAAAACCTGTGAAGAAGGAGCCCGAGCATGAGGACAGCCACCAGCACTTTGACGACACGGCCAAGCTGCTGCAGGAATTCCAGGACGCAGCGGTGGACAGGGTCGGCTCCAGACCTTCGTCCAATCTCTCCTCTCTCTCCAATGCCTCAGAGAGAGACCAGCACCATTTAGGTAACGCATACCACACAGCACTGAAAAGAAAATATGACTCGGAAACAATTACAGCTTTGTCAAAGTGTGTTTATTGAGCAACTTCATCACATGAGTAAAGCTTGGAGGCAAAGAATTGAGATAATGGTATGTTTTTGTTTGGGTTTGAGAGAAGATAGAAAACAGTCACACAGTATAGGATCTGTATCTTTCCTCCTGGGGTGATACAATCTCAGTTCAGGATACACACCAAAAATGGCACAGACACCATGCATTCCTCACCGAGACTGTCAGGCACAGAGCCTGCTTCACTGAGACTGACAGGCACAGAGGCCACACCTCCTTTACAAGACTGACAGGCACAGACACCACTGGAACTGGAACAGAGGCGACGCCTCCTTCACTTGAATTAACAAGCACAGAGGCCAGACCTCATTCACCAAGACTGACAGGCAGATAGGCTACACCTCCTTGTTCATAGACCCTGATCACAAAGAGATTGTAAAATGGTGGCGTGTCTTTAGTCACAACATTTTTTGGGAAATGTGTGTATGTATGTAACCAAATCAAAACTCCTACATATGAAGCATGTCAGTGTGATTGTTACCTGTGGCATTGTAGTTGCTATTTAATCTGTGCTAAAGTGGTAAAATTACTTTCTCATTGAGCAGGAAGCTCACCTCACCTGGGTGTTGGAGACCAGGCGGAGATGGTTCACGACCCCTACGAATTTCTGCAGTCTCCAGAGCCGGACTCGGGCACCAGCTGACGTGTGCAGTGTTTCTCCGTGTAAATGGACTGACTCAGTGCTGTGTGATTATGTGCTTGTGTCTGTGAGCTTGTACAGATTAGCTGCTATGGATGTTTTTGTTTTTTTTTAAACAATAAATACTCCTCGTGAGTTTGTATTTGCATTATGTATTTACTTGGGTTTGTTTTCAAGCATATTTCAGCTTCGATGCTAAGGTAACAAGACAATGAGGAGTACTTGTAACTATCTGTAAGGCAATATTGTTTTCTAATAATTGTTTTCATAAGATTTTCAATAACATTGGTTATTACATTGTATTATATAAGTCATTAACACAGATAGCAGGAATAATGATAATTTATCTAGAATGGGTGGTAACACCTACCTCTAATCAGGTTCCCTCACAATTTAGTATTTATTTAAAATTAGATAATATTTGCACTTACCAACGCTTGTCACTTGTAGATACAAGTACTAACAATAGCTCAGCCAGCAGGTTGGTGGTTTATTAGCCATTTAATTTTAATTTGCACTGACAGAACGCCCGTTGGAGCGACTGCGCTTGCGCAAGGAAGGCTGCAACGTACTGATGGGAATTTCGGCTCTTTTCAGGGAGTCGGATCATTTGGCTCAGCTCACCGATAAGAACCGACTCTTTCGACTCCCTAATGAATCTTTTTTTTCTGAAACAAGACACCAATGATTGTTCATACTTCCCTACCCAGTGTATATACTGTTAAATGAAATCGCACTCTTCCTTCCTTCTAATTAACAAAATGACATTATTTTGCATTATTTTTTATATACTTTTAAACAGCAATGCGTCATGTATGCTTTCACAAATACACATTCATTTATATTATTGTGCCTGTTGTATTTGAAAATTCGATTATATTTAGCGAGGTAATTATTAAGATAATTTTAAAACCCCAGCTACTTTAATGAAAGTTTAGCGCAAATGTGTAGCAAAAGAAAGGAAAAAGACTCTCATGCGGGAGTCGACTCTCACCAAAAAGAACCGACTCCTTTGCAAACGACACATTGCTAGTATCCAGACGATACTGAACCACCTGAGGAGGCTGGAGCCTGTGTAACTTCTTCAACTCTACCTGCAGCACGTATGGAAAGTTACTGTGCGATTTTTCAGACATGGATATGAGGATTTAAAGGTGTGCTTTGTGTACAATGTTCATTCGTGTAACTAATCTGCACATTTTTGCTTTTTTAGTTAATAATCTGAAGACTGTGGAAACGCTAAGGTTTTCTAGGATGTAGGCTGAACGACGAATTATTTCATATGAAATTCGAAGAATGCTAAGAAAAGTATAAAATGACGAATGTAAGTATTTTTCTTAACATGTAACGTTATATTTTTGTGCTTATTGAGACAGTAGTATCCCACTGTAAACATTTGAGATATATATATATATATATATGTATCTTAGTTCAGTAATATTTCTGTATACCGACTAAAAAATTAAGAATAATAGTGATGTGCTTTTGTAGGTAAAATGAAATGAGTTCTGGCTGAATGATGAAATTATAAGCGCCTCATTAATATATCTTTATATTTCCATAAAGTTAGCTCACGCGCTGTAAAGCGTTGCTAGGATACAGCGCCTCATTTGCATATGTTACAGGTGGATTAAACGCCTCAGGTAAAAAAATAAAGAAGTACAGCTGGAAGAAATTCAAGCGAAATGGACGCTAAATATGGGTATAACACTAATACAAATGAAATGTTGACTTTAACACAGGTAAGAAACAGGTATAATGTTGATAAAGTTCAATTAATACAGGTAAAAATGCAGGTAAAAAATATTCCAAAAGGAAAAAGTGGATTAAACACAGCTAAAATGCTAATATAAGCAGGAGGCAGACAAAACTCAAGTAAAAGATAAATGAACAGATAGACTAAACACAGGCAAGAAAATATAAATGAAATTAATATGAGAAAGGCAGAAGGTAGACTGGTACAGGTTGTTAGTTGGTTAAACACAGGCAGAAGACTAATAAAAGACATACTAAACATGGGTAAAACAATAATACAGGCAAAATGAAACACACGGAAGGTCAACACACAAGCAGAGCACTAATACAGGCAAAATCGTTTTGCTTGTTTGTTTTGTTTGTTTTTTTAACTAACCTTGACAGTTACACCAGATATACCAATAGAAGTAAAAAGACTAAACACAGATAAAAGCAGATGAAATACAGGTTAAAGATCAATACAGATAAATGGTAGAGAAGTTATGCAGATAAACATGAATATTAAATTGAAAGCTGGACTAAACATTAATATAGCCAGGAAGTAAATGAAATATAGCTAAAAGATAAACTAACACAGGTAAAAGATGGACTAAACACAAGAAAGAGGCAGTACGTGGACTCATATAGCTTGGATGTAGACCAAACACAAGCAGAAGACTAATAAAAGTAAAAGGTATGCTGAATGCAGATGAAATAGTATTAAAATGATATTAGGTCTAACCCTAATGCAGATAAAATATAAACTAACACATGCAAAAGGCAGGTGATACAATTTTGATAGTTTAAACACAACTAAAAAGATTAATAGAAGACAAAGAAAGACTAAACACATATAAAACATAGAGTAATACAGGTAAAAGACTGATACAGGTACAGGGTGGACTAAACACCGGCCCGACTCAGCAGGAGCGTACTACGTGACAGCAGATTTGTGGTTTTATTTGCTAGGCAACCCAATTACTTTGCTCATTTTCCACATTGATTGGCACAAAGAACTCCTCCCTAGAGTTAAACAGGTCTCTCTTTAATCAGGTTGCTTAGTTTGCTTGTACAACAAACCTGAATTGAAATTTTACTTAGTATTTTGTTCTCCAGGGAAAATCAAGTTCATGAACTGAAAGTGCCCGTGGATAGGGTAGTAAGCTGTTTTACCCCTAGGCATGTGTACCTAGAACACAATCAGCTATATCCTGAAGCTGTGTAAGAAGTGGCTTCATTTTACATGCTTCAACAGTAACATTTTCCTGGGTAAACAATGAATTATCATTTGGACTTGCAGCTTCAGTGAATATAGAAACTTTATTATATTCTCATTTCACTGGCAAATGAGACTGAGTTGAAGATTATCTCTGTAAGACAGAAGCATCCTGTATTAGAGAGCTCAAACTGCAGGCTGCAGAGGTATAAATATGCACTGAGTCAGAGCAGTGCGCATGACTGAATGAATTCGGGCATCTCTGCATTGGTAAATTACAGTATCACATGGCCAGTGCTTTAGTGTTTAGTTATCAAATGACTTTTCTTTAGCACTTTCCAGTGAATAAAGCATGACCTCTGTGAGGCCTCTGAGCTTGTCAGTCCCAGTGAAAAAGGCAGGGCTTGTATGTCTTTCAGTCCCAGTGAAGGAGGCATGGCCTCTGTGCTAGTAAGTACCAGTGAAGGTGTGGTCTCTTTGTCTGCCAGTCACAATGAAGGAGGCGTGGCCTCTGGTGGTCAATCTCCCTAAAGGGGGCATGGCCTGAGTGCCTGTCAGTGCCAGTCATGATGGTGAAGCATCTGTGCTTTTTAGTGCCAGTGAAGAAGGCATGATCTGTGTGCCTGTCAGTTTCATTAAGGGAGATATTGCCTTGGTGCATCTCACCCTCAGTGAAGGAGGTGTGGTCTCTGTGCCTGTCAGGTTCGGTGAGAGAGGTGTGGCCTTGGTACATGTCATCCCCAGTGAAGGAGATGTGGTTTTTCTACCTGTCAGGTTTAGTGCTAATCAGGTTCAGTGTGGCCTACTGTATGTGCATGTCAGTACTAGTGAAGGAGATTTGTTTATCAGTCCCACTAAAAGGTCCTTGACTTGTATACCTGTCAGTCTCAGTGCAGGAAACAAGGCCTATGTGCTAGTCAGGTCCACTAAAGGAGGCATGGCGTCTGTGCTTCTCAGTCCCAGTGAAAGAAGTGTGGCATCATGCTGATCCACACAAGCACTATTTTTCATTCAAATTCAAACTGACAGTCATACTGTACTTCATTGAAACAGAGTATGATAAATAGCATATCATACTACATGCAACTGTTGGCTGTTTTAAGTGCATCTTGTTTATATCATTTATGCACACTCTTTTGGCAGGCTAGAACAAAAATACACAAGGCTGGTTCCCAAAAGCCAGATAAAGTTTTCTTAGATTAAATGGTAATAAAAAAATGAACCTTGCATTTAAAGAATGAAGGACAATATAAATAATAATGTTAAATGCAATCAAGATTTCATTTCATAGGCAAAGACAGGGCATCAGATAGCCATCACAACCTTGTAAAGCTAACTCACTCCTTTCCAGGTCAGCTGTTTCGAGCGGCGTTTCAGACGCACAGTGCCGACGCGGGGAGGAAGCAGCAACGACCTCGTCACAGCACCAGTTCACTCTAGAGTGAACGGATGGTCCTCACCACTTCATGTTCTCCAGCCAGTGGCGTGGCTCATATACTGCTTCATGGGTATTGTAGGCTTTGGAGTTTATATCCCACTCCTGCCTCCACCATGGAACTACATTTCATACGGAGTATCCTGCTCAGTTTTTGATGTACTTTTACTGTAGCCTACTGTTATTTAAGTAAATGGGTTAATGTTAGGTTTCAGGCATGCCAATAATCAACTGAGTCTATAATGTACATATTCAGATTTGGGTTCCAGTACAGATAAAATCTTATATCAATTAACTGTAATTGCTGAAATTCAGAATTTAATTCACAATAGGCTGTCTCATTCTCCTCTTCACAACAGACACACACAGAGTTGTAGGTAATAGTCCAAATGTATGTAGTTTGGAAAATTAGAATTGGAAAATACACTGAGAGTAACATGACCCAGACAGTGATGGTTCTTTTATAGAAGGAATGAAGCAGGTTGTGTAACAATCCACAATGCCTAAAATGTCTTCAATTGACCCTCTTCCTTCTCTGACACTCTCTGAATTCACACAAAGCCTGCTTTCAGTTCACAAACTATGACTTGTTCAGTTTACCTTGTGTCTTGATGTAGTATAAAACCTTAACATACTTCTAACCAGGTAATCGGTACAGCCTTTGTCCTGCACTTGTTGACTCATCTGGCAGCGGTGACCATGGATCCAGCCGACTATGCTGTGCGTGTGAAGAAGGATTACTCCAGCCCTGTGCCTGTGTTCGACAGGAAGAAACAACCACATGTCATACACAATCAGCACTGCAACCTGTGTGATGTCGATGTGTACGTACAGTATAAGGCTAGTCATGGTCTCTTATGTTACTGTATTTGTTTTAATAATGTATTATTAGAGCCAACGTTGGTGCCTTGCACAACACCTTTTAACACTCAACTGTTTTAGGAATAAGCTAGTTTAAATAAGTTCAGGTAGACTAGCTAACTCTATATCACCTACAGATTTTAATGTAGATTTGAAAACTACTGGCAGTCCTAATGTTCCCTGGAGCACTGTTTCAGAGTTTAGGGGTCATGAAAATCATCTTTCATTGGCATTGCTGTGAAAACTCCTCCGAATAAACAGTAAGTCTGCATCAGCTGAGCAAGTTCTCAGTATGGGTTATACTGCTTCAGTAAATCAACAGGTTATGCCACAGCTGAACCATTCATTATGCCACAGCTAAACCAGTCACTGCTTTAAATGTGGCAAACTAGTCTTGACTTAATAGGTCGTCAGTGTAGGTTTTCCTGGTAAGGACGTGGGCGTCATGTAGGGTTAGCATATGTCTTATTATGTATCCACCAATTGGTGCAGTCCATCTGCCTGTCTGAGATTCTCGTTACCACAATATCTCAAGAATGTTTGTAGGATTTATAAGGAATTATCAATGTAACCAGCAGAAACTGATTACATTTTGGAACTGATCCAAAGATCAACAGCTTCAATAGCTTCCTTCCTGTTTAAGTGTATTTTAAGGGTATTTAAGGCATACAAATTAATAAGGAGAAGGATGGAGACATCCCTGTTGATGGTCTTGGCCTCAAGTTCTACTGGTTTTACTATGTTTCTCAAATAATAATCCATTTTAGAGATCTACATGTTTTAGAGAATCAAATGATAATCTTGAGTCTAGAGTTACACCCAAGTCCCTAAATGTAGCTATATGTTTCACAGAAAAGCAGTCAAGCTCTCATTTGAAATCAGCAACTGGAAATCAGCAGTACCCAACATCAGTATTTCTGTTTTATTAAAATTTAGTGGAAGGACGTTTCACTTAATACAAGCTTTTATATCTTTGACACAGTCTTGACATATGAATCTGGCCGAAGTGATAAATATAATTGGTAAGTAACTGATAAATATAATCTTCTGTGTAGTGGAAGCCTTATGTTTGTGAAATGCATGCCCATTAAAGGGAAAATAGTAGGTGACCTAGAAAAGAGCCTTGTGGGACACCATATTGCACTTTTTTTTACATGGTAAAGAATCTCTGATAATGTTAACAAACTGGTAACATTTTGTCAAGTAAGATCTGAACCCGTCTACACCAGTATGATCTGTCGACACCATACTGTTTAGTATCTTATTTAATATTTATACAACAGATGGCGCTATAGTTAAGACCAAGTGAATATTTTAACAACTCTTTAACCCCGAAGAAATAGTAAGAGGCAAATTTTTGTTCAGCTAGTATGTATTGTATCCTTGCTGTGCTATAGTATATTTTCATAGACACACTCTGCTTTTTATTTATATATACAGTGCAAAATATCATCACATCAGCCACAGATATCAGTGACGTAGTGGCAGCAAGTTCGGAGCACCAGGCACACACAAAACCACACCACTAATTCCTACAAATCCAAAACATTTTGAATAATCATAAAGACCTTTAATTTGTGGATAACTGTTTTATTGTATATACTGCATGGAGTATTAAGTTTACAGAAGTAAACAGTAGCAGCTGATTGACAGAAAGTATGTTGGACAGTGTAATTTTCAATCTATGGTTTTATAATACAGCATTGTAATGTGACTGTAAGGTATTAATTATCACCTCACAGTGGGAGCATTGTGTGCTGTATTGCTGTTTTCACTATAACTGTTGCTACAACAAAGAGAAGCCCAGCATCCTGTCTGAGTCAGCTTGTTTACTGTCTCTCTGCAGGGGATCTAAAGTGAAACACTGCGGCAGCTGCAACAAGTGCATTGCAGATTTTGACCACCACTGCAAATGGCTCAACAACTGTGTAGGAAGGAGGAACTACTGGTAAATATCCAGAACAGAAATATCCTTTTGCAAGAGAAATTATTATTAATATAGTTTGTAGTGTTTCCTACAGATCCTGTGTTTTCTGTCCCCAGGCTATTTTTTGTGACTGTCCTTTCGGCTGTTTGCGGAGTGTTCCTCCTCATCCTGGTCATCTCATTCGTCTTCATTGAACACTTTGTGAATCCTGCAGTTCTTCGAACAGCAGCAGCTTTTCAAGGTGAAAACGTGAGCCACCCTTTTACCCCATGTCTTCATCAGTCCCTCATACCTTATACGCATCTTGGTGTTACATCTCACATGCATGTTGCATCCCAAATAAGCGTGAAGTAGATTTAATAAAGTTTTTAGGACACTCTCTAGGCAACAGAATGGAAGCCAGTAGAGTCAGAGTTCAGTTTAACAAACCTAAATTCTCTGGCAACATGGTTTTAAAAATTCTTTGTTATACTAACATGCACAAGCAGCACACTTATTTCGTCTGGTTTAAAATGAGCCGCTCTCATTCACTGATTACTACCCAACAGTAGGGGTGGGCTTATTAACCCTTCATGGTTGTGAGCTTTGCCAGTAAAGCTTGGCAATAGGTTTGGCAGATATTACTGTTTGAACTTCAGTGAGATTTTATGTGCAAAAACTATTTAGAACTGTCATTCAATAAGTATAAATAATATGAGTATTGTAAAAACTTTAATTAATGACACCAAAATACAACTTGCATACCATTTTACAGTACTAGGTATAGAGTGTTATTAGCAGCCATTCTACGATTTCTCATGAGGTAGGAGATGCAATTAGCACACATAAACTACAATAAATGGAGTATATAAAATGTTAAAACATTCTTCTAGGTGCAGTTTTGTTCATGGTTGCTCAGGCAGAAAGAGGCTGAATGAACCAGAGAGAAGTCATGTCAGTTATTCCATGTACGCTAAGAGGGAGTCTCGGAAGGTGTCAGCACAGTGTATTCTTTTATGACAACGGAAATAGCAACAGGTGACAAATGCAAAAAAAAAAAAAAAAAAAACTGGATTCCACCCAAAATAGCACAAAAACAAAGCCTTTTACACAAAAAGAAAGCCCAAGGTGTGTTATTAAAGTTTAGTATGGCTAACAGTGTTTGCACAATGCTAAAAGGCACTTTATATTATCTGAATTAGCATTTTCATGTGTTATTAAATACACTATATTACCAAAAGTATTCGGTCACCCATCCAAATGATCGGAATCAGGTGTCCTAATCACTTGGCCTGGCCACAAGTGTATAAAATCAAGCACTTAGGCATGCAGACTGTTTTTACAAACATTTGTGAAAGAATGGGCCGCTCTCAGGAGCTCAGTGAATTCCAGCGTGGAACTGTCATAGGATGCCACCTGTGCAACAAATCCAGTCGTGAAATTTCCTCGCTCCTAAATATTCCACAGTCAACTGTCAGCTTTATCATAACAAAATGGAAGAGTTTGGGAACAACAGCAACTCAGCCACGAAGTGGTAGGCCACGTAAACTGACGGAGAGGGGTCAGCGGATGCTGAAGCGCATAGTGCAAAGAGGTCGTCGACTTTCTTCACAGTCAATTGCTACAGAGCTCCAAACTTCATGTGACCTTCAGATTAGCCCAAGTACAGTACGCAGAGAGCTTCATGGAATGGGTTTCCATGGCCGAGCAGCTGCATCCAAGCCACACATCACCAAGTGCAATGCAAAGCGTCGGATGCAGTGGTGTAAAGCACGCCGCCACTGGACTCTAGAGCAGTGGAGACGCGTTCTCTGGAGTGATAAATCACGCTTTTCCATCTGGCAATCTGATGGACGAGTCTGGGTTTGGAGGTTGCCAGGAGAACGGTACATTTCGGACTGCATTGTGCCGAGTGTGAAATTATGGTGTGAGGTTGTTTTTCAGGAGTTGGGCTTGGCCCCTTAGTTCCAGTGAAAGGAACTTTGAATGCTTCAGGATACCAAAACATTTTGGACAATTCCATGCTCCCAACCTTGTGGGAACAGTTTGGAGCGGGCCCCTTCCTCTTCCAACATGACTGTGCACCAGTGCACAAAGCAAGGTCCATAAAGACATGGATGACAGAGTCTGGTGTGGATGAACTTGACTGGCCTGCACAGAGTCCTGACCTGAACCCGATAGAACACCTTTGGGATGAATTAGAGCGGAGACTGAGAGCCAGGCCTTCTCGACCAACATCAGTGTGTGAACTCACCAATGCGCTTTTGGAAGAATGGTCAAAAATTCCTATAAACACACTCCTCGACCTTGTGGACAGCCTTCCCAGAAGAGTTGAAGCTGTAATAGCTGCAAAAGGTGGACCGACATCATATTGAACCCTATGGGTTAGGAATGGGATAGCACTTAAGTTCATATGTGAGTCAAGGCAGGTGACCGAATACTTTTGGTAATATAGTGTATGAAATTAATGTGTGATTAAGTGTTACTCTGTAATTTCTCTACACAGCTGTTAATGGAAGCATGACATGGTTAGTATTCCTGCCTTTAGCACCAGTACAGACCACTTCTGCCAGTCTTCTCGTGTTGGCTGTCATCACTGTCATCATCGCACTCGCCTCATTCCTACTGCTGTGCCACTTACTGATCTTCCACATATACCTGTGTGAGTGCTATGTCTCAGGGGTTTTCAGAAAGATATGTTCACCTAGTCATTTGCTTAACCAAGTCATTAAATGAAATCTATCTATTTAGTCATTAGGTTGTTAATTTGGCCAAAGGAAACTTATACTGACTTATACTTAACATATACAGTGTCTATAATAAGCTAAAAGACACATAATAATATACACTGGGCTTACTAATTGTACTAGCCAAAATAAGATGTTTTCATCATGCATGATTCACCTTTTTTGACATATGTGTGTACCAGCAACATTACCACTATATTTTCCTGACCCCTATGGCTTCCCAGGCTCTGCACCCTGTCTGACTCTTTTTGCTTTCCACTTTCCTCTTTCCACATTAGATCATTGTTTCCTGCCCTCATTAAAAAATGATCTGCCTGGTGAATACTTAACTTTTCTCGCTTTACTTAATCATGTCCCTCATTACCCCTCATTGATTTCTGTATTTATCTGCACTTATACATTCCTTAGCACAAGTCTAAATCTTGTTTTGTCAGTTTTGTTCCTTTTGATGTTGTTTCCAACATCCTTGTTACTGTGTTTCCTATACTGATGCTCCAAATAGTTTTGAACTGTTCAAGCAAAAAGAAACAATTGCTGTAAAATAATCAGTAATCGCAACCTGGATTTTTCTTATTGCTAGCAATATCAGAGAAGTTTAAAGTTTTGTTGTCATCTGGAGTTAAGTAAGCCCTATTCAACTAGGATTTGTTTTTCAAATGATGTATTTAATAAAGTCTTTTGACTGTATTTGGACTGTAATATCCAGAAATACTTTCTCTTAATCTGCATGAAAAACAACTGAATACAGTGAATAGGAAAGGTCGGAAAATTTATACTGATCAGCCACATATACTGTCCCTCCTCTCTCTTTCTCTCTCTCTCTCTCTCTCTCTCTGTAGTATATAAAGGCATGACCACGTATGAGTACATAATGAAGCAGCGGCAGATGCAGAGCTCCAGGCAGCAGGAGGAAGGAACCACACAGCCATCCTCCTCTAACGGAGATGCATCTCGGGTAACATCATCCAGCCACACCTGAGACTTCATAACATCACGTTTCTTTATTACTCTCACTCTCAACCTTCAGGCTCTGGTAGCTCACCTTAAAACAGTGTAACATTTTAACCTTATAACCCTCTGCTTGTGTCCCATTGTTCCTGGTCATCTCTTTATATATCAATCCAGCTGTAGAAAATACAGTACATTTAATATTTATCTCAAACTGTCTTGATGGGAATGAAAATCAGTGATGGAGGGAATTAGATAGCGCTCCAATTTACAAACACTACTACACTACGTGTTCACTACAGAACCTGTGCTGAGTGAACTACGTTTCATGTTTAATGTGTTTTATTCCATTCTTTAAAGATAAATAAACTCAACTAAACTGATGTTTTACTGCCTTATGACCAGATTCTGTTTGTTATATTTTTCACCGATTCTTCTGTGAATAATATTATAGTCTACATATAGTCTACGGTATTGTGGCCCTGCTCTGTACCATAATGCTTATGATATTTACTTTCCTTGTCTCAGAACCCTGGACTTTTCAAGATGTCTCTAGGGTGTAATGCACCATTGTCTGGCAAATCAAGGTAAACTTCAGAGTATTCGTGAGTAAACATATAGGCGAAGGGTTTTAGCTAGATAGGTAAGTCACCCTAAACCATGTGTTTTATGATTAAATTCCTTTTGGGTGAATTAATATGACTGGTTAAAATGTGAAACTTGTCACTGCTGACATGTGGACATGGTTTTAAGAAACAGCTATATTAAAAACAGCATCATAAAATATAAGAGCCAACTGTGTTGCAATATGCAGAAGAGTATATTAAATTCTGGTGCATTTAGAATTGCATAATCATATAATTTGGATCATTGTCTAATGATGTTTCATTTTGCAATATTGCCATTTAGAGTAATTTATTATTCAATAGAGAAAACTCTGGTCTTTCAAACAACTTTACATGGGTATCATTGCCACTGATAACAAAGCTTTTTAAAATGAATTAAACCTGGAGTTTCATTTCATAATTTCCTTAGCAATATGCAACATGGTTCTTGCAAACAACTTGTATTCATCTGCAATCAAATTAGAACTGTTGGCTGAACTATTTCTTTAATACGTTTTTCCCTCTCTTTAGTATCTTCAAGTACCAAGACAGAGGACAGTCAACTGTCTCAAGAACAATCTGTTCTAAGGTTCATTAAGATCATTAAGATTAGCACTTTTCTATCTAGCATTACTGTATACAGATGTGGTGCTGAAACTAATTCTCACTGCAGACAAAACCTCAATCAGCTGATGGAGAGAACTGTCCAAACTATGGCTCAGAATCAGCACTACAAGTGATACCAGGTAGTATCAATTCTTTTTTTTTTCATAAAAGTAACATCTCACAAGTGGTACAATTTATTGATTTATGATTTATCTAAAACAAATTAGGCAGAATTCAGGCTAGGCAGTGCTGAGCATTTGTGCCTTTGAACCTTAACCACTGATCTAAACATTTACAGCCACAGTACATAGGATTTTTTTGGTTAAAAATAGAAAAACAAACAATATGGAGGTAGAGGAGAAAAAAAATACTCTAAAGCACGATGCTCCTGAGCTGACAATCCTGACAATCCTGTAACAGTAAATTCATGAAGTCAGGGCTGTCAGGCTCGACTTGCTGGGAAATTTCAAATACACACATTATACATCAAGCTCAAGATATATCAAGATATACCGTATATTGTAGAACCTGAAAGGAGTACAGCCAAAGATGCATCCCCAGATTTCCATTACAGCAAAACACAGAGCTGAAAGCATAATAACAGAGAAGGTTTTGCCCTTCAAACTGTCTTTGAGACACATAGCTCTCGATAATCATCTTGAAAGAGACACCCTTGTGGAAAGCTTGTAAACTCGCAGTACAGAACAAAAAAAGAAATGAAAGATTTAAAATGCCAATGAACCATGCAATTAAATATATCTTCATAACACAGTAAGAACAATACAATTCAACAAAATATTCCTGATTATGATGGTAAAATATATTACAGAAAATAAAAGACCATAACACAATAAAATAAATAAATAAAACAGTCAAGCAAAGCAAGTACAAACTGAAGGAAAGGGGTTCAAATAATGAATTTGAGCTGAAAACCAAACCTTTTCCAAAACCTCACTCTAATGTGTCATTTCTCCTGGTGTGTTGGTTTCAGGTGCAGCGCCAGTGGATTGGAGAGTGAGTATGAGACGGATGGAGAGACCATCGACTGAACAAAGTGAAGACCCCATTGCTCAGAATCCTCTCAGCACCTCCATCGTAGACACCACTGAGGTTCATCAGCAGCATATACACTGAGCAACAGCAGTGACACTGAACTGCTCATAAGCTACTGCTGCAAGTATATCCAGCTATTCTGTGGAAACACACTTAAGACACACATACAGAATGAACTGTTTCACCGACTGAGCCTCTGTAATTTTGCACACATCCTTTTTACAAGCACAGGACATGAAAACTCTCCGTTTTTATTTCGGATTACTATGCATCTTTTCCTGCATGTGTTCATTCATCTTCAGTAAGTGCTTTATCCTGGTCAGTATCATGGTGGATCTGGAGCCTATGCCAGGAACACTGGGCATGAGGTGGGGATACCAGTCCATCACAGGGCACTATGCACACACATTCACAACTAGCAGCAATTTAGCATGTTCTGTCCACCTACTGGCATTTTTTGGGAGGTGAGAGGAAACAAGTGAACCAGAGGAAACCCACACAAACACAAGGAGAACATGTGAAACAACACACAGACAGTATCCCAAACACTGGCTTGAACCAGGGACCCTGGAGCTGCAAGGTGTCAATGCTACCCGCTGTTCCACCATGCTGAACAGATGACTAGACATGTGTTCACTATATTTTTGCACATTAATGTTTGTACCTATGTTTGATAATAAATGTTAAAACGTATTTTAAAAAGCCATGACCGTGCATTTTGATCCTGACCACATGATGGAGCTATTGAGTGATCATTTCTGTATTTACAGTTCCCAGAAGGGTGTTCGCTGCAGGATTACTCACTCCTTGTTTCTCGGCTTTGTTGTTCAAGGCATATAAAATTGTGCAAAAAAATGCACTTTTATTCTTAAACCGCACACTTAACTATCTAGGACCTGTAATTTTGCAGGGTGGTCCTGTCTCAAATCAAACACTGACATTCTGTGCTAAATGACAGGACAGATCGCCAAATAGTACCTCATGCAATGATGTTGTTCCACCAGAACAGCCTCCCTTCTGTGCTTGGGACGTATCCGAAACTGCACTATATTTACTATATAGTGCACTATTTTGGGAGTTTTGCCATTTTTATCCATGCCAGAAAGCATAGTGGAGTATACTCAGTGCACACTGAAATCCCAGCATGCACTTCAGGTTAGTTTCCAAATGATGTACCCTAAAGCTGGACTGTTCAACAGGCTGCTACAAATTAAGAGTAAGAAGAAACTAAGAAAGAAGAATGTAAGAAAACGTAAAATATGACGAAACGCCAGAAATGTAGACATATGAAATTCATTGTGTATTTTGTTGTGTATATTGTGTATGTTGTTTGTTAAACAATTTTAAAGGGGTTCCCAAGATTAGCACAGCACTAGGCATGGGGCCAAAGATGAATACTAAAATTTGACTTTTGACATCAGTACTATGTCAAGATTACATAACATTTACAACTACCTATCAAGATGAGTGCAGGAAATTGTACAGACTACAATTCTGTTTCAGTTTGTAAGGTCAACAGTTCATTTGTATTATAAGAATATTGACAAGAATAGACTGGTAAATTAATCAGACATTATTTTTAACATCCAGAACAATGCCGGAACACGACACTGGTTTTTATGTGGTAATGATGCTCTTAGTACAACTGATTATATATATATATATATATATATATATATATATATATATATATATAGCCCAAGATGTTAGTTACAGTGTAACTCAAGTCCCAGTCAATGATCTCACCAAAACTGGACAGTCTAAGATTGGAAAAAGACCAGGCGACATTGCGGTGAGGCTGTGCCCACTGTAGCCTCAGATTCCTGTTCTTGGCTGACAGGAGCGGAACCCAATTTGGTTTTCCGCTGTTGTAGCTCATCCACCTCAACGTTCAACATGTTGTGTATTCTGAGATACTTTACTGCTCACTACGGTTGTAAAGAGCGGTTGAGTTACTGTAGACTTCCTGTCAGCTCGAACCAGCCTGGCCATTCTCTACTGACCTCTTTCATCAACAAGTCATTTCCATCCATAGAACTGCCCCTCACTGGATTTTTTTTTGCACCCTGACTGCTGTACATAAAAATCCCAGGAGATCAGAAGTTTCTGGAACACTCAAACCAACCTGTGTGCCTCTAACAGCCATGCCACAATCAAAGCCACGGAGATCACATTTTTCCCCATTCTGGTGTGATGTGAACATTAACTGTAGCTCTTGACCTGTATCTGCATGACGTTATGCATTACGCTACTGCCACCTGACTGCCTGATTGGATAACTCCGTAAACGTGCAGGTGTACAAGCGTTCCTATTAAAATGGACGGTAAGCGTATATACAGGCTTCCAGTCAGTGCTTGTTCAGTAGGGTCCACCTGCCAGTGAAGTTGAATCGCCCTGCCCTGGAGGCTACTGAATACCCAAAATGCATTTAATGCATTAGCCATTTGTGTACGGATTAGGGAAGTATTTCGGACACAGGGAGAATCTTAGCTGTCCATAATGAATCATTTTACTGAATCGATTCTTTTGGACAAACCACTTTAAGTGAATCAAACTTTGTGTGTGTCTTCATTTGTTTTATTCATGCTCATGCAGGAGCTGCTACATTCTACAACACTGGTTCAAGATATCAGGCAAATGTACATCTTACACAGGAGACCAGTTTCAGCACGATGTAAAAAACATCGTTACTGTCTCTCGCGAACCGATTCGCTTGAAAAGAGTCGTTCACACACAAACGGTTCGTTCTCGGACAGGGAGCAGATCAGAGCGCGAGGACTCACGCAGGACCGCGGACGTGTTTATTAATTCGCGCGGAAGGTTCAGCTGTGAGAATGTGTCAGAAGAAGGACATGTAATAAAGGAAGAGGCGTGAGGAGCAGCACCAAATTACACGTAAGCTCGTCTGAATTTAATGCATGCTGTTGGTTTGAGAGAAAATAGTTGTGTTGATGCTGCTGAAATACATTTTTGATATCTTCCACCGTATTGATGCAGGAATGTGGGATGAAAAAATAAACATCCGGGATATTTTTATGCATCACTGACAGCGACAATGTTTACAAGAAGCCATTTTTACATTCTTGCGTGACTGGTTTCATTTCTTACTTAGCTAATTTTAGGCGAATTTATGCGAATTTCTCGACTGTAGGTGTTTGATCTAAAGCCGAGTTCACGCGCGTATTGACGCAGTTGTTTACCTCACACGGTAAACAACAACAACAACAACACCGAGTAAACGCGACGCCTTTATATGTCCGCCAAGACGCGTTTATGTAACACCTCGAGCAGTTGCATCGCCTGTATGCGTTTGCACATGTATTCATGCATATTCATATAGCTTATTTACATTAATAACTAAGATATACATATCATATGTGAAATGAAATGTGCCATAGATGAATGCACTCACGCTCCAGTCGTTTACTTTAAAAAAAAAAAGTCGAGCAACTGATTTGAGAAACGTGATATCATGCACTACTTATGCAAGGTCTGGCAATAATTTCACCATTCAATAGTCAGGCTTGGTGTGAGTATTCATTACAGAATGGCACATTCTGGTATAATATGCAGTCAGGAGTCAGACCATATAGCATGATAAGGAAATTTGAAATAATATAGATAATACTGTAACCTAAAAGCTAAAAGGTGAAATCTGCTACCCTCAAAATAAAAGGCACTAATCTGTACATTTTTAAAGACACAAGGTTTTACATTGTGGTGGTAAAAACCATGATAGTGCTTTGGACAGTATTACAATATTAAAATTTTGAGGGAAACACAAACCAATCAGATGTACACTAAGTGAACAGTAATACTACTTCCTTATCCCTATACAAATCCTTGCTTTTCTTGCACAATTATTTACACGTTTTGTGGATTAGTGCAATTGTGAATGAGTTTGGGCCAGATTTTTCAGGTCTGGGTTGCAGTGCAGTGGCCTGGAAAGTCACTGGTCTCAACACAATGATTCTTGTTTTATTTCAGAGCATGTGCCTCTTTATTTAGGCAAAAAATGTTGCATTTTTAACTTGTGCTGTGTGTGCCAGAAGCCTAAATATAGGAAATCTTTTTTTGTAGTTGCACCTTTTATGTATTTCTGCCCAATTTTCTCCCATCTTTTTTTGTCTTAGCAGAGTCCCACCTTCTAACTGAATCTCTTTTTTCCATATGAGAGTGCCAATACATGTTTTTACTGATTCACACCCCGCAGCCACTGCATCTTTACAAACTGCTCCCGCAACATAGGTGGCAGGAGTCAAGTGCCAACTTATTCTGTATACATGCTAAAAGGCACCCATGACTGACTATCATCACTCTGATTGACAGGAATGAAATGAAGGCCGTTCTCCCCACACAGACTGTAAGCACAATTACACTCCCACCGACTCCCAGGAATGGACAGGCATCATTGGATTTTAAAGTGCTGATGGTAGAATAAAACCTTAGCCTGCTGCGCCACTTTGGAGCCCTGTAGTTGGATGCTTAAAGGTGTATGGAGGTAGAAGAGTCATCCACAACGTATATCCTTATTCATTTAGCCACAAGTGCACAGTTACAGTCTGACTGTTTATATAATAACACGTGACTAACAGCAGGTTCTGGAATTTTGAAACCCGTATTGGTCCACAGGGACAGTCCAAATTTTTGCTCCTAACAGCTGGGAGCTGAGAGAGAAAAACATTTGGACCAGCTGGGGGTCTGTGTTTCCCAAAACAACAGTGAGAGCTGTTCTCAGCAACGGAAATTAGTGACTCTCCTTAAATAAATGACAACTCTTACCACAGCTCTGTTGAATTCTCAAATCTGATTGGTTCTCAAGTCTGATTCTCAAATCGCAGGTTTATATTAATGTGGTTGTTCCAAAACATTATCATTTCTATATTAACAACTTGTATCACGGATGCTCCGCATAAACAGATGTAATTGTTCATATACTGAAGTTTTCTGGGAGGAGACAATTATTTAACATTTTTCAAAGGAGGCTCCATTGTGTGGAGGGCCACTTTTGGGATCTTGCAAAAAAGAAAAAAAACACTCTGGCATGTCTTGGACCTGATTCTACCACTTTTGTAAGTTCCTTAGGATAAAAGTGTTTGCAAAATGAATAATCCAACCAGCAAATCAAGTCCCAGCACGATCGTGTCATTGTGGTGTTGCGTCTACGTTAGGGGAGTTGGATATACAGTAAGTATCTCAAGAGCTCATGTACTGGTATCAGGGCAACACTCCAGGGTGTTTGGTGTTAACCTTTTTCTCCAATTGTACTTATAAAGCAAGGAATAAATGTGTAGTTGTACTTTTATAATATATTTCTTAAATGCAGAAATATGCAGCTAAAATGTGAAGTGCAAAGAGCAGAGGATGTGCCTCCATTCACACCCTGACTGTGTGGAGTCATACTTACCTTGGCTGATTAATGGCTCATATTGTAATGGCATTGTGGCCTGCACTCTCTCACAAGAAAGAGCGAGAGAAAGAGAGAGAGAGAAGACTAAATGTACAGCCTGTGACTTTTCTGAACCAATGCCAAACCCGTCTCTGTAGTATGTCACCTGTGGACGAATTCAACAAGATGGAGTTCGTATGGCTCATATGCTTTTAAAGAGGATAAATTAATTGTGAAGGATAATATATAAAGAATAAAATGTGCTGTTATAGAAAAATAATCAATGTCAACGCAGAGCAGAGTTCCTCTTACCAGCCCATAGTTGATTATTTTCCTGTAACAGCATGTCACAAAGTGTTTTATTCCTCTTACGCTACAGCTACATGGGTCAGTTTGGTCTATGTTAGGATGATGCAATGGTCTATTTTGTGTGTGCATGTGTGTGTTGGGTTGTGGTGGTCAGTTGGCATGGCATCACTCTATCATAGATGCCAGGATAAGACATTGCACCTACACCTGCCTCTCTTCCTGTTTATGTCTTACATCAGCAGCTTAGCTCCACCCCCACTGCTCTGCACTGGGCTTGTGATTAGCGGACTGATTCTCGCTGGTTGCTTGGACGGCGAGTCTCGCTGCTTCCACTGCTGTTATAAATAGTCGATGTTTTAAATAGGACAATTTATTGTGTAAGCATTCATGTGTGCAGAGCATCTCCAGAAGGCAAATGCATGTAAGCATGCACTGATCACTGTGCAGATTCCTGACATTCTCCTGAGATCTGCTCTCTCTCACTGCTCCTTATCCCTCTCTCTTTCTGTGGAGAGAATGAAGCAACTGTCACGTTCATTTTTGAACAAATGACATTTTAGGGAAAAAAAAAGCATGTGGGTGTTTTATCAGTGAAGTTGAGTCAATAAGATTTCAGAGCACCGACCATGCATTGCTATAGCTACTGCTGAATATTTACAGGACTTTTAAAGGCACACCTGTGGTCCTTAAATGAACAGTTTAGGAAAAAATTTAATGTTTGGTATTTAAAATTTCCTTCTTTAGTTTTGCACTACTAATGCAGCTAACAGGTAATGGAACCTTTCCCATAAATATATGCACCGTATCTTTTTTTAATTTGCTGTATAAAAAATATAATATAATAATATATAATATTGCATATAATAAAGCTGATTGCGGTAACATTATGGAGGCATCTTGATGGAGTTTCTATCTATCTATCTATCTATCTATCTATCTATCTATCTATCCCATAGAAAACTTTCACAGGGACTTGTATGGTGGACACATTTATGGAAGTCTCCAGTGTCAGCACTTAGTAACAGTAAGAGTTGAAGCTATAATTAAGTTTTCTGATATGGGAAAGGCTTTAGAAAGGAGGACTTTGCAGTTTCTAGAAAGAAAAAGAGAAGCTGGTGAGGGAACTAACTTGTTTTGTGGGCATTCCACAACATTAAACATAACTATAAATGGATAAAATAAGCAGTGTTGATCTTTAATTAATAAAATAATTGAAGTAGTTGACAAATTGCTGAGGTTTAAGAAGAATAAAACACATCGGAACAACTTTATTTGTTAATTATTTTCCTATAACAGCATGCCCCATGATTTATTGCTACGTGTATACATATTGTTATCTGAATGTGTGCTGATTTATAGTGATGCTAAACTGGTGGCTATAAGCTTTCCTTTAATGTTAGCTACATTAGCTTTGTAGGTCCAAAGCAAACTAAAGAAAAAAAAAACGTTAATGGTGTACAATTCATTTTTGGCTGAATTATTCCTTTAAAAATGGTCAGGATTGTTAAATGAAGTGTGTTATTTGTGACTTCTGCCCTTTCGTCACCTGTGACAGTCGGTGATGTCGCTATCTGTTTGTGTGTGCGTGTGTGTGAGTTGAGTGCACAATGGATCCACAGTGTCTCGCTGACTGAATGCTAGTTTTGTTAGCTACTAATAAAGGTTTGTTTCTTACTACAATGAGCCGTAATGCACCAAGCTCTTCAATAGGGACGTCTTCAAGTGGGCCTCGAGGGTCCCCTTGTACATTGATTGGACTTATGGAGCTCACTTTTAGTCCATCGAGCTGTGTGTTGGAGTGACAAATGCAGATTTGAGCTTGTGAGGCAGCAGTGCCAGCCTGCAGGAGCACAAGGAGCCCAAGCAACACTACGTGAGTGAGATCATGAGATTATGCGTACATGCAGGTTGGAGATCCCCGTAAAATGGCTCGTCATAGCTAAACTGTGGGTTGTGAAGTTTTAGCTAGCTTGCTCCAACACTACAGTGCCAAAACAGCAGAGAATATCTTTGTTTCCTGTTTTTCCATGGCAGTGCGGCGTCTCTGAGGTTGTGCACGTTGCGATGTCGGGTGCTATGGGAGCCGCTGTGAGGTGAGCCACGTCTTGCTTAACTGGCTGCGATTGGGAAAAAACAGAACATGATTCAGTACTAGTCATGCTCTCTTCCTTCCTGTGTAAGCTTGTGCCAGGTGATTTGACACTTTTATGGCAATAACGCTAACAGCTATAAAGTCTGACAGGTGCTTGTGTGATCAAAGTGTCAATTGTGTGACTTCTGCCAAAACATGAGCAATCACTGAATAGTCTTATTGACAATGTTGTTAAATTTATGGGATTGTTAATAGTTATATACATTCTCAGAAAAAAGTTTTTGCAGACCTTGAGTTTCTTAGTGTTATTACATGTAAGGAACAAAACACTTGGAGGTGTGCTGTTATAGGAAAATAATCAGTGACACTGTGGTGTGATGTGGCCCATATGTGGAGTTAATGTTACCACACCAAAGTTTATTATTTCCCAATAACAGTATGCAGAAGTGCTCATATACAGTTGTATTAATAATCAACATGTTGTGTTTTTTCAGTGTTTATAGTTTATACAGTTTATAGTTTAATGTCTGCAAAACAGGTTAGTCCCTGTTATCACTTACGATACAGCAGCTATAAACTATAAAGATCACCCGCCTCTTTTTTCTCTCTCTCTTGAAGCTAATAAGACAAAACAGTGCAGGTTAGCATGTTAGAGAGAAACCAGAACAGTGTTCAGGTGTTCAATGTTCAAGTGTTCAAGAGCTTTTCCAAGGCTGCTTCCAATAAACCAAAAATTTACAAACATTTCTCAGTTCACTTAGAACTGTTCTGTATAATAACCTTCTTATTTTTGAGAATTTAATAAGCTTAATGCTTTAAGTTTAATCAAAAACTACATACACGGTGTATGACGCTAGACTGGTGTGTAAAGGCTTCCGGATTTTGCTTTAAAATGTGCAGACGTTACTAAAGAAACGAAATTACTAAACATTCAAACACACTCAAACAAGGGTGATGTGGTTGGGTGACCTCTGTGACGTTGGCACCCTCCCTAAAGAAAAAACAAATACAGTAAAAACAAAAAAACAGTAGAGTTCCAGCTCCTGCAGTGCTTGGACCCCAATCATGTCATTTGTTTGTGCTGATTTTGTTGTAAAATTACAATTTGTGCTGGTTAGGGTTTTGAAATAATAGTCGAGAGAGATGTTACAGTGCATTAAAACCCATTTAACTAAAATCCTGTACAAAAATTAGTAAACGTCTATTTGAAATATGGACATAATTTACATTAAATTTAAACTTCACTTCACTAACACCGACATATAAAGTTTTAAAATCCCAAAATCTAAACAATCACCAACAATGGTTTTTTAAGTAGTTAGATTTGTAATGAAAGTTGTAATGAAAATGGACAAATGCCAACCTCAAATGTAACCTTAACCATAACTTTCAATATGAATTCAGTCACGTGAATTGTGAACACCAGTGAAATGCAAACAGTAGTGTTGTGCAGATTGAATGCTCTGCTGTGGTTTTGCTTCCTTCTGAGGCTGATTTTCTTAGATTAGAAAGCGCTGATTTGTTTGTGGCTGATTTTCTTACAGTATGAGGCATCAATTTGTTTGTGGTTGATTTTCTTATGTTACATGCCATTTCTTTGGTTTGGGTCTGACTGAAAGTGTTCCTTTTTCATGTCCAACGTGCAAAATAATGTTTTAGTCGTGAACAGGCACAGCTAATCTTGACAGTTTTTTAAAAATGTGATTTGAGGTTTGATGATTTTGATGATGAAAATGAAAAATGATGATTTTTATTTTGTACTCTTTGCATATCTTTCAGAAATCTGTGAATGAACTTGGAAATCTATGGATTTTATTGTAAAGCTTTCTATACAGCAAACTGTGGCATATGCAGTACTGAGTGCTTGTCATAAATCAACCCGGGGTATCTCCGTGGTTTTTAGTGAATGTGAAAGTGAAAATCTGTCTGGCACTACAGTACTTTGTTCTTTGAGCTGGCACACTCTGAAAACAGGATCTTTGCTGTTGCAGCTGCACGGGGAAGGAGAGACAAGACGCTGACCTGAGCCACACTGAGGGGAGGACAGAGAGTGAAAGGGGATATCCAGGGCCAAGGTGAGTCTCTATTATGGTGCTTTTGGTTTGTTGTTTATTCTTTTACTGTTAATGTGTGTGCATGTGAAACTTGTCCTTTTGGCATTTTATCACTAATACAGCCAGTCATAGTTTATGTTTCCTTGCCATAGCAGTATGGAATGCTAACAATGGTGTAAGAATAAATGTCATTTGCTGTTATAGACGACCCCCTAATTCTCATTATGAATGCCATTATAGGTCTGCTGTAGCCCACAGTACTCTCAGTAATCATGAGGGAAAATGCTTTACGTGGTTGGAGTGTCCATCTGCTCACGCTCAGATCGCCACGCAGATTATTCCACATTATTAATAGTCTATTAATAGCGGCTCACCTCAGTGCCAGAGCATTTCGCCACTTCTGCTCATTCAGTCAGATCACAGCAGAACCTGTCTCACATTACAAGCTCTATCGCGCTATTGGTTTTGTTTTTTTTCCCCCTTTGGTCATATTCGTGCCTTATGATTTGACAGTGCTTTCACATCAGTAACAGGCAATACAAATGCAAGAAAATTTAAGAAAAACAAGAATACATCATTTTTGTGAGGCTGCTCATGGCAGCAAAATCATAGAAATGACTAGCTTAGCAGCACAAGCCTTCATCACTGAGATGATTCATTCAAGAGCTCGTTCGCTCTTCATGACTAGTGCAGGAAGATGAGAAAGTCCAGATGCAGTGCTGCTGCTGTTTTGTACTTATTACTAAATGGAAGTAACAGGTGACATGATGACAGGTGAACAGTGATATGTGTATGTTCAGTGAAGAAGGATGTTAAAAAACACACATAGCTTCCAGGTGGAGTAACAGTAAAAGCATTGAGAGAGCAAAAGAGAGTTTGAATTCTGACAATGCCAAAGCCAGCTGCAGGCAGGTGTGCAAGAGCAAAATTCTCCTGTCCATATGTGGGAAGGATGGCTGCTCTCTCACATCAAGCACTGAAAATATGAAAGCAAACACAATATTTCACACAGCTCTGCAAATATCAGATCTGTGTCAGAATTTAGACAAATAAATCTCATTTGCACCATTGAAAGGAAGCCTAAATGTTAATGAACTAGTGCATTCTAAAATTGCAATGGTGGTAGCTCAGTGGTTAAGCCATTGGACTTCTAATTGGCAGGCTATGAGTGCAAAGCCAAGCTACCACTACTGGGCCCTTGAGCATGGCCCTTAACCCTCAACTGCTCAGCTAAATCTAAGTTGCTCTGGATAAGGGAATCTGCCAAATGCCATAAATGGTTCAATTCTCATCAACCAGAGCAAGGTGTTCATCTGTCTGCTCTTTCATATAGAACAGGATGGCTAGTGCTCTCCTCCTAGCGTGTTTAGCCACGCTACGATGCTGCATGAGCAGTAGTTAGCCTTTGCCTTGTTGAGATTGGTTGCTGTTTTGCGACAAGAGAGTCGGGTACCATGTTGAACTGGATACAACTAAATACATGTTTCTGAGGTTAAGTTGTGAAGCAAAAATACATCGGAATGCAGGAAGTGGCAGTCTGTTGCATGATTGCTATCACAATAGTGGCTAAATGGTTAAGACCCCGGTCTACTGATCAGAAGGTTGATAATTCAAGTACGAGCACCAGCAAACTGCTACTGTTGGACTCCTGAGCTAGACCCTTAACCCTCTGCTGCAGCGGTGCCATATCCTTACAGACTCTGTGCTCTGACCTCAGCCCTGAAGAAGAGACTTTCACTGTGCTTGTATTTGTGAAAATAAAGGCTTTCTTTTCTTCTTTCCTTTCAGCACCATGGAAGAGTTTAAAGTCCAGAGCGCTAAGCACCCAACACCAAACAGCACACCCCTACGCACTCCCAGCGAGCACTCCAGAGAGCGAACCAAGCGTCTCTCCACAGAGTCAAACGGGACAAACGAAGGAGCAGCCGGTGCCAAAACACCTGTAGAGCTTACACCACTAGAAGAGGCTTTCAGACGCTTCGCCATCCACGGAGACACCCGCGCCACCGGCAAGGAGATGCACGGCAAGAACTGGTCCAAATTGTGCAAGGACTGCAGCGTCATAGACAGCAAAACCATCACCCTCACAGATGTGGACATCGTCTTCTCAAAAGTCAAGTAAGATTCACATCTCACTAGATCTGCTTGTTAAACTGGGCATGTCCTAATATTAAAATAGGACAATTCTGTCAACTGCCTTTTTAAGGTTTTGTGAACCTCTACTATGGTAAACAGAATTATGGGATTACCTTCTCCGAAAAGGACTTTAAGTTTGTTTAAAATATGTAAACATGTCAAATATGTAAAAATTTGTATGTCTTGGAATACATAATGTGAAGTGTTCACCGGCAGATTTAGTGCCATTGTGACCAAAGACAGCTGACAAAAAAGGTTTTTTTGGATTAAAATCTCAGTGTGTGACCACTGGTACAACACTCTGTAAAAGCCACCAACAGGTGGACAGGATGCAAAAATGTCATCAGCACATGCCTACTTACTATAAAAGAACTCACATGAAGCTTACGTGGTAGTGCATTTTTTTTTTTTTTTGTCTGGAGAGGTTTTATAGTCTGTTTAAACAGGAGATGCAGTCACTTTGTTGCTTTCTGTGTCACACACCAGAATGTGGCCTCATGGGAGTTTTTCATCCTGAGTGAACCTTGAAACAGTAAAAATGTTAGTGAACACATCTCCTGAACATACATAATCTGCGCAAGCAACATGGGTATATATCTGATTACCTGCAAGCCTTCAGCACAGTGTTATTTAATGAGACATGCTCATGTTTTATCCCTTCCTGCTTGGGACTGAGCTGTTTAGATGTCTGAGCAGATCCCACAGGAGCACATTGTGTAGCGTTTGTTTAAAACAGGACTGCAGTGGGTGGAAGGGTGCTGGGCTAACGACGGTGTTTTGAGACTAATCTACTGAAGCACTGAGAGCACACTGTGCATGTTTATGCAACCTCAGTGTGAGAGAAGTGATCTGACATCAAGTCTTAACTGTGTTCATTAGGGTGTGAAAGGCAACAACATATCTAAGCACACTTTAATTGATAACTTGGAGGTAATGTATATGGGCTGACATCTGGAGTCTTTGCCAGTATAGAATGCTCTCTCTCTCATACACTCACATCCAGTCTGCTGTGCATAGCTGAATTTCCTATCTGACATTAGGCAGCATGCAGCAGGCAGAGAGGAATGGAGTGTTGAAGGAAGGCCCAAACAAAACCGCCCGCTTGCCCGAGAGCTCAAATTAATAATAAACCAAAAAGGGGGCGTGTTTACCCGAGCTTGTTGCTATGACAGCCGGGTTACTCAGGGAGACACAGGGCTTTATAGCACTTTTGTTTAGGTGATACAAACAGCCATTGCTGTGGTGATGAATGTGTGTAACTATGCGTTTTTTACACTGATGTTTAAGAAGCAAATGCTTTTTAGGAAGAACAGGAAGAGTGACCGGAGCCTGAGGAAGGGAATCAGGCATCTCTAAATGCTAATAAAGATTATTAGATAGATGGTGAGTTATTCTATTTGGAAGGAACATTCAGATTGGAGTACAGTATTTAAGATTTTATCTGCTCATGCAAACTATTTTCAAAGAACAGAGGGTTCTCATCCTGCAGTGTGGAACAGGGAAGTTCTCAGACTCAGCATGTTTGTGTTATCACACATGGCTGTGTTTATTATAGATTCCATTCTCCTTGGAAACACAGTTCACAGAGACGAGGGTTATTGAAACTGAGTAACACAAACTTAGTTCCTCTGCATGGCCTCTGTGCCCATCAGTCCCAGTGACGGAGGTGTGGCCTTTGACTGTCATTTCCAGTGAAGGAGGTGTGGCCTCTTTGTCATTCTCAGTTAAGGAGGTGTGGGCTCTTTGCTTGTCAGCCTAACTCCAGCATTTTATCAACATAGCTCTAAATGGTATCATATACAATTGTTGGCTGCTTTAAATGTGTCCCTTCTACACTGGACCACTATTTCATGACCAATCAACTGGTACAGGGATTAAAGGGAAAAAGTCAGAAGTCACTAATAGAATAACACTATATAACACTAATAGAAATAATATATTATTTTGAATGAATACAGGCTTTATAAATGGCTTTAAAAGCACAGTTGTTGATTTTCCCTGAATTATCAAAATTTTGCAAAAATATTGCTCTTAAAATGAGCAAGATTAAAGCTGTTAAAAATAAGCTAGCAAATCAATAGGAATGAAATCCAAAGGAGTAACAGCTAACTTAAATGCATGTGCTTGTATTTATTCTTGTGCATCTGTGTGTAATTAATGTAGTCAGTTTTGCTGCTCTATTTTTCCACATCATTTTGTAGGAACAAGTCTGCCCGCACCATCACGTACAGCCAGTTCAAGGAAGCTCTTTCTGAGTTGGCCAGGAAGCGCTTCAAAGATAAAACCAGCGAGGAGGCAGCGGAGGAGGTCTTCAAAATGGTCGAAGGGAAGTCGCCAGTTATATCTGGAGTTACGGTAATCACAGCCACATAAGGGAACAGAGTTACCAAATACACTAACGTGACACAGTGACAAATACTAGATCCAAATTGTCATTAGAAACTCAATACAAATTTGTACAACCATCTAAAACATCATGTGTGCACAGCTCATCTTTAGGGTTTTGCAAAGTGGAAACATTTACCGCAACATCTGTATTCAGACTTTTAGTGATAATGAAAGTATAAGCTACCAAAACAACGGAATTGCTTTAAAGAAACTGCTTTAAAGAGTTGGTCATACTACTAACTTTATAGGTTGAAACATTATTTATGATTTTAGCAAGGTATAGAATGCAAAACACCAAATTTTAACAGGAAGGAAGTCTAACAATATCTGCATGATTGTGACAAAATCTTAATTATGTGATATGATCATGATCATTAATCTATTTTTCTCTGGCTGCTCAGAGAGCCGTGGCATCCCCCACCGTATCCCGTCTGACCGACACCACCAAGTTCACAGGTTCTCATAAAGAGCGTTTTGACCAGGCAGGCCGCGGGAAAGGCAAAGCGGGCCGCGTTGACATGGTCGATACATCCGGCTACGTGCCTGGCTACAAACATGCAGGCTCATACGAGAAGAAAGTCCAGGGCAAACAGCAACAAAAACCCATGTGAGATTTCCCCCTGTTCCATCAACAGACAAGGCAGGGGAAAAAAAAAAAAAAGCACAACAGGATCATATTTGCTATTTCCATTTGTTTATATGCATCATTTTTTTCTGTGAAAGAGATTTCCGTTTCCTGCGCTGTTGGAGAACTGGAACAATGTTTACATCGACAGACAAGAGACGCAGCCGGCTGGTACATTCCTCATCAAGAATGAAGATGATCATCATACTCTGAAATTTCAGAAGGGAAGAACAGAGTGGAGAGCACAAAAATATTAAGGAGTTGTGAATGATAATGAGAAGATCAACAAGGAAAACACTAAATGGATGCAAAATATTTGATAAATGTCTACAATAGCACATACGAGGTCTAGTCAAAAAGTTCTAAGCCTTACAGATAGCAGTATGGAAGCAGTGAACTGCTCTGTGCGGAAGTATTTAAGTTCTTCTAGGAACAAGCCAATGGTCAGAACTGGTCAGAAAAAAGGAGCAACATGTATACACGAGGTTTTCTGCGAAACATAGTGCAGCGAAATATAGTTTAGCTAAGCCGTTCTTTAAGGTTGGCATCATGATTACCTCCCAGCATTATACCTGGAACTGTTTTTAAACGGATCGACATTAGGCTACTCTCTCAAGGATTTTAGGCATCCATCAAAAATGTACCACATGCCATTGGTTTTAATGAGATCAGTACGTTGATACACACATATCAGATCAATACTTTGATTATTACCAAGGAGGATAAAAGGGAAATTATCCCTGTCTCCACTCACATCAAGAGCTGTATGATTCAGAGCAAAAAAAAAAAAAAAATCTAAGGGTAACTGATTGAAAGCCTCAAATTTGCACACAATACATACAATTCACTTAAAATCGATATCTGCTCGTTAACATGATAAATCAGCAATGCGTATCAATGTCTTTTTTTTTTTTTTTTTTTTTTTTTTTGGTGCATACCGAAAACTCTGTGTATGTAGCCTTAAAATCACAAATGAGTATTCTCCATTGTCATCTTAGGACTTTTTGATCAGACCTCACATTCTATAAGTAGGAATTTTTGTTTTTGGACATCATTATTTGTGACCTCTTTGCTATCTGGCATAAAATATAAAACAAAATGTTTTTAATTTAGCCTTTTTTTTTTTTTTTTAAAGTTCTTTCACAATGTCTAATACTGCCCTTTATACTTGTGTGTTTTATGGTGCATCTTTGCTTGTGATCAGATTAGACTTGTACAGTTTTTTTTTTTTTTTTTTTTTTTTTTTTAAATGAGCCTAGTGTGACCTATTCAGAATCCATGAGCTGATGTCTACTGATATTAGATTGTGAATTTGTGCATAAGTCCTTAAACAGTCACCAAATTTGACGGCTCGTACGCTCTGCTCGGTTGTTACATCACAAATGGTGATCTACATTTTATATATATATAATATATGGTTAATGTTTCTGTCCATTATATAGGGTCAAAATTATTAATAGTGTTTATAATTGTGTTTTTATGCTAACGCTTGATGGCATAATATGATACACTGGCTGATACACAGTTTCTCTGTTGACACCTGTCACATAAAAACGCACTGAGATTAGACAGCAGGAAGTCAGGAGGGGATCATGTGATTGGTTTATTATAACACTGTCTTAGCACAATTTACTATCTATACTACTATGCACAACCGTTATCACTTACTGATCAGATCAGACACATGCCGATATGACATTTTTATATCATTAGAACTGATCTTTTATCACTGTTTTTGAGCGTGAGATAAATTTACTCAGCTACTCACAAACTTTAGCATATGGCATCACCACAAAAGTTTACCTTAACCGTAATTATCTACTTTGCTACTGTTAGCTCACCAATTACTGTAGAACGTGGCATTTAGTATGTACGCATCGGTATGTACCTAAAAAGGTGCATGTAGTGTACTTTCAAAACCTTCCTAAGTGCAAATATTAGAGGTCATTTAATGTGATGTTTGTGATCGCCTGATGAAATTTATATTACGCTCTTCCTTCTTTTACATGGAGATGCCTGTCACAGGTCTCTTATACTGCCTTCAGACTTTATCCTGGGACTTCAGATGCGGCCCAAACATGGTGCCTACTCATACAGCCTCCTGCGTGACAGGAAGTTAAAAGTATTGGGTTGAATAAGTCTGGTTAATACTCGTAATAATAATTACAATGTTTTCTAAATTAAATCGCTTAAAAACCTTTTTTGTGGTTTCAGAGTTGAGACATTTTATATCACGGCACCTTTTAGTATGTGCAATTTTTCCAGTCTAATAAACGATGTTTACAATGATTGCATTTTAGCCAAATAACATGAAATAACCTTAAATGGTCCCAAGGTCATAAGATTCCCATTTAATGTTCCATCAATACATACAGGAGTGGTACACAACCTTGATATAGAAACCAGAAATTGTTATTCCAGAAAAGAATAAAAGCATGTATACCTTTAAATTTCTGACCAGGTAAATCTCTGTATTATTAAGAATCAATATACTAGCAGCTTTCCAGTGCAAGTAATTACACTTCTGCGCTGCTGATACAGTAATATATGGTATTTAATGTCATCTTCTTTGAAAATATTAGGTTAGATAATTAACACACTGTTTCAGTTGAGCAACAAAGAGCAAAAATATGCAGCAGGTTTCTTGGAAGGAAGAGGACAGCATGTATAGACATATTCTTCTATAGAACATCTATTTTTCCAGTATAGTGTCACACTGTTCCTGTTAGTTCCTGCTTGGAAAGTGACTCATATTTATATCAAAAGAGCAAATTTGAAATATTGTTGTTGTATTTTAACAAATGGTTGCTGTTTTGTGTGCTTTGACGCCAAATACTGTAAACCCTCCGTTTTCGAGGAACAAAATGTTGTCTTATTTTTCATATAACTATTTTTCTATGTGTTACAGTGCCCTGCTGCATGTTATGTGTTTAAGGTAACGTTCAACAGACCTTTAACTTGTCCCTATGTTGTAGCATTGTTCTGAATAAAAAGAAAGAAAAGGATGGCCTTGTTTTTGGCCTTAATATTTTTTTTTTTACCTCATTGCATTTGTGCACCTCATCAAATTTAAAAGCAATGCTTAAATGAGCAGTGCATTAAACAATTTGATTCCTTACCTGAAAATGAGTTTAGTATGAAAAGAATGGTGTAACATTTTTAAACTTTGTAATGTTTAAAGGCTGAATATGGCTTTTATAAGTTCATTGTTTTTTCTCCCCACTCCCTGGTAGATTTAGCATGTTTGTTCCTAATGAATTAATTATCACAAACTGTTTACAATAAGAGATCATTTGTTTGCTTCTGTATATTGCATGCAGTGCCGCTTTCGTTTCTGTCAGCCTTTGGATAAAATAAGCTTTGTCTGAGAGAAACAACTGATATAGGGTCTAATTCTGGCCTTGTGTGAATGACATCATTTAATCTGATCTGCTCAAAAAGTGTGTGCACGTGAGAAAGACAGGATTCACTTGAACTTCACAAAACAAATGAATCACAACTTTTCTTGCTATTCTCATATGACTAAGCCACCAAAGAGACAATTCTACAGAAATAAAGACTAGTACACATTTTCAGAAATTTTAGAAAGGATATGGGTCTAAAAAAAAAAAAAATGAAAAAGCTTCTCGTTCTGATCTGTTCAAGATAAGCATGTTCTGAGTAGCTGGCTAAACTTATCAAGGTTTATGAAATCACCTCAGCGTTGTGTGTTTGGCATTTCCCTCAGCTTATCAGAGAGGAGCTGCTGCTCTAATCTGATCAACTGTTTCTGCAAAGACACATTCTCCTCCAAAACACACCTCAACTCCTGATCAAGATGCTCCTGTTCAGAAAAGAGACACACCCAATAGATATTTTTACAACTAGACCTGTTCCAAAGCAACACTCTTTTAGCATAATATCACACAAATCTATAATGCTCAGTTCTCATAATGCTTTGAATTGATTCTGAATCATCTTCAGTATGATTCATTCTGACGGATTTGGACCATGGCACAGACTTACGATGTTGCCGTGTGCCTGCTTAAGCTGCTCGGAAAGCCTCCGCAGCTCTGACTGATGTTCTCTCTTCCGTATGCCTATCTGGTCGCTCAGTGTTTGGATCTTCTCTCTCAGAGCAGTCATCTCGCTTTCCCCGTTAGCAACCTCCTGTTCCATCATACAGAGGATCCGCACAGCGTGCACTACACACAAGGGGCAAACAAACAAACACCATGTAAGTGCATCATTAACTTGCCTAGTCTCTTTCAAATTGCTCCACACACCGAGGGGTGTAAAGATTTGCACCAGTTTCACAGCAGCATGTATCTGGTGATGGTGCCTGAACGGATCTGGTAGTCTCTGGATCACTGAAGCCCAAACACTGTAACTTAGAAGTCTTACCAGTTTCCTTTAGCATTGTGTGCCCCTTTCACAGATCTGTGCTTCTCTATTTAACAAAATGTACAGCCTTACTCCCTAACAGCTGTGTACATGATCAGCTCCATGATCCATGGCAACTTAGTTCAGTTGAAACTGAATCTCCTGGTTTATGAACCAGTAAGAAAAAGACATCAAGCACTCTAGTAGCCAGCTTTAGGAATTGGTTAGCTTTAGGGGAGAAAAACACTTACTCTTTTACAAACTTTGTGCACTGAAAAAGCATCAAAGAATCATATTTTATCTCATATTATATTATATATCATATTAGAAGTCACTGGCTGTTATAAATGTACCATATATTTTATATTATCCCAGAAGAAGACACACACACACAACCACCCACAATGCAGAACTGTATACATGAACCATTAATGTGTGTGCATTACTGTATGTAATATGTGTATGAATGCTGCGTGGAGGATTTTCACTCACTGAAAAAATGCTTAGAGTTGTGATCCTTCATCTCGCCAGACCAGTACTCATCCACCAAACTTAGAAGCAACTCCATCGGTTTCCTGTATGCTCCCTGAACACAAAGGTGTTACCTGTTAGACCAGCAGTCCTTGTTGGCATTAAAGTTGGCATTAATGGTTTTTAGATAATATTGGGAACATCCACCTTTCCAATAGAAAGAGAAATCCAATGTGGCCTGACCTTATGCCTGAGACCACACTTAAGCCCAAGACCTGCTAAAAGCAGTGCTTATAAATATTCTAGGTTAATGAATGCTCTTTCACCTTACAGGGATTTCTGGCTCTCTCAGGTGCATGTGAACATCCTTCTAGTTCTCCATCATCAGAGCTTCGGTATGTTAGTCTAGGTGGATGCATTTTCCTCTCAGAGTAATTTTTTAACAAACACACTGGCTGATCATCTCCTTTAAGAGATTATTAAGAGAGAGTAATTATCAGTAATTACCCAACATCTATAACACACATAAGACTCATTTCATTCTCATATATATATATATATATATATATATATATATATATATATATATTTACATAGTATACTACTACACAATATTTTTATACTGGAGCAGTATAACTTAGAATTCACACCGGGTGCCTTGAATACTTTTTGTATTTTGTATGCCTTGTGACACTTTTTATAAAGGAAACTAACAGTCAGTGTTAGTGACAGATGGGGACTTTTGATGTCGGGTGAATTGTATTCACAATACAGTTCACTTGAAAACGTGTCAGAACACAGTGTGGCCATGAATAAACCACATATTTGCCTTTATTCTGATTATCCATGTGTTTCATTATGGTACAAACATCATTACATGATGTTAAATAAAATTCACAACAAAGAGAAAGTTAGAGACTTTATGGACTAAAAAAAACAGGGTATGTGGACTTATGATTACATTCATTTGAGAGGCCTTGAGGATTGGAATACTGAATAAAAAGGATACTGTGCATGACGTGGGTCTAAAAACACTTCACAAATGTGTCCTGTGTTAAGAAGTCTTTAATATATTGATTATAAATATAGAAATACATCACCAAGAGTAGACCCACAAAAAAAGACACTTATTTTTTGGTTTTTGGCCTTTCAAGGTTCAGAAAAATGCCAATGTTGTAAGAGCTGAAATGAGTTTTTGACATAATAAATTATTAAAATGTCTATAAAGGTTTTTACTTGTCCACTAATAAACAAATCATTAAAATATTATTCACATTTGAATGACTAATACAAATAAATAACAAGAAATTTCAATCCCAAACATAAATACCTTGTGAAGAAGCATTTTTGTTGCTGGGATATGGTGTGAAATAACTTTCGGCCTGTGTTCTGATGGGTGTGAGGTTACCAGAAGTGCATCTTTTTACAGATGGTTCAACGAAGGTGACTCTGGGAATATCTTTCGAGGGCCGCGGTCTGATAGTGTGGCGAGTGCCTGGTGGTTGCAAAAGTATCAATTAACATTTACTTATAGTTAAGAAACTGTACAACATGGTACATTTTGGTTTCAATGTTACAAACAGAAACTATGAGGAATAAAGTTTTAAAAGTATCATCTGCACTGAGCCAATCTTCTGAGGCACCACTGGACGCCAAAGATCCACAGTAAATGCGTTCTAACAGAGGAAGAGGAATGGCGCCCTCTTGTGGACCCAGAGACTTTAAATAGGGTATGAATTACACTCACCACCATTATGGCATTTCCTAAGTTTAGATTGAAATTCCTAGAAGGAGAAATGAACAAGTATCACTTTAATGACTCTTAAATTATTAAACACCAAATTTCATTATCATACAATTAAAACGAGACACACCTGTTTCTGTGAAGACAGTAATGCTGAATCATAGTCATTGAGTAGATTTAGAATTTCAGAGGGATTTTCTGAAAAAGAGTGGAAAAACCACATCAAAATAATATTAAATATTAAATATCTTTCCCTTTAACTATGGCAGACTATGTGAAAAATCAGCAAAAAATAGAACTAACAATGAATGATCAATCAGGGATATGCGGGATAACAGCTCACTATTAGTTCTTTTGTTGTTAACAGCGTTAAAAGTTTAGGTGATGTATTTACACTGAAGTCACTTAGGCTACCTTGTAAATGAGTAGACTCTGGTTTGCTGTACTGTTCTATGTGAGCTTCTTGTGTCGATATGTTCCTGTTCCTGTCAAAGTTGTGATTTAGCACCGTTTCCTCGTTACCCTCACGGAGCATGAGCTTCGACATCATCATCTTGTTCACTGAGGCAATCCTAGGATTACTGCTCCTGTGAAGAAAAAAAAGATTTCATAGGAAAACAATAATATCATAATTTATATGGTTTTACTATTTCTGCTATTTTGTAGCTTAGGATAATTTGGCTCAGGAGTTGGAATTAAGGGTGTTTATCTGTTTCAGAGAGTTAGCCAGTGGTTCCAGACAATATCATTTGGAGTATTTCAGTGTGATACAATGTAAAAAAAGATATGATTCAGCAACATGCAAACAGTTTAATTTCAGTGGAAAAAGATATAAGCATCGAGAAGTAAAAGAGCACACCTCATTTTGACTGAGTGACAGGCACAGTGGCCAAAACGTCTACACTGTTGCTTAAAAGCAAACCTTCCAAAAAGAAAAGAGGCCACACCTCCTCCTAAGGGAGTGACACACAGAGGCCATATCTTCTTTACTGCTACAGAAAGGCAAAAGGCCCGTCCCCTTCTGAATGAGCGACAGGAATGAAGGGTATATGTGCTTTACTGCTACTGAAAGGCAAATAGGCCCCGCCCCCTTTGGCTGCCTTACAGACACAGAGGCCACACCTCCTTCATAATAAATCAGTAATAAAGAGCTGCATGTGCAGAAAAGCACTTTATCTAAACAACTTATTAACTTATCTGAACAACTTTGCCCAATACACACTGTTCTGAATCTTTGCGGATGTATTATTTTGATCAGTCAATCTCTACACGCCTAGTAATAGAAAATATAAAGACATAATCACCTGTTCTTTATCTCCATTGTAGAAAGTGGAGATTTCTGACAGGACTCGAGTCCCGACTCTGCAGAGAAGTGCATGAGAGCCGCTTTTCTCTCTCTGTCCCTCACAACACAGTCATCTGTGAAGATGAGAACACAACAAATAAACTATGCATTCACACATATCCAACATCAACCATAGAGTCTAGTGTACCGAGTAACAAACGTGTACCAAGTTTACGAAGCTTGGAGATTGCCTGGACTAAGTGCAGGCGGTAGAAGGGATCTTTTTTCACAACAGGGTTCAGTCTGAGATCCAGCTCCTTTAGATTTTGAAGGCTGCCTAAAGACAGGACGTCCTGAAGAGACGAGATTCTGTTGTAGTACAGATTCAAGTTCTCAAGCAACTTTAAATGCAGAATGCCCTGGAAAACAAAGGGGGAACTGAATTAAATTACATACGGCACAGAATTACCGTCGATTAATTTATTTGAAAGTCATGATCCCTGGTGAAGAAAATTGGAAAAAATTGGAAAATATTGACAATGGTGGGAGATACTCTTACAGGAAAACAATCAACAATGGGTTAGTGTTATGCGACCCAGCAAGGAGTTACTGAAGTGGCCCAAAGTTGATTATGTTCCAGTATCAACATGTCCCAAAAATACTTTCTTTTACTACACAGAAATTTGCCAACAATTACAATTTGTAATTTTATTACTGAATGACACATTATATTTTAACCATTTATAGTTACATTCAATGTTGTGGAACATCTCAGAGACAAGTTGGTTCCTGTTATCACTTACGTTATAGCAGATAAAGTCTAAACAGTCTTTCCCTCACCAGCATCTCTTATTGTCCTCGCTTGAGGTTAATAAGACAAAAAGAGTAGCTTGTCACGTTACAGAGGAACCAGAAAGCACAAAGATCCTCTGTCCTGAAGATTATCCCATGCTGGAAAACTTACTGTTACAAAGCACTGACACTGGAGACTCCTTCCATTAATGTTAAATAAACATCTCCTTCAGGAAAAAGAAACACTAATTAGAAGTATTAAGTAATAAAATCATTAGGAAACTCACCTCTACAGAAACGAGGGCGTTATGAGAAAGGTCCAGACTTTTCAAGCGAACAAAGTTCTTGAGAGAAATTCCCAGATGGCCTATTTTTCCTGTTTCATATGTTCCTGGCAGGCGCAGTGATCGCACATCCGCTGAGTGGCAATGGAAAACAAAACTAAGAAATTAGCGCCACACGCTAAGCTAATAGGATAAACAAGCCTTTTAAGTGCGTTTATAAAATGAGTGCCGCTCTATTATGGAGTGTAGAATATTTATAAGGCGTATTCAAGAGTTATAACACGTATTCTAAAACATATTCACCTAAACACTGGTGTTGAAGGTTTAGCCTTTCCCGTATCCACTGCTCTGTTATGGATAAACACTGCGTCGCCGCCATAGTTTCAAACTGAGGCGCAGTGCGCATGCGCATCTCCCAACCGCCTACTTCACTCCCTGCGCGCGCTTGCGTGAGGATCTGAAACAGAGACACGCGCCCAAGTAAAAATATAAACATGTAAATATAATTTAATTTGCGTTACTTAATTCATTTGGGCTTAAGTAACAAAAAATACACATATTTATTTATTTTATATTTTAAATTCCTGTGCAGGTGAGAAGTAAAGGACATGCCCCTGCTGAAAAAAAACAGTAGAAACCATCACAGCAATTCTAATGGTTTCCACTACAAATACCATTGCAAACCATCAACTAACCATTAAAACCATTACCATTATTGGTCCTTAATGGTATCCACTAGACATAACATGCCACCAATAAAAGGCGACATATTACCAGTAGAGACCCACAGGGACCATTACAGTTTCCATTAATACCAATACAATTCCCATTATAACCATTAAATCCATTACAAATTCTATGAGGGTTTCTATTGTTTTTTTCAGCCGTAGTGACCTTAAATTAACGGCAAATTCTGAGTGCAAAGGTTTATATCTTGCCAAACAAACAAACACACTAACTAACTAATTAACTAATTCAAAAATTTAAAAATGAAATGTAGGTGTATCCCATAACCATAACCACAGATACGAAACAGGGTGGAAGCACTCATAAAAGCAAAGTATGGTTATACGAGTTCAAGTTCAAGTACAAAATACAAGTTATTAATCACATTCAGAAAGAAATGAAAGAACTTAGGCTAAACTGGTAGCTTATAATTTTGATATTTTCTCATTACTGATATTGTTACAGTTACTATTCAAACATTTTTGTTACTTCTGATAATGAAGATAACTTTGTAAAACCTAACACACTAATTTCTTGTTAATTAAAATACAATTCTTTGTCTTTTTCCAAACTTTTGTACTCAGTTGCATGTGGTTCATATACATTGTGCAAACATCATAACCCACGGTCCCCACCTAAATCTATAATGATTCATCGCTCATTAAACTCATAGGCTATGTCCCAAACCACATACTACTGTCAAGTTGGTTGTGCAAATAGTACTCCACCTGTGGTAACTATTGTAGCTGGCGTATTACTGTTTAAGTAGTTTGTGGTTTTAGACACAATTAAAGGTACTGATGTAGGCATATCTTTTGAGTACTAGTGCCACTATATAGAGAACTGTACAATAAAGCGGGACCTCAAAAAAAAACCTACATGTTGTGCAGTCACATGGAACACATTTAACAAACATTTTTACAAAAATGACATACATATTAATCTTTATAATTAACATGTGATCTTCAATGGCGTCTAAGATTTATTTTGTAAATAGATGCCGAGTTGACTATTTTATTTGAAACTTCTTCATTGACATGTTAGCCTATTTTCACTTTTGTTTAATGGTTTCCTATATTACCCATAATGATGATAATGGTGCAGTGGGATTTAGCTCTTGCTTCATCTCTACCTAGAAAGAATGATGCAGCAGCGCTTTAGTCCTTTAGTCTGTCTGGCTCTCTTGCCTCCTCATCTGTACACTCCACTCAAACAGAACAGCTTCCAAAGCTTATATGCTAATACTGCCATTATCTAGATTGCTACAGACCCGCCGCCAAGGATCATGGTGAGTTCAAGTCATGTCGTAAAGATCGTATTTACGAGTCAAATGCACGTGAACGGCACCACAATTGTCGTAATTACGAGTGGGAAACTCAGGATTTTCTTTGAGCTCTGAGTTTCTGAGTTGGGGGCGTGTCAGTAAGAAAACATGGTGGAATCAATGGACACAATGTCTGTAGTAGATGGTAAATATCTTGAAATTTAATGGGTATTTAGCAGTGGCGTGTCTTTGTCAGGCTTTTTTATTTAGAATAAAACAAGCTAATTGCCTACACAAAAATATGATAGCATTGTACAATTACGATATAATATGTAAGGATAAAGTTTACAGTGGCTTCATAAATTGACTAAAAACATAAAAAAGCAAAACACACCTGATGCACATTCTTTGTTCTTCATATTCTATAAGTAGAGTTAAAAAAACCTTGCTGTATTTTTTTGTAGTTAATTAAGAACCTTTACAAAATTAACAGATGCCAGACCTAAAACAACCACACTAAGGAGAATGGAATTGCAATAAGTGCATTTGCAATTTAGATAATATGATAAATATGACTATATTTATTTATATTAATTATAAATAATTTTTAATTATATTAAACCATCTACTGCAAATAGCCTACAAAACAAAAGATAATATCACTTAATATCATTCATGTATCATTCAAACTAACTGGGGGCACTAGCAGTTCTGTGGGTGGGCCTGGCCCCTTAAGTCCCGCCCATGGCAATGGGTGTGCATTGCTAACTAGCTGAGCCAAATTTCTGCTTATTTCAGTGCATTATACAGTTGCATTGGATCCTGGAACTTTGAGGCCAGCGTTTGCTGTCTCCGCTCCTTCTATGTGGGATTTCTCATTCAGTGAATATTGCTGAAATATGGAGAGTGACAAAAGAAGCTATTATTCTTTTGTTTTCAGGTGCTAACAGCAAAATCTGACTGTTATCACATATGTTCTATTAAAAACCCTGTTGTAACTGCGGTAGCATTATTAAATGTCCCCCTGTGACATCAGTGCGGCACACAACCTCTAATTTCTCACAGGAATAACAGAAATACAGCATCAACCACCAAATTAGCACCAGTATCACTAAACACAACACAAAAATCTCAGTATAAACATATTTAATGTGCTTCAGGGTGGACTTTTCCTTTAATTCAGCAAATAAAGCTAACACTGTGAGACTTTTGGACTAAACACTTTCTGTGCATTAACCAGGTAAACAAAGCAATTGTCTAAAATATTCAAGAAAATGACTTGACCACTGTTTTATATGAAAAAGCACAGTCCGTGTTTAATAACTTTGTGAGAACAAGATATTAACAAAACTGTGTTTGTGTCATATAAAACTACATTGGACACCTTTAGCACCATAAGCTGTAAAATGATACGCATGCGCAGTACGGCTCGGGCGGCGTCGTAAACCGTGAAGAACTGTGCGCATGCGCAGTGCAAATCGATCAGATTGGTTAAAAACAAATGCGTTCAGGTAACAGCAGGGATCTGCGTGTTTCTCTACCGGCGGTGTTTCTCTCTCTCTCTCTCTCTCTCTCTCTCTCTCTCTAGGTGGGTGGATGGATGGATGGATGGGATGACAGGAGGATGTGTGAAAGACAGATAAAATGAGAGGAGGATGTGTGCGAGGCGAGTGGACGCCAACTCGGAGCAGCTGATGGATGCCTCGGGTCCTGTGGCTCACGCCATGGAGAAGGAGGATGCGGATGGAGAGGGAGATGATCTCTCACTGGAGGAGATTTTAACGCTGTACGACCAGCCGATCAACGAGGAGCAGGCGTGGGCGGTGTGTTATCAGTGCTGTCGGGATTTATCCGGATCGGATCAGCCCAGGGTTGTGAGAGGACCAGGAGATGTCAGAATCCATAAAGACGGCACTGTCAGGTTACAGAGATTTCCAGGTAAATACCACATCACATCATCATCATCCATCATCATCCATCATCATCATCATCCATCATCATCATCAGCAGCAGCAAACTAGCTCAGATTAGCTTAATTATGATGTGACAGGTCAGATTCACGTGTTTGAATATTAAGCCTATGTTTATCTATCTTAACAACTTAACATCTATCTTAATTAGCTATAGAAATGTTTATTCTTGTGCGTTCCACTCTGATATAGCAAGCTAGACATCTTGAAGCAAAATGTATCCATTTATTTTATATCTAGTCAGTGCCTTATTGTGTAATAGCCCATGAGTGCTATCAGTACAGGCCAGATATCTAAAGTGCAGTGCCACGTAGGAGTCAGGGCTGGCTTCACTGTTTACCTATTCGGTTTTCAATTGTTTTGAATTGATCCTATTAGGAATTGGCTCAAACTTGTATCCATTAGTAGCCTGAGGCCATTTTTAAAAACCTCCAGTTCTGCAGGAAAACAGTCAATCTGACAACAACGCCTCAGTGTGTTTAGCGTGACTGTGTGCTGTTTCATTTTGAACCGTGAAAGCCGTTGTTCGGCACGCGGACGCTGTCGCGCGCGCAGATGTGACGCAAGAGGCTTGTTGTTAACAGCCGAATGTTTTTATAGCGCAGCGCTGCTGAATTCTCGCTTCTGATTGGTCAGAAGCTGTTTTCTATAACGGCAGCTCGGACAAGTAGTTCCGGCTGCAGGGCAAATCACAGGTTTATATCAATGCGCTCGTTCTAATAAGTTGTCGTTTCTATAGTAACAACTCATTTACTCTTGTGTAGCGGATGCTCCACATAATCTAGCAAGGAAAAACACATGATGGGACGTGCTGTTATGTAAGGAATAATACATGACAGACTGCTGTTATACGAAAATAATAATCCACACTGGGGGGGTGTGATGTGCCATGACACGTAGCGGAGTGCCGCTACCCCCAAAGCGCATTGTTTTCGTTTTACTGCACTGTCTGGAGTGTGTTATTCTGCTTATACTACAGCAATCTGCCAATGATTACAATGTTTAATTTATTAGTGAATGACACGTCGCACATTTTTATGGTTTATAGTTACGTCCAAGAGACAAGTTAGTTCCTGTTCTCGCCTACGTAATAGCATATATATATATATATATATATATATATATATATATGCTATTAAAATATATATATATATATATATATATATATATATATATGCTATTAAAATATATATATATATATATATATATATATATATATATATATATATATATATATGTGTGTGTGTGTTAAAAAATCAAAAAATGTTGACTTTTTCTGTACCATGAAACCGGAATAAACAAACTCTTCTGTCCTGAAGACTTTCCTGAGCTTGGTCTGCCTTACAAGTCCCTATGTGTGAGTTTTTACTATGGAAACAATAATGTATTAGAATGAGTGCATTAATTACTTAATTAACTTATCGTTCATGTTACAGCTGGAACTACTTTCGGCGTTGTGCTGTTATACAGAGTTAATACCCACCTTCTGTCTACTCAGATTAGAGCATTCGAATGTGCTGTTGTAGAACAAGGAATAACATGACGGGACATGCTGTTATACAAAAATAATCCATACCAGTGGTGTGCGTAAAGCCGTTACCACCCCGAAATGGATTATTTCCCTATAACAGCGTGACCCGAAGTGTGTTACTCCGTTTACAATTTTTAATTAAGCAGTATCTCACAAGCAAGAGTGCTGCACATAATCACAGCCGTGCTGATATTCAGTACAACAGCACGACTGCGAGTGTGATTGTTTTTATTCAACAGTTTTAACAAGAAATTAATATTGAATAACATACATTTCAGACACAATATATCCAAATAATTTATTTTTTGTCTATTTCGGAACAAAAATAGCTCCCAGAGAAGCCACAGCTGGATAGAGCATTGTGTGTTGCCATGGTAACGCACAGACTGACTGACAGCCTGGAGTAAGTGTAGTAACAGTTTCAGTGTAACAAACTGTTGCTAAAATAGGAATCTTATGTAGCGAACACAGACAAGCAAAATGATACACACAATGAAGTGCTATTCTACTGTTATACTAAATATCAGCACTCTTGGAACGCCACTTAGGATTGTCACTTATATTAGCCGTTTAATTAAACAGATTGTAAGGAACGTTGCTTGCTTTCACTTCTTTTGTCAGGAGACTGATTCGACCCCCAGATCAGCACAGTTTGGTGTTTTCCTGCTCTAACATCCATGATTCTGTTCCATTTGTACTTTATCATTTAAAGCAGCAGTATGTAACTTTTGGCTGTTTGAAATTTTTGAGAGTCTCTGGTAGAAACATTTTCTGCTACATGGATTAATTTAATGACCGAGAGTGACAGGTCCATACACAGGTCCATACACAGGTCCATACACAGGTCCATACAAATTATTGGATCGAAATGAACTGCTGTATGATTCATTAATGAACACCACATCACACATTTTAACTGTTTATAGTCAGATTTAATGTATTGGGACATCTGCGAGACAGGTTAGTTCCTGTTATCGCTTACTTTATAGATGTTATAAAGAGTTGTTCCCTCACCAGCCTCTCCTTTTTCTCAACGTTACATGTGTTCATAAATCCTAAATTTTCTTTTTCAGTCCTCAGCGTTGAGTTTCTAGGCAGAAATTCACAAGTCAAAAGTTCTGACAGATATTTCTGACATTTACATGCGGGCTAAGGCTTGTCTATTCTTCTTCAAATACCATTCTAGACATTTTGATTTATTTTATGCCGAAGTTTCTCAAAGTTTTCCCTTGTAAGTGTAATAGAAATTCGATCGCAGCACAGATTTAGTTTATGATCTTATATATGAATATATCTTATATTCACATATAAGGTACATTAGACAAACATGTACAAAAATATTTATTAGTTAAAATAATTACTGTTTTTTTTTCCCTAAACTTTTCACATACAGAATCCCAAATGGTACACTATGTTGCAATGTAGGTTCCATACATTTGACATTATACCAACAGCACTTTTTGCAGTTTTATTAAAATTGCAATTCGATTCAGGTTGATATTATTTATACTTGTTTTTAAATGATTGATATTGGATTAAACTCATTCTAATACACTTTCATACATGTGTAGGCAATGAAACAACGACAACAAAAAAAAAACATTATACCAAATTGAGTTAGGTGTGTATTTACATTGTGTGTCATGACTCCTGGCTAGTGTCACACCTGAAGCAACATTACCCAGCGGTGACTCATTATAGGATGTGTATGGGTGTGTCTGATGTCTGTACACTCTCAAACATACGTTTCCTCATTGCTCAGGATTAATGAGCTAGTTGCTATTTGTAGTCTTTAAAAAACAAACCGCTTGAAGTAATCTCAAAGCTGGGTACACTGAGATTCCACATGTCCTTAAAGTTTAGCAGTTTGCCAACCAGTAACTTGTATGTGGGCTGTAAAGCTGGACAATGATGCCACAGTCCAGACTTGGGCAATATCGATGTAGAAATTTCTGTTGACTAAATGCTCAGTTTTTTTTTTTTTTTTTTGAAAACATACAATTATTCACATCATTCACTACAATGATCACAATTACGTTTACTGTGCAATACACTTTATATTTTGAATCTTGTACTGTCCATTATGCTTTGTACTTCTTGTCACTTATATTAGCTGTTTAATTAAACAGATTGTAAGGAACGTTGCTTGCTTTCACTTCTTTTGTCAGGAGACTGATTCGACCCCCAGATAAGCTCAGCAAACTCAGCACAGTTTGGTGTTTTCTTGCTCTAACATCCCTAATTCAGCTCCACCGCTAATTGATTTGTACTTCACCATTTAAAGCGGCAGTATGTAACTTTTGGCGATTTGAAATTTTTGAGAGTCTCTGGTTTTTTTGCTACATGGATTAATTTAATGAATGAGAGTGACAGGTCCATACATCTTATTTTCCTCTAACAGGACATTCCTCTTATACCATAGCAATTTGCCAACAATTACTATTTTTTGTTTATTAAAGAATGACACTTTTTATCTGTTTATAGTTACTTTAATGTTGTGGAACATCTGTGAAACAAGTTCTTTTCATCACATATATCATCATATAGGGGGTATAAACAGATATTCATTTCCGTTACTGAGAAACTGCAAAGTGCAGATTTGCATGCCGGCTAAAAACGTCAAGGAACAGCTTTAATCTCTGACTCTTACCATGAAGCAATGGTCAGTGGAAAAACTGGAAACTGCCTTTTTAAGAATATAATGTAAAACCATGCATAGTAACCGCATGCACAGTTTGCTTCTTTGTGCTCTTCTTCTCCTCGTGCAAACCCTGACCTTCCTTCTTTTATTTCTCCCTCCAGGGAAAGAGCACTCGGCATCCGCTGTGGTTACGGTGAGTGAAGCTGTCCGTTCCTCTCTGTGTTTTTACGATTCACGAGGCTGCCCGTGTAGACAGTATTTATGACCAGCGAGATAAAGTTTGTCTTTCAGAAGCGGTCTTATTTTTGGTTAGAAGTTAGTGTTATGTTTTACAGAGAATCAGACAGATACAGAAGATTTATATCTGTACTGAGACTGTGATTAATGCAGACTTTTTTTCATGGTTTAGAATATTGCATAAATATTATTAATTTTTTATTTATTAGGGATAAGCAAGAGATGTTATTCATTATTAATATAATCTGGCTAGCATCTTTATTATAACCCAGAATGTTGTGTTTAAATGCAAGTTGATGGTGTGTTGTGCCAGGAATAGGCTAATGTTATATCACAGTTTGAAAAGAACATGAGAGCATGAGAGACAGTAGCACAAACATGGTCCAAAATGCTGCCTACATAGGGACAGTGGAAGTGGTGATATTTTAAAATGTCGTCTGTAATTATGGGAAATTACGTAATCGATTATTGGTGCATGCCTCATAGGTGTATTATCTTTCAAAGAGGTCATTTAAGATAATTATGTTTCAGTTACGGTTGTAATGTACGCTGGTGAGAGATATCTGTTGCTGCCACGCACTCAGGGCAGGTTGTTTCATCGAGTTGGATGAGTGGGCGGGGCTAAGGGTCAGAGGACACGTCACTCCAAATTTACCACCCAATAAACATTAAGTATAACTTTATTCTAACACATGCACACTTGTTAAAATTTATGACAAAAATTAGAATGAGTTTTTCAAAGGAAGATGGAGCAAAAAAAGAGAAAATGCAAGGTATCAATTATTGATGGGTTTTTTTTTTTGAGGAAGAAGAAGAACAATCAAATTCTTATTATTTCTATTTGCAACATACCCCTAATGCTAATGTACTTAGAGAGATAGATAATAAGTAGCTAATAAAATTATTTCTTATCAGGTCATAACTATCCATTTATTATTGGAGCTCTTAGACCCATTAGCATTTCCTAAAATATTTCATTTAGCACTCAGCAGGTCATTGTGAGAGGAAATATCGTGCTGTGATTGGAAAGTATCCAGCTGGTGACATTTACAGACCAGTCAGAGATATCTACTCTTATCACCCAACATAAATCTTATCATTTGCATTTCAAGTGGCCTTGGCCTTTAACTCCAGTGAGATTTTCGAAAGTGCCTAATTGTGAGAAAATGTGGTCTTAATGTGTATTGATTCATTCGCTTCCCTAACAGACTACACAGCTGAACCACTCTCAGATGTACAGCGGGAGTGATTTATGTATTAATTATGTCTTATCTGCAGGGTCTGTGCTGATATTATGGCTGTTATGGCTCGAGAAAAACGGGTGGGAATGTGTTAGTGAGGGAAAGAGTCAGTTTATGAGCTAGCTAAAAGCCAGAAAGTTCCCCTGAACCTAACATTTTAAACTATTAAAATAATCTCTGTAGAATATTAAAATTATTTAAGTAAGAAATAACACACACTAGACCATGTGATAGCACCGTTACCACCCCGAAATGGATTATTTTCATATAACCACAGTCTGTAGTTTTATTCTGCTTATACCACAGTGATTTGCCAACAATTACAATGTTTAATTAATTAATAAAAATAACACGTGGTGCATTTTAACAGTCTGTTAGATTTAATCTTGTGGAACATCCATGAGACAAGTTAACTCCTGTTATCCCTTATGTTATAGCAATGATATACATTCGTTCCCTCACCCTTTTCTCTCGAACTCTCCAAAAACAAAACAAAACAAAACAAAAAAAAGTCATTTTACAGTGAAAGCATGATCAGAAAGTGTGAATTCCTCTTTCCTGAACACCTCCCTGTGTTGGGAATCTTTACAAAGCACCGTTTTCTCTGTTAAACAACATGGATTTTAAAAAATTATTAATAAATGTCTTCGACTATGTGGAGCGTTCACCTCACAAGTCCCTGCGTATGAGCTGTTACTATAGAAACAATAACGTATTAAACATGTGTATTAATACAAACCTATATTTCGTGTTGCAGCCAGAACTACTGTCCGAGCTAGGACGTTTTACAAAAATGATTCGCATCTTTTGACCAATCAGATTTGAGAATTCAGCTATGCTGTGGTATAATATGTGTTAATGCACAAGAAATTCCTCTACATTTTCAGAAATAAGGGCAACAAACTGCATTATCAGAATGTTTTCACCATGTGAATTACTGCCCCTTTAGAACCAACTTACAGATTATTATACCGAATGGGCTGTGTGTTAAACGACGTTGTATCTTATAGGGCAAATAAAAGGCGAGTAGAATGTGCGCGCACACGCACAACACACACCTTATCCCTGATTAAGCTGAAGAAGTTGAAAGGCCTGAGTTCAGAAAATATGCAAGAAACACACTAATATGGATGTGTCTTACTACTAAGCGAACAGTTTGTCTCAAAGTTATACAAGTTTACCGTTTAAACAAGACATGTTTGGTGTCCCATCTGTGCTACTTTGGTTTTGTACTGGAACCAAAATGCAACTAATATGTTTGGATAGAGAGATCTACACCACACCCTCGTATTAGCACAGGATGAATTTCTCCTAGTCGTCTTATCCTTATTCTGCTACTCGGTGTGAAACTGCAGTCAGGTTCACTTCCCTGTGGAGGAAATGACCTAGTTTTCATCACCGCCTGGATGAATTTTATGTTGGAAAATTAAAAGTCTCAAACATTATAACCAGTTAAATAATTCCCTAATGCGTAACCAAAATGCTGTCATGTTGATCACTCATGAGTTATACTGAGTCCAGGAAAACACGTAACAATCACCGATAAGAAACGCAAGACGTGGATGTCTTTGTGGTTGTGGGATATCTTTGTGAATGTCTTTGTGGTTGGTGCAGGTTAGAAGTTTCCAGTTTTTTTCCATAAAAAAAAGACATCCCACACTGTATTCTGTCCTCCAGCGGTGCTCACATGGAGTCCTGTTGAGTCATGCACATCACACACACTAGCTCAAACATGGCTGATTCACCTCTCCAGTTAATTACAAAAAATTTCACAACTCAAGTGTATGCAGCTTCTAACACTAAGAAGCATTCACATTCATTCACAGGGCAGCCATATTGCTTGTAAGGTCATGCCCGGGTTTGGAATAAAGTTTACCTCCACAATGTTAATAAAATTCCATGCATGTGAAAGACTAAAAGACTAGCTGCTTATAGACAGATAGACAGATAGATAGATAGATAGATAGACAACCAAATTTATTTCAAAATATATATTTTATATTTTATATTTTAAATAAATATAATATAAATCTCACTGAAGATAATTCATTTAATCTTTTTAAGGGCATAATTTAAGGGAATTATTAAGGGAATCATTTAAGGGCATAATTTAAGGGAATTTTTAAGGGAATCATTTAAGGGGTTTATTAAAGGGAATCATTTAAGGAGATTATTAAAGGGAATCATTTAAAGGACTTATTAAAGAAATCATTTAAGGAAATCTTTAAAGGAATCATTTAAGGAAATCTTTAAAGGAATTATTTAAGGGAATCATTAAAGGGAATCATTAAAGGGAATCATTAAAGGGAATCATTAAAGGGAATCATTAAAGGGAATCATTTAAGGGAATCATTTAAGGGAATCATTTAAGGGAATCATTAAGACACAATATGAACAAGTTTTAAAAATGAGTCTTATATGGAGTTGGCTAAACTTATTGGGGGAATGAATCTTGATGCACTTTTACTGACTGGTTTTATTCAGCGATACACACTCTTATTCGCGTCACATTTTCGAAAGCTGTTTTCTTTTTTTAATCTTCCATGATTGTCCATCAGCAGACATGTTAGGCATCACTAGCAGGAGAGCTGTTTACAAACCTTAGTGGTTATTATCAAGTCATTTCCTTTCAGGCCATGGTTGATTGCTTGACATCATCACTAGGGTCCTTTTATTGAAGTGCATGCATTCACACAGGCTCTGTCTCTTTACTTGGCTGGTGTCCGTCATCACTGACCTTCCTGGCTTCAAAGGGAGGAAGGTATCATGTGGACAAAGTGTCTATTATTACTGAAGCTGTTCAGACGGTTGATGTGGGTCTTCCATGTAATGGCGTTTAGATGATGCTCCCCATCTCTATTTCTCTCTCTCTGTCTCTCTCACACACACACACACACACACACACACGCGCGCATTTCTCCGTATCAATTTCAGTCATGGTTACCATGGAGAGAATGCTGGCTTGTCTGGACACAGACGGTGGTCTTAAAAAAAAAAATTTAAAAAATGCACCAATTCAGAATAGTGTTTAGCTCTGATGATAAACAGTAGTAGCTATATATATAGCTTCTAAAGCTGGCTAGAGAAACAAATTAAGTAAAGCACTAATCAGTGTGAAAACTGTAAATCTAACATGTTAGATTTACATGTTACATGCTAGGCTTCATCGCTTCATTGGCAGTTAAGCAAAGCAAGCTATACTAGCTGTGTTAGTAACATACACTCGCCAGTGCACCAATGATCTCTGCTACTTCCTTCCAAGCTTTATTTTACTTCGTAATGTCTCTAAATACATTTAACTATATGTTTTCTATGACAAGATCAGATTCTACTTTTTTTTTTTTTTCATTTTTGCACATCAAATAGTAAAAGGGAACTTAATGCAGGTAGAAGCTAAAGTTGTGAGTGGGGAACTAAAGAAACATCGGACCACATGCACCACAGGATTGATCTGAGGAATCATTTAAGTGAACGTGGGGTAACTGGTGGTTTTAATGTGGTCCTGAGTAAATTAAAATGTGTGTGTGTGTGTGTGTGTGTGTGTGTGTGTGTGTGTGTGTGTGTGTGTGTGTGTGTGTGTAGAATGTAATCGAGTCTCTGGGCATTATGATCTACAAAGCTCTGGACTATGGCTTGAAGGAGCACGAGGAGAGAGAGCTCAGCCCGCCGCTCGAGCAGCTGATCGACCTCATGACCAACATGACCGAACTGAACACTGACCCCTGCCCTGACGAAGGCTACGAAGCCACAGAGGATGAGGAGGAAGAAGAGCTCAGCCAGAGCAGTGGGATTCGCCGCTTCCGAGATGTTCTTAAGGTACTGCAGCGTGTCATAATTATGAATAAATCTAATAAATTTTCAGTGGGCCAGCATCCCAGTACTGGTTAAACATGCTCTCACTGACTTCCCCTCATAACATTAAGGTCATCATTGGCCATTTTCAACACAAGGAACAGTTGACTTGGAAATCTTTGTGGCCTGTTTCCTGTTAAGTATGTATAGATTCATATGGAATTTCTAGTTAGATAGCTAGCTAGCAAGCTAGCTTGTTTTCGTAAAGTTGGACATCTGGAGGTTGTTCCATGTAATCTGTAGGCAAGTGCAGGAGTTTTATGACATAATATGTCGCTACTCAGCTAGCTAGCTAACGTCAGTGCTAGTACTGTATATAGTAGTACAGTAGTAGCCAGTTTAGTGTGACAGTGTTAATCTGAACATTTTAATTGATGGAAAAATGAGATAAGGGTAGCAAAATCTTCTTGAATGTTACATTGTCATTAATGGCACTCCAACAAATGCCATGATTGGCTAATCAGAATTAAGTATCTTGCGTTACGCGATATCGGTCCCATTTCACCCTCTGAAAAAGCTTGATGTATCCAATAACATTTTTCTTGTTCAGGTTCCCTGGGAATGTACTTGACAGACACACAAATAAAGCTGAAGTGTGAATTTTTAGTCCAATTGAGCATTTTCTAGGTTCCTGGCTTCATTTATGCAATCTGCTGAGTCTGTTGAGTGTACTGTCCAGTACTTTAGGGATTTATCAGGTCCCTTGAAGAGTCGGTGTGAATGTGTGTAAGCAGTAAGCAAGCTGCATGGTTGCTTGGTGCAATGCTGTTTTGCTGATGGAGTGAGAAAAGCACAAACTGGCTGTTCAGCAGCCAGGATCAAGCGGAGAGTGACTCACAAACACCGTCTGTCCATTTCTATCAAACGTGCCAACGAACGCCAACTCAGGTCCTGAACTTCTGGGCACCTAGTATGTCCTTTAAGAGTCCTGGCTTCAAAATAACGGAATGAACCACCACTCTTTTCTTCAAAATAAATGACTGATGCCAGGAGAACATTTACTTTTTATTTGTATATTTCACTATGTAAGGAAGCTCAGGCCTATCTGTGGAATGTAACAGAGTGGAATAGAAATGCAAAGTTAGCTACATTATCAGACAAATTAGTCATAGTGCATAGTGGTTAAAATTAAACATGTTTTCAAAAAAACTATATCCTGCATATTTAGGAAGTATAAAATTCAGTTGGTTTCCTCTGAACTTTAAGCTGAAAATGATGAAATACATATAACACATCTAAATAAAATACAGTATTATTGTCACTTTAAACTAGAATGTGCTATCTTAAGTGAAGATTAATTACAATGATGTACTTGACCTTTTTTTTTTGTTTAAATTTCTTTAAAGTAATAATGATGATAATGTTTTGCTAATTGTTGTCCTGTAGCTGTGCACAATGCACCTCCCGAGCCCAGCTGATGCCCCTGATCACTACCGGGCCGTGTGTCGTGCACTCTATGCTGAAACCATGGAACTGCGGACATTTCTGGAAAAAATTAGGAGTGCAAAAGAGGTGAGGAAAATGTCTGCACTGTAGAGCCTATTTCTGATAAGTGCATTACATTAAAATCTTAAAATGAGGTGAACAGCTGAAATAGATGATGATCACATGATACTGATCTTGGAGGTGTGGCTTTCTTGCACAGATAGAGAATTGTGGGTAACATGGTTGAGCATGGTTGAGACAACACAAGTTCCTGATTGTAAATTAGTATGGTTAGATAATGGTCTGACTGGTCTGTGATTGTAATTCGTTAAAATAAAAAAAAAGTTATAATGAGAAGAAAGAAAGGCTGATTTTCAGTATCAGACTGGAATAATATTAATTAACCTATTTAACCAGCCATTGTTAGCTGATAGCGTCTAAAAGTGAAGTAAAAAGAAGTAAAAAGCAGAGCAGCTGATTAAAAATTGCTTTACTGCTACAAAAATACACTATATGGCCAAAAGTTTTTGGACACCTGACCATCACACCCATGTGTGGTTCTTCTCCAAAGTGTTGCCACAAAGTTGGAAGCACACAATTGTATAGGATGTCTTTGTATGCTGTAGCATTATACTTTCCCTTCACTGGAAATAAGGGACCCAAACCTGTTCCAAAATCTAGTGGAAAGCCTTCCCAGAAGAGTGGAGGTTATTATAGCAGCAAAGGGAGACTAAATCTGGAATGACTGTTCAACAAGCACAGACAAGAGTTCACATGGTCATGTGTCCACATACTTTTGGCCATATAGTATATAATGCACAAACATCTGATATGTTGATTTAATCAGTAATTTTGAAAGACCGTCTTGTTATACATCTCATGTCGCCTATAATAACTGCAGGTATTTATGAAATGATGTACAAGTGCCATCACACAAAAAAAGAGAATGAATCATCTAAATATACACATTGAGATACATCGACAGCAATGAATCTTCATTGTGTCATCAGTTTTAGCTGTAAAACAAGCAGCACTTTAAGCTATTTAAGATCTGCCATTTAAGTTCATTAATATGCATTAGGTTTCAGTTAACTGTAATTAAAACGTTCTGTGTGTAATTCAAGATAAATAAAATATGCATGAGCATTTAGCTAGGCTTTAAGATGTGTGTTTAGCTAAGCTGTTTCTTCTGCAAACAGTGCTGAGGATCTTGGGACTTCCTCATTGACCCAACTACACCAGCAATGCTGTGCTGGATTACCAGTCTGGCTTTGTGTGTGTGTGTGTGTGTGTGTGTGTGTGTGTGTGTGTGTGTGTGTAAGTGTAAGATGAGATGTTCCTCTCCTCTTGCATGTTTTGTCTCTTAAAGGCAGTTCTGTCTGTTCCCACAGGGGTTTATTGTTACAGGCTTTTGTTTTGCGCCTGAAGAAAAAGCACACTATAAAAAAGCTGCTCTAAATTCTACCTTTATTATGGAAGCTACCAGAGGCTCCAGATAGAACCAGTGCCACTAAAAACTTTACTCAGATACATCACTTTCAGTCTAAACATCAGTGGTGGATAAAAATAAATCTGAGGAGTATTTGTAGAAGCATTATTTTTGGAATGATAAAATATTATTCCAAAATATTTTTGGAAAAAATATTGCGTTTTATTAAACGTTCTGCATTTTGAACGAGGTGTGTTTCTCTTTTTTTGAGACACTACAGTGCGTGATCATTAAACCAAAGGTTAGAAAGATGCATTTAAAGCAGTCATGGATTTAATGCAATATACTTTACATCTGTTTTTAATTTGCTACAATGTGATGCAGTGCAATTCAATATTGTGGAAACTCTTTGAATTTAAGCACAAGACACAGAGGCCACGCCTCCTTCACTTGTACTGACAGGCGCATAGGCCACGCCTCCTTTACTGGTACTGACAGACACAGAGGCCACACCTTGTTCACTGGTACTGACAGACACAGAGGCCACACCTTGTTCACTGGTACTGACAGACACAGAGGCCACACCTTGTTCACTGAGACTGACACACACCAAGACCACACCTCCTTCACTGGGACTGACAGACACAAAGACCACACTTCCTTTACTGCTACTGACAGGCACAGAAGCCACACCTTCTTCACTGGGACTGACAGACACAGAGGCCACGCCTTCTTCACTTGGACTGACAGACACAGAGGCCACGCCTCCTTTATTGGGACTGACAAGCACCATGCCTCTTAGACTGGGACTGATGGGTGCAGAGGCCACTCCTCCTTCACTGGAAATGACAAGCACAGGGGCCATGCCTCTTTCACTGAGACTGACTGGCACCGAGGGCACACCTCCTTTACTGGGACTGACAAACACAAAGACCACACCCCCTTCATTGAGACTGACACACATAGTCCACACCTCCTTCACTGGTACTGGCAAACATAAATAGTTAGGGTCTCTGATGGTGATGTCGGAGGTGTAAAATGTGTTCCTTTCCCTGTGATTGGTCAGAACCTGAGGAAGATGGAAGGCAACACAACTGTTGATTCGGCTAGAGACCTGAATGAGCTCCAGAACGCAGACTGGGTGAGTGAATCATCACGAAATCTCTTATTTTAAAACCAGGATCCCAGTATTACTTTTAGCAGTATCCCTTTATATTTCAAAGATGATGCTCATGTAAATGCATGTCATCAAGTAAATACCAGTCCCAAAACTGATATTACACGTAAATCGTGAATAGTTTCCAACAGGTACTATGTGGCTACATCTCAAGTGATGTCTTGCTGGCTACATAGTGCACTACACTAATGTTATCTTTAAGCAGTGAGCATTTAAAGTAGATAGGACTAAAAAAAAAACTCAACGTAATTTTAAAGTGTGTGTGACTGTGGTGTTTAAAAGTGTGTGTGAATTTGTCGTGTTGTGCAGGCACGGTTCTGGGTGCAGGTGATGAGGGACTTGAGGACCGGTGTGAAGCTGAAGAAGGTGCAGGAACGACAGTATAATCCTCTGCCCATTGAGTTTCAGCTCACACCCTATGAGATGCTCATGGATGACATCCGCGCCAAACGCTACACACTGCGCAAAGTCATGGTGAATAAAACAGACACAGACCGATGCACACAAACGGCAGTGCGATCGTGGAATCACCCTCCTACTCCTACTCCTTATACTACAATATAAGAGGAGAATTAATAAATAATAACTGACACCTAATGATAATGATAAATCAAGAAAACACAGCTAATCTATTCATGTTCCCATTGGGTTGAATTATCAGTAATCACTACACCGTGTGAAATTAAATTATTTTTTACATAGATGTTAATTCATCACTTGAATTTTTGAAGATTTGCCTTCAGGAATTTGGTATCAGATCATTTTATGATGCCTCTCATCTCATGAGTTGTGCTACAATCCTGATGCAATGTTTGCCAATATGGCGGAACCCATGGCAGTACATTGCTAGTGTTCCATGCTAAGTGTATGTACAGTCATTTCTTAGAAATTTAATAACACACCTGAGTGAAATGTTTATTTCTGACAATTATGTCTGGTTTCCACATTGTAAAGGTATTATACAAGACATCAAGGAACCAGGCTAGCTAGTTAAATCATTCACCTCAGCAGACTCTTATTTTGCTAATGCTTGGTGTCTATATTTTTGTAAACATGCTAGCCCATAGCACCAGTGTTTTTACATGAATGGCGAGCAGATTGTGTCCATGTAGAAATGAAAGAAATTTATCAATTCTGTTCTTTTAACACATGGAAGACGTGTAAATGTGATGTATTTCTACTGCTTGAACAAGGATTAAAGTTCTGTCATTATCGCTTGATATTTTGATAGCAAAATCAAGACTAAAACTATATATTTATTGTAAAACATCAATCCCATAGAATGCAGCAGCTTCTAAGCTATGTTTCACAGGTTGCAAACTCTACTCTAGATCAGGGAAACCACTTGTCTGAACACACACAGGTAAAGAATCTGATATGCTGCAAGGACAGAAACCGAAATTCCTGTTTATTGTTATCTGAGCCTGACCATGTTGCATGTTGTTTAATAACATTGTGGTTAGGTCAGTAATGTGATCCTAAGGATAATGAGTATGCAAAAAACAAGCGTGCACTTTCCCCATGTGTGGCTATGCGTGTGCCTGAGCTGCCATTTTGAAATTCTACCCCCAGAACATGAGGGGGAAAATGTATAGTATATAGAGGGTCATCAGACCAAATGTAACACTTGCAAATGCTAATAATGGGTGTTATTTTTTTTATTATAATTTAACTTCCTACACACTCCTAGTTACTAAGGCCAAATGGAGACCTATAATGCACCTGTGTGTGTCCCTCAGGTGAATGGAGACATTCCTCCTCGGTTAAAGAAGAGTGCACATGAGGTGATCCTGGAGTTCATCCGATCCAGACCTCCCCTCAATCCTGTGAGTGCCATCACACTTTCATCAATACACTCAAAACACACATACAGTACATTTTAGTGATGTTTATTTAATTCTGGTTTATTTAATACCTTTTTTTATTTAATACTTTATTGTATGTGTGAATGAGTGATGGTAACCTTTGAAGCTAGCTATTTAGTTATTCATGTTCAGCTACTCCATTGACAATCCCAGATGAACAACACCACTGTGTGTGTGTGTGTGTGTGTTTGCAGGTGGCAGCACGTAAGCTGAAGCCTCAGGTGGAACGTCCTCCGAGCCTCCATGAAAGGATCCTGGAGGAGATAAAATCGGAGAGGAAGCTCCGCCCAGTGTCACCTGACCAGATTCGCAGGAGCAGGATGGGTGAGACCGCAAACACACATGTACACACAAACATATTGGGTGGCGTCCCATATCCTCTACTTTTTTTTACTGCACTAGCCACTTTTGGTCCACATTCACATTTTGGAGAATCAGTGACAGACTGTACTATTAATAGTACAATAATTTACTAAAACTTAAAAAAAAGAAGGGATAAACGATGACTCAATGAATGAAAAACTGTCACTATTTGATAAAAGAATTAATTAAATCTTTGATTCCTTATCTACCAACAGCAGAGTATAGTGCATAGTGTGTGATTTGATACAGAGCTTTGGATAACATGCACACATCATGTACAGATAATTCATCTTATGATGATAATTTGCTGTATATTCTTCTAAAGTCCATTTAAATTGACAATTGAGCCACAAATTGTTGATTTAAAGATGTTCATTAGAGTCATGTAGCTCACTTTTCATTGCTATGCTGCATTAAACTGACAGTCTGCTCCAATCGCTATCAGTTGGCCTCATTTATCAATCTTGTAGTAAAGTTGTGTGTAAATGTTTGCATGAGCCAAACCGAACAAAATATTTTCCTCGGGATTTACAAAAGTTTCAGAATTGCTAATTTCTTTGTACTTGCATGCGTATGTTGATCACCCTTGAAATGCAAAGTGTGTTCCTGACACAGTTCATTTGCATTTAGTGACGCCCACAAAACTCCATAAAAGGTCAAGTGCAAAGACAGCTGGGAGCATGAAATGGACGATCAGGGTAAAGTCTGAAAGAAATGGGCGTTATTTTGACTCACTTCTATGCCAGTAAAAATGTTTACTAAGATATTATACTAATAATAAAAAAACGAGGACTAAATGTACCATCAGCTGAGGCGTTAGCAGACAGACAGGCCCATCCTCCGTTAAAGCGCTGGCATTTCTTTTGTCATAATTGAATAAATATATTTCTTTGTTTTAATTTATTGGCTCGCTTTCTTTATTTTTCATGTTCTTTAATTAATGCCAATAATATAAAACCACAGTTTTCACAAATTGTTTTTGATGGCAGTAATCCATGCAAATTATATGATTTGAAGTCGATCAAGTTGAGGTTTACATCAGTTAGTCTTTGTATGCTTAATTTCACACACACTCAGGAGCACAACTAGGATACGAATGTTTTTCTGAATTTATGGGATTTTCATGAACACCAAATTTCTTCTGTAAACGGTCATACGAATTACAAATAAATCCCTTCTTACCCAGCTTGATAAATGAGGCCCAATGTGTCCTTCCATTGCTCACTTAGAAGTTTAGATTGAAGCTTTAATGACCTACTGATGTTAGCTCATGAAGGCAATTTCATATTTTCTGACCCTTCTAGACACCAAAGAATATCTGATATCTGAAATAGGTTTAAAAAGCTAGTCATAATTTCCCCGGAGATGGAATCAGAAAGAGATTTTTCCACTGTTTCTAATATACCAGGAAAATCTGCCTGTTTTAACCCGCTGACTGTTTTGTCCTTGCAGTAATTCGGCCGCTTAGCATGTCTCAGAGTTTTGACTCCTCAGGTAAAGCCGTGCGATCTGCCTGTGCCCTGTTTTCAGTGTGATTCGATCCTTTGATTTGGTTTGTCCGTGATGCTTCAGTGAAACGTGCAACCCGTGTCATATCATTTCATGCTTTTGTGTCATTAGCAGTTCAATTGAAAGCCCTGATTTAATAGTGAATAAACCATACCGCATATTGATAACTTTTGATCCAATCTGGCAACCTTGTAAATTTATCTCTTGATACCTGGCACAAATGATGGTGTGCTCAGCTGACAAGATCTGTCAGATGGACAGGCCTCAAAATGGTCAATTAACACTTTCATCTAAGCACACTGTGTGACTTACATGTTGTGCATATGTGTGTATGTGTGTAACACCAGATTGTGGACTCACCTTCACTCCCACCTTCTCTAACACACCCACTCGTGCACCCATACACCCCCATGTTTTGTTGTGTGACACCAATGTGTCATTTTGTCCAGACGTCTCGGCCCCTGATGCAGCAAGGAAGGCATCCAGTTCACTCTCGTTAGCTAATGGCTCGTCACTCCAATCAAATGGCACCAGCGGCTTCCAGAGGAAGAGACTCCATGCCCCCACTCTCTCCGAACTGGGCAGCTCAGACTCAGACGTGAGTGTGTATGAAGGAACACTTCATTAAAAAAAAAAATGCTAATATGTCTAAGTGAGTGGAGACATATCCATATAATTCTAATGCTTTTAATGACTTACCATAAAGATTACCATAACTATTAATTACTGTCTGTTCCATTCTGCAGGATGAGACAGTGGGTCAAAGGTCAGCCAGCAGCTCTAGCATCTCCACGCCGATAGTTGAGGATACATCACCGGAGTCTGCGGTGGGAAAGAAGAGTGAGTCACCTGCAGTGACACTGAAAATCAATGATGCTACATAAAAAGTTTTTTAATTATTAACATACAAAGTCTGTTCTTTTTAGCCCCACCCATGTTCCTGCCCATCTCCTCCACACCGCAGCCGGAGAGGAAGCAGCCAGCACAGAGAAGACACTCCATAGAGAAGGAGACACCCACCAACGTCCGACAGTTCGTCCCTCCGTGCAGACAGAGCTCCAGATCCTTAGTGGGTCAATAAGGAACTCTTGCATGCTCAATTCAAATTTTTTAATAAAAGAAGTAGCTGCTCAGGATGAAGCCATGCATTTTCCTAAACACCGCAGAAATCCTGGCATTAAATAAACATCTACAGTGGAACCATTAGAACCATATGTCTCTTCAGGACTTAATTCTTTTATTCACCAGCTTCTGAGTAACTAACAATGTACAGATTATATATTTGTTATTGTATATGTACATTTGGTTTGTTTTAATTGAGGTATTTACGAATTTAGTGGAAATTGTATGAAATTCATTTGATATTAGTGGCTTGAAAGAAGGCAACTCCATAAATAAAACAAATAAGAATAGCCATTCAGTTAGGACAAAAGAAATGGCACCCTGTAAGGAGGAAGCGTTAACGTGTCTGTGGTAGCTGCAGTGGCTGAGCTGCATTATTGGAAGATTAAATTTATCGAACACTTCAATAGGAGGTGCTCTTTCACTGTTTAGTCATCATTTTGTCGTTTTCAGTTTCTGTGAGCTTTGCCTTTTATGGAGTTTTGTGAGTTTGTCACTAAATGTTAATCAGCTGTGCTGTTAACACGCCTGGTAATTTACAGGCTATTGGCATATATCAAATATGCTCACGGGTACGAAGAAAATCAGCGTTACTGAAACTTTAGTAAATCTGGCATGAATTTTTAGTTTGTGAAACATTTATACACAACTTGATGACTTACTAAAAGAGTCACAAAGCAGCTTTACAGAAATCTGGATGTAGATTTAGATCCCTAAAGAGCATGAGGTGAGATTGATGAGGAAAAACTGCCTGAGATGACATGAGGAAGAAACGTGAGAGGAACCAGACTCAAAGGGAACTCATCCTTTTCTGGTTGAGACTTGATAGTGAGATTATAAATCATCAGTATGATTTATAATCTCAGAGCAAAGCCAAGTAGTGAGTGTATTGAAAGGATGTCCAGTATGAGCATAAGCGTCCAGGTGAGATTATCCGCAGAAGTGCAAATCTTTATGGTTTCAATGTGAGATTGTCCACAGTAGCAGGATTTTAGTCATAAGAGCAGAAAGCTCCAGCTGAAGAAGCAGGAGGTGTCCCAAGCATTCTTGTCCCAAGCTTTGCTGTGACTGGCTGCTTGCAAACGATGATTAGGAATTAGCAATACAGCTCCAACGAAACACTCAACATCATATTTTAGGAAATGATGTCAATAAAACATAGTGGTAAAAAATTGTATTCTGACAGCTTTACATTTGATTAAATATGAATATGTTGGCTGTATACCTACACAGTATGTTTGTTTTAGATTTTCGTCTCTCTTCAGAGTGGTTTTTTTTTTTATTTTAAATGTGAACTTTGACTCCTCTGTGATGTGTGATGTGTGCTGTGTGTGCTAAACTGATCACTATGTGGGTGTTCAGGAGGAGTTCTGCTTCCCGGTGGAGTGTTTGGCCCTCACAGTGGAGGAGGTGATGCACATCCGGCAGGTCCTGGTCAAAGCCGAGCTGGAGAAGTTTCAGCAGTACAAAGACATCTACAACGCTCTAAAGAAAGGAAAGGTAGGAACGGAGCACTGCTTACATAACACCCTATGAATATCAAGCACATTACAGAGGAGCCATGAAGAGAATAACTAACAGTGATCAAGATAAACACAGAGAAAAGTTATTGTAAAGGAAGTCAAATTAGCCATGCTCTCTGGGTGGGAGGGGCATACTCTCTCCGCTGTCAATCACAACGGCACTAGCCAATCATGGGCGTGTGTGTGCTCATGTATGCGGAAGAGGGTAGATAGCGCATTCCTCTATTTGAGACGCAGCATGAGCAGCAGTTTGAAAAGGAAAGGATGGTTGGCTTCTTATTGCTTGCGTTTCTTTGAGGAAGCATGTGTTAGCCTTTACCCTTTTGGTAGCTGTGGTACGAGAGTGAAGAGCTGGCTGGCACATATTCTTTCATTTTGGCGCAAATATTTTTGAGAGAAAATATTATTTATTATTTAAGTATTTCTAATGAGAATGATTTTTGTTCTCATTCCTATTGTTTGAGTGGAAAATCCTGTTAAAAGAGATTTTTTTATGCAGCTCTGCTTCTGCTGTCGAACTAAACGGTTCTCCTTCTTCACCTGGTCTTACACCTGCCAGTTCTGCAAAAGGTAAAAGATCAATGATCCATTATGAAGTCTGAGATGTAGATGAGCTGTGTACACTTTTTACATCAGAGATTTTTCCTTCCTCCTTGCAGGCCTGTGTGTTCGCAATGCTGTAAGAAGGTAAGACTCAACGTCTCTTCAGTATCTGCCTTTTTAGAGCTGCTGTTCATTTAATGCAGAGTTTAAAACAGGAAGTCAAGGCGGGATGTATCAAATGGCTTGACTTGTATCCAGAACAGCCAATAGTATAACTCCTTCTCCAGTAAAATGCAAATTTAATACATGCCCCTGGAAAAGGATGGGTCAGCCATTTTTCAAGAAAAAATTCCACAAACCTTAAGGGTATCTTATAACTATTAGCTATCCTCAGAACCCATAACATATAATAGATGTTGAATCAATTTCTATTCAATTTTGAGAACTGAATGAGAATGAAAAATGTTTCAAGTTACACAGGATAAGCAAACTTGGGAGAGAATAAAATAAAATGTCATATACAGTATTTTCTACAGGTTTAATTGTAATTTTAAGGTCCTAACTATAATACCAAAGTACATGCACTTATGTCAGGTCTGCTATCCTCAAGACTTTTATTTTCTACCTTTAGTTAAAGGACTTTACAAAATAGACAAGCGAGTTCTCATTACTGGTACTAGACCATATTTTGACAGACTTTTGTGTTTCCTGACACACAGATTCGGTTGCCCTCTAAGCCGTACAGCAGCCTACCCATCTACTCTCTGGGACCATCCACTTCCACGCTGTCTCGGGACAAATCAGAGAAGACAAGCACAAGTCAGCGCCGGCCTAGCCTTCAGCGCACCATGAGCAGGTACCATACCCTTCAGCCTTTACATCTTAGAGTGGGCTTTAATGGCATCATGTTGTGTTGTTCGCTCACAAAGTGAAAGGTCCAGATTACCTGGGGTTTTCTATCCTAAACCAGATGTTAGAGCTTAGATATCACTTTTGGTATGGTTTGCATTGCCATAGAAACAGCTAATTTCTAAGTATGAGAACAGCTTTTCTAGCAATTACTGTTTTTCCAGCATGATGTGACATACGTTTTAACACTCGGGTACAACGATCACCCAAACTAAATCCAATTTCTTGATCTTTCATTCTCTTTCTTTTACCTCTTGCTCCATACCTCTCAGACTGTCCAAGTCATCGCGTCAGTCTTCAACGTCGTCCTCACGTGAGGACATTGAGCTCCCCAAGGAGCTGACTGAAGACTGGAGCACCATGGAGGTGTGTGTAGACTGCAAGAGGTTCATCTCAGACATCATCTCATCCAGCAAGCACAGCATTTCCCTGGCCACCAAACGCGGCCGAATGAAGCGCAAGACACACTCATTCATCGCGTCCTCAGCCACAGGATCCGAGTACCGGCCATCTGAGAGAACCATTCATGAGGTCTAAATCATGTATTTAAAGAAAGTTAACTTGGACTAGACCGATATACTTCCTAAAGTGGAGTCCTCATGTCCCTCTGTTATACTACAATGTGAGCTGTTGACTGTGAAATATGGTGGCCATAGAATTCTTTTAAACATGTAGGACTTCTTCTTAAAGAGATTTGTGCAAGTGTACATACAAATAGGCATGTGCCGATAATCAGTTAGAAGATATGCAACACATTGTTGTTATTGTGGACACTTCAAAATATCTCCACACCCCCCGAGCTCCTGAGATAAAGTCTGTCATGTCTGAAAACAGCAGTAGGACAGCAGTCTGACTGAGAGCCTTTATTTTGGACACATATAAATGAGAGAAGAAAGGCAGTACTATAATACTGTTCACTGGAAGGTTTAAAATGGTGGACAGAACTATCGCTTTGACTCAGGAATACATTTACACAAATGTTAATTCATATTTTTACCTTTAAATATGCATGATTATTCATGACAGGTATGGGTAGTTGACTAATTAAGTACTTTTTAATGTAATCACCAGAAAAATACTTATTTTACTTTAAAATTCTGGTCCTGATGCCTATCAAAAGTATTATTGAATATGAGACAAAGCGATCACACCTAATTTAATCTAAGGGTGCCAATACTTTATTATTAAGGGGGGGGGGAATGTATAAAAATGTGTGCAAAAAACGTTGTCAAGTTCACACTACAAGGTACTATCGCTTAGTGAGGTGGTACTAGAAAATTATGAGCAAATAAATGTATTTAATTTATTCAGTCAGCTGCTATTTTATACTTGCTGATTTACAGTGCTGCTAATCAACTGGGAATGTGTCAACTGCTAAGAGTGGAGGCTAGTTAATGACTGAGGTGAAGAATTTAGCTAGATAGCTAGCTAGCAAGTAACCTGGAAGTCTTTTATTGTAGAGAATGTAAACAGAGAGAGAATGCAGAAACCAGACAAAGTTGTCTAGAATATCAACATTTACCTCAGATGTGTTGGTTAATGACTAAATAAATGCTCCATACAGCTAAAATTACGCTCTAAATACAGTTAGCGCCAACTGCTAACTGGGCTTCCATAATTCCGCCTTTTTGAAAAATGGCGCCATTGAATGATAAAGCTACCAGAAAACATCCGAAGGAGTGAATACAGGGTTGTTTGTGTGGCATTTTCTCATCAGTATGGCAAACACAGTACCTTAATCCGAATTTAGAAATATAATCAGTGAATAAAAAGTAGAACTGTGAAGGCATTTTTGACTCCGTTTCCATGGCCATGGTATAAAACTGATTATGGGCACATGTCTTGTCATATCCTATGATGTGTGTAATGTACAACAGGATGGACTGAAACAGTCTCCATTTTGTCTTGTAAATATGTGTATTTGCTGCAGGTGTACAGCTGTATTTATTTTTATATGAATCGAGTGACATGCTGTTGTTTAGCCACTGGAGTGAGATGTTGTGATGATGCCATGTTGCCAGTCCCAGTCCAAATCCCCTTTATTACTCTAATCCCAGTGACAAAGTGATGAGATTTTACCAGTGTCAGTACTGTTCTCAACAGTTTGATGTGAAGTGTCACTGGTAGCCATGTTGGTTCTCTCCATTATCTGCTACTAAATATAAAGCCCTTACTTTCTTTTCAGTGGTGCATGATGGGTAATGTCTACATCCCTCCACATTTCAGTTGTTCAGCATACTGTATGGAGTCCATCATTTGTTTGTATTTCTCCATGTGAACATTGTCAATAATAGTATTAATTGAAATAATTGATCAAGTTTTTCTTTCGTATAAAGAATGTAATTGTGCAGGTTTCCTGTATTTTTGTTCTTTTTCATTTTTCTACATAGCCTGCAAACTCTAAGCTGTTTATTTGACTTAAAGTGGTTGACTTTCTCAATTCCATTAAGTTACTGTAATCTATTTTATTCTACTGGACTTCAACTTATAATTAATGCTTTATATAGTGAATATTTATTTAATACCTGCACAAATTCCCAAATGTCTTAAGTAAGCAGGAGACACGGCAAACTGGAGTCTCAGTTTTGAGCGACAGTGGTTCTCAAAGTCAGGGGTTCTGTAATAAGCACAACATATTTATATTAAAATATCCTGGGAGATGATTTGCCAAATCAATATTAGCCCATTCTAAAAGCCGAAAATGTAATTAAAATGAAATCTGGTTTCTCAAATTGAACATAATAATAATAATAATAATAATAATAATAATAACAAACCCTTCTGTACCTCACCCAATGCCTTCTTCATTGAGCCTGAATCATTAGACATTTTTACTGTGTTTACATGTTATCACATTATTCTTTTAAAAATGAGTTTACCAAGACTTGCAAGTGTAATATATCTGCATTATTTCACAATACTGCATTACAGTTTAGGCATGTACAGAATGTTATGGCAATATTTTAGGCCTTTAGAAGTGTACAAACTCGTATCAAATTATTTTTTATTTTATTATTTTATATTAATGAAGTAGTATGTAGGTGTTCATTTACATTTATGGCTTTTTGCAGACGCCCTCATCCAGAGCAACTTACAGAACTGCTTTGAAATCTCTATCAATAAATACATCCTGATACTGGTTTGCTAGGTCACGGACTAAGAGTAATAACAGTCTAATTTTTTTTTTTTCAGCCAGTGATATGAGAACATTAATGATGCCTGGTTGCTCATTTGAGAAATCATTTTTGAAATGAATGAATTCCAGTGGCACAATTTTTTTTTTCCCAAAGAAATGTTTCTTGCATTTAATCTACATAAGCTGTATTTTTTTGCCTTATAATTTTTGCCTTCTCTGTTCCATAAAGCTAGTGATGGTTCACAGATTCCCTAAAAACAAAATGCACAGCTCCTTGAGTACTACAGCAACTGAAGCTAAGCACAACACTACTAAAACGCACCAGAGTCCTTAGACATGATATGCTGTTTCTGCAAGCCCTGTAAGGACTGGCTCACCAGGAGGTTGTGAGTTCATATCGCAGAACTGAGAGGCACTATATGGACCTGTGAGCAAGACCCTCATCATTTAAACAGCCATTTCTGCCAGATGGCATCTGAGACAGAACCACACAAATTTCAGTGTCCGGTGTTACGGGTTTAGGAGCACACAACTATGAAGGACTATGATGGACTTTCCTCATGCCTCAAGATTTTGAAAAAAGACTTATGGAACTTGGCTGAATCTGTAACTTCGTACAAATGACAACTGGAAATTGCATGTACATCTGTGCTTGTGCATTGGATCTGTGACTGTGATCATTTTTGTTTCCCAAAATCTGGCTGATCATAATAAACAAATGCAATACCTTCAAACTGCTGTTGTTGTTATAATTAAGAGTTGGAAACCTACCTTATAATGGCTGTACTTTTTAATTCATTTAATTACATTTTGCATTGTGGAACATATGCACAACAGGTTAGTTCAAGTTATTTCTTACGTTATAGCAGCTATGAACAGCCGTTCTCTCAGTAACCTTTCTTGTTGCCATGTTAGTGAAATTACAGAGAAATTGGAATGCTGTCCTGAAGGCTTTACTGTGTCAGAAAACCTAAAATTACTGCTTTACCTCGGACTGTTACAAAGTCCTGACACTGGAGACTCCTTCCATAAATGTTACCTAAACCTCTGGACAGAAAATTTCACAGTATCAATGATTTTCTTACTTAAATGACAGCACGTGTAAAATTTGTACATTATTAGGATAACATTATAAGGAGTGCCACCATACAAGTCCTTGTGAATGATATGTTACTATAGAAACGATAAACTTTCAGAATCCGGGCATTAATATACTGTCAGAACCATGCTGCTATGGAACATTTAAATAAAATAAAAATAAATAAATAAGGCATGGAGGCTGTGTGCATATCAGTTTGTTGAGTATTTTAACATAGAAGTACAACGCTATTGCAGTCTGCTGGTGAAGTGGTGTTCAAGGTGCTAATGAGTTTAACAAATCCCACAAATGCGTAAAAAAAGGTGTAAAATGTGTTCCTTTCCCTGTGATTGGTCAGAACCTGAGGAAGATGGAAGGCAACACAACTGTTGATTCGGCTAGAGACCTGAATGAGCTCCAGAACGCAGACTGGGTGAGTGAATCATCACGAAATCTCTTATTTTAAAACCAGGATCCCAGTATTACTTTTAGCAGTATCCCTTTATATTTCAAAGATGATGCTCATGTAAATGCATGTCATCAAGTAAATACCAGTCCCAAAACTGATATTACACGTAAATCGTGAATAGTTTCCAACAGGTACTATGTGGCTACATCTCAAGTGATGTCTTGCTGGCTACATAGTGCACTACACTAATGTTATCTTTAAGCAGTGAGCATTTAAAGTAGATAGGACTAAAAAAAAAACTCAACGTAATTTTAAAGTGTGTGTGACTGTGGTGTTTAAAAGTGTGTGTGAATTTGTCGTGTTGTGCAGGCACGGTTCTGGGTGCAGGTGATGAGGGACTTGAGGACCGGTGTGAAGCTGAAGAAGGTGCAGGAACGACAGTATAATCCTCTGCCCATTGAGTTTCAGCTCACACCCTATGAGATGCTCATGGATGACATCCGCGCCAAACGCTACACACTGCGCAAAGTCATGGTGAATAAAACAGACACAGACCGATGCACACAAACGGCAGTGCGATCGTGGAATCACCCTCCTACTCCTACTCCTTATACTACAATATAAGAGGAGAATTAATAAATAATAACTGACACCTAATGATAATGATAAATCAAGAAAACACAGCTAATCTATTCATGTTCCCATTGGGTTGAATTATCAGTAATCACTACACCGTGTGAAATTAAATTATTTTTTACATAGATGTTAATTCATCACTTGAATTTTTGAAGATTTGCCTTCAGGAATTTGGTATCAGATCATTTTATGATGCCTCTCATCTCATGAGTTGTGCTACAATCCTGATGCAATGTTTGCCAATATGGCGGAACCCATGGCAGTACATTGCTAGTGTTCCATGCTAAGTGTATGTACAGTCATTTCTTAGAAATTTAATAACACACCTGAGTGAAATGTTTATTTCTGACAATTATGTCTGGTTTCCACATTGTAAAGGTATTATACAAGACATCAAGGAACCAGGCTAGCTAGTTAAATCATTCACCTCAGCAGACTCTTATTTTGCTAATGCTTGGTGTCTATATTTTTGTAAACATGCTAGCCCATAGCACCAGTGTTTTTACATGAATGGCGAGCAGATTGTGTCCATGTAGAAATGAAAGAAATTTATCAATTCTGTTCTTTTAACACATGGAAGACGTGTAAATGTGATGTATTTCTACTGCTTGAACAAGGATTAAAGTTCTGTCATTATCGCTTGATATTTTGATAGCAAAATCAAGACTAAAACTATATATTTATTGTAAAACATCAATCCCATAGAATGCAGCAGCTTCTAAGCTATGTTTCACAGGTTGCAAACTCTACTCTAGATCAGGGAAACCACTTGTCTGAACACACACAGGTAAAGAATCTGATATGCTGCAAGGACAGAAACCGAAATTCCTGTTTATTGTTATCTGAGCCTGACCATGTTGCATGTTGTTTAATAACATTGTGGTTAGGTCAGTAATGTGATCCTAAGGATAATGAGTATGCAAAAAACAAGCGTGCACTTTCCCCATGTGTGGCTATGCGTGTGCCTGAGCTGCCATTTTGAAATTCTACCCCCAGAACATGAGGGGGAAAATGTATAGTATATAGAGGGTCATCAGACCAAATGTAACACTTGCAAATGCTAATAATGGGTGTTATTTTTTTTATTATAATTTAACTTCCTACACACTCCTAGTTACTAAGGCCAAATGGAGACCTATAATGCACCTGTGTGTGTCCCTCAGGTGAATGGAGACATTCCTCCTCGGTTAAAGAAGAGTGCACATGAGGTGATCCTGGAGTTCATCCGATCCAGACCTCCCCTCAATCCTGTGAGTGCCATCACACTTTCATCAATACACTCAAAACACACATACAGTACATTTTAGTGATGTTTATTTAATTCTGGTTTATTTAATACCTTTTTTTATTTAATACTTTATTGTATGTGTGAATGAGTGATGGTAACCTTTGAAGCTAGCTATTTAGTTATTCATGTTCAGCTACTCCATTGACAATCCCAGATGAACAACACCACTGTGTGTGTGTGTGTGTGTGTTTGCAGGTGGCAGCACGTAAGCTGAAGCCTCAGGTGGAACGTCCTCCGAGCCTCCATGAAAGGATCCTGGAGGAGATAAAATCGGAGAGGAAGCTCCGCCCAGTGTCACCTGACCAGATTCGCAGGAGCAGGATGGGTGAGACCGCAAACACACATGTACACACAAACATATTGGGTGGCGTCCCATATCCTCTACTTTTTTTTACTGCACTAGCCACTTTTGGTCCACATTCACATTTTGGAGAATCAGTGACAGACTGTACTATTAATAGTACAATAATTTACTAAAACTTAAAAAAAAGAAGGGATAAACGATGACTCAATGAATGAAAAACTGTCACTATTTGATAAAAGAATTAATTAAATCTTTGATTCCTTATCTACCAACAGCAGAGTATAGTGCATAGTGTGTGATTTGATACAGAGCTTTGGATAACATGCACACATCATGTACAGATAATTCATCTTATGATGATAATTTGCTGTATATTCTTCTAAAGTCCATTTAAATTGACAATTGAGCCACAAATTGTTGATTTAAAGATGTTCATTAGAGTCATGTAGCTCACTTTTCATTGCTATGCTGCATTAAACTGACAGTCTGCTCCAATCGCTATCAGTTGGCCTCATTTATCAATCTTGTAGTAAAGTTGTGTGTAAATGTTTGCATGAGCCAAACCGAACAAAATATTTTCCTCGGGATTTACAAAAGTTTCAGAATTGCTAATTTCTTTGTACTTGCATGCGTATGTTGATCACCCTTGAAATGCAAAGTGTGTTCCTGACACAGTTCATTTGCATTTAGTGACGCCCACAAAACTCCATAAAAGGTCAAGTGCAAAGACAGCTGGGAGCATGAAATGGACGATCAGGGTAAAGTCTGAAAGAAATGGGCGTTATTTTGACTCACTTCTATGCCAGTAAAAATGTTTACTAAGATATTATACTAATAATAAAAAAACGAGGACTAAATGTACCATCAGCTGAGGCGTTAGCAGACAGACAGGCCCATCCTCCGTTAAAGCGCTGGCATTTCTTTTGTCATAATTGAATAAATATATTTCTTTGTTTTAATTTATTGGCTCGCTTTCTTTATTTTTCATGTTCTTTAATTAATGCCAATAATATAAAACCACAGTTTTCACAAATTGTTTTTGATGGCAGTAATCCATGCAAATTATATGATTTGAAGTCGATCAAGTTGAGGTTTACATCAGTTAGTCTTTGTATGCTTAATTTCACACACACTCAGGAGCACAACTAGGATACGAATGTTTTTCTGAATTTATGGGATTTTCATGAACACCAAATTTCTTCTGTAAACGGTCATACGAATTACAAATAAATCCCTTCTTACCCAGCTTGATAAATGAGGCCCAATGTGTCCTTCCATTGCTCACTTAGAAGTTTAGATTGAAGCTTTAATGACCTACTGATGTTAGCTCATGAAGGCAATTTCATATTTTCTGACCCTTCTAGACACCAAAGAATATCTGATATCTGAAATAGGTTTAAAAAGCTAGTCATAATTTCCCCGGAGATGGAATCAGAAAGAGATTTTTCCACTGTTTCTAATATACCAGGAAAATCTGCCTGTTTTAACCCGCTGACTGTTTTGTCCTTGCAGTAATTCGGCCGCTTAGCATGTCTCAGAGTTTTGACTCCTCAGGTAAAGCCGTGCGATCTGCCTGTGCCCTGTTTTCAGTGTGATTCGATCCTTTGATTTGGTTTGTCCGTGATGCTTCAGTGAAACGTGCAACCCGTGTCATATCATTTCATGCTTTTGTGTCATTAGCAGTTCAATTGAAAGCCCTGATTTAATAGTGAATAAACCATACCGCATATTGATAACTTTTGATCCAATCTGGCAACCTTGTAAATTTATCTCTTGATACCTGGCACAAATGATGGTGTGCTCAGCTGACAAGATCTGTCAGATGGACAGGCCTCAAAATGGTCAATTAACACTTTCATCTAAGCACACTGTGTGACTTACATGTTGTGCATATGTGTGTATGTGTGTAACACCAGATTGTGGACTCACCTTCACTCCCACCTTCTCTAACACACCCACTCGTGCACCCATACACCCCCATGTTTTGTTGTGTGACACCAATGTGTCATTTTGTCCAGACGTCTCGGCCCCTGATGCAGCAAGGAAGGCATCCAGTTCACTCTCGTTAGCTAATGGCTCGTCACTCCAATCAAATGGCACCAGCGGCTTCCAGAGGAAGAGACTCCATGCCCCCACTCTCTCCGAACTGGGCAGCTCAGACTCAGACGTGAGTGTGTATGAAGGAACACTTCATTAAAAAAAAAAATGCTAATATGTCTAAGTGAGTGGAGACATATCCATATAATTCTAATGCTTTTAATGACTTACCATAAAGATTACCATAACTATTAATTACTGTCTGTTCCATTCTGCAGGATGAGACAGTGGGTCAAAGGTCAGCCAGCAGCTCTAGCATCTCCACGCCGATAGTTGAGGATACATCACCGGAGTCTGCGGTGGGAAAGAAGAGTGAGTCACCTGCAGTGACACTGAAAATCAATGATGCTACATAAAAAGTTTTTTAATTATTAACATACAAAGTCTGTTCTTTTTAGCCCCACCCATGTTCCTGCCCATCTCCTCCACACCGCAGCCGGAGAGGAAGCAGCCAGCACAGAGAAGACACTCCATAGAGAAGGAGACACCCACCAACGTCCGACAGTTCGTCCCTCCGTGCAGACAGAGCTCCAGATCCTTAGTGGGTCAATAAGGAACTCTTGCATGCTCAATTCAAATTTTTTAATAAAAGAAGTAGCTGCTCAGGATGAAGCCATGCATTTTCCTAAACACCGCAGAAATCCTGGCATTAAATAAACATCTACAGTGGAACCATTAGAACCATATGTCTCTTCAGGACTTAATTCTTTTATTCACCAGCTTCTGAGTAACTAACAATGTACAGATTATATATTTGTTATTGTATATGTACATTTGGTTTGTTTTAATTGAGGTATTTACGAATTTAGTGGAAATTGTATGAAATTCATTTGATATTAGTGGCTTGAAAGAAGGCAACTCCATAAATAAAACAAATAAGAATAGCCATTCAGTTAGGACAAAAGAAATGGCACCCTGTAAGGAGGAAGCGTTAACGTGTCTGTGGTAGCTGCAGTGGCTGAGCTGCATTATTGGAAGATTAAATTTATCGAACACTTCAATAGGAGGTGCTCTTTCACTGTTTAGTCATCATTTTGTCGTTTTCAGTTTCTGTGAGCTTTGCCTTTTATGGAGTTTTGTGAGTTTGTCACTAAATGTTAATCAGCTGTGCTGTTAACACGCCTGGTAATTTACAGGCTATTGGCATATATCAAATATGCTCACGGGTACGAAGAAAATCAGCGTTACTGAAACTTTAGTAAATCTGGCATGAATTTTTAGTTTGTGAAACATTTATACACAACTTGATGACTTACTAAAAGAGTCACAAAGCAGCTTTACAGAAATCTGGATGTAGATTTAGATCCCTAAAGAGCATGAGGTGAGATTGATGAGGAAAAACTGCCTGAGATGACATGAGGAAGAAACGTGAGAGGAACCAGACTCAAAGGGAACTCATCCTTTTCTGGTTGAGACTTGATAGTGAGATTATAAATCATCAGTATGATTTATAATCTCAGAGCAAAGCCAAGTAGTGAGTGTATTGAAAGGATGTCCAGTATGAGCATAAGCGTCCAGGTGAGATTATCCGCAGAAGTGCAAATCTTTATGGTTTCAATGTGAGATTGTCCACAGTAGCAGGATTTTAGTCATAAGAGCAGAAAGCTCCAGCTGAAGAAGCAGGAGGTGTCCCAAGCATTCTTGTCCCAAGCTTTGCTGTGACTGGCTGCTTGCAAACGATGATTAGGAATTAGCAATACAGCTCCAACGAAACACTCAACATCATATTTTAGGAAATGATGTCAATAAAACATAGTGGTAAAAAATTGTATTCTGACAGCTTTACATTTGATTAAATATGAATATGTTGGCTGTATACCTACACAGTATGTTTGTTTTAGATTTTCGTCTCTCTTCAGAGTGGTTTTTTTTTTTATTTTAAATGTGAACTTTGACTCCTCTGTGATGTGTGATGTGTGCTGTGTGTGCTAAACTGATCACTATGTGGGTGTTCAGGAGGAGTTCTGCTTCCCGGTGGAGTGTTTGGCCCTCACAGTGGAGGAGGTGATGCACATCCGGCAGGTCCTGGTCAAAGCCGAGCTGGAGAAGTTTCAGCAGTACAAAGACATCTACAACGCTCTAAAGAAAGGAAAGGTAGGAACGGAGCACTGCTTACATAACACCCTATGAATATCAAGCACATTACAGAGGAGCCATGAAGAGAATAACTAACAGTGATCAAGATAAACACAGAGAAAAGTTATTGTAAAGGAAGTCAAATTAGCCATGCTCTCTGGGTGGGAGGGGCATACTCTCTCCGCTGTCAATCACAACGGCACTAGCCAATCATGGGCGTGTGTGTGCTCATGTATGCGGAAGAGGGTAGATAGCGCATTCCTCTATTTGAGACGCAGCATGAGCAGCAGTTTGAAAAGGAAAGGATGGTTGGCTTCTTATTGCTTGCGTTTCTTTGAGGAAGCATGTGTTAGCCTTTACCCTTTTGGTAGCTGTGGTACGAGAGTGAAGAGCTGGCTGGCACATATTCTTTCATTTTGGCGCAAATATTTTTGAGAGAAAATATTATTTATTATTTAAGTATTTCTAATGAGAATGATTTTTGTTCTCATTCCTATTGTTTGAGTGGAAAATCCTGTTAAAAGAGATTTTTTTATGCAGCTCTGCTTCTGCTGTCGAACTAAACGGTTCTCCTTCTTCACCTGGTCTTACACCTGCCAGTTCTGCAAAAGGTAAAAGATCAATGATCCATTATGAAGTCTGAGATGTAGATGAGCTGTGTACACTTTTTACATCAGAGATTTTTCCTTCCTCCTTGCAGGCCTGTGTGTTCGCAATGCTGTAAGAAGGTAAGACTCAACGTCTCTTCAGTATCTGCCTTTTTAGAGCTGCTGTTCATTTAATGCAGAGTTTAAAACAGGAAGTCAAGGCGGGATGTATCAAATGGCTTGACTTGTATCCAGAACAGCCAATAGTATAACTCCTTCTCCAGTAAAATGCAAATTTAATACATGCCCCTGGAAAAGGATGGGTCAGCCATTTTTCAAGAAAAAATTCCACAAACCTTAAGGGTATCTTATAACTATTAGCTATCCTCAGAACCCATAACATATAATAGATGTTGAATCAATTTCTATTCAATTTTGAGAACTGAATGAGAATGAAAAATGTTTCAAGTTACACAGGATAAGCAAACTTGGGAGAGAATAAAATAAAATGTCATATACAGTATTTTCTACAGGTTTAATTGTAATTTTAAGGTCCTAACTATAATACCAAAGTACATGCACTTATGTCAGGTCTGCTATCCTCAAGACTTTTATTTTCTACCTTTAGTTAAAGGACTTTACAAAATAGACAAGCGAGTTCTCATTACTGGTACTAGACCATATTTTGACAGACTTTTGTGTTTCCTGACACACAGATTCGGTTGCCCTCTAAGCCGTACAGCAGCCTACCCATCTACTCTCTGGGACCATCCACTTCCACGCTGTCTCGGGACAAATCAGAGAAGACAAGCACAAGTCAGCGCCGGCCTAGCCTTCAGCGCACCATGAGCAGGTACCATACCCTTCAGCCTTTACATCTTAGAGTGGGCTTTAATGGCATCATGTTGTGTTGTTCGCTCACAAAGTGAAAGGTCCAGATTACCTGGGGTTTTCTATCCTAAACCAGATGTTAGAGCTTAGATATCACTTTTGGTATGGTTTGCATTGCCATAGAAACAGCTAATTTCTAAGTATGAGAACAGCTTTTCTAGCAATTACTGTTTTTCCAGCATGATGTGACATACGTTTTAACACTCGGGTACAACGATCACCCAAACTAAATCCAATTTCTTGATCTTTCATTCTCTTTCTTTTACCTCTTGCTCCATACCTCTCAGACTGTCCAAGTCATCGCGTCAGTCTTCAACGTCGTCCTCACGTGAGGACATTGAGCTCCCCAAGGAGCTGACTGAAGACTGGAGCACCATGGAGGTGTGTGTAGACTGCAAGAGGTTCATCTCAGACATCATCTCATCCAGCAAGCACAGCATTTCCCTGGCCACCAAACGCGGCCGAATGAAGCGCAAGACACACTCATTCATCGCGTCCTCAGCCACAGGATCCGAGTACCGGCCATCTGAGAGAACCATTCATGAGGTCTAAATCATGTATTTAAAGAAAGTTAACTTGGACTAGACCGATATACTTCCTAAAGTGGAGTCCTCATGTCCCTCTGTTATACTACAATGTGAGCTGTTGACTGTGAAATATGGTGGCCATAGAATTCTTTTAAACATGTAGGACTTCTTCTTAAAGAGATTTGTGCAAGTGTACATACAAATAGGCATGTGCCGATAATCAGTTAGAAGATATGCAACACATTGTTGTTATTGTGGACACTTCAAAATATCTCCACACCCCCCGAGCTCCTGAGATAAAGTCTGTCATGTCTGAAAACAGCAGTAGGACAGCAGTCTGACTGAGAGCCTTTATTTTGGACACATATAAATGAGAGAAGAAAGGCAGTACTATAATACTGTTCACTGGAAGGTTTAAAATGGTGGACAGAACTATCGCTTTGACTCAGGAATACATTTACACAAATGTTAATTCATATTTTTACCTTTAAATATGCATGATTATTCATGACAGGTATGGGTAGTTGACTAATTAAGTACTTTTTAATGTAATCACCAGAAAAATACTTATTTTACTTTAAAATTCTGGTCCTGATGCCTATCAAAAGTATTATTGAATATGAGACAAAGCGATCACACCTAATTTAATCTAAGGGTGCCAATACTTTATTATTAAGGGGGGGGGGAATGTATAAAAATGTGTGCAAAAAACGTTGTCAAGTTCACACTACAAGGTACTATCGCTTAGTGAGGTGGTACTAGAAAATTATGAGCAAATAAATGTATTTAATTTATTCAGTCAGCTGCTATTTTATACTTGCTGATTTACAGTGCTGCTAATCAACTGGGAATGTGTCAACTGCTAAGAGTGGAGGCTAGTTAATGACTGAGGTGAAGAATTTAGCTAGATAGCTAGCTAGCAAGTAACCTGGAAGTCTTTTATTGTAGAGAATGTAAACAGAGAGAGAATGCAGAAACCAGACAAAGTTGTCTAGAATATCAACATTTACCTCAGATGTGTTGGTTAATGACTAAATAAATGCTCCATACAGCTAAAATTACGCTCTAAATACAGTTAGCGCCAACTGCTAACTGGGCTTCCATAATTCCGCCTTTTTGAAAAATGGCGCCATTGAATGATAAAGCTACCAGAAAACATCCGAAGGAGTGAATACAGGGTTGTTTGTGTGGCATTTTCTCATCAGTATGGCAAACACAGTACCTTAATCCGAATTTAGAAATATAATCAGTGAATAAAAAGTAGAACTGTGAAGGCATTTTTGACTCCGTTTCCATGGCCATGGTATAAAACTGATTATGGGCACATGTCTTGTCATATCCTATGATGTGTGTAATGTACAACAGGATGGACTGAAACAGTCTCCATTTTGTCTTGTAAATATGTGTATTTGCTGCAGGTGTACAGCTGTATTTATTTTTATATGAATCGAGTGACATGCTGTTGTTTAGCCACTGGAGTGAGATGTTGTGATGATGCCATGTTGCCAGTCCCAGTCCAAATCCCCTTTATTACTCTAATCCCAGTGACAAAGTGATGAGATTTTACCAGTGTCAGTACTGTTCTCAACAGTTTGATGTGAAGTGTCACTGGTAGCCATGTTGGTTCTCTCCATTATCTGCTACTAAATATAAAGCCCTTACTTTCTTTTCAGTGGTGCATGATGGGTAATGTCTACATCCCTCCACATTTCAGTTGTTCAGCATACTGTATGGAGTCCATCATTTGTTTGTATTTCTCCATGTGAACATTGTCAATAATAGTATTAATTGAAATAATTGATCAAGTTTTTCTTTCGTATAAAGAATGTAATTGTGCAGGTTTCCTGTATTTTTGTTCTTTTTCATTTTTCTACATAGCCTGCAAACTCTAAGCTGTTTATTTGACTTAAAGTGGTTGACTTTCTCAATTCCATTAAGTTACTGTAATCTATTTTATTCTACTGGACTTCAACTTATAATTAATGCTTTATATAGTGAATATTTATTTAATACCTGCACAAATTCCCAAATGTCTTAAGTAAGCAGGAGACACGGCAAACTGGAGTCTCAGTTTTGAGCGACAGTGGTTCTCAAAGTCAGGGGTTCTGTAATAAGCACAACATATTTATATTAAAATATCCTGGGAGATGATTTGCCAAATCAATATTAGCCCATTCTAAAAGCCGAAAATGTAATTAAAATGAAATCTGGTTTCTCAAATTGAACATAATAATAATAATAATAATAATAATAATAATAACAAACCCTTCTGTACCTCACCCAATGCCTTCTTCATTGAGCCTGAATCATTAGACATTTTTACTGTGTTTACATGTTATCACATTATTCTTTTAAAAATGAGTTTACCAAGACTTGCAAGTGTAATATATCTGCATTATTTCACAATACTGCATTACAGTTTAGGCATGTACAGAATGTTATGGCAATATTTTAGGCCTTTAGAAGTGTACAAACTCGTATCAAATTATTTTTTATTTTATTATTTTATATTAATGAAGTAGTATGTAGGTGTTCATTTACATTTATGGCTTTTTGCAGACGCCCTCATCCAGAGCAACTTACAGAACTGCTTTGAAATCTCTATCAATAAATACATCCTGATACTGGTTTGCTAGGTCACGGACTAAGAGTAATAACAGTCTAATTTTTTTTTTTTCAGCCAGTGATATGAGAACATTAATGATGCCTGGTTGCTCATTTGAGAAATCATTTTTGAAATGAATGAATTCCAGTGGCACAATTTTTTTTTTCCCAAAGAAATGTTTCTTGCATTTAATCTACATAAGCTGTATTTTTTTGCCTTATAATTTTTGCCTTCTCTGTTCCATAAAGCTAGTGATGGTTCACAGATTCCCTAAAAACAAAATGCACAGCTCCTTGAGTACTACAGCAACTGAAGCTAAGCACAACACTACTAAAACGCACCAGAGTCCTTAGACATGATATGCTGTTTCTGCAAGCCCTGTAAGGACTGGCTCACCAGGAGGTTGTGAGTTCATATCGCAGAACTGAGAGGCACTATATGGACCTGTGAGCAAGACCCTCATCATTTAAACAGCCATTTCTGCCAGATGGCATCTGAGACAGAACCACACAAATTTCAGTGTCCGGTGTTACGGGTTTAGGAGCACACAACTATGAAGGACTATGATGGACTTTCCTCATGCCTCAAGATTTTGAAAAAAGACTTATGGAACTTGGCTGAATCTGTAACTTCGTACAAATGACAACTGGAAATTGCATGTACATCTGTGCTTGTGCATTGGATCTGTGACTGTGATCATTTTTGTTTCCCAAAATCTGGCTGATCATAATAAACAAATGCAATACCTTCAAACTGCTGTTGTTGTTATAATTAAGAGTTGGAAACCTACCTTATAATGGCTGTACTTTTTAATTCATTTAATTACATTTTGCATTGTGGAACATATGCACAACAGGTTAGTTCAAGTTATTTCTTACGTTATAGCAGCTATGAACAGCCGTTCTCTCAGTAACCTTTCTTGTTGCCATGTTAGTGAAATTACAGAGAAATTGGAATGCTGTCCTGAAGGCTTTACTGTGTCAGAAAACCTAAAATTACTGCTTTACCTCGGACTGTTACAAAGTCCTGACACTGGAGACTCCTTCCATAAATGTTACCTAAACCTCTGGACAGAAAATTTCACAGTATCAATGATTTTCTTACTTAAATGACAGCACGTGTAAAATTTGTACATTATTAGGATAACATTATAAGGAGTGCCACCATACAAGTCCTTGTGAATGATATGTTACTATAGAAACGATAAACTTTCAGAATCCGGGCATTAATATACTGTCAGAACCATGCTGCTATGGAACATTTAAATAAAATAAAAATAAATAAATAAGGCATGGAGGCTGTGTGCATATCAGTTTGTTGAGTATTTTAACATAGAAGTACAACGCTATTGCAGTCTGCTGGTGAAGTGGTGTTCAAGGTGCTAATGAGTTTAACAAATCCCACAAATGCAAGAGCTGGAACACAATATTTTTCACATATATATTATATTTCATCAACATCAAATTTACACAACACATTGTCCATTATTGTATCGTTTGTAACACAATTCGTTCCTCTGCGTGGAACTACTGATACAGAGAAGGTAAAGACACCTGCGTCCTCATACAACAAAATATCTATTAGTGACTCTGAAATGGAACAAACACAAAGCATTAACCTACAATGGAATGACGATCATATTAAAACACAGAATTGCTTCTTTTATATATAGATACAGATCTGATCCATTCACTTATAAATACAGAGATGATCTTAGTTTAAAAAAAAAATCCTGTAAACATGATGGGGACGGCAGTCACACACTCTGGAGTGAGCAGCAGGGCGAGGAGGATCTCAGAACAGGAATGAACATATGAGAGAGAGAGAGAGAGAGAGAGAGAGAGAAAGCAAGAAAGCGAGAGAGAGAGAGAGAGAGAGAGGTGAAAGGATAAATATACAACTCAGTGAAACATCATCTCACACTTCTTCACTAGGACTGAACCACAGAGCTGTGGGATGTGACGGCGTGCAGTGCTGGATTATTTTTGTGGATTATTTGAAGTCAAGTAGGTTGCAGTCGATTTTGTAGTAGACATAGGGGTAATACTCCTGCTGGCTCAGATTCAGCCCGGGAATGTCCATAGCAGATTGCTAGAGAAAGCAAAGAAGATGAAAATCAGAAATTCTAAAATCATACGACTACTGATTTCTGCCTATCCTTCTGAATTCAAATGTCCAGGAATTATTTCTTCATTTTTCAAAAACTAATACAGGTTGGTCATTATACCACAGTCAGGTTTTTCAGCTGGACATTTTAACAAGGTGTGCATTTTAACTATGGAGACTTTGTGTTGGTCCTCTTACAGGGTGTTTCACCTCTTTAGGTTATGCATGTGCAAAAGAAAAAGATAAAACAATTTAAAATAAAATAGTTTAAAATAGTACCTATAATTTAAGGTATGCAGCAAGTCTGTCCTTATTCTGTACATCTAATCATGAAATAGGTTCTCTTTTTTTCTCTTGGGGAAAACTCTGGTCCCACTCCACATCCATTCAGAGTGAAAAGGAGTAAGAAACCCTTAGGCTGTGGGCTGTGTGTGTAGAATGCTGGATGCTGGTCATAGCTGACACTTACATCGATAATCGCAGCAGCGCTGCTGTCCAGATGCTTATAGAGCTCATACAGCACTTCCCGCAGCTTCTTCATGTTCTTCTTAGTGGGCTGCAGCAGCATGGCCTGGAAGTTCACAGGTAAGCCGTACCTGTGCAGGTGAGGACATGCACCGTTAACACTGAGCACACAAACATACATTTTTCTATAATTTTTTCTATTTCTATAACTTCCGAAGTTCCTCCTTTAAGTTGGAGTTAAGTAGACTTCAGATCCACCACAACCCTGACCAGTATAGAGCATTTACTGAAGATGAATGAATGAATGAATGAATCGGTCATTAAAAAGAAATATAGCATCATCCAAATTACATCTATCATTCAATCTTTGGAAACTGTCTCCTACCCAAGTCTGAGGTTTGAAAAGTTGTGTCATACAGTATCAAATCATGTAAGTAAGTTAGTATCTCTATTTGAGATCTCGTTAGAGTCCAGCAAGACTGCTTAATTGTATCCTGTTTGAGAAGTGGGAGGTTATTTAAATGGATGGCTTTAAACGTAGCTTACTTGTTAGCTATTGTGGCCCTGTAGCTCCAATACAAACCTAAACTTGTGTGAACTATAGTTATAGAAGTCATAGCGCAGACTTTTCTATAATTATACCTTAGCACAGACTCCACAAACACCCTCAGAGCCTTGATGTGGATCCATGCGATGAAGGCTTCACTGAAGTTCACTTTCAGCCATCGCACCAGAGGACCCTGCAGACACCAGACACAGCATTAATAACCACACGCTAATAATCATCACTGATTTATTGACTTATTCCAGTCCAAAGCTTTTCCCCAAAAATGCTTTTGTAATGTAATGCTTTTCCCCAAAAACTTGCTTGGAAGCAAAGCCAAGAATAATCATCATATACTCCTTTCTTTACCTTAATCTGCACTTAGACAACCTAACAAACTCGCCATATATTATATATTATAATATATTAGCTAACACTTTTAGCCTAGTAAATTACGATGAGCTGATTCTGGAGTACTAGAGATGTATTATATCTTATTAGAAAGCACTTGATAGGAAAAGCCGAGACTGATCCATACAAACTGCTTCTTCTTATCGGTGGAGAGCCTCGTCATCTCCTCTTTATCCGCCTTCATCTCCTCCTCGTTGTACTGGAAATCTCGTACCACGAACCTGCAAACAGTAAACACATCTTACTGGGAGGTTATCAAGATGCAAACCTAACAAATATCTACTAGCAATACAATAATAATCACTCTGGCACCTTTCTCACACTTAAGTTCACTATACAATTATTATTAGCATTAGATTATTCAGACTGTCCGCCATACACATCCCTGTGAATGAGATGTTATTATAGAAACGATAACATATCAGCACATCAGTATCTGTTGAATTACAGCTAGCACTACTATCAGAGCAGTGCTGTTATGAAAAATTAATCAACGCCTTCTGACTAATCATATTGAAGTAGTAAATATGAAAGCTCCACCATACTTGTTCTCTCTGGCTTTGTGCCTGAAGTCGTCGATGGCTTTGCGGAACAGCGTGACGCTGAACAGCCCACTGTCCTGATCCTCGAACAGCAAACTGTGGACATACAAAGCTCAGAGTTAGTCCAGCAGGTCCTGACTCATGTGTTACTGAACAATTATACTGGCCTGATGTTTGCATGCATCCATTCTATTTTTTACAGTAAACTCCAGAATTATTGGCACCCTTCAAGAGTGTGAAAAATGGCTGTGTTAAAAAAAAAAAAAAATTCAAATCTTCCACAAACAACTGCAGAAACATCTAACCTGCTAACTCCCTAAGAATTTTTCTTCCGAAAACATATATGGAAAAAGTATTGGCGCCCAGCAAAAGAATATTTCGAATAAATAACCGTCTCTGGGTCTCTTCAGCATTCTTAACACTTCCACATTTATAGTTCAAGTTTAATCCATTTTGCTCCAACATTCAGACTATAAATTAACCTGGACCATAAGCCTCACCAAATTCTATCTGCTTCAAGAAAAAAAATCTAGCAGGCATTCTTTTATACACGGTGATTACCTTGATAATCAATAGAATCCATTCTAATGTTCTGCTATCAGTATTATTTCCACACACTACGCGCAGCAGCTTCTGAACTTTTTTCGAATTTTGCATGAATTAACCTGGCTCACGGGTTGGAAAGAAGCTGAGCTTACTTTGTGGACCGCGGCACCACCATTTCCGCGAGAGTCTCGTACGTCTTCTGCCAGTCTGCATAATTTGTCCTGTAGAGAAGCCGTATCATCTGTTAGACTTTATAGAGTGGAACTTTAAATTCTGGGAGCTGTCAAAAGATAATATATAAATTTAAAAAATATCCAAACAAGCTTCATTTACTTCGGTACCACCACCAACAGAGTGACGAGGTACTCAGAGTCGAGCACAAAGTCTTCTTTCTTTACAATGTCGGCCAGGCTGCGGGTCAGCAGGCTCCCTCTGAGGAAAGGGGTTATATGTTATACACCTCAGACCCCTTAACTTAAACCCTAGCCTTAAACCAAATGTATTTAAATACAGTCAGTAACAGTTTGTTCATGCTAGTGTTCTTCACTCACGCGTTCTTCCTCTCCAGGTTCTGCAGGTTTCCCTTCAGGTTGTTGTAGGCTGAAGCTCGGGCCTTTAAATCGTTATCAATCTGCGTTACTTGCTATTAACAACAGAGGGAGACAAAAGTTTTATTATTCAGCATTCTAGTGGCACGGCTCAGGTATACAAGTATGCACTCACACAAACACCAAAACTGCCCTATATAGGGAAGTGGTAGCTCAGTGGTTAAGATGTGGGACTTCTGATCGGAAGGTTGAGAGTTCGAATCCCAGCACCACCAAGCTACCACTGCTGGGCCCTTGAGCAAGGCCCTTAACCCTCAACTGCTCAGGTGTATAAGTGAGGTAATTATAAGTCGCTCTGGATAAGGGCGTCTGCCAAATGCCATAAATGTAAATGGAACTAAGGGGCCAAGCCCTATATAGACCTGTGACCATGAGCATTATCGTTACTCATAATACATTCATTTAGACTTGCCTTAGATATGATTTCAGATATGTTCTTCAAAGATTGCTTTATGGGGTATTTCGCCATGTCCCACTGGAACCTCGTGATGTAGGTGATCAGATCCACTAATAACATCAAGAATAAGAAAATTCAGAAAAGCTCAAAAAAGGTTCAAAGGTTCCGTGTGGAGATGAAGGAGATGTGAGCGCTTGGCTCACCTCCGTTTGCCAGCAGGTTCTCCTGAACTTTATCACGGCTGTCCTCGAGCACGTCGGCCATGTACTGCGCCACCTTCTTCACCACACTGCAAACCGCATCAAACACACATCACACCCTGTTACCATCCCGTACTGTCCTCAGAAAACACACTTTAGTGAGAGCTTCAAAGGCAAACTGAGAATTCGGTGAAAACAGAGAAGTTAAAAAAAAAAAAAAAACACTAAGAAATCAGAAAATGGAATTCTTCCTCTTTTTTCCCTCAGGACTATAAGGAAATGGCTTACAGTCACTGCCAGATGTATAAATCAGAAACTATGAAGCATTAAAGCATTGTCTATTATTTGGGCAGTGGGTGTGTTGCTGCTTTAGGGACATGAAAACTATTTACACAATCGATTCACTGCTGCCACATACAAGATGTTATAAAAAATCTGGTGCTCAGGAGCATTAAAATTAAACTGAATTTGTTATCAAGAATTCAGATTATATCGGGCTGTCCTCACTTTTCTCACTTTTCCCAGAAGGAGTCATGAGCCACATATTATCTGTACTAATGAAAAGGAAAGAAAGAACAGACCTGCTTTGTTGCGTTTTAGTTTAAAAGATTATTCTAGCATTTTCATGTACAGTGAACAGAACAGAAAACCAGAAAATCTTATAACATAATTAAAGTCTATGGGCAGTTTGTGAATTCAATCAATAAAAATGTTTTTACTTTGCTCTCATGAATTCTTCAAAGGTATTTTTATATATTAATAATTTTTTAAAATATTTTTATTAATGATTGATTATTTTCCTATAACAGCATGTCGTGATTTGCTAATGCTTACAATTTTTATTTATTTAAAAAGAAAATGCAGACACACTGTATATTTTATCTGTTTATAGTTATGTTTAATGTTGGGGAATGTCCACAAAACAAGTTCCTGTTAACACTTATGTTAAAGCAGCTATAAACAGTCATTCCCTTTCTCTTCAAGTTAAAAAAAAAAAAAAAAAACAGCTTGTCACTGAAATAAGAACAAGCACATAATTATAAACCTGTCATTTGTGTTGCAGCTGAACAGATTCAAGAATTCTACAAAGCTGTGGTATAAATCTGCATAGTTTTAGAAAAAGTGAGAGCATAAATTCTTTCAAGAGAGCGTAAATATGAAGGATTATACGTATTGTACTGTATTGCTCCAGTGTGGGGAAAAAACTGGTTAAAACTTTGGTAAGATTTCTGTCATGTCTGCCTCTTCCGAAGCCATTTTGTGTGTGAGTGTAATAGATATAGTTTTGAATTTGCAATATAGTCATGTATTTTAAATGTTTATAAACAGCATTTTGCAACTGCCTATAGACAATTCTGAGAATTTTTTTTTTTTTTGCCAGCTATTCTTTTAACTACTAATTGTTTCTTTGTTAATGTGACTAACATCTAACATGTAGAGGTTATATTGATACCAGTGATATGCTACGTATGTATTGTGACAATATATGTGACTGATATCCACTGATCTCTCTCTCTCTCTCTCTCTCTCTTACACAGGTATGTATATGTTAATATATATGTTATAAATTGATTAAAAAAAATAATTTTACATTACTAAATTTATTTCTAAGTAGAATTGTTCCTTGACGCAGCTGCTGAGGGTCTGAGGGTCTGAGTGTTTTTCAACCGGCACACTGAAGAAGAAAAAAAGAAAGCCGGACTGCGTCCAGGAGCCTGCCAGAATGACTCGTCTGTGAATTTTGAGCTTTTAGAGCTTCCAGACGCTTATAAATAGAACCTTGTAACTGCGCTTGAGGCATAAGTCATGAGTGTTAAATATGATTGAGGAAAGAGGCAGTGGTGTGTCACCAAACTGCTAATGGTTAATTTTAGCCAGGGACAGCGGGCATCACACTGCTGAGCGAGATTCCTCAGCACGCTAAATAAGCAGGAAAGATTAAAGTCCTTTGACTCGAACCCTGAACACTGAGCCTGTCCTAACTAATCGCATCATCGCAAACACAAAATTTCACAGAATTCAAACTGAAATAGCCTGGGCGAGACTGGAAAAGTTTGTTCAGATCAAAGAGTGTGACCAGAGTGATGGTTTGCACTGCAATGTTTTCCTGGAGAGTGAAGAGAAGAAAAAAAAAAAAAAAAAAACATACCTCTCTACAAAAGAGTCCAACTTGGCCAGCTCGTCTGAGAGTCCGACTAAAACATCTAACGTCCCGACCTGCAAGGGAACGGAGAGACACGGGCTTTGATCAGAAAGCAGAATGATGGAGCAAAGAAAACGCAGCCAGGCTGTGTTTGATCAGTCAGAGCTTCACGCGGCGCCGCCTCTGTTCTCGCCTCATCAGGCGCCAATAAACTTATAAAGGGGTACAATCTGCTGCTTTGTAGGAAAGAGGAGCACATACTTTTCATCCTAGAAAGATGTGCAAAGTCAGCATTAGGCAACAACAATAATAAATGCTTATAGATGGTATAAACTAAAAGATGTTCGAGCCTCTTGTATGTTGGTGCTCCAGGAACATCAGACCCAAACGAAGAAAAGGGTGCCAATACTTTACTCTTTAGTAAAGGCACAGAGTTGTTTCTGTAAACTTTTCAAGACAATGTTAAAATACAGTAAATAAATCAATAAATTGTGGCTGAATCTCTATGCATGTAAGCACTGGGTAGTCCTTTATCTTACTAAAAGCGATAAAACACATTCGTCCTTGTGAAAGTTCCTTTAACTTGAAACTCTTTAAGAGAAGTGTGGACAGTTAGATTCACTCACACAGATCACATTCTGTTAAGATTCATGCAAGAGGAACTGAAAGCATTCACAATTTACTCAAACAGAGAAGTCCTGAATTTCCTCAGAGGGGGAATTACACAAAACTAGCAAACAGTTCCATCTGACAAAGGCAGAAATATCTAATGAATCTAAATACTGTGTACGTAAATTGCTCACAACACATTTCAGAGATGCACCAAATGATACCGCGTATGTGAAAGTAAGATAAATAAATTTAAAAAATAAAAAACAGCACAACCTTGAGGTCCGGGATGTTGAACTTGTTGTTAGTGGACAGGTTGTTGGTGCGAGTGGTGGCCACCATCAGCTTGTCCCATGTCTGCTGGCAGGTTTTCTCTCCAGGAGCCGAGATCAACCAGAACTCCGTCATGACTGAACACTGAGGCAGAAAAACAGCAGGAGCATGCTTTTATTACGTACACAATCCGACAGAATATGCAAGCGGTCTTGCTGTATGGAGGTTTTGGAAATCAGTATCATTTGTGTATTGTCTCTATTCATAAAATACTCGATTTATTAATGGTTTACAATATTGTTATTGTGTGTTATTGTTGTTATTGTTACAATATTGTGTGGACAATCTTGTTTATGGTAATTGCACATATGCTACAGCCATAGTTCTTATAGTTCTTGTAGTAATTTAGTTACAGCACAGAAGATCACAAACCACCATTATCAAAGTTATTATATTTGGGCTTCCAAGTGGTGCAACAGAAAAGCATTTGCCGTATGTTCAGGAGATCCCAAGTTCAAAGCCCGATAATGCCACAGCTATCCTTGCTCTGGGTGGGAGGGGATGTCATACTCTCTCTCTCTCTCTCCTGTCAATCACAGCGACACTAGCATCTATGAGCTCATGTATGCGGAAGAGGGTGGATTGCGCTTTCGTCTGAGTGTGCTAAGCTCCCCTGTGAAGCAGTAGTTGAGAAAAAAAGACGAGACTGGCTTCACATATCTTAGAAGAAGCACGTGTTAGCCTTTCATTCTCCCTGGTTGGTAGCTGTCGCATAAGATATGGTATATTTATTATTGGGTTCTTATAGTTATTAGTCTATTTGACTGCTCCTGTGTTTTAATGAGTTTACTCCAACCCTCAGTGTGCTCTCAGTGCTGGTCCCAAGCCCGGATAAAAATTGGGGAGGGTTGCGTCAGGAAGGGCATCCGGCGTAAAAACGGTGCCAAAATCATATACGCGGACCAATGATCCGAGATGTCGACCCCTAACAGGGAGCAGCCGAAAGAACAACAACTCCAAACCTCAATAAGCTAATAAAGAAATCAGCCTAAATAACTTCAACTTGGACCTAATGTGTTCTCTCATTGGAAAGTTCAGGAATAGAAAGCACTATGGTTTCTCTAATAAATAGACAAAATATTATTGCATTGCATTTAAATAATGTTCATGGAATAGATCTGTACTGAGGGGGTCTGTGGGATTTATTTTTACATCGAAAAGTTTGAGAACTTTGTGCTGCAAAGATTACACTGACAAAGAACTAGAAAATTCCTTTTAAAAAAGGGAAACATGACCAAATCAAACATTTTAACAACTGAAGGTTTTGCAGAGCTGGAACTCTTTCAGGAACTGTGTAGGTCTTGTTCAGGAGATCTCCAGAAACCTTCAGCTTCTCAAAAACCTCTGGATCCTCTGAGCGAGTATGCGAATTACTATCATGAAATGTGTAAGCTGATGTAATGTTGGTGTTCCTGCAATCTGCAATTGATGCCTAGTGCATTTATTCATTCTGGGGTCTTTTTTTCTCAATTTACCAACAGATCTGAGGTTGAGATTTCTGACAGTTCTGTCTTGTTTCCATCATCATTTTATCTTTGTATTGTATTCGATACTTGTGTTTGCTCAATCACTGCTCTCAGCAATAGTTTTTTCATGATTTCAGACACTTAAGCAGTTGTGTTTGCCTCTCAGGTCTTTTGTGTCATTTGTGACAGTTCATGATCTTTCTCAAGGGATTCGAACTCACAACCTCCTGGTCACTAACTCAGCTTCTACAGTCTGGTAAATTCAAGTACATTTGCTTTAGTATGCAGAGTGTGTAAGATAGTTTATCATCCATGTTAGCTTCAACTCAGCTGTTCCTCTAACAGTTCATGTGATGGGATTAGGTACCAATACTGATTTTTGCTGAGGTTTGACTCCTTCTACAAACTTATTGACAATTCACAGCACACAGAGCTTCAAACCTAAAGTCTTAGCAACAAAGCTAGCGTAATGTTTTTTTTTTATCTTGATAAATACCAATAACATTAGCCTCTTTGATTTAAAACTACCACAAAACTGAAAAAAACAAACTTCAGCAAGCGTTTTTTTGTCACTTGGGGTAAAGAAATATGTCAAATTTTATTTCTGGACATATATTTATTCATCTGTGACAAATGTGAGCTAGTTTATTAGCAATTAGCTAACCGGCTAGTTAAATGATCTGACGTCAGTGATATTACTGATGGCTTAATGACGAGGGGGCGTTCCCAAAATTTACATTTCATACATATTCATACATGATTTCTTTTTTTTGTTTGTTTGTTTGTTTTTTTTATATAGATGTTATATCTTTATAAGCGATTTTACCCGTTTAACCGAGCAATTATAAATATACAGCAATGTATTATTCTACAAATATTATTTTAATGGTTTAAAATGACGTCTTCAGGGGACTTAACCGTCATGTAGATAACTGCTGCAGTAAATATGGCTGGATGCCAAATGCCTCCGTCCTCCCTACACAGAGGCTCTACACCGGTGAAGTAATAACATTAACGGTAACGGTAACGGTTAATAGCGGATCTGTGGAGTGCTCTAAGTGGAACAGGACGGCATTTCGGATCGAGCCGATTAAAAGCGCATGATTTGTGCTACAAAAACAAAACAGCAGTATTTAATATGTCTATCTAACTATCTATCTATCTATCTATCTATATATATATATATATATATACATATATTATAATTCTAGACATAACCTGCAAAAAACATAAATAATCATAATGTCAGCAATTTGTTGAACTTGCTAATATTATTTTGTAATTCTTTCCTCTAACACACTGATCATATTGTGCTTCCTCGCTGTTTTTGTAATATAATATAATGTATGCACTGTAGTATTATAACGCGTGATTTTAAGCAACTCATGATGTTTTTATATATATAATAACTCCTGTATGTTCAGCTAACGCTAGCTTGCCTGGAAAGGTTATAGAGCTAACATGGCTAAAAGCTAGCTGCTATTATATTTCGCAGCAAATCAACACAGCAGAATGCACAAGTTAAACGACTTTAGTCACAGAAAAACGGCTTACCTGGGCTAGGCGAGGATACACGTGGTAAAAAAGCAGATAAAATATTAATTATTGTCTATGACTGGGTTATTATTTAAAGCGGTAAATCGTACGAATGGACATTCATAATGTCATAACAGTGGTGTTTCCAGAGCGCGTCACAGTCAGCTGATCCACCGGAGGGGGGGTGGGGGGTGGGGTTGAATCCGCGGCGTCACAGCGCCACCTAATGCAGCGGAGGTGCTACTGCACTCACACATTTAATCTATTTAATTTAATATTCAATCATTTCATTTAATACTCAGCCACAGTAGAGCAGTTTTGAGATTGTTGTAAAGCTGTAAACATGTTTTTATTATTATTATTATAATTCTAACATGACACATGTGCCCAAGATAGAAGATGGATTGGAAAGGAAATGAATAAAGTGATATTAAGGCACTAATATCAGCACTGTAGCAATGACAGATCAGGAAACAATACAACACTGAACTACAGCAACCCTAAAAAAAAAATAATAATAAAATATAGGGACTTTTATATTGATTTAGCATTATGTCACCATTTTAGTTCTTTGGTAGTAAATGGCTTTAAAGTGACAGCTCTGTGAAAAAAAATAAAGTAAATCTGGTGAAATGTTCTTCTGAATTTCAGATCTTTTTTGAATAGAAGTTCATAACTTGTGGAAAAAACACTCTTTTTTTCTAAGTAAACATAAACATGTTATGGCAATCGTAAAATTATATGAGCAAAACTATAAGCAACAAAAAAAGTTTAAAATGCAAAATAGCCTAAATGAAATATACTTATTAATCACTCATAACTTTAACACATATATGATCTGGCAAGAGTTGAAAATTCCTTTTCACCAACGGTCTCTATAAATTATGACAGAGTTTGGGAAAAATATTCTAAGAAAAATATGCAAACAATTGCAAAGTGCAAAGCTGATAGAGACAGAAGACCTGCAGCTGTAATTGCAATTGCAAAACCCAGAGGGGTGAAAACTTGTGCAACCAACAAATGGCTGCTTTTTTTGTTTAATTAACTTTTGTACCACAAAAAAAAAAGATTAGCACCATTGTCAGACATATGGTGTAAATCAAATAATAAAAATCCCAATTAAGTCCAGGCCGTAACGCGACAAATTGTGGACAAGTTCAAGGGGGTGAATACTTATGCAAGACCAAATCCACCCCATTCATACAACAGTAAGTGCCAGAATACATAAAATAGGGAAATTCAGGGATCTCTTTTAAACAATCCGAGTTTTCAGTGCTGGCTTTTCCCTGGAGGTTAGAGTCAGGAATGCCCAGTCAGCCGCCCCGTCCGAGGGAGGCACGGCCTTCTGTATTTGGACTGAAGTCCCACTTCCTGTCCATGGGTGTCCCCCACCCTGCATTTGAGGAAAAACCCACAAAGGGATCTGTTTGTGGAGTTCAGCAGGTCTGGGTTGCATTGTGTTGGGACACAATGCCGGGACTGACTGGAGCCGAACGCTCAGATCAAAAGGCACGCTTCGCTGCCCAGCGGCTGGCGTCTGTCCTGCCGACGGGGACAATATCTAGGCACGCGTCACCTAATCAGTCACCCGCATGCATATCAGGGTGGCAGGAGGAGAATATCAGTGGCTGTTTAGTCTCCAGCGACATCCGTGTCGCTAGCGTGTTGTTACAACGACTCCTTAGTTTCCCAAATGTCATCAGCATATGAGGGTCATTGCTTTCTAAATATAGACTGAAAAACCAGCATTTCCAGTAAAGAGGTCCCAGCTGCAGGGGCGGGTGATGTAATGGTCTTTCAAAGATATAAAGACAATAATATAAGGTTTGGTTTTTAGCATCCACATTGAATCTTTTATTGTTAACAAATGTCTTTTGGACTTTTGTGGAAATAAACACAACAGCACCACTGATGGCTGTAAGAAAAACACATCGAATGGTATGACGAAGTGAGGCTAGGGCTTATTTCTTTCTAGCCCAGACTATAGATTGATGCAAGCTATTAGTGACGGTCATCAATCAATCAAGTGATTACACAGAGTCAGTTATTGACATTTATATTCATTCTCACAGTGCAAACATACAGTAAAGCTGAAAAAAGCTGAAAGTTAAAGGCCTTGATAAAGGGTCCACCAGTGGCCATCATGGGATGTGAACTCATAAACTTCTGGTCATTAGCACATTAGTAGAAAAGAGTAGGTGCATTTTTATCTATGTGAGATTATCTACAATTTGGGTTGTTTGTGTTTTGCATTAGCAGCTACATCCAACCAAACAAGAAAATAGTTAATGTGCCTCTATTTTACAGTACCAGAAGGCTATCAGTTCACATTCCAGGACTTAACCCTCAACTGCTCAGCTTGAATTTGTATCTTGCCTCATTTGTATGTCATACTGGATAAAACCATCTGCTAATTGAACTAAATGTAAATGTATGCTTTTTGCAACCCCAGATTTAGCACAACCTTTGCTTATTAGATATGTCACTATAACTGAAGTTATTAGCCTTGGTGACCTGTAATATATAATACATACAATACTGTGCAAAAGTCTTAGGCACCTTATTTTTTAATTTTTTTATTTATTTATTTTTTTTGTATACATTATTGATTCAGTAAAAAAAACATTTTAGATTCCAAACATTAGTTTTCTGGCACAAAATTAAATGTTACAGAAAAATGTTTGTATGTCAGTAAAGAAAGCAGCAGATTACATAAGAGACACTTTTCAGACAAAAAAACATAATGAAGGCTGCTGGGTTTTGCTGCAAAAATAAGAAGCAAGTGTGACAGTCAAAGTCTCCTGAAGAACTGCGGCTGCTTCTGCAAGATGCTCAGTAACACTTACAGCTCATTTCCTTATAAAACTGCACACACTGCACCTGAGAATACTTTTTTTTTAAAGCAAAGGATCGTCACACCAAATATTGACTTTGTTTCATTTATTACTGTTTACTGCTCTTTATAGTATTTTTTAAAATGTAGAAACATTTAAAACATTATTTTTGAAGGCATATTTGCTCTACAGCGTTTATTTGCATGTGCCTAAGACGTTTGCACAGTACTGTACTTTTGATGTCTTTTTTCTGTTTTTAATGCTTCTGTTGTTTTTTGTCAGCAGTGCCCATGAGCATTTTTATATTTCCATCTAAATAGCATTTTAATGCTTTAGCCCAACGCACAGTAGGTGTGGTGAGTCCAGCCTTTTAAGGGTAAGGGGTTAAAGATAATGAGGGAGAACACCCAAGATATGCACCATTGTTATGGTTAAAGCCTGTCTATTTTTAGGCCTAACTGATATCAGTGTCCTTGAGGTACTTTGGAATGAACTAGTCATGAACATTCTTACATAATGGTAATAATAATGAAGATTATCTTATCATAGAGTCATTCGAAGCATACGTTTTTCATCCAGGCCCAGGTTATAGTTGGTATCAGTTACAAATATGTTGTAAAGAATCCAGCGTTTTGGAAATGTTGACCATCAAAACATTTTTGGTTTTTTTGCTGCAGCATGAAAAAGCATACAAAGATCTTTTTATCATCTGCCAATGGCACTGCTTCCATTTTAATTTATTCTACTGGCAGACACTTTTATGCAAAACATCTTACATATGATCCAGAATCCAATCCAGGCATAATTGAGCAATTCAGGATTTTGCTCAGGGACTCAACAAAGTCCTGGGATTTAAACTCACAGCCTTTTAGTCATGAGATCAGGGCTTTAATATTAAGCTACCTACATCCAGTTATGGTCAGTCTTTGGTCTAGGCAAGTGCCAATTGCTTACATAGTCTAATATATTGTAACATTCATTCATTCATTCATCTTCAGTAACTGTTTAATCATGGTCAGGGAGGTGGACTCGTAGTGGATCTTGGGAATGCTGGGCACCAGGAGGGAATACACCCTGGATGGGGCACGTGTCTATTGCAGGGCACAAAGCACATACACATATGCCCCTAGTGTTCTCAAGATAGGCTCCAGATCCACTGCAACCAAATCGTTTACTGAAAATGAATGAATCCTTCTTCATTTTGTCCTAATAAAACGTTTAATAAACTAAAACTTAAGTTCTCTTATGTAACCATCTCCCTTATTCCTAAAACCTAAGAATTCAAGACAGGTCTTTAGATGCTTTCGTTCTGAATAGCCACAACAATGCTGTGTAAGATGCAAATTCCTCTTGCACAATGCAAAGCCGTAGGGTGTTACAGCCTGCAGAGGGCAAAACACATGTCTTGCCAACGATAGGCGCCTCAGACGCAGATACTATTCTAACCAGAACAATGGTAATCAAACATCTAGCTGTACTGGGAGCCACTTTAGATGCAACACTAGATTAGGAGCCATGCAGTCATTTATAGTCCTGCGGGAGCCGGCACAAAACGCGGAACACTTGTTGTGTGGTCCAGAGGGACAAACTTTCACTGGCAATGTGGCGCTGAAGCTGGTCGAACAAACAGAGGCATTGTGTCACTTCCCCATTCCAGCTGCACTGGGTCATTCGACATTTTCATTCGACTTGGAGTGTTTATTCTACATGACAAACACACAAGTTGGCAGAAGCATGAATATATCGTCCTGTGCACAAGGTAACCAGTTTACACAAGGTTTAACATTGATGTGTAACTCAGCAGTGAGTAAATTTTAGGAACTAGAAAGTTGGGAGCTCAAATTTGAGGTTGAGAAAAACACTTAATCTTCAACTATCTGATATATACATGTGCAAAAGTCTTGGACACATGCAAAGAAATGCTGTAGAGCAAAGATACATTCAAAAATAATGAAATTAAATGTTTCTACATTAAAAAAATTCTATAAAGAGCAATAATAAATGAAACAAAGTCAATATTTGGTGTGACAATCCTTCGCTTTAAAAAAAATAGCAGTCTCAGGTACAATTTGTGCAGTTTTATAAGGAAATGAGCTGTAAAGTCAGCTACATCATAAAGTCATACAGATACAGGTCAAGAGACTTAATGTTCACATCAAACAACGGAACGAAGAAAAACTATGATCTCTGTGACTTTGTGGCATGTTTGTTGGTACCAGATGGGCTGGTTACCGAAATTGGACCACTGAAAATTGAAAAATATATATATATAAAAGTTTGTGACTTTTAATTTTACAGGGAAAAAAATAAATATAATTAGAAACGTCTGATCTGGTTCACTCTAATTAGGTATATATAGCACAGAACATATATTTGTCTTACAGCAACACTTGTTTATCTTAATAAAACGTATTAATTTCCTTATTTACATGCCAGTAGGGGATACGTAATGAATAAAAAGTGTGTGAGATAAGTTAGTTCCCATTATCAATTGACAATATATTTGATTATATGGTTATGTAGCAGCACAGGCCTAAAGCCATAGAATTTTCCCAGCAAGACATTTTTGGTGTCAGACGAATTCTTTTTAAGTTTTGCACTGGATCTACGCAGCTAATCTAGCTAATAGATAATGGAAGACAACTTTATCCAGTACTTCAATAATATCCAGCAGAATCTCTCCTGAGGTTTAACAGAAAGTTGGACTTAATGTAATCTGTAACAATAAACGAAACTCTCTGTGGAGGTAGAGTGTGTAACATTGGGAACGGCAGCCATTTTGGAGAACCGGAATTAATTTTTTCCTCAGCAAATTACAGTTCTGCCACAGAAGCCCCGCCTCCTACTAGTTAAAGGCGGGATTTTAGTAAGAAAATGGAAGTACACAAGTGCAGATGGTTAAATAGTTCTACTTTTTAAAGGTTATCCCTGCAATTTTACAAGTCATTTCTTCAATGATTTTTGGAAAAGGTTTTGGGTGAAATAGACATTCATAATAGTGTGAAACTAAACAAACTAATGTTGGACCCCACACGTCGTGCGTACATTTGGGGTGAGTACACATTGTGTTAATTTTATTTTATTTTTTTGTTTTGCCAAACATATTAAACTCAAAGAGCCAAACCACAAGCTGGACTGCATAAGAACATCACTGAGTGCCAGAAGATGCACATGTCTCTATAACATGACTAGTGTGTATCTGCAGATGTCAGAGATAAACCAGACCATGTATTTATAAATGTTTGTCAGTAAAAATAAATTACTAATGTTTTAAATATGTAAATTCATGTGTCACCTGCGACTGAATATATAAGAATTTTCACACCATCTATACTGTATTAATCCTCTATACTAACAATTAGACCTATATTTAAATGTAATTAGCACATATGGGTATTTTCATTTCAAAATCATCTATGGTATGTGCATAACTATAATAATGCCTGAGCAAAAAATATACAAATGAACATCAAGAAAAAGAGTGACTTTCATAAAGGGGAACTTAGAGGAACTTCCTACAGAGAATGTAAAATTCACCACATTATGATTAGACTTGTCTTATAAGATCACTAAGTCACGAGACCGTAGAAGCCTCACATTCGTTTCCTCTGTTTGTTTTTTTTTCTCTTTATGAGACCCTTGGTGTGAGCGGTCATCACTCCTCCCTCACAGCAGCTCTCAAATAAAGGAGCAGCATCTGTTTTGCTCATATTCTGGACACAGAGCCTCGACCTGAGAGATGTGCTGAAGAGCTCGCAGACTGGATTAGACGATATTCTCACATCATAGCTATAATCCTACAGCTAACAGTGCAGTGCGAGAAATCAGATACAGAGCATGCAAAACATGCATGTGTGAAAAATGTTATGCTTCAGGTAGGTCTATCTATCTATCTATCTATCTGTCTGTCTGTCTATCTATCTATCTATCTATCTGTCTGCCCATCTATCTATCTATCTATCTATCAACCGCTCTGTCTGTCTGTCTGTCTGTCTGTCTGCCTACCTATCTATCTATCTATCTATCTATCTATCTATCTATCTATCACTCTGTCTGTCTGTCTGTCTGCCTATCTATCTATCTATCTATCTATCTATCTGTCTGCCCATCTATCTATCTATCTATCTATCGCTCTGTCTGTCTGCCCATCTATCTGTCTATCTATCTATCTATCTATCTATCAACCGCTCTGTCTGTCTGTCTGTCTGCCTATCTATATCTATCTATCTATCTATCTATCTATCTGTCTGTCTGTCTGTCTGCCTATCTCTATCTATCTATCTATCTATCTATCTATCTATCTATCTATCTATCTATCTGTCTGTCTGCCTATCTATCTATCTATCTATCTATCTATCTATCCTGTTTCCCACCTCTAGCATATGAATTTAATTACATAAATGTTCGTGATTAATTAAATTGAATATTTTTCTGATAATGTATAGATCTGTCACTCTTTAAGTTACTATAAAGCTGTATTTGTTAATCAAAATAATATTATTATTATAATTATTTATCTACCTTTCTCCCCAAATACATAAAGATACAGTTTATACAGTACATAAAGATACAGTAGCTATATCTGAAATAAAAACACACTCAGCCGTTTGATGGTGTAATGAGACAGTACCCTGAACACCCACAGTAGTAGACCAGCAAGATCCGCGGTTACGTCCCAAATCGCACTCTAGTGCACTAAATAGTTGTTGGAAATTGTTTACTTGGGGTAGATAAACTGTACAGTATAGTGCCGTAGTATTCAGATTATAACGTACCTTTAATTTTTAAACAAAGTCCCCGCCCCTTCTCCCTGTCACCTTCAGCAGCTTTGATACACGCGTTCTTGGATTGGTCGAAATTAGAAATGTGTTCGGAATGCGCCTCCTGTCATCTGATTGGCTTACACGCACCCACACAAAAAGTGGCCCCGCCCACTCAGTGTCTCAACGTCTCCGTTTAGAGGAAGTAAGTAGCTGACTAGCCATGCTAGGGGTATTTCATCTCCTCCGCCCTGAATAGTGATATCTGCGTTCGGGTGCTGATATATTATAAATATATATATATATATGGCCAACAGAATTCGTCATTTTATCTTTATTGTTGGTGTTCCCTCTATTTTGTAAACATTCCGCCGAAAAAGAGAAGACGGTTTAACCCTTTTCCTGGGAATTTCTCTCGGGTGAGTAAGCTAAGCTAACACACAGCTAGCGCTCGTAGGTGGAAATTAAGCTGTATTACTTCCTGTATTTGTCGCACGAGTTGCCGGAAAATTAAAAAAAAATGTTTATAATGTATGAATTCAGTTATTTAAATATAATATAAACAAGCATATGCATACATTACAGTTTAATATATTGTATTATTTAAGGTGTGTATCTAGCTACCTATCTTAGCGGTCACCGAGTTCTTAGTGAGTAACATTAACACTGTTAATACTAACTAACACGATAACTAATTGGTTAGTTATATGGCTAGTTAACTTTACTTAGAATTTAGGTGTAAAATTCTGTTTAACAGGCTGGTTAAATTTAAACGTTGTCCTTCCTGTCAGACTCATAAATTTGGCGGATGTCTTTATATCCGGTCCGCACAGTGGCGCGTGCCCTTGTGCACCAATAACATACAAAGTACAAATGCATTAGCTTGAGTTACTGTAAATGACACTTGTGTCTTTTGGGCATTTTACTTCATTACTTTATTACTTTATTATTATTGTTGTTGTTGTTTACAGTCATTAGCCACTAGGACATGATAGGAACATGTTTACATCTGCTCCTTCATTCAGCAGTGTAATGTATAAAGTGATGCAGATGCAGGTCTTCAGTTAATGTTCACATCAGACATTGAAGCCTCTCCTGGTCTTTTTCCAATCTTTAACGGTCCAGTTTCAGTGAGTCCTTGGCTGACAGGAGTGAAACCCGATGTGTTGTTCTGCATTTGTAGCCCATCCACCTCGAGGCTGTGCATGTTGTGCATTGAGATGCTTTTCTGCTCACCACGGCTGTAAAGAGTAGTTATTTGAGTTACTGTAGCCTTCTTGTCAGCTCTAACCAGTCTGGCCATTCTCTTCAGACGTCTCTCATCAACCAGGCGTTTATGCTCCCTGGATGTTTTTTTTTGTTTTTCACGTAATTTTAGGATTGTCGTGAACGAAAATCTCTTTCCTGAAAATACTCAAACCAGCGTGTCTGGCACCAACAACTGCGCCACGGTTAAAGTTAATGAGAGCACTTTTTTCCCCCCGCATTCTGATGTTAGATGTGAACACTAACTGAATACTTGTGTCTGGATGATTTTCTGCATTGCACTGCTGTCCCATGATTCCCTGAATTGCATGAATGAGCAGGTGTACTGATGTTCCTATTAAAGTGGCCCATTAAACTTTATCCATAATGCTGTTAATATTTGCTGGAGCAGCTTAAATTTCTTTTTAGATTTATATATGCTCAGTCAGTGTTTGTTTAGTAGTGGGTGCTGTATTATCTTCTGCAGATAAGTTTTAATTTTTGGAGATCTTCCCATGTTAGTAACCCGAGATTGCTGTTGAGTGCAAAAGTTTGTATCCCAGAGAAAATTTAAATTTTACTTCTTTTTCTTGGGGCAAGGTGAGATCTGGGTGTATTCTGCCACGCAATCCAAAACATAAAGCAAATTCAACAGCTCAGGACTGATTATGAACGGGTATCAGGGTTGTTTCTGGCCTAAGACATTGGATCTGTAATGGATTGGTTTTGACATGTTTTCCTCTCTGTTCTACTGATAAATTTTATTCAATACACCATCTTACAACATGCCTCCATTGCAACAACAGAAGCTTGCACAGTCAGCTTACTGGATGATGTTTATATTGGATTAGTCTCAGATATCAGCTGAGAGACAGTCACATAGGATGGATGTGTTCCTATCATAAAATGTTTTGCTGTGAACTTCTTGTTCTCCAAATCTTGTTTGAAGAATGGCTTATGTGACACGTGGCATAGTTACTACATAAGTTACTACATATTGACAAACCTTTGAACTGATCCCATTGCTTTGTTCCTCTCTAGTAATACCTTTTGATAGATAGATAGATAGTAAGTACACTATTTGGCCATCATATATGAAACCTTGAGTGTGTTGCATAAGTATTCACCCTCTTCAGCTTATCAGCGTTTTATAGTGTTGAACTGAAATGGATGTAATTGGACTTAGATGTCAATGTAATCAGTATAGTTGTGGAAAAGTGTACAAATATAACTTGTGATTGCATAATTCTACGTAACCTTGTTGCTAAGAAACCCCTAAAGTAGTTGCCATCAACAGTCACATAATTATTTGAATGGAGTAAAGCGTCGCGTGATCTGAATATAAATAAACTTCTAATAAATGTGTAAATTATTTTGCATGTTTTTTAAAATAATAATTCAAGGGGGTGAATACTTGTGCACTTATTTACCAAACTAAATATCTTGTTTCTTAGCATAATGTTTTGCATTCATTTTGTTCTAAGAGTATGCAGATACCCTTATCATGGTATGACTTTTTGTATTTGTTGTGTTTCTTGCAGCTGCTTGTGACTCTTCAGACCTGCACAGGAGCAGTTGTGTGCCGTGAGCAGTTGGACTTCAACGCTGAGCCCCCTTGGGATCCTAGCTGATAACAGGAGGGGTCTGGCTTTCGACCTCACTCTGTAAGTCTAAACTAGAGTGACAGCGCTGCTGGGCGTCACACTGACAAGCCCAGTGATTCATATAATGAGCTTGTTTGTGTACCATGGCATCTTCCACCCATATTTTTCAAACCACCTTCAATAAGAATGCAGATGTCGTGCAGTTAGATGCTGGTAAACATACACATCACTACATACCACACGTAGCAAAGCTATTTGAATCAATTATCTTTGAAGTATTTAAACTGTTTTTTTTTTGTTTTTTTTTAAACACAGTAGCATTAATAACCACTAAATGGGTCAATTATGTTAACGAACATAATGTATATATTTTACATATATCTTGCGTGTGAAGTCATCACGTCGTCCTGTTTTCAGTTCACGTCAAAGGTGCTGGGAGTCGATCTTAAAAACAGTCAACTCCCTGATTCCAAGCACTGAAAATTAAGAATCGACACCAAAGCTTTGGAGTCGACACTGAAAATGGTTCGCCTCTTGCGAATCAACTTTAATTCATTTCAACTCATGCGAATTTCAGGTCAACTTCTCAGTGTTTTGGTTAGTGGACAGTGAGTGGATTTTGGCGTTTATTATAAATTTGATTGGTTATAATTGAACAAATTAGGGCTTGTAATTCAGGTATTACCCTCTACTGTTGCTCTATTGATCACACGATATGTAGTCTTATAATCAGTTAAAATGGCTGAAACACACATTTATGCCGAAATGTACTGTTCTTACACACATTAGCTGTGTGAAGGCATGCACTATAACCCACGGCACTGATTTGGTTACAACATTGTCGTGTCCTAATGCTAACAACAGCCTGCTCTGTACACCTGCACAAGCCAGAAGCCAACACACACACACGAACACATCGTGCTAAGCATGCTGGGATTCCAGCTGCCCTAATAACAAAAGCACAAAACAAACCACAAGTCACAGAACACAGCACACATCACTGTATATCAGTTCACAAGAGTTCATTTTCTAGGCACTGAATTACAAAGAGATATCTCGCTCAACAAATTCTCTAATGCTGCTGTAATGTTTCGTGAGTATAAGCCTCACCACATACGCTCTATCTTATAGAATAAAAACATATAAACATGGATATGGTGATGCCTTCTGTTTATTTAACATTTATGGAAGGAGTCTCCAGTGTAAGAGCTTGTTCACAGTAAGGCTTCTGCCACTGGAAAGTTCGCACTTTACATGAAATGCTGATTAAATGCCTTTGTCTTATTAAATACAAGAAAGAGTAAAGAAAAAGAGGTGAGTGAGGAAGTGACAGTTTATAGCTCCTGTAATGTAAGTGATAACAGGAACTTGTTTTATGAATGTTGAATGTAACTATAAATGGATAAAAAATGTTGATAAAATAAATTGTAATTCTGTGCAAATTGCTGTGGTAAAAGAATAAAACACTTTGGGATGTGCTATTACAGGAAAATTATTAACTTCAGCGTGGCAAAATGTAACTCTGCTTTGTATCAGGAAGGAAGTCACACCACCCCCGTCATTACTTTCCAGACAGCACACCCCATCGTGTTTTATTCCTTACTTAATGTTCGATGCTTCGAAAACAGCCCAATGAAGAGCTTACTTTTTATTTATTTTACTTTGCTGTCTTTTCTACAATGCTGAGTTTAATAGATGTGTAATAACATGAAATAAGTCTGTAAGTCTACCCTTATGAAAAACAACAATATATAGCAGTGTTTAATGCTCAAACTTCATAAGTCACTTTATAAATGTTTTGTGTTTCTGATCACTGCTGATTATATTGCTAATTTACATAAACATTATGTAGGATTTATCACCAAGCTAACAGTAGTGTGCCTTCTCATAATCTTCATATAAATGCTGAAGTTTTGTGCCTACCATAGAAAGGCTAATGATGGGTTTTTGTTTTTGATTTTTAATTTTTTAAAATTTATTTATTATTTTAATTTCCCCCAGTGGATATCGCTAGGACCCAGGAGCTGTGAGGGCTTTGCTAAATAGGTGACCTGCTTTATGACTGTGTTGTCCCGTGCTTGTGGATGAGGATGAAGGCGACGCTGGATGAATTGCTCTGTTCTGTCGAGCTGCTTGAAGGAGACACTGCTGTCCTTGATGTGATCAAGAAACACATCTCTGACCAAACTCAAGTGAGTCCTGAGGGACAGACTGACGGGATGGGTTAATGTGTCATTTTTAAACAGCTACAGCTTTGCTGTTTTTGATGTACACATGGTATTAAATTTCTGTATTTCAGTAAAGAATTACAAAAAGCAAAATTTGGGTTACTGGTTGCTCAAAACTCTATTTTTGAGTAATTGTTTTATTGACTGTCTGTTATTTGCCTAGTTGTTTTATTGAACATCCAAAAAATGAGAGAAAACCAAGATGAACATATGATAAAGCACAAATCAAACTAAACTGACAGCTCTCTGGGTGGGCGTGGCCTAATATTCTAATCAGCACAGTCTGCTCCGTACACTGCACTGTGTATTGTGCCTATAAGATCAACATTTGCCTCATTAAAAAGCAACCAATTTGGGTTTATCAGGGAGTTAAAGCAGATGATTAAGTGTGTTCATTTCTCCTTTAGACACAAAAGAGTGCGTTCTTTGTGGCGGATCTGGGTGCCATCATTTGGCAGCAGATCCGATTGAAATCTCACATGGACCAGGTTCGACCTTTCTACGACGTGAAGTGTAACAGCAGTGCTGTGGTGGTTGAGATCCTGGCTGCACTGGGAACCGGCTTTGTTTGCTCCAGCAAGGTAAAGTTGACTTTTGTCATGTCTCCTTTAGGTCACAGGAGTCAGACAACTGCTTTATGACTTGAACTGAGATAATTAATGACGTCCAGTCACCATGGTGTCCTTGAGTGAGGCGTTCGGGGCGTTCAGAGAAGTGTGCTTGCTAATCAGTAGTCTCTACAAAAAGCACATACAAATTAATATGACTTCTAGCTCCATGTTACAGGTGAATGTTTATGAACACTCAAACACTCAAACAAGGCTTCTTAGGACAAATTCTGTGTGACTGACATCCTGTTTAAGAACACTAGCTAGGATTTGGGACAGAGCCTTAGCAGGGCTCCACACTAACTTTTTACCTTTACTTTATATATTTTACAGGCACAGAGTATAAACGCAAACAACATTATCCTGAAAATGTTCCAAAACACATTTTATATATATCATCCCGTACCCTTTTTTTACTGTCCCCAGGAAGACGGGATGTTAGTCTGGAGCCCTGCTTAGTCTCAGGTCGGTTGAAATTAACATAAATAAACATAAATTAGGTCCCACAGTACATCATCATGCTTTCTACAAGCATTTAAATGACATTAAGCAGTGAAGCGAGGAATCCAGGAATTCACTTATACTTGTAAGCATACTCCTTGTTTTAGATACTCTTCCTGTTATTCAGTAAAAAAAAAAAATCCCCACAAGAATTTGAGTCACTATTTACCTAAAACTGTCATTGACTTCCCAATTAAAATAAAATTTGCATCTCATCTTCCACATCAAGGCCTTGGTAATATAGCGTAAAATGTTAAAAAATGTTTGTATGACAACACCTAGAAATGTTTGAATAGAAAAAAACCAAGATGGAAGTATGGTAAAGCACAGCTAAACAGATCTTAGAAATCTCTAGGTGGGTGTGGCCTAATATTTGTTTTTCCGCAGCACGAGTTGGAGTTGGTGAAGAGCTTCGGTGTCCCAGCTCAAGATGTCATCCTGGGTGGAGCCTGCAAGCAACTGTCGCTCATTAAATATGCTGCTAAACATGGCGTCCGGCTGCTGGTGTGCGACAACGAGGCTGAGATGAGGAAGATCGCTCGCTGCCACCCAAATGCAAAGTAAGAATCCAGGTGCACCATTGTCATGTTAATTGAGTAAATGTTCCTCAGTGGCAGGCTTTATGTAGGTAACAGCTACAGTATTACAAGAATCATCTTTTGGCCCTCGAGTAATTTCTTTGCACTATACAGTGAAATAATACATGTTTTCATTTTGAAGAGGAATAAAACACTTGATGATGAGAGAGTATTTGAAAATAATCAAATTTGGAGTGGTAACAGTAACTTTGGTTCACGTTGGGTCACATCACACCACCCTGTCATTGATTATTTTCCTATATCAACATTCCTCTAAGTGTTTTTATTCCTTACCTAATGCAACCCAGGAGAGTTTTGTTACTAGTGATAATTTAGATGAGGGCATTTGTGCACAGTGAATATGCCCTGCATACATGCACATATACATAATGTTTTGAGACTTGTGATTTGCTTTTGTTTTTGTTCTGGGTAGTTATACTCCCAGCATGCTTAGCTCTGAATTCTGTGTGTTGGCTTTAGGCTGCTGCTGCAGGTGTACACAGCAGGCTGCTGCGACCACGAAGAGACGGCCATGCCGTTCGGCTGCACGCTGAAGGACTGCAGGCACCTGCTGGAGTGTGCAAAGGAGCTCGGCCTGAATGTAACTGGCGTCAAGTGAGTCCCACGCACGGATATTTTACGATGTTGAAGTGTATTTAGTGCCTGTATCCATTAATCGAGTCCAACTAAAGAGATATTTACATTTACATTTATTCAGTTAGCAGATGCTTTTATCCAAAGCGACTTACAAATGATGAACTACAAGCAAAGCGATATATCAAGCAGAGAACAATACAAGTAGTGCTACCATACAAGATTTTTAATTGAGTGCTAGAGGAGCAAAATGCACAGAGTAGAGGTGCAAGAGCCAGTGTTATTTATTTATTTATTTTAGTGGAGACAAGTTAGGAGTTATTTAAGTGTTTATGGAAGAGGTGTGTCTTGAGCCGTTTTTTGAAGATAGTGACGGATTCTGCTGTCCTGATTGAGGTTGGAAGTTCATTCCACCACTGAGGGACAGTCAGGTGGAAAGTTCTGGAAAGGGACCTCATGCCTCACTGATTAGCCATTAACAGGTTAATGTGCTGATATAAAAGATTCATATCATAATTCTTCAAAAGTGTATAATTTTAATGACCTTTTGAAAAGTTGAACAGATTTATGAGATTTGTCAAAAATAAGGCTCTTTTTTGAAGCAGTTGCCCTTGTTCTGCCTGTGCACATGCTGTCTACCTTAGGTGGCCTGTTCCCAAATTAAACAAACGAACAAAGTGATGATAATATGATCCTGTGCATGCTGAGTCATGATGCATTGTATAACTAATTGTTGCCACATGTCTGTGCATAGTAAGTGACAGATTTGTTTGTTTTCTGTTCCAGGTTCCATGTCCCCAGCTGCTGCGCTGAGCCCGAAGCCTTCAGTCATGCTGTGTCGGATGCACGCTGTGTGTTCGACATGGGGGTAAGTCAGCAGCACGTCTACAGTACCTCCAACCATTTTATCTTGCTCTGTGTACTTGATTTTGGAACGGATGCAAGTACATGTCTTACTTTAAAAGCCTGCCTCGTATATAATCGTGTTGTTTTTGGTTTGTAGGCGGAACTTGGATTTGCCATGAGTATCCTAGACATTGGTGGAGGCTTCGATGGAGTCGAGGCTCAGTTAGAAAAGGTAATGTGTATTTTAAAATCATGTTTACTCATTTGGTAGATGCTCCAGTTAGAAAGTTGAGTGGTTTGAGGTAAACCCTATAGAAAGTTGTAAGCGTCTAATTTTCTAAAACGCTCGTCTAACTGGCTCAGAGCTGCAGCACCATCTGCTGGACAAAAACTATTATATAAGGAATAAAACACTTGGGCGCATGTTGGAGGAAAATAATCAACGCCAGGGTAGCATGATACAGCCAGTCACTGTTACCACCATGAAGTTGATTATTTTCTTACAAAAGCACATCCTGTTAGTGTTTTATTGTTCTGATCCTATATAAAATGTTTTATTAATTAAAGAACACATGCTTTTTATCCACTTATAGTTGCACTTAATGTTGTGAAATGTCCATGAAGCAAGTTGGTTCCTGTTGTCACTTACATAAAGCAGATATATAAACAGTCATTACCTAATCAGCCTCTCTTTTATTCTCTCTCCATATTAATAAGACAAAAAGAAGGCTCGCACTACTGTTATAGAAAATTAATCAACACCTTCTGACCAATCAGAATCAGGAATACAACAGTGCTGTGGTATAAGATGTGGTATGCCACCTAAGGTTGTTTTCTTGATTTTTCTCTTCCGATGTTAATATTTCTAATTGCTATAAATTTCTAATGCTATAATGTGCATTGTGTATTTTTTTGTTGGTTTTGTAGGTTTGTTTTTTGAATTGGTTTGAATTGTTCTCCGATGCAGGTGAACAGAGCATTGAAACCCATGCTGGATGTGTACTTCCCTCAGTCAACGGGTGTGTCCGTCATCGCTGAACCTGGAGCCTACTATGTGTCTGCTGCTTTCTCACTGGCTGTGAGCATCATCTCAAAGAAAATGGCAGCTCAGGATGCCAAGCATCACGCACACGGTTGGTGCTGCACAAATTTAATTATAATCTTAATTTTTTTTTTTTTAAATAAATGTTTTAACTATTTGCACAGCATATTTTGTATGCTTTCCTCAAACAGGATAACTAATAGGCATATGTTTTTGTCCTCAGATACGCTGCCTGGAAACGATGAGCCGGAGTTCACGTACTTTCTGAACGATGGTGTGTTTGGCTCCTTTGCCTATAAACTGCTGGAAGAATCTGTTCCTGTTCCATCTTTACTCAAGGTGAAGCATTTTCATTTTCAGCTCTGACACACTGCCAATACCTAATCTTAAGTCTTATTCAGATTGGATTGGTTTTTTACACACACACAAATATATATATAATTTATTTTTTTTTTTTTTAACACGTCTCCTCATTGATAAAACTCTTGCATCTGGACAGCAATAAAATTACCAAAGGAGGCCTAGTGATTTAGAGACTTGTGACCTAGTGAGCCAGTATCAGAATGTATTTTTGATAGACTTCAAAGCACTTTTGTAAGTCGCTCTGGATAAGGGCGTCTGCCAAATGCCATAAATGAGGCATGAGTTTCTAGGATGTTGTATTTTTTACAAACCTCTATGTTTGCTTCACGTGGTCACATGAACAACATGGTGTCCAAGTGGTCAGCGAGGCACCGGAGTAGAGAAGAGACGTTGGCTTGTTTCAGTTTGGGGCGAACAAGAGTCCCAGTAACAGTTTGAAAATACAATACATCAATAATCACAAAGTATACGAGAAGCATCCATTTCTCGTTTCGTGAATTGGGAAGTGTTTAATATCGGCAGGGTCACTGATACGAACGCTACGAGATTGAATATGGCAAGTATTTTTTTCCAATGTGTGCTGACCTCTGCATAGAAAATCATGAACATGTGTACCTGGACGGGACTCAAATCAGACTACTAAAGAGTTTGGTGAAAAACAGTAGGTAATTGGGCCTGTAATTTTCTTAGAGGAGGCCTGAGGAAAAACACCGATATGGCCAATCCAGGTGGGAATAGTCACAGAGGGGTGCATGTAAAATAGGAAACTACCCCAGAACCCCATGTAAATTTAATCTTTTCTACCCAATTTGGTCACCTGCCTATTCATCCCACCAGCCAGCTGTTCCCCATCATACAACAGCTACCAATCATGGAGGGTGAAGGCTAACTCGGGTTTCCTGAAAGACATGTGAAGCGAGCCAACCACATCTTTTCAACCTGCAGCTCATGCTGCATCACAGGGCAGCATAACACACGTGGAGGAAAGTGCTATCTGCCCTCTTCTGCATACATGAGCTTACAGATTGTCTAGTGTCCCTGTGATTGACAGGGGAGAGAGAGTATGCCATCCATACCACTCAGAGAGCACAACCAATTTTGGATGGTTGTGGCATCGCCAGCTTTTCTTGGCAGCTCCCCATCTTCCATTTTAAGAATCACCCACTTGAATACAATTCCCAAGTTGTCCCAATAATCATTCCCTGGCTTTCCATATATTATGGTTCGATCATGTGTTAGGAAATGCCCACATTTGATTACATAATCCGTCGTGTCTGAAATGAGTGGAAATGTTCAGTGGAGAACTGGCGCAGCCCAAACTATCTCCATGTCAGTTCTCACTAACCCATCCTATCTGCACAAGGAAACTGATTGGCAGTGTTTTGTTGGTTGTCTTGCTGTAGGAGATCTCTGCTGAGGAGCCACTCTTCTCCAGCAGTCTGTGGGGAAGCTCGAACGATGGTCTGGACCAGGTGCTGGAGTCCTGTCTTCTCCCAGAGCTCAGTGTTGGAGACTGGCTAGTGTTTAACCACACCGGAGCCAACAGTCTCGGGGTGATGGGAGAACCCACGCCGCCCGTACACTACATCATCTCTGCGCAAGACTGGTAAGGGCGTTCAGTATTAGGGTTTTAAACGCTCAAATGTAGCCGTCTAATGTATCGATGTCATCTGTTTCCTATAGCCATTTACTGTAGTCACACCCTTTCTGTGTCATTCTGCAACACTCTATGTAGTGAGTGTGTATAGTTTTGAAAAAAAAAACCAAACTATGATTTTATATGGAATTAAACTCTATACAACCCGTTTTATTTATGCAGGTACGAGATTCAAAACTATGGCATCACACTGGACACAGCCCTGAAGAACTTCTCCCTGGTCCCATGTTTTCAGAAGCCCAGTCTGAGCGAGAGCGCCATCTCCACTCCGGCTTAGCGAAGCAAAGCTGCTCTGGGGCTACAGCAGCCTCACTGGCTAATTTAATTAAAAAACGAACCTTCTGGACTCTTCTGGGACCAGAATACAATGAGCAAGGTTTCGGAAAGGTTATTGGATCAAGAAGAAATGCATTTACGGTCATGTATATTGTCACAATTGGGTTTAGTCATTTGCGGGATTGATGGTTAGTGCTGTTTACAAACCTGCTAGAGTATTTAATTCAGTTTTATAAATATATACAAACACACATATATGTAATAATATTTCCTTCAAGACGATGTTGGGTGTTATTTATTGAACACGAAGCCTCATACCTTTTTTTTTTTTTTTTTTTTTTTTTTTTTTTTTTAAAAAAGAACCATGTATTTATGATGCTGGTGTTTGAGAAGTCAGCAGGTGGCAGTGCAGCTCTGCCGCTGTGAAGTCTGATATTTTTAGAGTTATTTGAGTCCAGCTCTGTTCTGCTACTGTTCTTAATGCACATGTGGTAAATTTTTTTTTTAATTTCCTCTTACCATTTCCTCTTAGTTGATTTTCTTGCTGCCATCTTAAAAATGTTCATCTACTTAACAAACATATGTAAAGTTTCATAGATGGCCACCTTAGAAACATGAGTAAACATCTAGAAGGAGTAAGAGCTGACGAGGCTGACTAAATCCTCTATATATCGCTATGTTAAGGCTGGGATAACACTGCTGTCTACTTCTGACAGCTAGTAACTCCTTGCAATTTAGCATGGAGATTCACAAAGAGATTGCTACACTCTCCTCTGCTTGTGCTGCAGTTGCGCTGGATAAGTGTTTGTCAAAAGCAATATCGGAACACAGATGGTTAGTGGGAAAATATTATTTTCTCACGTCCTATCCATGAAGTGTTAGGAATTTGGAGAGCTATGATGCTGTGAAAATGACTCACTGCAAAGTTTTTATCGTAATAGAACTGCAATATTGAATACAATTGCATGGCTTCATTTTAGTAGCGTGGCAAAGCAGATGAATTCCCCCTTATCGTCCTGTTTTCTATGTGAAGCTTCTAGGCATGTGCTGATTCTAAATTTTCATATCGCCGTAATCACTCAAAGCCATATTTGTGTGAACATTAGATCTCAAATCTTAATGTAGTTGATGAGTGGAAAAATAAAAACAGGCTTGGTGTCAGACATGTGCTTCTTTAAGGCAAGTTCGCGTTAAAAAGTGTATCTTTCATTCCTCAGATCTACAGCTGCAGAACTAACACCAACATGGGGAAGTGGAGTTAATGAAATTATGCAGTTTATCCACTGACCCACTGCATCCTGTTTTTAAGTCAACTGAATTACAGCTGGCACTGAGAAGTTTAATGCCCCTCTGTACAACAGTGTCAATGAACTATGAGGGATGGAAATAGTTTTCCTGGAAATAATTCACTGTTGCTGTTTCTGCTGGTCAGAATCAGTGTTTATTTATTACTTGTGCTGTGCTGACATGTCATCTCCAATGTTGACTGTTTTTTGACAGTTCTATGCTCAAGCTACCAAATAAATGTTGCTAAAAAAAAAAAAAAAGAAGGGAGCTTACAGCTAGAGAAAATTGTATACATTTCACTTTAGGCCCTTCTTGCAGTTAACAATATTCTCATGATCTAGTGCTAATTACCATGTTCTCATTTCACAGTGTTTAAACACATAAAAAACCTCATGCTGTGAAGGACTCTGCTTATGCTAGGGTGCTTGTTTCGGAATGAAACAGTCACAGTGACAATAGTTTTTTTCCAGTATCACGTGTTTGTGTGTTACATATTGAGACATGTCCAATTATCTGCACATGCCTAGAAGCTTTTGGTTGTATGTTGATGATGTATATGTGCCGTTTGAAGTGTGCTAAAGAAAGTGCTATATGGTTTCTGTAAGTGCTGTTGGAGTAGGTTGGTAACGTGGGGACGCGTGTAGAAGATGGACAAGCTTCCCGGTTTACTAAAACAAACTTGAGTGTCATTCAGATGTATTCGATTCCTCAGATGGAAATGTACATGTTGGTCTGTTTGGCATTACACTGTCAGTAAATGAGTGTACTTAAGTGTATGTTTATTTCTTTACGCTAACAAGGTCTATCAATGAATTAGAGCTTGGAATGCAGTTCAAACATCCGGACACATTCTGAAAATGTTTTGTCCAAGCCTGATCAAGGTTTAGATTGTGAATCCATCTACAGCCTGATAAATGCTGAGAAAAAATTAAACCTCCTTCCGTATCCAACTCTAACGATTATCTGCACCTGACTGATTAGAGCTAATATACTGTATAAAGTGCATTGTTGCCCACACCGAACTTGAAGAAAGTGCAGTAACCAATCCTAACATGAGCATCCATCCTCTTTCTTTGAGTCATTCCTTCAGACCCGTGGCTTAAGTGTGATGGGGAGGAGAGTTCGTGCTCCTGCACTGAAGCTGCCAGTCCGGCTGATTTGTGCCTGCCAGGCCGGAGCTCTCTTAGCCATATAATGGCGACGCTTGTGTTTGGCCAGGTGGTCGCTGCGTGTAAAGCGAAGGTGGCATGCGGGGCAGGTGAAGCGTTTCTCCCCTGTGTGAGTGCGTCGGTGCCGGGAGAGTTCATCTGAGCGGGAGAATCGCCATTCACAGCCCTCCCACTGACACCTAAACGGCTTCTCACCTGCGGATAGGAGGCAGGAACTTTAGGGAGATGTTGAGCAGTGATGCATGGAATGAGCTAGATTCCCTGTGCCATTAAAGGAATAGTCTAAAAATTAAAATTAATTTTACACAGTGCCGCTTTACCTTAAGTGTAGTCAGCCATGTTCGTTTGCTTTGTTAGTTATGCACTGGAACTACGAGGCTAAAATAGCTGACGAGTAATTAAAGTCTTGGTCTAAAGTCTCACCTAAAATTTTTGGCTGATCAAGTAACTTTTTTTTTTTTTTAAACCCTTAAAATAAAGTTAGCTGTATTTAATAACTAATTGTGTCTACTATTTATGTTTAGCTAACATACTTAGCTAACAGCTACTCACTAAAATGCTAGCTAACCAAGCAACTGTGACAGGCAACTGTGTTAGACTGGCATGTAATACCATGTGACCTTCATATAAGTAACTTGGGTAACCTTGTGAAGATTTCAGCCAGTAGCAAAGCATTTTTCATGTCATTAACAGTCACCAATCCACCCTAGTTGACTACAAAACATGAGATAAGAGAAATACATCAACAAAAATCAAATTTTGATCTTCAAGCCATTTAGTTGCCAGTTTAAGGAATCAGTGTCTTCCCAACTTAACAAGCATTTCAGATTTTTTTTTTTTTGCAAGCAATAGTTTTTGGAATAAAACACTTTTGGATGTGTTGTTATAGGAAAATAATCAACACTGTGGTGGTGTGATGCCATTATCCTAGAAGGAGCGCATTATTATAAATGTATAATTTTAATTACAGCTACTGCCAGAGCTGCTGCTATAGAAACTTAATCAGCACCTTCTGATCAATTGGATTTGACATTTCAGCAGCACTGTGTTATAACAAAAAATACCATGTTAGGAATTAAATCATGGGGAGAAAATGTCTTCCCTCACCTGTGTGCGTGCGCAGGTGTGCTTTCAGGTGGGAGCTTTTCAGATATGTTTTACCACAGTTAGCGTGGGTGCAGGTGTGGCAACGAAGCCGTGGCGGGTTCGTCGCTATGGGGCTGACGGCAGTGACCTTTGACCCTGCAGTCGTGACCACCAGAGGCTGTGTGTGTGACTTTGGAAGCACCAGTACCATGGTGGGAACATGAGAGGCCACTAAAACTGGGGGATTAACTGTGGATGGAGCTGGTGTGCTGATCAATGTACATGGAAGCATCTGGAACACTGCTACGGATGACGCAGTGGTGGGACAAGCCGGGAGTATCCTGAGAAAACCAGGAGGGGTTTTGGAGGCCGTGGTGAAGCAGCCAGAGCTCAGATTTTCAAGATTTACTTCAGAATCCCTGTCACTTGGGCCACTGCTGTGACTCTGGGTGGCGCTGATGGGGCAAGAGTCGGGGTCGGGGTTGAATGTCTCTGAAGAAGGAAGAGGCAGCGGATCAGACGTGTGACGAATCACACTGATGGCCTGGAACCGGGGTGCTTCACTCTGAATCGGTTCTGCAGATGGAGGGCTGTGTGCTGGCGACTTGCACTGTCGGGGCTGTTGAAGAGGAAGAAATATATAGTTTATCCAAAACTACACCATGTTCACTGTGTTCCTTTTGATGAGCCCTATTTAAGCACTGAGGTACTTTTTTTTTTTTTTTTTTTTTTTTTAAGAAACCCCAGTCAGTATCTGGTAAAAATAGTTATTAATGGGAGTGGTTTAATTCAATCTGGCAACCCTAACTCTGACAACCTGTATTAAAATAGTAGTGCGTAAGTTTTGAGTACTATTCTGACATACTATTTAGTAACAGTATGCGAGATTTGGACGCAGTGAACATATAGTTATGTAATATGAGTAATAGAAGAAAAAAAAAAACAATATTAGCGCGAAAGCGTTATTTATTAGCCAGAAAGCAGGTGTTTTCCAGTTACATTTTAAACATGCTAACAGGCTACTTACATCATTCAGGCTACTTACATCACGACGAGGTTCACTCAGTGTATCCATAACACTGAACTCTGAGGCCCTGGTTTATTTCTATATCTAGCAAATATCTAGCAAATATGAGTCAAAAATATACATCTAATATCCTACGTGTTAAATAAATTCTGATTCATGTAGCTGTTACATTAATCAAACTCATTTAGTCATTTCAAACATATGAGTGGGACACGGGTCCCATTTTGACCAATTACGATAAAGGAATTTACAGCGTTAGCCAATAAGAAGAGACTCGGCACGTGATCAGAGGCGTGAAACCGGCGTGATACACAGCATTCTATGAACGTGAAGCCGCGCGAGGACCACCCTAGCGTGAAAACCTCATCCATGACTGATCCGTGTTGCCAGATTGGGGGTTTTCCTCCTTTTTCCCGACCATTTTGTAGCCTAAAAATTGTTTCATATGTTTTTTTAATGTACAAGAAGCTAATAAATTTACCTCAGAACATTTAGACAATAAATGAATCATGTCAACAGGACCATCTGGAGCTGTGTGTTTCTACCAGGGAGGTATTTTTATATAGTTGTCCTGGGCTGAGGGAATGTGGAATAGAAAATACAATTTAAGCAATTAGATATATTTAAATAAAATAAATACTTAAGGACACAAATTACCATAGCTGTTTTCCAAGGATTCTTTCTTTCATATGATTCAATATTGTGAGATTTACTATCTTTAGGAGTTTGTACACTTTCAAAAGCCATCTTAAGCTGGAGAATTTAATCAGAAATGTCTTTGTCAGAAGTGTGACTGCTGCCACGACTCTAAAATCCACCAATGGAAGGACACGACACTCATGGAACACCATCAAATACGACAAATACAGCAATGGTGAAGTGTAACATTTCTGTTTATTCAACATAATATTCTGCATGAGCCTAGATAATGTGATTTTTGTTCTTTGCAGGTCATTAGAGGATCTTCATCGTATATTCTGACACGGAGAACATTTTTGACATGGGCCTGAGTGTCAAAATATGCCATAACAATTGAAACTGCTTTGTTTCTCACTAACATGTGAAGTTAGCTGACTAGCTTGACATGAACATGGTAGGTCCAAAGCCACAGAAGGGATCACTCAGGTTTAAACTCTCTATTATTAAAAGTGACATAAGCACTGTGTTAACAAATTTGACCCAAACTTCTAAATTCTATTTATATAACCACAATCAGGCATTCACAGTTGGCCTGATCTGTAGAGAGCTTGTGTGGCATTTAAACTGTGTTTAATTAATTAATACCAATCTGGCAACCCTGGCAGCACTCTTGTACCTCTTTGGCTGGCTGTCAGGTGTTCTGCTTGCCATCATGACTGTAATGTTCTGTCAAGACCTACTGTAATACTAAATACATTTGGAATTGTTGGTATTTCTATGGACTGTTAATGGTTTTTATAAGAACACGTAAGATCATTCTTCATTAAGCATTCACAGAGCAAGTTTGCCTGATCTGGAGGCCGCTCAGGCACTTGTTCTGTTCCTTGTAATTTTGTGATTGGGCTGCATTTAAGACATCCATTTACGCACATGATTACAACTCGAGGATTTTGACAGAAATCTTTCACTGTCGTAGTGTTTTAAGGAACGTAATCCAATGGTGTGATCCATTCTGAAATTTCCAAAATTCCAAATAGGAGAAAAAGACCCCGACTGGATAGTTCACCAGTAAATAAATAAGGAATAAAATACTACAGAAAGTGCTGTTATATAAAAATAATCAATGATGGTGTGGTGTAATGTGGCCCAAGGCATAACAGAGTTGTTTTTTCCATCCAGAAGTTGGTTATTTTCCAAAAACACATATCCCAACATGTTTTATTCATCTTGTACCACAGCAATCTGTCAACAGTAGCAATTATTTTTATTTATTCATGAATGACAGATCATACTTCCATCCATTCTCTGTACCGCTTATCCCACACAGGGTCATGGGGAAGCCGGGAGCCTATCCCAGGGGACTCTGGGGGACACCCTGGACAGGGTGCCAAGTCATCACAGGGCATAATCCCACACACACTCACACACCCAGTCACACAATACGGACAATTTGGAAATGGCAATCAGCCTTCAATGCATGTCTTTGGATTGGGGGAAGAAACCAGAGTTCCTGGAGGACACCCCCGAAGCATGGGGAGAACATGCAAACTCTGTGCACACAGGGCGGAGACCAGGTCATACTTGTTATCCTTTTATAGTTATATTTAATATTTCGTGCACGGCAAGGAAGTTCCTGTTATTACTTACGCTGTAATAGTTATAAACAATCGTTTCCTCACCAGCCTCTATGTTTTTCTCTCTCTCTTGAAATTAATACGATTAAAAACTAACAGGTTTTCATGTTACGAAGAAAATACGAAATGCAAAGTCCTCTGTCCTGAAGAATTTCCCATGGTGGAAAATTTACTGACTGTTACAAAGCGCTGACACTGGAGACTCCTTCCATAAATGTAAAATAAACATCTCCTGACAGAAAGCTTTACCATGTCAACAATTATAGGTACTTTTTTTTTTTAGCTACTTAGATTAATGTGGCCCATCTTCTATAAAAGTCCCTGTGGATGAGTTGTTACTATAGAAATGACAGTGTATTTCGATGAGCGTGTTAATATAAACCTGTGATTTGGATTACAGCCAGCACATTGTCAGAGCTGCTGCTATAGAAAATTAATCAACACTTTCTGATTGATCAGGCTCGACAATTCAACAGCGCTGTGCTAGAAATATTTTACTCATTTAACTAGTTAGCTGAAGTTCACACTAGCTCGGCTACAAAGTGATTTCTAACATGGCTTTTTACCTTGACACGCAATGTCCTTTCAGAGGTCTCACTGTGGAGTGTGTATCCTTTGCAGGAAGTAGGGCATAGTCATTATCACTACAGAATGAACTGTAGCACAAAGAGCTGAAGGTGAGGGGCTAAAACAAATACACCCACTCTGTGCAATACCTCGTGCTCAACTTTATTTAGAACAGGATGTTCCACCAGGGGGTGCTTTTACTCAAATAGCTTTTGTGTGTGTGTGTGGGTGTGTGGGTGTGTGTGTTTGAAAGAGAGGACACTGACATGAAGCCATGGTGGTGCAGCATGTAGCGTTGGTCAAGCTCAAATTTTGTGTCAGACAGTTCAAGCTGCAATGTTTTTTTCTTTTTTTTAATAAATCACACTTGTAATAATGGTTTTAAAGGATATTATGTTTTAATCTTACTCGAGTAAATGCATAAAGACAGAGATGGAGTTTTACTGTGGTATATTAGGCTCTGTTTTTTTGCCACATGTTTTTCTGTGGCTAAATATCAATCGCCATACACTACTCATGTCCATATGGGTTTCCTCCTGGTTCTCGGGTTTCCTCCCACCTCCCAAAAACAGGTGGATTAGCTATTCTAAATTGCCACTAGGTATGAATGAGTGTAAATGTGTGTGTAAATGGTGCATGGTCTTCCCCAGGTTCCACAGCAACCCTGACCAGGATAAAGGTGTTACTGAAGGTGACTGACTGACTGAATTAATGAATCTCCCATGTTTTAAATTTAGGGGTGTTTTTTTTTTTTTGCCATAATATTTTCTCTGCAACAAAAAGGCCCCATATCAAATCTAATCGATGACCTCTGGTTCAATATAATGATTAAAATCCTACTATCTGGTATCACCTAAAAGACAATGGCTTCCCTTTTGTATTTGGTTCCTCTCAAGGATTCTTTGTGTTATCTCAGAGAGTTTTTCCTCACCACAGTTGCCTCTGGCCTACTCGTTAGGAATGTAACTCTACATCTGGATTTCTGTAAAGCTTCTTTGTGACAATATCTGCTGTTAAAAGTGCTATACAAAGAAAACTGAAGTGCTCAGATCATACCTACTTACTTTAGCCGTTTAAGCACCCATTTTAAGGCTCCACAAAAATGCTGCTTCTCATCACCGCCACTGGGTCCTTGTTATTCATATCATTCATCCATCATGTTTCATTATGCTGATGGAACCACAGATGTTCCATTGACTGTATAACCTTTTCTAGAAGCAATATTGATCATATTCTCTGAATTTACTAACAGGTTTGAGCAATTGCCTGGATTCAGAGTGGCTGGTAGCTTATTTAACTACATTTTGCATTAACGTCCTCAATCACACACCTGCCACAGATGTCTTTTTTAATGTGCACTCACACACACACACACGCAAAAAAAAGTTTCTGTAACTAAAAACTCATTTTGGAACATTCGACATTTTTCTACTTGTGATATGTTACTTTGCGTCCTTTCCATGTGAATACCATAGTCTAGCTCTACTTCATATAGTTTATGTTATGATTATAGTTATGATTAAAAATGCAAAATGCCTCTTCCTAATATGAATCATTATGAAACAAGCATTTAAGCTTTTTCTTTTATGAGTGTAAACAAGTTCCCAGCTAACAAAGTACAGTATTAAAACATTCAGTAAGTATTTAGATATGTAGATATATTTTCCTTATTACAGGAAAATGTTCAACGAAGAGGTGATGTGATGTGATGTGGTCCAATGCAAAACAGGCCCAGAAGTTGATTATTTAAGTTGATAATAACAGCACAACCCGAAGCCTTTTGCAAACCATTACAGTATTAGATTTATTAATGAACAGCACACCATACTTCCTTTTATCTGTTTATTGTTACATTTAATGTTGGGATAACATACATTATTTTATAGAATGCACTATTATTCTAAACAGGAAGTTCTTACTAGAATGCTTTTTCTCAATCATGCTCAATATATGAATATGATCATAAAATAAAATTGTGCTGATCATATAGAGGTCCAGTGATTTTTTTTTTTTTAAAACACTGGAAGGGGTTCCTAGCTACAGTCACACTTCTGTATACAGCTGAAGTCATATGTTTACATACGCCTTGCAGAATCTGCAAAATGTTGAAATATATATATATATACTCTATATTACCAAAAGTATTCGGTCACCTGCCTTGACTCACATATGAATTTAAGTGCCATCCCATTCCTAACCCATAGGGTTCAATATGATGTCGGTCCACCTTTTGCAGCTATTACAGCTTCAACTCTTCTGGGAAGGCTGTCCACAAGGTCGAGGAGTGTGTTTATAGGAATTTTTGACCATTCTTCCAAAAGCGCATTGGTGAGGTCACACACTGATGTCGGTCGAGAAGGCCTGGCTCTCAGTCTCCGCTCTAATTCATCCCAAAGGTGTTCTATCGGGTTCAGGTCAGGACTCTGTGCAGGCCAGTCAAGTTCCTCCACACCAGACTCTGTCATCCATGTCTTTATGGACCTTGCTTTGTGCACTGGTGCACAGTCATGTTGGAAGAGGAAGGGGCCCGCTCCAAACTGTTCCCACAAGGTTGGGAGCATGGAATTGTCCAAAATGTTTTGGTATCCTGAAGCATTCAAAGTTCCTTTCACTGGAACTAAGGGGCCAAGCCCAACTCCTGAAAAACAACCCCACACCATAATTCCTCCTCCACCAAATTTCACACTCGGCACAATGCAGTCCGAAATGTACCGTTCTCCTGGCAACCTCCAAACCCAGACTCGTCCATCAGATTGCCAGATGGAAAAGCGTGATTCATCACTCCAGAGAACGCGTCTCCACTGCTCTAGAGCCCAGTGGCGGCGTGCTTTACGCCACTGCATCCGATGCTTTGCATTGCACTTGGTGATGTGTGGCTTGGATGCAGCTGCTCGGCCATGGAAACCCATTCCATGAAGCTCTCTGCGTACTGTACTTGGGCTAATCTGAAGGTCACATGAAGTTTGGAGCTCTGTAGCAATTGACTGTGAAGAAAGTCGACGACCTCTTTGCACTATGCGCTTCAGCATCCGCTGACCCCTCTCCGTCAGTTTACGTGGCCTACCACTTCGTGGCTGAGTTGCTGTTGTTCCCAAACTCTTCCATTTTGTTATGATAAAGCTGACAGTTGACTGTGGAATATTTAGGAGCGAGGAAATTTCACGACTGGATTTGTTGCACAGGTGGCATCCTATGACAGTTCCATGCTGGAATTCACTGAGCTCCTGAGAGCGGCCCATTCTTTCACAAATGTTTGTAAAAACAGTCTGCATGCCTAAGTGCTTGATTTTATACACCTGTGGCCAGGCCAAGTGATTAGGACACCTGATTCTGATCATTTGGATGGGTGACCGAATACTTTTGGTAATATAGTGTATATATATATATATATATATATATATATATATATATATATATATATATATATATATAATTGCATTTTGTGTTTTATTCAGTGCTGCCTTGAACAAGCTATTTCACATAACAGATGTTTACATATAGTTTACACATTACATATGAAACAGTTGAAACGTTTACACACGCTTGATTCTTAATACTGTGTGTTACCTGTATGATCAATGACTATTTTTATGTTTTGTGAGTCCCTGAGCAGTTAAACTGACCACTGTCCTTCAGAAAAGTCCTCCAGGTCCTGCACATTCTTTGCTTTTCCAGCATCTTCTGCACATTTGACCCCTTTCCAACACGGCAATATGATGCTGAGATCCATCTTTTCACACTGAGGACAACTGAGGTGCAAACATTCACTGATGCTCAAGAAGATAACACACTACAAACTTTTGATCTGTGTAAATTGTTATTCTTTTGTCTTCAAGGAAACTAGTAAATATCTTATGTAGCTTCTGAAGGGCAGTACTAAATGAAAAGACAAGATCTTAAAACAAAATAATAACAATTTACACCAATCATTGTGTTCAAAAGTTTACATCCCCCTGACCCATAATGCATAAAATCATAGTGGTTGTGTATCATGTATTAATGCAGCTTGGGCTAACACATTAAACATATTATTTAATATTATTTTTATACACATACAAAAATCCAAGCACATGGCCTACAAGTTTTTTCTTTTCATCCCCGCTTTATTATCCTGCAAAATCCAATCCAGTTCCTTATAACGTTTTTTTTCCCGCTTCGTCCAATCAGCATTCGAACTGCGTCCTGTTTTGGGCGGGACGAGCGAAAGTTGACCAATCACAGAGCAGAAGAGTCAAATCAAGGCGTGCCTATTCCGGACCGGAAGAGCGATGTAGGGGAAAAAATAACGAAGCAGCTCGAGTCGGTAGAGTTAAGATGGCGGCATGTGGATTGTTGTAGGAGCTTGTTGGATGTTTCGGCTCTGGATTTTTGTTACGTTTGAAGACAATTTGTAATGAAATAACGCAACCAGACTCAGCAAAGTGATAAAAGACCCACTTAGAGAGATAATTTCCCATATTTTGGGTTATTTCGGATTTAAATCATGACCTCTATCCACTTCGTTGTGCACCCGTTACCCGGGACTGAGGACCAGCTCAATGACAGGTAATTTGGGCAAACAAATCAATATTTGTATCCAGGGTGTGGTGGTTAAGTATAATTTCAAACGTCTAAAACACATCAGTCTGGATGTTATGTTGTTTATTAGCGTGTGTATGTGTGCGAATTTGTGATGGATACTTGTAAAAGAGGCGCAGTTGGACTAAATTGTGATCGCGGCTGATGCTAAACACAGCTAGCAAAACGCGTAGCTTAGCTAAGCTAACTGGAATGATTGGACAATGCGGGTTGGGGGATGGGGAGGGGAAAAAAAAGATGAGAACCCGGATAAAATGTGTTTATACGAACAAAGAAATGTTAACGAATCCCGAAATATGCGTTCATCTCACGGTTTAAGACTCTGTCCGCGTGTTGACGTGAATAAAGCAGCTTGAGAGGCGAATAAGAAAATCGCTCGGCGGTTGCCGCTGATCGCCATGCATGCTCCGCGGCTAATTCTGTCAGTAGCCAGAAAACTCGCTAGCCTTACTTTTATTGAAATTGTCATTTGAATTGATCCCCAAGTGCGTAAATGGAATATACAAGCAACACGTTAAGTTTGCGTTGCTAGTTTGACGTGGCTAGTTTGAATTGAACCGAGGCCGGTTAGGTAACTAGTTAGCTTAGCATAGGCGCAAACCACAGACATGTAATGGCCCTGAGGGTGAGGAGTTTATATTTGGTTCACACTCCACCATGTTATTTTCGTGTCGCTTTTGTTTCAACCTTGGCCAAGAAGCCTTTTTTCTTGGTTCTCTGAGAGCTCGTTTGCTTTTTGTGTCTTTTTGTTGATATGGATGTGTTAGTTTTAGTTTTTTTATGTATGACAGACGTTACAGCTGCCAACTCTTTTCAACGGAAAGGAGCTAATTCACGCAAAAAAAAAAAAAAGTCAAATGACGTAATTAATACATTTGCATATTAATTTTCGTATTAATTAGATGTACAGTGCACATTTGCATATCAAAACTAGACACAGCATATAATAATTTTTATCAGAATAGAAAATGTGTAAAGACTAAAACACCTGGCGGTTGTGTGGTTTTAGGAAAATCATCAACGATCAGGTGGTGAGGTGTGAGGTGCATTATTTTTTGTATAACTGCTTGGGCTGAAGTGTGTTATTCCTCTTATACCACAGCAATTCGACAACAACTACAGCGCTGAATTTATTCATGAACAATACGTTGCGTTTTAACAGTTTCTAGGTCGATTTAATGATGTGAACATCCGAGAGACAAGTTAGTTCCTGTTCTCACTTACGATACAGTCATTCCCTCACCAGCACCCCTCTTTGTTTCTCTCTCTCTCTCTCTCTCTCTCTCTCAAAAAATACTGCTTGTCATTTTACCGAGAAACCAGAAGGCGTAAACTCATCTGTCCTTAAGACTTTCCTGTGCTGATAAACTTCGCAAAGCACCGTGACTGTTACAAAGCACTTACAATCCAGACTCGTTCCATAAAACGTTATAAATCTCTAACAAAAAAAATCATCACATCAACAATTATACATTTTACTTTATTAAATAATAGTTTTTTGAATCTGTTTATTATTAGTTGTAAATGATGTGGAGGATTTTCTGTGTATGAGCTGTTACTATAGAAACATTACTGTAATAGAACGAGCGCATTAATATTAACCTGTGGTCCATGTTACAGCCGGAGCTACTTCCCGAGCCACGCTGTTATACGAAATAATGCCCACCTTCCGACCAATCAGATTCAAGCGTTCAGCCGTGATTTGGTATAAGCAACCTATAACATCATGCCCCCGAAGTGTTTTATTCCTCTCACAATACCGTCTTTTAACGATTACAAATTTATTGATGACTGGCATGTTATACTTTTTATCTGGTTATTGTTACATTTATTGTCATCACTTAACTTCATTCCCTCACTAGCCTCTTTTTTTCTCTTGAAGTCAGTAAGCTGCAGCTTGTTGCAGCCAGAACTACATTCAGAGCTGCTGTTATGGAAAATTAATCACCACCACTCGACCAATCAGAATCAAGAATTCAGCAGTATCGCAGCACTATGGTCATAATACGGCTGGAGATAAAACAACTAATTGAAAAATAACCACAGCTCAATCTCTAGGACACTCCCAGACGGTTTTGCTGGCACTCTTGCAGTGTGTTCAACATTTTTGCTCGCAGGTTAAGAGCATGTGATAGACTGGATGTCATTCCTGTTCTTGACATCAGCTCTGAACATTATTATACGAACGTTTTATGTTGTGCTTCAGTGAATTGGTTTATTCATTCTTTATTTCTGACTATCTGTAAAAATACGAGATCATTTCAGGACCTTGGGGAAAGACCTAGTTAGGGTTGACGTGAAAAATGTACTGTGTGGATTTACTGTTAAATATTACAAAATGTTTTGCAGCATTAGTCTTGCTGCTACAGATTGAAATCAGTGTATATGGTGAAATATGAAAGCAGGAAGAGACGTTGAGTATCGTGTTAGTGTAGTTAGCAAAGATTTCTCTTAAACGTGTTATGCTTGCTGGTTCCTGAATGCAAACAAAGACCCGGACATGATATTTGAACCAGTCACTTAGGATTAGAGTTGTTATGGTGTCACAGTGTTTAATCTGACATTGTTGAATTTTTCACAAAACTGATTAAAATGAATTACCATCTACCTCTTTTTTTCTTTTTTTTTTCCTTTTTTTTTTTTTTTTTTTAAAATCCCTGTTCGAGTTCTCGTCTCTTTTGCATTTGGCTGCGACTTTCACAACCCTCTGGACCTTTCTGAGATCATGCTTCAGCAACTGACCTTGTAACAGATTTTTGTGGAAGAGTCATCCTCAGAAACTTCTTTCTAAAGCCCTATCTTGACGGGATTAAGCTGACATGGTGTCCTGGGGTGATTTCCTAGTTAACACGTGCTCCTCTGTGATTTTATTTCCGTCCAGATCGGCCATGCCAGTGTTTTTGTCAGGCCTGCTCTGAGAAATTTACAGGCTGAACGACTTACTGTTTCTCGCCAATCTCGGCAGCCGTCTGATCGTTTTTGTCCCGTCCGGATGCACGTCTGTGATGCAGATGTCTCCTCGCGTTGGGGGAAAAAAGATGTTTGACAGCTGCTACTTGCCGTATTTAGTCACGGAGAGTTTTATCACTGAGGAGACGTGTAAAGTAATTTATCACAGGCATCCCCCTGATAAACTAATCCAATCCGAATAGGGCGTAAAGAACAACAATAATTAGGGGATTTGATCTTTTATATCATACTGAATAAGACGGTATGCACAGTTTTTTTTTCCTCATTTGCGTCACCCCTTTGCGTCTTTTCTTTTCAAGTACACCTCGTCCAGCGTATTGTGTTGATAAATGATGTTGTTTTGAGTATGTAGGTCGGCTCACGAGCGTGGTGTCAGATGTAGGTTGCATTACTAATCTAATTTTATCCGTCTGAATAATCAGGGTGGTTGCAGGTTGAAATATTCACAGTGTGATAACCTAAAGTCTAAAATAGTAATGATAAAAAAGACGAAGTTTCATGAAAGTGTGTACTCTAGTAAGACACTATACAGTATTGAGTCATGTGACCTTTCAGGAAGTTTGGTTTATAGCTGTGATGTGAATATTGTACAAATCACACTAAAAGGATTCAAAAAGATTTGTTTTTTCTTTCATCTGCTGTCTTTGGATCATAGAGAAGAATGACAGTGTTTTACACTAACCGAGCCACTGTTTTGGGTCCCTGGACACCACCTTCCAGTCTTCGGAGGATGTAATGATAAAAGCGTCCCTCAAATGCAAATGGAAATAATTGTCCTGTCAGTGTGTAATTGAGTTTGGCAAGCCGTCTACTGTTCTAGACGAGAGCGAGATGGGGCCAGCGAGATTTTCTAGCCCTGATGGCGCAGGAAATGAGGTGCTTTCCAGCATTCATGCGCAGCTGTGAGGTTCGTTGTGACATCCGTGCGTTAAGCTTACACACGAACTGCTGTGAGTGGCTTCACTGCGCAGGACAGGACAGCTGTTCAGGCTGAGTTTGGGTTCGATGCCAGCTACCGATTCAGAGCTGATGGAGCGGTTAAATCTCTGCAAAGTGAGCCGCTCTTCTCACACCGCACAGTACTCGCAGAGCTGTTCGTCAGGTTTTAGACTATGTATTAGCGTATAGAGCGCTTATATGTATACATGGTGCTTAAACCGGACAAGGTGGCAGCAAATCTGTGTTATTTCCTGATTCATATCAGTAGGCTTTCATTCTCTGATTATTGTTGTGGCTACATCTCCTTCTGTTCATGTCGCTTTAATTAAATCACTTCTGTGCTCCGTAGCCCATAAATCAGTCCTTTTTAGTGAATTACTCTTTAAGATCTCACCAGATCTTAAGCATCTCATGTTGCCGTACACGGGCATGTACCAGTACTTAGTTAGGATACTCACAGTGTCACATTTCTGAATGTTACATTTTCTAAGGGTTGATACATTAGCTGGAGAAGTTGGTGTGATGAGGAGATCAACAGATTTAATTACAGTTATAAATCCTTGCTATCGTGTCTGTTTTGTTTTTGTCGTGTGGCTTTATGCTTAAAATGGTTTGTAGTCTACAAAGCATGAAAACGTTTTAAATAAAGTAACCGAAACAGGATAAAAATGATAACATCAGGGCTCCAGACTAACTTTATTAGGAACCATCATGAAACTTCGTGTCAGCCGTCCTGAACTGAAAATCAGCCGTCCCACATATTCAATTTCTTTTGTTTACAATAGTGTTAGATTTGTGTTTTTGCTTTTGGATTATTATGATTATATATTTCATATAATTATAACTAAATAAGCACAAGCATTGGTAAGAACAGCACCACTACACACACAACACAGCAACAAGTATATTATATTATTGGAGAATGTATTTTCTAAACACTTAATGCAGTTATATTCAAATTATACTCAGACTAATTTGCATATAAATTATTTGTCACGATCACTGGCATATCAAATTACAAATTAGACAACATTAAGAAGGATGACTTTCACTTAGAATATAATAAAATAGTTTTATTAGAATAGAAAATAAAAGATTACAGTTTATTTTTTAAGTAATTTATTTCTTATCGAAAGAAGTCATCTTAGGTCATGGCACCTGTAGTTTCTTTCAAGAACTCAGACAAGAAGAAGCAGTGATGGTGAGTAGTCATGAAGGAAGCATTACTTGGATTTTTTATTTTAAGTAAAAATGTCTCCAAGACGACGGAAAATATGTCCAAGGAGAGAGTTTAAAATGAAGCGCGAGGGTGGGACAAAGTGGTGATCAGCGATTGGTCTTCGGGAACAGCGGCTGCTTGTTGTTAGGCTCTTTATTTATTTATTTATTTATTTATTTTTGAGATAAAGTCACCAAACCTAGTGAAAAAGTCTCCAAGTTGGTAACACTGAGCCACACACTCCCATTTTACACACGGCTAGTCTAACCTCGCTTAAACACATGAGGATATCATGAACGAATAGTCGATAACAATTCACTAATACAGCAGTTATGCCTTTCACGTCTGTCATACAGATTAACACGTAGCTAATGATATGAATCAGTTTTACTAGCTTAATCATGGACAACAGAACGGACAGACGAGCTGAAAGAGCACTTTCCATCACCAGCTAAGTTACCAGACGGTTAGCAAACGTAGCTCCGTGATCTAGCCACCATGCCACTCTACACATACTGATGTGATTACCCAGAGTAGATTACTTTAGAAATGGACACGGTTTAACGTTAATAGTATTTTGTTTGCTCCCATTTCTTACATCTTCTTCATTTCTTTTCGACTGTCGCTTCGGGTCGGGTCATACTGATGTTCGCTTCGGCTCACCGCATCGCTGATAGTAAACGGGTGCTACGGTTTTCCTGATCAGCTTCCTTATCGCGACCTGACATTCATTGCCTGTTATTTTATATATTTCGCAGGCGTGAAATGTAAATGCGTTTAACATTATCGTTCCGAAAGAGTCCCAAAACAGATATTATGTCATCCTATACCTTATTTTTACCATCCCTGGGATGACGATATGGTCTTTCCTTCTGTCTGTCTGTGTGTCAGTCTGTCTACCTGTCTGTATGTCTGTCTTTCTGTCTTTTCGAAGACATTTAACTTAAAGCTACCAAAAACAGAATTAAAAATGCTCCACCGTTCTCATGTAATTCAGGTGCAGGACTAACTCCTGCTGATGTGTCCCAGTATCAGAAACTGTAGAGTTCCGCAGTGTTCTCTGCCTCCGCCTGATCTGTTATTTTTGTTGGTAACAGTTCAGTCGGACTATTTTGCAATCTTTCATGCTACTCTGAAAGGGAATTATGGGATTGCTTGTAGTGCTTCTTTCAGACTGGTCCAGAATAAATAAGCTCACAAGGTGTGTGTTCATGTTGTGGAGATTGCAGTGCATAGGACAGAGTGTTTTGAACATCTCAGCGTAGCGTGAATCTTATTTTCTAAGCATATAGCGTGTATCTAATCATCTCAGTGTATAGCGTGTATCTGATCGTCTCAGTGTATAGCGTGTATCTGATCGTCTCAGTGTGTAGCATGTATCTGATTATCTCAGTGGGTAGCGTGTATCTAATCATCTATGTATAGCGTGTATCTAATCATCTGTGTATAGCGTGTATCTAATCATCTCAGTGTGTGGCGTGTATCTAATCATCTCAGTGTATAGCGTGTATCTAATCGTCTCGGTGTACAGTGTGTATCTGATCGTCTCGGTGTACAGTGTGTGTCTGATCGTCTCGGGGTACAGTGTGTATCTAATCGTCTCGGTGTACAGTGTGTGTCTGATCGTCTCGGGGTACAGTGTGTGTCTGATCGTCTCGGTGTACAGTGTGTGTCTGATCGTCTCGGTGTACAGTGTGTGTCTGATCATTATATCTTTCTGTCCATCTGTCTTTTTTCCTTTACATCTTTCTTTGTCTTTCTCTCTGTGTCTGTCTTTCAGATGTATTTTTTTTTGTTTATTTTGTAATTTATTGTGAAGCTTGTCATATTAATAATAAGAATGTTAAGATAACATTGATAGTGTTGAGTTGAATTGTTTGTTTAATGACATCAGACTTTTTTTTTTTCTTTTTTCTGTGTACTACCTAAACTGCCTTAATCGTGGTAAATACTCATGATTTTAATACCGAGCAGAATGATTGTAGGTGCTGTAGTCAACGGTGTGACACAATTCTCACACACAGTCTGATGTTGTCTGGGTTTTGGTTGGCAGCATATATTGACCATGACGTCTTTTGAGCAAGAAACATGCAGTGGTCTCAGTTTGTATTATTCCATTGAACAGCACGGTAACTATTGTGAAATCTCTTGTAATATTGAAGTTTTTCTCAGCAGCTGTTTAAACGTAATCTACACCTAACCAACAGTGTGGTCTTGTAAAGTGAGCTCAGAAACTCTCAGAACCGTCCCTGATCCCTGAACAGCGCAGTACGTCCCGGAAGTACACACACACACACACACACACACAGACAGTTCTTTTGGAGCTTTGTTAGTGACTGATCTCTCCTCCCCTCCTGTGTGTGTGTGTGTGTGTGGGGAGGGGGGAGATGTAGAGCTGCATTGTTGCTGGAGCTCGTTCAGGTCCTCGGAGGCTTAATCAGAGGTGTTACTCCTCCAGTTTGACCCGTTTCCAGGGAGACTCCTCGCGTTGTGTGTTTTAAGAAGGACTGGGGAGGTTGATCCTCCCATGTGGCTCGAAAAAGACAATACCAAGCGCTGGGAATTAAACTCTCAGGTTAAGGAGGGCTCACGGGGGAATACCGGCTCGAGTTTCTGCCAAATGGATGATCTAACTATCAAGAGATTATTTTTTTTTCTGAAATATCACACTCGACGCTGCGTGATAGAGGATTTATCAGTAACTCTAAATGTGAGACGTATAAGAGATTTAATGTCTTGTGTCAAATGCAATCACTTCTAATTGAATAAAAGCATTTTTACTTATCTGACCACAAAAAAAAAAAAAAAACAATTGTTATCGTTTAAACATCACACATTATTGACATCTTATGAAAAAATTTATTTCGGAAAGATAAATGTCTAATCGACGATCTTGCTACACTTAAAGTCTGATTTGAGATGGAACCAGTGTAATTCTTCTATTCAAGCCGGAAAGTGTGTTTTTAACAATGAGCAGAACGTATCCAGTCGTTTATCAGGTGGTGGAGTTCAGGAACGAGTAAAGAGAAGGATTTGTACTATACTTCCTTCATTTTTAATTTAATTTTTTTAATTTATTGACATGAGGAACCTTGGACAGCTAACCTTGCCTATAGGAAACACTACTGCTGTTGGAATTTGCAGGCTACATAGACAGGGTTTTGATGACTGTAGTACAGCAGACGACAGGGTTCAGGAAGCGACTGTTTAATCACTGAGATGCAGCGCAGCAAACACAGATTTATGGTCCTGGGCAGGTTTGGCCTGAATAAGTTGAATACTGTAGAAGTCGTTCATTATGTTGATATTTGTTTCTGTATTTGGCATTTGGAGTTGTCGATTTTACTTTCCTACTCTGTGTGTAAGTGCAGCATGTTGGCTTTCTCTGCCCTTTATAGTGCATGTGCCATTTGGGATTCAGCCAAACCTCTGGGAAGAAGCATGTGACTCAAATCACACGCTATTAATCAAAGACGTCAGAAATGAATCTCTTGATGTGGATCCCTGAATCATGTTCAGTCGGTTACAGAAATGTTATATAAAATAGATTTTACGCCAAATCTGATGTGTTGTTGCTTAAATAGACATTGATAGGCGAAATGGTGAATGGAACCACAACAGTATAATGACTCTAGGCTTTTTTTTTTTTTTTTAAGTTCTGCTATTCATAAAATGGTACAGATTTAGGTCTTCAGTTACTGTTCACATCAAACAGCGGAATGGAGAAAATGTGATCTCAGTGACATTAGCATGGTTGTTGGTGCCAGATGAGCTGGTTTGAGTATTTTAGAAACTGCTGATCTCCTGGGCTCAGTCTCTAGAGTTGACACTCAATGGTGCGAAAACCAAAACCAAAACAAAAACATCCAGTGAGCCGCAGCTCTGCAGGCAGAAATGCTGACAGGAAGGCTATAGTAACTCAAATAGCCACTCTTTACAGTCGTGGTGAGCAGAAAAGCATCTCAGAACACACAACATGCTGAATCTTTAGGCAGATGAGCTACAGCAGCAGAAGGATCCAGTGGGTTCCACTCCTGTCTGCCAAGAACACGAATCTGTGTGGACAGTGTCCCTTAAACTGGAGAGTTGAAGATTGGAAAAACTTCAGCTGTCCAGTTTCGTTAGTGATTTGTCCACCTTGATATCGGTGCTCTCTGTAATTGCCTGTATCAGTTATCACATCAATGCTATTTCTGTCTCGTACATTAATGAACCAAGATACTAAACAAGTTTGACATTGTTATTGCAGGAACAGACTGTATCTGATGCTGTCAGTGGCTATATTATATTGCACACTCAACACGATGATATGTGCTGGTGGTGTTAAAATAATTGTCATTACTTGTAATCTTTCCAAACAGTTTGTGTAAGCTCAGTTGAAAAAAAGGTCGACGAAATGAACCTGCTAAGGATTTCACTATTCCGTGTACACAACTGGACGTTATGCCTTTACGGTAATATGGATATATTAAAGATATAACGAGACGAGACGTAACACACCTTGGGCAAATAATAAAATTGAATTGATTGACGTCAGTCATGTTTCAGGCACTTTATTTCTTGTTACAGTCTGTAGTGAGTATGTTTTTATGTCATTTAAATGATGAATTGGATTTATGGGGTTATTTTCTTCTCTCAGAGGAATATATGATCGTCCTGAAAATGTGTCTAAAATAAAGAATCCTAGAAGAGAGAGGATGTCAGAATGATACGATTCAGGTGTTGGCAGACTGGTTTTGCTGCAATTTTCTAAGTAACAGGAAGCTGAAGTGCTCACTGAGGAATTTTAGTGTTGAAAATGGGACAAAGGCAAACGTTATTGTGTCATAAAATGTAAGAGCCAATGATCTTTCAGTATGCAAATGAAGGACATGTAGCACCAGGGGAAAATACACACCCTATATATTTGGGGTGTTTTCTGTTTGAATATTCATTTGATTAGACTTTTTTTTTTTTTTTTTTTTTTTTTTTGCTGTGAGTAAATGTGTGCTTCTGTGCCTTTTATTTCCCCCTGAAAAAAAATTATTTTGGTTAAACTAATCAACTATCGTTACTTCTCCCTACAGACTTCGTGAAGTGTCCGAAAAACTCAACAAATACAACTGTAACAGGTGAGAAGTTGGATTACAGCATCCCCTGCACATGATTTCTGGCCAGTCGCACTCACCTCAACAGGAAACACTGCATCCTTTATCGACTCTCACTGGAATCTGAGTTGTTCTGTATTTCTGCTAGCTAAAAAACAAATGCCGAGAGCCGCTTTATTTTTCTGATGATCTAATCTCTTTCGCTCTTTTGCAGTCATCCACAGCTTAACTTGCTGGAGCAGGCCCCACTTAAGCAGTGTGTAGTTGGACCAAACCACGCTGGCTTCCTGCTTGAGGTAATGTTCTGGTGTTTTTGTGTTTTTTTTGCACAGGCTCTGATTTTTATCTACTAATCGCTTTAGAAGCTGCAGGAAATGACGCCGCGCTCTGTTTCAGGATGGACGGATCGGCAGGATAAGCTTCGCCGTGCAGCCAGATCGACTGGAGCTGGGCAAGCCAGACGGAAACGATGGGTGAGACTATAATCATGTTTTCTGAATAGATGTAGAGAGAGCAGATGCTTTTCTGAGCCACTTGTTTCAGGTGTAATGCACGTGTTTTTGGGGGGGGGGTTAAGGCATTGTCGATGTTTTTAGTTTGCTGCTTTTGGAGTCAGCTTTTTGAGCTTTCTTTTTTTTAATGCAGAAATGTGTGCTAAATTTTGACCTCTGATTTTGTTTTTGTTGAAAAGCTGCACATTTCTAATATCAAATGGTGATTTTGTTGTCATTATTAATGCTTGACTGAAATCCTGTGTTGAAATCAGCGGTGTGTTGTAAGCATGATGACTGTAATTACTTTTTAAGACAATGTGTGATAGAATGGACTTGGTGCTAAAATTATTTGTTTTTTATGTCCCAGATTTTCTCCAGGTTAGTGGCAATAAAGGATTTGTGAACAGAAAAGTTACATAACTTGGCATTAAAGCCAATGGATTTAGGGAGGAGACATGAGGGAGAAGAAAATACCCTTTGAAGCAGTTTTTTAGTGCATGGTGTTATTGCTTTGCTGCTCTGGAATGAAATGGCATTGCTTTGCTTTGGGTTGCAGAATGCTGCTGTCCTTTCTTTTATAATTTAGTGCATTTTTTTTTTTTTAGCCAATGTTTCCATTGAGAAGTCCAGGCTATTGCATCATTTATTTATTTTTTTCTAAATAAATAATCATTATAAAGCACAGTTGGCTCTCAGCCATTTTTTTCCCCTCTACTTTGATTAATGACTTGCAGCCAGTTCTGACATATCCAAGGGTGTTGCCATGCTAGTTAGCCCTCGAATTCTTCTTCCCCTCGCTATTTCAGACAGTGAAATTAATATAACAATGCCTGGCATGACCAGGCTGTACTCAATAGTCCCGAAAGTTGGGGCTGCAATTCTTGTAACTGTAATCTCCGGTCTTTTGTTTCCAGTTCAAAGTTGAGCAGTGGCTCAGGGACAGGAAGGACCTCCAGGCCAGGTAGGACTAGTGATCCGCCCTGGTTCCTGTCTGGTTCTGACACTTTGGGCCGACTGGCAGGCAACACCCTTGGGTAAGTGGCTGGCAGGGGGCATTCAAAAGCCTGGCAGAAAAAATCATGAGGTTTTCTTTTGTGTTTCTTTTGTGTCATTTCACCCTTTCAGATATTTATGAATTTAATTCCGACACATAATTTGCTAAAAATTATAAACGCTGTCTTTAGGGTTGGAGAATTAGAAATAAATTATGATACCTAAAGACCACCAGAACAGTGAAAAAAAAAAAAAACACTTCAAAAATATTTTTAATGTGTTTAGAAAAACAAACTGGGAGGGAAAATAAAATGTTTAATACAATAACACATTTGAACTTTTGAATCTTGTTGTTAAAGTGTATTGTGAAAATAAGTATCAGACTTACCCTTCCACACGAAATTCATTTAGGGATTGAGATATTTAAGCTCCCAGGGTTGTGAATCACTGACCTAATCTTAAGCCACTGTTTACTGATGGTATAACTAAAAAATGTAGCTAATGCTATACATATAGATCAGTAGGTCCTAAACCTGCATTTGACAACTAGTTGCAATGAATCAGCCCTTTGACGTGGATTTGTAAGAGCAGGAAAGAGCATTAAGATGGACAGTTGTAGTTGGTAGTGGACCTGTCTGCTGTGGACCTGACTAATGCCATGTATATACCTCTGTACAGGAGCCGCTGGAGTTCAGGAGTCGGCGGAGGAGGTGGAGGCAGCGGGGGCAGTGGCGGCGGAGGGACAGGAGGAGGCGGGGGCAGCGGTGGTGGAGGCGGAGGGGCTAGTGGAGGGGGAGGAGCATCTTCTGGTCGCTCAAGTGCTGCAGCACGTGATTCGCGAAGACAGACACGCGTGATCCGCACAGGCAGAGACAGAGGGTCGGGTCTGCTGGGGAGCCAGCCGCAACCTATCATACCAGCATCCGTCATTCCTGAGGAGCTCATCTCTCAGGTAACACACACACACACACACACAGCGTTACTCAAATAAGAGACTGAAAAGGTACACCATCACATGGCATTGACACTTAGAATTAGAAAACATCTTTTCTGTTTTTCTAACCCTCAAAAGCCTTCTTGAAACTAAACTAGTTGAAAATGAAGACTTAAGTGGTCGAATGTGTTTTGTATCATCTTAGGCCCAGGTGGTGCTGCAAGGCAAATCTAGAAGCGTCATCATCCGCGAGCTGCAGCGCACCAACCTGGATGTAAACCTGGCCGTGAACAACCTGCTGAGCCGAGATGACGAGGACGGGGATGACGGCGATGACACAGCCAGCGAGTCCTACCTACCTGGAGGTGAAGCATCTCAATACCCACTGTCGTATTTAAACTGCCATACATGGGGAATAAAATACGACATACTATTGTAGGAAAAATAATCAACAGTGGGGAGGTGTGATGCATCCCCACATGCAGCAGAGTTACTGTTACCACCACAATGTTGATTATTTTCCTATAACACCATGTCCTGCAGTGTCCTGTTCCTCTTATACCACAGCAATTTGCAAACCCTTAAAATTAGTAATTAAAGAAAGCTTTTTATCTGTTTATAGTTATATTATAATTACATATAGTTACATTTAATTTTATGGAACAAACATTATGGAAGCAAGTTACTTTATTTTATCATGAGCTATAAACCTTCTCTTTTGAAGTTGATAAGGCAAAAATGCAGATTGCCGCATTACCGAGAAACGGAGGAACAGCTTTGCATCTGACTGTTACAAAGACTCCATCCAAAAATGTTACATAAAAATTAAGAAGTCCCTGTGTAAGCTGTTACTGTAGATATGATAACATATCACAAGAAGTGCATTTATATAAACCTGTGATTAGCTTGCAGCTGAACTACTGTGAGAGCTGGTGTTTGAGAAAATTAATCACCACCTTCTGACCAATCAGAATAGTGAATTCAGCAGCACTGTGGTATAAAGATATGAAGTACACAGTGAATAGGTGTATAAGTGCACACCTGCAAATTTGTGTGTGAACGGAGGACTGGATTTGAACTCCGAATTATGTGGTTAAAGCTAGTATCTTGCCTAGAAGTGCGCTGGACGACGTGTTAGTGTCAAACTGTAACCAGTGCACTCTTTTGCAGAAGACCTGATGTCGCTACTGGACGCTGACATCCACTCAGCACACCCCAGCGTCATCATCGACGCCGACGCCATGTTCTCAGAGGACATCAGCTACTTCGGCTACCCGTCCTTCCGGCGCTCGTCGTTGTCACGCCTCGGCTCTTCACGAGGTAATGGGCGAAAAGCAAATGCGTTCAAGGTGTTAAATGTACGATAAGATCAATGATTTCTTGGTGACATGAACGTATACAAGTCCACACGTGAATGTTAATGGATAGAAATCTTTAAGAAGTCTTTAAAAACAAATGAAAAGGCAAACAAAATCTGCAAACTAGATTTGTTGTGTGTGTGTTTGTGTGTCAATAAACTCCTGGAAATCTGACTGTAGGCATGTGCTGATAATAAGTTATTCAGTATATTGTGATATTCAGCACATTATTTGTACTATTATAATAATTATCATTACCTTTTTTTAAATAAATGATCGATAGATGTATGCTATTAAATATGTTATTAAACCATGACTGGTCCGACTGAAATATTCACATTCGTTGTGTGTGGGGATGTGAGATTCTGGGTTTAATGTGCGCAAAAACATGTGCTGATTAAAAAAAAAATATATTTTTTTTTAGGCTAAGTAAGGAATAAAACACTTAAAGGCATGCTGTTGTAGGAAAATATATGTGGCCTGACGTGAAGCTGATTAGTTTCCAATAACGGCATGTCTTGAAGTGTTTTATTTCTCTTGTACAACAGCAGTTTGTCAGTGATGAAAATTTTTAGTTTATTAAAAAAAAATGACAGACTGGACTTTTAACCATTTATAGTTACATGTAATGTTGTGGAACGTCTGAAAAATAAGTTATTTCCTGTTATCACTTGCGTTATAGCAGCTAAAAACAGTCGTTCTCTCAATGGCCTCTCTTTTTTTCTCTCTTATGATGTTAATAAGACAAAAAAAAACACAGCTATCATGCTATCTGAAGACTTTGCTGTGGCAGAAAAATTGTTAATCTGAGACCCCTTCCATAAATCTTTCAACAAGCCCAATAATGTAAACGTATGATTTGAATTACAGCCAGCACTATTGTCAGAGATGCTGTTATTGAAAATTAATCAACACCTTCTGACAAATCAGAATCGAGGATTCAACAGTGCTGTAGCATAAAATGAGATGAGGTTACAAGATTAGAGGTTTTGAGTTTTGTTTTCTGTATCAGCACATGCCTACTTGACTGTGTGTGTTTGTCCTCCACCCTGTTGCATGGTCCCAGACGTTTCCCTTAATGAGCCCTCTGAGAAAGGCCCTGCTGTGGGAAATCCTGCAGCCTGAAATCTCTAGAAATGTTCGTCAGTCTTCACTGGACACCTCCAAAACCCAGCCAAGACTGTTCCTACTGTCTGAATTAGTACCATAATACAGCTAGAAAGACCGCTGAGTATCAGTCCATCCTTGAGTTTTTGACAACCACTGTTGGTAATTGACCATTAAACAAATGGCCTTAAACATGTGAGAGCTTTTGGCTGAAGTGAGGCAGTAAAACGTGTGCAGATTTTACTGTGGGGTGTCAAGTGAAGATTTGGCAAAGAAAGAAAAAGAAATCTCAAGATATGCTTTTTTGATTTACTGTATTTTCCGGATTATGAGGTGTGCACTTTAGCCCTAGCACATGCTGCGTCTTGTACAGCAAACTCGTGTGTACATATTCGAGTTTTTGCATAAGCCCAAATTTAATGTGCATTTGTTAGTCTTTACTGTAGGTGTGCTACTTCAGCACTTACAGTACTTGTGGTAAATTACGGTTACTGTTTGTTCAGTGTTACCACTGAGAATGTTCCATTCTAGTAAACAAAATCTAATTATAAAATGTGGTAAAAAGTTTTTAAGCTTTAAACATAGTCATATATTGCTTTGCTCATATGGATGGACCTATAGACGGTGCAGCATGTCTAGAATATGGGATGCTTAAGTGGTGGCAAAAACTTTACACAAAGACGAAATGAACTATTGTCCGGAAAATACGGTCCTGATTTCTTTATTTATTTATTTCTTTATTTTTTTTATCATGTCTTCTGTAGTAAATTAGTGCTAAGTTTATTAATCTGTTTCATTACAAGGGTCTTTCCCAGAGAGTGGCTTATGTGTATCCCACTGGTGTGACCCTATTGCATACCAGTTCTCCTTCTTCCCTTAGAGCGTGACTCGGAGCTGCTGCGCGAGCGCGAGTCCGTGCTGAGGCTCCGCGAGAGGCGGTGGCTGGACGGAGCGTCCTTCGACGCAGAGCGTGGCTCCACCAGCCGGGACGGAGAACCAAGCCTGGACAAGAAGAGCGTCCCTCTGCAGAGCCCTGTCTCTCTGGGAGAGGAGCTGCAGTGGTGGCCTGATAAGGTGGGACATGAACTACACTACCAGTATGATGAGGAAACCTGAAATAGATCAAATTACACCATTTCACATGTGAGGTTTCCCTTTAATTATGGTCTAGCAGGTTTGTTGGGGGGATGATATGGTGATATGATATGAATATTGCCATATATTACCAACATGAATAGTGTATCATCAGGTGCCTTTTAGAACAGGGAACTGATTTTATGTTAAAATCTATTTTTGTACCAATTATATAATTTTTCCTCTCCTTCTTGAATTAATTATTGGTTGTCAATATTGAATAAAAGTTAAATATACGTTCATGTGTGTTTCCTTATATGGATTCACAACAACTAAATATTGTGATACACATTGCGTACCACGAAGATGCTGCCTTTGTTTTCTTGCTCGCTCCTACCTCTCACTGCAGCCTTATGTAACATTTAATGTCATCTTTCGAGCAGATGTGAAATGTTAACAGATACCATGACGTATCGTCATCATGCTGCGAATTTTTCAGACCATTTCATCAATATTTGCTTATATATGCATCAGTTCCGCCACGTAGTTTCAAATTTGTGCAAGGTGTTCCTGTAAGGGTCTTTTAAACGCACTACCTCGGAGGTATTAATTGAAAGATTATGTACATATTTATAAAGGCATTTTTATATTAGCACTTTATTTGGTGTGTTATATGAAATGTAGATTATACAGATATCCCTGCTGAGGGAATTCTCCTCTAATGTTGCTTTTTTTTTTTTTCTTTTCCCTGTGAATACAGGATGGTGTGAGGTTTGTAAGCATCGGGGCGATGTTCTCCGAGCTCGTGGCTGTCAGCTCCAAAGGCGAGCTTTACCAGTGGAAATGGAACGAACCAGAACCTTACAGAAACTCACAAGTAAGAGCAACACAGCAGATCTGAGCTGTGTGGAAAAGTCTGTTTAGGACGTTAGTAACCACACACCGCATGAGATTTCACTGATAAACTATTCCTCTGTAGCCAAGAGTAAGGAAGCCAGTTACCATGCATAAGGATGAAGAAATGTTTCATAGTAAACTAAACAAATGATGTGGTGTAAAAAAACAACCCAAGGCCATCTGGCACACCAAACTCATGACAAAATACTCTCAATTAGAACTTATAGTTAAAATTAGAAGCTGAAAGCATCTGAGATATTTAATGTATTTTCTCCACTGCCATTTATTTTCTTTTGCTCTTACAAAAAAAAAAAGGACAAAAGTGCAAAAGAATCTACAGAAGATGTCTACTTTTTTTTAAGGAAACTAACTAGCAAATCATTTCTTCATATCAGTTTCATGAACTGAAATTGGAAAATGCATGTCAAACTGGTCATTTCGCCATTTTCATTTTGAATGAAAGTCTAACAAACAACATACACGGACTGGACACTTCGCTTATGTTTTATAGTCTCGCCTCCTTTTATGCTGCCGTGTTGCTATAAATTTCAATATTCTGTCATGTTGGAGTTCTACAGTATTAAATTTCATTATAGTTACGAGTGTGTAATTGAGGTCATGTAAGGTGTTACAGCCAGTGAGGTCACATATTGCTTTTTTCCAGAATCCTTCCATCCATCACCCTCGGGTGTCCTTCCTCGGCCTGACCAACGAGAAGATCACACTCTTGTCTGCTAACAGTATTCGGGCCACGGTGGCTACTGAGTCCAACAAGGTCAGAGATTTTTTTTTCTCAAGTGCTGGAAAGAATTAAAATGTTGTGCAGTGGAATAAAGCATAATGAGGTTCTCTTTTAAATAAGAAAATGCATGTACTTAGCTGTTTTGTGTGTGTGTGTGTGTGTGTGTGTGTGTGTGTGTGTGTGTGTGTGTGTGTGTGTAGGTGGCAACGTGGGTGGATGACACTCTGAGTTCAGTAGCGTGTAAGCTGGAACACGGGGCTCAGACGTTCCCGGAGCTGCAGGGTGAACGCATTGTATCCCTGCACTGCTGCTCTCTGTACACCTGCGCTCAGCTCGAGACCAGCCTCTACTGGTGGTACGTCGCTCTCTCCATTCAGCATCACGCCCTCATCCTGACCCGCTTCTTTCCCTTTTTGTCATTCATTCATTTTTTTCATTTTACATTTGGCTTTTTCTGGCTATGAAATGAGTTCTTTTTTTTTTTTCCTCTACTTTTCTTGTACTACATCCTTTCTTTTCATTTTTTGTTTTTTTTCCCCTAACTTTTAATTCTTGTTTGCTTTTCCTTTTTTTTTTCTTTCTTTCTTTGATATTCCTTTTTTCCCCCCTTTTCCTTCCTCCTTTCCAGCCTCCATGATTTTCTTTTTCCTCTTTCTCTTCCTGTGTTCTTTCTTTTACTCTTTTATCTTCTGTCATTTACTTCTTTTTTAATTTTCTTTGCTTCTTTGAATTTTTCCCTTTTCCTTCCTTCCTTCCATCTTGTTTTCATTTTTGTCTTTCTTTCTTTTTCCCCTTCTTTTTTGCTTCTTTGTTTTTTTTTTTTGCTTCCTTCCTTGTCTTTTTCATTTTTTTTCTTTCTTTTACAGTTTATTTTTCTTTCTTTGCTTCTTTGACTTTTTTCCCCATTTTCAATTCCTTCTTTTTTTTTTTTTTTTTTTTTTTTTTTTAAATCTATTTCTCACTGTCTTTTTAATTTTATGCCATTATTTACTTGTATGCATTTACACACAGAACTAATCCATTCCTATACCACGTGGCAAATAAAATGGAAGACCTGCACACTGGATTTAATGCTCTCCCAATGGATACAGTTTAATAGTGACACATTAATAGTCCTTGCTACATCTTTCTGTCCTTCTTTCATTCCTTTTTGTCAGTCTGTGTTGTGTTTGAGCCACAGGGTGGTGTGGACACTCAGGGATCTCTGTGTAACTGCTGTCTCTTTTTCGCAGGGGTGTCGTGCCTTTCAGTCAACGCAAAAAGATGCTTGAGAAGGCCAGGGCTAAGAACAAAAAGCCCAAATCCAGCGCTGGAATCGCCTCCATTCCCAACATTACAGTGGGCACTCAGGTATGAGAGAGAATCTGGTCACCACATACTGATTCTCACCGGAGGATTATCCAGTGATTTCGACTTTTATTCGTATCCTGGGCTGGGAGAAATTTATTCAGTTTATATAAACTGTAAAATTTTTTATAAAGAGATTCAGCCCAGTAGTCTGTATACATCACTCAGTAGCATTACACTCTCCAATGTGTTATGTTATTCAGTTTATATTTGACCAGTGGTTTGGTTTGGTTTTGGAAACTTTAAAAACAAAATTGTAAAACAAAATAGATAATGACACCATACATGTTTTTATCTGTATTATCATGTGCATTTCTGCATATTAATGGGCGATGTTTGTTTTTCCTGTATGCAATAGGTGTGTTTGAGGAACAATCCCCTGTATCACGCAGGCGCCGTGGCCTTCTCGGTGAACGCCGGCGTCCCCAAGGTAGGCGTCCTTCTCGAGTCCGTTTGGAACATGAATGACAGCTGCCGCTTCCAGCTACGCTCTCCTGAAAGCCTGAAGAGCATGGAGAAGAGCGCCAAAGCCCAGGAGACCAAGTACGACCCTTACTGCTAACCACGATGAAAATCACACTGCGACAGTATTACTCCAAATGTCATTTGCAATAAAAGTCAATATTACTGATGTATTTAGTACTTTAATATTAGGCCAAACATGATGAAAAATAAAAGCCTTCTGAAATATCAGTATTGCAGAGGTCAGTTAAACTGAGATTAATCATGCAGCGATACTTCTTCTCTGTTTGGGGTTCTGATGGTTCTGCTTGTTCATCAGGGCGGAGATCAAACCCGAAATGGTCAAAACGGAGATGGGTCCTCCTCCGTCTCCGGCCTCCACATGCAGTGATACCTCCTCCATCGCCAGCAGTGCCTCTCTGCCTTATAGTACGTACTGTTACACTCCGATAATGTGGTTAGCATTTTCTACAGCTCGTCAGTGCAGTGCAGACATAAGTGCTAACATTGGAGTACAGCCAGCTCAAACCACTCTGATGTTTAGTATCTACTTATATAGTCAGAATACAAGAAGCCCTTTAATAAGATAAGTTGAGAGACCACTTTATTGATCCCAAGGGGAGTGTTAGCATGATGCTGTCCCATCCACAGACACAGTGTTTTTGTGGGGAAAAAAAAACCTTTTCTTTCTGCCTGCTAGGATTTTCATCGATGTAGACATCTCCTGAATATCAAATAACTGTTTATCGATACATGCATACAGTCAACACAAACCAACACTACGCATTAATATAGCATAATACAAGAATACAGACTTTGATTATCATGTGTCTGTATTATTGTCTAGTGCTTTTGGGTTTGGCAGATTCCCAGAAGTCCGTTCTGGCCTACTAATGCTGACCCTGACGTTCTGCCAGTTGCCATTAATTTCTCCCCAATTATATCTGTGCCTTTCATTATTTGATTCCATTTCATGTTCCTTATAAAGCCTTTAATAGCAGGGCTGAGAATAGTGCTCAGATTCTGAGTTAGTTTGTTCCTTGTATTTTTCAAGGTAAGTACAAAGATTCTCTGTTTAAATATGTGTTGACTTATTTATGAATCAGTCTGTTAGAATATTATAGCCTTTGTTTTTTTTTTTTCCTCAAGAAGGTTTTTTTTTTTTAATAAAAGAGAGGTTAAGTGAAAGAGCAAATCTTGTGAGTTTTTGGCCAGTATGTGAAAAGCGGATAGAGACTAAGGAGGAGTGACATATTTATGATGAAGTGCAAAGCAGTACTGTCGTTTTAGTGTTACAGAAGGCATAAGTATTAGTATATAAATAATTTATTCACCTAACTGCCCAGCTCTTCCCAACACCCAACAACAAATATACCAAATAAATAAAAGCTAAAGGAGAAACAATGTAAGGAAGAAGCAGAGAAGAGTATAGTTGATTTTGCTGGAGGCTGTTGTTAAGATCATAGAGATTTGTGATTTCTCACGTGTCGCTCGCTGTGCTGCAGAGCGGAGACGCTCCACACCGGCGCCTAAAGAGGAGGAGAAGGTCAACGAAGAGCAGTGGCCTCTGCGCGAGGTCGTGTTCGTGGAGGATGTTAAAAATGTCCCAGTCGGGAAGGTAGGTGGTCCTGCAGGATCGAGGATGTGAAGACTAAGAATAAGAATAAGCACAGATAGGACTTATATCAGACATAATAGTTGTGAATAATTGTAAATTATTTTGTAGAGAATGCAGTGATATATTCAGGACTTCCTATTGTTTTAAATATTCAGAAATCAACTTCCATTAAATGTTATAAGCACTAATGGCAAAAATAAGACTGCACGACAGACATTATTATTTGGATTGTTTTTAAATGCTGGTGCAGCCACCGGATGCAACCAGATGTGTATGAAATGGGAGATTGTAATTTAGTGTGTTAGTCCTTAAAACTCTGTCCAATATTAGTCACTTAAACTCACCAGTATCAAGGACAACTGTTTGACGACTTTTGTGAAGCGACCCATTTCTGTGTACTAGTTGGTTTGACTACCTTTACATTTATTACTAAAGTACGTTGCAGTTAGCTAAAGAATTTTTCTGTAGATGTATGCAGTTAGTGTATTACTGTAACCATCAAACTTGTGATTTTTTTAAGTTAATAATAGAGTTAATTTTGTTGTACTTGTTTAATAACTCTAAAGGAGTGTTTTTTTTAATGCAAATGCTGACCTACATTGTCAACATGACTGACCTTGTAACTATCCTGTAAATAAATGTCTAGTGCTTTAATGGATGAACCCTATAGTAAATAAAATGCAGTATATATTTGGTGCAGTTTCGTATTTGCCAGTAAATTACATTTTTAGACATTTTGTAGTTTTGTAATACAGTTGTGTATTGTACATGTAGATCATAGAGTACTGTAATTTGATTCTTGAAATGTTTTGCTGCTCTTGTTTGTGTTTTCTCTCATGTTGACGCCACGTTTGTAACAAATCTCTCTTTTGAACTCAAGGTGCTAAAAGTCGATGGTGCATATGTTGCTGTGAAATTTCCAGGGACGTCGAGCAGCGTGAGCAGCCAGAGTGCAGCTCCCACTGACTCTGACCCGTCCTCTCTCCTGCAGGACTGCAGGCTGCTCCGAATCGATGAGCTACAGGTACGTGCATGCGCACACAGACGAAGAAATGTGTGCTTGTTTGTAATAAATGTGTACACACTAAGCATTGCTTTTTTTTTATTCTTCAACAGGTTGTTAAAACTGGTGGAACTCCTAAAGTTCCAGACTGTTTTCAGCGCACACCTAAAAAACTTTGTATTCCAGAAAAGGCTGAAATTTTAGCTGTGAATGTTGACTCCAAAGGCAAGTTTATTTATTTAATCATTTATTTATTTATTTATTTTTTAAAGCTTCCAATAAAATAACATTGTTTTTGGTAATGTGTTGTACAACATCCTAACATCTGTACCATTAAACAATAATTTATATTACAGAGTTTAGCTAATAGCTATGTAATAATGATGTTCACCATTTCTGTTGGCTTAGCCTACTAAATGCAGCAATGATAAAGGTGAATAGGCAGGTTCTAGCTCTGCCTGCGTGGACAAATCAGTAACCCAGAAGCAGCTGCTGATCTGTGTGTTTCTCTCCAACGCAGGAGTCCATGCTGTTCTCAAAACAGGCAGTTGGGTTCGGTACTGTATCTTTGACTTGGCCACTGGCAAAGCCGAGCAAGAGAATCATTTCCCTACGAGTAACCTGGCCTTTCTGGGCCAGAGCGAGCGTAATGTGGCCATCTTCACTGCTGGCCAGGTAAAGAGCCTTATTAATGCTTTATTATTCAAATTCATATGCCACAGTATTGAATATGCTCAACATAGTGTGAAGGTCAACCAAAGAAATTCAAAATCTTAAGAGTTGGCATACAAATTATTAGAGAATATTTAAATCAGATTCAAAAAGACATTCATTTTTAAATTTTAAAACTTCTCTATATTCATTTCATAGCATAAGCTTTTGGCACTGATAATGTCACTGATCATGAATCTGTGAAGCAAGAGACTAAAGCTCTTTTGGCTGTAACTTAAGTATGAAAGTCAAAACATATTTAGCACTTGAATGTATCACATTTCTTCTTAGCTGGCTTAATCAAGCCCATGTACAATCTATTACTTCTGTCTGTTGCTATTGCTTTTTTTGCTTTATTTCTCACTGGTGACCTGTTGTGTTTACAGGAGAGCCCCATCATCCTGCGGGATGGCAACGGCACCATTTACCCAATGGCCAAAGACTGCATGGGTGGCATCCGAGACCCTGATTGGCTGGATCTGCCGCCTATCGCTAGTTTGGGAATCGGAGTTCACTCACTTGCCAACCTGCCCAACAACTCCACAATCAAAAAGAAAGCTGCAGTCATTATTATGGCAGTAGAGGTACATGCTGCTCTTCTGCTCACCATTATTGGAGTACTATTTCTAAATTTAGTGAACTTGGGAGTGGGGTGTATTTATTTTATTTATTTATTTTTAAATCATTTGTATTCTACATTCCTGTTAGTGTTATATTGTTTCCTGAGCTGATCCCTTTGCTAATCCTGCTGTCAGGCAAATTTTAATGTGTCTGTTTGAGAAAACCCTTCACATGGCCAATGTGTGATATTTTCTACTATATAAAGTACTGAACTGAAATGCTTCTCAAACAGAAGTAAAGTTCTAGCATTTTAAAATTTGGTTACCCCCAAAAGGGAGAAATCTGGATTTAAATCTTCTGTTGTGAATCCACAGAATTACACTACTATAATGATTCTCTGACAGCAACTACTCTATATTGAATTAATTTGCATTAAATTTAACTGGTAATAAATAAAATATAAAAATAAACTATATTCATTTCCAGCTTATATATATTCACAGCCTAGAGACATTTTTGCAGTTGTGACATTTCTACATAATTTCTAGTCAATATATTTGTTTGATTGAAGTAGACACGTCAAAGTATGTTTTATATATAGGCAATAAATCCCAGTGTTGATCAGAACTCAGTTTTTCAACTGTCTGGCTGTTTGCTCGAATTCAGCTGTAGTGACGTCTGACAGATTTTTCCAGAAAGCCACACAAATGTGTCCAGGTCCATCCTAACCAAGAAGTCATTGTATACCTAAAATTGGTGTGTGTTTGTCTAGTACTCTACTAGGCAAATACTCATTTCTTCTAGGGTGGTAATGGGATTGAGACCCAGCTAAAAGACATTACCAAATGGGAAACGTCTGTAAATGCTGGACTAATGCTGTTATTAAAGCCATATTAAAGTTAGGATATTAAAGTTTCCAACATGTACATTGGTCCTTTTTAGTTCCACATTAGGACCTCCTCAGCAGTGCTTTAATAAAACATGCACCTGAATATTTGCATGTTTGTGTGTGTTTCAGAAGCAGACGTTGATGCAGCATGTGTTGCGCTGTGATTATGAAGCGTGTCGACAGTACCTGGTGGGTTTAGAGCAGGCCGTGCTCCTGGAACAGAACCCCCACGCTCTTGGCGCTCTGCTCGGCCATCGATGTGACGGAAACAGGAACCTTCTGCACGCCTGTGTCTCTGTCTGCTTCCCCGTCAGCAACAAGGAGACCAAGGAGGAGGAAGGTCAGATTAAGGAATTAATATGGAGGGTGGAATAATAAAAAGAAATGTATGAATGAATTTTATTTTTGAAGCTCTGTGCTGTGTTGCAGAAGCCGAACGCTCAGAAAGAAACACATTCGCTGAGAGGCTGTCTGCAGTTGAAGCCATCGCTAATGCCATTTCAGTGGTGTCCAGCAATAGCTCGGGAAACAGGACCGGATCGTCCAGCAGTCGCGGGTGAGGAGGGGGGAAAAGAGACAGTGCTTCATTTAAAAATCAGGTTTTATGATTTTAGCCAGTCAGGAAGGCTTACTCTAGCTGTTCTTTCATAAGCTGAAATGAGAGACTTGTATTAAGGACTTAGCAGCTGCCTAAAGATAGAGATTCTCTGTGGAATTGTATATTGTCTCATGATGTTACAACTGTCTTAGTTATTCTAACAACCTCAGGCTTAGTTTTAGATAATAGTCAGCACTATCTAATAGTTTTAGTGCATTCACCTGTCGACCCTTGTGTGACATGGATTTGTTTTAATCTCTTTTTAAGTACTTCTCTCAGATTTGCTTGGTCTCTTTTTTTGCAGTCTACGCCTACGAGAGATGATGAGGCGCTCACTCCGAGCCGCCTCAATGGGCCGCCACGAGTCAGGCCCCTCCTCCAGTGACCACCAGGACCCTGTGTCACCACCCATTGCCCCGCCTAGCTGGGTGCCAGACCCCCCACCCATGGATCCTGGTACGTTGTGTGTCTGTGTGTGTCTCTGTGTTCACACTCACAGTATCACACTCCATGTTGTGTGTTATCATACCAGTAGGTTTCAGCGGCACTGTGCATACACTATAGAGTAAGAAAAAACTGCATGCCTCTGTTTAGTCCCTAACCTCCTACTAATCCATCTCCTCTGCTAGATGGTGACATTGATTTCATCTTGGCCCCTGCAGTTGGCTCGCTCACTACGGCGTCCTCCGGCCCCAGTCAAGGTCCGAGTACATCCACCATTCCAGGTGAGGCAGACTGTCAGTTTATTAATTTAGGTTTTTGTTTTTTAATCGAATGAAAGGTTTTTCCTGTCTAACCCTTCGTTCTCATGACTCAGATAGTAAGTGTATTCCCTGTTACCATGGTTTCTTTAGTAGATGTTAGAAAATACTTGCAAATAAGAACTACTGAGAAGTGGATAAGGTGTTGAATAATTTTCTATAACTCGGTGGTAACAGGAATGAACTTGTGTCACATACATTCCACAACTTTAAATGTAATTCTAAATGGATAAAATGTACAGTGTGTCTTTCTTTAATAAATTGTTAATGTTGGCCAGTTGCCTTGTTATAAGATGAATAAAACCCTTAAGGATGTGCTGTATATATCAATTTGATTATTTTTCTATGATAGCACACCTGAGTGTTCCCACTCCCCTTACTTATTTATCTTCTCCTCATAGGCCCGTCATCTGAAGCATCCGTGGTGGAGAACAAAGACCGCAAGGCCAATGCTCACCTGATCCTCAAGCTGATGTGTGACAGCGTTGTCCTGAGACCTCATCTACGGGAATTGCTCTCTGCAAAGTATGCATGTCTTTTGTTAAGCCAAACAGCTGCAAAGGTTTTTTTCTGTCACATTACCCATCTGTATACGGTTTGCTTAAGCTAAATACCGCAATGGTCCTAAGGTAAAGACACCTGAATACTTCGCAACAGGGCACAGTCTAATTTTTAAAATGCATATCAATTGATAATAGATTCAGAATAGTCTAGAAAAGCCGTGTTAAGTGTCCATGCCCCTGTTCACCCTTGTTTGCAAGTATGCTTGTTTGCATACTTATGTGTGTGAGGCTGACAGAGTCATGTGTATGTGTGTTGCTATGCAGGGACGCACGAGGCATGACTCCGTTTATGCTCGCCGTCAGCGGGAGGGCATACCCAGCAGCCATCACTGTCCTGGAGGCAGCCCAAAAAATAGCTAAGGGTGAGTGTGCTTTAATATAAAATGTCATTGTTTCTGTTTTTCATCTTTAAACATTTAGGCTTAATTACAGTGATTTGAGTGAATTATTATAAAGGAATGAGATTTAATTTGGCTCTTGACCTTCAGACCTTTTCTGAATTTAAATGCATGTTTTTTAAGTTCATGGCTCTTGTTTTGTGACCTGCAGGAGAGTCCAGTATCGGGGACAAGGACGACGTGAACTCTGTGTTTATGGAAATGATCTGTCCTGCGGGGACAAACCCGGATGACTCACCGCTCTACGTGCTCTGCTGTAACGACACCTGCAGCTTCACCTGGACAGGAGCCGAGCACATCAACCAGGTGAACACAACCTGACAGTGTTTATGCAGACGAGAAATGAAGTGAAACATCCACAAGTATCCTGATATTTTTAAAAAGTCTCGTTTTCCAAAAAATTCCCATCAACATGAGTAGTGTTTTGAAAGAAATCTTGTCCCCTTGAGTGTGCAGAAATGATTTGAAATTGTTCACATGAGCATGCCAGCCATGTGCAGGACCTCAGTTCTACTGTGTGTTTGTGTGTCTGTGTGTGTGTGTGTGTGTGTAGGACATCTTTGAGTGCAGGACATGTGGTTTGCTGGAGTCTCTGTGTTGCTGCACCGAGTGTGCCAGGGTTTGCCACAAAGGCCACGACTGCAAGTGAGTAGACGCTCTTATTCATCCAGACTCATAAATGAGACAAAACTGGTTTAGCTTTAGTCCAGTCTTCTATACACAAAGCTGTGTAATCACTTCCTGAAGTGCTGGATTTCACATTACTGGATTATAATTAGTTCTTTTTTGGATTTTCATGTATGCATGAGAAAATGACTTTAGGGTCTGAGGAGCATTTTTTTTTATTTTTATTGAGGGTTTCTATTTTTGGTGTATTACAGTGCTGAGTAGTACATACACTTTCATTGACTTTGGTTCTCGCATTCATCGCCTCCTTAAAGAGATGAAAGCATCTAACTGAATCAATCAGCTACAAGATGAATCATGACTGTATAGCTGTTCTTTTCAAAGTGAAAATTTCTTGTGTACAAATGAAAATCGTGTGTAATGAGGTAATGAACTATTGCTTCCATAAAACACTGCAAATTATGCAATTAAATCAGAATGATATTATGAAAACATTGATGCACCCTTGTCTGTACATATGTATTCTGTATTAAAGATACAGCCTTTTAACTTGTGTGTGTGTGTGTGTGTGTGTGTCCAGGTTAAAGAGAACGTCTCCCACTGCGTACTGTGACTGCTGGGAGAAGTGCAAGTGCAAAACCCTGATCGCCGGGCAGAAAGCGGCACGTCTGGACCTGCTCTATAGGCTGCTGACCACCACCAACCTAGTGACGAGTCCCAACAGCAGGTGAGTAGTTCACCTTTTTACATGAAACAAGCTGTTCTGTTAGGGGTCTAAAAACACTTGTGGTACAGCTCTGTTGAAATCTGATTGGTCTGAAGGTGTTGATTCATTTTCTATAACAGCAGCTTTGACAGCAGTTCCGATGTGAAGGTAAATCACAGATTTATATTAATGTGCTCGTCCTAATATGTTATTCCTACAGCTTTTTTTCCCCCCCCATTGTCAGTGCTTTTATAATAATCAGAAGTTAAGCTGGTCCTTTAAATTTTCTGATATGGGAAAGTCTTTAGGGTGGAAGAGTTTGTGGTTTCTCAGTGACAAGACAAGCCTTTTTTTTTTTTTTTTTTAAACTTCGAGTAAGGGGGAAAAAAAGAGAGAGTGAGGTAACAAATGTTTATAGCCATTATATGTGAGTGGTAACAAGAACTAACATGTTTCACAGACGTTCCACAATATTAAACATAACTATAAACTGTTTTTGGAAAATAATCAGTTTCAGGGGAGGTTTCACATTACCCCGTTTCACATTACCCCGGTGCACATTACCCCGTTGTTTCAGGGGGACGTATCACATTACCCCGTTAAAAAAAAAAGGTTCAGTTGATCAGGGCTCTAGATCAATGAAAGGCTAATAACTATTTCTATTTCCGTAGTGAGTATAGTCCTTATGTCTCATAGACTTTAGTAATGCTAGTGATGCTAGGCTGTTGAACAGCATGGTTATCTTCTCTGCCACCGATTTGACAAGTGATACTTGACGTTCTTCTCCTCTCTGTCACTCTTCTTTTCTTTCTCTTTTCTTCCTCTATCTCTCTGTCCCTGCAGGGGAGAGCACATCTTGCTGTTCCTGGTGCAGACAGTTGCACGGCAGAGTGTGGAGCACTGTCAGTACCGGCCACCCCGTATCAGAGAGGACAGGAACCGCAAAGCTGTTAATGCAGAAGGTATACAACAACTCTCACTTCTCAGGTTCACTACAACAGTGTAAATCCTGTTTCTTTAATGCACCAGGCTCACAGGGATTCTTAACGTGCTGCTGAGTTGAGTCCACAAAATGTACTTTGGAGAACTTCTTTGTTTTCACTAATCTTTCTCTTATATATCTGACATTTAAATCTGAGTTCAAAGTGGCAGGATCAAAGTTAATCAGAGTTTACTGTAAAACTCAAACCAGGATTTAGTGATGAGAGATTAGAGGCAATGCTGCAACTAGATTGTTAGCTCAACTTTGATTTAATTTAATCCAGTCTCAGTGTTTGATGATCTGTGCTCGCTCTCTCTCTCTCTCTCTCTCTCTCTCTCTCTCTCTCTCTCTCTCTCTCTCTCTACGTAGACTCAGACATGCCAGATCATGACCTAGAGCCTCCACGCTTTGCCCAGCTGGCTCTGGAGCGTGTGCTGCAGGACTGGAACGCTCTTAAGTGCATGATTATGTTTGGCTCACAGGAGAACAAGGATCCGTAAGTGGCTCTTCTAGCACCTTTACTCATCTCATATTAGCATGCTGACAAATGCAAATGAGACATTTAGTTAGAGCCATATTTTATATTTAAGCTTGACTGTAGAAATGTGCTGCATAAGGTTGGAAATGAAACCTTAACATATTTGTGTAAATGTTATTTAAAATAATGGAATTGTATTTGAGCAGTTTAATTCATTCTGACAGCACCAATACTTATTTTGCTGCTTCTGTACTATTTTATATTAAACTTGTCACCTTACTGACAGATGAACACATCCCTAGTGTGCTCATTTTTATTTATATTTATTTTGTAGGCTGAGTGCGAGCAGCCGGATTGCTCATCTCTTGCCGGAGGAGCAGATGTACCTGAACCAGCAGAGTGGTACAATCAGGCTGGACTGCTTCACTCACTGCCTCATTGTCAAGTGTGCTCCAGACCTCACTGTGAGTCAGAGACAAATGACGTACAACAAATAAGCGCAAATATATGACCCAACATGTTTTGGAGTACCACATTTCCTAGGCTGTGTGATGTGTTTGTAGAGTAACCATGCTGCAAGACTGGATTTCTTAATGATCTAGTGGTTTTTATGTTGTGTAGTTTATCGACACACTGCTGGGCACACTGGTGAAGGAACTGCAGAACAAATACACCCCAGGTCGCAGAGAGGAGGCCATCTGCGTCACACGTCGCTTCCTGCGCTCTGTCGCCAGGGTGTTTGTCATCCTTAGCGTAGAGATGGCTTCGTCCAAGAAGAAGAAGTATGTGGATCAAATTGTTCTGCTCAGCATTTAGATAAATTAACAATATATATTTAGTAGTAGATACAGTTTTACAGTGTCAAATCTTGGCAAACCAACCCAGAGGAGTTTTTGTCCACTAGATGGACATCTTGCACACAAGTACATGCACTTTACTCACACGTAATTTTCATCACAATAGCACTATCAGTGGACTTCTTACTATTGGTTGATATAGATGCAGCCTTTTTTTTATGGCTAAAAACACTTGGCTGCACTAAATGCTAAAACGTTTGTAAATTTGACTTATGCTACATTACAGGTTTTTTTTTTTCCTTCTAATAACATAAATGTTCTTTATTAACATGTCTACTGCTTTTCCGTTGCTCCTCTTTGTCATGCAGTAACTTCGTCCCGCAGCCCATAGGGAAGTGCAGGCGTGTGTTCCAGGCACTGCTGCCTTACGCTGTTGAGGAGTTGTGTAATGTAGCTGAGTCTCTGATTGTGCCTGTGCGCATGGGCATCGCCAGGCCGACGGCACCGTTTACGCTGGCCAGCACCAGCATCGATGCCGTGCAGGGCAGCGAGGAGCTTTTCTCTGTGGAGCCGCTGCCCCCACGACCCTCACCTGATCAGTCCAACAAGTGAGTATAAACACACACACACACACACACACACACACACACAATGATAGGAACTGTAATTCCTTAGTTCAAACCTTAAAACATAGAGCTATTCAGCCATTGTCTCCACTTAGTATGTGACTATGTAACTGTGTTTATTTCTTTATGTCCTCCAGTTCCAGCCAATCAGCCTCCTCTTACATCATCAGGAACCCTCAGCCACGGCGCAGCAGCCAATCACAGACCGCACGTGGACGAGACGAGGAGCAGGACGACATTGTGTCTGCTGATGTCGAGGAGGTCAGGAACCCATCTACAAACAAAACACACTTTTTATGTGTCACTTACTAGACATTTTGTGCTAATAACTGGTCCTGGGTTTGTCCAGGTGGAGGTGGTGGAGGGGGTCGCTGGAGAGGAAGATCACCACGACGACCAGGAGGAGCAGGGGGAGGAGCCTGCAGAAGCTGAGGGACAGCACGATGAACACGATGAGGATGGTAAAGATCTGATATTCAATTTTAGATCCACGAGGCATATGTGGCTGCGTTTTAGCTTTTATCTCTTGAATTGTCTTATTCATTCTTTACAATGTGTCCCGTCCCCCGTCCCTAGGAAGTGACATGGAGCTTGATCTGTTAGCAGCCGCCGAGACAGAGAGTGACAGTGAAAGTAACCATAGCAACCAGGACAACGCAAGTGGGCGCCGCAGTGTCGTCACGGCAGCGACGGCGGGTTCTGAAGCAGGTACCGAATGCAAATTTGCCTAAAAGTGAATGAAACCAAATTAGGAGGTTAGCATGATGGGAATTCCATAATGCTAATTGCTGCCTGTATTTTTGGGTGAACTATTAGGCGCTTTAAAATATTAACCTTTGACCTTGAACGCACATCTTGAGAAAGTGGGGTGACACCTGTGTAATGACTCTTTCGTTGTATTAATATTTATTTATAAAGGGTATTTTGGTGTTTTTTTGCTTTTTTTTCTGATCAGATGTGTTTTTCCACCTGCTAGTACATAATTTTCTTTCCTGATATGAACCACTAGCCTTCTTTAGTGTTTAGTTCAATGGACACTTTCTCATTTACAGGAAGTAGGGTGTCCCTGGCATTTCCTATGTTTGGTATGAGCTCCTCTTTCCTCTGTTGCGTTTTTGTCGGGTCCAGTATGAAGTGTGTACACCATTTTATCTGCCGAAACTTCGCAGAAACATCATTTCTGCACAACCTGATTGGATTGTTGAGCATGTAAACTCCAGTCAGGATGTGCTGAAACAGAGCCACTCAGATGTTCCTAACAACAAACCATATTAAACCTAATTTGCTGTAATTTCCAGTCTATAAGTTGTACAGTATAAGGCAATATCCATGTTGCTTTGTTTTTTCATTAATGTACCAAGCATTTATATTTCACATAATGCTTAATAGAGACTAGCAGGATTTTAAAAACTTTTTTATTAAAGGGTGTTTAATAAAAGTTACGTTCATGCACAGGATGCAGTGATGCAGCCTGATACAATACAGAGTACTGTTATCAGTGAAAACGTCACTATATCAACAGTTACACACATTTTAACCTGGTTGTGCTGCACCCACCATATAAATCCTTGTGTAAATTATTACTATAGAAATTATAATGTATTAGAACACGTACATTGGAATAACCCTTGCAGCCAGAACTACTGCAAGCTGCAGTTTACAAAAAATTTATTAACCTTCTGAGCAGTCTGATTAGAGAATTCAGCACTGCTGTGGTACAGCGTTCAAGTTTGAGCTACGTAAGTACAGGAGGTGATCTGCTAGCCATGACACCTGTCCTTCCAAGTGTTATAGGTATTGAAGCACGTGGTTGTTTGATATGCCTTCAGACAGCTTGTGTAAACCGATAAAGTAAGTGCATGATGTACACTGATTTAGATATTTATTTAGACGTTGATTTAGAAATCACTTGACATGCAGTGCCATAGTTTGGTGGACAGTTATCTCATATAGAAGGCTTAGAGTGTTATGTTGAGCTGAATTTATAAAGTTGGGGTTTGTTAATATTTGTATTTAGAAAAATATGCAGAGGATAATATGAATAAATGAATATTTTCTTATAGTCTGGAAAATACAGTACATAATGCATAACTAACTTATGATATTTTGAATGTTGCGAGTTTTGCTGTGATTGAACCCAAAGTACAGACATGTCTGTATGGGACTTTAAAGCAGAATCTCAATTTTAAAGCTATTGTTGATGCATTGTGTACTAATTGAAAACCTTAATGAGTGTTTAAATTTTAACTGATTAACTGCCTACTTTGCTGTTTTTAAGAATGGCACCTTAACAAAACATTTGTCACTAGTTCTCTTTTGCATTTTTGATGTGTCTTGAGTGGTTTTGGTTGTAGTGCTAACATGGGACACACACTTGTCTGTAAATCACCCCCTGTATTGCTGTGCATTGTTGGCTTTTATTAATGCCTTGGATATTCCCTACTATAGTTGTGTACACAAATGGGAACCTGGAAAAATAGTGAATATGATGAAGTTTGAGACTGATTTTTCTTCTGCCTCATGTCCTGAAGGTGCCAGCAGTGTGCCTGCCTTCTTCTCCGAGGATGACTCCCAGTCGAACGACTCGAGTGACTCAGACAGCAGCAGCAGTCAGAGTGATGATGCCGATCAGGAGACGTACCTGCTGGATGAACCGCTGGAGAGGACCACAGGCTCTGCCCATGCCAACAGTGCCGCTCAGGCCCCACGCTCCATGCAGTGGGCAGTGCGCACCACTCCCAGCCAGCGCACGGCCGGGGGCGCCCCAACTAGCTCCTCCACTCCCGCAGGTAGGCCGAGTTTACACTCATTCTACTTTCAGCACTCACATTATGATGCCCAAGGAGTGTTCAGTCTGGAGGGTGTAGGCTTCATAGGGGACGAGCAATGGTTAATTTAGACTGGACCGCATCATCAAGACTCCTTTAACTCTCCTGTGTGCTCTCACTATAGTCCCTGGACTTTTTCCATGCAGTGTTGATTTTAAGTATTGAGTATTAAGTTGTTGAAAACGTGGATTTATTTTGGCCATTCTGAGGTCCACTGGACAGTTTATTTATTTTTGTAGTGTAAAATCTACCTCACAAGTGTAAGGCATTGTTTTTTGGTTTTTTTTTTTTTAATATAACTGGTTCGAGATGGAGCTTGTTAAAGCTCAACATATTGTGTTTAGCCATTTCACTTCTTACTTGGTCTTAAAACTCCTATTTAGCTTTCAGAGATTACATTCCTAAGTGCTTTAAAACCAACATAAGGATTTTGATATGAATTATATATGAAGCGTGCTTCAATTGTTGAATGTGTGCTTCCCTGGAACTATGTGAATTTATATATCTAACTGTTCCTGATTATCTCATAGCGAGCTCTGCAGGCCTCATCTACATCGACCCATCTAACCTGCGCCGCAGCAGCGCCATCAGCACCAGTGCAGCAGCAGCAGCCGCGGCCCTGGAGGCCAGCAACTCTAGCAGCTACCTGACATCCGCCAGCAGCCTGGCAAGAGCCTACAGCATCGTCATCCGACAGATTTCTGACCTCATGAGCCTCATCCCCAAGTACAACCACCTGGTGTACTCGCAGTACCCCGCTGCTGTGAAACTCACCTATCAGGATGCAGTTAACCTACAGGTGAGGAGAAATGAGGGAAGAGCATTGGCAAAATTTTAAAATACTGAACACTGGGAAAAAAAGAGTTAAGATTAGACAGAACAAAAAGGGGGAAATGGCACAGAAATATCAGCACCGTCAGTGTTAGAATTGTGTTCTGACGTTTGACAAAACGTTCAAATTTCAAAGCACAGCGTCCTTATCAGTCTATATCTGATCTTCTAGAACTATGTGGAGGAGAAGCTGGTCCCAACATGGAACTGGATGGTGTCTATCATGGACTCGACGGAGGCTCAGTTGCGCTACGGCTCGGCCCTGTCCTCCGCGGGAGACCCTGGGCACCCGAGCCACCCGCTGCATGCCTCGCAGCACTCCGGCCGCAGGGAGCGCATGACTGCACGTGAGGAGGCCAGCCTGCGAACACTGGAGGGACGCAGGTCAGACAGTGAACATCATGAGATATCAGGAGCAGCAGCAAATAAATGTTTTTTTATTAGAAAACATTAGATTTGTAACCTTACAGGGGTGGACAATTCGTAAATTAATTAGCTAGCTCACCAGGCAAGTGAAAGCTTCATTGTGCAATAGGCTGAAAGTGGAAACTAATATAACTTGGAGTACTTGAATCCTTGGGAAGGATGACTTTTTGTAGTCTTTATCCTGTTCTAATAACCTCTGCGGTGATGAGGCATCGTGTTTGTGCCTTCGACAAAACAGCATAAATTTTTTTGGCTGTACACTTTGATGTAGTAATCTGAATGTAGTAATCATAATCTTCTTGTCCCGGATACCCGGGCTAGTGGTTTGTCCACCTCTATGTTATATTAGCACCAAGATAATGGTATTGTAGTTGTGGAGTGACATACTAAAAATAAAAAATGCTAACGAATGAGCATATTACAATAAGACTAATACAGAAATTCCAACAAACATCCTGCTGCAATTGAATGCACTGTTGCTTGTGTGCTAGACAAAACCATATTGCTTATATTTGCTTATAATTCATTCTGATGTTTATAGTCTGTTCATGGCTAAAATTTTTAATTAAAGATTTAAAGTTAGAATATGCATAACATTATTAATGATTTTGGGTTTATATCTTGTAGGCGTGCCGCTACTTTGTTGACTGCTCGTCAGGGCATGATGTCAGCGCGCGGAGATTTCCTGAACTATGCGCTGTCCCTGATGCGCTCCCATAATGACGAGCACTCTGACGTGCTGCCTGTGCTGGACGTGTGCTCACTGAAACACGTGGCCTACGTTTTCCAGGCCCTCATTTACTGGATAAAAGCCATGAACCTACAGACCACGCTGGACACCTCACAGATGGACAGGAAGAGGTCAGATGCTCTGAATGGGCTGAACTACAGCCTTGTTCTGAAAAACACTTCATGTGTCTTACAGGCTTTAAGGTGCACTCGATTGTTGCAGCTACAATAAAGTTCTTTTGTAGCTCGTGCTGTTTTGTTTTCTAACGTTGTGCTGTTTTTTGACCTTTAGGAATCGTGACCCGTTGGAACTTGCATTGGACAATGAGGACTCGGAGCATGAGAATGATGAGGACACCAATCAGAGTGAGTTCAACACACTGGAGTTTATTTACTCCATGCACAATGCTCAGTATTACATACATAACTTTATAAATTCACTCTAGAACTTCCAGTTATGTATTTACATTGAATAGATATTAACATTACTATTTTTTGCATAACATTCCATAAAGTCAATATTATGATAATGATTAGCGTAGATGTTGCTTTGCTATCTAATTCACCTTACCTGCTAGATGGCAGAAAATGCACAACAGCTTACAAGACAATATTCCTTATAGGAGTAGTAAAGTATCCATTGATGTATCAGACTTAGTAGCTGAAATAAAGCTTGTGTGTATCTTTTATAGGCTCCACCCTTCAGGATAAGGAGGAAGAGCCTGTTCCTGCAGAAACGGGTCAGCATCACCCATTCTTCCGTCGCTCCGACTCCATGACCTTCCTCGGCTGCATTCCGCCGAATCCCTTTGAAGTCCCCGTGGCCGAGGCCATCCCTCTGGCTGACCAGCCTCACCTGCTGCAGGTCAGCACTCTCTTTTTGTCTTTGTATGTAAATATCACCTAACATTAATATAAAGACATTAACATATATTCTGCTCATTATAGCCGAATGCTAGGAAGGAGGACCTGTTCGGGCGGCCGAGTCAAGGCCTCTACTCGTCCTCCTACATGGCAAGCAAAGGTCTCTCAGAGCTCACTGTGGACATGAACTGCTTACAGGTAAACACACACTTCACTGATAATACTGTAAAAAACAAACAAAAACAAATAGCAATATAGCATCCCTAGTAGTGCAGATTTATTATATTATTACCTTTTCATAATTCTTCACTAATTTTTAGTACTTGATCAGATTTTTCAGGTCCTGTAACTTGATTTATAATCTTCCTCACTAGATTCTGCCTACAAAGATGTCTTATTCAGCCAATATGAAAAACGTTATGAGCATGGAATCTCGGCAGAGGGGTGGAGAAGAGCAGCAGACGACGGCACAGGACATAGACGTCTCTAAGCCTGGCCCGTCCCCCCACGACCTTGCTGCCCAGTTAAAGAGCAGCCTCCTCGCGGAGATTGGCCTGACGGAGAGTGAAGGCCCACCCCTTCCCACTTTCATGTAAGAATAAATTTTTGAGAGGAGCTGTCCCTCATGAAGTAAATAATGATCATAATGACCAAAGTCTAACATGAGCAGCAGTCTTCATATCATGCTAACTGGTTGTTTTATTGTTGTCCACGGTTTCACTTTTGGTCTTCTGTGTACATTTTAGTGCCCTAAAGAATTACTTCTTAAGCGTTAATTAAGATTTGATCAAAAGAAACAAAATGCTGCATCATACTGTCTGGTTTATAAGTGAGTGCAAAATTTGTTTTCGGGCTTTTTTGATTTGTGTTGTGATTGTCGTGTTTTGGATTTTGCCAGTCCTCACTGCAGCTTCATGGGCATGGTGATCTCTCACGACATGCTGCTGGGACGATGGCGTCTCTCTCTTGAGCTCTTCGGCCGTGTCTTTATGGAGGATGTAGGGGCTGAACCTGGATCTGTAAGTCCTGGGATGTGAAGCCACAACCTAATAAACCCCTCTGTTCGCCATACAGTACCCTGTGAACTATCACTGTCTTAGGTTTACTCACACTCTGGCCTTATGTGGTCTGTTTTGCAGATCCTGACTGAGCTGGGTGGTTTTGAGGTGAAGGAGTCAAAGTTTCGGCGGGAGATGGAGAAGCTACGGAACCTGCAGTCTCGTGATCTGGCCTTGGAGGTGGACCGTGACCGCGACCAGCTCATTCAGCAGACCATGCGTCAGCTCAACACACACTTTGGCCGCCGCTGCACTAGCACGCCCATGGCTGTGCACCGCGTCAAGGTCACGTTCAAGGACGAGCCTGGCGAGGGCAGCGGCGTGGCACGCAGCTTCTACACGGCCATCGCGCAGGCCTTTCTGTCCAACGACAAACTGCCCAACCTGGACTGTGTACAGAGTGTCAGCAAGGGCATGCAGGCCAGCAGTAAGCCCCACCTCTTAACAATAACATCATAGTAATAATAGCGAAAAGAACTGAAAAGTTCCCTGATCTCTAGAGTAGACTGTATAGATGAGACTGACTCTGTGTGTGTCCGTGTGCAGATTTGATGCAGCGCTTGAGAAACCGAGATCGGGAAAGGGAGAGGAGGAGTGGTGGCCTGAGGGCAGGATCCCGAAGAGACCGCGACAGGTGAGGCTGAGCTGCATCTGGTACAGCATGACAAACATTATTACTCAACAAATTATCCGATCAGGTCCAGAGTCCTCATTAGAATTACACAAGGGAAAAAAAATTTTGTTCTAATGCTTAAAATCTTTATGCACATTAAAATTAGGATTCATCAAAAGTGCCTAGGCACGACTGCATTTTTACAGTTTTCAGTTATGAAGCCTGATAATAAGCAGATGAGCCTAATAACGGCAAAACGAGGGGTTTACATTTACAAAAGATAAGAGTAGGGTTTGAATCTCTCCTTCTAAAGCCCTATTCAGACAGGAGACTGGAATTATTACCAGTGCCTTCTGAATCTGTTTGTATTCATTTTAATTGACTTTGCAAAATTGTCTCAGATGTATATATTATAAAATATTGCACGAAGTAAAACTTTGCTGGCATTCTGCTCATTGAAGTCACAAAGTGTGCTGGTTAATAGGATGATCCTGCCTTCACAGTTAAGAAAAAAATTGTAGTCATGCTTGATTTCAGCTCTTTTTAATTTATTTATTTATTTAAAGCCCTACAGCTTGCTAATAGTGTTCTATGTCTGTGTACTTGTGTGCTACAGGGACTCTCGGAGGCAGCTGTCCATTGACACCAGGCCGTTCCGTCCTGCATCAGAGGGGAACCCCAGTGACGAGCCAGACCCGCTGCCTGCTCACAGACAGGCTTTAGGGGAGCGTCTGTACCCCCGTGTCCATGCCATGCAACCGGTATGTTCTCACTCAGCAGATTCATGAAAATTCTTATGAAACAGTGAACACAGTGACACGTTATGAAGTCTGTCCCATTGAGATGGCAGCTAACTCTTAACTCCTTATGACACCAGAGTGGAACAAAGCCTAGCACTGTTCCGTCTGAGGTACAGCAGATTTCATTTCAGTTAAATGCAACTCAGTGAGAACAGATAAGAAAGATAAGCATCTGAAAAGATTGTAGATAATGCAGGATGATATAAAACTGTCACACAGTTTTGATTGATGGCTGTTGTCATGTTCACACAAGTGTTCTCTCCCTGCAGGCGTTTGCCAGTAAAATCACAGGCATGTTGCTGGAGCTCTCACCTGCTCAGCTGCTTCTCCTGTTGGCCAGTGAGGATTCTCTGCGAGCCCGTGTAGAGGAGGCCATGGAGCTCCTCATCACACATGGAAGGTAGTGACTTCCTTCTCATATCTCGTGTTTTTTTTTTGTTTCTTTATATCTGTGAAGGTCATTCTGATTGTCTAGTAGTACCTCTGACTCTTCCTCATCCACTTTTTGTTTGAAGGGAAAACGGTGCTGACAGCATACTGGATCTTGGTCTCCTCGACACTCCAGAGAAAGCACAGGTGCAACTTTACTGCACATTATTTCCATCTGGTTATAGCACTGACTGGTCAGAATTCATTTTCTATAAAAACAAGGCTCGGACAGTAGTTCTGGGATTCTGACAGCATGTGCCGTGTGTTTTTGCAGCAGGAGAATAGGAAGAGACATGCCTCCACCCGCAGCGTGGTGGACATGGAGCTGGACGATACGGATGACGGCGATGATAACGCTCCTCTGTTTTACCAGCCTGGAAAGAGGGGCTTTTACTCCCCCCGGCCTGGGAAAAACTCCGAGGCTAGGCTCAACTGCTTCCGCAACATCGGCAGGTAGGAACCTGGATGTGGAGGATGTTATTTTTGAGATCTTTTGAGTGATCAGTTATTAATGTTTAAACACTGATTCTGATTTTATTGATGTGCAGTTGATTTCACAAATGTCTCTTTCTCCTCTTTTGTCCAGAATACTTGGCCTGTGTCTCTTGCAGAATGAACTGTGCCCCATCACCCTGAATAGGCACGTCATCAAAGTGCTGCTGGGTAGAAAGGTGGGTATTGTGTCAAACCATCTTGTACGCATCTAGGAAGATTTTAACCTGTGCTAATACAGCAAGTCCCAGTGCTCATGCTAGTTCTAATTTGATGCAGCAAAGTGAATAGAAACTTATTTAAATTAGACAACTTTAGTAAACCATTTGTGTGTGTGTGTGTGTGTGATGCAGGTGAACTGGCACGACTTTGCATTCTTCGACCCGGTAATGTACGAGAGTTTGCGGCAGCTGATTCGCCACTCACAGGCAAGCGAGGCAGAGGCTGTTTTCGCCGCCATGGACCTCGCCTTCGCCATCGACCTCTGCAAGGAGGAAGGATCCGGACAGGTAACACCATTCTGAAGCTCTGTAGAGAAGTTTAGATAACTTGTGCTTTATTTATTCTGTCATGTTAAATATCATTTTCTCCATCTGTATTCCCATGTCAGGCTATAGCTGTAGCGTAACATTAGCTGTACCTGTTCTAGCTAGCTGTTAGCATGATTGACAACGAACTCTAGCTAACAAGGTGCATATTTTGTCAGGTTGTGTTTATTTCAAGAAAATTAGTTATTCAAGAAATACAATATTTTATACTTGTACCAGTTTCACTGGCTCACTGTTACACATGCGATGCTGCTGTTCTGCTTTGATTGCTTTAGCTTTGGAACACAGTGACGTTTGAAGGTTGTGATTGTGTGTTTATCAGGTGGAGCTGCTGGCGGGCGGCAGCAGCATGCCTGTAACCCCTCAGAACGTGTACGAGTATGTGAGGAAATATGCTGAACACAGGATGCTGGTGGTAGCGGAGCAGCCTCTGCATGTGAGTACAGGTTTACAGAATTCCATCACATTAGTGCTTTTATTTGCGCTAATGCCCGCCAACCCAACGTGAAGCGTAATCCAAGTGTTGTTCCGTGTTTGAGCTACATTTCATGTTTATATGTCCATATTCTCTAGGTTATGTCTGTGGCCATGTTATATAGTTTCTGTAATACCTTTTAAAGGACATTAATGATCCTTGTGTAGCAGCTTATTATGTTAACAAAAACTAAATGTGAAAAACTAAACTTTTTTCATAAACAGACATATAACCAATAAAAAGATATAAGAAGATAAATGAAAATTAGAAATGTTGCCTCAGGAAGTAACAAAAATAAAGTTTTTTCTATTTGTTTTGCCACACACCATTTACGCACAAACTAAATTTTACTTTAAGATATAAATGAAGAGTAATTGCTTATTACATATAATGTAAAATCCTTGAAGTTTGTATTCCTGCATTGCTAGAATACTAGAACTAAAATTCTAAAAATTCAAACTTTTAGAAACCAAAAAGTAATACACTTAGTAAATAAGTAGGTAGGTATTAGGCAGTAAATAGATAGGTAAATGCGTAAGTTAAAAAATCAATAACCCATTGTTTTTTAAAAAAACAAACAAACAAAAAAACCCCAAAGATAATATATATTAAAACAATTCAAAACTAATTTATAAAATTTAAAATTTTTTCCAGGCCATGAGGAAGGGCCTCCTGGACGTGCTCCCTAAGAACGCTCTGGAGGATCTCACAGCCGAAGACTTCAGGCTGCTCGTCAACGGCTGCGGCGAGGTCAACGTGCAGATGCTCATCAGCTTCACGTCCTTCAACGATGAATCCGGTACAGAACCTGATTCCTGTCCATCCTATTCAGCTCACTACTCAGCAGCGTGGTGTCCTATTACCCCCAGCCATTTCCTTAGATTTCTTAATTCAGTTCAGTCTTATTTTATTTGTATAGCGTTTTTAAGAATGGACATTGTCACAAAACAACTTTCCAGAAATATATAAATTCCGGATATAAATTTTAAATTTGTAAATTTATCCCTAATGAGCAAGCCAGAGGCTACGGTCACGGATTATTAGGTATGCTATTCTCACGTAATGCTTAAAGACAATGAACTAATTCTAACGAGCAAATACAAGCTATGCACCAGTTTTAAAGACAGATTCTAACAAAACCACCACATCAAGCAATTTATTATTCAGTAAAGAAACATTATGGTATTCTAAAGTAAGTTTTGGGTGATGTTAACCGTTTTACTTTACCTTGTTCCTTTCAAATGTTTTGTTTTTTCGGAGTCAAACCGAACACGAAGAGTTAAAGGTATAACGTTATAATTAGTGGCATGTCACAGGGTTGTTCATGCAGCTGATTGTTCTGGTTTGATCCACAGGTGAGAACGCAGAGAAGCTGTTGCAGTTTAAACGCTGGTTTTGGTCCATCGTGGAGAAAATGAGCATGACTGAGAGGCAGGATCTGGTAAGACTTCCCCTTTACTTCAAGTTGACTTCATGCACAGTGCATACACATACATACTCACCAGCCACTTGAGTAAGAATGCACATATACCTGCTCATTAATGCAGTTATCCAGTCAGCCAGTCCCATGGCAGCAGCACAACTCAAAATCTTGCAGATACAGAGCTTCAGTTAATGTTCACATCAAACATCAGAACTTTGCCTGGTTCCCTGTTCTTGGCTGACAGGAGTGGAACCCGATGAGGTCTACTACTGTTGTAGCCCATCTGCCTCAAGTGTTGTGCATTCTGATGTGCTCTTCTGCTCATCAGGGTTGTAAAGAGTGTTTGAGTTACTGTCGGCTCAAATCAGTCTGGCCATTCTCCACTGACCTTTCTCAACAAGGCATTTCCATCTGAGGAACTGCCTCTCACTGGATGTTTTTGTTTGTTCGTTTTTTTGCACCGTTCTGTGTAATTTCTAGAGACTGCTGTGTCTGTGTGTGTGTCTGTGTGTGTGTCTGTGTGTGTGTCTGTGTGTGTGTCTGTGTGTGTGTCTGTGTGTGTGTGTGCGCGTGTGCGTGCGTGCGTGCGTGCGTGCGTGTGTGCGTGCGTGTGTGTGTCCGTGTGTGTCCGTGTGTGTGTCCGTAAGAAAATCCCAGGAGATCAGCATTTTCTGAAATACTCAAACCACAGTCAAGTACCATGCCACGGTCAAAGTCACAGAGATCACATTTTTCCCCAATTCTGGTGATTGATGTGAAGATTAACTGAAGCTCTTGACCTGTATCTGCACCATTTTATATATTGTCCTGTAGCCACATTATTGGCTGATTAGAGAATTGCATTAATGAGTAGGTGTATAGGTGTTCCTATTAAAGTGGTTGGTGAGTGCATAATGTGGTGTGCTTGAACTGAATAACTTAGCACATGTACAACACGCGCTTGCGTGATGATGATTCAGCCATTGCTAAATTCTACCATGAAGTCTGCACAAGTCAGGCACACTTTAATAGACTAAGGCTTTTAATGGTGCCCATTTAATTGAGATTATTTAATTGATATTATTAGTGTTGTAGTAGTGCTTATTGTCATTTAGCGTATCATTTCAGCCTTTTATTTAAATTGCAGTAAAGATAAAGTATAATTTGAAGTAATTTTCATGCATTAATATTCATATAGTAGATAGTTTCATCATAGTGCTTTACTGTGTGGAGTATTTGCACCTCTGTATATGGACGAGATGAAGACAACACCTGTCTGTGCTGCAGGTGTATTTCTGGACGTCCAGCCCGTCCCTGCCTGCCAGTGAGGAAGGTTTTCAGCCGATGCCGTCCATCACCATCAGGCCTCCGGACGACCAACACCTACCCACGGCCAACACGTGCATCTCACGCCTCTACGTGCCGCTTTACTCCTCCAAACAGATCCTCAAGCAGAAGCTCCTCCTCGCCATCAAGACCAAGAACTTCGGCTTTGTGTAGAGGGTGACGAGCGTTTACTTACATGTTGTGTAATATTACTAGTTCCATTTTTGTAGATTTTTTTGTCTATACAGTTTTATGAAATTTAAAAGAAAGTGCTGTCCCATCCTTGGCGGTATTAGTATTTTTTTTCCCTCATTTTTTGCAGTCTGGGTTGTGTATGAGAACACCACGTTCTCATTTCGTTTTTATTTCCGTTTTCCGAGTAAACGTACATTCCTGCATTGGCTCCATTGGCTCGAACTGTAACTCCCCAGGAAAACGCGGCCCGACAGCAAACTGTCTGCCGAACTGCAGCCAAAGATGACAGCAGATGTATTTAAAGAAAAAGAAAGATTTCACTGTGATTATGAATTTGTTTTTCCCCTTCATTGCCCTAAACATAAACATTATGACTGAGAGTTCACTGCTGCCTTTGTGGAAAAAGTCAGTTTTTCTTGTATAGGGGGCGTAGGGAATTTCAAAATAAACTTGGATGCAAACCATTAACTCATCTTTTATTCACTGATGTGCTTAAATATGGAGATTATCAGGTTATATTTTACAGACACTGTTATCATGCGCACTTCAAACTATCATTTAGGACGAGGCTGCCTAGGTAGCCAACGTCATTTATGCTCCTAGATAAAGTATGTGTGTCTTACTGCATTTTAAAATGTAGTAGTTACCTGTAGCTCGTTGAGAAGATGTAAAGAAGGGTTCACTTTTATTCTGACCTCAAACTCTAGTCCTTTTCAGGCTGATGTGCTTTAAAAAACTTTTTTAACCTTTGGGCAGCTTGTGCCTGGAATATTTCATTTTAACACCTGAGCAGGAGAACAGCACCTGCTTGAATGAAAATGCAAAATCCTGTTTATTGTGTATATTAAATAAGCTTGGTCTGTCCCACACCTCTGCTTGTGACCATTGTGAAGATTTATATACATATTGATGTGAAATCTAAATAATCATGATAGTGCATTCTGAATCTTGTGTATTCTGGCTAATATTCTGGCATATTCTGGAAGGATGATTTTTTTTATTTTTTTATTTAGACAGGTTACTTAGTGAGCATGGATGACAGACAGCCTTTTCAGAATCAGGCACACGCAGGTAAACAGATGAAACACAGAGGAAAGGAAAGTACAGCACAAAGCTGTCATGCAATTCTCCATGAGGTTTCAGGTGTGAGAACCGAACTACTTGGTGATTGTTTAGGTTGAAAAAACAATGTACTTCTTCAAAAACGTCATCAGAGAGTATAAGGACTATGGCTACACAGTCGTCCCCTCCTCAGGAATTTACAGACATGATTGTTTCCCTGAATTAATGCGCTTAACTAGCCAACTAGCTTGCCGTACTTCATTATGCCTATACTACTTTTCACTCAGTGAGGTTTCTGGGTATCCAAAGCAACTTTTACTCGTGCAGAGGGGCTAGCTAATGAATTTATCCTTTATCAGTTTATTATAAACATTATCCTAGAAGTGTTCTGACAGTTATCAGTGAATCGCACCCTTCTGTACTGATGCCCAGTTTCAGAGCAGTTCTGGGTTTAGCTCCAGATGAATCAACATTCAATGGGGGTGTGATGTTGCTGTGTGCGCTACACCCTATAGTAATGTCACTATATAATATGACTATTCAGTAACTAATGGGCAGCCATTTAACTCCATGCTATGTGCACATTCACCTCACAGTGGCTTATTAGCCTAATTTTACCCTTTTCCAAGGTATTTACACTTTTCCATCTATTTTCCAAGGTTTTTCTAGCCAATCTAGTATGAAAATTTGGGCAATGAGAACAGATGAAGACCATCAATATGTCAACTCAGAATTCAGCACCAAAGTGACAAAGTCATGATGTGCTGTTATCAGAGTTTAGGTTACAAAAAATGGTTCTTATATTAGCACTGTTCAAGTCCATGTAAAACATCTTGAAATTTTTAAATGATTAAACTTAAAAAAAAAAAAAAAAATTAGACCTAACTCTAGTCACAGAAAAGCACACAAACTGAAACTGTTTTAAACAACAAAGTGTACATTTTTATTCACACACAGGAGCTCTCTATCTCCCCTCTGATCCATCTCCAGCATGAAAAGAGTAAAACATTGCCGTAGGTTCAGCAACATGACAGGATAACAAAATCAAAGAATACATTTATCAAACAACTTTTTTAAAAAAGGGGGGGGAAAAAGCTCAATGTTTCCTCTCCTGGAAGACAACTGAGATTCTACAAGACGACTAAGAGATATCTGAGGGGACAATGGCTGGATGTCCATGTTAGCTACGCAAGATTAAAATAGATTTGTACAAACCAAAAACATTCGGATCAGATACAGAAAATAAACACTGAAATACTGCACTCTCTACAATGCTTCCTTTTCTAACTATACGCCTAAACAAAATACAAGAATAAATTCAATATAAACCTGTATTTTTGATCAAAGGCATGTGCTGAGACTATACACTTCTTGGTGATGAGTTAAACACCAGCCTTTGTTTAGCAAAATCACCAAACTGAACAAACTGAGGGACAAAACCATGAGCTATAAAAAACACTGAATCACATCTGAATAATAATCAGTAATAATAATGCAGGTCTGTGTTTATCAAACAAACATCCACTGATCCTGAAACCTACTTCTGAACAGGAGACAAGAATCACATTTTCCCAAGCAAACCTGCAAAAACGTAAACTAACCAAAACAAAATGGCCTTTACATGATCGGTTTTACAGTTTGCCAGAGAGCTGCATGAGTTACAAGTATTAAACAACTCTGGTCCTCACACTGAGAGTCCTAATGGCCTCCGGATTTGCGTCCGGCCCAGGATCTGGAGCGAGAGCGCGAACGGGAGCGTGAGACTGAGCGAGAGCAGGAGCGAGAAGCTGATCTGGCGCGGGTGTCCTCGTCCTCTCGTGCACCGCTGGACTGTGGTGCGTCCTCTCCTGCAGCTGGACGGGGTGAGCGTGACCCGGAACGGGACTTCCTGCTTTTCATCTTGATCCTGGCGTCAGGGGAGGGGGAGCGCGAACCCGAGCGGCTGCGAGAGGGAGCGCCGCGGTGCCCTCGACCGTGATCTCGTCCGTGCCTTGACCTGGATGGGGGGCGAAACAGGAAACGGCATCGACTCAGTACATTTGTAATTAAACACAAAGACGAACACTTCTAAAACCAGCAACAGCTACAGAGTGTTTGAAATAACTGTTACAGCAATTTTTTTCTATTCAGAAAATATTAAAAGTCATATGCTGTCAATCAGAATTCCCCAAACTGGATATAAAATTTCTACATCAAAATGTGTGGGGGAAATATTTCTCTCTGCCAGTGCAGAAGTGTCTCTGATGAACACATTAGTGATCAGTGGCAGGTTTCACAGATGCTGCTTCTCAAATGGCAGGACTTGCACTGTGTACTCTGTATTTTGGTTTGATGGTCTCATATCAAACACTAACATTTTGCACTAAATGGAAATAAAATACCACATAGTTCCTCACTGAATCTTAATGAAGTGCATTCCAGTGTGGACTCTTTACTCAGACTAAGAGTACACTGTGCAATCTGAGAAAAGGCTATATTTCATTATTTCAAAAACAAAAAACAAAACAAACAAACAAACAAACAAACAAAAAAAACACCCCACCTGTCATTGTCACGGCTTCTGCTTCGTCTGTGTCTGCCATAAGAGCGGGAGCTGTTCGAGGGAGACAAATGAAGTTATTTGAAAAAGAAAAAAAAGAAAAAAAAAAAAAAAAAAAAAGAAAAAAAAACTATTCAACCACCTTCAGAGTAAGTAGAGCAAAAAAAAGAAAGAAAGGGAAAAAAATTTGACTGGCAAAAACTACTGAACATGAGTCATGGGATCATGAGTCAGGGTATTTCTCACATCAGCAAACAGTTTGTAACCACTTAACTGAGTAATAGTGAATAGAGTACGAATGAACCAAATGGAGCAGTAACTCCCAAATCCTAGATTAACTGAGCAGCATCAGTTAAAATAATCCTTACAAAGCTGGAACAGGGTTCTACAGTAGGACAAAAGCCATGAGGTTGTGACACCGAGACGTCAGTAAAGGCACGACTCACTCTCTGGGACTATCGGAGCGGCGAGGTCTGCGCTCGTATGATGGGCTGCGAGAGCGCCGTCTGTCATAGCTGCGACTCCGAGAGCGCCGGTAACGGCCATCGCGCTCATAATCGTCGTATCTGGAGAAGCTGCGAGGAGAACGCCTTTCTTTGGACCTCATCTGACTCGGGGCTAAAAGAGAGAGACATTCAGAACATCCTGCTGAGCGACAAAGATGGCAGCCTAAATAACAGCCGAATATTTCTATTAGTTGGTTAACAGTGGGCAGGTATACAGGACATTAAAGATGAAAACGTTTGTATTCAATGAGAATGCAAAGTTGGAACAGGATAAGAACATTAAAATCAAAAACGTTTATAGAAAAACAAATCCACAGCATACTTCAAGGAAAGAACCAACTGCCAGGTGTTTCCTCTCAGCGATCACAGTGGGTGTGTCAGAGCAGGAATCACCATTATCTTTAGTGCTGCTAAAAGAAGCAGGACCAGAACACTGAAATATGAGAGACATAAAATGAACAGACACCTACTTTTCCTGTCTCCTTGGGCGAACTGGATCTCAATCTGCCGTCCACAGACCCATTTCCGGTCCAGATTGTGAAGAGCATCTTCGGCGTCGCGGACATCCTCGAACGTGCTATTGCTGTTAAGGCTTTCCATTTTAAACACACTGACACACAGGCTAATCACATGGACACACTCACGCTCACTAGACAGGATCTCAGCGGACACCATGTTCATTTTAGCAGTAAAACGTAACATCGTTAATATAATAGAGAAAGCAAAATGAGCTCAATATGGAGAAATAATAATGAACAGGGGAGGGGTAATTACTGAATCAAACTGCAATTTCATTTTTAAGCGTTCATAAATTGGTCTTCATTGATGAAATTGTTTGGCAAGCAGAATTACGAAATTAACATGGATCAATTCTGAAGAACTCATGACACAGGTAAGATCAGAAAACTGACTTGGGGGGAAAAAGGGACAATGCACAGACTACAGCAAAGGTAGGATACAAAAGTTAATACTCGTTACCTTTAACATGCTTGACCTTGAGCTTGACCTTTATTCTCTTTAAGCGCTTCCCAGAAGGCCTTGGGAGGTTTCCTGCTTGTCTTTGCCCCATTATCTTTTGCTCTTTTCCTCTCTCTGTTTGGAACAGGTGCCCTCTTTTTCTCCTCTTTGAATCTTCGAGCTTTAACTTTTCTCTTTCTCTCCCCTCTATCGCTTGGCGCCTGAATCCTTACGGGCTCTTTGGCTTCAATCTACTCTACTTCGGCCTTTACTCTTAAATACTCTTTGGAGGGACGGTCTCCAGAACTGTATGTCTTTACATTTTCTGAGACAACAGAAGAAATAGCAGTTAGGAGACACAGTGGCCAGAATACAATCAAATTAGATCTCACAGTATCACTTTCAGATTTTCCTTTTGGAAAACCGTAACAGGTTTTCTTTTTACCCCTCCAAAAACACTTGCTTGATTGCTTACAAAGGATATTGAATGTATGCAAATCCTCTTGGCCGACGGGAATAGAAGTCAACGGGAATGTAGACATCTACAATAGGGCCGTAACGACCGAACTCACGACGCAAATCCTCTGGCCTAAAGCATCATGAAATCATAGTTCACTCATTTGTCTGAAGGAGAGAGTCCTCTCTCTGTAAGGTTTAGCGTTTATTTAAAAAAAAAAAAAAAAAAAAAAAAAAAAAAAAACACCTTGTTCTGCATATTCTAGGGATTTCCCTGCTCTAACTCACGATTCATCTATTTAACAGCCCTAGCTGAGTGCACGTGGGGGTGTTAGAGCAGAGAAAACCCTAAAGCGTGCAGGACAGGGGAGGAGGTTCTCTAGGGAACCTGTGGCATAAAGGAACAAACCGTGTATCACGAATAATGTGAAAGTCTGTGTGTGTGGGTTTTTTTTTTTTGCATTAACTTTTCTCAATTCCTTTTAACCATGCAAGCACATTTTATTCTTATACTCTGAGAAAATCATGATTTCCAAATTTTGTTTCCTGGATTTCAAAAATGACCCAATTTACAGCAGAACCCAGTTAACATCCTGTAAGGATACAGATACACAGAAAAGTTTGTACACCCCTCAAAACACCATTCAACAGTTTATTAGTCTCTCTCACTCTCTCTCTCACACACACACAGAGTAACAAAACCCATACTGTTCCATGCTTTGGGTTTTGCTTTCCGTAGTATTTTATGAACTTTCCAAGAAAAAAATAAACATTTTACCCAGACACACTGATTTATTATGCACAACACACTATTAGACTACACACAAATTAGGTAAAGGATAAGTAGGTTTTTGTTTCACTCGCTTAGTTCTGTAGTTAACAGTCAAAAATGATCTAAAGACACTTTTGGTAATATAAAAATATCCATAGAGATATCGAATGACTAAAATGAAATGATTTCTTCAGCAGGCCACGTGATAAAGGCAACTCGAACAGGCCAGCTAAGTTACATTCACTCATTCAAGCTAGTTAGCTCATTTCTATTAATAATAAGCAAGTTTGTTTTAGTAGAACATAATATTAACTTTTCCATAAATACCTCAGAACTCACAATTATTTCTTATTTTAAAAATTACAGTAGCATTCTGTCATTTAGCCCCCCACCCCCTCTCATTTTCTTTAGCTATTTTTAGCTGCCTACCTAACAGGCTAAGCTAGCCAGAGTTAGCCTCAATGAGCACGGCTAACCGACCCGCCTTCAGCCTTTTACCTTTTTTGGTAGCCGTTTTGAACATGTCTATTTTTTACAACCAAACGCTTTTGAAGGTTTTTTTCCCCCAAATGCACAATTAAGGCAATTTATATACAGATAAACAGCGCTGTAGCTGTGCTAGTTGCAGAGTAAAAGATTAGCGCTATGGAAACCAATACTTTACAACCACGTCCATACTACCACACTAGATAGTATGCTGAAATACGACACCCCTCAGGCCACCATGTGTGCCTTGCGTACTATTCTTACACACTCTTTAGGACGCTAGTATGTGCTTTAGTCCTTATGACGTAGGCACGCCGCCGAACGCAAACGCTACGCTTAGCTACTCGTTTTTGTTTTCTTTTTAATTTAAAAATGTCCTGTCGCTAAATCAGCGCTATATGCGTTATATAAAACCTACCTGCTTTCATCAGAAATATTCCTGATGAAAAGAGAAGTGTTTGGTGGCCTCAAATACCGCGCCATGTTGCACTAAACCGACTATAAATTGTCGAAGCACACCGAAGGACCTTTTTCGTAGGCCGCCAACGTCGGGAATTTTGGTTCTGCGCATGCGCGTTCGTGGCTGGTCGTAGTCGTCATTATTGTGGTAGTGCGCATGCGCGAAATGGCACCCCGCGCTTAACCGAGGACAGGCTGATAGGTAGATACATAATCACCTGACCTCAACAAACTGCGCATGCGTTTCACCTAGTGAAGACAAACTGAAGGCAGAAAGACCCACAAACAAGCAGCAACTGTAGGCAGCTGCAGTAAAGACCTGGCGAAACATCTCAAGGGAGGAAACTCAGCTTTTGGTGATCCATGTCCATGGGATCCAGACTTCAGGCAGTCATTGACTGCAAAGGATTTGCATCCAAGTATTAAAAGTAATCCTAATATTTATAATTGTTAGTTTGTCCAGTTACTTTTGAGCCTGTGAAAATAGAGGGACTCTGTGAAAATGGCTGTAATTCCTAACAGTTAATGCAGTATTTTTGTTAAACTCCTTGAATTAAACTGAAAGTCTACACTTCAATCACATCTTGATTGCTTCATTTCAAATCCATTGTGGTGGTGTACAGAGGCAAAATTACCAAAATTGTGTCACTGTCCAAATACTTATCGACCTGACCATACATATTATCCATATTTATTTTTTACATATTTACAAAGAGAAAGAAAAAAATGTCTATTTAAAGCAGATTATACACACACAGATATTTTTTTTCATATATATATATATATATATATATATATATTTTTTTTTTTCTGAATTTTCATAATTCATAATATGAAGATGAAGTGCAGCAAAAGTATTAATGCAGGAGAAGGAAAATTTTCTAAGCATTATACTAAAGCTCATCCATAGGACAAGGAAGGAAGAATCATGTTACACTGCAATGCAAGAAGACATCTTTGAAATCAGTGATTTGCTGTTTTACTACTAAAATATGTTAAAATAGTATTCCACTACTCATGACATGTAGTACATACAAACAAATAAATTATATATATATATATATATATATATATATATATATAATTTTAAAAAATATATATTACATTTTTACTACTATTAAATATTAATAAATAAGTACGCAACATTTAATTAGCCACTAATTTGGTAATGAGAGCAAAAAGACAAAAAATACAAAAAATAATGCTGATACTCGATATTTTGACAAATGACAGTTTTATTTAAATAGATGGCATGTTTTGAACTGGAGACATTTTCAGCAGGCCAAGTCACATCACAGCTTTTTACTCTTCCGGACCATGCTGGTACCTCCTACAGTCAAAGTCTGAGGGGAAGAGAGAGAGAAAATGTCAGATATGTGGGAATATTTGAATGCTCATAGCCTTTTTTAATATTGCTATTAAACAATAATTAAAACTCTGTAAGGAACATAAAATGCAGTAGCGTTGTTTTGCACAATGTTAACGGTGCAGTTTGTAATGTTAAAAGTGTTTCTGTTCCTGTTATAATAATATCATTTTTAAAGGTAGCTTAGAATAAGTGTGATTCACAATCTTGCCATGGAATGCATCTGACCAGTTTCTTCAGTTTATATTATTTCTGGCCCAGAAATGAGCTCTGCCCCCAAACAAAGCAGAGCCACTCATCTCGTTTTACTTTTTCCTTGATAGAAATCTTATGAGGGATACGTAATTTGAACAAATCAGGTAGGATTGGTAAGATGAAAGGGGAAGGCTTGTCAATATTTTCTTCGCAATTGCAGTTCATCTAACAGGCAGCAAAGGGCTCTAAAAATTACACACTGCTCCTTTAATATGAGAGGACAGATCTGAGTGTTTGTAGTGTTTGTTACAGATACACACCTCGATCATCTCTCCACCCTTGATCTCCTGCTTGTGTGAGAACTTGTCTGACTCACAGATGAGCTTTCCTCCTTCCAGCCTCACAATGCACTAAAAGGAACACAGATCAGAGATGTGTTCAGTATCACAGAGACTTTAGAGCATCAGGACACAGTGACCTGCAGACTTTTGTCTTTTATTATGCCGTACACACATAAATCCACTTACGGCTAAGTAGCAAAGCTTTTAGGAGATTGGACTAGCTGTACTAAGGTACTAGCTTCATATTTTATATCCCTATGCACTCATTTGCTGTGGTCAAACTGTATATGAATCGGGGGATGGTGGATTCAAACAACAGTGATTTGGGGATATAGCTACATTTACCTAACATTTTACCTCAGAGAAGAAGTCTAACTTAGCTAGCAGTTTTTTCCTCTCAAAACATCAGTAAATGTTTTTGGAAATGTTCTAAAACCCATTTCTACAAGAAGAACAACGATAAATTCTGGTTTGCTTAAAAGATCTTACTACACTAAAAAGCCTCATGAAGCAGCTATCATGCTAGTCAGCCTGCCTACCAGATAATAAGCTAGCTTGCAAGACAATTTATTACAAACTCATTGTCTAATTTAATATTATTATCCTGGCAATGTTAAAATGTTTCTACGCAGAATAAAATTACCCCCATTCAAAATATGTTAATTAGCTAGCCAGCCTGACAGCCTAAAGATAATTAGCTAGAAAGGTAGGTAGCCTACCATAGTTAGCTAGCGAGCCAGCTTACTAATGTAATAGCCCAAGGAAAGACAGCAGATCAGGTTGTAATGTTTGCTTTGCCATTTTTGACGATCATTAATAGACATCTTAAGTAGTATCTCAAAGGGGGTTAAAAAAGGACAGCAGTTTTATGGTAAGGATAAAGTTGTTTTTTTTTTTTTTTTGCTGTTGCTAGCATTGCTGCCCAAATCAAGACTCTTTTTCCAAGAAAGTTGTGTTAAATGTCTCTTTAGTGGCAGTCCTGAGATTTGAACTCACAATCTTCTCGTCACAAGCACTTAGCTACCACTACCCTGGATTAAGTGTTTTTTTTTTTTTTAAATGGTAGTCTTTACCAACTAACCCATTCAGGGTTCAAGCCCTAGCACCACCAGGCTGCCACTTTTGGGCCCTTGAGCAAGGCCCTTAACCCACTCTGCTCCAGAGGTGCCGTATCATGGCTGACCCTGTGCTCTGACCTCAACTTCCTCACAAGCTGGGATATGCGAAGAAAAAGAATTTTACTGTGCTGTAATGTATATGTGAGAAATAAAGGCTAACAAAGGCTAACAAAAATGATACCTGGAGATGACATCAGTGATAAACTGTAATGTATCAAAGGATTGGAAATACCTTGAGCTTCTTTCCGTCCATGGTGGTGATATCTGCTTCTTTGCCGATGGTGAAGGAGTTTGTGACCGTTTTTCCAGGGGTCTTTGAGGTGATGACAAAGTCGTTGCCTGTCTGTTGGATCTCTGTCACAGGTTTGACATCTTTGGCCAGCTTGATGACATCCTCAGGTAGTGCTGAATGACAAAGTACAACTCAGAGCAGCACTATATGACCAGTATTGTGTAAAATTAGTGGCTAATGTTCTTAGTGTAGCTATAGATTTTATCTATATGAATTACATCATATTCTTACTTTAGCTTTGGTTTTATGTTTGTGTGCAGCTTATTAAGTGGCATACTCACATATGGCCCTGAGGAATTCCTCGTAGTTCTCCTGAGCATACACCTGCCACGTTCCACTGAAGGCCATTTTTGCCGATCCTCTCTGGTGTCTCCTTCACCACAAGATGGATTTCTGAAGCTCTGTTCAGCTTGTAGAGGCTTGTACACCACCTCAGCTACTTATACCAGGGGAAAATGGGCAATCCTGCATTTCTAATCATTAACACCCTCTATTTGGATAACCCAGAGTTCAATTACATCTTCAGGTTGGTAACCTTACTGACATTCTGGCATGATACAATGCCAAATTTAGAGCCTTGTCACAATTCCATACATTATAAATACATTTCTGATCAAATGTTAAAGATTCAATAGGGAAGGGTCCTCTTAAAATGATTAAAAAATATAAAAAATTTGACAAAAGCTTGAGACAAACTGAAAATACTTGTAAACCATTTCTGAAAAAAATTCTGAGGAAGAGAAAGGCAGATAGGTTTATCCTAGACAACTTGAAGGTGAAGCAGAATCCATTCCAAGCACAGAGCTGTCAAATGAGCCTGAAGTGAAACAGCCTAAACAACACCTTATCTAGTTAATACACGGTGCATTTCTTTGGGGGTTCTGCCAATTTGTAGTCCCTTATGAAACCATAGCAGGACATATTCAATGCACTTATTCATTCATCTTCAGTAACTCCTTTATCCTGGTCCTGGATTCGGTGCCTATCCCTGGAAGACTGGTGTTGAGGCAGAAATACACCCTGGGTTGGGGCACAAGTCCATAGAAGGGCACCATGCACACACATTTGCACATTTGTTCACACCTAGGGACAAATTATCATAGTCAGTCCATCTACCAGCATGTTTTTTTGGAGACAGGAGAAAATCGGAGAACCTGGAGGAAAGCCCACACACCCGGAGAACATGCAAAACTCGACAGGGAGCCTGGAGCTGTGAGGTGGCAACACTCGCTACCCATCTGATGCACTTATGAAATCCCAAAATGTACTGCAAAGGGTTAGTGTCCAAACAGTGAACTCTAGCTTGTACAGGATACCCTGAATGCACTTTGCTGTTTGTAGGTAATAGGGAAAAAGGACATCTTTTCGGACACAGAATAGGTTTCTACCAACTGACTGAAAAGTAGTGCAGGGTTTTTTATGGGAAGATCAGAGACAGCTACAAATACGCAATAAAAACAATGAATCTACGGGACTGAAATGCAATGCAGACTGTATTCCCGGCTCGCACTCAGTATTCCCGGAGATAGACTCATGACCAGGACAGAGCAGTTAATGAAGATAATTGATGTTCATACACACTAAGTCAATGACACAGACTATAGCCCATCTATTGCAATGCACAGTTTGTCAATCAATGGAAAGGGACCAGTACTGAGCAGATATTATTTGGGTGGGTTTTAAGAGTCTTAGCAGTGCAATGACCACTCATACCCCACTATTATATCAATGTCACTGCTGTTTGTATACCTACAAAGTGAACTATACAATCAGTGAACCTGATAAACTGGTCAGTGTAGGTAACTGCCAAAAACAGAGGCCATCGATCACCTTAAAAGGTAACAGCGAGGCACAACAGAGCACAGCTAGACAGAGCACAAGCTGAGGGTGTACAGATGTTCTCCTGGAAGAGCTTCACTCTTTACTCACTGCTGACATTTTCGGTCAGTTATATTTGTAATAAAATTAGACACATCCACCAAATACAACACCTTATTGAACAATATAGTGTAGATTATAGTTGGACGAATGTAATTTAGCAGAAAAGCAGATGGTCAGCTTGTTGTCCAGATTCTGAGGTTGTTGTTTGTGCTTCGTTTCCAAGCAGAACACAACACTGACACTCCCATGTTTCAGGATGAAGACTTTGGGGTGCAAATCTATAGAGCCAAATCTGTGTGAGAGACTTGTTCACCAAGCATGATAGTGCACTCAGACTGGCCTGCAAAATCAACAGAAATTGGGAGATTATTGGATTATTGGAAGTTAAACCAATGAATTTCATGTAATGGGAAATTCATTACAGAGTTGATGCTACATTCACAAGAATGTTCATGTTACTCAAGCAGAATTTATGCCCAGATGTGAGGTTTGTCCTAAAACACTCCAGTGTACAGCTGTGCAACAGGTTAATGACACTGTGGACTTTTACTTTTCAGAAAAAGGTCCTCGACTTGCATAATAAAGCAAGTATATTCACACACACACACTCATATACACACACACATACACACACACACACACACTACCATGTCAGGGTCAGTGCTGTACTCAGAATGGTCCATCATCTAAATAATATCTGCTCAGCGATGGTCCACATTGTGCAGAGTAGCAGAGAACTATAGGCAGCACGCAAAACATATAGAGTAGACAGGATGGATGCAGATGGTGTGTGCACATTCGGTCACTGCATTTCCATGAGATTTCAATAATATGTCCCTGTCAATGAGCCGTGCCCTTCTCTCTTTCACACACTCACGCAAACCACACACATGATCATCCTGTAGGCCTTTGCACTCTGTGTTGTATGAAAGCATGCGTGATACACCACACTGGGTTTTATTTATACATTATTATAAAGAATGTAAGCAGACATTTGAGTTGCTTGGAATAATAAGGTTTTATGTGATTAAAATGATTTAAAAATATTTAGCCCTAAACTTTCCATTAATAAGGTCAATGAAGATACAACTTTTTTATGCTCTTAAGCCATAATTTGTTCTAAAACCTCTCACATACTGTATATTCTGCATATTTTTTTTGCAAAAAGAGCAGTAGAACTGTATAATAGCGAGGTCTCACATTGCAAGTCTTATAAATAAATAATGAGACAAAAAGATTTGACAGGCTAATTTAATTCAGATTTTAATTTATACGTGACAGAAACACAAAGCAAACTCCTCAAACACATTCAAAAGCCATCAACTTTAAACTTTGCATTATAGTAAAGTACCCTCAGGACTGAAAATTGCAGTAGGTTAATACTAAACCAACAGTGTCAGTAAACTAACACAGGGTTAACCCAGACTTAAAATAAATGCTTTGTGCTATTGTACAATGTTCCACACATTGAATATTAATCATAGGTTCTAGAAAAAAAATCCAAGATAAATTTGCATAAATAATTTCAGTGAATAAATTATCCCCAAAGGCCAGATATTACCTAAATATTACCTAAAGGCCAGGTGTTACCTAATTTTTATTCCAACACCTCATGGTTTTCATGTGAGAGACATTTTGCTTGTACTTGTTTAGTAATAATAGGTGATTTTGTACATTAGAAAAGTCGTGGGAGCTTTAAAACAGCTATACTAACGGGAATTTAGAAATATTTAAAGGTGTAATGGTACTAATTTGGCAAACGTGAATGTGTGGATGATATTTTGCTACACTCTGATGAGAAATGCTCAAATAGTTATATGGCTAACTGTAAAATATGTGAGGAATAAAACACTTTGGGACATGCTGTTGTAGGAAAATAATCAGTGACAGGGTGCTGTCATGAGGCTCAATACAAAGTGGTGTTACTGTTATCACCCTAAAGTTGACTATTTTCCAATAATAGCACCTCTCAGTGTTTTATTCCTCTTATACCACAGCAATTTGCCAATTAAAATTTTTTTATTAATTAAAGAACGTCATCATTTTTTAAAGTTGTGGAACGTCTGCGGAATAAGTTAGTTCTGTTACGTTATAATGGCTCTAAACAGTCATTCCCTCACCAGAATTTAATAAGACAAACTGTATGAGAAACTGTAAAGCATAAACTCCTCACTCCTGAAGACGTTCTCATGGAGGAAGGAAAACAGTTACAGCTTTATCTCTGACTGTTACAAAGTGCTAACACTGGAGACTCCTTCCAAAAATGTTAAATAAACATGTTGTCACAGAAACGTCACCATATCAACAATTACACAAGTTTTTAATTCTGTTTATGTCAAACGTATGCCTTTTGAGTTTCTATATAAACGATAAGATATTAGAATGAGCGTATTAAAATAAACCTGTGATTTGCCTTGCAGCCAGAACTACTGAAAGAGCTGCTAATCAGATTTGAGTATCTAGGAATAATCCAATTTAAAGTGATTATAGTTAGTTTCCTTAACCAAATAATTGCAGTTTTACATGGCATTTGATCCTGTCCTTTTTCAAAAAAACCAAAGTTATATTTTATTATCATACTGGAAGCTTAAAATTACCATTCCACCCCAAATTTGGACTTGAAATGATTCCTGATTGAACTGTAAATGTTTGCTAATACTTCTACATCATGGCATCCTCTTATTCACTCAGGCCTCTCTGCCTCTCTACATCTCCACTGCATCGGCCCGTGGCTTCTCACCATGTTTATACACACTCACGGTCACGTTTACCGTCTGCGAGCCGTACTTGTTGCGTACAAACACGCTGTAGTTGCCTGAATCCTCCATACAGACTGAGTAGATGGTGAGGGTTGTGCAGTTGTTGTCTCTGGCCACACTAAAGCGCTCTACAGAGACAATCTCCCTGTCGTTCTTCAGCCAGAACATCTCCGGCATGGGGTCACCCTCAGCGAAACAGGTCAGACACAGAGACTGTGTGTGTGTGTGTGTGAAAGAGAGAGAGAAGCAGGAACTGAGTGAGATAGGAGCTAACATTGTAAAAGACATACTTTAAATCATTTCAGAATTTTTGGTGGAAAATACCTTGTCTTCCATGATGGCCACCACATCCGGTAATCCCTTTGTGACTCTGGCACGATCTTGAAAAAATAAACAGGGTTCAGTCTCTAAAAGTCCAACCAAAGTGAAACAAAACTTGCAAGAAAAATAGCAGTGGTTAAGGTGGTTTGCTAGAGTTCAAATCCCAGGACTTTCCTTTAGCTCCCAGGAGGCGTTTATGGATCCAGACTTACATTCCTCACTCTCGTAGCTACACAAATTTTCCTATTAGTTTCACTCAAGTTACTGAATAATAGTTAATGAAAAACATGATGAATAACTTTAAGATGAATAACTGAAAAGTAAGTCAGATTTAAGAGGTTAACCTTTAGGTCTGAGTGGAAGTGCTGCATCAAGTGCTATTTTATAAGCTGCCAAATAATGGAAGCCAGTTTGTTAAATTAAACCACAATTGTAGTGATTTATGCGATAATTCCACTAGAACTATTCATGCAGCAATATACTGGCAATATACTTCTTTTAGATGTTTATTTCTATCTTCTCATTCATATAATTGTATTACTTTTTATATTTGTTTGTTTTTTTCATTGTTTCTAGCTTCCTATGTGACATCATATTCGATTTGACAGCAAATAAATATAACATGATCTGCTTCTTCAGACCACATGTTTGATCCTCCAAATTTTCAGGCTTGAAAGTGTCTGTGTTTAAAGGCAGCGGTCTTGACGCTTTTGAAAAGCCCTGATTTGGACTCTTCCGCTCAAGAAATCTGGAAACCTTGGAGGCATGAAGTACAAGAAGCTCAGAGGTTCAAGTTAAGCAGCAGAGTAAACAAACTCTGTTTATGAGTAACCAATGGAAATATTGAGATAGGTTTTAAATTTAAGTCACAGAATTAAGATGCCAACTTTATAAGGTCCCAGATTCTTTTAGTAGCCATGTAAACAGCATACTTTATTTTCTATGAGATTAAAGTCATTATTTTCCCTCTGGGTTTTAGCCTAATAATCAGATTATTAAGTACAGGTATACCATTAATCTGATACAGCTCATTTGTTTTTCTACAGCTGCTTTCATGCTCACTTTAAAAAAATCATCTGAAACAGCTTGGAGCTTTGATTATGTGCAATTTGCAGTTGTAAACACTAAATATACAGTATACTAACAAATCCAGCAGGAAGTTTACACATCCTTACACTGGGTTTATTGTGACTCTAGAGGTGCATACATTGTGCATTTATTAAGAAATGCAGTTATTGACTAGATCATTAACACCTGAATTTTCCTCAGTAGATCACAAAAGTGTGTGTTATTGCCAAATTCTGTTTTCTAACAGATGCATTCAGGTTTTCCGAATTTGAACATTTTTGAACACAAAGTGCCTAAGAGCACAAATGTGACCAGCTATGAATTATTTGATCAGATATGCGTAATAATTATTATCTGATAATTTCACTTTATTATAAATGTTATGACAAGCTCCTTCAACAATATACTTACTTTTCTCTGCAATTGCCACCTGCCTGTTATAGATGGAATAAAACATGTATTAAATCCACATCATTATTTACTACAAAGACATTCATATCATATTAGAATTTCTCCAAGCATAGTTGGATTAAAAAGCATTGCAAAAAGTTCACTTACTTCAGCCTCTGGTATTCCAGCAGAGCATCTGCAAAAGCTTTAGAGTAGAGAAAGCAGAGAGGTAAAATTTTTAAGAGCAGCTTAGTTAATGTATTATAGTTTCCAAACTGATAGTCCACTGTGTTATCACTCGACTGTTGGTTATGTTGTTTTTGTCATTTGTATTCATTTATTCAATAATATTGTCAGGATTTATATCGATTTATCCTCTAGCATGTGAGCCAAAATTGGTCGTGCTCTCTGGGAGTGAGGGGTGGCATACTCCTTCTCCCCTGTCAATCACAGCAACACTAGCCAATCATGGGCATCTGTGAGCTGTTGTATGATACGAGAGAGCTGTCTGATAGTTGGAATTGGTAGGTGAACAAATTTGGGACAAAATGGGACAAAAAGCCTCTAGGTGACGACCCTGGACTATTTTAGTTGACGCCCCTGGACTATTTTATCGTCACCTGAAAATTACTCGCTGCTGCTAAGGAGAATGGTCCCACATGGACAGCCTAAAGATCACCATGAGATTACTGTGGATGGTACCACATAGAAACCATAAGGATGGCTGTGGATGTTTTTCCTTGGACTGCAATTGCTAAGAACAGTCTGCACTCAAATCTCCGTCACTGAACAGTTAATACCTTCAGTCTGATACAATAGACTTTAAGTTAAAGCTATAATGAATTCAGAAATGCTCATACTCATAAGTTCCTGTTAGCAATTAGCACTTTTTGACTATATAGTATACAGTTATAGAAGAGAAATGACTTGTAATCGCACTATCTGGTGGCACCCAGAAGTGGATCGGCTCCCTTTTGAGTCTGGTTCCTCTCAATGTTTTCTTACTCATGTTGTCTCAGGGAGTTTTTCCTCACCACAGTCGCCTCTGACTTGCTCATTAGGGATACATTTATAAACTTAAAATTTATATCTGGAAGTTATATATTTCTGTGAAGCTGCTTTGTGACAATGTCCGTTGTAAAAAGTGCTATACAAATAAAACTGAATTGAAATTGAATATGGGATTTCTATGTGTGCTATGGTATATAGAGTTTTTCTGTAGATGTCATGAACTTCGTATTAAAAGGTCCTATCTGAGTTTAGAGGAAATGGCACACAGAATCTATATATTACTCTGGTCACAATGAGTCTGTGAGGTTTAAATTATTTCAGTGTGTTTGTCAGGTATCGACACGGTGAAAACTCTTTTTGTCTTGTCTCCACCAGGATGACTTGTCTGTGTCAGATTGGATGTGTACATATAAACCGCTGTACCTTGTCCAGACAAATCCAGAGAGCGTTTGTGTGTTTCCTGCCCATCAAACATCTCCAGGGTGTATTTTCCTTTGTCGTTTTCAGTGGGGTTGAAGATCTCGATCCAGAGCTTCTGCATGCTGTTGCCAGGCTTGGTCCTCTCATCCTGATCGATCCTCCTCTCTCTGTTACACACCAATGAAAAACAAGACTTTTCATTTTTGAGTGTTTATACAGTGTTATATCACAGCACAGCTGAATTCTTGAATCTGATTGGCTTGAAATTTTCTATAACAACATCTCTGGCAAGGCAAATCACAGGTTTATATTAATGTACTTGTCCTAATTTACGTTTTCCACCATGGAAAAGTCTTCAGGATGTAGAGCTGTAGATAATTAGTGTCCTCGTGTCCTCTTCAGACTTGAGCTAAGTGTCCTCTGGGTCAGTAATGGAGGTGTTCAAGTTCAATTTCACTGCTAAGTGCAAACTTGAATATATGATATAATCACTATGCTTTTTTTCCCCACTTCTTTGGCTCGGGTTAGAGCATTATTTAATCACACAATAATTATTAACACTATTACTTAAGCTAGCCAGGTACGTGCACTCAAACAGCAATACACTGACCAGTCCTACTGAGCTTAGCTAATGTTAATATGACCTTTAATAGGGATCTGACATTATTTAGCTAGCTAAGTTCACAATCAAGCTAGTTTGTTTTACTAAAACTAGTTTTATAATAAGCAGGCAAACATTAGGCTACTATTATTATTATTTGTGTAATCACAACAAGCAGGTTTCTAGCAAGTGAGCAAACATTAGGTTAACTATTGTGTTAGCTAAGCTAGAAGATGTTTTCTAGCAATCTAGCTAATTGTTATATTCTGTAATTTAAACTGATAGCAGCTAACTGGCAAGGTAGTGTTAGTGTATTAGCTATTAGTATTAGCTATTATACTACTAGCCATTATACTCCGAATTTGATAGCAAGATAGCTAATTAATCTTAGCTAACACTATTATAGTGTGAATTTAAAATCAGTGGCAAAGTGAAGTAATATAAATATTATATTAATATTAAGTCAACTATTATATATTGTGTAAAACAAGGAATAAAGCTTGTTAGAAAAGGTATCTAATCTTAGTCAAAATCTTAGTTGTTTTAAATCAACTTTATCCTATGCAGTACCAGAAAAGTAAAAAAAAAATGCTAGTGGTGACCAATTGTAACATAAGCTCCACACTTGTTGACCCAGAGACGTCTGTCACTCTGCAAAATCAGCTCTGATCTACATCAAGCTTTCACAGTGAACTTGTGTCTTTACAAAGTTGCTTTGTGTATTGGGGCAGAAAATCAAAGCAAGAGCTTTATAAAAGCTACACAACCCAGAGGCTCACTTGAAGTGCCAGCTGGTCTTCATGTAGCTCAGATAGTACTTCAGAGAACAGTAGAGCTTAAAGCCAGCCGCTGTGCACTGAATCCTCATGGGACCAGCAGAGAGAGCTGTAGATCAGACAAAGGAACAGAGGAACAGGGAGACGGGTCGAGTGATGCTGAGCTTTATAAAAAAAAAAAAAGATAAAAAAACATTCTGTTACAGTCAGTGTGTGTGTGTGTGTGTCTCTGCAGTTCCCTGTGGACTTACCACAATTTCTGCTTAGGCACTGCATCAACCGCTCGAACTCTGAGAAAAGTGAAAAGAAATGTCTAAAGTGACAATTTTACTGCATAACTGTAAGTTATGTGAAAATATGATGCACAGTATAAACAGTTTTGGTCTTGAATTAACACATATACAGGGCTTATGCAATTTATTTTTCAGTCTTCATTTAAAGGAACAGTTCATAAAATGATAAAAAAAAAAAAGATAAAATGTAAAAGGCTATAGCAATGTAGTCAATCATCCAAGTCTGAAGTCCAAAAACTCATTTTGCTCAGTAATATTATTTGTACCCCCTAAAGCCCCGGTTATGATTTAGTCTTTACCATAAAGCATATTCATGTTCAGTAACTGTGCAAGCAATAAAACAGTGAAAGTTGTATTGTTATAGGAAAGTAATGGTAATGTGATGCACATCTGACTCATTGATATCAAAAAAAGTTGATTATTTCCTGTTTTATTCCTCTTATACCACAGCATTTTGATTGACTGCATTTTTTATTAATAAAAAAAAAACCAAGTCATAATATAATGTTGTGGAATGTCCACAAAACAAGTTATCACTTACATTATAGCAGCTTTTTTCATTCTCTTGAAGCTAATAAGTTAAAGCTTATTACAGAGAAACCGGAAAGCGTAAAGTCGTCTGTCTTGGAGACTTTCAAGCGTCAGAAAACTTCCTGTTACAAAGTGCTGACACTGGAGACTCCTTCCATAAATGCTAGATAACATTTCGTAAAGATGCCATAGAAGTCCCTGTTACTATAGAAATGGTATTGCATTATAATAAGCGTAATAAATCCACTCCTTCTGACCAATCAGATTTGAGAATTTAACAGCGCTGTGGTATAAGATGAAATATTCAGTCATTACAGTGAAACAAATTGGAAATGGAATGTAGTTAGAGTAAAGTAAGAGTAAAGAATGTAATTCTGGGCCTGCTGACAGCTCCGGAGAGTTTAATGGGGTAATAAATCTTCTATATAAATCCAGTTGTAACTATATTATCATCTGATCCTCTTTTTACTACAGATTCACCTTCAAAATTTGGACTACACCTCCTACCCAAGTCTGCAGCTTGTGCGGATATGTAAGTGCTTTGCATCATCCCTTTGTGCATTTTATACATAAGTGTGTCGTACAGTTTCATAAACCAGATAAACCAGTCGGAGATACTGAACAACTCGAGAACTCTATTTGACGTGAGTGTGAAAGGATTTAGGTGTGTAGTTTGAATGATGCTAAACTTGCAATGCAAAACTAAAGCAAACATCAGACACCAAACTTGGCTTATTGACTACAAGGGGGAAATTTGTTTACATCTAATTTAACTCTTGGTGCTAAGTTAAACCTTACAGCATTGACCAAATTACAGTCTCATTTGTGTTGAGCAGAAATTATAGAAACAATGAAGGTTTTAATTTAACAAAGGAAATTTCGCTGTGTTTTGCTGAGGAATCTCAGTTTCTCACCATTGTCCACTAACTCTAGAATGCTCTCATCCTCTCCTCTACCATCAGCCACCACGGCCCTGTACACGCCGGCTTCCTTCTTAGTCACCTGGGATACAATTTCAGCACATATCATTATTAGGAATTCTTTACTAGCATAAACTAGCTAAGTAAAGCTAAACTAGGCTAACGGTAGTGCACGTGGAAGCACATACCTGCGGAACGGTAAATGTGCTCACTCCAGACGGCTCATACACAAACTGAGTGATCTCTCCACCATCCTTAAACCACTTCATCTTCGTGTCCTTGTTCATGTTCGTCACCTGACGGAGTGAACGCAAACAAGCTGGGATGAGTTGTTGGATAAAAATCTTTGGCGAATCTTTTTGATAATCTCTGGAAGCATTTCACAAGCAGTTCATGATCTCAAACGTTTCTGATATGCGTTCACATTTATAGGCTTATAGTATTAACAACTTTCGGCTCTGTCTATCATATTTTGAAAATTGATCCAGGGCCCAATATATCAGCCTCGGTTTTGTAATAAATGTTATGATGAATTCAGCAGCCTGACCTTGCATTTCATAATCAGCTCACAGTCCTCTGTCACAGTCCATGACAAAAACTCCTCAAAGTAGGGTCCTGATTAAAAAACAAAACGGAGCATGTTGTACAGTAGTGTCAAAAACAACAGCACAGTTATCCACTATTAAAGTATAAATAAATGACTTTCTACATACATCGAACATAAATACTCATTTGTTGTCATTCATTTCATAAGAGATGACTTTTGAAACGAATGACAAAAAATTAGTATGAGTTATGTTTGAGTTATGTATGATATCATTTATATATTTATGTGTAATTTATGTATAATATATGTAATGAATAACACACTTGGGGGTGTGCTGTTAAGGAATATAATCAATGACAGGGTGGATGTGATGCCATATCACCTAAAATTGATTAACATCCCATAACAGCAGATGGCAAAGTGTTTGATTTCTCTTATAACACAATAATTTTATTGAAGACATTCAATAAACATTTTTTGATCAGTTATATTTAATGTTGTGGAACATCTACACAACATTAGTTCCTGCTATCTCTTACTTTATAACGGCTATAAACCTTCATTCCATCATTTTTTCTCTCTCTTTAAGTTAATTTTAAAAAATGCAGCTTGTCATGTTACTGTGAAACTGCAAAGTGCAAACTACTCTGTCCTGAAGACTTGCCCATGGTGGAAAACCTAAAGGAACAGCTTTACCTCTGACTCTTTCAAAGTGCTGACACTGGAGACTCCTTCCTGGAATGCTAAATAAATGTCTCATCAGAAAACTTCACCACATCAGCACTTATACATTTGTGTACCACTATGTTGAGTGTCTGTCTTACAAGTGCCTGTATAAGCTGTTACTATAGAAACGCTAACATATTAGAACCAGTGCATTAATATAAACTTGTGATTTGAATAACAGCTGGAACTACTGTCAAAGCTGCTGTTGCAGAAAATTAATTGACATCTTCTGACCAATCAGAATCAAGAATTCCATGGCACTGTTTATAATAATGTAAAATGAATGTACACTGGTTCAGTTTGTACTTTTTTTGGAAAAATTTACAATTTCAGATATACTTTAGAAAACCTATGATAGCTTAGAACAGTGTTTTCAGACTTTTTTTTTAAATTGTAAAGCCCACTTTTTATGGATAGTAAGTGTCACCAACCCTGTCCACAGCTTTCACTGGCCTTCCCGTACAAGTGACGTGGTGCTGTTCAGACCACTCTTAAGTAAACTCTTTAAATGGGCGGGTGGAGGATGGCTGTGAATTGTGATTGGTTAGCACATATCTACTTTTAATAATATTTAATATCAGAGGTTTAAACACATACCACTCAGATTCAACTGAGGAATATTTAATAAATTGACAAAATTAAAAACGACTCATCTCTACTAGTTTTAAAAATATATATTTTTTTGATTTTGGCACTCCCCTGCAGCTCCCAGTTTACGAACTGCAAACGTGGCATGGCCGTGGTATGGTTTTTGGCACAGATTTTTTTTCTGACCCTGTGGACTCTCACCTGAGCGTCTCTTCCAGTCCCGACGCTTGGCCTGTGACTTGGCCAGGGTTTGCCTGAACTCTGTTTCAATCAGATTTAAAAAAAAAAAAAAAAAAGGGTCATACCAGGTGAAGGGTAAAGATGGGGAAATACTACAAATTTCAGCATTGTAAATGAGAGTGAAACATCAACCTAGTAATCGCTGCCATGTACAATATATACAGCTACACTCAAATAAATATCCATAACAAACATATACAGTACATACAACAGCTAAAACATCTAACATGACCATACCAAAACGTTTCTACTGTAATGTGCTGTACATTTCACACTCGCAGACTCAGTTAAAAGGTAAGAATTGGTTTACAAACCTGGAAGAGATTTCCATTAATGTTGTATGATATGTTTAGGAGTGTTTTTATATTGTTATTCAGTAACAATAATATGTTGCTGTTCTTTCAGCTGCTCCCGTTAGGGGCCACCACAGTGGATCATTGGTCTGCATATTTGATTTGGCACAGTTGCCATATCTTGCAACTGCTTGGGACCAACACTGGGAGCGCACTGTCGTGTGCAACCCTGGCCAGGACTCGAACCCGGACTGTGGCGATGCGAGTGCCGAGGCATTACCACTAGTCCTCCAGGAACCCATTCAATAACAATAATATAACCATTTTCTATTTCCTTATTACGGTATCAAACTTCTAATTAAATGCTGCCAATAATGAATTTAGACCCCTGAGCTTTTTAAAAAGAAAGTCATTAGTGAACTCGTACTTTCATCCACCAGGACGAGGGTGAACTGGTTCTTGGCTCTGCCGTCCTTCAGCTGTGCCGTGTACGAGCCCTCGTCCTCCTTCGACAGCTGATCGAACAGAATCTCCACCAGACCGTTTGCCTTGTCAAAGTTGATCTTACGCGCCTGTGGATCAGCCACAAACACACACCACCTGACTCACTTTAGCCTGTTTCTGTTTTCAACTACTATGAATAATTTAGTAACTCAATTCATGATCACATTCATTATGAATAACACACACACACCGGTGTGGAGGAGATCTCTCGGTCGTTGAGGATCATGTGCAGCTCTGCGGCGTTGGACAGGGGCTCCGTCTGCAGCCACAGTCTCACATTCCCCTGCTCCGACACATCCACCTGCCAGCCCTCAGAGCGCAGCGCTATAACTACACACACACACACACACACACACACACACACACACACACACACACACACACACACAAAAACATGGGGACATGGCTGTGCTTATTATTTTCCTTTAATAGCATGTCCCCAGTTATTTTATGCATTTCTGTGCTTTATGGAATGCATAAAATAATTGGGGACATGCTGTTAAAGGAAAATAATCACTGTCATGGTGGTGTAATACAGCCCAATGCAAAGAAAGGCTACCACCCTGAAGTTGGTTATTTTCCTATAAAAGCACATCCTGAAGTGTTTTATTCCTTTTACACCAGAGCAATTTACCAATGATTATGATTTTTATTTAGTAAGGCATGACACGTCATAGTTTTTATCAATTTATAGCTACTATTAATGTTGTGGAATGTCTGTGAAATAAGTTAGCTCCTGTTATCACTTATGTTCTAGCAGCTATAAACAGTCGCTTCCTCACTTTCTCTTGAACTTAATAAGACAGAAAGCAGAATCCGACCAATCAGATTAGAGAATTCATCAGCACTGTGGTATAAATATGGAATACTTACTATTCATCCCTCCATCTGTCTGGGTCTCCATCCACCCATCCATCCATCCATCTGTCTGTCTATTTGCCTGTCTACATGTCTATTTATTTGTCTGATTCTCTGTCTTTTTGTCTGTCTACCTGTCTATTTGCCTGTCAGACTTTGTGTTTAATTTTCTATCAATCTAATGTCTATCTGTCTGCCTGTCTATCTTAGTGATAGGCAATTCCCAGGGGTACATTATTACTTGACACTGACAATATGGCAATAGAAGTGTGTGTGCATTTATGTGTCTCTCATTCTGCTTTAAGGCCTGTTCAGCTATTCATGCATGCTCTTACGAGGGTTCCTAATGTGCCAGCTCAACTGCATGAGTCTCTCCAGATCTGTGAGATAAAAAGACACAAGTGCAATGTCAAACTCAGGCTTTTCCCATCCTCCCCACTCTGTTTTTAGTGTTAGATATGCTATTAAATGAAATAGCTTGGCCAATAAAAACATGTACTTATTTAATAATATAATATATAATAATATAATATAATAATATATTCTTCTCTTTTCTGAAACTTCAAGCTTCAGACACCAATCATGTCTTGGCTAATGAACTACATGTGCGGTAAGAGGAACAATGTACCTTATAATTTTGGCCAAATTATCAAAAAATATATATATGCAAGCTAGACATTTTCTTTTAGCTTTTATTGTGATACTGCCAGCCCTTAGATGACAGAAAGATGGAAACTGTACCTTCAGCAGTGAAATTAAAGCTAGAGGAGATGTCAGGCCTGCCAATCACTTCAGCAGTGTAAAGACCAAGATCCTCCTCCGCAGCTGCACTGAAGGTGAGAACAGATCTGCAACACAAATGCACAACTGCATTTTTATATCATGGCCACTATATATCATTTATCTATCTAAAATGATTCTTTTTTACAACTTACATTTACAAAACAATTCTGCACCTTTACTTTTTTGTTACTAACTTTACACCTTAGCTCTTTACCATTATTATTTTTCTCTATTTAACTTCTATTTATGAACTTTCCATTACATTTTTTTTTTACACCTTAATGATTTCTCTATATGACTTCACTGATGCATTATTATACCATGACGACTTTATAATTTTACTGCTCTTTACATCTTTACTATTGTATCTTTACACACTTCACTTTACTACTGACTATTCAGTTTATTTCTATGAATTGCCGTGCTACATCTGCACATCTGTGCTACATTTGTAAATTTCCTCTTACATCTTTACAACTTTGCTACTGTGTCTCTGTTTGTGTAACTTTACAGCTGCAAATTTACACCTAAATTCTTTACAACTTGACTTTACTACTTATTTTTACACCTTAATGCCTTTTACTTAATTATTTACTTACTATATGCTATGCATCAACAATTTTGTGAAGTGACTTTACTACTGCTTTTTGATGCGTTTACAACTATTTTACACTTTACATCAGCATCTTTACACCTTAATGCCTTCTCTTTACAGCGGTATTCTTTTATTTTTACTACTTAATACCTACTATCTTCACACATTATCTTTATGCCTTAACACCATTTACAATTACTGCTTTTTTACACCTTCATGACTTTATTACTTTACTACTGTACTACTTCCTGTTTACATATTCTATTTAGATTTTTACTAATGTATCTTTACGTAATAATACTCACTCTATACTGCTTACTATGCAGCTTATAATATATGAATTACTATGAACTTCCTGTGAATGTAGTATTGCATCTTTATGCCTTAACGCCTTCTTTGATCAATGTCACTAATGTGTCAGCCACAAATTTACACTTTACATTTACATTCTTTACTACTTGACTTTACTGCTTATTTTTACAACTTAATGTGTTCTATACCTCTTGTCACATTAATAAAATACCTACTATTTACTGTGTGCTATGCATCTTGTCATGTTAACAATTTTGGACAATGATTGCTGCTTTTTAATGCCTAACAACAACTTTACATCAGCATTTTTACACGTCAACACCTTTATTATTAAATTATTTTTACATCTTAATACCTACTCACCTTAATACATATATCTCTTTAAGCACTTAAGCATGACTTAATTTTAACAGCTACTTCTTTTTATACATTAGTGACTTTATTAGTTTACTACTGCCTGTTTACAACTTTACATCTTCTCTTTACATCTTTTCTACTGTATCTTTACACAGTCACTCTTAACTGTTTACTCAACAGCTTATGTCTGTGAATTACTATATACCATGTACTATTGCACTTCTATACCTTAACACCTTCTCTCAACAGTGTCACTCATATGTCAGTCTCAAATATACACCTTAACTATGTTTCTGAGTATTCTGAGCTGCAATTTTTGCCTTTGCTAATGAATGTAATGAACACACTTATTTTGCTTGGTCTCCAAGTGGGCTCGTCCTGCATCAATGGCCTTTTTGTAGTTCTTCTTCCACTCAAACTGGATTTGGTCAAGTGTCTCAGGTGCTTCAAAGCTCAAGCAGATGAAGCCATCATTATCAACCCCAATCTCGATGTCTCTGGTTGCTGTACAGTAAAGAAGTAGATATGCACTTCAGTCTGTGGTGAATAAGGCATACTAAAAAGGTGTTTGCCCATCAAAAGAAACTAAAGCATTAAAAACCATTAAAGACACCTTGGATCAGCAGAAAAAAACTCTTTGGGCTGTGCTAAGGGAACTGACCTGGGTCAGCCTGGGCTTTGATGGCGTCTGTGGGGAAGGAAGGTCTTCCCACTCCAGCATTGTTGATGGCACACACACGGAGACGATATGTCTGACCTGCCTTCAGCCCAGAAACCTGACAGCAAAGTCAACATAAGTCTCTCCTAAACCACTGGTCACCCATTAATTTTAGGATCCTTTAGCATGTGTTTTTTAACCAAGAAAAAGTATCATTTAATGCTATATACTGACCTTTAGGTACGTGTCTGTGATTGGTTCCTGGGTCACTGCGGTCCAGTCCTCTGAGTCCTCCCCCTCACTGATCTCCACAACATAACCAGTGATTTGTGACTGACCTTGGTACAGAGGCTCCGCCCACAGCAGAACCAGAGATTCCTGCCGCACCTCTCTCAACTCCAGGTCATATGGGCAGCCTAAGAACATCATGGTAACAGTGTATAATGTAAACCACTGATTTTTTGGTGTAAATAACTGGCTTGTAAAAAAAGGTCAGTTCATCCAACCACCCTTTCATCCATCCAAGCAGTGTACTGAATGGGCAGTTCATTCATTCATCCATCTGTCTATTCATTCAAACATCCAACCTACACTATCATTAGGTCCATTGATCCATCGATCCATTGATCCATCCATCCATCCATCCATCCAAACAAAAAACAATGCCTCAATCTATCCATCCATCCATCCAACCAACCTATCAATAGGTCATCTAATTCATCCACCCATTAGTCCATCTAACTATCCATCAGTCCATCTATCCAACCAACCAGCCAACCAGCTAATTTATCCATCATTTATCCATCAGTCATTTCATCCGTCACTTCATCCATCCATCCATCCATCCATCCATCAAATGAACCTATCAAAATTCAGTTTATTTAACCATCCATTATTTAATTTCCATTTAAACAAGCTATCAATATGTCTGTTAATTCACACACTAATCCATCCCTCAAATCAATAGATCCATCCAATCAGTAGATTCATCCATCCATCTGCCATATATTCAACCAACCTCTCAATATGTCCACCTGTCCATCCATCCATTCATCCATCTATACAATCAGTACATCCAACAATCCATCCATCCATCCATTCATCCATCCAACCAATCAAGCACGTAACTGACTTTACATGTTATTATATTACACTTTATTTCATTTCAATGGTATGTTTGTAAAGCGACACCCTGCTATCACTGGTAAAAATTACTATGCTTATGGGAGCATTATGGTGAATTATGGGTAGTGAATATTATAGATTTATCAGATATCAGATATTGCGTCATGCGGAAGAGCTGAACCCTTGACTGACATATCTAAAGGTGAAAATACATTCGACAGTCTCTAGTCTACTCAGATGATAGTTGTGTATTGTACTGCTCTTCCCAGAAAAAGAAAAGCTCTCCTAACAGCAAGAAGGCAACATGGAGGACAAACAAAGGAAAAATAATAGTCTTCATCGATCCTGTATCCTACAGGGGCTTTTCAGAATAACATTCATACAGACACAATGACTGTGGCAGGATAATAATACAGTAATAAAGTACTACAGAGCTCTGACTCTGTTATAATGAAGTACACTGTTTGAATGCAGTTAATTAATTCTCAGTCACATTATAATGATTTAAATAACGCAGAGAGAGATGGTTCTTTGGATTTAACACACAAAACATGTTGTCTAGCACAGTTCACCTCTGTCTATTAATCATAAACAAGCACAGCAGAAGAACTTAAGCAACTCTGAAGTGAGAGACATCTTTCACACTTTGAATTTAGTTGTTTTTTTCATGCCATGTTTATGGATATGGGTGTGAAAAAAGGGTTACATCCCTGGATTCCTGACTGAATGAAAAGTTCCAGTATTTACACCTATTGACCTGAGTTCATGTGATTATAAATAATACTTTAATTCATTTTTCAGTCATCTGTATCCTGGTCAGGATCACAGTGGGCCTAGAGTCTATCCCAGGCACAATGGTTGAGAAGCAGGAAAACACCCTGGAGGAATGCCAGTCCATTGCATCGTACTATTCACGTGCATTCACATACTCATTTACACCTAGGGGCAATCTAGCGCAGCCAATCCACCTAGCAGTGTGTGCTTGGGATGAAGGAGGAAACTGAAGAACCTGAAGATACCCCACATGGACATGCAGAATATTGGAGCTGTGAGGTGGGAATGCTACCCAATGCAGAACCAGTTAATATTTAACCAAAAATTGTTTGTTAATGTTAAATAATAATACCAAAGTGTGACACAACTTTGGGAAAACTTGCTGCATATATATCAGATTCCTTGAGCAGCTCTGTGCTTGAATTGTGTTCTGCCTCATTTGAAAGTCACTTTGAAAGAAATCTCAAGTGAAGAAATATAAATGCTAATGTTAGACTCTCACCGGGTTCAGGCATCGTCCACTTTTCACACAGAAAAGCCTCACTAGGTCCAGAGGGTTTGCCGACTCCGACCATGTTGGCTGCGATGACACGGAACTGGTAATAACACCCTTCTAGAAGACCAGGAACCTTTTTAATAAGACAAGAATGAAGAGAGAGAACTAATAGCTGATTATAACATGTGGTACAGAGTCAGACAGGAGAAGCTGATGAAACAGGAGAGTGAGGCACTAATGGGTGATGTCTCACCCCTATTTTTATTACACACAGATGTTCAGGATAATTTTGACCAACATGTAAAAAAGACCAGATTTAGGGGTTCAATTTGTTTAATTTATGCAGCTCTTTTTAAAGCCAAAGAAAATTTTCAAGGAACAGTCAAAAACTCGTAATAACTCAAGATATATGTATTATAGGATAAAAAGGACAGTTAACTAGATCTGTAATGATCTATAACATCTATAAAATGGTTTGAGGGTTGAAGTGATTTAATTCTGTATGTTAACATACTAGTTAAACCAGTAGTGTTGAAGTCAAACCACATCTCCTACAAATTGTTCGATAACGGTCATTTATTTAAGCATTCTGGAGATCATTTAACTGCACACAAACGTAGAAAGCAGGGCTCTAACACTAATGTACTAATATTTACAGAATGTTTAAGAGCATTGGTCTCTACACACTGATGGCCACTTATTCTCAAAGTACTCATTACATATGCACATTCCTAAATCTCTCACTTCAAGGCTATGATTGACAAAATATAATTGCCAATGAACTTAATTATCCGGTTCATTAGTTATGTGGTATGTTCAAGATTTTGGTTAAAAAAACATTGCCTTCTATTAGACAAGTGAGTCTATGACATTATCACCAAACCATTAGCTTATATATAATTGAAATTTTTGTGCTCTGTGGCTAGATCATAACCTGCCAGAGTGGGTTATTGTCTCTGTGAACAATAGTTCATTTAAGGACACTTGACTGCTTGGTATAGGATTAGGGAAAATGTTGCTCTACGGGACCCTAGATACACACAGTGTCTAATCAGAGTGAATAGATTGACTTCCTGATGATTTATATATGTGCATTGGTATGTTTTCATATGTTTTCCATATTACTGCCTATAAACCATTAAACCATCTTTTTTGCCATTTTCATACACTGAAAGATGCATCTGTTGAACCAACTTTGCATATATTTTTTCCATATGGGAAATAAACCTTGGCAAATGCAGCAAAAGAATGTAATGCAAAATAATGTACAGTTTCAGAAAGTGATGTAGAACACAATAATATGATTGTCGTATAAGGAGACCAAGTGAATTCAATCAAAAGAAGGTTTTTTATGCAGGATTTGTAATAAAACTGGATGCAGTAGTGTTTGAGGGACAGCAGAGGGCGCTGTGTGCTTATGCATCCTTATGGCTTCCACTCAGATGTTCAGCCAAAACACTAATAAACAAACTCTGTAGAAACGTCCATAGAAACCATCCCAGCACTCATTGCTTTCATAGAAATACCCCGAGTCTCACTGCTTCCATAGAAACCACTGGAAGCCATCCCAACTCTTAGTGCTTCCATAGAAACCACCCCAGCTCCCAGTGCTTCCACAGAAACCCAACTTTCAGTAGTTCCGTAGAAACCACCCCAGCATCCAGTGCTCCCAAAGAAACCACCCCAGCGCTCACTGCTATCATAGAAACCACCCCAGTTCCCAGTGCTTCCATAGAAATCACCTTGGCACCCAGTGTTTCCATAGAAACCACCCCGGCACCCAGTGTTTCCATAGAAACCCAACTCTCAGTAGTTCCATAGAAACCACCCCAGTATCCAGTGTGCCCATAGAAACCACCCCAGCACTCAGTGGTTCCATAGAAACCACCCCAGCATCCAGTGCTTTAATAGTAACTACTCTCAACTCTTCCATAGAAACCATCCTAACTCTTGGTGCATCCATAGACACCATCAACCTCTCAAAAACTCCACAGAAACCATCCCAGCTTTCAATGCTTTCATACAAACTATCCCAGCTTTTCTAACACCCACCACAGCTCTCAGTGCTTCCATAGAAACTACCCTAGCTTTCAGTGCCTCTATAGAAACCAACCTGGCACCCAGTGCTTCCACAGAAACCTAACTCTCAGTGCTTCCATAGAAACCACCCCAGCATCCAATGCTCCCATAGAAACCGCACCAGCACTCAGTGCTTTCATTGAAACCACTCTCAATCCTCTCATAGAAAAAAACCTAACTCTCAACACTTCCATAGAAACCATCCTAACTCTTGGTGCATCCACAGACACCATCCGAAATCTCAAAAACTCCATAGAAACCACCCAGCTTTCATTGCTTTCATAGAAACTATCCCAGCTTTTATAACACCCACCATAGCTCTCAGTGCTTCCATAGAAACTACCCTAGCTTTCAGTGCCTCCATAGAAACCACCCCAGCACTCTGTGCTTCCATAGAAACTATCTCAACTCTCAATCCTTTCATAGAAACCACCCCACCTCTATAGGAAACCCTCCTTCAGTATCACCACTGCAGCCTGCATGTTGCTAGAGTATACTTCAATGTTCTGTAAACAAATATGGCATCAGATTCCTCCTTGCAGAATCTCATTGCTACACACCACTGCAGTGAAGGGAGCACAGATATGGAATGACTCACTGTGTACACTCTCTCTTTGACAGGTTTAACGTTGACCTCGCTCCACGTGCTCTGGGATTTTTCCCGCTGATCCAGGTAGTAGCCATGCACCGGATCTCCACCATTATTGACAGGAGCTCGCCAGCCAATCACCATTTCAGTGCCCGTACAGTGAAGAAGTGAAATGGCAGATGGGGCAGATGGAGCGACTGTAAGGGGGAAAGAGAATGTGCCTATTATAGCATATATATGTATATTGCTAATTACATATGGAATAAAAACACTTGGGGAAGAGCTGATAGAGGAAAGTAATAAGACAGGGTTGGTGTGAGCCCAAAAATGTATCATTTCATCATATGAACACAACAGCATTATGCTAGCTAGCACAGGGCCTACTAGCTGCTCTTAATCATTAGTAATACTTAGCTATACTTGAAGCAAAATAACATAGCAATAACAATCATTAGCAAAGATAGGCTAATAAATAGTTGCTTAGATTGGTCACTGCTGTACAACTGATTTTATGTGTAAACACCAAAGCTAATTCATTTACGAATGAAAACATATCATAATTGTGTGGTTTTTATATTAACCTACTAACCTAACATGATGGGTGAAGCAAACGTTCCCTCAGTTTCTAATACCACGCTTCCCAACCAAATTTGCTAAACTGTATCTTCTCTGTGGGACGGAAATTAAACCACCTCAATGTGGTGCTCTGGCTTGAATGGATAACATCGCAGTAAAAGAGAAACAGGCGTCTACTAAGCGGATCGTCTGCCTATTCATCCGTCGATTCATTGCAAAGCGTGCTGAGATTTGTTGGGCTGGAAGTACAGAATGTCAGGCCTATCATTGTCTGATTGTCCATGGGTGTATTTGTAAATTGCTTGAGCGTGAGTGACAGCAGAAATGAGTGGCCATTACGTCGAGCACGATGGCGAGATCACGTTATCCAGAAGCTTATTACAGACCACAGCTGTGCCATATACACGCCAGTCTATCTCTATCCGTTTCTGTTATATGAGGACTGCAAGAGGAAATAAACAGATTGTCTTTCTTTCTGTTATACAGCTTCAAACAAGAACATGTTTTAGATACATATACAGTATGGAGACTGAATAAAAGCAGGAACACATACTAGGAGTTTAGTATACATGAATAATGAAATCTTATATCTCATCTTATATGCTCATTTTTTATTAAAAATAGCATAGAGACTGTCAAAAAATAGTCTCTGTGTGCTAGCACTTTAACACTCATCAATAATTAAATGAATAGCATTCTTACTATTTTTAAATCCGGCTTAAAAATAGTAAGAATGCATGTGTTTTTTTTATTAGCTTCAGCTGTGTTTGTAGTTTAAAAGGATAGTTGTCCAAAAATTTAATTTCTTTGTAATTCAAAGATAGTTGAATAGCCAGGGTACGTTTGCTTGTTTTATCTTTTTCAAGGTGCAAGGTTAATGTAGCTAAGGAAAAGGTTTATAGTTTATAGCTACAAGTTTGAGATTGTGCCAACTGTATACCTAAATCATCATACACAAACCTAAAGAAAGCGAACACTCTCATCAGTCATGTCTAGGCTGGTTACTTAAATGTATGATGATGGGAAAGTTGTGCACAATGTTTCTCAAGTTAAAAGGCTGCAGTGTCTGAGTATGTTAGCATTCTTACATTTAGCTGCCTGGACCAGGATTGGCTCAGACTCGTCTGAGTAGCGGCTGTTTCCCGCTCGGCCCACTGATTTCACTCTGAACACGTACTTCTTATTGGTCCTGAGGCCATGCACCAAGAACCTGAAAGAGAGTAAAAGTACAATGTTACATTATATTCACTTTTAGTTATGACTTCACTTTTAGTTCTTCAGCTCCTTTTTTAATTCTCTGCTGCTGTGATTGGTAATTAGCTACACATTAGCATGTCTGCCAATTACAACTTCAAAAATGAAAATGAAAAAATGAAAAAATATATTTTTTTTTCTGTCTGCTTTCTGATCTGTCAAGCTCCTAACACCAATCCTTTTGGATTCTCAGGGATCTTTACTGTGTCTGAGCCGAGTCTCTTCATTAAACTCACTGTACTCCTGTACTCTTCCTACTTGTAATCCCACTATTTGCTGTTAACTAGAGGAGACAGATTCCTCTTGTTAACACTCAGGGTTCCTCTGAAAGTTTCTTTCTATCACTTTTGGCTCTCTCATTAGGGGTCTGCAACTAGATTTCTGTACAGTTGCATTGAGAACTAATTAATTGTTTTTGAAAGCACAGTATTAATAAGTCTAAATGTTTTAATAAGGTCAAAATGGCCCATTTCAAATGTTCAGCAATACTTGTTTTAATAAATGATTGTGTAATAGTGTAAAAATAAAAATGACCTTTGCATTTCCCTTTCTAAATGAGATATAAATATTCTCAAATAACTCATAATATGCTTTGGGGGACACTACTCATGGCACCTGGCCAAATGTGTGATTCAATTTTTACACAATTTGTAAGAGATAAAGTTCTTTTTTCTTAGGATAGGTTACAGCCTGTTGCACTAATAATGTGTAATCCAATATGCAAATTATTCTTTCTTTATTTTAATTATTCCGTTATTACAAAATGTCTTTTGAATGGGTTTGGCAAGCGTTTGATTCATAAATACTAATAATCAGTAAAATTAGCTAACAAAATAAAATATTTTACTTTAACTATTATTGTATTTAAAATCATATTTGATTTAAAATATGATTCTTAAAACAAATAGTTTGGCAAGAGTTTGATTCATAAATAGTACTATTAAGTAAATTTTGTCAATTTTGCTTTGTGTTTTGCTGCAGGACTCACCACATTTCACTGGTAACATTTTGGAATTCTCTGTAGACGCAAACTGTTGTGCTCAACTGTACAGCTAATTCAGACACATTTGACCTATATAACATAATTAATGGATGATGTTTGAAATTTGTTTAGAAACCAATGTAAAGTGAAACAAAGTTGATGCTAGGGCTGCACGATATTGAAGAAAAATGCGATATGCAATAATTTGTTAAATAACGCAATATGTGATATGCGGTGTGATTAATGTTATAAGTGTGTAAAATCAATTTAAATTTTATATATATTTAAAAACTGAAAATGACGTAACCAACATACATGTTTCATGTTCATTTGAGGAAAAGAAAGCATTCTCTGCTATCTGTGTCACCCTAAAACTTCTGTGTATTTTGACGTCTTTGTATTTTTTTAGACACTCTAACATGTTCAGTAAGATAAAACACCAGTATACTGTATAACGATTAATGATTAGGCACAGGGGGTTCACATATTAAACTGAATTGCTTAAAAAATACTGACTCTAATGCAGGTCACGTGAATAAAAACAAAATTTCTTACATTATTTAACATGCTTGTGTTTTACCTGGTGCTTGTGACTGGTTTGTTGTTAATGGTTCTCCACTCCGAGCTCCCCAGCTCATTGCAGTACAGGTAATATCCCAGAATTCCCTCTGTGCTCTTTGGCTCTTTCCACATTAGAAGGATTGACCTGTCTGTATCCCTAATGGCCTGAACACAGTGGGGTGCAGCAGGGACATCTAAATACGAGACGCGAGCAGTTAATTTTATTTTTTTCTGGTATTAACCATATATATATATATATATATATATATACATATTGCAGCTTTAGCTATCTGTAGACATCCATTTAGCTGCCATACTGGTGTTTCCTGATTGTGCTGTGCGGATATCTGTCTGAAGTTATTAAACTTATTCCCAAACTATGCAGCTATGACGATGGGTTGCACTTTCCTGGAACGATACTTAAAACTGTTTTGATGAAACATTTCCTACATAGGTATTCACGTAATTTTATAGCTTGGAAATGTATGAGAGTAACTGATATTAGCGTGTGTGTATTTTCTAGTGTTATCAAGTTTGATTTTCTCTACACACATCAGCTAGTTATGTTAATGTTATTTATAGTGTTATTTATGTTACGTATTTATGTTGTTTAGTGTTATTTGTAGTGTTATTTATAGTGTTAGTTATGTTAATTCTGACCAACGCTTTGTAAATTATACAACACTTCACCCACCGAGAGCTTCTCCTAGCGACACGGGTTGGCTGGGCTCTGATGGATCACTAATGCCATATTTGTTCACAGAGCGCACACGGAAGCAGTAGGCCACCCCTTTCTGCAAGTCGTACGCTGCAAACCTCGTAGCGTTGATCGTCATGTCCAGGCTGGCCAGGTGCCAGCTCTCCTGGCCAGCTATGGACTGGAAGATTCATCAAATAATCAAATTATAATAGATTTTCAACATCAAACTGCTTTCAATCAGGTATTCAGCATTCATCCTTCATTACGCAAAATGCAAAAAAGGGATCTCTTTGAAAAGGTGCCAAACTGGGACAAAAAGCTTTCCCAGCTTTCATTTTTTTCTTACTTGTTAGATCATTGGAATCATTTTTCATTCTTTTTGTTATAGTTTTTGGTCTAATGAATGCACTTGCCCACGTCATCTTATGTTTCATGTAAATTACATTAAAATAAAAAGCCCAAGTCATTTTCATATCATTCAAACAGAGCTAGATGAGTTCCACAGTTTCAGCTGCCCTTGATGTATTAGAAGGTTTTATTACAGAGCTTTTTCTATAAAAGTCCAATAAAACATCGATGTCCTGTGGCAGTTCACAGCCTCACTGGCTCATTACGAGCTGCTCGTCTTGCTCGCTCCTGCATGATATTGGAGATTTCTGCCTTTCCTGTGTGCATATGAAACCTATCTTCTGGCAGTTTAAGACTGGCCCAGGCCCTATTAAATGACAAAGTTTCAAAACAGCTTATAAACTTAAAAAAAAAAAAGGAGAAAAAAGATCTTCTTTCAACTTGATTATGGCCCAAGTTGAAACACCACCCACTGTGTTCAGTGGAAATCTCCACCAAGTGCAAAACAAATAATGAAAGATGGCTGAGGAGTAGGCAGAGTAAAAAAAAAAAAAAAAAAAAAGAACTGTTATAAAAAGCTCACCTGATTGTTTTACATTAGCACCTTCTCTTTTGCATCTCGAAAGATAGAACAGACTAGGCTGACATAACAAATGAACAGCTTTAAAGTGACTATGGTTTTGAATTATTTTTAAATTTTCCCTCCTCTTTAAGGTGCCCAATTAGCATAACTGTGTCTTTAGTTTCATAGTAGCTCTGCTGTGTATCTAACTAGCATAATAATCGATAACAATCTCTAACTCACCTTAGGGAATCTCCAATTAGGGCCACTACTAGCAGAACTATATGTCTGAATAGTTTCTCTGTTTCTCTGTACTTTATTTTTATAGTTATACTGCTAGAATATCTGTATTTCTGACTAGCTTAACTGTATGTCTAACTAGCATAACTGTATCTTTAAATAGTATAATTTTATCTCTGATTAGCATATCTGTGTCTCTGACTAGCATAACTGTATCCCTAACTAGCATAACTGTATTTTGAATAGGATAACTGTATCTCTAACTAGCATAACTGTATCTCTAACTAGCATTACTGTATCTCTGACTAACCACATTTCTGACTGAAACAATTGTATTTCTGACTAGCATAACTGTGTCTGACTAATATACAGTAACTGCATTTCTGACTTGCATAATTATATCTATGACTAGCATAACCATGTCTCAGACTAGCATAACTGTATTTCTGACTTAGCATAACTGTATCTCTGACTAACGTAACTGCATTTCTAACTAGCATAATTGTATCTCTGACTAGCAGAACCATATCTCAGACTAGTATGACTGTATTTCTGGCTATTCACTGAAGTCTATTTGAAGACAGGAGGTCAGTGTTTACCCGCTCCACAAAGTAGGTGAGTGGCTCTTTGCCCCGTGGATCCGGCTCAGTCCAGCACATCACGACGTAAGTGTCACTTAACTCACACACTCGCACATCAGTTGGGGAAAAAGGGACTCGGATCTGACCTGCAGGAGGAGAAAGAGGAGGATGAGGAGATGGAAAAGACAGAAAGGAGTAACAATTGGAGGAGAGTAGAAAAAGGACAAATTATGAAAAGGAGGAGAAGGGAAAGAAAAAGGATAGATGAGAAAGAGGAGGAGGAGAAGAGACGGTGAATGTCTGTATCACTGACTAGCACAACTGTATCTCTGACTAACATAAATACCTCTGACTAGCATTACTGTATCTCAGACTAACATAAATACCTCTGACTAGCATTACTGTATCTCTGACTAGCATAACTGTATCTCTGACTAGCATAAATACTTCTGACTAGCATAACTGTATCTCTGACTAGCATAACTGTATCTCTAACTAGCATAACTGTATATCTGACTAGCATAACTGTATCTCTGACTAACATAAATACCACTGACTAGCATTACTGTATCTCTGACTAGCATAACTGTATCTCTGACTAGCATAAATACTTCTGACTAGCATAACTGTATCTCTGACTAGCATAACTGTATCTCTAACTAGCATAACTGTATCTCTAACTAGCATAACTGTATATCTGACTAGCATAACTGTATATCTGACTAGCATAACTGTATCTCTGACTAACATAAATACCACTGACTAGCATAACTGTACCTCTGACTAGCATAACTGTATGTCTACCTAGCATAGTTGTGTATTCATTAACTTCTTCTTTGTGTGTGTTTGAAAGAAGTCATTAATTATAATGACTATGTTAATGGTTTGGTGGGTGATTGTATATGTGTTTGTGTGGTGTGTGTGTTGAGAGAAGTTGGAATTCAGGAATCATTGGGAGTAGCTACAGGAGCTCAGCCTTAAGGAATTCTCCCTTTGTGCTCTTCTAATCAGGCTTGTTTGTCAAACCATTGATGATTTATTCCCAACTGGTCCTTGGTAATAGTACAACTCTGTGTGTGAGCAGAAAAAATCCCACTAATATAACTTTATGTTGTGTAACTGTTTCTTTGACGATCATAACTGTCTCTCCAAATGGCACTGTATCGCTGACTAGCATAACTGTATTTTGACTCCCAAAACTGTATCTCTAACTAATTAGCATAACTGTATCTAACTAGCTCTGTATCTCTGACTAGCACAACTGTATTTTCACTACCAAAACTGTATCTCTAACTAATTACCATAACTGTTTCTTCAACTGACTTGTATACCTCTCTAGAATAATCTTTATAATTCATTTAAAAAAAAAAGTTGGGCTGAAGAAGTGAGTATTTGTATATTTGATAATAATATATCTGACTAGCATATCTTTACCTGTTAACTGTTAGCATAACTATCTCTCTAACTAGCACAACCGTATCTCATAATTTCATTTCTAACTAGCACAAATTACCCTCTAGTTTAAATTCTTCTCTAGCTAGCAATTTAACCCTTACTATCCAACCGTATCTATATTTAGCAGAACTAAAGTCTAACTAACTGTGTGTCTGATTAAAACAATTATACTGCTAACTACTGCGTTAATGTGTGTTTGAGAGAAATTAGCAACTCTAAAGACTTGAACCTGTGTGGGAGAATATGAGTGCGTGTTTGTGTCAAGGGCATCATGAATAGTATTAGCTTTATATGTTCAATAGACTGTGGTGTTTGCTCACACCAAAGATGAGATTAATGTTGCATTTCTTACTTTCCAGCTGGTCCTTAGTGATCACGATCTCTCTGCCTCTATCCACCTTGACCACTTACACACAGGGAAGACAAAAGAAATAGATTTAGGGACTGATAGAGACAGCCAGTGGCAATAATAGTGAAGAAGGTGAGAGGAAAAAAAAAAAGATTTAATAAGTGGTAAGAAATGATATTGTGGTTGAATTCACAGAGATATCTGAGATATAAAGCCCTCCAAGCAGACATGATCATACGTGCTGTATCTAAGGATGAGGAAAAGTCTGAGAGATTCTTGAAATGTCTGTTTAGGATGATATGTGAGGCATGCAGCCAAAAGCTGGAAATCTGATGACATAATATTATCTTGCCAAGGTGTTTCTCTAATATTTCCTGCATTAATTGATTAAAAAAGGTACCATGCCATGTCTTTTTCACAATATAACCCCTTTAGATAGATGTACATTTTATATTAATACTGAAAATTTACCCATAGTCCTGCTGGGCTCCATGGGGTCAGAGGTGATGATGGGTTTGGAGAGTTTAGACGGGCGTCCCACGCCAGCCTGGTTCACTGCACACACTCTGAACTGGTACATGGTGTTTTCCTTTAAACCCATAACTGGGTAATGACACAGCTTCTGAACAAGCTCGTTACAGAATAGCCACTTCCCCGTGCCAACCTCACACCTGAAGAGACCCAGAGAGCGAGAATTTCTAAGCACATCACAATTTGAATGGAACTTTGATGTGATTCACTTTGCCACAGCGCTTCTATAAAACAGTTCTCTACGCATCACAATTTTTGATTTCTCCAGCTTAATTTCAGCCTGAATGCTTGATCAGTTGAAAACATAATCTTCTCATTTTCATCTATTCTGAAAAATACTTGGCTTCATGTATTTCCACTAGAGATATCAGTACAAATTTCCCAATCAAATCTTCACATCTATATATTCAATGGCAGAAAAAGCCCAGCCTCCAAAAACAAACAGATCATTCAATCAATCAATCAATCAATCAATCAATCACCAAAACAAAACCACTTTGGAAATATTTAATCATATTCTACTGTTGTAAGTAAAAAAACACATTAATCATTTTGGATAAAATTATTCTTGTGACATCTGATGTAAATAAAAAAGTTAGCATGTGTCATAAACTTGATATTAGGCCTCATCTAATAATAATAATTTCTAACAGGCACTTATCAGAGACTTACTTTTTCAGTAGCTGAATCTCAAACATCTTTTTACTGGCCATATAGTGCACTATGTAGTTACATTACTATTATGTTTTATCCCAAGTAGTGAGCATGTACAGTGAAGAGTAAGACATTTGGGATTCAGCCTAACTGCCTAATTATTGCTGTGGAAGTTAAAAAAGGTATAAAACTATAAAACATTCCTTTTTGGATAAATTATCCTTGTGACACATGATGTAGGTCCATGGTTCTGAATAAATACATGTCATTAATGGCATAGTTTATTTATGTGTCAGCTTTCTAGAACAAAAAAGCATTATTTTTGGTATTTGAATAAAAATGATTCAGAAACATTAAATTTTTCTTTTTGAAAATCCTAGCTTATACTTATATTTTATTAAAGAATTTTTAAAATACTATTATGCCATTTGGTGCAAGGTTGCAGAAACATAGCAATGATTTTCATAATTAATTAATTAATTTAGCAAATATTTAATTTATTGGTGGATTTTTAAATATGTAGTAATGTTTTTGATGTTCGATTCTAAGCTCTGAGAAGTCGGCATTCATATCTGTAAAGCCACCTTTAACTAAAACTATTTGTTAGTCATAATTTTAACTCCTTAAAATCGGTTTCAGTGACAAACTGTTCACATTGGTGTACTTTAAATGTTGGATGAGGGACTGACGTGAGTCAGAAGGTAGCAAGATTGCTAACATCTCTTGTAGGTGCTTTAACATGACCACTGATACATTTGGTCAATCCATTCGGTTTTATCCAGAGTGATGCAGAATCCACTCCAAACACAGCGCTGAGCAGTTAAGAACCTCATTCTCAGGCCACATTGGAATTTGAACCTACAACCTACTGGTCATGTTAGTGAGCTAAACCACTGTTTCCAGGAGTTAATTAAGTTACTGTTGCAGTCTACCTGCAGGTGCTTTTGCTCCACTTGAGTGCGTGTGACTCAGACAGCATGATAAAAAAGCTCTTTGTACTGAAAAGCTCGAAAACAGCAATTTCAACAGCCCATCCTCGAAATAAGCGCCTACCCAGCATGCCGCAGGAAAGATCAAAATAACAGTTCCTGAAATCGAGGCTAATACTCAAAGTGGCCCGTGCACCCGGCGAGCTACGCCATTACCTGCAAAATTAAGCAGGAGAAAACACAACTTCTCCAGGAGCCTGTATGTGTTGCTAGGAAACAGGAGGCTGCGGAGGAGATGACATTTTATCCAACTGGAAGGAGACACAACCTCATCCCTCTCTGTCTCTCGCTATCGCTGCCTCTCTCTTTCTACTCTTCTTGTTTTTCTTACCGGTTCTTCCTCCCTGTTTCTTTCCTGCTCTTTCTTCACCTTCTGAATGGTCTTTTTCGACATACACATCGTAGGGTCTCAGAAGAAGACATACACACCCCTCCCAGCAACTAACTGCTAATTTGGGGATAAATAAAGTTTTATTTTTTTTATGTAATTGAATAATCAGGTAATCAATACATAATAGTGAAGTTTTAAGTAATTAAAAAAAAATCTCCCCTAGGTGTGGGTGACATCATAAAAAAATTATACCATGATACCTGAAGACTATGATACACAGTGTATCATTATATATAGGTTTGAAAAAACAACACACACACACAAAAAAACCCCAAAACAAGGTCAATAATACTCTAAATGTCTTCAAAAATAAAATATTTTAATTTTTAATGAATATTTTACTAAAAATGATAAACTATTTTCGATAATTAATAAAATTTTTGCTAAAAATGATTGGCTTATATAGGCTGACCATGTTACATTGCCATTATGTTATACCCCATGCAGTGAGCATATGTAGTGAATAGTAATCGAACCGAATTATTCCTTTGGATAGTAGATGTTTACGCAGATCCTGATGTGCCTATACAAAATGTATAATGAAGCTATACTATGAAGCTTTACTGTTGGTACTTTTACTGGTTCTTTCCCCCTGTTTCTCTCTTGCTCTGTCTTCACCTTCTGAATTGTCTTTTGTAATTAATTGTTTTAAAAAAAAAAAAATGTTATAAAAATACTTGCAAGATCTCAGAAAAGTGTATTGTTACAAAATTTATCACATTATTATTATTATTATTATTATTATTATTATTATTATTATTAATTTATTTAATTTTTAATTATTTATTTTTTAATTATCTTGTGGTTTAGAAGGAAACCGCACAAAGTTTTTGACGATATCACTGAATCTGCTATGATATGATACAAAACAATATGATTACGTAGCCTCTGATCAATATGTGACAAACTTTTTCCAGAATCTGGGGTTAGTAACAGAATTACAGGCAAATCACCTTATTATCCTATTTACACATCAGTTTAAAAAAATGAAATATTTGATTACACACTAGTTGTCTGTCCTTTTTCGATAATAATTGGCTAATCAATTATAATCGATAATAATCCATTTTTGCTGCCTTGATTCATCTCAGTCACTGTGCATCCAGATCGTCTGATCGTTACATCCCTAGTTGTTAACAGTTGTGTTTGGTATTACTGACACCTTCACACTGACCTCTCGATGTAGTAGCCCTGCACTGGACCCGCTCCGTCTGCGCTGGGAGGCTCCCACGAGAGAAACACGTAATCCCTGTTCACATCAGAGCACTTGAGGTGAAGTGGAGAACCTGGAGCTCCGGGCACTGCTGCAGGACCATCTGAGACACAGAGAGAGAGAGAGCACTATCAGACCCATGAGAACTCTGTAACAGATCTGAAAAAAAAAAAGATGCAGATCTGACTTTCACTGCACTTCCTGTTAATCTTATTTATACATAATATAAAATGTAAAGAAATCCTACTTGTCCATATTACACATTACAGTACAGTATTATAGCACTAAACATTATTAATTGTAATATCGGTTTAGATTGCAGTTTAGATGAGTTTAGGTGAAATTAGCTACCTGACTCATATCAGATATTGGTTTTTATTCACTCTTATTGACTCTTTAATTTACATTTTAACTGAGTTTTTTATTGTTTTATACTGTTATTGCATACATACTAATAATTATACATTTGTAATGAAATGTTGTTTATATTTAGCATTTAAAAGTTATTCTCAATTAAAGTAAAGGAATGTACAACTCTTAAAATTATAAATCTGCATAAAATCTGTCTTGTTTCTAAATAAACAAGACTAAATAACTAAAAAACTGTGATTTGAGCAAATATTGAGCAAAATAATAATTCATATTTTAGCCTTAATGTTTATACATAAATGTGTATAGTAAATTTATGGATGTATCTTCTTTATTTTTAATTATTTAAATACAATATGTTGTTCATAATCTTCATTTATTTAGCTTACTGACTTCATGCATTAATTAATATCGAAAAACAATATCCACTATTTTTCTTTCTTTCATGCTTATAAATCTCGACTTAACTTTAAACTTTTGATCCATCTCACAACTTCATGTTTCCAAAGAAAATTATATTAATTATCAGATAATGCTGCAGAAACCTCACAAGTTACATAACTATTCAGTTAATCTTTTATTATTAAAGCAGACTTGTTTTCAAAATTACTGATTTTCAGCTCTTTGAAAAGGAGGCCACTCCTTAACTGGTGGAGTTATCTGAGTTTTTTCCATTTCAGTTTGTCCTCCTGTAAACTCTGCAGTGGTCGTGAACTTTTAGTGCTTGTTTGTATCTGTACGTGTTTAAATCAAACATGTTTGACCTTTGACATAAACGTAGGCGCTGTGTTCGGTGATGCCATCTCGGGTGCGCAGGCGGACGGTGTACAGACCCTCGTGCTCTTTGTGCATGCCCTTCAGGCTGAGGGTGGAGGAGCGCAGGGTCGTGTGTATGTCCAGACGACCAGATGCACGGAGAGGCACTCCTACTCACACACGCGCACACACACACACACACACACACACAGGTATTACACACTGAGAAATGACATAACTAGGCCACATACAATAGTTATGCTTGGAACGGTCTACATATTAGACCTTGGAATTATAAGATTCAATCTGTCTTGATGTTTTTTTTTTTTTTTTTTATACCACAGGGCTTTTCTACCAAAGGACAATTCTCAATTCCTATTGGTCAAAAGGTGTTGATTAATTTAGAAGCTCTGACAGTAGTACCCCATAAACACATTACAGACATATGCAATCATTGACATGATAAAGTGTTCTGTAAGGAGACCTTTTTTTCCCCAGGAGTCTCCAGCATCAGCTTGTAACAGTCAGAGGAAAAACTGTAACTTTAAGTTTTCTAAGAAAGGAACGTTTTCAAGACAGAGGAGTTTGCGCTTTGTGGTCTTTTGGTAAATTGACAAAAGTGATTTTTTTTCTTATTAACTTTAAAAGAGAGACAAAAGTGATGATTGAATGATCAGTGAGTGAACAACTGTTTGTAGCTGCTATAACGTAAGTAATAACAGGAACGAACTTGATTTGTAGATGTTCCACGACAATGAATGTAACTATGCATATGTATATATTATACACCTTTAGACAAATTGTCGGTGTTTTGGTGTTTCTAAAATTCTGAACAAATGCGAAAGGTGATTTGTACCGTCTCTGAACCAGGCCACGTCTTGCTGGAAGGGGAGGAGAGGAAAAGTGAAACGGCAGCTCAGAGTCAGCGTGTCTCCTTCTTTTATATAAGATGGAGGGAAGGTGGTGTCGAACAAAGCCTCCTCCTCCATTACAGGGACTGAAAGAAGGAAGTTAGAACTTAGATCAGATTTGGCATTAGGGAATAAGTTTTAAAAGAAAGGAGAAAGGAGTTTTATAAGAGAGGAGAAGAGAAAAAAGAAGAGAATGCAGGTTAGCTTAAAGAGACAAGGACGAGGAAAGAAGATGAGAGGAGGATAGGCGAAAGGGAGGATAAAAGAAGAGAAGAGAAGAAAAGTGCAGAGCAGAGATTAGAAAAGAAAATAAAGGAGGAGAGAAAAGAGAGAAGACGAAAAAAATAAAGAAACAACAAGAAGAGAAGAGAAAAGAAGAAAAAGTTGGTGGAAAGAAGAAAGAGGACAAAAAAGCAGGATAGGAGATGGGGAAGAGAAATAGAAGATAAGGTGAGAGAAGAGACAAATAGTGGAGAGGAGAAGAAAAAAGGAGTAAAGAAAGCAGGATCGGAGATGGGAAAGAGGAATAGAGAAGACAGGAGAGATAAACTGGAGAGAATAGAAGTAAGAAGTGGATTAGAGATGATAGAAGTGGAGGAGAAGGAAAAAGAGAAGAGAAGAGGTGAGGAAGAAGAGTAGTTGATGAGATAATGAGACAGTTCAAATGACCAGTTTAGAGGCAACGACATCTATTATTAGTGAGAAAATGAATAGTCTACAAATGTATAAATAATCCCGCTGTTCACTGGGCTATTATATTTCTATAGAAATGGAAATGGTCATGTTGTCACTGAAGCACATCTAATTATCTGCATGAAACGAGAGGAAGGAAGGAGAAGCTGTCTCACCTCGCCACATGCTGCGACAATGAACAATGAACTAAAATACTTAATTAAGATGCTCGGAGCAGAGCCGCATAAAAATCACTCGAGCGGGAAATGTAAGCTTTCAGAAATTAGGCATGTTTTTCATTTTCCCTGGAATTTCATGTGGCTTCGAACAGCATGGAAGAAAATCTCTAGAAGGAACATTACAGTAGTGAGGCAAATGTCAGGTACGGGGTGTGTTCTGGACATGACGCATGGAAATCAGATTCTTTATTACACCTTGTGCAGGAATCAAGACCACAACAGGATCAGATCATATCACACAGAAAGATAATCAGAGATAAAACTACTGTCATTATCCAAACACAGGAAAAAGCCGAGCTGTGATATGATATGATGATACGATATCAGTTTCAGGATAAATGGTGGTATGATTTTCTGATAATCATCAGTACACCATTGTTGCTCATAATATTAGATGGGTAGATAGATAGATAGATAGATAGATAGTAAGCAGGATAGGAGATGGGAAAGGGGAGGATAGAAAAACAAGTTTAGAAGAGAAGAGAGCAAGGGAGAAGAGAAGAGACAAGAAGAGAAGAGAGTAAGGGAGAAGAGAACATGTCAATTTTTTTTATCCCTTTATAGTTACATGTTGAAGAGAAGAGAAGAGAAGAAAGAGGGAGAAGAGAAGAGAGTGAGGAACAAGCGAAGAGAAGAAAGAGGTAGAAGAGAAGAAAAGAAAATAGAAGAGGAGAGAAGAGAAGAGAAGAGACAAGAAGAAAAGAGAGTGAGGGAGAAGAAAACATGTCATAATTTTTTATCCCTTTATAGTTACATGTTGAAGATAAGAGAATAGAAGAAAGAGGGAGAAGAGAAGAGAGTGAGGAAGAAGCGAAGAGAAGAAAAGAAAATAGAAGAGGAGAGAAGAGAAGAGAAGAGAAGAGAGGAAAAAGAAAGCAGTCTGTTTTGATTTCTATAATTTTTTTTTTTCAATTTTATCTCCTATTCTTGTTTAAATGTTTTTTTGTTTGGTGTAATATTTTTGAATAAAATAATAAATTTGACTCTCTCATGAACTTTAAGAAAATTTGAAAGAATGACTCTTTATAGCAGCTGTAATATAAGTGATATGTTAGGAACTACCTTGTTTTGTGGATGTTCCACAATGTTAAATGTAACTATAAAGGGATAAAAAGTATGATGTTGTTCATTAATAAATTAAAAATTGTAATTGTTGGCAGATTGCTGTGGTGTAAGAGGGATCGAAGACTTCAGGTTGCATGGTTACAGGAAAATACTCAACTTCTGGTAACACTAACTCTGCTTCTCATCAGGTCACATCACATCACCATGCTGATTATTTTCTTATAACAGCATGGCCCTGAGTGTTCTACTTCTTTCTCATGAGCCTCAGTTGAAAAATAGTCTTTAAACAGGAAGTAGTTTGAGGAAATGATGGATGAGGATACACTAATTATTTGCGTATGAAGTCACTTATGCACTTAAGCACAACGTAGAACTGTAACATGAATATTATCAAGACGTTACAAAGCCAAATATGTGTATACACACTGGTTAAACAGACAACACTGAGACACCGACACACACACACACACACACGTTCAAAAACCCTGTAGTCACGAATAATAAGCCATTTGTGAGCCTCCAATTTCTTCATCAAAAGGGCAGATGGAAGGAAGAGAGGATGTGTCTCATTACACTACTTACCCACAGCCTGGGTGTGTTTCATTCCCGCCTCAAGTCCTCGCTTCGCTGATTTGGAAAGGAAAGAAAGTGGGTAAAGAGAGACAGAAAATGAGAAATCAGTCTTCACTCTCACCCACACACACACACACACACACACACACACACTACTAGGAGCTCCATTAAGCATTCCCTTTAATATATTCTGAACAGTGGAATAAAATATGAAACAGTCTGTGAAATATGAACGATATAGGACAAATTGTGCTTGAAGTGTCTTGTTCTATAGAGGGATGATGAGAGACGTGATTTCCTCCGCAAGATGACATCTGATTTGTCTTTCATCTTCTCTAGTACATGAGCTTTCTTGGTCATTCATTTGAATTGCAGTGAAGACAACACCAATTGGTCTGATAAGTATTTTTCTTTTTGTCTGTTTAAGTTGTGGACATGTTTACAACCTCTCTACTGTTGGAAAATATATACCAGCAATCTGATTGGCTCCCTGCATTTCTGTGCACTGTTTTACAACAGAAAAACAAACTTCTGAATGTTGTGATTCGAAGAGCTTTTTGGAGTAGCAGTCGCTCCTTGGCCACATTTATTGATGAAAATGACCAGACTCACTTATGATAGCTAGAACACTGATGATCAGTTGTCATCTTAGATGGGAAGCTAAAACCTAATATCTGTCAAACCTCGAAAATGAAACTATTAGAGTTGAGCAATTCATTATAGGTCTCATTGATGACATATTAAGAATGTTGTGCAACACATTTATTCAAATGAGAGACACTAAAAATTTTTTTTCTTATGACCTTTGGCAGTGCTGTTGTGCTTCGTGCTATAAAATACAAAATAATATAAATATAAAAATAAAAATAATCCACTTTAAAGCATTGGTTGATAGTAAATAATCTGATCTGGATGACAAAATGAATATTTGAAAAACAGGGGAACTTCACCACATTTACACCTGCTTGCGAAAGTAGTAGTTACAGTAACTCAGAAGTTAGCTAGCTGACGTTACTGCGTGTTAGTGAAAGCTTTAATGTTAGCCAGTTAAATGATCTAACAAGCTAGCTTTTTTTAATAGAATGTTTAAAAATCCGGCATGGAAACAGTAATGGTGTCATTTTTTTCCTCACAGGTAACATTGCAAGATTGAGGATTTGCAAGGAAAGAATAGGGGCTAATTTATGAATTTCATGTGATTTTTCTCTAATTAACATGAAGCCAAAGCACCGAACACAACAACCCAATTCTAACATCACAATTTTGTCTCTCCCCGAAGTAATGCTCAACCACGGAAATCAAATTTCAAAAAAGAATTTGCCAGGATTCACATGCCACAGATAGCTCTAAGATAACTCTTACTAAATTGTGATTGGATTAACATGTTTGAAATTAAAACTACATTAAAACTGACCAATGCCATTTCTCACACAAGACCTAAATCTCATAAATGACTTGAGTAAGTGCTAAAATTACATCTACATTACATCTAAACTAAACTATAACTACATCTAAACTGTTATTGATTTTAAAAAAATCAATAACAGATCACTTACAGTTCACTACAAGGGTGGCATAGGTTGTTGCCTCCCCTAAAGAGCTTTTGGCCACCACTTTGTATTCTCCAGCATCAGCAACACTACACCTGAGGAACAAATCACATCGGGGATGGTATATGTATAAGAAATTCTAGGTCACAATTGAAGTCAAGGCAATTTAATTTATTTTAAGAGTATGATCACCTTCTAATCTCCAGCATGTTCAGGCCATACTTCTGTAGCAGTTTGTAGTTCCAGGGTTGTGAGGACGCTGTCAGAGGAACTCCATCTTTATACCTGAATAAGAGAAGCAGCATATCAAAAACACAGGCTTGACTGAGATCTTATGGTTTAAAGGTTGATAAATACACACGCTGTGCTGTACACATTTTGTTTTGGTGAAATACAGTATATTCATGGTTTCTTAAAATTGAGGTGTCAGAGTTGCCAGTCATTCGCAGCACCATCCGACAGGTTTTCCCAGACCGCCACACACTCCTAGTAACACTAAAGATGCAAACTCCAGACAGTGGTTGAATTATTTCACCAAGTAAAACTGATGAACCTTTTGCATTTTTGGTTATGTAAAGCGAATGTGGTGGCTGCAGCCCCTCACCAGGTGACGTGTGGTGATGGACAACCCTCGACAGTGCAGGAAAGCTTGACAGCCATTCCCTCCCAGACGGTGTGGGGACGAAGAGGGATGGAAAAATCTGGAGTCTTCATGCTCAAATCGTCCAGAAACTTCAGGTGTGTTGAAATCTTCCTTTCTGCCTGAGGGTGAAGATGAAAATTTGATCAAAGTCATGGCCTGTGAGAATCACAGAGAGACAGGAGGATGGAGGACGGGGAAGAATGCTTGGAGAGGAGTACGGCTATCAATGCACTGAGGGAAATGAGATAGGCAAGATCTCATTTTAATAATTCTAATGAATAATTAGCAAAGTTAACATTATAACTTAAGTTTGGACTGCAGCTACTGTGGTTTTTCTTAAAGTTCTTGTTTGTAAACAAAATTTAAGTGTAAAAGGCTAATAACAGCTAAAAACCTGGGGGATTTGCCTGTTAGCATCATCTCATTTTAAAGATGCAGTTTGACTTCTGCTTATTTTAATTTATTATTCGTAATGTTAATATTTGTGCATTAAATATTCTTCCAGCACTGGGCATTTTTAGAGCACTGGGATTTAAAACAAGTCCTCAGGTACCGCAATGCTGATTTAACTCATTAGCAAATCATTAATCTATTCATGAGCTGACTCAGTTTGGAAAGATTTGAAGCAGCAGGCTCTCCACAGGGTTGAAAACCACCATTTATTGAGTGACATTTTCTCTTTAGTTTCCTCTATCTGAGCTTTACCTCTTTACGCAGCGCCATGCGGTCCATACGTTGACGGACCATGTGCTGGTTCCTGATCACCTCGATCTCTACCTTTTCTGCCTCATTACCAAACATGGTCCATTGGTCCCTCTCCCGGAGCTCATCGTTATCCATGGTTTCCCTCAGGACCTCCCTGAGGAGCACAAACACATCTGTACCTCAGAATTTCAGTGTTAGTGGAAGCAGCTTGAATGCTGAAAAAAGACTGAGGTGTTTCACATTTAAAAACGTTCGGTCACCTAAAAGTAACCAACACCTGAAGGACCTAATCATTTTTTTGCTTAGCTTTAGCTGTTATAGATGCAAAAAGTCATCTCTAATTTTTTAGTAGGACCTGACTGATGTTATGAATCACCCCTAAATCGGACAATTCTAACCTACAGTATATTTGATCAAATATTGAAAACGCTTGAGGAGAAGCAAACCTGTGTTATATTCTAAACAGAGCACAGTGGCAGAAGGCCTCTCGATTGAGGATGCACTATTGCCAATGACAAATCGAACGAGCAATAATTAATTGTAATAACGTGACGATAGTGAATGTTTGTGAATGACAAGTTTGCTTAAAAATGATTAAATTGGGACTGATAGCCATATTTAGTATTTTGACTGAGACTAAAATTATATTGTAATGCCACATTATAGCAAGAGGAGTGGAAGAAGTACTGTTGTAATGTCCAGTGAAATGAGGAAGGATGGGAAACAAAGGCTCAGACTTAACAGACAAAGCATAATAAGACATTTCAACATTTCACAGACACAGCAATGTATAAATAAACAGACTAATCAAGAACTAATACAAAACAAGTGCACACAATGCGGTAATACATCAAGGACAAGACAGGAGATGGAGACAGGACCAAAACAGAAACAAACCCAGATATGAACACACGGAACTGGTTGCCATGGGAACCATGACGCGAAGGGGAAATCCATGAAACCTATCTTTATGGGCAGGTAAATGGAGTTACTTCCCATTTCTTAAAGGATATCTCCATCTTGAAAAACATTAAATATGATTATATTGAAATATTTCTTATGTTTGTAATGATTGTGGTGCTAATTGGTTGGTTGGTGCTGTATTTATGTTCTTCCTGTGAGAAGTTAGTGGTTGCGTGCCGGGCTGATGTCACATGGATGACATTGCTAGTGCAGTAACAAAGGCATTTTGTAATGATCTTAAACATAATGAGTAATGATCAGGTTTCGCTATTAGCACCTAAAAACACAAAAGAAATAGTTTTATTCCTCTCTCACCATTTTCCAGCGACATGATGATAAGAAATCCAGTGTAGAAGTAATAGAGACATTGCCGTAAACACTGGGACTCAAAGATCCAGAATGCAATGCAGCTATACAGTGCAGTTGTACTAAGTTACAGCAGAGATTCGACGCTAGTTAGTGTCCTATGAGATGACGAGCATGACAATGTTGAGGCGGTATTAGCATGAAATTTAAAGCTTTGAAAGTAGATTACCAGCAGGTAGTCGAATGGCATTGTGGGTAATGTAGGAAACCATTAACCAAAGTGTAAATAGACCAACTTCTCAGTGAAAGAGGTTTACACTACTCAGAATTTCATTACAAAATAAATACTGGATGTGACTGAAGATCACGTTAATTATAAAGATTTATATGCAAGTCGTTCAGGATGGATTTTTCCTTAAAATGTTTAAATGTCTCCTCTGTAGTTGCTGCTTTACACACTTACTGTGAATGAAGATAGTAAAGTCGAAGATGGCAATTCCAGCACCAAGATACTGCATTATACACTATATTACCAAAAGTATTCGGTCACCCATCCAAATGTTCAGTATCAGGTGTCCTAATCACTTGGCCTGGCCACAGGTGTATAAAATCAAGCACTTAGGCATGCAGACTGTTTTTACAAACATTTGTGAAAGAATGGGCTGCTCTCAGGAGCTCAGTGAATTCCAGCATGGAACTGTCATAGGATGCCACCTGTGCAACAAATCCAGTCGTGAAATTTCCTCGCTCCTAAATATTCCACAGTCAACTGTCAGCTTTATCATAACAAAATGGAAGAGTTTTGGAACAACAGCAACTCAGCCACGAAGTGGTAGGCCACGTAAACTGACGGAGAGGGGTCAGCGGATGCTGAAGCGCATAGTGCAAAGAGGTCGTCGACTTTCTTCACAGTCAATTGCTACAGAGCTCCAAACTTCATGTGACCTTCAGATTAGCCCAAGTACAGTACGCAGAGAGCTTCATGGAATGGGTTTCCATGGCCGAGCAGCTGCATCCAAGCCACACATCACCAAGTGCAATGCAAAGCGTCGGATGCAGTGGTGTAAAGCACGCCGCCACTGGACTCTAGAGCAGTGGAGACGCGTTCTCTGGAGTGATGAATCACGCTTTTCCATCTGGCAATCTGATGGACGAGTCTGGGTTTGGAGGTTGCCAGGAGAACGGTACATTTCGGATTGCATTGTGCCGAGTGTGAAATTTGGTGGAGGAGGAATTATGGTGTGGGGTTGTTTTTCAGGAGTTGGGCTTGGCCCCTTAGTTCCAGTGAAAGGAACTTTGAATGCTTCAGGATACCAAAACATTTTGGACAATTCCATGCTCCCAATCTTGTGGGAACAGTTTGGAGCGGGCCTCTTCCAACATGACTGTGCACCAGTGCACAAAGCAAGGTCCATAAAGACATGGATGACAGAGTCTGGTGTGGATGAACTTGACTGGCCTGCACAGAGTCCTGACCTGAACCCGACAGAACACCTTTGGGATGAATTGAGAATGGAGACTGAGAGCCAGGCCTTCTCGACCAACATCAGTGTGTGACCTCACCAATGCGCTTTTGGAAGAATGGTCAAAAATTCCTATAAACACACTCCTCAACCTTGTGGACAGCCTTCCCAGAAGAGTTGAAGCTGTAATAGCTGCAAAAGGTGGACCGACATCATATTGAACCCTATGGGTTAGGAATGGGATAGCACTTAAGTTCATATGTGAGTCAAGGCAGGTGACCGAATACTTTTGGTAATATAGTGTATTTGTTAATAATACTGATAATATTTAGGAGGAATCTTTAGAGTAGTCTAAAATAAAGTAATGATAGTAATGTAGTGTTTGAAGTAAAAATATGTTGCATAGGGAATATCATATAGTTAAAATGTACTATAAATATATAGTTAAAATGTACTATAAATACCAATATAATGGGTCAAGTGTTCATAAGCAGTTTGCCCAGCACATATTCTGCTGAAATGACACCTATGTCTCTAATACATAAATCTGTGCTCTTAGCACTCTTTATTTAACGCACAATTCACAGTTCAGGTCTGATCTACACCATTCCTTCCTGAGTTCACACAACCATTTGCATTGCATGTCATTTAACTCTGTGATTTCTTTTTTAAATAATTTACCAGATGGACACTATTTAAAAAAATGACACTATAAGAATGCTATAGCAAAAATCATCAAAGCTATGAACCAACAGGACTTGTCATCCTTCTTTACCAAGCCAGAAACCCATATCTTTCTGTCTGACTGCATTAAATAAACAGACTGTGAGGATGATTTGAGCTGCTTGAACTTTTCTGTTCTGAGACGAGCTCTGCGTGACATTTTTCCGCCTGTCACTGAAGAGCTCGTGAGGAGGTCGTCAAGTGCATGCTTCTGAATCCAGATTGGCCTGCTTTACCTTGAAAGGCCAAGGAGAAGTGGAGAAAAGCTCTCTGAAATGATGGCAGTAGGAGTTCTTGTGGAGGAGGCTCCTGATGTTTTTAGCTGAAGTGCACACTTGAACACACTCATTTCAGATTGCTTTGATTTCTCATTTATTCTATAATGCTAGTTATTCATCTCTTCAGTATGTGTAAGTATAGATTTTTATTGTACCACACATGGAATGTTTTTCTTTCCCACTCAATCTCTGTAACAAAATCAGAACTTGTTGACAAAAATTGAACATTTATAATATTTTTTTAGTTCAACAGATTAGTTCTCATAGTGTGACATATATACTCATCTGCCACTGTACACGTGCTAATTCTTGCAATTAACCAAATATGAGGCCGCAGGTCAATGCATAAAATCATACAGGTTAAGAGCTTTAGTTAAAGTTCACGTCAAATATCAGAATTGGGAAAAAAAAGTGATCTCAGTGACTTTGACCGTGGCATGGTTGTTGGTGCCAGTTGAGTTGGTTTGAGTATTTCAGAAACTGCTGATCTCCTGGGAATTTCGTGCACAACAATCACAGAATGGTGGGAAAAACAAAAAGCATCCACTGAGTGACAGTTCTGCTGGTGAAAACACCTTGCTGATGAGAGAGGTCAGAGGAGAATGTCCAGACTGTTTTGACAGGAAGTCTACAAACAACCACTCTTTACAACCATGGTGAGCAAAAAAGCATCTCGGAATGCACAATATTCTGAACTATGAGGCAGATGGGCTACAACAGAGGAAGACCATATTGCATTTCATTCCTGTGTGGCCAAGAATAGAGATCTGAGGCTACAGACTCATCAAAATTGGACAGTTTGGATAAGATGGTAAGAGACCAGGTGACGTTTTTCCAATTTTCAACTCTCCAATTTTGGCGAACCTGTGCCCACTGTAGCCTCAGATTCATGTTTGTGGCATTAACACAGCCCCCAGACACCTCTGACTCCCGCTCCTCTAACATTTCATGATCGTTTGTTGCTGAATTTTTTGTCACTGCATGTTTATAGGTGATTCATACAAGTAGATTTTAAATTCTGCCTGATGTTATTTTATTTCAACTTAGTACATGAAATAGTTGATGAGACCTCAGTCTTCATGTAGCCTATAACATTGCTATTGTCCTTGCCTACTGGACAGAGCATTTTGAATGGGATATACACTATTACATTCAATTTGAGGAAAATAAATGAAGGCTTGGGATATTCAGATAAAAATGTTTAGTCTCAACTGTAAATGATGTACTCTAGAGTTAAATTTTGTAGTGTTTTTTCACTATCTGAAGAAATAATACCAATTCTTGCCAGTGGACCGAGACATTTGGAGGTAATATAGACATATTTTATACTTTATTATTTCTGACACGTGTGCTGATACAGGTAAATATTCTGATTTATATCCTGAATTGCCAAATTACAGCTGTTTTTGCACATTTAACGCTCTATTCTGGATTTGTCCGAAGCTAACAGTGCCAAAATGGGTGTTATTATAAGGAAAGAAAGGCTAGAGAGATTTCAGGTGAGCTTGTGTGTGTTGCACACACGAAGCCGCAGTTCTTTGAGCTGTGAGATCAGTCTGCTGCTCATAGGATGCTGTGATTGAATATTCACTTTGATTTGATCATATTCCTCCCTCAAGTCTCTCTCCTATAGCCTCGTCTGACTTTCATCACACATATGCTCTCAACAAGCGCAACCTTCATTTCTCACTCTCCCACACAGAAAAATATATGTGTTCTCTAATTTTTCAGCCTCTGCATGAGACAATGAATAGTTATGAAAATAAGATATGGTAGAAAACAGCACAAGAAAATTATAGTCAGAGAACAAGTATGACAAATTCCATAAGAGATGAGAGCGTAGACTAAACAATGAAACACACAAACGTTTTTAAACGTTCAGTCTCACATCTTCCTGATTCATCCTTTAACATTCAGCCTCATATACTCCTCAGACTCTTCATTCATCCTTACATCCCCTCTATAGACTCCTCATTCATCTTCACATCCTCATAACAGTCTCCTCATTCATCCTTGCGTCCTCCGTACTGACTCCGCATTCATCCTCACAACCCCTCTACAGACTCCTCATTCATCCTCACATCCTCTCTACGGACTCCTCATTCATCCTCAGATCCTCTCTACAGACTCCTCATTCATCCTCACATCCCCTCTACAGACTCCTCATTTCTCCTTACATCCACCATACAGACTCCTCATTCATCCTCACATCCCCTCTACAGACTCCTCATTCATCCTCAGATCCTCTCTACAGACTCCTCATTCATCCTCACATCCCCTCTACAGACTCCTCATTTCTCCTTACATCCTCCCTACAGACACCTCATTCATCCTCACATCCCCTCTACAGACTCCTAATTTCTCCTTACATCCACCATACAGACTCCTCATTCATCCTCGCATCCACCATACAGACTCCTCATTCATCCTCAGATCCTCCCTACAGACTCCTCATTCATCCTCAGATCCTCCCTACAGACACCTCATTCATCCTCACATCCTCTCTACAGACTCCTCATTTCTCCTTACATCCACCATACAGACTCCTCATTCATCCTCACATCCTCTTTACAGACTCCTCATTCATCCTCACATCCTCCCTACAGACTCCTCATTCATCCTCACATCCTCCCTACAGACTCCTCATTCATCCTCACATCCACCATACAGACTCCTCATTCATCCTCACATCCACCATACAGACTCCTCATTCATCCTCACATCCACCATACAGACTCCTCATTCATCCTCACATCCTCCCTACAGACTCCTCATTCATCCTCACATCCACCATACAGACTCCTCATTCATCCTCACATCCTCCCTACAGACTCCTCATTCATCCTCACATCCTCCCTACAGACTCCTCATTCATCCTCACATCCTCCCTACAGACTCCTCATTCATCCTCACATCCTCCCTACAGACTCCTCATTCAACCTCACATCCTCCCTACAGACTCCTCATTCAACCTCACATCCTCCCTACAGACTCCTCATTCATCCCCAGATCCTCCCTACAGACTCCTCATTCATCCTCACATCCCCTCTACAGACTCCTAATTTCTCCTTACATCCACCATACAGACTCCTCATTCATCCTCACATCCTCTCTACAGACTCCTCATTCCTCCTTACATTCTCCATACAGACTCCTCATTCATCCTCACATCCTCCCTACAGACTCCTCATTCATCCCCAGATCCTCCCTACAGACTCCTCATTCATCCTCACATTCTCCATATAGACTCCTCATTCATTCTCTCTTCCTCCCTACAGACTCCTCATTCATCCTCACATCCTCCATACAGACTCCTAATTCATTCTATCATCCTCCCTACAGGCTCCTTATTCATCCTCACATCCTCCCTACAGGGGCATGGTGGCTCAGTGGTTAGCTTTGTTTCCTTGCATCTCTGGGGTTGGGGGTTCAATTCCAGCCTCCGCCCTGTGTGTGGTGCTTGCATGTTCTCCCTGTGTTTTGGGGGTTTTCTCCGGGTATTCCGTTTTCCTCCCCCAGTCCAAACACATTGTAGGTTGACTGGCATTTCCAAATTGTCCGTAGTGAGTGTGTGTGCGATTGTGCCCTGTGATGGGCTGGCCCCCTGTCCAGGGTGTCCTGTGCCCTGAGTTCCCTGGGATAGGCTCCTGGGATAGGCTCCTGGCTACCCTATGACCCTCTGTAGGATAAGCGGTTTAGAAGACGGACTGATGGATCCTCCCTACAGACTTCTCATTCATCCTTGCATACTCCCTACAGACTCCTCATTCATCCTTGCATACTCCCTACAGACTCATCATTCATTCGCTACTTATCATCTACACAAAGAAAATGTTTCAGGTTTTGTTAGTATATTGTGTTGGCCTGAGTCGCAGGTGTCTTGTCAGTCGTTTCAAAACAATTCAGTTAGAAAGTGTGACGCTCTGGGAAACATGTTGTACACTATGAAACATTCTTCTGGGGACTCTGGTTTTTCCTGTATTGCTCTTCTTGTTTGTGTTTGTATTCAGTTGCGCTTTGACTTCACCGCGGATCGCGGTGTGGATGTGCCAGTGATAACACACCCCATGCAAATATGATCATACATCCACTCAGAGATTTTTATCTTTAGCAAGTTTAGACACACAATCAGGAGAATGCAGGTCAGGCACAGCAAAGATGCAAATGTGACTAGCTTTAGAAGAGCAGAGCCTGGGAACTGAGAGAGTATGGATTATAATAGGATAAAATCAGTCAGTGACCCTTTGTTGTTATCTTCAATATACAAACACAGGCATACTCTAACAATCCCTGAGCTCTAATTGAAGTATGAAGCCTGGGAAAATTCTTATGATTCTGGAGTTTTTGCATTTTGCTATATTTTAATCTTATTATAAGATTAATATTATTTTTTTAATCTTGGTTAATCTTGTTTAATGCCAAAACAGCAACCAGGAAGTGTCTTTGAGGATGTACATATCTTTGCTGAAAAACATTTCATGTCCATTGAACAGTGAATTAACTCCAAAAAACAGACATAAAAAATGCTGAAACTATTGGAACTATTTAAGAAATAAGAAATCTGTAGCTTTTCTTTAAGACATAAAATTTCTTTTTCTGTACTTGTGTAAAAAACACAAATATGGGATCAATTAAAAGTTTAGAATTTGCACATATGACATATGACATTTCTCTGCTTGTGCCAATTAGCTATGCGAGAATAAATATATAAAATATATATATAAAATATAAAATTAAGCATGAATATTCAAATAGTAACAGATGGGATTCTTGATTGAATAGATTCATTATTCATTATAGGGTAGCATACAATAATTTATTAGAACGAGCGCATTAATATAAAACTCTGGTTGCCTTACAGTTGGAACTATTGTCAGAGCTGCTGTTATAGAAAATTAATCAACTCCTTCTGGTCTAATCAGATTGGAGAGTTTGACAGAGATGTGGTGAAGAGACAATTGATTATTAAAGTTGCATGTTAGAAGTGATAGAATATATTGATATAATAAATCTAATTCTTGGTAGTGAACTTTGGTTTGGATGTCTGTGTGTGTTTGAAGTGTTACAGTACCATGTCCTGTGGCGTGGGAACTTTGGCTCCGTCAGAATCTCTTTGACAGACATGATGTTGCCGGGGATGATGGGATAGAACTCAGACAGGGAGGCCTCTTCATCACTAGGAGACAAAAAAAAAAAACTATAATGAAATGAGTAAAAATTGTGACTATACAACAGAAGGGCCTTAAAGCAAAGGCACTTTATTTCGATTTAGTGAGTGTTGATGAATTACTTTTACATTTATTCATTTGCCAGATGCTTTTATTTGAAGCGACTTACAATTGAACTCAAGCACAGAGCTGTTAAATAACAGCTTCCAACAGCTGACCAGAAACAAGAAATTCACACAAATCTAGCTTGAAATATAATAACTTACATTCTACTGAAATTATTTAAGTGGTAGAAAGCAAACTAAGTGACACTTTTTCAATTCCCAATACTAACTACTGGTGAGCAAAAATCTGGGAAAAATATAATACTGCAATACCAAGACATTTTCACGATCCACACTATGTAGCATGGAGGTTTTACATACAAACCAAAATGTCTCAAAAAGAGGATTAAGCTAGTAAAATGAGGGACAATTAAACTGGTACAAAACATTTTTAACATCCAGTCAGTGAGTAACAATAGAGTTAAAACACAAGGACAGCTGGTATGGTATACTAACTCAGATAAGTGTATAATGATTTTAATAATACTGATATTATATCGTCATATTGTCCACAATTGCTCACCCAGATTTTATACTCTAACTGGATGTTAAGGTGGCAATTTCAAAAATATCCTTGGAGATGCTGAGTTAACTCATGTCAAGTTTAGCCAGCTAGGTTAACTGACAACTACAGATTGTTAGCTAGCACACCCAAGCCTAACATTCTCATTTCTGAAGACTTTCCCGTGTCGAAAATGAAAAATTACAGCTTCACCTCTGACTGTTACAAAGCACTAAAACTGGAGACTCCTTCCAAAAATGGTAAATAAAAGAAAAGCATTTCGTTATTATTAGAAAACATCTCACTGTTACAAGAAAAGCATTTCGTTATTATTAGAAAACATCTCATTGTTACAAGAAAAGCATTTCGTTATTATTAGAAAACATCTCACTGTAACAAGAAAAGCATCTCATTATTATTAGAAAACTTCACGTTCTTATGAGAAAAGCATATTATTATTAGAAGAACATCTTTTTATTATGAGAAAAAGCATCTTCTTATAATGGATTGGAATTTTTTTCTTGCATGTCAGCAATGCACTTTTGTACATGTGGCTATATAACACAGATTACGAATCATAACTCTCAAACTGAAATGGCAGGTTCCACATATTTCACGTGACAATGCATCATCACACGAATAAGAAATGTAATAATGAGATGCTTTCTCAAAATTAAAAGATTTTTTTTGTATAATAAGATATTTTCTAATAATAAGTTTTTTTTTTTCTCAGAATGCTGTGATTTTTTTTTTTTTAAATAATAATGAGATGTTTTCTCATAAACACAAGAAATTTTTCTCATAATAATGAGATGCTGATTTTTTTATTTTTTTTTCTTGCGTGGCAGCAGTGCACTTCTGCCAATTGGAACCTGCTCTAGGGTAGTATGTGTAACTGCACTCAGCATCGATCACCTCATACAAATAACAGCACAGCAAAAAAGAATACAGCTAGATGTACATAAGTAGATACACACACACACATATACACACACACACATTTGGATTAGGGAGTTTCAGTATCGACGTTCAAGTGTTCTCGGAAGAGCTGAATCAACAATGCCTTCAGCAGCGTCATTAGTAAAATCTGGGCCACATTTGTCATGATTTGGCTTTGTACCCTCAGAGAGAGCTAACCTGGATAGAATAAACTTACTTAAATAGACTCATCTCATTAAATAAGTTCTATTCGCGTTAGTTCTCCCTGCAGGCCTGGCTCTGAATATTCCACTTCAGTCCAGGAGAGGGAGCTGGGATCTTCCCCTCAACGTGGCACTTTAAACTGAACTCTGACCGCTGATTACACCAGAGCTTTGAGGTTTTATTGCTGTTGCCTAAAAGACTGAAAGCTTTCTTAATGAAATGTGAAGGTGTGTAAGCCGGTTACGCGGTCTGCAAAGCTGAGAGCAGGCAGGGTGCATCTTCTTCTGTAATTAATCGAGTAATTCATCGTCATGCTGTTGTTACAAAAGCTTATGGCCGAGGCACTGTGCATGCTCAAGTCATATTAATATGCCCTGAGGTACAGCACAAGGGAGAGAGACAGAGAGAGAGAGAGAGAGAGAGAGAGAGAGAGATAGACGGAGACATAGACAGGGAGAGCCAGAGAGAGAAGGAGACAGACAGACATCAAGACAGAGAGCAAAAGAGAGAAAAGAGAGAGCAAACAGAGAGAAAGACAGTGAGAGAAAGAAAGCAAGAGATACAGAAAGAGAGTCAGAGAGACAGACTCAAATCAGATGTAAGACAGACTGAGAAAGACAGAAACATAGACAGGGTGACAGAAAGAAATACAAAGAAATAAACAGAACAGAAGGAAGACTGACAGACATATATGCAGATAGATAGATAGATAGATAGATAGATAGATAGATAGATAGATAGATCCACTACATGTAGGATAAAAGGAATCCTGGGTAAATGTAATTTGTAGTCAATGAAGGTTTATGTTTTTTTTTTTAAATTAAAAGCCACTTCACCCCTTCAGCCCGGCTCCACACGGTAATAAGGCCGGAGTTTCTGATTAAACAGACGCCACTCACAGCTTTTTGCATATTCACTGCCTTAGAAACAACTACTCCTGACTCAGATGTCTGATACTCATATTAACAAGCTGTAGCTCCAAAGGACATGTGACACAGTTACTCAACACGCATGATCAAGGTCACTTGTCTTGTGTGTAACACCACACCTTCAAACAGTACCTGACGTATTACAGTTGTATTTCTGAACGTATTCCCGTTAAAATGCTTGGACTACATTCAAGACATAATCTTGACAAACTTGATCTTCTTACACTACTAACACACAAATAATTGTACTTTTCAATTAATCACAAAGACTGATCATTCACAGTACGGGCTGAAAAAAGTATGTGAACCCTTGTATTTAACAACTGACAGAACCTCTTTTTGCAGCAATAACCACCACCAAATGTTTCTCATAGTAGCTGATCAGACTTGAACAGCAGGGAAGATGAATTTTAGACTATTTCTCTCTATAAAACTGTTTTATTTCATCAATATTTTTTGGATTTCTTAAATGAACAGCCCTCTTCAGGTTATGCTACAGCATCTCAATTGGGTTAAGGTCCAGATTCTGACTTTCCACTACAGACATTTTCTTCTATTTAATATTTTTGCTTACATCTATTTCAGGTTACTGACATGTTGCACCATCAAACTTCCAGGTGACTCACCACTACCCTGATATTCACCTGTAAAAATTCTTGATATAATGTTGAATTCATTGTTCCCTCAGTGATTGTATGCTCCAGTCCCAAAATATGATACTCCCACCACCATGCTTCACAGCTGAGGGTTGTTTTGTTATTGGTGTGCAGTGCCTTTTTTCTTCCAAGTGTAGCATTCTGCTGCCAAAAATTTCAACAGAATATTGTCCCAGATGCTTCGTTAATGATCCAGTTGGTGTTTTGCAAACTTGAGGCATGTGCTGTTTTTTTTCATTTCATTCAATTTGGTAAGAAGTTTTTCTGGGGTGTCCTCTATTACCAACACAGAAACCTCATGCTTTGGGGCTGCTTTGCTGCCTTGGACAGCTTGCTAAATTACAGAAATAAATGTCAGACACTAAATCATTGAAATGATATTTCTAAATATTTCTAAATGCCACCAATAGGAGGATGGCATAGGATGATGTAAAACTCATGGGACAGCTACAAATCCAGTAGTGGCAATGGCAAAATATAAATGTAGAGAAAAATGTACTAATGTACAGAAAACATATTCTTATTTATTTGACCCCATTTTCTACACAGCGCCCAGATCGCGAAATTTATGATATAGGCGGAACTTAGTAATTTTCTTTATCATGGGTCTATCATTAGACAATCTTCATTATATATTCTGACATGGAGAACACACTTTATCTCACAGTGTTATAGAATTTGGCCGAGAGTGAAAAGAATGAAATCTTAAATAAAATTACACAGTGTCTCACAGTGTCTTTACACAATCTCGTACTGCTAATTATGAACAAACATATGCACAACACATTACATACATGGGTCCAAACAAAGCAGAGCACACCTAGATACATGTCTGTTTTACACACACAGCCCAGCTGGTAGGGGATAATGAAGGGGGAAACAGCTTCCCCTCGACTTGTTTTTGCTTGTAATAATGGATACGGTTATGTGATTAGCATAGGCTTGGCCTGTGGCATGAAATTGACTCTGTGACAACAGAGGAACAGGTGAGCAGAAAAAAGCAGAAGTCCATACACTCGCTTCAGAAACACAGAAGTTGAAGTAGGAAGAAAAAAATGGGAAAAAAGAGGAAGTTCATGTCGCTTGGTTTTGTAACGTGAGGTTTATAGTGTAAACAGTGCAGATGTAAGAGACACTATAGACATCTAGGTCAGTTTATCATCCACTTTGAAAGTCAAATCTGACTTTGGAGGGGAAGCTCGGTGCTTAGAACAATAGCAGGTATCATCTGTTTTTAAGTGTATTATTGTGTGGGTTTGAAACTGTAACGTTTGTGCTTCTTACACTTGGATGAACACAGGGAAACCCTCACTCCATAGATAATGAGTTGGCTATCAAGCAAGCACCTAATGCTTACTGACATTATTTTTGCTGTCAATGAAACATGTCTGTGCAAGCAAATCCAGATGTTTCTGAATGTTTGATTTAAATGAATGGTGCTATAAACCTAACCACACCTAATGCCATAAAACATTAACATGACTACTCATTCTCTGTGGAAACCACGCCATATATATATATATAATATTTGTGAGGTTATAAATCTGCTCTCCAACACAAATGTGTTACATCCCAGAATGTGATACATCCCAGAATAACCCAGACTTCGTCCTTGGTGGAACCATGGTGTAACTCTGGTGTAACTTTTCTTTTTTTTTTATTGATATTTTGTGACAAATTGCTATTAAAACAAAGTTGGCCCCTATGAAAAGAACATACTCAGAGATGTAACTTACTCTGAAAATGAGTCATGTGACTTAGAAACAGCCATATCCATTAAAATAACCCATGCCATTGTTGTGATGCTTTGTCTTGTGTTGCTTTACCAAGAAAGTATGCATGTGTGATGATGGTGATGATGATGATGATGATGATGAGTCTGAGAAGGTGGAAACCAGGGCCATACCTGGATTTAAATTTCTTTTTCTTGATCTGTGAGGACAGCTCCATGCTGTGAGACATCTGCCCCTTCTCCTCCTCCTGGCACCGGTACGTCACTCTTTTAGCTGCCATGTTAAACCTGCAAAAGGGCAGAACAGTTCAACAGTTCAGTTAAATAAATTGTGTTGGCTACCATCACTGCTAATATAATTGCCATTAGCGTCACCATTAAAGTCCCCGTTAGCTTAGTTTCATGATTAGCATCTTACTATTATACACTCACCTGCCACTTTAATAGGAACACCTGTACACCTACATTCATGAAAGTGTCATCAGCCAGCCATGCGGCAGCAGCTAAATGCATCACATTTTTAGTATTTTATATACACCATTTTAGCACAGTAGTTTACAATTTATTGCAAATATTTCTACCTCTCATTTTTTAAATACCTGTTAAAGGAATTAGCATGAATTAGCAAAGTGGCTAGACTATGATGAGATGTGTAATTGTGATCTACTGTGTCTAATGATGTAAAAAGTAGGCCTCTGGTTATTAGCCTGTAGCTGCTGTGCTGCTTTCACAGTGTGAATATAGTGAAGTTTATTTTAAACCTGAAGTGGACAGAACAGGAACTGGAAGCAATCAAATGCTCATAAACCGCAATTTCACCTTATTTGCCGTGAGCACCGTGCCCCTTTGTGGAAACGTTCCACTTTTTCATTCCTGCTCTCTAGTCCCACCATTTTCCTCCAAGGAGACTTTACCAGATCAAACTTGTCATGTCATGTTCTTAAGGTGTGGATAATTCCATGGATCTAGAAGACAATGGGTCCAAGCGAAGTTTAATGCAAGCTCCAAAGCTGAATTAATGCTACGCAAGCACTGCTTATCTCTTTTGCCATGGATAAAGGATGACTAAACATCTCAGTTTTATAGCTGCTCTAACTAATTTGTTTGCAGTGATTTTTTGTGGTTTAAATGTTTTGTTTTGACAGGGATGATGTAGCATTAATGTTATTGAGAATCAGCCCACATTGCCATCACCCAACAATGTACTAGGTAAACATACTCAATTATATCAAGCAGCTGTGGCACGAATTGGGACTTTTTTCACCTTCCTGAAAATTCAGACATCAGCATCCAGTGTTGATTGTGTGCCAGCTCGTGGCTAACATGATAAAAATGAAGTTTCAGGGAATACAGGGTCCAGGAATCATTATAAAAGTTAGCTTAAATTGCAAGTATTTAGCATAATTCATAGCTTCCAAAAAACAAACAAACAAACAAACAAACAAAAAAATACAACCCAACTTCTCAGAGGAAAATACTTTGTTGTAACTTTCTACAAAGAACCTTTAAGGGATCCCCATGAGGTACATAGAGAACTCAAAGGTTCTACATTTTTCAAGAGTGTATTGTGGAGGCACTTATATAAAAATACACACATATCACTGGTAATGTTGTGAAGTGTTTAATGCAGAAACTTCAGAAAGGGCTAAGCAAACAGAATATGCTATACAGCTAGCAATGTTAGGTTAGTGTATTTTTTTCCTGAACATTTTGCTTGAGGACTTTTTGCATGACTCACAGTTTTCTAGGTGTTTCGAGAATACATTTACGTAAAGTTTATAAACATTCTTACAACACTTTAGTATTTAAAACATTAACATTCTATAATGCTAGCTTTTGTGTAACTGAGTAGCTACAACATCTGTGGACTTTGTTTAAAATTTACAAAAATCAGGAATGCAAACCAGTGTTAACTAATGAAATATGTCGTCATTTTAAGTTTAAAAATTTCGGTAATTCTGCTTTAATTAGGCTACCATATTCATATTGTGGATGGCCAGATAACTAGATTTTACATGGGTTTTTTCTTGTGTAGTTAGATTTTTGGTGTCCTCCAGGGTTAGGCTGTGGGTCCCCTGTTGTTCACTCTTCTGTTCACATTATTGACAGATATGAGTGTCTTACAAAAAAAAAAAAAAAAGAAAAAAAATTTTAGAAGGCTTGTAATGTGAACATTACAACATCAGCCACTATTACAAGGAATATAATAGAGAAAAGAGACAGAAGCACAGGAGCAAGAGAGGGAGAAACCCCCTTAAACACCCCTTTGTGGCCTGTTGAGTGAATAATACTTCATTAGTTCGGGTCTACAGTGCTGCCCACTGTGTTCTCACAATCATTAATCACATGAGGCACTTGGGAAAAACACACACACGCATACACTTAGCAGAACTAGGCCACTTTTGAAGGATGACTTCATTTACAGTGAACATGCAGCCACCACCTGTGTTACTATCACAAACAGAGTGCAATGTGTTTTTTTCTTCCTATTGTCATATTGGCTTCCTTCATATTGTCCCATATAGTGCACAAAAGCTGGGTGACTACAGGGACAGGATTGAGGAGATGAAAATACACCGCACTAGAGGGAACAGGGATAAAACAGCCCCATTTTGGTGGAAGATTTATTACTGAAATTGTGGAAAAAAAAGGTGCTCCAGGATGGAGAAGTGTGATTTGTCTTGTAATGCTAGAGATATCGAGACATTGTGGTGAATTATATGCTGGGTGGAATCTATTAGATTATTCTGATTTTCTGTGAGACTAAGAGAGAGCTTTCAATAGAAGATAGGACTAATGTTGGGTGGGGCTAAAGAATACCTGCCTTTAAAAAATGCAGGCTTTGCTGAAGTATAAGAGGAATAAAACAGTTTAGGACATGCTGTTATTGAAAAATAATCAACAATAACTCGGCTTTGCATTAGGCCTGATTATTTTCCACAATCACTGATTATTTTCCTATAACACCATAACACCGAATGTTTTATTCTTTATGTATTCATCACACATAATATTGTTATCATGGGCACTTAAGAATATTGTGATTTTGTGTGTGTGTATTGGATTTTATGTTTGAACCAACACAGCCTTAAACTTGCAAATTATTACCTTTTGTCATGACTAAATTTGCTTGACAAGTTATGAGGGTTAATATTAGAGTTGGGCGGAGTTATCATTTATACCTTTTCTTGCAACTTCATTCATATGTAATTGATTGAAATCCAGCCACATCACCTTTGCTTGTATGAATTTATCAAAATTTTTGATGAGATCAGTTTTGCTTGAACTTGGCCTGCCTTGAGGAGCTTCTTATTTATTTAATTTGCTGTTTTCAGATTTTCTGAATTTGCACTTTTATTTAGCATCCAGTATTTGTTTGGAGGAAAAAAAGCTTTATTCATACATTATGCTGTACATTTGACGTTATTCATAAAGTTAGTCATTCTTGAAACCTGTAGTATTTTTGAAGATGTTATTGTAAGATGAAAATCATGCCCTATAATAAGACAATAACAAGTTTACACCAATTAGCTGAGACATGCAATATTTATGTTCATGTCTGTCATTCCAGAAGGTTAATAATTCCAGGGTCACTAAGATGGATGTTACTCATACAGTACATGTCTGGGAAGGAAAATGACAAATTAAACTGAAACTCACGTTTATCAGGAGCAAATCTGCAGGACTATTAGATCCACAATGTGTCCTTCTCTTTCTCTTCTAATTTACCTCCTGTTTTTTTCACCTTTTTTTTCAAATCTTGCTTTTCTCTGTTCCTGTTCCACCCTGTGTATGTGTGTGTGTATGTGCGTGTGTGTGTGCGTGTCTGAGAGAGACAGAAAGAAGGTGACCCCCTGGACAGACAGTGTCCTTCACTGGCAGAATGCAGTCTGAACAAAGTGGCCTCCACCTCATGGTAGTAAATATAGACCAAGGTCTAACACACACTGGTCAGTTTAAACTGTCCGGATAGACTTACGCATGACACAATGGGACAATACAACGAGGTCTTCTGAGAGGACGAGGGATTTAAAGTGAACAACGGCTCTGGGTCTGCCTGACTGCCGATACTGTTGTGCATCGGGATTAAGAAAGGATTACGCTGCGTAGCACACGGTGTGTGATGAATAATGGCAGGGTTTTCCTGTCTAGATTTACTCAATCGTTCCTTTTCCTCAGATGTAGCTCACAGCTAAATCGTGCTTTGTGTACAAATGTCCATTTATTAGATTTTCACTTCCTCATAGAAACTGCATTCACAATTCATCAGATGCTTTTCCTGGCATAAGAATTGAAATAAAAGTCAGTATTCAAGTAAATAACGAATATATAAATGAAGGATTCAAAATGGCTGCCACTACAGTTAGCAACTATGCCATGTGCTGCATTCAAAAATCATCAAACACTCACCTGACTAAGTGATCTGGCTAAGTATTATTATATTATAGTATTTAATAAATGATGGATATGTAAATGAAGTGATTCTTGAATCAAAATGGCTGCCACTACTGTTAGCGACTATGTAATGCACTTTTGATCATTTTTATAGGTAACATTGGGCTATATAATTTATTTGAGATTAGTTAACAACTCAGTGCAATTTGAGGCGTATGATTGCTTCAGAATGCACTAGCAGGATGCTAATTGAGTAGTCACTTGTTAGCTGTTAGTTTATTAGTTTCGCCAGATGCTAAGTATTATTACTTGTACATAAGTATTTAAGTAGAAGTCATCCATCCATCAATTTTCTGTACTGCTTATCCTACACAGAGTCATGGGGAGCCTGGAGCCTATCCCAAGGGACTCAGGGCACAAGGCGGGGGACACCCTGGACAGGGTGCCAACCCATTACAGGACACGATGGGGACTGGGGGAGGAGACCAGTGTACCCGAAGGAAACCCCCAAAGCACGGGGGGAATCTCTGTGCACACAAGAGTGGAGGCGGGAATCGAACCCTAAACCCTGGAGGTGGCAAACATGCTAACATGTAAATTATAAATATGTAACTGATGTGATGCTGAATTCAAAATGGCTGCCACTACAGTTAGCAACTATGCCATGTACTTTTGATCGTTTTTATAAATAACAGCGGGTCATACCCACACAAAGGCAAATTTACTTGAGATTAGTTAACAACTCAGTGGTGTGACTGAAGTTAGAATGAACCTATTGTGTGGTCACGTGTTAGCTACACTTGCCATGTAGCTCCACTGGAAAAACTACTGCGCTAACAAGTGTTTGACTGACAACCAATAATTCAGTAAGGTAGCAAAATGAATTGAATACACTCTCAGAAAAAAAGGTGCTCAAGAGTTTGTTCTTTGTTTGTTTCTCCAGGTTTTACTTGGAGTTCACTGAAAGGGAAAAATTTTTTCTACATAAAACTTTACGGATTACTCTATAGGAGCAAAATAAATCCTTTAGGGTGCTAGATGAAACTTTTTTTCCCCCAAGAATGCACTTGTATATGCTAACAATAAAAATATGATGTGCTAAACATATTACATAATTATTTTAAGAAAGCCCAAGCATCTTAAAAATATACCCGATTTATCTCTCTGTGGACTCTTTTCCCACAATCCCATTCTCAGCCCCTCTTCATTTATAGGAGCCGTTAATCATCTGCAGGGTTTATAAAGGAGCTGCAGCTCTGCACTGTCTAATTAAGCTCCACTGTTCAGAGCTGATTTGGATATAAAAACAGCATCGCACCAGACAAGGCCATGTGTGTGAGGGTGTGTTATTTATAAGTCTTTACTGACCACACCTGGCCCTGTAAACAATGCAGGGGAGGTGCCAGGATTTTTCTGTTCTCATATATCATTCACCACTTTCAGACTAAGAATAACTCAGCCACTGTTGTTGGGAAAAAACTACAGCAAAGATCTATTTTTACATATTACTGTCAATGCATGTGTGATAATATACTCCACTGAACAAAAATCTTCAGCCTGCATTTATATTGTAGTCAGAAACTCCTGATGAAGTGCTGGAGGATGATCAACACACATTATGCATGGAAAATAGACATAAGGAGTAATCTACAATATAATTGTATACCTATGTTACTGATATGATAATAAATTAAGTCAGAATATGCTTTTCTGATCATATAAATTTGAATATCTACATTTACTGGCAATAATTGGGTGTCATTTTTTTTATTTGTTACTGGAGCAGCCTGATTTTTTTTTCAGTGAAGGAAGAATTTGCACAGCTGTTATGCATAAAAAGGAAGTGTGTGTGTGTTGTATGTGGAAATTGAATTCCCACAAGTGCATTGTCTAAAGGTTATTGTGTCTGCTGTGAAATTGTTTTAAGGCAATTTGCTGATCATAAAAAAGTAACATTTCATTGAATGCTAATTTGTTGCATTGTTTCAACACAAAATGAATGCCTTTCATATTGAAGTATAGTTTTAACACAGATTTAATACATGTTCCTCCAACATACTTTGTGAAAGTATGGCTCAATCCTAAAATAAACACATTCAGTAAATATGTAATTTTATAAAGTACATTAAAAATACCAAGTTAGCATACTCAAACTGAAGTCCACTTTTCCAAAGTATACTTAAGCAATATCATGAGCAAGAGGGAGGTTATACTGAATATCGACACAGCTGTGATTCATCGCAATAGCTAATCGCAGCCATGCTGATATTCAGTATAACCGTACAACTGCGAGAGCAATACTGCTTTTAAACAACAGCTGTTTAGCCAAGAAATTAATATCAAGTAAGTGACATTTCAGACACAATATGGCCAAACGTTTTGTTTATTTTTGCTCTGCTAGTGGAAATAGATCCCGAAGAAGCCACAATCACTTTATAGCACATCGGCTAGCTGGCTAGCTGGCTCACATTGATTTGTACATTACCGTTAAATGTGCTTCTGGTGAAATTACCATCCCTTCTTCCTTTTCATCTTCATCTGACAAGCTTTCATATTTTAAGTATTGGGGGACACCCTGCAGGGCACAACGGCACACTATGGCCATTTTGGAAACACCAGTCAGCCTACAATGCAAACCCCCAACCCTGGAGGTACAAGGCAAACATGCTAACCACTAGGCCACCATGCCCCCTGAAATATATATGTTAAACAGGTAAAAAGATAAGTATAAAGTGAAACAATATACTTGAAGCATTCTGCATATAATTCAAGTAGACTATTATCATATTAAAGTATACTATTTTTTCACAAGGGGTGCACCTGAAAAGTAGCCGTGTATCTTTCCTATTGCTGAAATTTTATTAGTAATAGTAAAACCCAGATAGTCATTAATTCCAAAAATACCCCAAAGCATTTGGATTGAACTGTAAAAACACCATCAAATAGACAAATTACTATAATTACTGGAGTAGCACTAAAACACTAGTTCTACACATACACACACACACACACACACACACAAAAGTGTCATTAGAATGGCTGATAAATGAAAAAAAAAATTCAAACCAAATACAAATTGGCCAAATGCCAATTTTCAATTGCGTATGAAGTGACATGGGAGTTTGAAAAGGAATTTCCTTCTGGTAGCGTGTAATTTCATTTTGCACCACGTCCACTTTAATCTAATCCTGAATTCATGAGCTCTGGAAGCATTAGAGAAATAGTAAACAAGAGGCTGTGGGTCTCTTCTTTCTGGCAAACAAAATCTAAATGGAAGAACGCTAATTATTAGGCAGAGCATCTGCCCTGCTATTTTCTTGTCCCTGACATTCGGAAAACAACACATTAGCTAGCTTACCCGATAATGTTACCTGTTAACCACTACATTCCCTCCACTTCCTTGTTGGATAGTTGTTGGAAATAGTGAGATGAAAGACTGATGGTGTATAGGCTATAGAGTGGACAATGCTTATCTGTCATGAAGGAGGTGCAAGTTTATGGTTTTTATTATTAAAAACCACTCAACCACCAACAAAACAAACCAAAAGTACAGCCACTTTGAGATGGTTATTTTTTAATAAGGTGTGACCTTTAAATTTAATATATTTAGGACATATTGTGGTCATGAGTTAAGTTTCTCAAGTTATATTTTGTGGCCATGAAATACTTAACTTGTAGCAACTATTGTATTTTATACATCAGTTAGTTCTGGTCCACTAATTTGATTGGTCGAGTGGTGTTCCAAGATTGCTTATATTTCCTATAACCACACTGGGATGTTTCACTGTGTGTATCACTCTGCTCGTCTGTGTTCGCTACATAAAATTCCACTTCCTAGGTTGAAACTGTTACTACAGTAGTGTTAGCGACATTATCAGTGGAAATTGCAAATGATATTTTTCAGGAATATCATTTTTGACTTAATATATGAAAGCTCGCCAACTGCCTAGTTATTTATTTAGCATTTTTTGAAAGGAGTCTCTAGTGCATTTGTTTTCGCAAATAATTAAAAAAGAAAAAATTGATAATTATGCCCCTAAACAAAAATGAGTTAATCACCATCCTCCGTTCTTTAACATGTAAAACAAGACCTGCTGGCACTAATAACACAAAATGATGTCCAAATCGCAGAAATCAGAGTGAAAACTTCATTGGTAGACGACCAATTCAAAGCCACTGAATTATGTCTTATGAGGTAGCACTGTGGGAAAAATGATAACAACTGCCAAGATAGAAAAAAGAGGGCAAAGGTGTGGTAAATGATGAAGAGCTGCATGAGATACACGGATTGATCTGTTCCCCCATTTATTTCACTCGAGTTCCTCAAACTCCCTTTGACAGTCATCTAATTGCTTCAAAGGATTTTGCTTCTTTCAAGCCAGGTTTCTTTGGGTGCAAGAAATGATTTTTTCTCACCAGTGCAGATCTCTGTTTGAAATCCCTGAAGCTGTTAGAAGTTGAAGCTGGAGCTGAAAATTGTGATGTTATATGCATCATGTGAGAGCAAATAAATTCCCAGTGAAATAATTAGGAAGCCATTATTATACAAATGAACTTGGCTATACCAAAGCATGTGAATTCTGAACCACAGAGCAAAGTGTACATATTTCATTTGTGATGTATGTACACTGTAGATATTGTTTATTGCTTTATAATTGCTGGAGCAAAGGTCTGCGTGAGAAAGGTCTAAAGAAACTAGAGGCATCATGGTGAAATCATTTCTTTGCTTTTCAAAAGGTACAAAGTGTCAAATTGAACAGGGAGAACAGAGTGTGTCTATGGGGACATTGTGTGATAGATGAGTGACCGACTTAAACTGATATCCATTTTAATCTCTGTAAACACCTGTCTAAAAGAGATCTCCAAATCTCTATCTCAGACTCTCTCTATAACTACCCCATGACCATGTGACCAGTATCTACTTTGTAGTTGTCCTGTGGTGGTCTCTTTCCATTTATGAATAGGGTAAAATGGAGCAATTGTTCATAGCAACAGAAAGCTACAATCACTAATTGTATAGTTACAAAGTGGTCAATGCACGTAGTCAATTCAATTCACTTCAATTTTATTTGTCACAAAACAGCTTTACAGAAATATATAAATTCCAGATATCAAATTTAAATTCATAAATTTATCCCTAATTAGCAATCCAGAGGCGACAATGGCAAGGAAAAACTCCCTGAGAAATCACATCAGGTGTTTCCTACCAGAGCTAGCATTACCAGGAAAAACTGTTGTGCTAAACAGAGAACCCTTGCACAGGCACTTGTATTAAAGCTGGCACCCATTTCTAATAGTGTAAAAAAAGATAACAAAATCTTTCACAACATTTGCAGTGGATATAAAAAGTATACCCACCCCTGTTAAAATGGCAGGTTTTTGTGATTAAAAAAAACCCATGATAAATCATGTCAGAACTTTTTCCATCTTCCTTCAGAAACATTTTAGGAAAAAATCTAAAATAAAAGAACTTACAATAACCTGGATACAAGTTAGGTGTACACGAGTAACTTTCATTGCTAACTGCATTGTTATACTAGGCTTTATTATAAAATTAGCCTCATAGTTTTGAGCAATGTGTATCTCTTGCACAAATCCATCTAGTGCTGAGAAACCAACAAAGAGCCAAAAAAGGGAAAACTGACCCAAAAAAAGGACAAACTGACCAAGGGCCATTTCTGGCTATATGCGGTCCACCTGGACCACCATTTTGTTTTGAATAGTAATGAAAGAAACACACTTTACTATCATTTGGCAAAAAGGTTTATGTATCAGGTGATTGCAGGGGGCCCCTTATGGCACAAAAAGAATAGAAACTATAATTGACGTTACTAAATTAGGTAACAAACTTAACTAATTTCAGAAGATCATGAAGAAGTGATGATCCTGAAGTGTTCATCTCTATCTGAAAAGCAGAAGACGAGAAACAGACCCAAAACACAGGTAAGAAATTAAGCCTAATTAATTAGACTTTCACTTTTTGATGCGATTGAAATGAAAAAAAAAAAAAGTGGCTAACTAGCTAGCTAGTATCTAGAGTATGAAGTGTTAGACTAACACATGTTAATTTGCTAGCTCGTAAGTACTAGCTATGACAACAGTAGTGTGTTGACTTGAAGGATAATCACTGCTCAAGTGGTCAATACCGTCAGTAACCTACAATTCTTTTCTGAACTATAGAAACTATAGCAACAATCACAACCAGTGGAAAAATGAAACTGAAAGTGATGCAGGAACATTTTTAAGCCAAAGTCAATTTTTAATTCTTTGTGTATATAGTTCAGTTGTTTTTGTGTTATTGTATATTATGTTTTTCCCTCATTCTTTCATCCCAAACGGCTCTGAACTGACCCACTAGTTGCATTGAGATTTTTTATCTGTTTTCTTGCTCCCACTATTGAGGCTGTAGTTGAAATTTAGAGGTAAATACTCAGCTAGCTAAAAGAATTACATTAATACTTCTTTGTTTGGTTGAACAACAATTTTTTGCACTTTCACTGTAAAAATAATTGTCCCGATTTTTCCTGAAAATGTGTCATAGCCTTTTTGTACTGTCAAAGTTAAACTTTCAGTGTTGATAAAAAAAAAAAACTTCCAATGTATACAGAAGACTCAATGTTATTTTTTGCATGCTAACTAGCTAGCCACTTACAGAGGTAGCAGCTAGCTAAGTGCCTGTTGCTTAGGGTCCATATTAGGAAATTGTTATATATATATATATATATATATATATATATATATATATATATATACTGTTTAAAGGCAGAATTTTCGAGACATTAGCAAAAACATTTCCCTGTAATATAACCATGCATGCAGCTGCCATATAGTCAGCAAACTTCACACAGCTGCTGAGGTTATAAAGTGATTTGATTATGATGTTACAGTCGTAACTAACCAGAGAGAGAGCAGATGAATCAGACCTTTGCCTTGTTTGTGCAGAGCTCCATATTTAACTAGGAGAGTAAAACGGTGAAAGCGGCTGCTGTAAAAATGAAACACAGGATAAGATAACGCTTTTGTCCATTTTATTATGTTTAAATTTGAATTAGTGTGGTTGAAGTTGTGCTCTGTGCTCATAGATGGAAAACACAGCAAGCCTCCCAAAGGATCATCCACACCCAAAGCCTGAGAAACTCTAGCTGCTTTGTCTGAGATGGGAGTTCCCAACACATCAGCATGTGACAATAATATTTCAGCGTAAGTATTATTCCATAGACAAAGATTAACAAAGAAAACTGTATATGCAACAGGTTATGTGTAGAATGTTGCTGAATAACACAACACTGGTACAACAAAACACAAAGTTACAGGTGAATCAAACACAAACAGTAAACGAGTCTATCAGTCATGTTTTATTTTCCCACTTCATATGTAGATGCTCTAGAAATGAAATCAATTAGAAATGCTTCTTCAGTGATACTTAAACTAGTACGTAAGCAAAAAAAAGAACAACAAAAAAAAGAATAGTAATTAATTTCTAAACACAACATTTAGTGTTTGAAGTTTGCAATGCAAAATATCTTTAGTTTTGCACTGCAGCTATGAGGTATAAGTAAGTGAAGCTTACAGTGACTGGTTGAAATTGTTTTTTAGAGAAGTTCTAAAACACTGACTTAAAAAAATTCCTGATAACAATCATGATTCTAATCAGAGAGTTAGCTAAATTAAAAAAAAAAAAACCTCTTGATAATGGCTTGATCTCTGCAAGTCTTTACTGGAAGTCAGGTGAAAAATCATCTGAAGCTCATTTGAATTCCAGAAATGTGACTACAATCAGAGTTCCTAACCATTATCATAACTGGCTCATGACATTCGTTTGAGATAATGTAGGTAATTTGTAATGCCACAGACATGTACAGCCAAATGACACAGTAAACTTTAGAATAATGTATACAATTTATGTCTTAACAACCATCCAACATGTTGGCTAATTATGACGTCGTCACTACTACATCATCATTTTTTGTTGTATGCTCATTCCATTCTCATACACCAATGTTCTCACTTTCACCTGATTAGCTTTCGGCATTGTTTCGCCAGGAAACACAGTGCTAATTTACAGTCAGCAAATGACTTCTGCCATGTCAAAACAGGAAATAAATAAACACATAAAAAACACATTCTCATAACATCTTCCTAGTTAGTTAGTTAAGTTATGTTGGCTAGATGTTTGGCTGCTACCTGAGCTACACCATATGGCCAAAAGTATGTGAACACCTGACCATCACACCCATATGTGAGCCTTCCCCTAACTATTGCCACAAAACATACAATTGTCTAGAATGTCTTTGTATGCTGTAGCATTACGTTTTCCTATCGCTGGGACTAAGGGGCCCAAACCTCTTCCAGCATGACAATGCTGCTGTGCACAAAGCAAAGATATGCTTTGCCAAGGTTGGAGTGGAAGAACTCGAGTGGCCTGCACAGAGCCCTGACCTCAACCCCACTGAACACCTATGGGATGAATTGGAATGCTGACTGTACACCAGCTGTGTTCACCTCTGTGTCTTACCTCACTAATGCACTTGTAGCTGAATGGGTAGAAAGCCTTCCCACTCCCAGAGTGGAGGCTGTTATAGGGGCAGATAAAGTTAAAGGGAGAGCACATATGGGTATTGAGGGCTAGGTGTCCCCAAACTTTTGGCTATAGAGTCAAACTGCAAAACCTAAACAATGTATTTGGTGCAAAAAGTAAACCAGTTTCCACTGTTCCATCACATTCCACACAAGTGTTACTTCACTACACTGCTTAGTGTTACTAAAGTTTAACACATCTTCTTCAACTGTTTGACAGTTGGCTAATGAACTTTAGCTGAGATGTGTGGTACAAGTGCTGGAGCATCTTAAACACCAAATGGTGTGATGCTGTAATCCTACAGGCTTAGCTGTGAGTACCACTACAAAGGCCATAGATATGAGACATGAGACATATGGGAAATGTTCTCTCCTCATTAGCAAGCACTCAAGAGTTGTTTCAGTCTCCTTCACCCTTCCTGAAGTCCAATTCCTACCTAACATCTGCTACTCATACCTGACCAAAAGTTATGTTTTTTAAATATAGCCATTGCCTAGTGAGTGGTTTTCATTCTTCATTAACAACATGATTGTGGATGGCTAAATAATTCTTTTTAAGCCAGCACTAAGAGTCAGAGCCAATGCTTAAGAAAAAAAAGATACTATCCTTGGATTTGCACCATCCATCCACCTAAAAAGGTTGCTGATGGTGATTCACCTACACCCTCTTCTGGTTCAGCCAATTCATGTAGCTGATTGTCACTCACAATGCAGTTCCTGTCATTTGGCAGGGGATCTGGTAGGATTCCCGGTACCCAGTTTTCTCTATAGTTGGATGTAGAGTCAGATAACAGAATTGTGGAAATAGTTTTACTAGAGGGTAACTCCGAGCAGCTCTGAGGCACCCCGTTTGGTAGGTAGGCTTTCCTGTAATCAGAACTTGTTTCATTGTCTGTCCAGTGTAAGTCATCCATGGAGACAAGATCTGTCAACAAAAGAGTCCTCTCTCCAGCTGTTGTTGACCTTGCCACAAGAGGCACAATCTCTGAGCTGTGGTTTACAGTTGAAGCCAGAGGATGGAATGCTAAGCTGGAGAACTGCAGTATCCCATTGGTGCCCCGTGACACTGGCAGCACCAAAAGCTCACTGGTGGAGTCTGGCTCTATCATGTCCAGGTCTTCTTCTGGTTCTGCATTAGATATGACCTGGAATAGATCCTCTTCTGTGCAAGAGGACAATCCAGGGCTGATGGAGTCTCCTAACCCACTGTCGTTAGCACAACTGGACAACTCCTCTCGATCCTGGGGTACCATCACACCCACCACCATGCTATAACTGGTGCAGGATTCAGCACTCCGGTCACTAACTGGTGCCACCTGTTCATTAGTGTAAGAATGACAGTGCCAATCTTGGTCATGGTAGTCCTGGGCTGCGTAACCTGCATTGCTCACAGCTTTTGACTCAGGTAAGGAATCAGGTAAGGCTAGATCAGACTTGACAGTATTCCATGGAGGTTTAGTGTATACCATCACAGTGGTTATCTCCACTTTAGGATCTGGGTTGAAATTAGGAGTGGTGTTCATCGACATGATGTGCTACAGAGAAGAAGAGAAAAGTGGTATAAATTTTCTGTTTAGTCCATTTCAGTGACCAAACGTTAATACCAGACAACCAATTTATTGTTTCGACAACATCTCTTGATTACAGTTTACTTTAGTTTTTCGAGCCTGTATCGCTACTGCGTCTGTGGCACATGGGAAATTACCACAGATAAGAACCCCAATATATTTCTCTGTTCTATAAAAAGAATGAAAAACTGCTTTACTGGTAATGTATTCAGAGTTAGGTATAGATCGAGAACGCACACATCGGTATTCAGACCTCAAAAACAGAAAGTTTGTCAAAAATACAGCTGTGTTTCATTTACATTCTGACCTTGAACTTAAGTTGATTTGTTTTGGGCAAGTTCTTGTCTTTAAAGACAGTCTAGACGGTATTAAAAGACACTGTCTTGAATGTGGAGGTGTGAATGTTATGGAGGTAATTTTAATAATCCAATAAAATCAATTTAAGTGCAGTGTATAGAGATTCGATTGAAAAAAAAAAACTATTGCATAACTATTTAATAGTGTAAACTGAAAATAAAAAAAATGAATTAAAAGAGAATCAACAATTCATGAAAACACAGATCACGAAAATTGGCTGCAGGCCAAAAACTACAACTGCGAACTGTAACAAAGGTGTGTGTGAGCAAAGCACATTCCTCCTTAACCTCTCCCTACACACACACACACACACACACACACACACATACACACATCTTGTCAGTGCCAGGAACATTGAGGTAGAGCTCCTTCCAGGTATACATACAAAGGGAATTTTCCAAGTTCAATTTCCTGATAGAGAAAGAACTAAGAGTGTCTTACCAACGCCTTGGGCAGGTTCCTCTTCCTTGTGACGTGCTGCTGGCACAAAATCCACGCCAAGGTGATCAAGAGGAAAAGAGCTACTAATGCAGAGATGATGAATACAGGAATCCAGGGCTTGTCTGCAGCTGGAGAGAAAAAAAAAAAAAAAGACCAAAAATAAAGCCTATGTAAACTCGCCATAAGGAGTGAGTGATTTCAGGGCAAGCACAAAAGAGATAAGGCACAGATATGATAGGATAATCTTGGGTAAGCACAAGCTGGTGTGAGTATTGCACAATTCCTGGAAACTGATAACTTTCAACACGTACAAAAGGTACAGTGAAATTGTTTTTTTCAGCTGGCGAGCTTACAGTGCAGCACGTAAGTATCTGAACACCTCGTCATGTGGTTCTCTACACAGCATATTGCCATTGAATCAGAGCTGATATTTTGCACATCATAACCTATAAGTGAGTAATACAAATAATATATAGGCGTGATATAAGGGCAGTTCTAATCTTAATGGTTTCTGACGTGTCCACATGAAACTCTTACATAGCAAACAGAAAATAAACAAACACGCCTGTTTCACCTGGCAAAGTCACACAGAAGGTGGTGTTTTCACTCTGTCGTTTTATGGAGGGATGGGTGAGCTCATACAACACAATGCCACAGTACTCCGTGTTCACGTGTAGATGACTCAGTGTAATCATGCCAGACGTGTTCTGAAACACCTGTAAAAGAGATATGTGTAACTTGATAATAAAGTGTTTCTTAGTGCAACTTTAAGTATTTAAGACAACAGTTCAGTCAGAAATGCTAATGTGTTTTAAAAGAATTAGCAAGGCATAAGAATTAGCAGTTAGCCTTACCATGGCTAGCAATGATACATTCTGTCTAAATGTATACACTTATACACTTAATGTTTAAGTAAATAAGGGAATAATCATAGTTACAAACTACATAAAGTTATACATATAGAGATCTACATATTGGAGTCCGAGCTGTTAGAGGATTAGTGACCGAAGCAACCACTGATGAGAACAAGTTTTACTTAAGTTCATAACATACCATGACCTGTAGTCACTAATATAGCCATCATATAACTTCATTTTGGCTACAACAATGACTTTGTTTTTTTTTATATACAAATGAGTAGCCTTACTTGTTAACCAAAAACATTAATCTAGCAAGCTGACATAGCTAGCTAAGGTTTGCAGAGAACATCAACTAGCTTACTTGGGTAACTTAGGTAATAATTTTGAGTAACAATAATGCTAGACTAAACATTTGACATATACCATTCAATAAAAAAGTCAAATTAAATATGTAAACTTAATATCTTCTTATTTTGACTTAACATCTATAGATGTCTAAGATGTCTATGTCTATCTGTTATGCCGTTATTGCATTATTTAAACTGAATAAGTACTTATTTTGACTTAATGCCTCATTATTTCAATTTATCTTATTGTTTTGACATATTATCTCATTATTTCAACTTAATATTTAACACCCCAGAATCTATCAAGACGACTAATTTATTGAATATTGGGTTATAATTGTTATTCTATATGTTGTTTCCCAGACAGTACTTTTACATTTATGTCATTTGGTAGACACCCTTATCCAGAGCGACTTACAACTATCTCACTTGTACAACTGAGCAGTTGAGGGTTAAGGGATTTGAACTCTCAACCTTTTGATCAGAAGTCCAACATGTTCTTGTTACTTGTTAATGTTACTTTTAATAACATAAGTTCTTGAAACAATAAGTTATTAAGTTGAAGTAAGGTGTTATTATAGTACTTTAACATTTTTTTCACAACTTGTGGTTCAGAGCTTCTGTACACGTGGAATGTCATGTCACAACGCTTAAATAGGAAGAACCAGTATGACAGCTAATTTGCATCATCAGTGTTTACAGAATGATGCCCTCAGCTATCTAAGTCTCTGTATATCTATGGTTACCTACTACAAACGTGTTCTCACCAAGACTAAAATGGAATATAAAAAGCTACAGTATATTTGCTACATGCAATTATGGTAATATGCAACTAGACATTACCTTTCTAGCTTCAGACTCTGGGTGTGTGAGACTGACAATGTAGTTAACAGATGATTTCCCAGAATCCTGGCACCTTTCCCAACAGCTGATCTCCCTAATTGAGTGGTTCCAAGGCCCCATGGGAGTTGTGAGTGTTACGGTGAGAGAGGACCCTACCGTTATCACGGACAGCTTTGGAGCTTCCAGAGAAGCTGACAAGAGCAAGAAAGAGAAAGAAAGCAAAGGTAAGAAAGAGAGATAAGGAAAGAGGTAGAAGGCAGAAATTAGTATCATGAGATCCGAAATAATCTACAGAATGTAATCCAAAGTGAATATACAGAATATATTTTTTTATCTTAATGGCCTTACTTTTTTCTAAGGGGATGAAGTGTGTGTATTCGCCGAGGCATAACTCATCCGCCATGATCTTGACAAAATATTTAGCGCGAATGTCCGTCATCACAGAACTGAGATCACAGATAGGTTCAGAGATATTCTGGCATCCAATCATCAGCTTGTATCGCTCTCCATATCTATAAAGAACAGAATCATTACATTAGTGATGACAATGATATTTTTATATATATGTAGATTTTCACATTTATGGTTCCATTTAATATATTAGACTAACCACAATACAGCTATTAACAGTTGGTATCCACACCTGTCTCATTTTTTCTCATGAAGTTGATGTTACTGAGAAAGTGCAAAACTGTCCACCATGAGAAGTTTTCTGTGCCAGAAAGCTTAAAAAATTTATTACAAAGTGCGGACACTGGAGACTCCTTCCCAAAACATCTCCCCACAGAAAATGTCAGCATATTAACAAATGCATATTTTTTAATCCATTTATGTGTAGTGTCTGCCACACATGTCGCTGTGACTTAGCTCTTATTACACAAACAACAACACGGAAAATAAATCAACACCATCTGACTAACCAGTATAGAGAATTCCACAGCACTGTGGTATACATTTTCAGAATCATCACTGTTAAGACCTAGCTGGTAACTCTTGAGAAACAGAACCTCCCTCTAAAACTGCGTCTTTGGTTAAACCAAAAAATAGAGTGATCTGACAGATAAAGTGAGAAAAACACCACACACCACACCACCATAACTATATCGGTGTTGGATATCAAAAACATATCCTTACACACAGAATTCTTCCTGTGCTGTGTGGATAAAGAGCTTTGGAGATTAAGTTCCACTTTAAACAGAGCCCTTGTTTTTGAAGAAAGAGGAAAGACCAAATTGCTTCATGGAACCATGACCTGACTGTAGTGGTTGTTCTTAGTTGCTTGTGAAAGGCTGATTATTGGTGGATACAGGTGGATTGGAACAGAAGGAAATGCTGAAATCTGAGTAGGAATAACAAGCCATTAGCTTCTGATAAAGGAGAAAACCAGACAGTGGTGTACAGGATGCTAAGCAAGTGCTGCTCCACATTAATGTTGGGTTAGGCATGGAATCTTCCATACTGCCCTTCCTTTGCTGGCGACGTTTCTCAGCCACCTGAACCCAATCAAAACTCAAACCACACAACCAGTAAAAGATCTCAGAGAGCACCAGAACAGTGGAAGACCATTTGCACCATTGCATGGGACTTCAAGGGCCACCCAGTCTTTGCTCTTGCTCATGGTTATGGAGAAGATTTTAACCGACAGGTTGGACTTTCATTCTAACTGCAGGTTGTTACTTTGTCACCATTATTTTAACTGCCAAAGAGAGCTCTTTGGAAAGGATTTACTTGAATAGGAAGAAAATAAAGGAAGGATAAACAACAAAAGCACATTTATCTAAGCCACACTTTCAGAAAAAAAAACATATGCATGACCCTGAAAAACATTTGGTAAAGCTGAACAAAGATGAATCACTTCAGTACACAATTAAAGTGACTACCTTCATTGACAAACTGAAGGATTTTGGTTGAAATTTTCTCGGAGAAGACAACTAGCCGAGAAAATTTCCCTCAACCAAAACCCTTACGTTTTTCAAGCTGATTGTGAAGCAGGAAATAATTACATTCCAAGACAACGTAGGCAAGGACAGATGAATGTAGGCAGTTATGTGAAGATTTCTAAGATCGGAGGATGGCTTCTGATAAAAGAGGCCAAAAGACAAGATAGGAGGGAAATGCACTGAAAGAGAGGGTCATGATGTTGAGACTAATGAACACAGATGGAAAAGGTTGGATAGATGTATTTACAATTCAGAATACCAACAGTCTCTATGGTAGCAGGAGATAAACCCATGATCACTCACTACAGTATGATTTAACACACCTGAATGGTGACTCAACATTTAGTTACAGCAGCACCAAGACCAACCTTTGATGGAAAGTCAAAGAATATTCGCATGTTAGAAAGGGTTCCTGGATTTTCAACATTGTTTTGCAAGACCACACCCTCAACTAAAAGGCCTGGGTTCGTGCTCTGCACTAGACTGTCAGACCCCTCCACTGAAGTTTGGGAGAAAGACCACATCTGAATCTCCACCTTTTTCATAGTTAACTTTCTGTAAATGCCCATCTTTCTCCACTAGCGATGACGTTTCTGCATGCAGCTTTTCCACGTCTACTCCCAACTGTCCAACAAGTCCTACCCAAGAGTCTTTAGTGTGTGACCTGGCGTGAAGAGTGACTGTGGAACTGTAGAACTCAGTTTGGAGTACTTGGCAGGTTCTGCTTTGTGGTAGACAGTCAGACCCCCTAATGAAGTCACTTGGGTAGGAGTTTTTGAATGTAATAGTTGTTAAAATTCCTTGCTTGCAAAGGTTGGGATAAGCAACTACATGTTTTGTTTCATCTTGGTGCTTCACATTACCTCTTTTGACTAGCGCAAATCAGACATTTTGCCTTTGTCTGCAATTTTTTTTTTTATAAATAAGCCATGTTGTCAGCAGAGAGTAAATAAAATGAAGAAAATTTTTATGAAAGTCTGTGAATATGCTCCCCTTCCTGAGCTAATGTCTTTAACCCTGTAGCTAGTCTCCAGTCCAATAAGTTGTCTTCAGCTAAAAAAAAAATTACATAAGTGGATATGATTGTCCACTACAAGCTACAATAGAGGATGGTTCATTGTTAGAAAACTATGATGAATTATGTACATATGCTTATCAGTGATTTCTGACTCGATTCAGTCCACTGAAATACAAGCTGAATAGCTTCAAGTTTCTAGATTTAACATTTTTTTCCCTAAGAGTATAGAATTTGACTGTCATGTATTTTCTAATGATTTGTGTTTTCTCCTATTTTTCTATAGATAGGGAGATATGGTGAGATACTATCTTTTACTTTGTTTTTTTGTCCTTCTATCCATATATTTTAATGTACATGCACCAAAAATATTTGAAAAATCTGTTTTATGTTTACAATTTTTGCTTCTTGTTAATGCTTAACGGTTTAACAGGATTTTATTTAAAAAAAAAATAAAAACTGGTTATAACAGGTTGTAAATCTGTATTTTAGAAGCATATTCTTATAGGAACCATCTCACTACATTATGTCTAGAAACAAAGAAAAAAAGATTTCTATCCATTGATTTGTATTACAGTGATTAGATGGTAATAGCATGAGAGAACAGGAAACAAGTGGTAGTTAAATGCCTGGAGAGATTTTTCCTTATCGTACCCCACACAGAATAATACAAACATATCTTGTCCAAGGCTAAATTGGACAAAACCAAAAAGTATGAGCTTGAGGTTTTGGCTTTAAATGATGGTGTGAGGATGTAAAAATATGATAGTATAATATGATTACTAATGCTGAAATTGTGACGTTAATATAAGGTTCGATCTGGGTTAAGAATGAATGGGAGATTATAATCATAATGTCACTCAATAGTACTGGTATGCCAACTTAAATGGTGTACCTAGAAATAATATAGAATCTGTTTGAATCCTGAGAAAACAGGATTTCTGAAGTTGCAATATATTTATAAAAAAAAAGGAAAAAAAAAAAAAATTTGCTTGGAGGGTATGAAATTACCGCTTCACTGCTCCTTTGAACTGTGTGAGATAAAATCTAGCATTAATTGGGAATATGTGGGTCTTGTGCTGAGTGTCTGTCTAAAATGTCAAACGAATACATTATCACTGCCAGTCCCTGTATATTTTAGCTTTTTTTTTTGGGTTAAAACCTCAAGCAATGGACTCACTTTAAATATTCCTTGATTAGAGAAGCTGAATATGGAATAGTTATAAGAATATATTGTAGGTTGTACAACATAAAATAAATTTGTCTTACAGCTGATACTAGTGCTGTCTTTTTCCTACAGACAGTTCTAGATAAAAGGATCTAAGAGCAACATCACTATATTAATATATAGTGATATATATATATATATATAGATATAGATATAGATATATATATATTATATATATTATATATATTATATATACAGATATTAAGGTCTCCATTGGAACTCTGGTTCAATATATTTCATTATACTTCATTAATAAATGAAGCATAAATATTTCATTACCATAAATTTCATTACCAACAATTTTAATTGTTGGAAAATTGCTGGGGTGCAAGTGGAACAAAACAGTTCAGGATGTGCTGAAAATCAGCACTCTTGCTGAGTGGTAATAGTAACTCTGTTGTTGATTATTGTCCTATAACAGCATGCCCCCTTACTTATTTAACTGCCATTCTGTTCCCTTCTGTGTGGTCTGTGACACTAACAGTCCTTAAACTGTAGTAATACAGTGTTGGAAAACAGTATTTATCGAGCCCTTAACAAGTTTAAGGAGTAAGAAAGAGAAAAACTAAAAAGCCCAACCATTCACCAGGATTTAAGACAGAAGGTCAAGGGTCATGTTACACTCACACGTGAAATCTGACGCTATAGCGAACTTCTTGGCCTGGGATTTTCACTTCATCCCAGCGGACCCTGGTGTGAAAATTGCGGGAATCAAAATACACCTTTGTCATATTGCAACCATTGCAACAGAAGCCTGCAGACAAAAAAAGAAGAAGAAAAACGACAATTAGGTTTGATTTTGAAAATAATCAGACAGCACAGAATCTATAAAATTGCAAGGACACAATTCCAGAATCTAGTTACTGAAAAATATAGTTGTAGATGAACTATGTAATAAGCGTAGAGTTTAAATAGTGGTTATGAGTTAATTGGTTTTAAGCATCAAAAACAGCAGGCTAGAATTAACACTTGCAATATTTTAGTGATCATCAGAGCTAGGTGTTGATAGAAAAGTACACACACACCCACACAAACACACACACACACACACAGAGCCTTAATCTCAGGCTTAGTTTTGCCATTCAGTGGTATAGCAGGTGATGTAGTGAAAAGGCCAGCGCTAATCCTTTTCGTCAGGCTGCAGTCATTCCATTTTTAATCCTCACTTGCTGTAACTAGGTCAAACACATCTGTTCTTCATGAAAAAAGCAAACATACTTGAGTTTTGTCTGGGAAAACTGTTCAAAAGGCAGAGCTAATAGATCCTCTGGGCTTTATTGCTGTCTGTCAGGTTTTTATTTCTGTCATTTTGCTGTAAATCTCAAGAAAGGAAATGTCATAATTGTGACTTTAACAAATTATCAGCGTAGTTCTCATTAATCATAAGCAGTGTTTCATTATCTCATACTCATTGGTACATTAACGCACAAATCCTGCATGCATGAAGGTTGAAGAGGCAAACGATCACTGAGATATGCACAGTATTACGAAGTTACCACACCACAAAACAAAGTGATATTACCACAGTGTACACAAAAAAACACAAAACAAAATGACCATGATACAAGGTTACCACACCAGAAAAAAATTACCATAATACAAAGTCATATTACCACAATGCATACAAAAAAACAAAAAAAACAAAACACAAAACAAAATGACCATGATACAAGGTTACCACACCACAAAACAACATGACCACAATACAAAGTGATACTACCACAATGCCTACAAAAAAACACAAAACAAAATGACCATGATACAAGGTTACCACACCACAAAACAACATGACCACAATACAAAGCGATATTACCACAATGCAAGGAAAATGATAACAACACAAAACAAAATGACCATGATACACACAAAATTACCACACCACAAAACAAAATTACCACAAGACAAAACAAACTTAACAATACCAAAATAAGAAGTAGAACTGGGATGCCTCTGCCACCAAGTCTGGACTTGCCTGTTCCTCACTCGTTGCTCTCTTGGATGCCTCAAATACCCTTAAAATACACCATGACCATCTCTGGACCAATGCCAAAATGTAAGCCGTTCATCAAGTGCTAGGAAGGATAAGTCCATAAAAATCCAACATTTTACCACTTATTTTTGAGATATTGCACTAACAAGTCTTTCCGACCGAGGGACTGACAGAAGGACTGACAGACAAACTGATGGACTGATGACAAAATTCGTAACTAGCCAGAAAATGGGCCTTGAGTTCCTGAACATGGAGGTGTAAGTAACATCTCTGTATGACAAACAGGGAGGAAGCTATTGAAGAAAATCTATTTTCAGACATTGGACCTTGCTGTGACCTTGACCCTTGCTGTGACATCGTTTGGATCAAATCCAAAATCTAATCAGTTCATCTGCTGGTTACAGTGATAATTCCCCATAAATCCTACAAACGTGTTCCTGAGATATCATGCAAAAGAGAATCTCAGACGGATGGATGGACGGACAGACACACAGGCAACAGGAACATTAATACTATACTACAAAACAAAATGATCACACAACAAAATCACCTCAACACAACATAAATATGATCACATCACAAAACAAATTCCAAAAACACAAAACAAATTAGGCAGAATACATTGCAAAACAAAATTGCCACACCACAAAATAAAATTACCACCACAACAATTTTTCTTTTACCATGCCACACAAAAACCGCAAATTACCACACTATAAAACAAAATCACCATACAACTAAACAAAAAACAGCGTGCCCACGACACAGTACAAAACTGACCTCAACATCAAACAAAATGACCACAACACAAAATGAAAATCATCACACTGCAAAATAAAATCCAAAAACACAAAACAAATTAGGAAACAACACAAATCACCACACCACAAAACAAAATGTGAAAACACAAAAGAAAATCAAAACTAAATTACCATAAAAAATCATTTACCCCACCACACACACAAAAAAGCAATTTACCACACCATAAAACAAAATTACCACACAAACACAACAAAATGATATCAATACAAAACAAAATGATCATACCACAAACAAATTTACCTCAGCACAAAAAAAACCCAGAATTACCACAACACGTTAAAATCACAAGTACAAAAAACAAAATCTGAACACAGAAAACAACAACAACAAAAAAATCCACAAAACAAAAAAACAGATCCTACAACACAACAAATTTGATAGAAACAACAAATAAATGTTTCTTCACAGCAAGAGAACAGTGATCCTGTTTCTACAGCTGTAAAGAAAACCTAGATGCATTTGTCATAAAAACAAACAAAAAAAGCCTAAAATTTGTACTTTACTGAATAATCACATATACAAAAGTCTGAAACGGACTATCAGAATATAGATAACGTGTTAACGTGTTGTATATAATATCAAATAAAGTTTAGTCACACGATCAGTTAAAAAAGGCACCTTGATTAGAGCAGCACTGCCGTTCAGCGTGCTTCAGTGGGCTTTAAACACTACAGCGTGCCTCGCATTTAAACACATTGTAGAAAGTGAATCTTGATTTGATATTATACAGAGGTAACACGGTATTAATATTCTGACAGTATAATACAGACATTTGCATGTTATGTTTATTCAATAAAACACAGAATTAAGGACGTTTGTTTTTCCAGCGCCCGAGTTGTGCACAGTATGAATAAAAAAATCCTCCTCAAGTGCACAGCTGGATGTGCTGCAGTTTAGCAACATGAAATGTTTTCAAGACAAATGCATCAGTCACCACTGAATTTTTATTATTATTATTATTTTTTTTTTTTTTTTAGAAATGTGAGAACATTTCCATTGCTGTACCCCTGAATTTCATGGTGTTGTCATATCTTGTTTTGCATTGTGGTAATTTTGTAGTGTTACCTCTCGGCCACTGTGCTTATATCCGTTCACATTGATTTTGAATTGAATTGATTGAATTTTTTGATATACCTCAATATATGAAAGGTCAAACTGGCAGAAATATAGCAAATAGCCACATGACTCACTGTTGCTCTTGTACAGAATAATATTCAGTTTCTTTCTTGCTGGTTAAATATCTTCTATATTTCTGAACCAGATTTCTCTTCCGAAGCCTTTTTTTTGTGGGAGTTAGTTAATGCTTTAATTTACACTAAGCATCATGATAATATATTGCTTAATAGTTTGGAGAACTATGGTGAAGGTTGGTTCTCAGACTCCTGTTTAATTGAAATGAAAAAATAAATAAAAACTGGATTTTAGCATACAACCCAATCATAACTGTCCTTAAAAGACGCCTTGGTGAGAAAAATTCTAAAAAGTAAAGACGCAGCAATAAGGCGACAAAATACATTGTGTAAACTGATGATTTCATGATGGCAGATTTTGGAGCAGAACTGCTGTACAGCTAAAAAATTCTATGTAGCACCAAAGATTTAGCTAGTCTGAAGGATACTTAGAGTTAGCAGAGCTGACCAGAAAGCTAAGATTGCGTAAGCTTTATTGACTGAAGTAGCACTACTTCACTATTTTAAAAAATACATTGTGATATTTTATTCAATTTATTTTGCCAAAATGTACATTTGACCTATGTATACAATTATTTTTTTTATATTTTTTCGCCAATTCCTGTTTAAGTGATCACAATAATCCAACAGTTTAACAATGAAAGCTCTTCTCAAAGTCAAAATATCTAGGACAGAAACTCACCTGAACACCAGACAAGCAGGAAAAGTGCTCTTAGAGGCCACAAATCCAGATCCATAGCAGAGTTCAAGGAAAAAAAAAAACAAAGACTAGTAGTTTTGATTTCCCTCACAGGACTCCACAGATATTCAGAGCAATTTTTCATCAGAATTGGGACAAAAACACATCTTTTAGTCTTCTTTCCCCCCTGTGTCCGGGACAGACATGAGCCATGAGCCGTCTTCTATCTCTGTTCCATCTCTGAAGAATCCAGGGTAAAGAAGTGCCCTTTAGCAGGTGTGTGTGTGTGTGTGTGTGTGTGTGTGTGTGTGTGTGTGTACGTGTACGTGTGTGTGCAGGTGAACTTTGGAGCCACCTTCCATTTGTCTGCTGCCTTTCTCCTCCCACTGACACTTGTTCTTGTCTTTCAGGTTTTATAGGGTGATAAAAGCACCTGGAATGTGCCTGCTTCTGGAAAGGAGGAAAAGAAAGTAAAAGAGCTCTTGAAGGAAGAGAGAGGTGGGGTGTTTCATGTGAACACCTTTGTTTAATACCTATTAATAACCCCAAATTAAAATTACATGGTACAAAAAGTTCCAGATATACAGTAATAATACACAGTGAAATAAAAATACACAGTGGGGGCTGAGCGACTATTCATTTTTACTAGTTGACCAGTAATTTTAAAAAGTAGTTGACTAGTTGGATTATTGTGAAAACTGATTTGGGATAGTACTTTTTTTTAGACTGTTTTTAGTGCAATTAAATGCTGATAAACAACATGCCAAACCACACTTCAATTAACACTCACACACTCACACAAGCTTTAAATTACATTTCCTGCTTCAAAGCTTTTTTAGGCTACACTGTTAACAGTGAAAATAAATACAACAGCACCATAAATGTGTGAAATAGTCCCTTTCTGCTTCTTATTAGACTATTTAAGGACACATCAGTTCTTACACTCGTGCACTCGTGAAATCCATGATTCTGAAACTGAGAGAGCGCAGCATGGAAGCTCATGTCCATCAACAGCCCTCCTTATAGCTCAAAAACTGACCTACTTTATATGGAAAATGCAATGTCTACAGCAGCGTCTGGGAGATTTTTTCACCGTGTTCAACTCCAGCTTCAGTAGCATACGAAAATGAGTCTGGATCAGTCTCTGTTAGTTGGTACATGCCTTTCTAAACTAGCTGAGTGGGATTGAATAGTGATGTGCAACCTTTCAGTAGTCACAGACCGGTCATGATGGAATTCATTACAACAACAACAAAAAAAATTTATTTTAATTTTACTTAGTTTTAATGGTTTTACTTTTAACCAAAATAAGAACAGGAGGAATAAAGAACTTAAAAACCTTTCCCTAGTGTAGTCACAATATGCAGTTGACTTTGTCTAGGCTGAAATATTTTCGGCAAACAAAGCTTTTCATTATCATGTGGCAGCATTTCCTTACCATCTGCCTCACGGGTTTTTCCACCGTCCCAGCTAGTCAACATCCCCACAGTGACAACTAATGAATGTATTAATTGTTTAGTCTATGCAACCACTTAATACACAGTTTTAAAGTACAAATATTAGCCGCTATCTCATTTTAAAGGAACAGTTAAGTCCAAAATGACCCCAAATGCAGTCAGTTAACTCTACAGTTTGCTTCCTTAGTTATAGCTACTAGTTTAGTAGCATGTAAACAGCATGTCTAAATCATCACATGCTAACCTTATGTTAGCATGTTTAAAATTAGCAATTTAAACATGAACTATATTAAAATTCGGTGGTGAAAAATCTCTAAATCTTTACTCAGGTGAAAAAAAAGAGCAACTGCTAATCTAAATAAATAAGTACTGGGGTAAAATATGAAAATATGAAATATACTTCTTCACTCAATATAAACTCAAATTTAAAAAAGTCTGAAAGTAAAAATAAAAGATTCCACACCATATGTACCTTTAAGAGTTTGGGGGGGGTGGGGGGGGGGGGGGGGGGGTTGGTTGCATTGTAAGAATTTTGAGACCTTAAAATGGCATCACTGACCAAAAACATGTGGTTGAGAACTCCTGCTTTAGACCAAAGCACTGACTGAAGATCAGTTTCCTGCCCAGATTAAGTTAATTTTAGCAGCATGAAAAAAAACTGATCTGCAATGAGCATTCTTACTGTCACCCGTCATCATCACATCATCTCCGCTGGCTGTTCTCCCATTGCTTTCAGCTAATTACGTGGCAAATCAATTACTTTCTGCACAATTAACTCTCTTCCCTCCCACCCGCTCTACCCATTCAAACACGACTGAGAGTAGCCAAAGATGATTAGGGAAAATTACACAGCACAATCTAAAGCAACCGTCTCTGGGTGTGTTGGTCCCTCTCCCCCACCCCACCTCCCCCCACCCCGGCCCCCTGAACATTATCAACAAGCGAACTGCATTTGGAGAAAAGAACATTTTAGAAGAAGTTGATTACTAATCAGAGGAAGAACACCATTTCAAATGTGACAGTTTTAGATGACGGTACATCCAAATAACACGCTGCATGCAGGAGTGATTACTAATGGAGCATGACAGAATGCATGAGAATTCTAGACCAGTCTGGCTAGACTTCAGATTTAAATGCACTTTATTTCCTTAAGGGCATGTTTATATCGGGAATAAAACACTGTCAGGCTGCTTCCTCATCAGAAAAATAGGTAAATAATGCCCTTGTATTCATGATTTTTATATTGTTCTGTGCATGTTCCTCTATCAAACATTTTTACACAAAATAAAATCCTTTCAGTTCTATAGGAATTAAGCATATATACTCAAACATCTTCTAAAGGCAGAAAGAATCATTCACAAAACCTTAGAATTTGGAGAGGTAACAGCTTCCAGCTCTGTTCTCACATCCATCCATTTTCCATACTGCTTATCCTACACAGGGTTGCAGGGAGCCTGAAGCTTATCTCAGGGAACTCGGGGCACAACGCAGGGGATACCCTGGATGGGGTGCCAACACACATTCACACACTATAGACTGGGGAGGAAACCAGAGTACCCAGAGGAAACTCCTAAAGTAAGAGGAGAACATACAAGCTACGCACTCACAGGGTGGAGGCGGGATTCAAACCCCTGACCCCAGAGGTGTGAGGTAAACGTCCTAACCACTAAGCCCCACTGTTCTCAGATATTAACTGAAAATGATTTGTGGTTCAACTACTGTTTCCTAAATCCCTCCCTACACAGGAGGAAAATGAAATCAACAGTACTGAGTATTACTGAAATCCAATAGTTGTACTCTTACTCAATAAAAAACCCTACTTTTTACTCCTTAGATTTTTATTTAGACCTTCGAAGTACTTCTTCACAAAGTCTCTTCTTCTCTCATCAAGCTGTAACTGTATGCTATTTTATATTTCCGTTTAAAGAATCCAATCAAGTACATCAATACAGAAAAACACTCTCAAGAATTGTAACAATCATCATCAGCCTTGACATCAGCCATTTCCTTCTACACAGTGAAGGATCTTCAGCCATTTCCTTCTACACAGTGAAGTTAGTGCTATAGCTATCCATGTGTGTTTGAAGAGGGATAAGCCACCAGTAAAATGTTTCAGTATGGTGGAGTAAGCAAAGACTCATACAAAATGAAGCATCACCTTTGCCTCCCTGGAAAGCATGAACTCCATTTAATTTGATAAATTATGTTTTTTGGTTATATTTAACAATTTTAGCCTGTTTTCTTTGCTAATGCCAGGTTTAACCTGATTACTTCTGATTAATTCATTAGCAAACTATGTAGCATTAGTCATGCAGAGGACAAGCAAACTTACAGAGACTGATATTTCCAGGCTTAATTTCATCAGTTAAAAATTTTCTATATTTGAGTACATTTAAAAGTAAAGTTCCTTTCACTTGAGTACATTTTTTGGATGGACACTTTTAACTGAGTAAGATTTTGGCACATTATCTACACTTTTACTTTAAATATACATTGATCAGCCATAACATTAAAACCAGCGTCCTAATATTGTGTAGGTCCCCCTTGTGCCACCAAAACAGCTCTGACCCGTCGAGGCCTGGACTCCACAAGACCTCTGAAGGTGTGCTGTGGTATCTGGCACTGAGAAGTTAGCAGCAGATCCTTTAATCCTGTAAGTTGCGAGGTGGGGCCTCCATGGATTGGACTTGTTTGTCCAGTACATGCCAGAGACACTCGATTGAATTGAGATCTGGGGAATTTGGAGGTCAAGTCAACACCTTGAGCTCTTTGTCATGTTCCTCAAAGTGTTCCTGAACAAATTTTGCAGTGTGGCAGGGCGCATTATCCTGCTGAAAGAGGCCACTGCCATTAAAGAATATCGTTGCCATGAAGGGGTGTACTCAATGCATCAGTAAGCCTTTGGTGCCCATGACCCTGTCGCCGGCTCACCAGTTGTCCTTCCTTGGGCCACTTTTGGTAGGTACTAAGCACTGCGTACCGGGAACACCCCATAAGACCTGCTGCTTTGGAGATGCTCTGACCCAGTCGTCTAGCCATCACAATTGGACACTTATCAAAGTCGCGCAGATCCTTACGCTTGCCCTATTTTTCTTAGTTCCAACATATCAACTTCGAGAACTGACTGTTCACTTGCTGCCTAATATATCCCACCCCTTGACAGGTGCAACTGTAACAAGATAATCAATATTATTCATTTTACCAGTCAGTGGTTTTAATGTTATGGCTGATTGGTGTGAGTATAAATTCTGAGTACTTTTTCTACCCCTGCATTTGTAAAATGCTAGTAACAGAGCTATAGTAAAAGTACTACATAGCCCTCTATGTGCCTTCTAAAGTGCTGTGATATAAGAGGAATAAAACACTTCGGGACATGCTGTTATTAGAAAACAATCAATTTTGGGGTGGTATGAGTAACTCTGCTTTCCATCAGGCCAAATCACACCACCCTGTTCTTGATAATTTTCCTATAACAGCATGTCCCACTGTGTTTTATTCCTTACATGACCAATTATATTCTTCCCTGAGGAGAGTTCGTGGTGTAATGCTCCCATGAGAGGAGAAAATTAAGCTATGGATGGCGAATCGCACCTTCACGATGAAGCCTTCAGATCAACAGTCAAGACAGTTTTCTCTCCCCTAATTAAAGCACTGTAGCTGTTATGTCTTTGAAATGACACCATCCTGAAGGTTTAACATCAATTTACCTGCAAATATTAAAGCAATCAATTTTCATAAATGTGTAAATGTGTAAAAGCTGGAGTGATATAGAGCAGGGTGCTGAACTAAACTAAATACTGTTAAATACAAACTATTTAGCACCATTAAGGCATTAAAGCCTATTTAACAAGCAAGGCTGCAATGGATCCTTCTAGCTGAAGCTGATTGATTTCAGAAATAGGCCTGAAGACACTGCTGTGAGGCTGAGGTTCTTTTTTCTCACCAGAAAAGACGTTAATTGCTAATTACTACTAACATTCACAATCAATAAGTCATATTTCTTGGAGAATCGTATTCTCAGAAATCTCTCTTTGACCTTCCCAGGAGAATATGTTAGTACAGGAGTAGCATATACAGTATATCTTTCTTCCTAACTTGACTTTTGCATGATATTGAATTACGTCTGAATCCACATTCAAAAACACAGCTAATCAAACATCCAAGGATTGGCTTAAGTTATAAGCAGATGATGGAAGAAAAAAACTGCTCTGTAGCATTTAATCAATAAGACCCCTGAGCTACTGAGACATCTCAATTTCCGAGGCAGTGACACAAATGGGGTTTTAGGTTTGCTCATCGCATGGGAACATCAGCCTTAGATTCGCCTGGAAGAATGATGTGATTCCATTTTGAATGATTTTTTTTGCTGTACATGACAAATCGAATTTATAGGAGAAGTGGAAAATCATATAAAAGAAGAAACCATTCATCATAAAAGGACGAGTGAACGACCTTCATCTCAAAAAAGAAATAATTGTACTTGATAGGTTTATAATATCTAATTTCTAACCATTAACCTGAATCAGTTTTCAGCTCAGATATAGATTTTGCATAAAAAACAGGTATAAGATATAAGCAGACAGCGCTAGTGGACCAGATGACTTTTGCTGAAGCTTTACAGATCACACCAGATGTTGCCCCACTCTGTTCAAGTTACTTTCAAGCTTTTTGTGTCTCCCTGCAGACAGTAAGCTCAGCGTCGAAGCCTAAAGGTCGCACAGCTCATAAACAATCTCTTCGTCATCTTGAAGGCTCCAGAGACGTCTATGACAAGAGCCATATTCACACCTTCCATTTTTGCAGACACTACTCAAACTCTCCAGCTACAGAGAGGGAGTGAAGGCCTAGTAATACTCCTTCAGACACCATATGGGAGAGCTATTGGATCCCCAGTTAAAACCAGACTTGTGCAACATTTCCAATTCACACACCATTAGTATTTTGTAATACTGGATTTGGATAGTGTGATATTTAAAGCTGCAGTGACAGCAACAGCTGTTTGAGTCTTATAGCCTTGGTACAGCAATGTAGTGATATTTCACTGAAAATGTTCCTGTGCTAGATATATGGAGCAAAGTAGCAGGGTTACAGTTTATAATTTCTGTGGTATGATAACCTAGTCTTAAAATATTATGGTTTTACAGTATCATGGTATTAATAGACCATTTAAAAACACACAAGGCGGTGGTGAAAATTAAATAAAAAATTTGTTGCAGAATGTCTCTTACCACATCCTTGGATATATTAAAAAATCCAAATACAAACTTTAAGATCAAGTCCTCTGATTCTTCTTTTTTCTTAGAAAGATATTTTTTTTTAACAATGGCTTTTCTGTAAAATCTCTGTCTGTATTTATCACAGCTGAGTGGCTGTGATCAAAGCTGGCACACTGAGCCAGAAAAACCAACGTATGTCAGTGATGCCATGTTCTTCTGTGCGTTTGATAGACATCATGCATGATATATTTAAAAAAACATGCTGTAAGTGGTAGCAGAGGTAGCAGTGTATGGTGTTTACAACAGTAGCAGATTGCACTGCAAAGTGCTGTCAGTGTGCAGAGGCTGCTGGAACTTAGAGGAACGGGGTTGTGAGAGGATGAGAACCCCTGGAGTAAAGAAACTTGACCTTCAAAAAAAAAAAAAAAAAAAAAAAAGGGTAAATGGTAATAGACGGAATGCATTTTAATCTGTATTATGAAAAAGTCAACAGTAAGGTAATCATACATTGTGCCTAACTGTGACAATCATAGAACAAATAAGGCATTCAAACACAAATGTCACTGCTGATAATGGTAGGGATACGCAAATAATATAGCAAACAAAGTGCACCTATACAGCAGATTCACCTGAGAAATGGACAATGAGTAACTGGGAACCAATGAGTAGCCGTTAGGTGGTGAAATATTTTGACACATGTACCATCTGGTGCGCTAATACATAACTCGAAACACAATCTTTGTATTTCCAAGAAAATGGGTTGTCCAGTATTATGGGTCAGCTGTTTAAGGCTCTGGGACATTGATCAGAAGTTCATGAGTTCAAGCCTTGGCACTACCAAATTGCCACTTGTCACTCCAAAAGCAAGGTCTTTAACCCTTTCTGCTCCAGGGCCTGGATCATGGCTAACTCTGTGCTCTGACCATAGCTTCCTAATAAACTGGGATAGCATGTGAAGAGAAGAATTTCACTGCACTGCACTTGTTTGAACCTGAGCTTGGGTTACTGCCCTTGCACATTCTCCCAATGATTGAATGGGTTTTTTCTGGGTTCTCCGTTTTCCTCCCACCTACCAAAAACATGCCGGTAGGTGGATTGGTGACTCTAAATTGTCCCAAGGAGTGAATGTTTCTGTGCTGGCGTCCCATCCAGGGTGTATTCCCACCTCACATCTAGTGTTCCTGGGATAGGTAGACCAGGATAAATTGTGTAATGAATATCAATGAAGAAATGGACTTGTATATGTGACAGTAAAGGCTATCTTCTATCTTCCTTTTTTTTAATTGCTGTCAGCCCTGCTGGCATGGAGAGTTATTTCTTTTTATATTGACTGTGAACATTCATCTTTGATGTGTATTCCAGTGCGAAGTTTCAGAGAAGACATGAGAAACACCATTATCACAGACCTGTCCTACCATGGTGGGTCCCTTAAGTCCCACTTAACTCCTGACCCCTATTTTCTCCAAGGTTGTCCACGAGACTGATCCTGCTCTCTGGCTCTATGACCCTGTACTTCCTGTAGCGTGAGGGAAACTTTCAGGATCTGTGAAGAGAACAAGGCCTATGTAGTATTCCCATGTAAAATAATGGGCAATATGGATACAATAAATTTCTTATTCCACCACAATCCACTTGGATTCTGTAACAAAATCTGTCAGTCATCCCAGTGACAAATTTCCAAATGAATAAACTGACAACTCATTGTACATATCATTACAGGAAAATGTGTATTTAAAAATGCAGCAATTTTCAGATCTGCGAATGTCCCCTTCCTGCTTTTCTCAAACACCCTCAGTTCCTACTCTAGACAAATGGTCACATGATCGAGGGAAAAGAGCAGACTGGTTAATAATGGAGAATTAATTAAATGATAATGATGTCCTGACTTCATTAGCTGTAATGACGAGGTAAAGCTGATTCTGAGTTCTATCACCACTCTGGATCGAATCATTAAAGGTTTAATTACAAGGACGGTCAAGCAGGCTATAAAGTTCCTGAGAATAGCAAGGGTTGAAGTGACACAATCTCATGCTTTATTGAGAAGAAATCCATATCTTTGTAAGAAATGGTGTAGGAGATTTTAACAGGGCGTAAATCCACAGATAATCCATGAGTCTCTCAGTACAGACGCTGGACGTTTTGATGCTGGACTCAGAAAGAGGACACTGACATTTTCCTTTTGAAAGAGATGATAAAAACAGAAAATCTACTACATCCATGGTTCTTATGTGATCAGAAGATTAGTTTGGATATCAGAATTGCCAGAGTGCCATTGAAACCTCAGTTGCTTACACTGTTTTAATTATAGGTTGATTTGGATAAAGGCGTCTGCCAAATGAATCAATGTAACTGTAAATTCCATGATAATATGAAAGCTCTCAGCATTTTTTAATTTGGCGGGGTATTTTTATCCAAAACAAACAAACAAACAAACAAACAAACAAACAAAAACCAACTAAAATGAAGCAGTTTGGGTTTTTATGCACAAGGTGCTTCTGCTTCTTACATCCTTCCAGAAGAAGAACTAATGAAGAACTTTAACTGTTGCTACTTTTAGCTAACAGTTAACTAACACCACAAGTATATGATATAAAAACTAGCAAAGCAGCAAAGTGACCTACTAACACTGCCATTGGAATCTATAAATTCCTATTTGTCACAGTCTTGTGCTGCTATTTTGTTTTGATCCTCAGTTCCTGTTTTAGTCTCTACCTTCTTCATGTACTTGGTGAATTCATTATTGTTCTCAACTGAGTCTAGGTTCCCTTTATCTATGGAAGTGTATTTATACCCATCCGAGTCTGTTTTTCATTGTAGTGCCCTGCCATTGTCTTATTGCTGATTAGCAAGCCTTATTTTGTGTTATTGACCCTTTAGTTGTTGCTTGTTTTTGACACTCAAGCTTCATAGCAGCTTTGTATGAATACTAGGTCAAATACAGTTGGAATGGAAGATGTCCTCTTTCTGATGTTGTGATGAAGCACGGAAGGAAATGGAAAATGTGTATTAGAAGTTCTCCACTCCTCTGGTGCTGTTTGAACACCGTAGGCCAAACGCTGCTCATAGGAACGTACATTAATGTACATTAGATATTCAGCTGTACATGTTCAACAAAGATCTTGGTCACTTATGTGATCAATAAAAACTGATCTCCTGTAGCTTTACAAAAACACATACTGGAAATAAATTATCTGGTCAGCTTTGAAACTTACATGGTCATTAATATTGATATACTTCCCATTCCTCTTGTGGCCCACTATTTCTTTGTGAACTACTATGAAATATCTTCTCTTTTGTTCCATGTTTCAGGCCGCTTTGAACCACATCATAACATTATTGTTAGAGATTGAATCAATTTCAACATCAGTACATTTTACAAGTTGATCACAAGGCAGCTTTTTATGACTGGCTAGATTCTATTAATATTATATATTTATTTTTTTATATATCTAACTCTGCTCTGATAACTGTTTTGTTCATGTTGTTGGTTATGTAAGGACTAAAACACAATACTGTGTGAAAAAATCAAGTTTTCAATAACAGTATGTTCTGAAGTGTTTTTATTCTTCCTATACTACAGCAATTTGTTAATAATTACAATTTTAATTTATTACAGAACAACAATTCGTACTTTTAAACAATTATAGTTCAATTTAATGTTGTGGAACATCAGTAAACATCAGTGGAATGTCTAGAATGTCTTTGTATGCTGCAGCATTACAAATTCCCTTCGCTGGAACTAAAGTGCCCAAACATGTTCCAGCATGACAATGCCCCTATCAGAAAGGGTTTGAAGCAGAATCCAGTTAGGAAGCAAGGAACCTTTAAAGAACCCTTGAAGAATCCTTTTGTTCTAAGAGTGTAGCAGTGAACCCTGGGCTAAGCATGCTAAGTGATTTTAACTTGCTAAGACCTGAAGAGGCCATAGGAGTGGAAATGCATAGGATAAGGATAAAAGCCTTGAAATTGGTGAGCGGGAAGCTTATGCAAGCATGACCTAAAACCAGCCCCGCCCACTTTAAATCGAATTCTGGCAAAGAATTGTTCATACTTTATGCAACATATTGCACAACATTAACCTCATTAGTAAGCAATTGTCAGTGGACTTTGATCAAATCTGCATTCAAATACAGAGAGGAATTTCACATCAGATGGAACCCACTTCAGCATCTGTCTGTGTTAGCGCAATGCAGACTTTCACATACAATGTGGATCACTGTCAGATATAGAGTAGGCTCTGCGCTACCAAGAACTGGTTTTATTGCATCATTCATAGAAAAAAAACCCACAAGTCTGAGTTTCAGTTGATGGGCCTACTTATTATTCAAGCATGCATTATTTAAAGCTGGAAACTCCATTTTCAGCTGTGTAAGAAGTCTAAATTTCTCTGAATATCCCGTTTTCTTTGGTTCAAATTCTTGTGACATCGTACTCAAATTGTTGTGACATCATGTATTGCATTTAGATGCCAAAACATTTCTGTACACTGATTTAATCATTGTCACATTTGAGCTTGCATGTGTATAATACTCATACTGCTTACAGACTTACAGTGTATTAGTGAAACCTACAACTACATACGTTAATACAAGTTTAAGCATTTCAGTGAATCATCCCTTAAATGGTAAGGCGCTTATTTCTCCATAAGCCATGTGATATGTTGTAAAATAAGCAGAAGATATCATAATCCATATTTACAGTTAACAAAACCATGGTTCATGTCTGCTATAGAGAAGCTGAAAATTACTGAAGTGAAATCCTTCCTCAAAAAGTTTTGACCCAGAAAATTGTAAGAATGGAGTAAACACAGCATCAACATAAAAACAGCATGAGGCCTGAAATTGTTTCATTTGAAAAATATTCCTTTTTCATGTGAAGCTCAGACAGGAAGTGACCCTGCACCTGCAGAGAGGTTGAGTGTGTGTGTGTGTGTGTGTGTGTGTGTGTGTGTGTGTAGCCCCCTGTGGTGAATGTGTGAATCAGTAGACGTCCAGATGCATGAGCAAATACCATTAACCCAAAGTCCAGAAAGAACACATTAAAGCAATGGCTCTTTTTTGTTTTAATCAAAATGCAGACTGGCGTCCAAAAGCCTGAGACCACACTGAAAATCTGGGATTTTTGTTTTTCATTTAAAATTAGAAATAAACGGAAGGTTTTAGAATTTTGAAGTATCTAAAACAAAGAAAGTAAATGTACAATACGCTGAATATTTAATATTCGAGATTCAGCACTATTTCTAGGTCTGTATTTAAATGTAAGCAAATTTGAGATACTGACCATCTTAACTGCTTTGTATGAAAGATCAGATTTTCCTCATGTCTAATCTCTCCTACTGAAGCATGTGTTCAGATGACACTCTGATGGATTTGATCTAAAATGGATCATGCGGTTCTGCAAAAACTTGTGGAGTCCATGCCGAGTGCACACTGTCATTAAAACAAAAAAGAGGACGTTCGAAATACTGAAAAATGCTGAAATTCATGCAAATATTTCAAAGATTCTGTTTTCACTCAAGTTGTTGTCAATAATATAATTCATAATTTGAGAATTGTCGAATCAAAGTAGAAAAGAATGCAAACTTGAAGCATTTTCACTAGTGGTCTCAGACTTTTGGACCCCAGTGTAGTTGATCAGCTATGACTAACAAAACATTTTTGGCCTGTAATATAATAATACAGACTGCAGTACTACAGTAACTTCATTCATACCACACTAGATGATGTTTATTTAACATTTGGAAGGAGTCTCCAGTGTGTAACAGTCAGTAGGTTTTCTAACATGGGTTTGCAGTTTCTCAATAACATGACAAAAATGGGTTTTTTTTGTCTTATTAACTTCAATAGAGAGAAAAAAGAAAGGCTGGTGAGTGAATAACTATTTATAAGTGTTATAAGTAATAACAGGTACTAACTTGTCTCATGGATGTTCCACAACATTAAATGTACTTATAAACAGAAAATAATATATGACATCATTCTTCAATAAATAAAAAAATTATAATTTGCATCTGTAAATTGCTGTGCATCTGAATAAGAGGAATAAAACACTTCAGGACATGCTGTTATTGGAAAATAATCAACTCTGGGGTGGTGACAGTAACTCCGTTTTGTGTCAGGCCACATCAGACTATCCTGTTGTTGATTATTTTCCTATAACAGCATGCCTTGAAGTGTTTTATTCCTCCTATAGCACCGCAATTGGATTTTTTTATTTATTAAAGAATGAAACATCATACTTTTTATCCATTTATACTAATATTTACCATAATATAACGTAATATTTCCACTTTAATTCCTTGCATAGGGACATTTAAGCTGTAAAATAGCAGTGTGTGAGACTTTTAACTGTATAATAAATCTGAATTCTTCTGGGACACCTTGAACACACACACTGTCATCTTAAGTCTTAAAGATTTTAACTTCAGAGAATCCAAACTTAAGAGAATCCAGAACTTCAGAGAATCCACATGCACTCGTACGTGCGATTGTGATTACATAACTAAAGCCTTGTTCGTATGATATCTTAATTTTACAACATCAGTGAAACCATCTTCCCTCCTGTGCCTTTAATCCCATCGCCAACACTCATGGCACAGATACTGCTGAGCGATCTGCCTGCATGAATCAGCAACCGGTGACAATCCGTAAATTACATGCCATGAAGAAGAAGGCATTAGCTACTTTAAAGTGAAGCGTCCTCTCCATCAGGCTTTTACTGTGATTCATGTCTCTGTTAATGTAAAGGAGGTGACACAGGTGACACTAATGTGCTCTGATGAAAACACACACATCACTTAGCCATCCGTCTTGTACACATTGCATTTAGAAACAGCCATTAACACATGCATGCAGTCAGGCTGTAAAATACGGTATGTCATTAAGAGACTGAGGACTGCATTTATCATATCATTATCATATAATATGTTTTGATTTGGTGAAATCGTGAATGAATGATGAATTCTTAATAAATGTCACTGCCATGATCAACACTATTGGTCATGCCTGGTCTAAAACAAATCATCTAGATCACTACACATAGTGATATAATCATTATATATTGTGCAGTTCAGGATTTGTTTAATGCTTTATATATTTCACTGTAGGATTCCCACATACTTACTCCATGACAGTAATAATATCATATGTTTAATGTCTTATCAATCATAATATCATATGTTTCATGGTGCTAAATCACTGACGAATGATGAATCCCTCCTAACTATTGCAGATATGATTATTTTGACAACACATGTACATATATCGTTTATGCTATAATATACAAGTATGGAAGTGTGCTAGTGCAGGTTTGGCAGTATGCTAATTCACAAGTAGGCAATGGATATCTAAATATTATGTATGCTAGTATGCTAGTTAGTTTCCACAATGACTGTAAACTCATTTTCTGCAAGTAAGTATGCTAGTGCGCTAGTATGCAAGTATGCTAGCCTGTCCGCATGCAACTATATAATATGACCACCTTCAGGCTTAGATCCTAAAGGGTTTATTGACCGCAAACATTGAATTAATCTCACCAGTTAATATTGTACCAATTTAATTGACCCCAAATTGTCTTTGGAGCCATTTCTTAAAACAACAGGCTTCTGCAAACACTTTTAATGACCCTTCATAGATTCGTGGATAACACTATGAGCACTGCTAAGGCCAAAAGGAGTGATTAAATGGTTTATTGCCTTGCCTGTATATTAATAATATTGTCTTTAGGTTGACGGTTTACACTGCATTCCCAGACTTATTATCCCAGCACCTGCTACCTGTCCACGGCCTGCTGGTGATTTAACAGATCATAAAGATAAAGCAATAAAGCTTGGAAACATAGAGCTGACATTAACAATAAAAAAGTTCACTCACTGTTCAAAAAGGTGACTTTTTTAGCATCAGACAGCTTCAAGGATTCCGCCTTGGTTCCTAACAAATCTAAACATAAACAGATACGACAGCGAGATTGATCCCTGATACCCATCACTTGAATCTATCTGCTGTGTACAGTGTACACACTGTATTTATCATGACAGATCGTATCGTATTGTGACAGCTAGTTTGTATTTTCATGCTACCTGACATTTGGGAGATTAGGAATAAATCTGGTGTAAACCTTAGCCAATATCTTCCCACGTTCTTCAGTTCCTTGGTGAAAGGGCATTAATATAACATCAGGAGCTAAAATTAGCCATCTTTTGTGAAATATTCTTGTACGTTTCCTTTATAACTTCTAAATTTGAGTTTGTACTTTTCTACTTTAAATCTCTCCTTAAAACTTTACCAGAGGATTCAATTAGAGGAGTAGTTGCACTTTTACTTGAGTAAAGAATTTCTCAGTGAAGAACATCTGCTTGCGTCATAACAGAATTAAAAACACAAATGGACGTCTTTTAGCAGATGCTAGAAGCTAGTTTAAGCAGAGCGCTCATATTGCCTGGGAGACAACATGTGTCTGTCATAAACTGAAAGCTTATTATTTTTTCTTCTCTCTGAGGAATAAAGAGTTGCTTCCAGGACATACTGGACAGATGTATTTCGGAACAATTTGGACAAAAATTATACATGTATAATGTTGCACTTATACAAAAGCAGTTGATCAGCCAAGATAGTCTCAGTGTCTGAAGTTTGCTTCATCTCAAGTTCACAAATTCTAAACCTAGCGCATTACACATACATGCAGTATATCCTTGTAATACAACTGCACAGACACATTTGAACCTTTATAACCTGATGACCAGGAGTTCTTAAACTTTTTGATTCCAATGATCCCCTCAGTACAGATTTATTTCATGAACATTATTTAAATTTGTAAAATAGACCTTTCTATTCCTTAACTTTCTATAGATATAATAACTTTGACAATGATGGGTTGTGATTTCTGTAGCAACATTTAAAAAAAAATCACAGACCCCCTTGCTATGCTTCACAAACCCCTTGGGGTGCCTGGACCCCACTTTGAGAACCACTGCTGCATACAATATGCTGTATACAATGTTCCTAATAAAGTGGATGGTGAGTGTATGCCCTTTTAAAAAGACAATAACCTATTCAATTGTATTAAAATATCCACAATGCCTGGTTTATATTACCATTAGCGCAGCAGGCCTGCAGAAGAGCATTTTAGTTGAGAGAGAAAAAAGACAGGGCAGTTTGGTTAGCTAGAAAGGGCAGCTAAAGGCATTTGACATAGATGATAACTGCGCACAACTGGATTTAGTGGCACGCGACCAAGATAATGAAATTTAAATTCCATTCATGTGTGGGGCAATGAAATTATTTTGGGTATGTAGCCAAAAAATACTGTAATTATAGGTGAGAACCTCTATTTAACTCTGTGGCCTGGCAATAGTAAAGGAGAACCTGGTGCTTATGAGAACTGCAGGTAAAAAAAATCCTTACAGCACCTAAAGAGCAAATCACAGATGCATACTAATAGACACTGGGCACCTGAACACTTACATACTTGCAAAATTGCATACTAGAATATTTACCTACTTGCATACTGGGACACTTGCATGCTTACATATTTGCACACTAACACACCGGCATGCTTCTATACTATTGCACTTGAAAACAAACTTACTTACGTTCCTGGAATCTTACACACTTCCATATTTGCAAATGCAAACTTTCAGATAATGTGTGCATTTACACACTTCCATGCCTAAAACTTATACAGTTGGCATACGTGCATATGTCCTTGCACGCTTACATACTGGCACACTTGAATACTTAAATATGTGCACGCATATATTCTTGCATACATGCACACATACATATGGGCACCTACACACCTATACAATTGCACACTAACATACTTACAGACACTTGAGCACTTTGAAACTATACATATTTATATACTTACATAATACACACTTGCAAACTTCCACAGTTACATATGTGAATACTTATATTGGGCACACTAATACAGTTGCACACTCACATACTTGCACACTTACGCCAGACAGTTGTATACTTGGGACACTTGCACAATTGCATACTTTCATAATTATATACAGTACTTGCACACTTAAGTACTGGCACATGTACGCTTTTGCTTGTTTACATACCTGCTCTTTATGTACATGAGTACTTATATACTTTCCACTTGCATATTTACACAGTTTAGCACTTTCACACTTGCACGCTACACATACATGCATACATATGTGTATAGTTACACAACCACATATACACATACTTGCACACCAGCATAATTAGCAATCAAACAGAAATACATGGTAAATAAGTAGATTAATACATAATAATAAAAAATCTGGATAAATATGCCCCAGTTTTCACAGACTGAGGTGTGACTGATAGGAGATATGACTCACAAAGAAATAGTGCAGTAGTTCTTCCTGTAAGTTTAGCTGAGACAATATGGTGCATCGGGAAATAGGAATCTTGTTTACTCTTGTGGTCAAATGCACACACGGATGAGATGCATTTGTTTGAGATTGATTAAAGAGAACACAAGAAATACAGAAAGTGTAAGACAAACAGAGAGGCTAGAAGAAGAAAGAGATAGACACGATTTCATGAGAAAGAGAAACCGAAAGACAGAGCGACAGAGAAATAAGGAGATGTGCAGAGAGATAGACAGTCTGAGAATGAGACAATTAAATTGATAAGTGTGACATGCTCATGCGTATTACAAAGATGGTGGTAGTATTCAAAAATATTCTGGAGGCAGTGTTCCCTGCAGCACCAAAGAAGATCAAGCAAGTTGAAAACAACCTGTGGGATCAGAGACTCAACCTTAGAGGAGCCAGGGATGTTGCGCATGATTGCCAACCATCGCCAAGAGAAGTACTGTCCACAAGCCAACGCCACTCACAGCAACGTACTGGCTCAGAGGTAGGTGGCAGCTGGGGACCAAAAGAAAAAGAAAAGAAGTGCATATTCCTCTTTTGGACACATGGATGCTGCTCAACTCAGGGATGAACAAGCTTGAGATATTTCAAATGAAGTGTTTGTGACAAATCCTGGGAGTTTCCTTCCAAGATCACGTAAGAAACAAGACCATCAGTCTACGTGAGAACAGCAAACAATGAGTGTGTGGAAGAAATCCAAAGACAAAGTCTACACTGGTTTGGTCACATGCAAGATGGCCAGCCAGCTACCATACAGACTTCTCTGGAGGCAGTGTTCCCCTTAGCACCAAAGAAGATGTGGTCCAAGCAAGTTGAAAACAACAGGAGGGATTGGAGACTCTACCTCAAAGAAGCCAGGAATATTGCTCTTGATCACCAAGCATCACCAAGAGAAGTACTTTCTGCTGTCCAGAGCATCCATAGAAACATAGATCTCAGTTAGGGACCAAAAGAAAAAGAAAAGAAGGGCATATTTTAGATTATTATATATGCAGAGGCCAGATTATTATATATGCAGAGATAATGCCTACATTTAGCCTTTTGCTGGGGCCAGCCTTGCATACATGTTAAAATCATAACAATCATGTTAAAATCATAACAAGTGAGGATTGTGCTTGTGTCATTGATTCCCTCTTTGCATAGTGACAAGCGTCATGTGCTTTTGTTTTGGTTTATATTTTCGTCCTGTCTCTACCCCTCATCTTGTCATTGGTTTGTTGCCTGATTGTGTCCACTTGTTTTGTGTTAGTTCTTGATTAGTTCATCTATGTATACCCTGCTGTGTCTTGTCATTAAGTCCAAACCTCCCCCCCTCCAAGTTTTCTGTGTGTAGACCCTGTCACTGTTTATAATTTACAATATTATGATCACCTGTATGCCTGTGCATTGACCCATACTATAGACTTTGACAATGTTTTTAGGATTACCCTTGCTGAACACCCGCAGCTGCATTAGATGGTTCACAAAAGTTAATCAGCTAGGGCCAGTGGAGTCCCAGCTCAGTAATATCAGGATTGTGAAGTCTGTATACAAAGTCTATGTCTAGCCCAAAATCTCACAATCAACAACCCTGGCTTTCATATCCATTATCATTCTTATTTTTATCCTTCCAAACATTTAAACCCATTGTTTATTTGACCTCTCCCGCTCGCTTGAGAGTAGCGCCAAATGTTTTGGCAGCCGCCTATTGAATTATGCATTGTATCCGAGTCAGTGAGTGTCTGGCAGCATCCGATACAAATCTTGCCTCGTAAATCTGCATTATTTTGACAAGCTTTCAGCTCGGTGGCCGAATGAATGACAGACCACTGGAAGGCTGCGGCTAATTCTGAATAATAGTAAAGTGTTGTAATCATTTCAATAAATCTTTATCATCCCTTTACAGGGCAGTTTGTTTGTGTCGTTAAAAAATGACACGGCCAATACACAAACACACACTGATAAATGATAATGTAAATCTCTAATTAAATTACTCATGTGTTGTAAATATTTAAAAGCTCTATCTACTGGTAGCAAGATTAGCCTTAGGAATAATAAGCCGTTGGAATAAATGAATTACATGCTGGCGTAGAAGGGAACGTCATACATATACATATACATACATACAGTATATATACATACAGTATGTACCAGTATCAGTTGTTGTTGATGGAAGAATATGTTTTATAAATATAAGATATATATATATATATATATATATATATATATATATATATATATAAGAATAGGGGCACACAGAAGAAGGAGAGCTTTAGACTTATGGGGTTTGAAGGTCATTTTTGCTGCAAGGTGTCTGGGGAGACAGAGATACAGAGAGAAGGGATTTTTTTCCTCTAAACCTTTAACAGACCTGAAGAACTGTCTAGAATTATCCTTTTTCTGTCATTTTCTTGTCTTTTATCTATTTCTACGTCTTCTTAACAAAACAGAAATGGCCAATCCCTGCTCCTGGTGATATTTTTAATTGTACACAACAAGCCCAAAAGCAATATTTACTGTCTACTGAAACAGAGTGACACCGCACAAGAGGTTAATTGAATTTCAGGGTCAGTAGTCAGGCAGAGGTTGAAGAACAGATAGTCACAACAAAAACCATGAGCGAGAAGAACAAAAGAAAATGTCAAGCAAAAAAACGGCCATTCCAGCCAGGGTAGTCTCTCTGTGATGCCGTCACTTGGGTGACTGGAAAAAAGTTTTGCATATTATGTGAATTACCTCAAAGTGGGTGGAGCTTAGTGGCTTTTGAGGCTTTTTTGTATGGTTTGAGCCAAGGAATAGGGTGGAACAAAAAAAGAGTTTTGGCTCTACATCTCACGGTCCGCAGAATATGACACAAAATGGAAAACACTGCACCATAGTGCCACCACCAGGCCATTCTGGTTTATCTTGCTTGCCTGAATAGTTGCCTGAATACTACCGATTGTCTTTCATTTTATTATATATGTATATATATATATATATATATATATATATATATATATATATATATATATATATATATATATATATATATATATAAAGTATTCTTCCATCAACAACAACTGATACTGGTACATACTCTAAAGTCTAAAATATGAAAAACAAACAAATAAAATTCAAAAGCTTCAGTATTTTGTGATGCTTGTAAAGAAGCCTGTAGAAGTAATTTCACAGTTCCATTATCGTTTATTCCTCTGTGGGAAGGTATAATGCTGCTGTAAGTCTCTCCACCACCAAGGTCCTTTACCTTAATTTCTTTCCTAATTTCACTTTGCACCTTAACTGACTTCCACCCTGTCAGTGGCTGTCCCCTGATAAACAGCTGGCTCTTTTATCAATGCCACCTTCAATCATTTGGGTTTATTAACACACTTGAAAGGGGCTTGTGAAGGCAACTGTGCTTAAAGTGCACCATAATAAAATGGGTCTGAAGTCACAGTCACAGATCTTTGAACACATTTGTGATTGGAAAGCTTGCAGACTGTTTGTGTGCATTGCTGGGGTACCTGAGGCAGTCAGATGGAGATGCAGAGGCGTTTTATATTCATATACATCATTCATAACAGGGATCAAGGCTCATAACATAAGTAAATCGAGAAAATAGGCAAGCAGAGGTCAAAGCAAACTAAACATGAAAACATAGATTAGAGCTGTACTTATCAATGTGTTTCTGGAGATCTACTTGTTTCTGTTTTAGCTCCTGTCATATCATTGGTTTGTTGTCCAATTGTCTTCACCTGTTTTGTGTTAGTTCTTGATTTTATGCCAAAAACGGCTAGTTTTAGAACAATGTTGCGGGTTATGGGTGGTATTTTTTTGGGTTAGCTTAAAAATAATCAGTAGCTACCAAAATCTTGGTTTAATGCAATAAAAAATGTGAACAAAGGGAAAGTGCAAGTGCAGACAGTATAGCTATGATGTACAGAACCATTTCTCTTGTAAGCTATATTGCAAAGATTGGGAGAGGGAAAGGGAGATTATGGAGTGGATAATAAGATGTTCTTATTAGCAATACTGGAGAACTAGGGCAGGACAAGCTGTGGAGGAAGGGGAGGGCTTGTGATGTGCATATCATACATATTAATTCATTCTTCTTTACAGAGAAGGTGTAGAATTGTTCCTATGCCACTTTTAGGAAGAATTATAGTATTCAATATAGATTTTCTAGTTTGAACTTTAAAAGGGATAATATCCCAGTTGCAAATGGAAAAAGGTGTGATAGAATTATTAAAAAGCTGCTGAATTCTTATGATAATAATAAAATTAAACATTAATGTTTAGGCTACACCCCTATGTGCTCTTGCAGTCAGAAGTCTGACTATATACCATCATTCTGAAATCCCTGATTAGAGGATTACCTGCTTTAATCTGGTTTTAGACAGGGCTATTAAATTAGTTTAGAGCAGGGACCAGATTACAAAAGCAATATCAGGTGATGGGCCAAAGATCAAGATCAGATCTATTTTAATTACTGTTGTAAATGCTAATACGTTTACATATACTATATGGCCAAAAGTATGTGGACACCTGACCATCATAGTCATACAGTATGTGCTTGTTGAACATCCCATTCCAGATTTAGTCCCCTCCTTTGCTGTTATAATGACCTCCACTCTTCTGGGAAGGCTTTCCACTAAATTTTGGAATGTGGCTGTGACGATTTGCTGATTCAGCCACAAGAGCATTAGTGAGGTCAGGCACTGATGTCGGGCGAGGAGGCCTGGGGTTCAGTCGGTGTTTCAGTTCATCCCATGTTCAGTGGGTTTGAGGTCAGGGTTCTGTGGAGGCCACTTGAGTTCTTCCACTCCAACCTTGGCAAACCATGGAGCTCTCTTTGTGCACAGGGGCATTGTCATGCTGGAACATGTTTGGGCCTCTTAATTCCAGTGAAGGCAAATTGTAATGCTACAGCATATGAAGACATTCTATACAATGCTTTCAATTTTGTGGCAACAGTTTGGGGAAGAACCACATATGGGTGTGACCACATATGGGTGTGATAATCAGGTGTCCATTTAGTGTAGTTGCGAAACCAACTATATAACATAAAACTGTATCATGAAGCATGAGAGAACAGTATCAGACAAAAAAAATATTAATGAAAACAAAAATAGGAAGCAAGTGAGACCGTCAAAGGCTCCAGAAGAACTGTGACTGGTTCTGCAAGATACTCAGTAAAACTTTCAGCTAATTTCCTTATAAATCTGCACAAATTGTACCTGAGGCTACTATTTTTTTTTAAAAGCAAAGGGTCATCACACCAAATATTGACTTTGTTTCTTTTATTACTGTTTACTGCTCTTTATAGTATTTTTTTAATGTAGAAATATTTAATTTCATTTTTTTAAGGCACCTTTGCTCTATAGCATTTCTTTGCATGTGCCTAAGACTTTTGCACAATACTGTACATTTCACTATTTTGCATATTAGACCTGCTACACCTGATGCATAATGAGAAAAGTTCTTAGCCAGCTATGTTACATCATTGATGGTGATTTAATTATTATCTAAGAAAGCCATTATATGTGTATAGGGGCCTGGAAAAAAACATTCACATTGAAATTCTGACATTTTCTTCAAAATAATGCTTCTCTTTTGCATGTATCTCAATCACAATAAAGTTCTAGTGCTTTAAAGTCACTACAAAAAAATGAAAAAGGAGCATGGCAGACATTATGGCAGCTGGTGTCTGATTACAAACCAAATTCATTAGCCTTAAGTCCAGTTCACTATATCATATAGCTATACAAAAATGTGATCAAAGCGTGGCATTCACTGTGTGAGGAAATCACACTTAGTGAGCAAGGTTTTAGTCATCTTTAGGCAAGCTGACTGTTTTTACCACCAAATTTGACTACTTACACAACCTCACCCTTACAGGACATTAGCCTAGGCAAGATTAAAAAGTAAGTAAAGTGCCTTTCCAAATCATTTTTTGTGAAATATATGCATTGTTTCTCAAAACTGAGGTGTCAATAGATATTACAGGCAGAAAAACTTAATCATGGCCAAAATCTGAATTTTTCTATCAGCTATATCTGATAGGTTTTTCCAGACCACCACACATGCTTTTTTCTGCTTCTGTGTCAAATAAGTTTTCAAGAGATGTGGGAAATGTTGCTCAAAACTGATGACCAAGTTGATTTCCAACTCATTTTTAAACTTGGAGGTGGGTGGTTGCGAATTTCTCTCAGGCATGTGAGTGAAAGTTTCTCAGGGTCAAGCTTGCTTGCTTGGTGTACCACCTGGTGCTCCACTGATAGTTAAGTCACTTTACTTAACTACCTCTCACTGACAATCGTACTGGAGATGAGTAATTGTTGCCTCCTCTGTGAAAAGTCCTTAATGCATACTTTTTCTCATTTTATTAGCTGGTAAAAGCCATTAAAGGGCCAGTAAAATGTACTAAAGGGTCAGATCTGGCCCACAGGCTGCTAAATTGAATATCTAGTCTACGATTACAACCCATATTGGCTTCTAGAGCTTTGAACATTCGCACAGCCTCAACCATCCATCTATGTCATATTTCCTTACTTGAATTTAAACTCCTAAATAAATGTACCGTCGGTATCTAATAGCAGGTGAGAATGGATGATGAGGGAGAAAGTAAACAGCCTTGACACATTCACAGAGGGCAGAACTCAACACCTCAATTTAATAATCGTCCTGAAGGTTCCTCCAATGAAACCGATGATGGATTTCACCTGCAAGTGACACAGAATTTTTCTTGAGATAACACTTTACTGTTAAAATGTGGTCTTGTTTAGAACCTCTTCAAAATAGCCAAACTCTAATGCCCTACACTCTCAGAAATAAAGGTACAGAAATAAACTATACTTTTTCTAGTCTCTGGAAACCTAAAGGTGTCTTTATGATGTTTCTTTTACCTGGGAAGGTGCATGTGGTGCACCTTTAATTAGCATTTAGATAAAAGCTTTAAGGTAAAACAGTACACTTTTTAAATACATTTTTAAATACACACATATTCATGTTTCCAGATGCATACTAAAGGTATAAAAGATATACGTTGCTGGTTATCACTTACATTACTGCAGCTATAAACAATCTTCCCCTCACCAGCCTCGTTTTTTTTTCTCTCTCTAGAAGTTAATAAGACAAAAATCACAGATTGTCTTGTTTCTGAGAGAACAGGAAGTGCAAAGTCCTACATCCTGATGACTCTTCCATGTTGGAAAAATTTCTGAACTTTACAAAGCATTGACACTGGAGACTCCTTCCATAAATGATACATAATTAACTCCTTACAGGAAGCTTCATATCAAGAATAAAACAACACATTTTTCTGTTTATTATTAGCCTTAGATTATGTAGATCATCTGCCAAACAAGTCCCTGTGAATGAGCTGTTACTATAGAAACAATAATGTATTAGAATGAGGGCATTAATATGATGATTTATATCATATGATTTTTATGATACCTGTGATTTGAATAACAGCTGGAACTACTGTCAGAGCTGCTCAAAATTCTGACCAATCATAATTATTAATCAGAATAATGAAACCCTCAGTTATACTTCAGAATGTGGTTCAGTAGAACCTCTTCATGATGCTAGAACTGTTACTTATCCACAGAGCCCTTGAGGAATCTGCATTTTACAAGACAAACTCTACATGAAACAATTCCCAGGATCTTCCTAACAACAAAAACGTGGCTCAAAGTGCTCTGTTAAATATCAATCATACACGCTTTAACTGCACACTGTAACAGTTCTCCAGAGCATCAGTCAGAGTAAGAGAACCCTTTTGTCCTACTACTAACCAAAAAAAAAAAAAAAAAAGAGAACATTTTATTGCCGTACAGAAATCAAAAACAGCGATGAGGCAAAATCTGGCTTCTGATGTACACGCTGAGGTATTTTAACCACAAGACTTTTGATTTGATGATGACTCCCACAGTCTGCGACCAACCACATTTTAGAACAAGGGCAATTCACTTTTTTAATTACATCTCTCTAGAAGCAAGGGCAAAGCCAAACAGCACAATACCACATGAAAAATGAGGTTCTCTCTAAATGTCCTGTGGCTAACATCACAATGGCATCAACATGTCAGGTCCATTTAGCAGGCCTTGACGAAAAAAACCCCGGGATTTATCGATTATGGAAGGCAGTTTAAGTCACTGTGTGGCAATCAGTAAGGAATAAAACACTTTGGGATGTGCTTTGGGAAAAATAATCAACAATTTGGGGGTGGGGTGGGGTGTGGGTCCTATAACAGCATGTCTCCAAGTGTTTTATACCACAGCAATTTGCCAACACTGTGAATTTTTTATTTGTTAAAAAATGACATGTCATAATTTTTAGCCATTTATAGTTACATTTAAAGTTGTGGAATGTTTAAGAAACAAGTTAGTTCTTGTTATCACTTACACTATAAACCATCACTCCCTCATCATGCATCTTTTTTCCTCTCTATCTTGAAGTAATAAGACAAAAAAACAAAACAAAACAAAAAAAAAACACAACTATCTGACTACTATCAGAGCTGCTGTTATAGAATATAAACCAATCAGGATTGAGAATTCCAAAGGGCTAGTGGTAAGGGGTATGACCACACTATGGATTCAACCATGCTGGCTTTTCATCACTAAGAAGCTAATAAGAAGTTAGCCCTAAAGGCTAGATGTGTGAATACTATTGATATGAATTTATATGATACATTGCTATATATACATTCTACATATTACATTAATATTCATCTACTTTATATATACATTTTTTATTATAGTGATTCTTCATGCTGCTATGAGGCACAGCGTTCCCTTGTGAACTTGTAACTCTATCATGGTGGCATTGTTTTTCATCAACCACACAACATATTTCATATCAGCCCTGTAAAATGGCAGCATCTTAAAGCCATTAAGCTGTGTGATATTTACTCAACGCAAAATGATCACTAGCATTAATGCATCCACACACAAAAAGGACCTTGAGGTCATTAAATCCACACAAGAGCAAACAAGATGGTGGGGAGAGCCTAGCTTTTCATCCGCTCAATTATAACACACCTGTTCTAGCTGCTATTTATTCAGGCACATGGCTGAGAGCTGAGAAATACAAGGTCTGTGCTGATGTGCAGCCTGACAACATAACACGAGTGTGTATGAAGACAGCCTCATGGATGGAGTTAGATTTTCTATTTCTTACCTTTTTGAAATTTACATATGCACAATTCTATTTTGGCTGGGGGCTTTATTGGAGCTGTGAGGAAATGTGACAGAGAGATAGCGTCTTATGAGACGGAAATAGAGAGATTGCCTTTCGGGAAGCTGAGAAGAAGAAGGAGAAGCATCCATTGTACCAGAAGCAACCATTAGCACATAGATTTTTGGTTTAAAAAACACTTTAATGCTGTAGAATGCAAAACAATTTAGTTCCTGTTATCACTTAAAGTAAAACAGATATAAATAGTTGAAATACGGGATATAATGCATGGTAAGACTTCGCGATTACACATTAACAAAGTAGAATACATGAAGAGAAACTAAGCAAGGATTAACATGGAACAGGTGAACACAATAGAGCAACAAAGCACTGACAGGACAGGGAGTGGAGACAGGACTAGAACAGAAACCAAACTCTAGCACATCGTGTTTGTTGCCATTGGCACGGGGACGCAAAAAGAACTCATGACATCAGATAGTAATGCTTCTTGTCAAATTCACGTAGACGCAGTTGCCTCAGAATCATGTCAGGATAACTGCTTCATTTTTGTGTATTATCTAAATATATTCCATAAATGTTTTTTATACCATAGTAAATTCATATATAAAAGTATACACAGAACTGATCACAAAATAAAATGCATTGCATCCATCTACAGATGACTACATACAGGATACGCACTTTTTTTTAAACAAATTGTGATGCATTGTGGTCAACATCATACCACAAAGATACAGCAGCTGTGAAGCTTACTGAGAACTTTTTCCTGAGATGGTGAAATGAGGACCACGGACTCCCAGGCACTCGTCTGTTCAGCTGTTTGGACTAAAAAACAGGATATTTTCAGGTATTTTTGTAGATTAATCTATGAAGAATGGCAAACAATGTATTATGTTCATGTTTCAAGGATATTTCGTGCAGCTGCTTGAGCTGTTTTGATTTTGTCACAACGTGTGGGATCAAAACATTTATAACAGCGCATCAGTAGCGCAAGTTTACAGTTTCATAACATGCTGATGTTGGCCTCATTCTAGGGCAGACAGGGAAAAAAAGATAAATGGAAATATATACAGCTGGGAATTGGGGAAAAAATAAGGTGAAAGACAGCAACTGAAAACTGAACCACAGGTGGATGCCAATCAAATCTCAGAAGGACCACCAATATTTTTTGTCAGTGTATCATACGACACCCTGCTGAGTGTTTATTCAGAAACTTGTCACATTCAAATGTTCATGATTGGTTTGCAAAAAGAATCAGGTTCAGAAAAAAAAACACTTTTTACTTCTTAGTTCATCGAATGCAGTCAAACAGTTCCAGTCTCTTCGCTCAGAGTCATAAACCCACAGGATAGGGTTTAAGCCTTCTTATACAGAGCAGGGGATAAATTCAATTTTCCATCTCCTGACCTCTGACCTCTAAAGAATCTCACTTTTCCCATCATAAGGGTCTGAGTGATGGGATCTGTGAAGCCCATCCGCTTTTTTCTAACAATGTGTTCCACACAAGCGCACAGGACCCATACTGCACCCCTCTAGTTTCTCTATTACTTTAGACAGATGTACCTTTAGTGGGGAGTTTGGCAAAAAAAAAGCCATTGCTGATGACATTTACTGCACTGAGGGTGTAAGGAATGCTCGATAATAGCATCAGAGGGATTAGCCGTCTGCTGGCTTTGACGAGGTGGAGGCAGATGAATGTAAGCGCGAGCTGTTTATTAACAATTCAAATCATGAGATTGGTGGGCAAGGAGGCAGAGGTCGATCGTCAAGCAAACAGCAATCAATAGAAAATGTGGAGAAAACAACGCTTGAAATGCACACTGAAATGGCAAAATCTTGCAATGAGACCTAGAGAGATGTAAATACAGTGACGGCTAAAATCTAATATCTATCAACAGCTCGAGCATAAATCTATTAGGGTTGAGTGATGCATTATATCGGTAAGTCTCAATGATGGTATAATACGAATGATGTGAGGTAAACCATCACACACACACACACACACACAAGCCCTAGCCTTGCTTCTTCAGACAATTCTGTGATTATTCTTCTTAAGAATGTTGAAGTGCTGTTGATCTTGAGTCCACAAAAATCCAAAATAATCTGAATTTTTTAATCTGACATTTTATACCAGGCATCCCTGAGTTTATATAAACAAAAGTGAAGACTTTCCCATGGTGGAAAACCTACTGTTACAAAGCGTTGACACTGGAGACTCCTTCCATAAATGTCAAATAAACACTCCTTAGAGAAAGCTTTACCTTATCAATAATTCGATGGTTTGCTTCGTTAATTAACAATGTTTCATAATCCGTTTAATTATTACACTTCGATTATGTGAAGTGTTCACCATACAAGTCCCTGTGTATTTGGTGGTCCAGTAATGAATTAGAACGAGCACATTAACATACACATGATTGAATGATTTGAATTTTAGCTGCCACTACTGTCAGAGCTGCTGTTCCAGAAAATCAGCACCTTCTGAACAATCAGAACTCTTACAGTTCTGCTCATTGTGTGCACCCTGATCTAGCTTCACTGTTCTCTGTTCCTCTGTGATTAATTTCATCATGAGGATTAGCATGGCAGAGCTGATCTAATAGGACACATTAAAGCAGCAGCTAAAGAACAGCACATTTGTCCCATACGCTCTAAATCATTTCTCATTAAGTGTAATTCGTGTGCAGGAATGCGTTTCGGAGCAATTGTACACTACGCCTCACTTTGAGTGCTGCAGTTCCACCTCTGCTTACTAATAATACACCAGAATAAATTATTCAAGTAGCAGGGAGGTGCACTTTGCTTTGCTGACATCAATAACAAAAGCAATTAAAGCAGAAATCCCACAAGGACATGCAGGCAATACTGTAAACCTGATCAAGATCTTTGCTTCCCTATTTAATTCCTTTTCTCTTTCTGTCTCTCTTCCTGTTATTGTTCCTCGGGCAGAGTTTCAGGGACGTCGCCCTGCCCTCAAATGTTCTGCAAGGCCTGCCGCCCCCTTTTTCTTGTTATCTGATTAGCTAGAGTGCTAGGGAGACCTGCACTCATTCCACAGCTGTCTCCTTTCGTTCATAGCTGCATGCATGCCCTGAATTTTAACATTCTTCTTGCTGCATCCTGACTTAGATTGTTCTCACTTCAAACTGCAGTTACAGCATTTTTCTTTTTTTTTAAACTTTCAGCAAAGTGCAATGGAACTTAAAAAAAAAAGACTAAGCGAAAAAACAATTAACTTGCAATTCAGTGCAATAAAGGAAGCACGGCTAATGATGAATGATATCAATTGGGAACCAGCTAGCATTACATCATTTGCATTTGTGCAGAAAAAAAATCTAATATACAGTTTTTGCTTTTGTAGTCACTCAACCAAGAACTATTTGGTGTTAAACAATTGCTTTTTACATTTTGCTTATGTGATTAACAAGTAATGGAAATTCTACATATACTTGACTTAGCATGATAGTAGGATAGTTTTTATTGATAGAATTTAGGATGAAAGTGGAACTATATTATCAGCTTTCCTGTACAAACTCTGTAATTCTGACATTACTGAAGATGGGGTTTGAGGATAGATTTCCATTATGTGTAAGCTACATTACCTTCGTAGTTCCAGTGCTAAATTAAACATGCATTGTTAGACTCCAAACATGTATCGCCTGATTGACTACATTTGGACTGGAAGATTTTCCAAACTAATTTTTTTTACCAAACAATTTCTTTCATTCTTAACAGCCTTAGCATTTTCGCTAAAGTATTTCCTCTTGAATTTTTTGTTTTTCTCAGCTTTATCTTTGTGTTCATCATGTGTGGGCGAGTGACAACATGGTGGCTTCCTCAGATCCCTCAGCATGAAACAGTGTGATGTGTAGGAATTAGAAGTCTAAAGCGTGCCATGTTCATCCCTCAGGCCCTCTCAATGGGGGCTTGTACTTCCTTGATACAATTAGTGCCAAACCAATTCCCCCAATGACCCCTAATGACTCCTCTCAGCATGATCAAAATGCCACTATGTTGAGCAGTAGGGTTTTGAAGATTTTTAGAGAGACAATGAGAAAGAGTGGAATGGGATAGCCCTGAGGGCAAGTCTTCCCTTGTTCCCACTTCCTCAGGGTAAAAGTAGTATGCCCCACACAGAAGAATCCTCCAAACAGTGGAGCGTTAACATGGCTAGCAAAATCCTGTGGGATTATTCACAGATTAAAAGCACGACCATTTCTTCTCAGAACATAAAGGCTGTCTTAATGACTAATGAGCTTAATGCTTAATCATGCTAATCAACCTGATCACCTTGACCTGGGTCCATATCCATATTCCTAGTGCCCTATGTGTGCTCAGCTCTATGATGATACATGAGGGTTCCTGAGATATGGGATGACCAAAGGTCAAACACCTTAACACAATACACAACTAATTTAGAAGACATTGTTTTAATTTAGTCAAAACTGAGTTACAACTAATTTAAACCCCAGTAAGGAAATGTATTTAAGAAACAGTGTATCCCTCAACACAGTTTCAGATATTATTTACAGCACCTTGCAAATATTCACCCTCTTTTCCACATTTTGTAATTAGACAACTAATTAGACAACCTGCAACTAAAATGGACTTAATAGCCATTATACAGTATGTCATGAATATGAGTTGACCTGTGTGCAATTGAAGCGTCACATGATAAATACACCTGTTCCTGGATGTTCACAGAGTTTGTCTAGACAAAGTTCTGGAAATTCAGGGTTTGGTTATAAAAAAATCCCAAACTTTGAACAGAGTACCAAGAGTACCATAAATCACTGACCAAAAGTCAGTGACCAGGTAGTCAGAGAAGCACCCAAGACGCCAAGGATAACTGAAGGTGCTGAAAAGTTTCACAACTCAAATGGGAGAAGCTGAAAGGACAGCCATAGCATGGACACTCCACCAAGCTCTGAAATCTCATTTGAAATTTGTTGGAGAGTCAGCAAACGTGTAAAAACATTCTCTGGTCTGATGAGCCCAAAATTGAACTTTTTGGCCTTAGCATAAAATGAACTGTTTGGAGGAAACCCTATACTGCTTATAGGGTGTTCACCCTGAGAATACCATCCCCATAGTGAAGCATGGTTGTGGTAGCATTATGTTGAGAGTTATGTTTATTCAACTAATGATTTAACTTCTCATGGCAAGTGGTTGCACTAATTTAGGGAACTTATTTAGGAAATGGGTGAATACTTATGCAAATTTTACATTTTTTTATTTGTATATGCAAGGCAATGTACATATAATTACATTTAAATTTACCTCATTTGGCAGATGCTTTTATCCAAAGCCACTTACAATTGAGGCAGGATACAACTAAGCAGTTGAAGGTTAAGGGTCTTGCTCAAGAGCCCAACAGGGGCAGCTTGGCAGTGCTGATATTTGAACTCCTGACCTTCCAAACAGTAGCCCAATGTCTTAAACACTAAGGGGCTATATATATACAGATATTATAAAAGGCATAATTTCAGAATATGTATTGTTTTTTTTTTGTTAGTGGAACATAAAATTCTCAGTTCCACCTGCTTTGTTGAATACCCTGCTTTTATATGACAATTTCTCAGTAAGCCAAGTACTGTTAAATCTTTGAACTCCCCAGAGCTATTTTTTTAGCCTGCTCACTGTCACTCCCTGACTTTCTCCCTGTTAAGGCTTTTCCAAAGATTTTGCTGATGTTGCTTTACACTCTAAAACATGTCCTGCCTGCAAAGCACCTCATTTTTTCATTCCTTTTCTTGAACATTCTTATATATATATATATATATATATAAAACAGTGGTTCTGACCTTCTTGCATTGACTGTAAATCTACACTAAGCCAGTCCTTGTCATTTTCTACTGTTCAGATGCCTTTGATTCTATGATTCATAGTGAGAGCCATATCTCCACATGTATTACTTGTGCTCTGACCTACAGGATGAATCCTACAACACAGCATGAAAACTTTCAGTTTCATCACCACACTACGGGGGTTCCTCAGGGGTCACTTCTTGGTCTGATCTTGTTCTCCTTATATACTATACTGTGATTCAATGTGATTAGTAAATCACAATGTGATTAGTTTGCAGAACTTCTTTTAACAGTGCTATGTTAAAGACACACAACACCTCCCAAGTCTTGTATATGATATTGGTCTGCCTGTTCTGATATCCTGATATCTGAAGACCTATCATCTGAAACTGAAATTCTACAAAATAGACTTGATCGACCTACTCACTAAGAAATTTTCTGTGATCTCAGAACTCTCAACCACAGACACCATCACAGACTGATTCTATAGCAGGTGTTGAGCTCAACTTATTCAATCACATTTCACCAACCATTAGATCCTGATTTCTTCTTCACGAGATCAGAAGAATCTGACTCTCTGACACTACAATTGTTTTCTGAACTTCTTTTGTGTGCTCTTACTTTGGTCCCCTAGAAAAAAGTGGTGGCTCAGGGGTAAAGAAGGTCATGAGTTCAAATCCAGCACTGCCAAGCTACCAAGAGCAAGGACCTTATCCTTCAACTGTTTGCACACGGACAATTTACCTTTGACTGCTCAGTTATATCCTTCCTCAATTGTAAGTCACTTAGGATAAACGCATCAGCCAAATGAACAAATGAAGTTCTATTTTTCGTTACAGACTAGACCATTCTAGCATTTCTACAATCCAGCATTAGTCTCTGGTCATTCAGGCTATGTAAGATGATGCTCATATGACAGACACCTCAAGCTATTGAACCAGGTCAACAGAGTTCAATCACAAATCCAACTGCAAGACGACTTGCAAAACTAATCTTATCGATCCTCACATGCACTACCAAATGTTAAGCAAATTAGCTAAGAACTGAGTTTAAGTTCAAGAAGTTCATAAAGTAACTCATAAAATGAAAACATGCATATTCTTACACAGTGCACTGCTATGTTCACAAAAATCTTAGTGGAAGCTCTGAAATCAGTTCAACTCAATGTAGACAATCTGGATAGTTATCACTATAATATTCATTTTAGCCCGAAGTAGCAACTAGGTTTCTTATATGTATGGTTGTAAATGATCTGTAACTTTCTATAGTCACTCCTCTAGAACCAGCCTGACTAGCTAAAAACTCCCTGACCAGCTAGAACCAGTCTGAAAGTGAACAAACCCCCTCTAAAACCATCAAACCTCACTAGCCTGACCAGCTGAGGCTGGTGACCGGCTAAGACAAGCTAACTTTCCCAGGCTGTTTGTAACCCCTAACCCACCCTTTCTGGGCAATTTGCTGCATTTGACAAAAAAACAAAATTCATAATTTCTGACCTCCGACTAGGAAAAACTTAAGAAAACTCCTCCTCGACTCGGAATTCCTATTCCGTAACTCGGGACAGTCTCCTCAAACCTAAGTTCAGCAAGTGACATCAACCATCCATTTTCCATACCACTTACCCTACACATTGTCATGGGGAGCCTGGAGCCTATCCTAGGAAACTTGGGCACAAGGCGTTGGACACTCTGGAGAGGGTGCCAACCTATCACAGGGCACAATCGCACACACATTCACACACTACAGACAATTTGGAAATGCCAATCAGCCTATAATGCATGTCTTTGGACTGGGGGGAGGAAACTGGAGTACCCGGACTACATGCAAACTCCACGCAAACTTTAAATGAGTTATGTTGTATATAGAAGTATTTGCTTTAGATTAGTCAACATACAGACATATTCGCTCGCTGTTTTGAGGAGGTAAACATACAGTACATCACTCAATGTATTGTAACTGTAACTGTAACAAAAGATGGAGACATCCATGGTTTTTTCCACTTTGTAGCTCAAACACACAGAGGGTGAAAATTATGTAATTCTGAGTTCCGATTTCCTATTTCCAAGTTACGTCAAATGCACTATTACTTCCAGATACAAGTCCCTTTAGAGGTGAGAACACCCCCTGTCACAACACCAAACATGGCTGACGGACTACAATTTACCTACAGTAAAAAGTAGAAATTCCTTTAATTGTGAGCCGCCTTTGCAATTTTGCTGAAGTATTCTCTCTTGTGTATTTGTTTTTCACAGCTATAAAAAAACTTTGCTCATCATGTGTGGGCGAGTGACAACACAGTGCCTTCCTCAGATCCCTCAGTGCAAAATAGTGTGATGTGTAGGAGAAGAAGTCTAAAAGGTGCCATGTTCATCCCTCAGGCCCTCTCAATAAGGTGCTAATACTTCCTTTATCCAATTAGCGCCAAAGCAATTCCCTAACAACTCTTTCAACATGATCCAAACACTGCCAAGTTGAGTAGCATGGCTTTGAAGGTTATATTTTACATTACATGCCTAGAGAGAGAGAGAGAGAGAGAGTTCTATCTTCACCCATCTCTGAGGTTAAAATGGTATGACCCACACAGAAGTATTCCTGTGGGAGTTTTCATTGATTATAATTATCACCGCTCCATCTCAGAACATAAGGCTGTGTTAATGACTAATGAAGTCTTTAGCATCATAGGCACTTCAACACAAAAAGCATAAACTATGCCTTAATCATGCTAATCAACTTGATCTTCCTGCTCTGCATAAAACTGCCTTTTGCTAATAGCAAATCCAGTTGATTTAAGCCCTATTCATACAGAAATAAAATTACACAGGAGATAATTCTGTCATTTTAGCTCTCTAGAAATTGGAACTGAGTAAATTACAAAATGTCATATAGCAAGTCCCTGTGAATGAGTTGTTACTATAGAAACGATAATATATTAATAGAAACCTACCATTTGAATTAGAGCCGTGCTGAACAATCAGATTTGAAAATTCAACATCGCTGTGATATACGGTAAGTCGGCAATAATCAATATAATAACAAAAGGTAACAGCTCTCAGAGAGTTCTCCTTTAAAAGAATAAATGATATTCCCCATTTCCTTGTAACTGGAGCTATGAGGCTAAGAAATATTTTTCACCCAAAGTCATTTTGGTCTGAGCTGACCTTCTCAACTCCCAAAAGGAAAATGAAGGACTGGCAAATGCTTTTATTCAAAGTGACTTACCAGTAAGGCACTGTCCAATCCAAGCACAGAGCTGGTAAAATAGCTGACAGTAATACCAGTGCTCCAGAAGTAAACTCCCAGCAAGAGACCAAAAAAACAAAAAAAAAAAGTAAGGAATTGTAGAAAGAACAGAGAGCTACAGAAACATAACTATACATGAGGCTTGGAGGATGTGTTAGTACTCAGGAGTGGTACAAACACTAGTCACGAAGCAGTCAGTCAACCATCTTCAAAGAAGATCTTCAATGTTTTTTAGCACTGACAAAACTTTATGGACTGTATTTAACATGAATCTGGGCTAAATAATTCACCTCAATTTGAAAGAGAGACAATTAAAAATCTTCAGCTTTGTTTCATAATATACAATTACAATGGTTTGATATTCGCAGTGAATATATCATAGCTTTTCAGTCAAGACAAGTGTTGAAATAAAGCACAAAAATGTCCAGAGTGCAGAGTGATATTTCCACAGATTCAGACAGAATAACATGCCATATTGCCTATTAAGACTGGATTCATTTTCCTTGTTTTCAAGTCAAAAGACATCATTTGTGAATGTAAGTGCAGTGCTAGTAACAGAGACATTTTTCGTGTATCAGAATGAGAGGATTTCGGCATTTACATTCAAATGGTCTTAGACGCTCTGAATCATCAAACAAGGGTTTGAAAGAAATCTATAGAGCTGGGTAATTCCTTCTACAAGTCAAAAAAGGAGTATGCTTTTGTATAGTGTTTCCATGTATAGTGATGGGGATAAAAAAGAGCTCTTGATGGACGAGTACATTTATTTCAGAAAGTTTGAAGCTGATTACTCTAAAGGTTAGCAAGGTCTTGAGCCTGAAAACAACTGCCATTGAAGTGAGATCATGAGATTTTCTTTAGCTCACTTTAGAAACAAAATAATAATTATTAAAATTAATAACCCACACTTGTACATACAATTGGAGTTGCTATTCATTTTTACTTGTTGACTAGTTGAATAGTCCTCTTTTCCATAGTTAAAGCAATAACTGATAAATGCCATCACTATTTTTAGATTATTTTATTAGTGCAGTTAATTTCTGATAAAACAACAAACTGCACTTTAATTAACAGCCATACACAGGCTATAAAATTGTACTTCCAGCTTCTGTGCTTCTTTAGGCTACACTGTTCATGACAAAAATAAATAAATCAGTGCAATAAGTACAAAAAATTACACCATAATACATGTGTAAAATATTACACTATGCACTGTTGTGGATGACCTGGTGGCTGAAATAAATTATTCTGGAACTGTGAGCCCTCAGTGACTGGCCTTGCTTGAATGGAGGATGCGATGTCTACAGCAGTGTCTGGGAGGTTTTTCCACCAAGTTCGACTCGGGTCTCAGTAGCGTATGAGACCTCTGTCAGCTGGCATACTCCACTGATCTGACTCTAAACTAGCTGAGTTGGGTTGGATAGTGACTTGCAATCTGCATCACACACTTTACACTTAATGACATCAAAGTGTTAATGGTCTATTAAAGCAAAATAAAATAATTTTTTTTATTTTCCCAGAATAAAAAAACGTACATTTAGCCTGCTTTCTCTACCATCTGCCTGCATCTCAGTACCATCTTCCCATTGCCTGACTAGTTGACATCCCTACAGTCAGAGGAGTGACTAGCCAACGTATTAGTCGACTAGACTATGGACTAATGCACACACAGAATTCAGGCATTCTTCCACTCATGGAAGCTATTTATGTAATGTTATACACTTACTTCTATAGAATAGCTTAATATGTGCATTTTGATATCATTCCACACAATAGGAGGAAATGTACAGAAAGCTGGCACTGATGCAGATGATAATATAATCCCTTTTACAGCTTGCATTTATAGATACAGTCTATCCCTGCCATTTTACAAATTTACAGATATTTGGGGTAAGTGGAGATTTAGGTAAATCTGATATACTAGCCAAACTTTTGCTTTACGTTTCTATAACAAGGCATATGATATATTTCAGAATGTGCTCCTTGCCAGAATAAGTGCTCCCATGGTGTTGCTTTATGAGGTGCTGAAGAGCTCAGCGAAGATTGACTCAATCTGTCTGGGCCAAATGAAGAAGCTCTTGAGGAGGGATCTAGGCAAATGAGATCCTTCATTAAACAGGATTTAGTGGCCAGGCATCTGCCTGAATCAAGCACCTTAACCAAATCTTCAACAGTTCATTAGTAACACAATACGCAGTTGTGGACTGTTAATCAATAGTGGGAAAAAAAATCAACAATTTATTTACAGGGAAGGACCGGACTGAGACACAGGCCTCAAGATCAGTGGGAGTCTGCTTACCAAATGAAAGTGAAAATACTCCAGCATTAATGGCGCACTGGGGAGGATTAAAAGAAAAAATATATATTAAAACGCAGCAGGAGATTGTAATAAAGCTGCAATTCATTTCATGTGTTCCAGTAATTAAAATTTATGGGGTGGCATTTAAAAAAAAAGGAAATGAAAGGAGTTAGATTGAAATAGCAACTTGTTTTAGTCCTTACACATTTACATATAAATAAATTAAGTCTGTTCAATCTCAAAACACAATTGTACAACACAATTAAATAAGAGTAATACAAAATTTAATTTCACCCTCAGCTGAAATAATGACCCAAAAGAAATCCAAGATTATTACTGTGTCTATTTTTTGTTTGTTCTATTGGTTAAATAATTTGTAGATTTAAGGGTTGCTTGCAAGTTTACTGTCAGGGTAACATTTATTTACAACAATGATAGATGATTTGCAGTGTAGTAATTTACATTAATTTATACAACATTGCTGAATTATCAACAATTGATTCATTTTCTATAACAGCATCTTGAACAATAGTGCTGGCTATAATTCCAATGATAGGTTTATATTAATGCACTTGTTTTATGTTATCGTTTCTATAGCAACAAGTCATTCACATAGACTTGTATGATGGACGATCTACGTAATCTAAATCTAAAAATGTTTTTAAGACTTAACTTTACAAATGTATTGTATAACAAAGAAAACTATATGTTTGTTGATAATTTATGGAAGGAGTCTCCAGTGTCAGTGCTTTATAACAATTAGTAAGATTTCCACCATGGGAAAGTCATCAGGAAAGAGGACTTTGTGTTTTCTTGTCACATAACAAGCTGTGCATTTTTGTCTTGAAGTTAAGAAGACAGAGAAATATTGTATTCCTGTGTTTTATTCCCGATATTATAACACCAAAAATGTGATAAAAGTTTAAGCAATTATTGTGAGATGGTTTTTATTTTGTACATAGGTTCAGAGGCATATAAAGCTTTATTGAGTTAAAACATGACATTTAAAAGGAATCACAACATATACATCATATATTGTCAACGGCAGGCATAAAGGTTTTCTGGATGAAAGATTCAAATGACAAATTATCTGTCCATGACCAAATTTGTAGGACACATATACACTTAGAGCTAATCAGAGTGTGCATGCTTAAGTTAATGCATTTTAATGACTCTAGGGAAACTGCAATTATAAGGTCCTGTAAGGATCTGACTTGCATTAAATATTGATTTAATATTTTCCAGCACAAGAATAGCTTGAGTGAGTTTTACTTACCTAAACCTCTTTTCAGGGCAGTAATGAGGGTCTTAATAGTTTTCAGTTATTGAAAATCTGAATACTAGCTGCAGTGCTAGTCAAACTATTTCTCCAGAAGCTTAAACAATATATTGTTTGTGTGTTTCTTCGCTTAAAGCATGTGTTAAACCAAACTGTTCACTACAGAAAGGCAGCTAATAAGCAACATGACTAATGCTTGTGGTCTGCTGCTGTGTTAGCATAACATTAACTAGCTAGCAGGCAGTATACTCAGCTAGCTAGCTGCATTCTTACTGAAAAAGTATATATTTCTGTCAGATATCTATACTAAACACTTTTTTTTTTTTTTTTAAGTATTAGATAGATGTTTTTCAGTTTTGAGTAACCAGCTACCTACTTGAGAAAACTATCTGCTGCGTAATGTTATGCTAACACAGCACCAGACCACAAGCATTAGTCATATTGCTAATTAGCTGCCTTACTATAATGAACAGTTCAATATTCCACACAATGTGCTTTAATCACAACACATACAAACACTATGTTTCAGGCTTTTGGAGAAATATTTTGACTAGTAATACTATTTTGCTGCCTTTCTAAACAGTTTAACATTAAACACCATGTACTGCTTAGGTTTTTGAGCTTTTTGGAGACCAATTATGTTTAGCGGTGTAACTTGTCTTCATATTTCTGCTTAATTAAGAAACAAAAACCCCTCCAGGTTTTTTCCCGAGCCTCTTCAATTAATTGACTGTCTAACCAAAGCATAATCTTTTCTACCCTGAGAAAAGGTTTGGACACGTAAAACTACCATGGGCCATGAATAAGTCACAGAATCATCATTAGTCATCAGGAACACATGCAGAAATGTTTAATTAATCAGGAATGTAGCAGTGGGACTCCATTCACCTGAAGGAAATGAACGACTAAAAGAGCAAAACTCTTACCTGCCCTCAATGGTATCATTGCTGAACCCCCAAAACCTCTTCACATCTGCCTGCGTTTCCCTGAAAATACCCAAGTGGGAGAACACCATTAAAGCAATAAAAAGCCTCTCTGAATTAAACAATATGACTCTGTGGCTATAAATAAGTATAGCCAGGTGTCATATCAGCCCCCAGTTTTCCATAGAGAATTAAAGAATTAATTGCTTGTTAATTTTAATATTTGCAGCCAGACATGTTAATTGCTTTTTCCTCTGAAAGGACTAGGTGACTTTACACGAGGGTTTTTTTTTTTTTTTTTTGCTTGAATTCTCCCTGAATTATCCTACCTCCTACAAACAATTAACACTGAAATCCTCTACAAGCTACTTCTAAACCCACTTCCTAAAATCTGATGAAATCCAAATATTGGACAAAGAGTATACACTTGTGGTGCAAATTACATTTAAATTAATCAGGAAGCAGCAGATGGCCGTAATCTGATTAAAGGCTTGGAGAGGCCCCTTTCTGTGTGAGACTTGATCCTGATTTATAAAAGAGGCATGAAAGCCAAGAGTTAGAAATGTGAAAATGCTTAGTAATGTAGGCATTTCTAATGCACTATACTGTATGGCCAAAAGTATATGGACACCTGACAGTCAGACCCATATGTGGTTCTTCTGTTGCCAAAAAGTTGGAAGCACACAATTGTATAGAATGTCTGTGTATGCTATAGCATTACTATTTCTCTTCACTGGAACTAAGAGGCCCAAACCTGTTCCAGCATGACAGTGCCCCTGTGCACAAAGTGAAGTCCATGAAGACATAGTCTGCCAAGTTTGGAGTGGTAGAACTTGCATGGTCTGCACAGAGCCCTGACCTCAACCCCACTGAACACCTTTGGGATGAATTGGAACATTGACTGCACCCCAGGCCCCCTCGCCCAACATCACTAATGCTCTTTTGGCTGACTGGATCCCCACAGCCATGCTCCAAAAGTTAGTGGAAAGCCTTCCCAGAAGAATGGAGGTTATTATAACAGCAAAAGGGATGTTCAAAAAGCACAAGTGGGTGTGATGGGCAGGTGTCCACAAACTTTTGGCCATATAGTGGATGTATTGCAGTCTGGGAAAACCTTCAGATGTCAGGTTTCAGATGTCTAAATTCTGTCAAACATCTTTTTGCAAAATTTATTTATGCCTTTAGTATAGTTTAGCTGTATTTACCAACCAATTCCAATTTTTTTTGCTGACTTCTGACAGAGATTGGATATAGGGTGCATACATATAAACAGCTCAGATCAGATTTTTTCACATCTGAAATGAGGTGGTATATACAAATGGTTGCACAAAATCGTCTGGAGATTGAGAGTTTGAATCCAAATGGGAGTCAACAAGAGCAAAACTGACCATACCCTCTAGGTGGGAGGCATGGCGTAGTCTCTCTCCCATGTCAATCACTTTGACACTAACCAGTTATGGCATCTATGAGCTAATGTAGGTGGAAGAGAGTTGATAGCACTTTCTTCTGAGTGTGTTACACTGCCTTGTGATGCAGCATGAACAGCAGTTTGAAAAAGATGCACTTGGCTGGCTAAACATGGCTTGGAAGAAGTATATGTTCGCCTTTACCCTCCCTGGGTGGTAGCTGTCTATGATAGGGGAGAGCTGGCTGGTGGGTGGGAATTGACCAAATTAGGGAGAAAAGTGGGGGTAAAATTTGACTCCATTACATCACTCTTGACTTCTCAGCCTCAACCACACTTCTTGTGACATTGAGGTTAACCAAACTAACGTGGTTCTTGCCAGAGAAGCAGTAAGCAGTCTTTTCATCCTTATTTGACCCCAAATAATTCTGAACTTTTCAAATCGACATAACCATTAATATCAATGTGCAAACATGGGCTCTTATCGTGTATTTTATTCTCTAATAATCAACTCTTTAAAAAAGCACACTTCTTGTGTACTTCGGTTTGAACTTGTGTTTGTCCAATATGGCTGACAAGTCCTCATATGCGACGTGGGAGTCTATGGTTGCCAGATCTCCTAATATCCTCAACAATTCAAATGCAAATTCAGTTCAATGCACAAATAAACATGTGAAGCTTGAAACCCAGGTGCACTTCTTCATTAAACTTTCTTAAACAGTTTACAGTGAGATTAAAAAAAAAAGAACTGACATCAAAGGTATCCTAATTCTATTGGAAAACCACTCTTCCAGCCTCATTAAAAGTCCAGATGGCAGTAGCGTCATGGCACATACCTCAGCTAGAGCAGAGAGTTCAGAGCACATGGTACTTAAGCACTTGGTATTATGGGATTTTGCTGTTGCTGTTAGATCGTTCTGTCATGAATGTCAGATCATAGCCTTTAAAGCAGAACAAGAATTGTGCATGCCTTAACCAGCTGGATTTCTTAATTCTGGTCCTGGAGCCAATAAACATGCCACATGTTAGCTGGGGTTCTACTTAAGGCAAATGAAGGTCCACAAGGCCTAAATAATATGACATTTGCAGACACACCCCATGAATAAGACCCCCATGTTGCTGTTGATTACTAAAACATGGAACACAAATGTGGAAAAATATACATATAATCAGTTGGCAAGAAATGATGGAAAACAGGAAATAATGAAGCAATTGTTTTGGCCAAATCTATCCATCCAACCACATAATGCAAAAAATAATGAATGTTATGTGCATTCTGGAGTATCCACATATCTTATTTTGCTGCTAACTTGCATTACAAATCAACATTTTGCACACTGTGCAACATTTTGCTGCACCAAATAAGGTGGCGAAAGTTCTAGTATAACAAAAGTCTACAATGCAAGGAGTGTATAACCTTTCTGTCAATAACACTTAAAACAGAAAGAACAAATCAGCTTTTAGAATGGGGCAAAAATCCAACAAAGTGAAAGACAGGTATACTCCAGAGCCACTAGTCTAAACCAAGTAGGCTGTTCAACTGTTGATGCTGTTGATCAAGGTTCACAACACACCAAGCTGGGTCAGGCATCAGCCTGAAAAGCAGAAACTTACCCAGAGTGCTGCCGCACTTGTAAAATTGCTAAAAAGAAAGCTTCATTTGTAGGCACCATGTGATCCTGATTATCCATAGAGGACAGCAGGTCTGTGGGTGCATGATGGCAGGGAGCAGAGGAACCCACATGCCAAACACAGAGCTACAAGCTGATGGTATATTTGAAGCAGCAAGGAAATCCAAAAATAAATGAGGAAAGATGAAAAAAAAGAAAATAAAATGTAAAAGAATGACCTCAGATTCCATGAACCTTTCTGATAGATTCTTGGTGCCAGCTTTGGTTTGCTTGCTTGTCTTCATTCAGTAACTGCTTTATCCTGGTCAGTGTTGTTGTGGTTTAAGGCAAGGTAGAAATTTTAGGCACATCAATCATTTTTCCGATTTAAAAAAAATGTTTGCATCTATAAAATGTAATTTATTGAACTGTAGTAATGAAAATATCAAAAACAATTAGAAGGATCTTACAGAGAAAATTACCAACATTGTTAATAATTTAACACCTAGGGGCACCTAAATGGCATAACAGAAAAACATTTGCCATGTTGTCAGGAGATCGTGAGTTCAAATCCATCTGTGGCCAGCAGCCAAGGGAGCACACTTGTTCATGCTCTTTGGATGGGGAGAGACAATCTGCACGTGGTGTTTACTTAGTTTAAGAATAAAGAAATGATATTCCAAATTCCAATAATATTCTGTAAAAGCCTTTCTCTTGAGACCATCATCACAGTGAAATAAACACTTTAATTCTTACATCATCCAAAGACTAGACTTTTGGTTTTTATCAAATATGCAAATATACAGATATAAAATTAAATCAAGTCTCGTTTGCACAAATAAATGTACAATTTTTGGAAAAAGTTATATTAGCAACGAGCAAAGATTGACTGTTAGTTCGTTAGCATGTACAGAGAAAAATAATTACTATGGAAACGGGCACGATTGGGCAAACTTTCCGTGGGAGCAGATGGGATTGGTCAGAATTCGTTCAGGATTGTGTATGTCCTACGCATACCTTTAAACCAGAATTTATTCTCATCATGAAATGCATGGTTTAGAGGTATGAAAGCAACTCTGGCTTAGCAGTCAGAGGCACTGACAAATAATGAAGATGAAGTACTCCGTCTTCCCATTTGATTTCAACTGATAGACAGAAAAAGAAATAAATTGGCAGGTTGAAATAGGGAGAGAGAAAAATGCATCTGAGAAGACGGAGTACCCGGCTGGCTTCATTTCCACAGGCTGTCTCTGCGTCCTTGAGAGCAGATAGATTTACTTTATTTCTGTCGTGGAGGGAGGAAAGTGTGCGACATGCTTGTGTCAACTAACCGGTTTAGCTAGGGTACTGAGCTCATAAACCTCAGGAAGTGAGGATATTTGGGTCTGTCTTTCCTTGCACCTCCAGGCCACGTGAGCAGATTGAGAGGTTTATGGGTAATAGAAAGTGGAGAACAGACATGCTGGCCTCCCGTCGGGAGCTAGATTAGACTGCATTCGTCAGGCTTAGTGAGAATGATTGGTCCCCTGTCACTCACCTAAATTTATTACACAGGTTTGAAGGGGACTCTATATTCTTCGAAAGGACAGCCGTCTCCGCTCTGAAATGCAGGACGGAAGAGTCTGTCAGCCAGAGTGATAGGCAGTGCATAAAAAGGCGTTGGGACGCAGCCTGGCGTTATTCCCAGGTTACTTTTTATGCACATGATGTACAGCTTTAGCTCAAAAAAGTGAACTACATTAAAGTTTGTTTTACTCTCTTCCGGCAGTTTGACGAGATGGTCTTTTTATCGTTTGTCTTTTTGTTTTCTACTTAGCAATGTTCCATTCCATTAGCGCAGGACATATCTTTAGGATTTATAGCAATACTACTGAAACGTTTATTCTAATATTCCCAATATATCTTATCTTCATTTCAATAATGTAAGGAATAAAACACTTGAGGGAGTACTGTTATAGGAAAATAACCAGTAATGAGGTAGTGTGATGTGTTGCCACACCAAAGCTGATTATTTTTTGTCTCAGTGATTTATTCCTCTTATACCACAGCAATTTGCCAGTGCTAACATTATTTATTAAAGAAAGACACATACTGCTTATCCATTTATAGGCATGTTTAATGCAGTGGAATGTCTGGGACACATCTTCCTGTCATCACTTTTATTAGAACAGCTATAAATCATCATTCCTTCACTTTCTGATGAAGTCAGTAAGACAGAAAAATTGCAGTTTGTTACTGAAAAACTGCAAAAAACTCTGTTAAGGATGTTAAAAGGTGTCTCATAGGTTCAGCAACAAAACAAATAAAAAAAGCAAAAGTTATTATTTACAGAGCTTGATCAATCTGTTCTCTTTGACCTCAATTTCCTATGAGTAGAATTATTTGGATTTGCTCAGATATATCATGGTCTGTAAAATATATAAAGATATACACTATAAGGCCAAAAGTTTGTGGCCAAAACTCAGTGGGGTTGAGATCAGGTTCTGTGCAGGTCACTCGAGTTCTTCCACTCCAAACTTGGCAAACCATGTCTTCATGGATCTCACTTTGTGCACAGGGGCCTTGTCATGCTGGGAAATTGTAATACTATAGCATACAAAGACATTCTATATAATTGTGTGCTTCCAACTTTGTGGCAAAAGTTTGGGGAAGATCCACATATGGGTGTGATGGTCAGGTGTCCACAAAAGTATGGACATACAGTATAATGTACATTAAGCCTATGATGCTGGACTTATGGGACACCCTATATTGTGTAGCCCTACCACTAACCCTTGCCCAGTCCTCATACTTGAACTGACAATATTCAGGTCCACTGAGCTCATGCAACCCCAAGAATGGGGAACCTCAAAACCATTCTTCGGTAGACCATTACTTGGGCCACCTTCCAAAAAAAAAGACCAATGAGATGCCATAAGCCATGATCACCTGACCATCTTCAACCCACTATATTCACAGCTCACAGCTGGTGCTTTTATCCAGTGACTAACAGCTGAGTTAGAATCCAAATTAAGCTCAGCAAATGAGGGTTAAGGGACAGTGCTCAAAAGCCAATCAGTATCTCTCAGAAAGTCATTGGATTTGATTTTTACAACTAATATGGTCATTAGCATAGAACGTGTCCTCACTGATCAACTTTTAGAAAATGTCTAAACAATGTGGCACTTTAATGAGGCCGTGCTGTAAGAAAAGATAAGGTCTGTAAGGTCACGCAGCTTAAAAAATACAAAAAGTAAAGAAAAAGACTTCTATGCTAGACACCAATATGGCACTCAGGTTTGAGCCAGAATGAAGCTGTAAGACGACTTTGTTGTGGCCATTAAAATTAATATGGACCTAAAAGGACATATTTTAAGGGGCAGATGAAGGAGGACCAGGACCCACATAAAACAGATCAATTCAACTGCTTTTTATGGGTCAATTTAAGTCACAAAAAGGAACAGCCATGGACGTCTCCGATCAGTTAAAGCTCACTGATAAAGGATTGATTTTTGCTGTATCACAGTGAATCTATGGGTACTATAATCCAGTAAACACGCTCACATTGTTGATGCAACAAAGTGCAAAAGAAGGTTGTGATGTACAAATGCATGTCTAAAAAATACACTAAACATCTGATGCAACTGTGGAGTGAAAAGGGTGTGATGTGTTTTATAACACAGGGCCAGTGCCATCACACTTTTTACGAAAGAGCATCTCTTGAGTGCTTCAGGCAGGAATTTGTCATGGTGCTAGCTTGTGTGTCGCCTTTGAAGTTTGCCTTGGTGAGATTGAACACAATGGATGAGTCACTCTCTGTCACAGAATGAAGAAATTTCATCTAAACTCGCCTTTTCTAGGATGGATTGTGCTCAACTTCTGAGAATACGTTAACACATGATCTAATAATAATAATAATAATAATAATAATAATAATAATAATAATGCAATTTTGACATTTTGTGTAGTTCCTAAAAATATAGGTGAACTAAACTGAAATATGTTTCTCTGTTGCATGTATAGTTCTAGCATTTTAAAATCTGCTTAACACAGACATTTTGAAAGCCGGCATCTGATTACAAATGGAATTGTCATGTAACATAATGAATTAGATTAATGTCTGTTTCGATACACCACATAGCTATGGAACAACGTGATCAAAGTGTGACTTTCACTGTGTGACAAAATCACTCTTAGCTAGCAGGGTTTTGAACATCTTTAGACTGTTTTTACTGTTGTGTTTCTTTAACTGGTTTCTTACACAACTTAGCCCAATTTTTGCATTAGATGGGCACTGAGGTTGGCACTGACTCCATTGACGTGTTCCTTATAGAATTACTGCAGTTTGGTTAAAATTAATTGATTAGCTGAAATATGTTTAGTGTCCACTAACAAATACCAGATCTTTGTTCTATTTCACCAAAGAACTTTTCTGTAAATATCAGTGTCAAACCATATCCACTTCTTTAGTCATGTCACACACACACACACACACACACACACACATTGTGGTTTAAGACATGAATGCAGTCATTGAAAAGACTTGATTTGTTGAAAATTTCTCTAGCTACCCTATGGCCAAAATTTTGTGGACACCTAACCATCATATCCGTAAGTGCTTTTAAACATCCCATTCCAGATTTAGTCCCTGCTTTGCTGTTACATTTCCCTCCACTCTTCTGGGAAGGCTTTTCAAAAGATTTTGGAATGTGGCTGTGGTGATTTTCCATTCAGCCAAAAGAGCATTGTGAAGTCAGGTACTGATGTTGGGTGAGGAGGTCTGGGGTGCATTCGGTGTTCCAGTTCATCCCAAAGGTGTTTACTGGGGTTGAGGTCAGGGCTCGGGCCACTCAAGTTCTTTCACTCCAACCTTGGCAAATGTCTTCATGGATCTCGCATGTGCATGGGGGTATTGTCATGCTGGAACATGTTTGGTTTAGTTCTAGTGAAGGGAAATTGTAATGCTACAGCATAGAAAGACATTCTATACAACTTTGTGCTTCCAAATTTGGAATGCCAGTCAAGTTGGAAGTAGGATGGGAGTGGAAGGCAACTCATTGTTTAATAAATACACCAATGATATACATCCTCTCACCTGATAGTATGAACGTATAAAGTGTGCACACTCCTGCAGATCAAAAATTGCTATGAAGATAGAGAGGAAGTTTGTGGTGTTTCCATTTCCATCCATGTGCATAAGGTGAGAACACTGACTACCTGTTCAACCATTCTGAACTCAAAGATCTCATTTGTGGGTGATTTTGTGGTAGAATGTCATTATCCAAGCACCTGCTGCAGTGCTTTGGCTGAGCAAACACACACACACACACACACACACACCTCAGCTGTGGTAGTGACAGCTGGCTGAATGGGCAATGAGAGAGAAAAGGAGGTTATCGAGGTAGCACTTAGATTTTCACCTTTCTTCTCGAATGTCAGGTTTAGGCATGTGCCAACGATCAATTATACACTATTATATATATATATATATATATATATATATATCACAATACATTTTGGAGAATTCTATAATTCTGTTCACCAAACAAGAGTTCTATAGAAGTTTGAAATCTTTGGAGAATTAATTTCACAGCCTGAATAAATCTGTTTATGATTTTATTTAATTTTATTTTTATTTTTATTTAATCTGTTTAAGATTTTATTTAAAATACACGAACATCATAGCTTTTAAACCATCATATAAGATTAATCAGTTATCATATTTACAGTTCAAGTGTGAACTGTATAGTGTATAGTTCTATAGTGTATTATTAAAATACATTATAGCAACAGTGCTGTTGAATTCTTGATTATGATTGGTCAGAAGCTGGTCATTAATTTTTTTATAACAGCAGTTCTTCCAGGCAAATCACAGGTTTAGATTAATGCACTTGTTCTAATATGTTATTGTTTCTATCATAAGTAACACTACTAAGGGCCTGTATGGAGGATCCTCTACATAAACAATCTGTGTGGTTGTTTATATGGTGAAGTTTTCTGTAAGGAGTTACTTAGTGTTTATGGAAGGAGTCTCCAGTGTCAGAGGTAAAAGCTATAACTCCGAAAGAAAAAGTACGAAAACATGAAACACATGCTACTGTGTACAGGAACAGAAATAAAAAAAAAACTGAAAATGAAAAAATAAATTATATCTTGGAATTATACAGAAAGTGAAATGGAATTTAGAAGCAATGAAATGAAACATTAAGAGTGAGGAAAAAACTACAACTTTCATGTTTATCTTTCATATAATCCACTAGTTTGTTAAAGTCTAACAGTAACATTTTACTGATTTTCATAAAAATGTTTTAAAGCACTAAATCTTACAGCTAGCTACTGAGTTTAATATTTTAATACAAATGTTATCAGGTTACCCAGCAAAGGTAGATGTGATCGTGAATCAGCTAAACAGATTTAAACTGCACAGATAGTATAGCTATATAAACATTATCTAGCTAGTGAATGCTTTATATATTTTATTGACAGTCAAATAACTACACAACTGAGTAAATTGTGATAATATGGGGTGCTCTAACTCTTACCATGGTAGAGCATGTACATACTTGGTGTAAGTATAGTATGTTCAATATTTAAAAGACTCATTAATAATAATAAAAGAAAGTACAGGGCTTCATTTTGTCTACATTTAAAAGCTCGATAAATCTTTCCGAGCATAGTCTACCAAATGTGGTTTTATCTCAAGTCTCAAAGTTCTGTTCTTATGGAAAGTAAACAAACATTAAGCAACAGGCTGTGAGGTAGATTAAACTGCGAAACACACACTCTCAAGGAGATGAGTAAAGAATCCATCTGGTGTCCAAGCTGTAGTGCTAATTACAGAAACTGTGATGTCGAGTGCATATAAATGACTGTGTCCTTCTTACTGTGTAATAACATGCACCATCATCTGTATCTTTCACATGCCTAGCAGGGAAACCAGCTAAAGGAAGTGAATGATATAGAAATTAGAAAATAGGGAAAATGCTTCCTGTACAAAAACAGTGTATGTTACAAAATATGTTACAAATTCTATTATTTACATTTTGGTATATATATGGACACCTGGCCATCACACCCATATGTGGATCTTCCCCAAACTCTTGCCACAAAGTTGGACACACACAGTTGTATAGGATGCTGTAGCATTACAATTTCCCTTCACTGGAATCAGGTTCCAGCATAACAATGCCTCTGTGCACAAAGCGAGCTCCATGAAGACTTGTTTTGACAAGTTTGGAGTGGAAGAACCCCCTGACCTCAACCCCACTGAACACCTTTGGGATGAATTAGAACGCTGACTGCACCCCAGGCCTCCTCGCCCAACATCAGTGCCTGATCTCACTAAAGCTCTTGTGGATGAATCGTCACAAATCCCCACAGCCACACTCCAAAATCTAGTGGAAAGCCTTCCCAGAAGAGTGGAGGCTATTATAACAGCAAAAGGGGACTAAATCTGGATTGGGATATTCAAAAAACATCCAGTATATGGGTGTGATGGTCAGGTGTCCACAATTTTTTTGCCATATAGTGGACTATTGTTGGCAAATTGGTGTGGTATAAGATGAGTAAAATATTTTGGGATGTGCATACCATCTACACATTGTCGATTATTTTCCTGTAACAGCACTGAAATTCCTGTAATAACACCTATAGTTAAAGGAAACATTTGGCCAAAAATGATTTTCATCCTAAAAACAATTTTCCAATTCCTCCAAATGAAGTCAACCAGTATCTTTAGTTTTCAAGTGAGGCAAACGTATATCAACCAGTTTAACATCAGGCATGTTTAACATCATGTCTAAATAATCACAAAGTATTCTACAGTATGCTTTTAGACATGATTATAAATTGGTAAAACTAGTGCAATATATAGTGAATAAGGTGTGGTTTTGGACACATGGTAGGACTGAAAAACAAACCAAAAGATAGGTCATACAAACAAGACACAGTGAGACTATACTGACATACTAGTAAGAGATAACACTGGAAGAATAGTGAAGGTGGAGCCAGTGCTACGGCATTATGAAGCCTTCACGTCATATGGGAATAAACAAAATTCCCATTTTCTGAGTGGGAAATCTGAGTTGGAATTCGGGGAGCTTTCTGGAAGCCCTGATTACTCTGACCAACCCCAGAAGTGAGGCAGTTCGTTTCCATAAACGTGGTGTGTTTCCAAGTGAATAAACTCTTAAAATCACTGAATTACGGATAACGAATACACATGCTCTTCAGCTGTGTTAAAGATTAAAAAGAGGTGCTAATGTTGTACACAGCTGTATGCTAATTCTAAAACTACAACCGCTATTTCTAGTAAACAAAATGACAATACATGAACATTTTCAAGTCGGATGTGTTCCTGTCCTGCTGAATTCTCCCATATGACATGAATGTGGCTTTCTCAGCTTCAGAAACTCTGTGGAACTAGCAGTGGGTCTAGCTGTACATGGCGCTTTCATGTCATGTATCTTTTGTACACCTTTCAGAATGATGAAGGCTGCAATCTGATTGGCTCATTGCACTTCCATGTATATCCACTTCTGTGTGCTGGTTTCCCATGGAAAAACAAATGTACTTATTTGTTTTGACAGTATTTGATACAAATACTGTCACGTTTTTGCAGACAGGCTACAAGAAAATGTGAAATTGCCTCTTAATGTGAAAATAGGGGGGTTGGCTCTAGTGCAGCGTTTCTTAAACTGGTGTCCACAGTGACACTTATTATCCACAAATAGTGCCTTAGAATAAAGTTTAAGAACTGTTGCTCTAAAAAAATGCTAGATGTCTGGCTTGCAGGGCTACATTACGGCATACATTTAGCTCATGACAATTATCTATTTGAGCTCAAATGCCAAGCCAAACAGTCCTGCTCACGTAATTTCTCTCATTATGTTGTTGATTTGCTGAAAGGTCAGCATGGTTTTATGGATGATCTGCCATCTCTGTTATAATGAACAGATCCAGAGAGTAACAGTCTACTGGCAAACTATCAGTTATGAAAAGTATTACACAGTGACACATCTTTTTTAAGAAAGCGTTATTTAAAATCTACTTTTAGTTGTGTGAGAAATGGTTGTATAAACCTGAAATGTTAGTATCATGTTTTGTGCATTTATCAAGCTGTAACATGACATAAGATGCTCCTAGAACAAGGTTGTCTTGATTAATCCACAACAACTAACAACAGCAGTGTCAAACTGAGTTTCTGTATGGGCCACATTTTTGAGTGACCTCAGTGGGCCAAAAATTGCAAGACTAATTCATTTAACAAAGAAACCAAGGGGGAAACATTTTGACTATGGGACTTACAGTATGGGGGAAATGTAGTCAAAATGTAAAAGGCTAATATAGTGTCACTACCAGGTTGATGTGGATCTCCTTAGTGGATTAAGTAGTGGCAGGTATACTGCTCATTTCTTCAGCTTTTTGCCAAATTTGGTGTTATGCCTTATGAACTTTGCTTCATTTCAAGGAGAAAGAAGAAGACAACGACGTGTTCAGTGCTTGGGCCCCTAATACTTTACAGCACCAAACTGTGAAGGCTCATAGTCTTGGATGTTAAACAGTTGAGTTCTGGCTGATTTTTGAGACTTTAGTTAATCAGAACACTGTGTATCTTTATTGAGATCTTTGCTGACTTTCAAGAGAGACATGAGGGTCTGAAAGTCAAGGAAATTTCAGCAGATGTTTCTTTTCTTTCCATCTCAGTGTTGTGTAGATGTTTCAGAGTTATTTAATAGATCTCTCCTTTTGTATTGGTAGCGATGACTTGATCCATCAGAGCATCTGACTCACTTTACTAATGGTAATAAAATATCAGAACAGCTCTTAAGACGGATGTTCCTTGAAGGGAGATTATAAGGATAAGTTAATGCTAACAGTATTGCAATGCAGAACAAGTCTGTTTACACACTGTGTACAAGCACCTGTTCTTATACCAGGCTTCTCGAGCTGCCCGAACATGCTCTATATGCATTCATCAGAGAGTGCGAGGAACTCATGAAGTGGAACAGTGTGTTATCACATTGTTCCAGTGCGCCCCGGTGCACACCCCATAAAGGCCTCTATTTAAATGCAAATTAGTCATACGGATATGTCGTTAAAGTCAGTACGTATAGCTTACTGTACAACAGTGTTACACCAGTGCTCTGGACAAATTTACAATGCCATCTTGATGAATGCAGCTGGCATTTTGCCAGGAATGTGCCTGAGGCAAGCTGGTACTTTTCCTGAATTGGACCTGAGGTGCTGGCTGACCTTTTTACGGTCAGAACTGCAGATGCAAATGTTTGAAATTCAAATCACTTTTCATCAGTTTTGATTTCAACATTTGTTCAGTTATTGTGTAGCCAACAGAAAGAGGCATGGCTTATGCATATGAAGGAGGTGTGGCCACTGTGTCCTTCAGTCCCAGTGAAGGAGGTGTGGCCTTTTAGTGAGTCAGACCTCCTGAAGGAGGTGTGGCTTGTTTCTGTCAGTCTCACTAAAGGAGGCTTGGCCTTTGTGCCTGTCAGGCCTCCAGAATGAAGTGTGGCCTGTATTTCCATCAGTCCCTTTGAAGGAGGTGTGGCCTCTTTGTCCATCAGTCACAGTAATGAAGGTGCGGCTTTTGTGAAGGAGGTGCGGCCTCTCTGTACATCAGTTTTCCTGAAAGAGGCATGGCCTATGTGCTGATCAAGTTCTAGTTAAAGAGGCGTGGCCTCTGTTTACATTAGTCTCATTAAATGAGGTGTGCCTCTGTTTCCATCAGTTGCAGCAAAGGAGGTGTGGCCTCTCTGTCCATCAGTCTCAGTGTGGCCTTTGTGCAGGACCTTTAAGTCAGTCTGTTTAAGGGCAGCCTCAAAATGCTGTAAATGTGAAGGACGACCTCCAAAGGAGGTGTGGCATCTGGGCCACAGTCTAGAAGTTTCAGTATAGGAGGTGTGACCTTTGTGCTTGTCAGTCCTAGCGAGTTAGGCGTGGCCTCCCTGTCCTCCATCTTTCTCACAGTTATGGTATATTGCATTTTTATTGTATTGCATTGTATCACATGAAAGACGTATACCCCTACTGGTTGAGGAAATCTATAGTTATAAAAATACAGACACAGGTCTGTCTTTGGAGGATGCTATTTAAAAAAAAAAATCTAGAAATGCATTTGAATTATGAATAGAATTGAGTTTTAACAAATCTGATGGTGATATGAGGCACTGAAGTATGGATATTTTTTTGCCATTTTGGTTTTTGCCATTAGATTTTTAAAACATTGAACCCAATATCAAAGTCTTTCTTGTGATATATTAGAAGGACAAATTGAGACAAGCTCAAAATTATTGTGGAAACAAGCTGATCAGTACACTTGAGCTGCAGTTGCCTGCAAATTGAGTGTCATTATTTATTGTATTCATTACTATTGGCTATAGTTTCCATTTAATTTTTCATTGACTCTCCATCGTGATTGCACGATGTGCTGCCATCCCAGCAGTGCATTTTTGAAGCTGTATAATATTCAACCCAATTAATTAGTGCTGTACATCGCCATTTGGAATGCCTGTCACTGATTAAGTAGTGCTCTTAGAGCTTCACAGTACGGCTGCCTCAGGGGCCATAGAGGGCTCGTTGGTTTTCGTCATGCTGTAAAGAACAGATTGTATTGATACAGGATTGTTAGTGATAGAATAAGGGCACAACAAAGCTGTCAAGTAGAATTTTTGTCTATTGAAACAGAAACACCTCAAGTACAGACCTGAAAATTTGTACTTCAGTGACCTCAGAATGACCCCTCAGTCCACCATGTTTAAAACAGAGCTGGAGTTTTCAGTTCTTCGGTAGTTTTACATGTAGGAAACAAACCCATATCAGGAGGATTGCAAACCTGATCATGAAGAATTATTCTCCAATGTGTAATGAACTATAAGAAATTTAAATAAATCTTGCCTACAAAGCCATTGTTTTATTCTTGTTTCCTCTTAAACGCTTACGACATTAACTGGTAATGAAACCTATAACTCACGAGCCCCTATTGGGGAATAATGGAAGTTTATGTTCAGGCCTGAGGGAGAGTGCTGTTAAGTAAATTACCTTGATAGAATTAAAGGTTAATCCCACATCTGCTTTGCGCTTTGTTTTCACTCTGCATTTTCATCACTGTCCAGTGTATTTGTGCTATTTACACAGAATTATATCCATGTGAAGAAATGTTATTATACACGGAGGTGGATACACATTGGATAGAAAACCTTTTTTTCGACAAAAATCCCAATATCATGTTTTTTTTTTTCCTCTTTTTAATTCACTTATTATTAAATCACAATGAAAGAATGACAAAAATAACAACATTGCTAGCAGAAAAAGAAGGGGCTTGCTAGTGTTGTCTCATTATTAGCAAGGTTAGCATTTCTATCCCAATGTAGGGTAGTTACCATGATTCCGATGTCAGGAATCCAGATTAATTCTGGTTACATTAAAATTTTTATTGCTCAAGAGTGCATTCAAGAGCACATCATTTGTTGATGTGTCCGCTAATCAAAGAATTGCTAGTAACTGTTTGGCTAGCAAGATTTGATTGTCACATTCTGCACCAGTGTGTAACCACATCAGTGCCTAATAATATTTCTTCACACCAATATAATTCAGAATTGTGAAAATATACAATATAAAGAAAATGAGAATGCAAAAATTGAATGGATAGTGATGAAAATTAAGGATTAAAACTAGACCAGTTAGCATGACCTTAATTAACTCTTGCTAGCAAAACAGCTGCTAGGGGTGCTAGTAACGAGATCCAAAAACACTGACAAACCTCGTGCTCTGTATACTTTGAATGTACCCTTGAGCACAAAACATTGAGCTGGGGATAAATATACAGAATTGAACTACTGACATCATAATCACTCTAGCTACACTACATTATGAATAAAAATGCTAACTTTGCTAATAATGAGAAAAGAGTTACCTCACGCAACTGAGGTCCTGCTTATTAATCCTAAATTAAGTTTAATTTTTTGCTAGCTATGTTATTTGTTATAGCCATATATTTGTTATAGCCAAGGATTTAGTGTGGTTTGAATATTTTAAGATTTATAATTTTATGTAATTGTGATTTGAATATAGAACTGAAGTGAAGACTTCTGACTGTATTCACTTTAGTCATCATGTTTATTGGAATTATGTTTTATTTTGAAACTTCTTGTACATATTTCTTATGCTTGATGTTCGATTTATTTTGTTTTATGACAAATGAAAAGTAAAGATTTTTATGTATACAAGTTTATGGTGTCATGCATCCACTGCGAGCAACCACCCTAAGAAAATGGCAGAGTTAGGAATAGGTTTAGACTGCCATTACATTATTTTTTAAATTCTCTCATCATGGTTAAATAACAAATTACTGAGAAGTGCATAAAAACATTTGTTTGGTGCCTTTTACACAAGCATTGATTTTAATGACTCAGATGTTCAGAAGCTTATTTTCACAGCTAAAAACATATTTGCTGACCGCAATTTCAATATTTTTCAGTCTTGGGTCTAGGCAGATTTCAGATACAATGCCAAGAGCCTTTTTTAACATCATGATTAACAATACAGAAATCTGGATTTAAAACAATGCTTTTGAGATAATTATTTGCTCACTGCAGTTACCTGGCAGCGATTGAGTTGATATAAAAATGAAATACAGCATTAATGCAGGCAGTAAAGTGTGAGACTGGGACTTTTCAGTTAACTGCTGCTCAGGTTTATCAGTTCAATTTGTTTCTCCAATAGGATTGAACTGTCAGGCAAGAGCAGACTCCAGTCACAACTCTGCCATTCTAATATATCGCAAGAAAGACCTGTTATTGGTTTCAGGCTTCAGTGCTGAAAAACAGAGTTAGACCTGAAGTGTTGCACAGTATAGGCTTTGTTTTTAATCATTCTGTCACAGGAAGATGACAGACTGGCGCTCGGTATGGCTGAGGGGCCAGGGGCGGTACAGTCTGGGTAAATGGGCATTAGTTTGGGCATGTGGGGAGCCATTTCTGTGATACACATCATCATTTTACAGAAACACAGACTAGTCCTGATCCATTTTGCAGAAACATGGAGCTAGTCCATCATTTTCCAGAAACATAGACTAGTCCTCATCCATTTTCCAGAAATTCAGCACTAGTCCTGATTTATATTTCAGAAAGATGGAGCTAGTCCACATAATCATTTTCCAGAAATATGGAACTAGTGCTAGTGCGTATTTATTTTCCAGAAACACAGAGCTATTCCTGACCCATTCTCCCGAAATTTGGAACTAGTCCTGACACATTTTCCAGAAATTTGGAAGTAGTCCAGGGGCCATATGTCTATATGTATAAAGTCTTAAGTGGGTAAAAATTCTAAGAATGATGGAATTTTAGTCTTATTCCTAGACATAAGAATAAGTGTGATTCATAAAGGTTTCTAAGTGTTAAGACTAGGTCTCAGCTCCTAAATTATTTAAGAGTGCTGGAGAGGTATCCTAACATAGTTAGGAGTAACAAGATGGCAGCAGAGAGGTGGAGACCATGCACTTACAGCTGTGAGTGCAATTTAGAATGATGTGACTCATCAACTTAGTTACTTAAATAGCATCACGTTTTTCATGTGTTGAAACTCGTTTTAAAGTTGTGCAAAATTGTGTAAAATAAATGCATGTACTTATTCATAATATTTTTGCACATAATGCAAAGCAAGTTTTTTAAATAAATTTAAATATTAAAATAATTGTTTCAATGTCTTAATTAAATCATGAATGAATGGTTTACCCTTGCAGGCTCACTATTGGCTGATTCAGAGTTTGAGGACAGCTATTTCGGGTTGACATCATTGTAGTCCTTAGTTCACAACACTTAAATGCAACCTCAGTCAGCACAAGAGTCGGTCCTAGACTTTGCTGAAAGTTGCTTTTAGCTTCTTTATAAAAAGCTCCTACTCTTACCCAAGTCCTACTTTTAACTAAGAATTTTTTTACACTTAAGTCAAAGCTTAAGAATATTCTTAAGAGCATTTCTGAGAAGTTTTATACATACGGCCCCTGATACATTTTCAAGACCCCTTTCCTGACCCCTTTTCCAGAAATTTGGACCTAGTACCGATTCAATTTTTAGAACCATGGAGCTAGTACACATGATAATTTTCTAGAAACATAGAGCTAGTCCTGATCCTTTTTCCAGAATCACGAAGCTACTCCATATAATCATTTTCCAGAAAAACATCTTAATTCACATAATCATTTTCTAGGAACATGGTGCTAGTGCTGATCCATTTTCCAGAAACATGAAGCTAGACCATGCAGTTATTTTCCAGAAACATGGAGCTAATATGAAGCTAGTCCTGATCTGCAGAATCAGATAATTCCAGCATTTAAGTGCCAGACTTAAAAGACACTGACAATTTTTTGGCTTATACATAGACACACTAGCCATGTTTCCCTTTAATAGATATTATGAAACAAAAGTTTTAGACAATCTGGTTCATAAGAAATGGATCCATTTTTTCCCAAAACAAAGTCTTACAGTTCAATATTAACTCTGCTGGTGGAAAATGCTCCAACCGAAACAAGACCTTCTAATACTAAAAAAAAATCTTCAGGAATAAGAAAGAAAAAAGAGGTGCTTACTATGTACAGTAAGCTTTGGCGCCAAGTGTAAAGCAATGTGAGCCAAATCTCTGGAAAACCCTAACAGGGCAAAAGGCAGCACGACGAAGTGGCAGCAGACGGAGAGAGGATTTAAGAATGCGGGATTCGTTCCCAACAGACGGATTCTCCTTCCTTCTGCTAGACAGCCACTGCCAGCTCACTCTAGTTCTCTCGTTCCTCTCATTAGTGCATTGCTAATCTCAGGCACGAAGCCCAAATCAGGTGGCCGGGCTGGGCATCCGTCCATGAACGTCACACTGGTGCAGAAATTCAAATACAACATTCCTTCTGTCTAAAGAGGAGTGGAGGATAAAAGTGAGCAGTATTTTAACTAAAGATGAACATTTCCAATATAGAATATGGCTTACAAGATCTAATAAGAGGAATCATTACATGAAGCAGAGAACTCAGGAAGCGGGGTTTGGTATCAGTAGTTGTTTGTTGGAACATACTCTTTTGAAGTCTGGTGTGGAAATGAAACATTAGAGCCACAGTTCTTGTGACTAACATACTGCAACCACAGAAGCAGCATTTCACATTTATAATGCCACAATTTCAATTCAGAGGGATGGGAGGCATAATGCCACCTCGCAGCTCCAGGGTCCTCGACTCGGATTACTTCGTGGTTTCGATGTTCTCTGGGTTGTCTGGTTTCGTCCCACGTCCCAAAAACATGACATTAGGTGGATTAGCTATGCCAAACTGCCCCTAGTGATGCCCAGTGTTTCCGGGATAGGAATCCACCAGATGAGTGAATGAACTTAAAATATTACCTTAAGAATGTATTTGGTTCAGCAAAGTTTGCCTTTGGAGTTTTTGAAGACAAGAGGACACATGGACTCAAACCATGTGTAAGTTATCCACTCAGACCCACTTTTGTTGTTGTCTTTGACTTTTTTTTCCTAATCCAGGGTTATACAACCTTATCCACAAAAAGTCAGGGTGGCTGCAGGTTTCTGTGCAAACTAAGCAAGAGCTCTACCTGATTGCAATTGAAGGCCAACAGATTAACTAAATAAATGGGTGAAATCAGGTGTGGCTCTTGATTGGTGTGATTAGTTGTAATGAAAACCTGTAGCCACACCAGCCCTTTGCAGAAAGAATTAGACATCCCTGTCCTAATCAGTTCCATAAGCCTGTGTTCTGTAGCTATTATTTTTACCCTCAAAATTTTCAGACCTTATATCTGCTCCTGTTCACATATCTAGCATTTTGTAAATGTCTGGTAGCAGGTAGAGTTAATGGGTAAAGTGATGGTACAGTGGGTAGCACTCCTGCCTCACAGCTCCAGGGTCCCTTGTTTGATCTTAAGCTTGGTTTACTGCATAAGTCTTCAATCTTATCTGCAAAGGGCTGGTGTGGCTTCAGGCTTTTATTCCAGCCAAATTGGAGGCACACTTGATAGTTGATTGGAGACCAGATTGAACTGAGTAAACAAGTAGAATGATTGTGGCTCCTGTTTGGTTGGAATGAAAGCCTGCAGCCATACCGGCCCATTGTGGATAAGATTAGAGACCCCTGGTTTACTGCCTGTGTGTGGAGTGTCTCTGCATGTTCCCCCCATTTCCACATCAGTTTCCTCTGGGTTCTCCGGTTTCCTCCCACCTCCCAAAAACATGCTAGTAGGTGGACTGGCTACAATAAATTGCCCCTAGGTGTTAATGTATGTGCATGGTGCCCTCTCATGGACTGGCATCCCATCCAAGGTGTACCCTTACTACATGCTCTGGATAGGCTCAGGATCCGCTGCAACCATGATCAGAGTAAAGTGGTTACAGAAAGTGTGTGAGTGAGGTAGTTGATCCACCAACTTGGTAGGGGCCACCAACAGACCAAGGAGAAAAGCAGGAGTATTGATGATATTCTTGGTATCAGAGCTTTGACATGCATGTTGCTTTCTGTATTGATGATAGTGTTTTCTTGTAATAATGTCATTGATGATACTTCATTTAGGGATTGCTTCAAAAATGGATCCAGTTTTGGTGGCTTGTTTCAAATAGTCTATACTCTGACCATGTACAGACATATTCAGTCTCAAATCCCCATTGACTGCCCATCTAAATAAACACTCTCACGGTCTTCTTTTTTATATTTAATCTTACAGACTTGATTTCATCACTGACCTCCAAAAGGAAGACAAGCTGATGCAACCAATAACATTATAAGGTCTATCAACATACAGAAAGATACATGTAGGCTACGCTAAAAATGTAACACACCTTCAAGTATTCCTTAAATTGACATGCCTTACATCAGCTGCTTATTTCTTTTAGGCCTTTACTTGTCCAGGTTTTTCACATGCAGTGCTGTCATCTAAAAACAGTGTACATGCCTATATTTTTTTGTCCACTAGAGGCTTCTAGTGAGCAATAGAAGCGTTGGAAAAAAAAAAGATCATTTTTCAACCTTCAGCGCTTTGTAAAGCTTCATCTTGCCATCACCAGGCAGGACCCAGGAACTTTGCAGTGGCTGACCCTTCCCCAAGTTACTCGGACTGATTTCTGTCGACAGGCTTTATAGACCAGGTCCAAACCTGTGTTAGTGCTTTAGTAAGCTTTGTTACTATGACTCTGAAAAAAACTGTTTGATTTGAGGATTACCCTTGGCCTTTGCTTTACATTTTCTCCTCAGCTATCTTGTGCTCAGTTTTTTATGTTGTGGCGAGTTTTGGTTTATTAAACTCTGACTGTGACACACTCGTCAGAATGTTTTTGGGACAGCCAGTATGACCGTATTGTACCGTGCTTCAAAGTACACCAATCTGATATGATCTGAAATTATACCAGATTGAAGTCATATCATATTGAAAGCCCGGCTGCTTTAACTGTATCCTATGTTTATACATCACATATTGAGAAACAGACACCACTATTTTACACACTCTTAAAAAGCATATAATATAATATCATCAACCAAGAGACTGCTTTGGCATCTTGTCTGTGGCTGAGATTAGCACCAGTTCTCTCTACAGGAAATAAATGTGGATTGGTGTTGTCTGAAATTGCTCTTCCTTTCTCCTTCCTCTCATACACACAGGAACCCTGTGGGAAAATAACTATGTTCAACAAAGCGTGAAAGCAGAGAGACGGAATTGAGACAGGAGGGCAGAACACGACGCACAGTCTACACTTCAGCCCAGAGAGAGAGAGAGAGAGAGGAAGAGAGAGGAAGAGTTATACATTATGCATTCTGTCCCTGTTTCCCTGGTTATTGAGTGAGAGAGTAGGAAGTATATGCAGTGTGTGTGTGTGTGTGTGTGTGTGTGTGTGATGGAAACGCTTCTACTCTCAGACATGTTCATACATATTAGGGCTGCAGAATATATTGTTAATTGTCTTTGGAACATTAGCCTTTGTAATACTGATATTGCAAACACCTGCAATAGCAAAATAATCCTCTGACCATCTGACCATCTCAGATATTTCATATATACATATATACTGTACTGTGCAGAAGTCTTAGGCACATACAGAGAAATGCTGTAGAGCAAAGATGCCTTCAAAAATAATGAAATTTAATGTTTCTACATTAAAAAATACTATAAAGGGCAGTAAACAGTAATAAATGAAACAAAGGCAATATTTGGTGTGACAACCCTTTGGTTTAAAAAAAAAAATAGTAGTCTCAGGTGCAGTGTGTGCAGTTTTATAAGGAAATGAGCTGTAAGTTTTATTGAGCATCTTGCAGAAGCAGCTACAGTTCTTCTGGAGACTTTGTCTGTTGCACTTCCTTCTTATTTTTGCAGCAAAACCCAGCAGCCTTCATGATTTTTTTTTTGTCTTAAAAGTGGTCTCTTATGTAATATGCTGCTTTCTTTACTGTAACATTCGGTTTTGTGCCAGAAAACTAATGTTTGGAAATCTAAAATGTTTTTGTACTGAGTCCATAATGTAGAAGTCATAAAATAACAATCTATAACAAAGTTTGTGCTAAAAAAAAATAGGGTGCCTACGACTTTTGCACAGTACTGTATATATGTACATATATATTATGCACACAAAGGGCACATGTAAAACATGCACACACACACACACTCTTATACACACACATGCATTAAGTGAACTTAGGTATCAAGACAAGCACACTTAAACACACATACACCGCCTGGTGGGAGAAATGGCATGTAGTTGCACCCGACCTGTAGGGGGAGCTGAGAACATGGATATGCTAAGATCTGACCATGGAAAATACACACACACACACACACACACACACACACATACATGGACAAAGAGGACTTACTATGTGTAACATAATGCCAGTGGCTAGTAAAAAAAGTCAGTCAGAAGGAACCCTTGCAAGTTTTTTTTTTTTTAAAACCCTTACAGTTTCTAAAACTGTCTCTGACCATATCCACAAATCTACCAATGTAACAACCATGTATACAACCTTTTCTAAACAATTCATTTATCACAATGTGCTGTAAAGCAGTTTCTGTGCAGGAACACATTAACATATTAGCATTAGAAACTGCTACCAAACTTGCTAACATATTGTGAAATTTATTAGCGACCTAAGAACAAGCTCATGCAATCTAGCTACCACTCTGTGCTCTGTTTAGCTAGCTAGCTAATGTGACCTTCAGTATTCCATCCCAACACTAACCATAGTCATCAACATTAACTTCTGAGATGATAAGCAAGTAAAATTTTGTGATCCCTTAATAAAACTTTACTAGGAGATGGCATGTTGTGAGAATTCTCGCTCTCTAGTTAAGAATTGGACGCCTTTCCGTCTAAGGCTATTGCTAACTCCATGTGTATGATTTGTCACATCTGGACACGTTTAAAAATGTATTTGACCTAAAACAAGCTAAGCCACTTGTGTATTTTAAATTAGTGATAAATAATCTAAATACTCTCTCCCTTTCCCAGAAAATATTCTAATGGACTTAAATGTTGCCTCAGGATGACTGGCTTTAGGCACTAATGCCATATTTCACTAATATATTCCCTGACAAAATAACATAATTACTCAGAAAACAAATGAGAGACATACGACTTCATGAATTAGCCCTGAACGCAATAACACTCCACTATTCATAAATGCACAATTAATGCAAGTGATCTAACGCCTCAAACTCGAGAATGGGTGTGATGAATCTGGAGCACTTTAAGAAGTCACATGACTACAGCGGGCCATTAATTTTTTTTTTTTTTTTTTTACCCTAATTAGTGGATGCTGAGCTATCGTCAAACTAGTTGCTCATCAATTAAATCTGTAATATACTTTTCACATGTAAACAAGTGCCCAGATTTCATTGCTGTCTTATTCATTATTTATATATTTACTTGTTAATTAAGCAAGTGACTATTAAGCAAGTGACATTTACACAATGTCTTGATAAAAACAAGACACAGTATTGCTTCATACGGCATGGATGGATGGTTCTGTCTGTCTCATGTCTAATTTTAGTGTTACATCATGTTATATCCTAGAACATACACAGCGGAACCCTTTCGAATGAGTCTTCTTGTTCAAAGTTAGGCACACTGAGATTATATTTCTTTAGGGTTGTACTACTTCTAGTATTGTACTATAAGCTAATGATTAGTTAACATATTAGCTAGCAGATGTTTATCTAGCTACTGAATAAGCTAAACTTGTGATATTTTCTATTCTAACATCTCTTATTTGTAATGCAGAACCTATATACACTTGTACATCAATTTTCCACAAATGTTACTAGCTAGAATTAATTTAACTTTGAAGAAATGTTTGGGAAACATGGATTGTCTTGTGGAATTTGCTTTAGGAATTGATACTATCGATTCATTGCCAAGTAATACAAATGCTAGTATCCTGATGCCCATAATGAAACTTCTAATAATCGTTCTGTAAGGAATAAACACGACAAGTGTGCAGAGTTTCTGTATCTACCCTGAAGGTGATTGTTTTCTTTTAACAACACATTACGAAGTGTTTTATTCCTCTTATACCAAAGCAACTAATAAATTTTTATTTATTAAAGAATTACACCTTATATTCTATACAGTTATTGTTTTGGAAGGTCTGTGAAAGAAGTTAGTTCCTATTAGCACTTATGTTATAGCAGCTATAAGCAGTCGTTTCCCCACCCACACTCTTTTTTTTCTCTCTTGAAGTTAAGAAGATAGAATATGCAGCTTTTTATGGCTTTTTATAACTGTTATAATTTAACTGATAACAGAAAGTAATTTGGTTTTTTTTGATGTCCCACAACATTAAACATAACTATAATCAGATAAAAAAAATATTTGTTTTTTTAAAAGAGAATTGTAATCGTTGGCAAATTTCTGTGATGTAAGTGGAATAAAACAGTTATAGGAAAATAATCTACTTTGAGGTAGTAACCATAACTCTGGCTTGCGTCAGGCAGCAACACACCACCCTGTTGTTGATTATTTTCCTATAACACCACGACCACAAGTGTTTTATTCCTTACTTACAGCAGTAAACATAACACCTAACAATGTCCTTCTATTCTCGTTGTGTGTGTGTGTGTGTGTGTGTGTGTGTGTCTATCCCTTGGCATGCCTCCAACACTACAAAGTCATTTACTACAACAGTTCCAGTTAATGCATTAGATACACATTAAATTTCATTTGGAATAGTAAAAGAAATACTGGGTATGTGTTTTCAGGTGAGCATCGACTCACAAAAGAAAATGCCAGGATCGATACTACAGGGTTGATACTTGAGGATTGATACATGCCAGTATTATAGATTTGCCCTTTCCTTCTTTGATTAGCATTAGGGTGAGATGAAAGTGCTGTGGCTGAAATGTAATCACCTTAAAGCTGAGGGGAATTGTTCATGAAAAGAAATTGTTCAGCGATGTGCCTGTGTTTGCATTATTATTATTATTATTATTATTACTATTATTATTATTATTATGAATATAGGACATGCTTCAAACAACATCCTTAACCTATGTCAGTGGTTCTCAGAATAGAGTTTCATGGCACCTCAGAGGTTAGGAAGAATAGCCAGGGGATCCCAAGAACAAAGAGTCCATGGAGTGGAGTCGGACCTGATCCAGCTCCTCCTGCCAGGGCAGAGTTGAGCCAAAAGTCCAGGGGGTAGAGACAACTCAAATGTAACTTTTTTCTCATCCAACCCGTGTTTGCTAGGAACGAACTCCTCATGCTGACTTTTATCCAAGACAGAGTAATAACACAGGGACGCAGATTGGGTAGTGAGTTTGGCTCATAATTACTATAAATTCCAGCAGTACATTCAGGTAGCTTTTATTGTGAGCATAATCTGGCAGACTGTGAACTGATACGTGTTGTTTTGATGGACTACCTGTTTTATTTGTTCATACATAGACATATTAACTTGATTTCTGAGTCATTTTGGATGATTATATGGAACGTTCCAACGGTTCAGATTGCGGTATGCTACATTTGGTTGCCAGGATGTGTTCCATCAGCCTTTTGTTTCATAATAATGTTCTTGTTTTATTTTTCCACTTTCTCTAAAAACTGGCCTACGTGAAAGATGACAGTGTAAAAATATGTACAAATATATTACACAACTTTAAAAAAAGTTATATCTTTAAAAGCGATTCTAATCCGCTCACAGATTAATGAGAGCAAAGAAAACCTTCACATACACTGATCTACTTTTGAACATGTAATTATTTGTACATTTCCTGCAAGTGATAAACATTCAGCAACTTTACTGCCTGCATTACCCTCTTCCACAAATACGGTTTCGTGGAAGAATTACTATCTGCCAGGAATTACCAAAGAACTGGTAAGCTTCATTTTGCTAATATGATATTTTTCAACAATCAAGGCACTTTTAATAAAAAAAAACTCATGTCAATACACTATACTAAACTGTTGTGTGTTTTCTTACCTCTCTTCCTGTGTTAATCACTGTGTGTACTCATCCTGATGGACACAATTTCCTGTTTCTGCCTTCTGAGACCCACAGACTCCTTCACCAAACTGGATTCCTCCTCTGAGGTAAACACTATAGTGAAAACAGAGGGGAATAAAGTTCAAAACAAGCCACTAGACCTTTTTACAAAAGTTTACTCTTGTCTTACCTCTTGTGTTACCTCAATCACGCCTCATGAGGCAAACAAGCTCCTGTACAAGTCCAAGACTCTACCTCTGTAATAAAGACTACAGCAAAATTAAAGCATTAGTCACGCTTTTAACAGGGAACAGGGAGATTTAAACCTAGGCATGTCAAATGTCATAACACTCCGCTATACTGAACACATTTGTCTTTTCTTACCTCTCTTGCTACCTCATTCATGGGGTAAGCTGCTGTACAAGTTCAGGATTCTATCTCTGTGGTTGAACAGTCAGTAGCAGAATTAAGGTTATTATGGTTATTATGGTAAATAAAAAACAAAGAAAATGTAAAGGCTAGATATTTAAATAATTTACAAAAGTCATATTGCTTGACTATGCTGAACAGTTTTTGTCTTTTCTTACCTCTATTGCTACGGAGTACCTGACTTGAGTGAAACAAGCTCCTGTACAAGTTCAGGATAAACTACAGTGATAAACACTACGGCAGAACCAGCAGCAAAATTAAAGGTTAGTCACTCTTTTAAAGAACAGGGAAATTTAAAGGCTAGGCATTTCATCGTAACACTCCACTATGCTGAATACTTTTGTCTTTTCTTGCCTCTCTTGCATGGAGTACCTGACTTGAGGCAAACAAACTCCTGTACAAAATCAGGCCTCTACCTCAGTGGTTAAGACTACGGCAAAAAATAAAGGTTAGCCACACTGGTTAAGAACAAGAAATTCTAAAGGCTAGGTAAGGCCTGAGTATTTGAACTTAAAAACAAGTCAATCCGTTCTACTATACTAAACAGCTTTGTCTTTTCTTACCTCTCTTGCTACCTGAATCATAGTGTACCTGTTTGGAGGCAAACAAACTGCTGTACAAAGTCAGGATGCTACCTCAGTCAACAATAAGGCAAAACCAGCAGTACAACTAAAGTTTAGTCACTATGGTAAATAAAAAAAGAATGCAACATACTTGAATTTTTTTTTTTTTCCACAGAAGTCATGTTGCTCAACTATGCTACACTGTTGTGTTTTTTTTCGTACCTCTCTTGCTTTGGTAATCATTGTGTACCCACTCTGAGGAGGACAATCTCCTTTTTTTCTGCCTGCGGAGGCTCACAGGGTCCTTCGCCTATCAGGATTCTACCTCTGAGCTAAACACTATACTGAAAACAGAAACAAAACAAAAGTCTAGACACAATTGTGAACTTATATGCAACAGTCAAACCAAACCTAAAGTCTAGGAATGTGAACCTTTTACAAAAGTCATGTTGCTCCACTATGCTTAACACTTGTGCCTTTTCATTCCTCCCTTGCTACCTCAATCATGTTGTACCTGTCTTGAGGCAAACAAGCTGCTGTAAAAGTTCAAGACTCCACCTCGGTGGTAAACACAATGGCAATACCATCAGCAAAATTCAAATTTAGTCACTTTATAAAAAACAGGGAAATTTAAAAGCTAGGCACTTTAACATTCTCACAAATGTCATAACACTCCAGTACGCTGAACAATTTTGGCTTTTCATACTTCTCTTGCTACCGCAATCACAGAGTACCTGCTTGAGGCACACAAATTCCTGTACAAGTTCAATCCTCTACCTTGGTCGTAAACACTATGGCAGAACTATAAATATTTTCATCACCACAGTAGCCAATATATATTGTGAACTTACATGCTAACCTGTAAATCTTCTAACTTCTAAAATTGGATCTGCCTTTCTATTCTCCTCCTGCAGTAAACCTCCAGTAGAGTGGGGTAGCATTTTTTTAAGTGTTGAGTTACTGAGGATTTATTTGATTGATTGTGGTTAAAAAAGTGATGCATTTGTAACGATGACATACTGTGCATAATCAACTATGCTGTGTGTTATGTTTACCATCCATGAATAACCATTTGGTACTGTCTTAAAATATTTCAGGGGAGTTCAAACCCAAACAGTTATTTTTAACTGTTTATTATCTGGCTTCCAGGCCCTGTTCTCACCTGGCATTGAAATGTGTCCTGGGTGATCGGACCGTAAGTGGTCAGCGCTGAGTACACAGGTGTAAACGGGGTCAAATGTGATGAAGACCCATTGTGATCCAATCACTCAAACCACCTTCGGAGGTAGTCTGGGACACATATGGCCACATCCCATTTGTAGTCTGAACGTGAATGCGTCTCGATGCGTCCTACACAGCAATGAAGGACCTCCTGATCGACTGTGTCATTGCCCTAGCCAGAAACTATGTAATCATTGCGAGACTGTTTGGAAATGCTGAATGGTAGAGATCTCTGCCGCAAGGCTAATGGATAAAGGCAAAGATGAAAGACTTTTGAAAGACATGGCTACATTCATCATCTCTAATTCGTTTGTTTTGTTAGCAGACCACGCGATTAAAATGTCTAAAACAGTCCATACAGGTACATGAGATATGATTCACGAAACATTTCTGCCTCAAAATAAATACAGAGGAAGACCATACAATTAAAACGTTTGAAACAGCCTGTAAATAAATGTGCATAATAAATGTGCAAGAAACGATGTATGAAATACGATCACAAGTGGCCACTGGAGATGCATTCATAATGCCAGGTGTGAAGGGCTATGCATCTCGGCTGCCCCTTGTGATCCGATCACCCAGGATGCATGTTAATGCCAGGTGTGAACGGGGCCTTAGTCATCTCCCTCCTGCAGTCTGAGAACAAAACAAGCACCCGTCACCCTGCAAATTAACATATGAAAGGCAGTCACAGTAGGACAGCCATCATTAACAAACAGACATTACAGATCCCTTTGCATGTCCTCAGTTGTGCAGTATAAGGCTTTTTAAGGAAGTTTATTGTTCCGGGTCACCCAGGCTGTTCTTTTTGCTCATACATCCAAGGTGTATGAAGTTCTGAGGGAGTTCACTAGGTCTGCATTTTACCAGTTTTGAAAATTTTCAGGCAGTGGGGAGCATGCAGATTGGATAGCGACATTGGGGATACAGATTGGGTAGTGACACGTCTAGCCAGTGATTGCTGCAATGAACTCCTTGTGCTGCGTTTTATGTTTAAAGATTTTATCAGGTTACCTGTATTGTAGGAATGCTGGAGTTCCTACTCTTGATATCTTCAAAGAAGACAGTTTGCAGTCTGAGTTACGTTCAGATCTGTCATTTCGTGTCATCTGTTCATTAGCACAAAAACGTACACTGGGCTAAATCACATGGTAATGGTATCAGATGTCGATACATTTTTAAGAGTACAGGTAAATGAGCATGGTATTGGACGATTAGTAGAATTTCCCTAATAATTCCCTAATAATTCTACGATTAGTAGAATTTCCCTAATAACGTCTACACCCAGTATGAACTATTAGAATTATTAGGGAATTATTAGGGAAATTCTACTAATCGTCCAATACCATGCTCATTGCATTGCATTTTGCATTTGCACATAGTGCAATCAATAAACTGACATGAAGCTAAAAACAATTATAGATACAAATAATAAGACGCAGACTCACAAGGTTTGTGCAGTTATTTTAAATGTATAAAGTTGCACAGATATATTTTTGAACCAGTATCTGAAAATATACAACAACATTGAAAGATAAGTCAAATCAACAAGGATAATTCATACCATAAGTAATAAGTAACAATAATCATCAAAATTTCTCCTTTTCCAGAAACACCTGAGGGAATCAAATGAAAGGAAAGAATACAATTGTACATAAGAATCATTTAAAGGAATGGGGAAAAAAAACTGGAAATGAGAAGTATGAGAAGATAGAGAGAAAAAAATTAGAGTGAGGGCAATCAACCAGGGCAGATTAACAGATTAACAATACAGGTCACTCACAGTCACACTCATTTGGTTATGTACAGCACATTCCTGCAACGCGGTGGACGGTGGTGAATAAAACTCAACATACTCAGTGCAGCTGCTCGGGCAGAGATAAAGGGACCTAGAGGACTTGGTTTGTGTGTTGTGTCACTTTTTGCTCTTTGTGTGTGCGCTCTGCATGTCTGTGTGTGTGTGTGTGTGTGTGTGTGTGTGTTTTCCCCTATGTACCTTTTTGAACTTGCTGATGCTGGTCTTTGAAGCATGATATGCTTGAAGCTCTCTTAGTTCTCTACTTTCATACACACTCAGCTTCTGATACTGTTCAAAGGAAACATTGTACAAAACAATATTTCAAAACCACCTTTGAATTTTCTTTTTTTTATTCGCCTCCCAAAGCTTTCAGACACCTTGGCTGAAAAGTAAACAAAAACCCAAAAACAAAAAAGCAAAGAAAAATCAGAATAATGAAGCCTGAAATGCGTTGGCCAAAGATTGTGTAAGTTATAATGATGGACATTTAGTCACGCTTTTGTGATTTAATTCTTGTGAATGAAGCATTTTAGTGAATCAATATTTTTAGATTAGATTTTTTTCGTTTCTTTCTTCGATAGACGAAATCTATGTGAAAACTAGTGAAGATCTTCAGGATTTGGTAGTGATATGGGGGACACATTGAATAGTGACACAGTGGGCACAGATTGGGTAATCACAAGGGGGATGCAGACTGGATAATGACAAGGGGATGCAGATCAGGTTACAACAAGGGGGAAACTGATATGGTAAAGTCACCATGAACACTGACTGGCTAGTGATACAGGTGAAGTAGACTGATTAAAGACACAAGAAATGCGGGTCAAGTAACAGGGAAACAGATTGAGTGCTTGGGTTGATTGGGTAGCAACACGGGTGTTGCAGATTGGGTAGCAACACAGAAGATGCAGATTGGGTTGCAAAAGGAAGGACAATGATTGAGTAGCAACATGATGGACACAGATTAGGTAGCGAAACAGGATGAGATTGGGTTAGAAAGGGGGGGTGACAGATATGGTAAAGCCACCATAGACACAAATTGGCTAATGACACAGGGGGACATAGATTGAGTAATGATACAAGGAATGTACCAACAGTAGAAAATATATATTGAGTTATGACACAACTGATGCAGAATGAGTTATGGTATGGGGGACACAGATTGGGTAACGACACAGGAAAGAGTTGATTGGGAAATGACACAAGTAATGCAGATTGGGTTAAAACACAGGGGAACAACACTGAAATGTAGATCTCGTTATGACAGAGGGACAGAGATTGAAGGGGACCAATCAAGTTACAAGTGCAGATCAGACAAGGACATCAAGAATGCAGAACACTGGGAAGGTAGATCACGTAACAACATAGAGGATACAAATCAGGTAACAGTATGTGGAATGTAGATCAGAATGCAGATAGGATAATGACATGGGGACAAAAATCAGGTAAGAAAATGGGAAGCAAAATGGGTAATGGCAGCGGGGTTATGTACTGATTCTTGAAAAAAAAAAAAAAGTAACTTGCATGTGTACTGTTGAGTTTTGTTGCTTTCTATTCTTTTGAGCTTGCAAATCACTTGAAAGAGTCATTAATAAAAACAAATCGTCCACAAATTGCCTGTCACTAGCTTGTAAAAAAGAGTAAAAAGATGGACAGAAATAACAGAGTGCTGAAGAAGAATGAAGCGATTTTCTCTTTCTCTCAAAATAGCCCACGATGAGGTGGTGCCCACCCCGCCAATCTGGGCCTGAAGAATATTCCATTTTCCTCACAGAGGAAAGAAAGAAGGGAACAAAGGTGCTCTTGTCACAAAAGTAATTTTCATTTTGATTGTCCACAGAGAATGTCCCGGCTCAGATATTACAATCACAGCGTGCAGCGCAAGATCCCTTACAGGAAAAGGAGCCGAGAGGCTGCGGCAGGGCCAGTGATACCGAGGCCCTGCCTCGCTGTGCGTGTGTGTCAGGGTGTGCCATTGCAGGTTACACTGGGTGTGTGTGTTGAGTGTCTCGTGTGGTGCCACTGTGCTCCTCTAAGCAGCTCTTGCGGACGATGGGTAAAGGATGAGCCTCGGTGTTGAACACCCAGTCATCCAGCGGCAGCAGGTCATCATCAGAGAAAAGCAGGTACAGATATCTGCATTAATCAATCAATCAATCAATCAATCAATCAATCTGACAGGAAAATGATAAATGCCATATTTTTCTTGTTTTGATAACACAACATTATTAAGGCAAAGAATACATTGGTATATTCCTAGTATTTCATATATTCCTACTAAGTTTGCATCCTTTTTTTGAAAAGTAAATTTTACGTGCTTAAAACGTATGCTTAATTGAATTATTTTTCATTCAATTTATTATTAAAAAATAATTAATTAATCAAACTAATTGTATTAATAACAATAATTTTGTATTCCTGTTTACTATTTCTTTTAAAGGCATTCTAGACTTTACTATAGTTTAAGTAATACATTAGGCTAAAAACTAAATGCCAGCCATGCTAAGTTACATGGCAAGCTAGCAACATGACCTTTCACTCACTTTTAGCGCCATTTGGTTACATTACAATCTAGGTGTGTGTACTTCATTAAGATTGCACAAAGCACTCACTTCAGAGTTTCAGACAGGAAGAAGCTCTGCTGCATGTTATCATGGCTGACCGTAGTAGCGTAGACGTCTCTGATCCCCGAATAACCTCCGTCAGTGCGGCAGTATTTCTCCAGTGCCTACGAAAAACATGCTCTCATTCTTAAAGTTGCTGACACGGCTAACAATTAATAAATGAATCAATTCTCGGTGTGACTAGAAAACAAGCAACAACATGAGAATGCTGTCCTGTACATTTTGGTCAGAGGAGGAACATATTTGACAGGCGACTAAAAAAGAGCTGACGTGGCAAATTAAGGTGCTATTAAGTCGTAACAATGGCAGACATCTACACTGCGATTACGACTGGCCCTTGTGTTTCTCTGGGAAATGAACGTGACATATCTATTTCAGTGCTCTTCCGCCTTATAATTAACATGTCATCCTGTCAGAGAGAGAGACTCTCGAGCTGTATTAATACACTGACTTTAGCCAAGCATTCATTTGCAAAAGCTAATGAGAATAAATGGCATGTTAGATGCTCTGCCGTGATCTTTTTTATCTCGCTTTGCCCACCTGCCACCTGTTTTTAAAGCAGACGGTAAAATCAGCTGATTTAAAGTCAGCGCCATTTTCTGCACTGTTTTTCTACTGGATGTGTCATACATACATACATTATATAATACATTTTACACCACAGTGCCACTGAATACTCAAATCTGATTGGTCAGAAGGTGTTGATTAATTTTCTACGGTGATGGCTATGGTGAAGTTTTCCTTAAGGAAACATTTATTTTGCATGTTTGGAAGGAGTCTCCAGTGCCAGTGCTTTGTTTTTCGATACAGGAAAGTCTTCAGGACTTTGTGCTACCTGGTTTCTCAGTAACATGACAAGGTGCAAATTTCAGAGAGAGAAAAAACAGAGATTGGTGAAGGAATGACTGTTTATAGCTGCTATAATGTATGTGATTACGGAACTTGTCTCGTTGACGTTTCACAACAATGGGCCTCATTTGTCAATCTTTTAGTAAAGTTGTTTGTGTAAGCCAATCCAAACTCATTTTTTCCGCCGGATTTAGAAACGTTTCAGAAAGTCTGATTTTCTTCCTACTTGTATGCGTATGTTGATCACCCGTAAAGTGCAAAGCGTGTTCCCATCACAGCTCATCTGCATTTACTGACGCCTACAAAACTCCATAAAAGGTCAAGTGCACAGAGTGCTGGAAAGATGAAATGAACAATACGAGTCAAGACAGAAGGGCAGAAGTGGAAGGTATTTTGACTCACTTCTATGCCAATAAAATATTTTGCAGTCGAACATCACATGAAAAAATCAATATTTAGAGAGAAATGACAGAAACGGTGAAACTGGGTATGGATTAAGTGAAGTGAGATCTACACTGTGCCCAGGTGATCATGCACACCAAGCACGTCACACAGGGAAACTGCTCTTTTAAAATCGTTTTAAGTATCTCGGCTGATGTGCTGGAAGTGTTTAACGGTTAAAAGAAGATGCTGTGGCAAACGGAACGGATTTATAAGCCAGCTTTCATCCTATGAAAAAAATCATAACAGTCTTTAAGAATCGTTTCCCTCATAAGCGTGACCTTAATCTTCCATCAGCAGAGGCTTTTGTTTACGGCTTACGGCGATACGCAGACAGACCGGCCTGTCCTCCGTTTATACAGCAGCTTTTCTTCTTTTATCACTGGTATAAATGGCTTGTTTTATTTGTATTAATCTGGCTTGCATTCTTTATTTTTCATATTCTTTAATAAATGGAAATAATATAAACGACTGGGTTTCACAACCCACTGAATCCTTATATAACGTATATGATTTGAAGTCGATGAAGTCGAGGTTTACATTAGTTTATCTTCTTATGCATAAATTTACACACACTCAGGAGCACGAGTAGGATAAGATTGTTTTTTCTGAAATTACAAGATTTTCATGAATACCAAATTTCTTGTGTAAATGCATCAAGTCATCAAGAATGATTTACAAAGAAATTTGTTCATATCCAGCTTGACAAATGCGACCCACTGAATGTACTGTAAGAATAAATGGATAAAAAGTATGACATGGTCTTTAATTAACAAGAAGTTGTAATTGTTGGCAAATGCTGTGGTATAAGAAAAATAAACCACTTCAGGACATGCTGTTATTGGAAAATAATCTTCGGGGTGGTAACAGTAACTCTGCTTTATGTCGGCATCACACCACCCTGTCATTGATTATTTTCCTGTAACAGGACTTACTTATTACATACTACATTATAATGGTAAATGAGAAGCTTTTTGCCAATTATCACACTATTATACATAAATAACTGACTTAATTGCTAAATGGCATTCCTTTGGGTCCATAAACTTCTTATACCTTTATGGAGCTCCGAGAATGACACATTCAGATCGATCCACAAAGAAGTAACTACACAATTTTTTCTTCTCACCTCCACCGCCTGCCAGCCCCACTCCCTGTACTTGGGATCATGGGTCAGACGCCACATGTACATGTAGCTCTCGATGACCTCTGGCCTCAGGATGTAGTAACGATCACTCAGTCTGGTGGCCGTCGCCTCTTCGCCTCCGTCGAAGCGGAACGCCTCGGGGCCGAGCTTAGTGGCTTAACATGGAGGAAAAACACAGAAAAGGAAATTACATGACTGACTCATTCATCATGACTGTTGAGCACAGACTTTGTATAAATCTGTATTTTTGAAAAACTTCGAAAGCTAGATAAATCAGAACTGGAGAGATCAGAGAGACATTTAAATATGTTTTCTTGTAGTCCAGATGGTTGCTATTCATTTGGCAGATGCTGTTGTCCCAACTGACTTGAAGTAGAATCCAGTCCAAGCACTCAGATCAGCAGTTGAGGACTAAGAGCCTTGATTAAGGGCTCTACAGTTGCTCTGTAGCAGTCCTAGAACTTGAAAAAAAATCACCTCCTTTCAGTCACTAGTGCAAGAATCTCAACTGCCGAGCTGTTTGCCATATTTTCCACACAACTGGTCAATTTGGAAAATAAGACCAACCCCTTTAATTAATTCCTGTATCACTTAGTTGTATAATTGTGCTATCTGTATCTACAGTATTGTTTTTGCAGCTTTTACCAGTCCTGAAATTAACATACATTTCAGTGGAAAAGGAAATGTACCTCTTTATTTATCTTCAAATAATTACAAGAAGTTAGGAAGGACATGTGCATGTATCCTGCAATGAGACAAAAATCTGAAAAATATTATGAAAAGAACTAAAAGCAAGAATTTACAGATTTCTCATGACCCTCTTTCTCTTTGAATGTGACGAAGGCAGTGTATGACATCTGGCAGAGTTAGAACACAGATGTTGGGTAAAATGAGTGGGTGAATATCAAACTAAGAGGATATAAAAACTATTTAGAGGATGTTAGAGGTTGGAGGCAGTTGGGTTTCATCCAAGTTATCAAATAATATTTCTATTATACTCAGAAAGGAAGATACAAACCTAACTAATAACATTTCATTAGTTCATATTATTAAAAAAAACTTAACATGAACTATTTGACCACTATGTTAGTACAGGAACATCTGTATGAAACCCAACACACTCAATGCTGTGTTTGTATAATTAAAATGTCATCTTTCATTCAATTCTTTATTCTTCAACTTGTTCTAGGGGGTTGTAAACATTTCACTGAAATATAGCACTTATATAAGAAAAGCTGGCTTTTGTTATAGCTGTATGTTTGGATTGTATTTGCCTAATGTGCAAGTTTCTTTGGATAAAAAACATCTCCAAAATGAGTAGATGTGAATGTGTAAGGAATAAAATACTTGGTGGAGTGCTGTTCAAGGAAAATTATCAACAACAGCTTGGTGCAATGTGGCCTGACAAGAAGTGGATCGACTGTTACTGTTTAATTTATTAATTAAAGAACACTTAAAGTTACAATTAATGTCTGTGAAACAAGTTAGCTCCCCTTATCACTTACATTATGGCAGCTATAAACAGTCATTCCCTCACCAGCTTCTCTTTTTCTCTCTCAAAGTTAATAAGACAAAAAATTGCATCTTGTCATGTTACCAAGAAACTGCGTCCATGTTAACAAGAAAATCTGTTTATGTGCATCATCTGTCATACAACCCAGTGACTGAACTGTTACTATAGAAACAATAATTTATTGGAATTAATATAAACCTTCCAGTCAAAAGTGTCAGAGCTGTTGTTATAGAAAATTAATCCGCACCTTCTGACCAATCAGAATTGAGCATTCAATAGCTCTATTAAATGGACATCATATTATTAGGACAGTGCTCAACTTTGTATGTCACCTTCCAGAGGAGAGAAAAAGTGCCTGGTGTAATATGTAAAATATTATTTTATTCCTTTTATTCCCTTTAAGTCCATAATCTTATGAAGAGCTTAAAATGATCTTTAAAAAAGAAATCTTATAAAAAGGGTAAACAGCAAAACTGCCACTGTGATATCATTTTGCTCTCATTTACAGAGACTGTAAAAATCTGTTTTTTCATGGGGCAGTTTTGATTTTTGTTGCGTCGTTATTTTTTGGGGGCCTTTCCGAGATGAAGCTAGCCAGCGTGTTAAGCTAACGGAGTGCCAGAAGCTCTCCCAGAGGATGACTTTTACTGTCAGCATTAAAGAGCGCTAAATATGACACACTCTTCCGTGCCGAGCAAATCTTTTTTTTTTTTCTCCCTGAAACTCTTGTTCTTCAGCTGTGCTATGATCCTTAACAGAATCTAACAAGGACAGAAACTGTAAGAAAAGAAAATCAATGTGGTTTTTAGGCACGAGTTCAAAGGTATTTCATGAAAAGTGCTGTGTGATGTCATACATTAGCTATATATATATATATATATATATGTGTGTGTGTGTGTGTGTGTGTGTATGTATATATATATATATATATATATATATATAGTTTTTTTAAGAGAGAAAGATTCCTCGTGGTGTGCAGTACTAAACATCAAATCTTCCCTAAGATATTTTTCGCTAAGCAATCAAGGGACTGAAATGGATGTGAAAGCAGAGATCAAACAAGGCTTTTGGGGAAAATTGGTGGATCTTAGTTTGAGCTTCACTTTCCCATGATTCCCTCTGGCCCGGGTAGGAAAAAGCTTCGAGTTTGATCCAGCCTGAGATTCATCTCTAAAAAAATCAACACAGCTTGTTTAAAAGTTTTGAAAGAACGTCAGAGAAAGTGGCTAACAGTTTCTTCTAATTTAAAGCACTGAACAAATTTGATTTGATGTGAGACAGCATTTCTTTTTGGCCTGATGGAAAAATAATATGTTAGAAGAACTGTTTTTCAGCAGCGAGTTATGAGTTTCTGCTATGCACTGTTAATTTCAAATCGCAGGAAGGTTTGGCAAATGAGCTGGAGCACAATACAGACGTTATGCTTCCTGTTTTAGCATCCAGTGGAAGTTTAAAGCAATATTTTGATCAGTTATAAGTTTTTTTGTTGTTGTTTTACTTCAGTGGAGCTCTGGTTGTAGGGAATATTTAACTTATTTAACATATTCTAGTTTAGCAATATGAGTCTCATTAACTGGCTGGCGTTTGTTATTAGCCATGATGGCTAATACAGACTTGATTTAATCTTTAGGCTAGTTAGGCTAATGTAAAATAAATTAAAAACCAAGAGCCCTAATCAGTTTAGTTTAAAATAACCAACACAATCTAGAAGGTTTGTAAGATTTTACATACGCATGTTACAAAGTTACAAATGGTTGAGGTTAAAGTTAGCACTGTTAGCAACTGCCCGAGGAATAGCTTTTTCTTTCTTTTTCATCTTTTCTCATCTTCACTCTTTGAAATGGCTACAAATTTGCAAGAAATCATGTATGAATGATGATTCAGTTACACAGAAGCCTTGTAGCTTTTCATGTATGCTACTTTTCCCTCAGGATTTCCTCAAGATTTTATTCTGCAGCTAGCATGCTAAAAATGCTGACTAATTCTTGCTAGCTAGCCATATTTGATCTAGTACCAAAAATACCAAAAATGATCTAGTATTAATACATCGTACACAGTAAATGTGTCGAGTTTTAGGTAGGGTATTTGGTCAGGAAAAAATGAAGGGTGGTCATGTCACTCTGGGAAGGTGTCTTTCCCTGTTCTTCCATACTCACCTGAGCGACTGTAAGACTCATGGCATGTGTTTGTGATCTCGGCTGCCAGGTCTAGGTAGTGTTGCCTCTTCTCTGGAGTGCCATCGTCTGCCCCGATGCCCACCATCCCGCCGGCGAAACAAGCCAGATGCCCCATCTTATGGTCGAGAATTCCACCTCTCCATTCAGCCACATATGTAAGACCTCCTGCAGATTTCTGCACCAAGTTGGCCTCTATTGCCTGGTCCAAAACAGAGGATATAATAAAGATTAGGAGTTGAAAGTTATGATATATACACAGTATGACAACTCTATCATGCAATATTTAATCAATGAAATGACTTGATATTTATTTAAAAAAAATTAAGATGAAGCTTTTAACCTTCAGCAGTCATTTACAACAACATAGAAACAGTTTTCTATGATTCCTTTTAAAAATCTTGTTTTACAGGACCACACTACACCCGGGATTATTTTTTATGATGCACTAGTATAGCTTTAACCCTATATTTAACATCCATTTTCTGTACCATTTATCCTACACAGGCTTGCGGAGTAGCCTGGATCCTAAAAGTTTGTAGACACCTGACCATCATACCCTTATGTGCTTGCTGAACATCCCATTGGAGAATTAGTTCCTCTTTTGCTTTATAATAACCTCCACTCTTCTGGGAAGGCTTTCCACTAGATTTTGGAGCGTGGCTGTGGGGATTTGTCCATTCAGCCACAAGAGCATTGTGAGGTCAGGCATTGATGCTGGGTGAGGAGGTCTGGGGTGCAGATGGCGTTCCGGTTCATCCGAAAGGTGCTCATTGGGGTTGAGGTCAGTGCTCTGTGCAGGCCACTCAAGTTCTTCCACTCCAACCTTGGAACACCATGTCTCCATGGAGCTCGCTTTGTGCACAGGGGCATTGTCATGTTGGAACAGGTTTGGGCCCCTTAGTTCCAGTGAAGGGAAATTGGGAATACTGCTACAGCATACAAAGACGTCTCCAGCTTTGTGGCAACAGTTTGGGGAAGATGCACATATGGGTGTGATGGTCAGGTGTCCAAAAACCTTTGGCCATATGGGTTCTTCATTCACAGTTGTCCAGCGGACAAACAGGTTCTGTCAGCTTTTAATATAGCAGGCACCAGGTAGCCCATTTATAACAGCATATTAGTTCGCTTGAATGGATGCTAGACACAATTTCCAGAAGCAGGAGGATTGTACAAACAATGGCAAACCCGAGCAAAATATAATACAGTTCACTAGTATCTCTCTGCACATGCTAAATAGGAACAGTGTGCCCATGTTGCTCTGGGCGTCTATGATTTATGCATGGTATAACGGAAGGGTCTGCTCCCTGGCGGATTGAAGTCAAGCCTCATTGAGATTCCATTGGGCTTCCGTAGTGGGAAACTTATGAATCTGCTGATAACAATACGACTGAAAAGAAACAGAGTTCCATTTTCAAGCTATTTTCCTCCGGCGATCAATCTCTGAAGTCTCCCCATGTGTGCCGTATCTCTATTCAGCTTTTTATAAGAGGTGAAAACAAAAGATCAATAGTAAACGATCATCATTATCTTTTTTTCTTCTTTTTATCTTCTGCCTTGCTTCTCTTTTCACACTCTTTTTCCAGACACAGAGAGTTTTGATCTGGATCAGCCCTGACTTCCAGGAAACAAGACAAACAGGAAGTGTTTTTGTTCCCCAAACGTTAGAAGTCATGTCCACTTAAATGTCATTATATGAGTTTATTTTCATGCGCTCACATAGTGTTATTCTGGCTGGGCGAGGGACTGTGTATATTTCCCATCATGACTAGCAATTGTATATAAGTTTATGTGTATACATTTCACACATACTCCCGAAATACACTCTTCCATACCTCCAGAGCGTTGTAGTACATGCGCTTGGCCTCCTCATCTGTCTTGTCTGACATCAGGTATGATTTGATCAGGTACTCGTAGAAGCTGTCTCCCAGGCCTCCAAGAGAAACGTGATCTGAGAGAAGAGACCAGAGAAAATCAAAAGCCATTTCCATGCCAGAACCTATAAATCACTGCTTGATGTTAGAAATGATTTTATTTTGCTTGAAAAATCAAATCAAAATCTTGATCTAATTATGTGCTTGTAGCACACCACATTTTTATGTTTTACAGATAATACTAGCACAGTGTATAAGTCTTTTATTTAACAGCCTTACACTCCAAGTGTCTTTACTAAAGCAATAAAGGCATCATTTAGAGTCCCTTTAGGATCTGAGGAAAGGTTCCACAAAGATTTAACTTTCCTTATGTAATTGCTGTTCATTTAGTTTGGTCTGTGGCAATAAGAGTGATTAAATTGTAATAAAATGTAAGAAACTCAAAAAAAAACTTTTGACTGGCTCTGTACATGTATAAAGTATATGTATAGTGTTAGCTTTGAGGAGTGAGAAGCCACGCCTCTCTCACTGGCAAAGACAAGCGCAGAGGCCACGCCTCTCTCACTGGCAATGACAAGCCCAGAGGCCACACCTCTCTCACTGGCGATGACAAGCCCAGAGGCCACACCTCTCTCACTGGCAATGACAAGCCCAGAGGCCACACCTCTCTCACTGGCGATGACAAGCCCAGAGGCCACACCTCTCTCACTGGCAAAGACAAGCCCAGAGGCCACACCTCTCTCACTGGCAAAGACAAGCCCAGAGGCCACACCTCTCTCACTGGCGATGACAAGCCCAGAGGCCACACCTCTCTCACTGGCGATGACAAGCCCACAGACCACACTTCTTTCACTGGGACTGAGGCACACAGGCCACGCCTCATTCACTTGGGACTGAGGCAGAGAGGCCACGCCTTCTTCACTGGTACTGAGGCACACAGGCCATGCCTCCATCACCAGGACTAAAGCATAAAGATCAGGTTCACTGCATTCCCTGTTCACATTTCACATCTATTATTGTAAAGTTTTAAAGGACAATTAGGGACATACTATATATTATCTCACACACTCACACCTCTCCTTATCTCTCAGGTCTCCATTAACCATTCATCTACAGTTACAATTACCCATCGCTAATTTTCTGTCGTGTAGATTACGTGCACCGGCTCGCACTTCAGAACGCATCCGAATCTGAAAGATTCAATTTCCACGGCTAATGGAATGTATTGTCATTTTAATAATCCTCGGTATAATGCCGCCGTCCAACGCTTCAGTCTGATAGAGAAACGGGAAGAGCTGAGCGGAAGAATAAGTGTGGCTATAAATCTCAACGAGAACGTTTCATGAAAAATATCTATGTGCTCCAAGAGCAGCAACAATTACATACAGCAGACAGGAAATAAACAAACAAGTAAACAAACAAATATAAGAAAATATATATCATTTTAAAAGAACATTAATGAAATACTAGTCATATTCCATATTAATTCATGCATATCTATCTATCTATCTATCTATCTATACACACATGATCCTACATTAACAGTCTTGTTTGTTGAACATTTTTTGATCATGATCTCAGCTCTCACTCACGTTGGACCCAGTTCCCGCTGACAGGGCTCAGGAAATTGGGATACAGGCCCTGTGGCTTCTCGATCCTGTCCAGCAGCTTTCGGATGTTCATCACCTGAAACAATGAATAACAGTAGTCTCGGTGTCAGTGTGTGGAACTGTATTAGACACCAAGCCTTCCCAATACAATAGCAATAGCAATCTGTGAGAGCAGGGAAAATACTCCATTGTTCAGTGCATTTTTCCATGCCAAGTGTATAATCATCCTCTAGCCTTACATAACTGTCACTGAGATATATACAGACGGGTGACAAATTAAAGGAAAACCCAACATAAAGTGCCTTAGTAAGGCATTACCACGAAGTGATAGGTTGTTAATTGGGTTGAGATTTGGTCAGTTTGAAGGCCATAGCATATGGTTTATATCATTTTCATCCTCATCAAACCATTCAAGTGACTCCTCGTGCCCTGTGATTGGGGGTGGAGCCATCATGGAAGAGACCACGCCCATCAAGATAGAAATTATCGGTTAAAGGTGATCACTCAGAAGACCTTTTTAGACACTATAGTCTAAGTGCACAAGTGGAACCAAACCATTTTAGTAAAATAAATAAATGCCACCTACTTGTTTTTCCTTTAATTTGTCAGCTGTTTTTTTTATCTGTCTACTATGGGTACTGCACCAAACCTTCTCTGTGAAAATGGGGTTTCCAGATAGTTCCGTTAGGTGCATGAACTCCAGGTGCAACGTCCCAAATTCAGCCAGGATGCTGCTCCCGGCTGACGCCCATCCCCAGTTCCAACTGGTGCCACTGTAACAGAGGGCAAAGCAGCAGTGTGAGTACCATCGCCCACACCGTGTGGCACAGCAACCAGAAACCATGGCAACCAGCCCACCATGTGAGCAGGTACAGAGCGGCATGGATGGTTGGAGTCATGGCAACAAGACACAAAGAAAACACTCACTGTGGTAAAATGGCAAAACAGAGACAAAGATGTAGGAAATGTGTCAGAGCTCGGCACTGGAACTCTGTGAATAGACAAGATAACTCTTGCATAGAATTAATAAACCGCTCCCACTTGCTTGTGTGTTAATAGCACAGACATTAGTGCTTATTACATTATTTGGGATGCCAAATATTTGCAAATCAAGTCTGTTGGAACAGCAATCATTGTCAAGCCTGTCAATGGTCTGTGTGCATGTGTGTGTTTACAGAGGCAGACTTTTCCTTTTTATACAAAAAGAGCTAACAGGATTCATTTAGCTTTGCTTTTGGCCATGAAATTTCAAACACCTAGACCAGAAGTGACCAAAATTTTCATAGGAGGCCAGATTAGACCTCATCGAAATACCTGAGGGCCGGTCATGCACAGTCATAAATATGTCTACCACAGTATATTGGAGATGAAATTAAATAATACATGGTTGCAAATCCACTTCAATTAAGGAATCTTTCAATCTCTTCTTCTCACTGTTAACTTTGGGCTTTTTGTCTGTAGCCATGACTAACTATCATTCTGTAAATTAATTTGCAGGTGTACTCAGGGGAAAAAAAGGATCTTGCGTTTTAGCTAACTGTGTTAACACAGTCTGCTGCCATCATCAGGTGAAATGAAAAAGTGCAACGTGTTGGCCGAATGACCATCATCTATCATACGTTCTATGAGACAAGCCACAGGCCAGTGAACATCTGTCCACAGGCCGCATTTGGCCCTGGGGCTGGACTTTGGACACCTCTGGCCTAGACAGTCTCATAAGGCATGCACAGTCTTTTGAGTGCAATCCCGGCTTTCTTTTTCCGAGCAAGCCGGTTTCTGTGGTGTTGTTTGTGCCTGCAGGAATCACACTGAGAGAGTGTGTAATTCACGCAATTGCTGCTTCTAGTTCTCATTGTGAGAGCAGCCCATGGCTCGCTTTCCTTCTGAAAGGAAAATCGATAGCAGTGATGTCTGGGGAGGAGGAGAGGGCCAGGAGAAAACTTTTGTCTCAAAGAATCGATCCAAGATATCAGTGGGAAAGAAAAAAAAACAAAAGCAACATAGACGGTGGGAAGAAATCCCGTCAGGTACCTTAATAACTACCGCTGCTTTCCTCAAATAAACTAGGTTTTTATGTATTGGTATTGACTTGACATATTACACGAGTGACATTTCATTTGAAACGACTTTCAAAACATAAAAAGAGGGAATTATTTATTAAGGACTGAATGAGGTAAACAGGAATCAAAGCTGTGTGAACTGTATAACTACGCGAGGTCGGACCAACTGGCTTTCATTTCACAGAGAGAAAAAAAGAAAGTTGCTGGAAGAAAAAAAAAGAAGTCATCCCCAGGGACATGAGGAAAAAAAAATTACCGTTCAAATTACCTACTGTTTTTCTGACCAACTCATCTGGTCATCTGATCATTTTAGTCCCATGGATAGATATTTCGGTCATTTTGCAGACAGACACTGCCTCGTTCTTTGGGAAATTTCTTTTTGACCAATTCTACACACCATATTTAGTCGTCTTGTGAATGTGTCTATTATTAAACACTTCCCAAACGGCAAAAGTAGAAGAGTGTGATCTTGTAGGCGGATCAAAGGGGCTATTACGATATATGTTATATTCACCTATGCTACAATATCATGCAATCATTTTATAGAAAATAAATAAATGATTGGTTGTATTGCAGTCAACTCCTTTATCATCTAATATTACATTACATGAATATATAACATCCTATACTGTTTTATATTCAACCCATGGATATAAAACAACACAACCTGTGTGGCACAACAGAAATAAATAAGCATTGAATATTGTGGTATTCATAAACATTTCTGCTAATATCAGTGTCAAAATCCTGTCTTGCTGCTCTAATCTCAGCTCTCAGTCACACACTTCCATAGGAAACGATCGCTCTCCTGTTGCATTGTCGTAGGGCATGCAGAGGAGAAAAGGAGATGAGAGAGATGCTAAACTGGGCCTCCATTATAAATGCTCTCTACATCATTACCCACGCAGGTCAGAACGGCCCTAGCATCTCCAGGTCTGGAAAAATCAATGCCTTATAGAGTGAAGAAGGGCACAGGCACCCAGTGACATTCTCTCTACAAAGAACAAGCTGGCATTCTTCCAGCTGTTGGTTTCTCATATATCACTCTCTCTATCCATCAGTCACTCTGTTCTGAGACAGAGGCATGACTAGACAATAAATGCTGAGGAAATATAAATACTTTTATATTAGAGTACATAACTACTGTGATGATAACATTGGAATGAAAAAAAAAATACAAAACCTACTGGATATTTTTATTATTTTCCAAGTGTGGTTTGGAGAAAAGGTAATTTTTAATGACTTTGCCATGATTTCTATGATCGTTGGAACTGGCTGAGGGTGGAGCTAAATCATGGAATTGACAAAAACTAAACACATCCATACAGCAGGTCACTTTATGTTACTAAGTTATCTTTGAATTTATACGATTATTATTGACCAAGTAACACTTTAATGTGCTTTCACACCTATTAGTCCTTTCACTGAGTCCACCTGATTTGGACTGATTTCACACTGGAAATAATTTAAAGCCATTACAAAATGGCTGAGGGACGTATAGGACTGAAAATGATCTCATAAAACTCGTTTATTCATAGGTCAGATATATGGACCAAAGGAAAGTGAACAAAAATTTGCCATAGAAATCATAAAAATCATCTGAGCACAAAGATCACAGAGCTGGTACATACATATACATTATATATATAAATAACACCTTAAAATTATTTTGTGTAACATATCCAGCATTATTTTCTCTTTTTCGTTCATTGGTCAAAATATCCAGACATGGCATTTCTGCAGCACTACAGCTCTGTCCTTTGGCTCAGCTCACATCTACGAAAAAAAAAAGCTGTAATCCAAAATACACAACATGATGTGATCACTTTGTCATACGTACTTACGAGGACTTTGATCTGACTATAATCATGGCAAGAATCGATTTAAGTGAGAGTTCTAAAAAAAACTTTAATGTATCAGCCAAAACACGCACGTTAACTGAAGACTGCTTCTTTCGTTTGTAGCCTCCAATTTAGCATCATGCAAACTGCACACTGCATCATAATGCATCAATACAGCTGAAACCTATCATCAAGTCAAAGTCAGCTTTGTCATCATTATGCATTTTGCACAATGAAATGAGGTAGTGAGCCCTTCTGTGCTACAAACTCTTAATTTAAAAAGACATTTGCATAAGTGAAGAGAAGAGTAAACAAAAGCAAAACATACAAACATATTAATTATCATATTAATCCATTGGTTGTTTCTAACCAGTGGATTGTTAATCACATATCGAGATATGCATCATGTTGTCTCCGAAGGACAGATATACACCCTTAAGTATTATAAATTTATAGAAAGGTGAGTATTCTGACACATCCTGAAAGGAAAAGCTGCTGTTCGGCTCAGCATGACACGTACCTGCCCAGGTTAATGACTCCTCGCGGGATGCCAGTCGGCGTGCTGAATGCCGGCAGCAGTTTCTCACCGAGCTCCAGCACCTTCTGCTTAAACACCTTAGAGACACAAGAGACAGAAACAAGCTGTTATATACACTCACCCTTAACCTCCGTGTTTTGCTCACTACTTAGCTGTGGATGTTTCATTGCCCCAAGTCATATTTTTACAATTCATACCAATACAACTACTTTAAAGGTGCAGTATGTAATGTTTAAAGGTGACCACTAAGAATATATATTGTTATGATTTTTGAATTGAATTTCATGAATTATATGAAATACTTTCATGCAATGGATCTGGCCAGTTTCTTGATTATAGGCTTCTGTTTACACGTTTCTGACCCAGAAATAATCCCCACCCCAGCCATACCAAATCAGCTCTTAAAAGGCAACTCACAAGGCATACATAGTGACCTTGAATACTCATATCATTTCATAGATACCTTTGATAAACTGTAATTCTGAATAGTTGATCAATAGATCTAGTCAGTTTCTTGATTTTAGGCTTTACATTTTTATGGCCCAGAAATAAACTCCGCTGCAGCCACTTTTCCTTAAAAGGCAGTTCATGAGACATACATGGAAATGGAATTGGCTGGTGGAATAGGAAGGCATGTCAGGTTTTCATTCCAATTGTAATTTGCCTCACAGGCAGGAGAGGACTGTAAACTTTACAAACCACCACTTTAAAATACCCAGTTTATCTTGTCATTTTTAGCATTAGCATAAAAATCTTTAAATAGGTCCTTTTGAGTCACTTGAGTCAGAACTGTAAATAAGAGACAGAGGCAATGTGAACATTGAAAACCATTTTATTAAAAAAAAAAAAGAGCATAAGGGTTAATTCCTTTCTGCTCATAAAATTGCACACCATTAGCAGTGCGGACAGAGCTGCACTTCCAGGCCTGTGCACTTAATGACTGCCTGTTACTCTATACAAATAAAGCTAATTACGTGGGTCATAAACCCTGAGCTGGTATCGCGACATTAACGCTCGGATGAGATTAAGAGCTGTGGTGATGATGTCACACGCAGCCGTTTGATTAAACCCTCGCTAATATCCGCAGCCTAATCAGAGCAACACTAGCAGATCACAGAAATGAGGAAGCGCGAGGCCTCAAAGGTGTAATAGCTTGATAAAATCCTGTACGACTCTGTGTCATGGTTTTACATCTATACAACTCCATATTTAAATAAAGTGTCGAGTGAATGATATTTCATATTTAAAATGGTGTTTATCCATGAAAAATATTCCTCAGCATGACTCCCAGAAAGAGGCAGAGAGAGAGAAAAATGAGGTAATGACTCTGTAAGATTGGAAAATTCGCAGGCTACGCCATGAAATAAATCAGGAAATAAATACTACTGCTATTTGTGGCCAAAGAAAACTAAGCTTCAGGCTCCCTAATGAAAATTTCACAGTGATCACATGATGACGTTTGGTAGAAAACCTTGCAGAGGGTGTTATATGTTGCCTATGGTATTGTAAAAGCAGAAGTTTGCGAGTGCTTCAGTTTACTGCTGAATTTACTAGCCTGGAATAAAACAACGTCTAGAATATCCATCAAATAAACCCACACGTACTTACTAACACAAACAGGTGTTGTCTAGCATGCCTGTGCTCATTAAACCACTGAACCATGACGAAGTCCTCTTCAAAGTCAGATTACTCGTAAAGCTCTGCCGATTATCCATAAAGATTAGCAAGCTGCATTTCTGCCACATTATTCGGAGGCTAGTTACAGTTAGCTACACTCAGTCGACTACCCCCACACACTTTATCGCTAAAACACAATGAATTAGTCAAAACAAAAAGGTTGAACTCCACACGCTCTCCTTCACAGACCACTTCCTACAAATACCAAGTCTCAGCAGGGATATACGGTACAGAGGAGCGCCTGCTTTTAGGAATATTACTATGAATAAAACTTAGTAGAGCCATTTATCATCTTGGCATTAGGGTTTAAATATGGTTGCTGACTTTATCCAGAATAGCATTGACCGTGGTATGGTTTTTGGTGCCAGATGGGCCGGTTGAGTATTTGATCTCCCGCTCGAGAGTTTCTAGGGTTTACACAGAACGGTGTGAAAAACAAAACAAAAAATCCAATGAGCAGCAGTTCTGGGGTGGAAACTATCTTGCTGATGAGAGAGGTCAGAGGAGAATGGGCAGACTGGTTCGAACTGACAGGAAGCCTACACTTCCTCAAATAACCACTCTTTACAAACGTGGTGAGAATCTCATCACACTGTGGGAGGCTACAACAGCAGAAGACCACCTCAGGTTCCACTCCAGTCAGTGAAGAACAGGAGTCTGACATTTGACTGGGAACAGGTTTACCAAAACTGGACAGTTGAAGATTGGAAAAAGACCAGGTGACGTTCATTAGGTGATTTAGCTCGAAAGCCTGATGTGCTTACAGTACTTTAGCCCCAAATGATAATTTGGACCAAGAGACCAAGGGTAATTGTCAACATGATACTACCACCACCATGCTTCACTGTGGGAATGGTTTTGTCAGAGTAATGAGCGGTGTTGCTTTTATTGCAGAAGTGCTGTGATTTGTCCCAAGGCCAAAAAATTTAATTTTGGTTTCATCAAATCAGAGGACATTTTTTAAAAATGGAATTTCATGTGGTTTACTTTTTTACATTTTTCTATTTGTAAATAATTTTGGAAACTACACAGATCCTTCTCACCAACACTTTAGTATTACTGGCTATTTTGTGTAGATTCATGGCATATAATGGCAATTAATTTCAGGTCCATTCCATTCCTTTCAGTTCCAGGTTGTAACAATACAAAATGTGGAAACATTCAAAGGGGAGAGGGGGAATACTTATGCAAGGCACTGTATCACCATGAATGCTTAATGTATTTACAGTAATATACCCAGATATTATAGTTATTCAACAGAGAAGTTGCACTTTCTGTACAAAAAAGAAAGAAAATACTTTTTTGTACTTGTCTCGATGTGAACTACATGTGGCTTATGGATATTTAAGATGCTAACAATATAAAGAAGATGCTAATATGGTTGAAATGGAATTCAACAGTGCTCGCATTTTGGCGTTAACACTTTAAACCAACATATGTTCCCTGTCTTTATCCAGATGTGGCACCTTGAATTGGTAACTGTTTTGACCTAATTAGCATGAAAGCTTGATGTGTTTTAGCACCTGAAAATTATGCCAAGGGCAACATGTAATTATCATTCTGAATTGCTTTGACAAATTTAGCATGAAGATGAAAACAGTCCAAAATAGAGGTCTTTTTTAATGATGCTAGCATGTCTTTGATGTTGTAATGTTGTGTATGTTTTTCCAGATGTAAGATGATTCCAGAGAAATAAGTAGTCCCAGTTAGCATCTTGGCATCAATGTTTATTTCAGTGTTTCAGTTTACAGCAAACATATGTTGCCTGTCTTTAACCAGAATTCGGAGTGGCAGCTTGAGTTGGTATTTTGACCTAATTAGCATGAACGCTTGCTATGATGGAGAATCTGCAAAGTTAAAAACAAAAAAAGGTCTTTTAGATGCCAAAATAAGAAAAAAAGAAGAAATCTTTTTTCTGGTGCTAGCAATGTACTGTATGTATCATGCCCTAATAGTTGTGTTTATGTCAATCTTTTAAGATGCTAACAGTGAACTCAGTCAAACCAGTTAGCATCTTAGCATGATAGCTGAGCGTGATTCAGCATGGAGTCAACTTATCCCTGTTTTCATACCCAGAATCCTGTGCTTGAGTGGCAGCCTTGACCTGATTTTGTTTCTGAAAACGAAAAAGAAAAACTGTGGCTTTATATCCTCCTAGCAGTTTGCCTCGTTCATGTTTTAACACTTATTAGCATTTTTTTTTTTTTTTTTTTGCTTTGAGCATATCTTATGAATGTTTAAGATATTAATGTGACTAGCAGTGAAGTCTGCTGTATTTACCCAGAATTCTGTGCATCAAGGCCAGCTTGGTTACTGGTTACGGTTTTATCCTTATTAGCATTATATGTTCTGAGGTGTTTTTAGCCTCCAGAAATGAAATCTGTTAAAGAATAATAACACCAGTAATGTGTCAGTCATCAGTTTGCTCTAATTAGCATGAAATCCTGATGTGTTTACAGGGGTTTTTATCACACAGGAACCCAACAATGATAATTTCTAATAAATATGTAAACATGTCTTCTTCTGATGCTGGAAATTTGTCAGAAGGTTTTCCCAGAATCCTGTGCACTGCTTTGACTTAATTAGCATGTGAGCTTAATGTCTTTATATAATTATATATAAGAAAATGTCTTTTTATTATGCTACCAAAGTATGCTTTCGGCATTTTTTTCTACCCAAAATCCTCTGCATGAATGTAAAATCTGACCTAATTATCATCAGTTTGGCCTAATTAGTATGAAAGCTAGATGTATTTACAGTTCTTTTTTTTATCGCTCAGAAATTATACCAACTAAAATGTAGGCATAATGATTTATACGAAATGAAGCGAGACTTCAAAGTGGAGGCTGATAAACTTGTGAGTTTGTGCACTTAGTGGTTCCATTGTGGTTTAGCACTTTAAACAGCAAGTGTGTCATCAGTTAGTGCACATGCTACAACGGAAGGACTCAATCACACAGACAGCCATGTTGGGAGCACACGAAGTGGATTGATCCGTCATGACAGAATGCAGCTCTCACAATTCACTTTCAATTTAGATTCTCCGGATGACGCACAACCCCGGAAAAAACCCCAGCAGATTTTCGTTTCCGCACTCCACGCTGAGGCTCACAAAAAATTAATGAAGCTTAAATGAACACCTACAGTGTAGACAGCTTGAAATACATATTGAATGTGAATGTCTTCTTTCCAAAATCTTTGGCATACTGAAAAATGGAGAGATCTTTGTATAATACAGCAATAGATACATCCAATCAGGATGACTGGAGGAATCTCAAATCACAAACTGTGCCTAGTGGCAATAAATGTAACTAAAATGGAGAAACATATTTTCATTTTTGTAGTGAATAAGCCTTAACCCTAATTATTATAGAAAGGAAGAGAGATGTTTATTTTAGAATTTTGGAAGGAGTCTCCAGTGTCAGTGCTTTGAAACAGTCAGAGGTAAAACTGCAATTTTTAAGTTTCCCAACATGGAAGGACTCCAAGCTTCGTGGTTCCTTGGTAACATGACAAGCTGTGCTTTTTTATCTTTCTAACTTCATATAGAGATAAAAACAGAGGCTGGCGGGGAAACAACTGTTTATAGCTGTGATAATATAATTAATAACAGGAACTAACATGTTTTGCGGATGTTCCACAATATTAACCATAACTATAAACTGATAAAAGGTATGATGTGGTGTTCTTTAATGAATAAAATTAAACTACGCATATGCAAGATGGCCGCCACACACGTATCCTGTGGTCTTTTCCCACATCGCTTCTGCGTGTCGTCAGAAATTAATATGACACATCTGGCGATACCAACATAAATAGTGGAAGCAGTGTCGCACTATGTGCAGTGTCGCACTATGACTAAACAAAGTACTGTTGTGTCTCAAATTGCATACTTATGTACTATTCTAGATCGTTACTGAGTACCATCACTAACCAGTTTTCCTATTACAGGTAGTGTTTGAATTTTTAAAACCTCTTAAACCTACTAAAAAGTCTGTTTTCACTATCAGTCTTCTGGATTTTCTATATTAGTAAAAATCTTTGCATGTATGGTGAGGGTTTTTGATTTGAGACACAGATCATGACAACAATCACGCTGACGGCAGAAAGTTTTAAGAAACGGAGCTCATCAGTCTTTCGCATCGCTGTGCATGAAATTGCTAAACATAACAGTTTGACTTGGAAACCGGATGGATTGAGATGTTTTGGCTCTTATGTGCCATCTAGTGGACGCCGCTTTTAAATCTCCAGATTTTCATAGCGTAGCAGCTGTGTGCGTGCATGAAGTATATTTCACCTTAAAACACTTAAGGATGAGCAGTTATAGGAAAATAAAAATCAACTGATGGTCACAGTAACTCAGGCCACATCACACCACTCCATTGTTGATTATTTTCCTATAACTTTGTCTAATTTTATTCCTCGCTTAATTGATTAAATATCTCTTTTCCCAGTCAATCTTTGCTATATGTTTAATATAATCATTCAACTTTTGTATCCTACAAAGTTTTTACTAGCACATCCTCTTAAGGTCAGTGACTCTCTACTTTTAGTTTTTGACATGGATGACACTTTGAAAATGTTGATGTTATGATGCCAAAGGAAAGTCTTGACACGTTCTCCAAAGGGCCTAACATTAATAATTTCTATCAAAATTCCGTCTTTCTCTTCCAGACATGTCCCCCAGGTGAAGCGAACTCTCCTGGTTCTTATCTGGATCTCGGTGCCTTAACAAGAGGTGGCAGCTGGTCTTGCGCAGAAAAGAGGCTCCAGTGAGCTGTCAGCTTCAACAATTCAACCCTGGTGTTTTAATACAGCTAGAGAGGAAGGATCTTGTCATTGTGACCCTTACTTAAACTATGTCAGATCATGAGTGCTGATTCATCTTAGTGTACCACAGCTGGGACTGAGGTTGAGGATAAATGGACAGCTGAGGTTGAGGATAAATGGACAGCTGACACATCTACGTGAATGGTGGTGGTATGTACAACAACCAGTGAATGAGGCAGAAGAGATCTGGGAAGCCTTTTGTGTTGAATTCGTTCTCCAAAATGTTCATATCTGAACAAGTTTATCTGTTAAAACAGATCTCCCAAACTTTTTTTTTGCATAGGAGCTCCACATTTTAAGAGTGGACTTCTCTGGTACGAGTTAACACTCAGTAATGTGTCAAATACGCCCAATAAAATATGCCCAATAAAAACAGCAAATAAAGCAAGCAACATATAATTATAGAATGATTGACAGATACGCAGGTGTTTTGAACTCTCCAATATTAACAGGTGCCTCTGGAAGCCCCACCCCCTTTCCTCTCATCTCACATTAGTACGTATTAGTGAGTTTCCAGCTTGAAAAATGCACTGACGCGGGACCCTCGCTTTCTGTCACTGTATATGGAGCATGTTTTGAGTTCATTAATGTGAAATTAAATCTCTCAATGTATGTTCGACTTAGCTAATATACATACATAGGCAGATATACAGTATACTTCTGTTAACATCCGTTAACTATATTTATTATGAATGCACTGAAATATTATCCACAGAATATTTTCATCTGAAAAGGGTCATTTTTGGGTCTCAAGAAAGAGAAAAACATTGAAAATTTTGAACACAAGAAAGATTAAACAGGCCCATGACAAAGTGTCAAAGCTAACACTTTACAAATCATTTTAATGGTAATGATATTTAGAAAGTGATTAAAAACAGTTTGCTCTCCTGCACCTGTCAGCAAAGCGGCGTTCAAACAGCAGCAGCAGATCAACAGTGAAAAAATATCAGCTGTGTGGAAATATTTCACGGCTTTACTTGAGTCATTAGACAAGCAATTTGTAAAAGGACTGACTTTACCTATCATAAAAGTGTTTTTTTTTTCTTTCATTATATATCTTGTTTTTTTTTTTACCTTATTTAGAACAGCTCCAAGAACTAGAAGCTGTAATTTCCCTTTACTTGATAGCTACATTAGCCTTGATGCTTCAGTGCAAAACTTCATAAGATAACCAAATAAATCTTAGCTGCTCGACTACATTTAAGCGAGGGAGAGAAGGGAAGAATCTGTGATGAAAAATGAAGAGAAAAATGGCCAGTTACAGTGAACGATACAAAGGCACAGATTTAGAAAGCGAGAGAAGCTATAATTACATGAAGCCTAATTTTCTCTGCCTGTGTTGTTTCTGTTCAAAGCCTCAGTCTTTATTAGCAGCTGATCCGTTTACAATCGACTTCACATCGCTTAGCTCTTGTAGTAGCGCTGCTGTATATATTGCTTTTTAAACAGCAAGCCAAAGAGGTTCAATTACACACTGCAATATCTCTAAGGCCCCTTCTACACCAGATATTAACATACAGCTCAGCATTACGCACATACAATGTTCACATCCTTGCATTTACACCTGCTATTAAAAGCGTACGCGTCTGGCCTCTGCACGGGTGGATGCCGGTTTCTGCTCACATTAAATGGAAGGCAATTACTGTAAAAGAGCAAAGTGCATACAGTATGCATTAAGTACTAGACAGAGGCGTAGATCACTGAGGGAGCATTCACTGTAAAAAATAACAGTCATCAGAAAGCTTGTGGAAAACGACTGTTGTTTGGGATTGTAAAGGTATAGGCCTATATATATTAGCTGCTAAGAAAGACAGCATTAAAACTGTAGCTAGCTAATGGAAAATATTTTGAGTTTGTTAATGTGAAATAAAATTCATTCGTGTATGTTGGACTTCGCTAATTAGACTTAGCATTTGACTGAAATTTTGACACCCTTCCCCTCCTTAGGTGTACATCCATCCATCTTCTGTACCAATTATCCTACACAGGGTTGCGGGGAGCCTAGAGCCTATCCCAGGGGACTCACGGCACAAGGCGAGGGTGCCAACCCATCGCAGGGCACAACCATACACACACACACCCATTCACACACTATGGACAATTTTAGAGATGACACCCAGCCTACACCGCATGTCTTTGGACTGGGGGAGGAAACCGGAGTACCCAGAGGAAACCCCAAACCACTAAGCCACTAAGCCACCAAGCCACCGTGTCCCCCTAAATAGGTGTACAATGAAGTATCAAATCTTTTGAAACACTTTACACATAATGTTAATGGTAATGATAATTGGATAAAGATTAAACCTGCTACTTTGTCATTACAAGCCAATCAAAAGCATTCCAGGGCTCTGTCATCAGAACTAGGCAGAAAACCTGCTTTATTCCATCCTAAAATGTAAACTTTCATAATGTCCGTTTGCAAATATGAAACCCTGATGATATGATATGATCAGCACATCAGAGCAGGATGAGCTTTCAGTTTCACAGACCTCTGAAGATCTTGCAAATACTGCAGCATAGTTTTATTTAACTAAGAGCTGATTTCACTAGCGTATCACAGCTTAGTGATACTTGTGCATGTTTGGAATCTGGCTTCACCTGAGACACAAAGCTATAAAGATGAGCAGCAACTAAACAGGACATCACTGTTTTTTATGGATGGAAGCACTTCTATATAAGAAAGTGTGATAGCACTCGGACTGAGGTGTGTTTATATTTATCGCTGAGGTGTTTCTCATTGTGTTGTGCTGCAGCTCTCCTGCTGCCTCTGTGTGTGTGAAAAAGACAATGTGCCTAACAGTTTCACACTTTGTTAGTTGCACATGATGCACCAGTCTCAGATGGTTATTTCTTTCCTCACCGTGATGCAATTACACATACTGCTTCTGTCTTACTTTGTTACATGAAGGGAAATAAGAGCACCATCTCTTTCCATTTCCGCTAATTATCACAGAGGCAAGAGATGTGCAATAATGTTGTCATCTCTTTCTGACGGCAATCTGATTTTTTTTTCTGGGACATGGGATGGGAGTGTTTTCTGGGAGCGGGTGGAACATTACTATGTGCAGAGCTGGCACTTCAGGAACATCATACCAATAATATGGTGTATTAGTATTAGCTAGTTTGCTCTGGTTTGGTGAATTGCATTCTGAATTCTGAGAAGGAGAGAGAATTTGATCATTTTGTCTTGTACTCCTTCCCAAAGCTTAAAGAACCTTGACAAAGATTAATACTAACCAACTCTAGACATCTGTAATAGGGTAGACAAAACCCAATATGACTCAGTGGCTCTGATGTCAAGTTCTCTATTGATGTCATGGGAGGCCAATCAGGATCATCCCATGGCAAAATCATGATCAAAAGCTAATCATAAGAGTCCCACAGCTACGCTCATCAACAGCCAGGAAAATGTACCCATTTGGTACGTTATCTCCAGCCAATCAAAAGCACTCAATGGCTATGTCTATAGTATTCTGACAAAAAAAGCCAAAGAGATGCAGAAATGGTTTCTTTAAAGGCTAAAGATCAGCCATTTGAGCAAGAACGTCTACGTTCCAGTTTATTAGCACACCAACAAAGCATGGAAGATCAAGTTCCATGAGGCCAGCAAGAGTCTCACAAAGCCAATCATGAAATGTGGCCCATGTTGTAATTAGCATGCACGGCTCCTGTAGCAGCAAGGCATCGCCTGAAAGTGATTTTCTTACTGATGGCTTCATCAGAGGCCAAGCAAAGGCCATTTATGCATAAACCACTGGCTTAAATCTTATTAAAACATAAAAAAGTAAAACCTTAAAATTTTAAAAATAAGCTTTAATAACTTCTCTGCCTTCAATTCAAGATTTGAAGCCTTTTGAATGGTGCCATTAGAGCTGCTGAAATATTGGCTTATGTAAGACAAGAGTCATATAAACAGGAAATGTGATGTAGGGTCTCACAGAGGGCAGGACATTTCTATTAGTGGCCTCAGGATGGATGGGCTGTGATTAATGTATGCACCTTTTCACATAAGCTTTTTAAAATTAGTCATTATCCAGCATGACAACAATAATTAACACACATACACCAGTAACTACAGGCTGCAAATATAACAGGGGAGACTGTAGTCCTGCATAAACATGCACAGGCATGAATGCAAATAAAATCAATGACTTCCTCTTTGTCCCAAAAGTGCATAGTCAGGTATCTTCAACAAGAGTGTTGGATACAACACTGGATCAATCACTACTGCATATGAAATCACTACTCTAATCCTGCTCAGTCGACTGAAAAAGTGAGAGAAAGACTTCACTGTAGGACAGGAAAAGAGGGGTAGGGTTGGGGAACACTGACTTTAACACTACATTCTCAACACACCACCATTCTCAGCATCAGCACTCTAATCCCAACACAAAACAATTCCCACCACCCAACACTACATTCCCCAAAATACAACCACTCACCAACACTACACTCCCAACACACCATCATTCTCACCAGCCTGCACTGAATAACATACAACCATTCCCACCACCCAACACTATATTCCCAACAAACCACCATTCTCACCAGCCTGCACTGAATAACATACAACCATTCCCACCACCCAACACTATATTCCCAACAAACCACCATTCTCATCAACACTGCATTCCTAACAAATAACAATTCTCACCAGCCAACACTACATTCCCCAAAATACAACCTCTCACCAACACTACACTCCCAACACACCACCATTCTCAGCATCAGCACTCTATTCCCAACACAAAACAAATCCCACCACCCAACACTATATTCCCAACAAACCACCATTCTCACCAACACTGCATTGCTAACACACAACAATTCTCACCAGCCAACACTACATTCCCCAAAATACAACCTCTCACCAACACTACACTCCCAACACACCACCATTCTCACCAACACTGCATTCGTAACACACAACAATTCTCACCAGCCAACACTACATTCCCCAAAATACAACCTCTCACCAACACTACATTCCCCAAAATACAACCTCTCACCAACACTACATTCCCGACACACCACCATTCTCAGCACCAGCACTCTATTCCCAACACAAAACAAATCCCACCACCCAACACTATATTCCCAACAAACCACCATTCTCACCAACACTGCATTCCTAACACATAACAATTCTCACCACTCAACACCACATTCCCCAAAATACAACCTCTCACCAACACTACTCTCCCAACACACCACCATTCTCATCAACACTGCATTCCTAACACATAATCACCCGACACTACATTCACCAACACAACTGTTTTCACCAACACCGTATTTCCAACACACCATCATTCTCACTAACACTACATTCGCAACACACCACCATTCTCACCAACACTACCTTCCCAACACACAACCATTTTCACCAACATCATATTCCCAACACACCAACTTCTTACTACTGAACACTACATTCTCAGCACACACCCATTCTCATCAACATTACATTCCCAATACACCACCATTCTCACCAGCACATTACATTACATTACCAATACACCATCATTCTTATCAACACTGCATTCCCAAAAGTGACTTTTTGGCAGTTGTGTGATTTGACATACTTTTAGTAGTTTGAGAGTTTATATGTGATTCAGCCCTGGAAATAAATGTGATTCACCTTGGAAAAAAGCACACTTGTCCAGCTCTTTACAATCTATCCTGAAAAACCTCCAGCTTGATGTTTGGCTGGCTAGAAAATTTAGCCCACTAGGTCTGACAAAATACTTGCAGCCCAAAGGAATAAAATACTGATAAGCAGGGACGCCAACTCCTAGAAAACTTTCCACACTGGGGCTGAGAATACCCAGGGGGTATAAGTAAACCAGGGAAGGGCAGAAAAGGCATGGAATTGTGTAACAAGCCTATGATAAAAAGACAGAGATAGAAACATAAGGAGAATGAAAGAGAGGGAGGAAGTCTGAGGATGAGGCTCTGAGGAACGTTTTATAGGAATGACTAAGAGAAGACTTATCTGGGAGCTTGAGGTTGCTCAATTTGGCACAGTGCAGCACTTTATTGGAGCTCGATCAGATTTGGCGTTAACACTGTTAACACTGTCACTGGAGAGAGTAACACAGTATCACTGCGTTCTTGCAGAACTGCTGAAGATGTACACAGTGCTGTTTCCAAATAATGTATACACCACGGTGCTGTTGAATTCTCAAATATATTTGGTCAGAAGGTGTTGAGATGTTAATTATCTATAATGGCACGACTCTGACAGTATTGGCGACTGTAATTCAAATGGGAGGTTTATATGAATGCACTTGTTCTAATACCTTATCATTTCTATAGTAACAACTCATTCACAGGGACTTGTATGACAAATGAGCTACATAATATAAACCTAATAATAAACAGATTTTTAAAAATGTGTTGTTATTTAACAGAGAAAAACATATAGTATAACTGTTATATGGTGAAGTTTTCTGTAAGGATGCAAGAAGAACTCCAGTGTCAGTGATTTATAACAATCAGTAGGTTTTCCACCATGTGAAAGTCTTCACCATGGGAAAGGATGGTGAGGGAACGACTTTATACGTAGCTACTATAACATAAGCGATAACAGGAACTAACTTGTCTCAAGGATGTTCCACAACATTAAATATACCTCTAAATAGTTAAAAGCATGACTTGTCATTTATTAATACAGTAAAAAAAAATATTTGTTGGCAGATGACTGAGGTATAAGAGGAATGAAACATTTCGGGATGTGCTGTTTATAGGAAAAGAATCCCTACATCCAATCATCATTAATTATTTTCCTATAACAGCATGTGTTTTATTCCTTACATAACCAAGAATATTTAATATTTGAATATATAATCTTTGGATAAAAAAATGACTAGACACATCTTTTCTTGTAAATTGAGGAACTCTCTCAACTCTGGAAAATAGGGCTCAGAAAACCATCTGATCATCATTTAATTCTTATTTAAAAACTCCAAAACCAGGCTAAGGTTAAGAACAGTAATTAACTCAAACACAAAGAAAGTGCCTAAATTCATTTTTTTGAGAAATAAGGGGACATACAGCTGAACTGATGTCTCAGATAAGCACTTCTAACGTCCTTGAATCTTCACTCTCTGAACTGAATGAGAAGAAAGTAAAGGTTTAATTATAATTATAAACTCAATTATACAGTTCTTATAAATATACAGAAGAGACAAGCACACATACAAAGGAATAAATTACACTATTATAATATAATGATGATTTTTTACATAATAAACGTCACAATGATCTTGTATCCATGATTCGTCCTTAAGAATATGTTCTGAAATTACTGTTACCACCCCAAAGTTAATTATTTTGCAATAAAACCATGTCATAAGAGTTTTATTCCTTTTATACTATCGCAATTTGCCAATGTGACTATTTTTATTAGATAAAGAATGACACATAAGAATGTACTTCTTATTAGTTTACAGTTACAGTTAAGAATGACCTAAAAACGACCTAAATAACATACAGTTACAGATGACACAGGTGATATTTTGCCTTCTGAAGGCTCAATAATGCAATCGACCAATAGGATCAATAACCACATCTATAATTTAAAAGGGTATTATTATGATGAATTATTACACAACAATTAAAACTATTGATCCTGTTTGCATTAAAGCAGCCCAGTTTAAATTACTGCTCGTAATTAACAATGCTAAAAAAGCAACATGTACTGTATTTATTTGGGTATTTATGTGTGGCTTGATTTCACTAAAAAACCCAGGTAAATCTAACAAAAATGCAATTTTTACTGCCTCTTATTACCTCTTGTTAACACTGCTAGTGTACACAAAACAGCCAGCAGGGATTTGGGGCTTTTACTGTTTCTAGTGATGATAACGCAATACAAAGATTAATTATACTGGGGATATTTAAATAACATTTATTTTCATTTATATTCTTGTTTAATCTAAAGATGGCCTCCAGAACACTGATAAGTAGTGAACAGGAAGCCTGCAGTCATTATGGTAGATGTGATAACTGCCACTTCACACTGGAATTATGAGTAAGAAGCCTAATTTTGGCCTTGGATTGGTTTCTGTAATTCTCTGGAGCTCCGCTGGTAGCCTGTTCTCATTCAGCTTTTATATTCACTTACTGCAAATTCGCTTATATTCAGAATACTGAGTCGTTGAAGGTTCAGGCCTTTCTGTTGTAAGAAGAGGCAGATTATCCCTGAATATATACAGTACAGTACAGCAGCCACAAAACGAAGCTCTAAACCAAAGCTCTAACTATGCAATGCTCAACCTTGATACATTATATTACTTTTTAATTCATTTGGATTTAATTGTGTTAGCAAAAACCCAGCATGCTCAGCAATATGTTAGTTATATACCAAGAAGACGAGGATGAAAATAAGATTTTGCTATTTAATCTGCATTCCTGTTTGTTCTTGTGTTCTTGCTTGACACTGTCACTGTTCAAGTTTAATATCAATGCTAAAGAATGCAAATACCAAGAACAGTTCAGATATAAAAATCCAGATGTGTTCTTGATGATACCCAAACATGAAGGAGAGTTTTGGTTGGTGATTAGCCAATGATAACAACTCAAATGTCTGGAATTACTGCAAGAACATGCCTTAAAAACAGATTAAAAATAATAATAATACAGAGCAAACTCAGAAATACAACCAAGTATTTGTTAATTTGCTAGAAGCAACATCTTTATGGAAGTTTTGTTTTGTCAGCAAGCTCAAGCTAGCGAAGTTAGCGAGCTAATTCTCTGGTAGCCTGTTCTCATTCAGCTTGCGCATATACTGCATAAATATGGCTAGATAGCTAGATAAGTTAGCTACCTATCTAGCCATATTTTCTCACAGCTCATTTAGAAGTCAAGTTAGATTTCTCTAGACCTCTTCAATATTTCACCAGCTTATGATTCATGGGTATTGAAGCATTTATGCCTCCAATGGCTCTGGCACTTGGCGAACTGATACTACTGCAGTATTCATCCCATCTCAACTTCTGAAGAAACAGATCAAAGTGGTGCCATTTCCATTTCTCTTTTTGAAAGAAATGTCCAAAGCTTATGATGAGCTAGGAAGGATCCAGTAGCCTTGATAGAAGAGCTCCAGACAAACAACAGAAGAAATACCTGCAGAAAACCAATTTGTCCAAACCACTCAATAATTACTCAATAACAGATGTGACACTGAAACGATAATGAAGCGTTTGGGGCATCAACATGTCTATCACATTGTCGTGATGACACCATTTTGTCATTTATATATATATATATATATATATATATATATACACATACACGCGCACACACATACAGAGGGATACAGAGAGATCCACAATGCTACAGTCAAACTTAGGTAATTTAAAGAAGCCAATAGAAGTAGCCAAGATCCTTGCTCAGGTAAATGTAGTGCAGTAATGCAGTATATGCGCCATAAAACACCATCTGGGATTCAGCTACAAAAAAAAATATATTGCTGGAAAAACATAGCCAGAAGTAACAAATGTCCATTTTTGTCTTTACAAATTTATTCGAGTAAAAAGCCCATAAACTATACAGCTAGCGAGCTTTATTTCAGCCTGTAGCCACACTGCAACAGCACATGATGAACTCTCACTGGCTATAAAAACTTTGTGAAAGTTCTGACTGTTACTGAGAACAGCGAGTGAAAATCTCACTACATTAATAAAAATTTATTTGGTCATATTCAGCCATAATGCAACTTTAGAACAATCTGGTGGATTGATACAGACATTTGCAGGTTATATGGACACACCCACTGCGAGAAAGCACACACAGGCCCTGATTTACTAGCATCCCAAATAAAAATTCATGTATGCAGTGTGATCATTTGTATGTGGGTGTGTTGCAGGTGTTTTACAAATAAGACTTGCTTAAATGAAGTCTTGCAAATTAGGGGACAGAAATAATATTTTGGTTATAATCTGGATAAGTGGGTTTGATTCTCAGAACGACTTCTGGAAGAGTGAAACTGACACTATAAGCAATATAGAAAATATAATTCTGATTAAAGATGATGTCAAATTGTTAAAAATATGATATAACACAACATAAAGCCCTTCACAGTATGATATTTTTTGTTTATATATGAATGACTCCTAATGCTGCTAGCATTGAAGGTGTGGAAAATATCTTTAAAATGAAACCAACACTAACACTAATGCAGTAACATTGTCATAATTACAAGAAATGTTCTCATTATTCTTACATAGTCTCACGTTTTTAGATACTGGGACATCATTTTGGGAAAATTGAATATAATAATGGTTGTATTTTGTCTTCAAAATGGGTTAAATTTGATACCTGCCCTTTGGTTGTGTTAATTTGCACACATAGGGCTGTATTCAGAGTTACGCACTGATTCTGAACCTGAACTTAAGCCTATTTTTTCTTGTGGAAATTAAGGTTTCGGGCTGTAAATACACTCAAGAAAACTATAAAATGGCATTTGAGACCAATATTAAATATGATACAACTAATTAATTAATAGTATCTTTCCTTTAAAGTCCAAAAGTTGTGGGTTTTTTGGAGACATCAGAAGACTTGAAGAGGGCTTGGTCAGCTTATCCTTCAACGCTTTCTTTATACAGCAACAAAACACTGGCACTCATTATTTTATTAATTTGACAAATCAAAATAGTGAATTAAAAGCCTCATTAAATAGCTTATATCAGGTAAATATTGACTTAACTTCCAAACCTAAGTTTGAATACAGCCCAGAATGGTCAAAGAGAGGATGTTCAGAGGGAAAGTGCTTAATGTTTGTGAGGGTGAGATCTTTAATGATAAGCTTTGTTTGGTAAAGCATTTAAGATGTTCACTCCTGACAGATACACGATGTTTTCGTACTTCTCTATAGAGCCACTCTGCAATGGTTTGAGCTTCATTATATCCAGAAAATCGATGAAGCAACAGGAAAACCGTTGCAGCCTCGGTCTCTGGCTGTGTACTAATAAGTGGACGTGCAGGCTGAGGTTAAAGGTCAGGTAGAAGAACAGTGGACTCCACTGTGCACTCAATGGGGCAATTGAGCACCATACTGCACTAAATAATGGCTGTGTATCTGTCATTGTGAAGCTGCACTGTCGGGGGGCAAAGAACCACTTCTGCCACCCAAAGTTTGATCTCTCATGGGTTACATTGTCCAGCTTATTGAGGATCTAAAAAGACATAGTAGTAGCCAAGAACATTTTCTCCTGTATAATGTGTATCAGTATACTTCGAATACTGATCCATTCTAACAATCTAGTAGCATGTATTAATGTAATAATCTGTTATAAAACCTAGCTTATCATGTGCATTCCTTCTTCAAAATAAGCTCCTTATATGCAGTCCAAATCAAACCCTGTTAACGTGAGCTTCATATGAACTACGCACAAGACAAGTACCGAAGCACTTCAGTACTATCGAATAGAAAAATCTCAAATATTCAGTGCTTATTTTCTATATCGAAACGTTAAAAAAGAAAAACAAAACAAAATACAAGCAGTGCATGATGCTCATCTTTATAACTCATTATAACTTACAATTCTTTGTAAGTTGGTGATATCTCCTAGGAACCATTTTTATAAACTCTAATAATGCCTCGTAAAGCTCTAATGATATGCTATAGGTCAATCCTTTGTAACTTTTTATTACAGTTGCTTTATAATTATTCACAGGTCATTATTAATTATAAAGGTTGCGCAATACAGTACATGGCATTATAATAAACAGTGATGCACTACAACGTGATTATTTGTTCTCAAGGAATTGCTTACAGCACATTATTAGAGCTTTATGCACAATTACTAGAGTTTATAAAAATGCTTACCAAGAATCTTTACCAACTTATAAAGTATTAAAATGATTTATGAATATTTGCTTCATAGAAAGTGCAACCAAAATGTGAAAAAGACTTCTGACTCTGACTGGCTACTTGATGCATGAAGGGTGAGGTCTAAAATCTGGCATGCTTCATAAAAAAGTAGATCTCAGTGCAAAAAAAAAAAATGTAACCTAGTAGTTGCAAAGTCAGGAAATATGTCAAATCTGGTTAAATGTTTGATTAAATCAAATCAAATCTAATCTAATCTCCACTGAGAAACTCTTCTGCCACAATCTTTTGACACAAACGTTTTCATTGGGGTAGGCTTTCTACTAATACATTTACCAGTGTGCAAAAATGGCTCGATTCCACAAGCACCTAAACTAGCATTTTTTTTTTTTTTTTGCTATCAAGTTCCATTTAAAACCATAAGCATACATGCTAATTTATTCCCAGGTGTTATAAATGAGGCCTTATTCCTATGACATTTTGATTTGTTGTAGGTAGGAGCTCTGACAGGGCTAGGGCTGGTTCTTCTTTAGATCATTTCTTCATCCATGGGGAAGCTAGTCTTAACTAGCAGAGCAAAATGTTACCACCACACTGAAAACCATTACATACGTTTGTGGCAGAGGAAGTGTGGTCAAGCGTGAGCTGTGGATGGAGAGAGGAGGCAGGTTGAACCAGCAGGTACTGTGTGATTGTTCTTACCAGTCTGTTATTACCAGCAGCCTAGTAATATGTGTTTTTTCCCCATAGGGACCATGAACCAGAGAGAGACAGGGCTGGTGGAGTCTGCACACAACACACACGAAATGTGAATTTGAACATGAAGCGGCAAATTGTTTGGACTGTGATTGGTTTCTTGTTTTTGCATTTAATTTGATGAGAATGCACACTGAAAACAAAAAAAAAGTAAAAGACAAAACAGAAAGCTCTGCTAATGTACACCTGCCTCCTGAGTCCTGCTTTACAAAAAACACATTCATTGTTTTCGAGTGGTGCTGAAACCCGGATGGAGGCTCTAGACCCCACAAAAAAGAGAAAGAAACCAATCACAGCCCAAACAGATCGCAGCTTCAACACATTCAAGTTCATGTTTCATGTGTGCTGTGGGCAGACTCCGCCAGTTCCGTCTCTCTGGCTCGTGGTTCATACTGGGAGGAAAACACACATATAAATACAGTAGGCTTCCAGTAATAACAAAGAGATGAGAACAATCATGCACTACCTGCTGGTTCAACCTGCCTCCACTCGCCGGCCACAGCCGACAAGTGACCACGCCCCCTCTTCGACAATGTTTATATTGAAATAGCTGTGATATGCTTAACATTACTGGTGCTAATTTGTTGGCTGTATTTTCATTACTGTTGTTCTGCTTCAGATGGCACTAAGAAAAACTTAATTGTGGATGGCCAAGATGGCTGCTCCCAAAATATTACATTATTCACTTGAGAGAGTAGAGAAGTGGTGGATATGAGAAAACCTCAGACAAACCATTTATTTAGACAGCAAGCCAAACTTTGTTCTAAACCACATCAGCAAGTCATTCCTCTCCTGCTGCTGACTGATCCGTCTCCAGCGGCCATTACCGAAGCGTTGATGGGAAGTAACAAGACAGTATGGCTTCTTCTACTTATTTGAGCTGTCTGCACATCAGTAATTGGTCCACGGAGAGTGTAGATAATTGTGCATCCCTTTGCAACGGCACATGGGGGGAGCAGGAAAGCCTCGATTGCCTTTGTTAAGAAGAGGGAATTAGATTGGGGAGATCAAGACAGTCCCATCGATCACGGCATAGCATTAAGCCCCTGTTGCGGTTATGGCCTCGAGACAGCGTAGGTGATTTTTCATGGATTAAGAATGTAGCAGGACCAGGGTACACAGCGCATAATCCAATTATTTACACATCTACACATCAAATTAATCACACACTCCTTAAGAGTGTATGTCAGTGTGTGACGGCTGAAACAGATAACCTTATAGAAAAAATTATAATAACAAATAGATGAATAAAGGAAAGAGGGTGTGTCACAGCTCCAGGGTCCCTGGTTCAATCCTGAGCTTAACTCTGTGTGGAATTTCCTGTTCTCCACACGTCCACGTGGGTGTCACGAATTCCCCCACAGTGCGACAGACACTATTCTTGTGTCATGTATTTAGTTATTCACCGTGTGCTTTTCTTTATTATGCATTATTATGTACCTTTGTTTCTTTTCTAATCCTGTCTCCACCCCATCCTGTCACTGGTTTGTTACCTGATTGTGTTCACCTATTCTGTGTTGGTCCTAGTTTGTTTGTGTATACTCTGTTGTGTATTTATACATTGTCTTATCAAGCATTATTTTTGTTAAGTGCTGGCCTTATTTTCCTGTATCTCTAAGTGATACCTAGATCTGCTATTTCCTGGGTTTTGATCCTGGTTCCTATTCCATGTTTCTGATTATGGATTATTCCTATTTAACTTTGCCTGCCTGCTCTGATTTCAATTCTTTTGATTCTGAAAAGCATTATTAAATTTACATACTTATGTCCTGCCCTGTCATTAAACTTTACACTGCGTTTTCTCTGGGTTATCTGGTTTCTTCCCATTTCCAAATGCCCATTGATACGAATGTATGCATGTTGCACTGCAATGGAAAGGACTGGCGTCCCCTCCAAGATGTATTCCCACCTCACATCCAGTGGTCCCGTGATAACGCACCACACCCTCAGCAGGAGAAAGCAATTACTCAAGATGAATGAATAAAGAAAATCTTAATTAGATTTATGCAAATTACAGCATGATGATTGGTGACCACTAGCTTTCATTTACTCTATTAAATTGCCCAGAATTGTACATATTGCTAGGAAGCAATAAATGAAAGATAATAGTTGTTAATTAGCATTATACACACAGTGGTGGCCCTAATTTGGTTTCCTAGGCAGCAACATTAAGCTTGAAACCCTTCGGACAAATGCAGCCTTCGAGTTCGATTTAAGTGGCCCGTAATGTAATTTAATATCATTTTAATTACACAGAAAAAAAGTGAAAAAAAAAAAAAATCCAATTTTCACTTCCAAAGGATTTAATAATGGCTGTGGGAAGTAGGCCAGTGTGGGAAATGCTGTAACAGTGCACTGTATACACACACTCACACACACACACACACACACTCCAATAAAGTCATCTCTAAGCATTCTAAATGCAGTTTAAGTGTATTTGTTTAAGGGATGAATTTGCACACTTACAATTTTTCTGCTCTAAAGTGTAAATGTTCTGAACCTCATGAAAAGCAGCTAAAAAACAAAGTGTACTTTTGATTTATTGCATCTAAAACTTTTAAATGAGATCACTGAAGCTGAACCACTCAAACTGAATGTCTTTACTGAGCTGCTTAAAAAGTAAATAGCACTGTTATGCTCTGTGAGTGTTAAAAGCCCACACTCAGGCATTATGTGATTAGAGAGATAAATAAGTAATAACTAACATTCAGAAGATGAATAAATAGTATTTGCTGTAATAAAGATGCAGCTAAGGTTGTTTAATTGAGTTTAAAGTTTTTCTGGTGCGTGATCAGAATCTGTTTGCTAGCGAGCCTCGCGCACATTTTCTTTTTCAAAGACTTTTATTAGTTTAAAATGTCTGAGATTGAATCTATTAAAGAGGAGACCACAAAAAGCCAGTCACACACTGCTACTGGAGAACAATTATAAGAAAATAAGTAAGGAATAACACACTTGGGGGTGTGTTGTTATAGTAAAATAATCAAAGATGGATTGGTGAGATGAAGCGGAGTAACTGTTACTACCCTGAGGTTGATTATTTTCCAGTAACAGCACACTGTAAAGTAGTTTATTCTTCTTATCTTCATTATAATTAAAGAATGACGCACCATTCTTTTTATCCATTTATAGTTATGTTTATTGTTGTTGGAAAACTACAATGCACTGACACTGGAGACTCCTTCCAAAGCTAAACCTCATCTCCTCACAGAAAGCCTCACCATATCAACAATGATGCATTTTACTTTGTAAAATAAAATATTTTTAACTCCTTTTATTATTAGTCTTAGACTATATGCTTCATCTGCCATACACATCCTATAACAATGAAATTATAACATATTACAACCAGTGTCTAAATAAAAACCTGTGATTTGAAATGCAGTTTAAATACTGTCAGAGCTGCTGTTATAGAAAATTAATCAACATGTTCTGGCCAATTGGATTAATCAACATGTTCTGGCCAATTGGATTAATCAACATGTTCTGGCCAATCGGATTCAAGAACTCAACAGTGCTTTGGAATAAAGAGATTTTAAGTTCTTTAAGCCTGTCAGATTTTTTTGCATCTCGACTAACATTAAGCCTTCAATAAACTTTAACTTACACTGGAAATTTAAAAATGTTGCCAGGTCATAAAACCTGCGGCGTTTCAAGTGTTCTGTGCTCAGGAAATATTAGTTGTAATATTCTAGAATTAATGTTCTCATAATTTTATTTTTTTTTTAAATTTCTTTAATAATGGTTTTCTTCACAATGTCATTATAACATTGATTACAAAATGTTTCAAGGTTGACAAAACCTTTACAGAAACCATAGGTGGTATTATTCCTAGAACTAAAATGTTTACTCATATCACCAGTATGGTGACCCATACTCAGAATTTGTGCTCTGCATTTAACCCATCCAAGTGCACACACACAGTAGTGAACACACACACACACACACCGTGAACACACACCCGGAGCAGTGGGCGGCCTTTTTTTTTTTTGCTGCGGCGCCCAGGGAGCAGTTTGGGGGTTTGGTGCCTTGCTCAAGGGTCTCACCCCAGTCGTGGCATTAAGGGTGGAAGAGAGCGCTGGTCATTCACTCCCCCCACCTACAATCCCTGCCGGACCCGAGACTCGAACCCACAACCTTCAGGTTCACCTTCGGGTTGCAAGTCCTGGCCAGGGTTGCAGTGGATCAGGGAACACTGGGGTCAAGCCGGTAATACTCCCCGGATGCAACGCTAGCCCACTGCCGGGCACCATGCTGTGATTTAAAGACCTGTGGAGGCTCCTTTTCTATTAATATATCATGTTAAGGGGTTGGACACAATGTGCACAGATGGGCCGCTGTCAGTAAATGTACACCTGTATGGTAGGTGTTCCTGATAAAATAGCACCTTGGTGTACCCATCACTCTAATGTGTAATCATCCTCCAGATTTATGTGTAGGTACGAGCTCAAAGGATTATCACAGAGCAGTGCGAGTCTCATTATTCACCAGTCACGCAGAACACTGGATATAATAAAGCTCCACTGAGGGGACGGACGAAGAGAGATGAAGTGGAGACGGATGAAAGAGCGTGCCACCTGACTGAGACAGAGAGAGAACAAGAGAGAGAGAAAGAGAGAGAGATTGATGATAAGGAGGAAGGCAAGATGTAGAGAAGAAAGGAAAACATATGAGGGGAGAGAAGCAGAAGCATAGAGCAATGAAATGAATTTGAAAATAGAGAAAGAAACAGAGAGAAAGAATGATAGAAACAGTGAGATGTAGAAAAAGAGAAAGAAAGAAAGAGTGACAGAACGAAAGGAAGATGAATACAGAGAGAACGAAAGCAAGAAGCAAGTGTGGCAGTAAAGAGAACCTGAGAAGCGTATGAAGAGAAATACAAGTAAAAAGATGGACGGAAAGACAGAAAAAGAAGATTACAGGGAAAGAAGGAATGGTAAGGAGACACAAGCAGAGAGATAGACATTCATTTCATGAGTGAATGAAAGAAAGATAATGCTGAGAAAGAAAGAAAAAAGAACAGATAAAGGGACAAGTATGGAAGCAAGATAGATTGAATGGAAAATTACACAGTGAGGTAGAAAGGATAGTTGAAGTATAGACTTCTGGGAAAAGACTAAGACAAATGAGACCAGGTGAAGACCGAGGAACAGAAAAAGATGGAGGAATAAATTTATAGTTGCATAAAAAGCAGTTGAGAGATGACAACATACAGTCATCCGGCATACAGGCGAACATCTTATTTTGAGCAGTTTTAGACGCACCTTTGTTCAACTGCGTTTGATACAGCAGGCATTTCCTGTCTCCAGCTAGACGAACACACAAGCACTAATATCATTAACTAGGGTTGCCAGGTTTCAGCAAAATTCCAGCTCAAATACATCTCAAAAAGTTGAAACTAGCCTAAAAAGTCAGGCATTGGGAAAGGGAGACATATTTTTCTTATTTTTCTCAGCCTTTGCAGGGGAAACAAGGTCCTCCCAATTTTTTAGAAATAAATCTTACAATAGAAATGGTTCTGTACATCATAGACACACTGTCTCACTTACACTTTGCCTTTAGTTGCAGATTTAATTACGATTATTTGCTATAACAAAAAGATCCTGGTGGCCACAGATTATTCTTAAACCAACTGGCTTATAAACTATGGACTTGGCAACCCTGTCATTAACTGTCCTGTCTGCTGCTCCTTCTTCACTGGAAATGTTCACAGAGAGAGCATGGGGCAGCGTGATTTGTGCCCCGATGGGTTTATTAGTGCTTGTTGCAGTTCTCATTTTTGACCACTGGGGGCAATAATAACTCGATAGATCGAAATGAGGCAGTCAGACCACGACTGCGCAACATCTACAAAGGTGAGCAAATCAGTGAAACAGAATCCGCTTATATCTGTCAAATAGCACCATTTTTTAAGAGATGTAATTAGTAATTCAACAGAATTTAAAATGTATGGAGCTATCAGTGAGGACTTCATGAAGATTAACAATGGTTGACTGGCTGATATACACCGATGAGCCATGACATTAAAACCACCTGCCTAATATTGTGTAGGTCCTCCTTGTGCCATCAAAACAGCTCTGACCCATCGAGGCAAGAACTCCAAAAGACCTCTGAAGGTGTGCTGTGGTATCTGGCACCAAGACATTAGCAGCAGATCCTTTAAGTCCTGTAAGTTGCGAGGTGGGGCCTCCATGGATCAGGCTAGTTTATCCAGCACATCCCACAGATGTTCAATCGGATTGAGATCTGGGGAATTTGGAGGCCAAGTCAACACCTTGAACCCACCTCTACGGACGAGGCACCACTGAAATGGGCATGTGGTGGCAGAGGTGTGAGGTGTGGTCAAGCGCCGTTTGTGAATGGAGGGCAGAGTCTGGGAGAAGGAGTGAATAATTCCAGGAATGAGCATGCACCTCCGGATAATTAACATGTTGTGTGTGTTGCAGGGGGGAGAGAATGTAGGAGAGAGTGTGGGGAACAAGCTGAGCTGTGGGAAAACAGAAACGTGTGCATGTGTGGAATTTTTATTTAACAAACAGTAAAAGGGAGAGAAAATAAAATATAAAAGCCAAGTCATGGTCTCCAAAGCCTGACTTCTGTGTCCTCATTTCCTGACACACCTACCAGGCGGGTCTACAGAGTGTTACCATAGAAATAATAACATTACAACAAATACATTCATATACACCTGAGGTTTGCTGGAGCTATTGTCAGAGCTGCTGTTCAAGATAAATAAACCAACCCTGATCAGTTCTGACCAATCAGAATAGAGAATATATCAGCACCGTTGTATAAACCAAAACGACAGATGCCATGGGTGGGAAGGTAACTCATCACATCAGCGCAGAGTTCGGCTTTGACCCTAGGGCCACAGAGACTCTCCTAATGTGATGCACCACTCTCACTATTGCCAACTTTGTTACTCTGAGTTAGGAGGCAATTGCAACTGAACAGCAGTCATGTAATATAATTAGTCTGCTTTCATTGTTTCTCCACTGGGGCTTTGGCTTTTAAAAGGGCAGCTCTATGAAATTACACATTAATTGTTCCTCTAGGCTTGTAACCTCACTTTGTTGTTGTTGTTTACTCGATGGCGTGTCAATGTCTGAAATATTAAATATTCCAATGCAAACATGGGCCGTAAGCCAGCCGAGATTAAACAAGCCATTTTCAGGAGGTGTTTGAGTAGATGCGTGTATATGTGAGTGTGTCTGAGTGTGTTTTCTAGCACCACCCCTTGTAATTGAGGTTTGGCACTGTCTGTTCTGATGTCTTGGGCTTGTTTACGATCTGATCACGATTGTGCACTTGTTTCTGGTCACAGGGTCGCACTTGGATCTCTCTCGTCACATTTAATTAAAGGCTCTGTGTTTATATTGTGCTGTGCGTCACTTCTGTGCTTTGAATAAAAGTGTCTGCCAAACAAGCAAAAGTAAACGTGGGTAGTGTAAGATTCTGTTTAAAGTTTGGGAGTTTAAATCTTTCGACTGCCAGAAAGACACTGCTGTAGGCTGTATTCAGACTTGAGTTAAGTGAGTGTAGTGAGGATTTAATAATGAAATTGAGAAATTCAGACCTCACTGTAATGTAATTTAATGGAAGTGGTTTTTCAGGCTTAAATGCAAGTGCTTGTGACTCTATTAAAAACCCTGTCTCAGACATCTCTACTCAAGAAAAATCTTAAACCTTAAAGTACACGCAGGTCATTTTAATAATCTGAACGGGAAGCCCAGGAAATCGACTTAAGCATGTGCGTACCCCATCTCTGAATACGAGTAACTTTCCCTGCATAAATATTCACATAACTTTTGGACTCAATTCGCTGACTCTGAACACAGCCCCTTATTTTCAATATGATGGGAGAGATTTAGATTTCTGGGTTAGATGATACACCAACCTAAAATACATCAGTGCACAAATCCTATTACAATATGGCTGTAACAATAAGGCAGTGAGCTGAGCGGTCTAAGGTGCTGGCTTAATGCTATAGTCTCTTCCGGGGGCTCAGGTTCGAATCCCATAATATTTTGGGCAGTGGTGGCTCAGTGGTTAAAAGGCTCTAGGTTACTGATCGGAAGGTTGGGGGTTCAAGCCCCAGCACAGCCAAGCTGCCACTGTTGGGCCCTTGAGCAAGGCCCTTAACCCTCTCTGCTTCAGGGTTGTTGTATCACAGCTGACCTTGCGCTCTGACCCAACTTCCTAAAAAACTGGGATATGCAAAGAAAAGAATTTCACTGTGCTGTAATGTATATGTGACAAATAAAGGCTTCTTCAATTAACAGGGATAACAAAGAGCTCTCTCTGACAGTTAAGATAATAACCTGTGATGTCTGAAAGTCAGCTCTGAGTCTGCAAGCCCTCCTACGTAAAGTTCTTTTTATGTCAATCCTATGCAATATTAATATTACAATATTTCTAGTCAGACTAATGTATTTTGCACTCAGTATAAGGGTCATAAGATCATCTTGCCAAACGCCTCTGAAGGTCTTGGCTTCAGCAAACCTGCTCTTAGTGTGCTGATTCTGAGTATATGTAAGTGTTCAAAAAGTCAAAAGTTCACTTTTATAATATAATGAGGGAAGCTGCTGCTCTGTACTGAACAAAATAAAGGCCTCTGACCTTGAAGCTGGATTTGGAGTGATGTATTCAGTAGCAGACACCTGAATACCATAATCATGGTGAGACAGAGAGGACGTGGAATGTTTTATTTTCTTTTAGTAGTTTTTCTTTATTCAGTGAAGGGTTTGAAAGCTAAGGGTTTGAAAATTGTACTCATTTTTTTTTCCCTAACAGTAATTTTTTTTATATAGTAGTATTTAGCTTGCTTTGCTAATCCGCCAGTGAAGCTAGAACGAACCCTAGCTTGTAACATGAAAATAAAACAACTGATTTTCACACCAATTAGTGTGTTATTTAACTTTTGCTTAACTAGTTAGCTTTAAAAAGATTTACATTTTTTTTACTAGTATTGTTTCACACTGGAATAAAACAATGCTAGGCAGTGCATGCCCTCAGAAGACAAACTATAACGAACACAAGCAACTTGAAATTAGTGTAATGCTAACACTGCCAAATGCTAACACTGTTTTGAATTTTTTTACTCCTCAGGACCAAGGACAGCTCCCAAAACTGTACTATACACACCATGAATGTGACTAAATACAAATACATTATGCAGAAATGAACAGATAATGTCTTCTAAACTGATACAAATACAGATAGGAATAGAAGATGCACTATATGCTTTTTTGGAAAGGTTCCCAGAAAGGTTTACAAGGCATCTGGTTGAGATAAGAGGCCTCAACTTGTAGTCTAGAAGGAATGGGATCCCATGGGATGCAACAAAAAAGTCTCAGTGGGAGACTTTTACTTTCATGCAGGTGTGCAGTTAGACATAAAGCTTGTTGGTTCGAGCGAGAGGTCAGATATGAAGCTGGTTGGTGCGAGCGAGAGGTCAGATATGAAGCTGGTTGGTGTGAGCGAGAGGTCAGATATGAAGCTGGTTGGTGTGAGCGAGAGGTCAGATATGAAGCTGGTTGGTGTGAGTGAGAGGTCAGATATGAAGCTGGTTGGTGCGAGCGAGAGGTCAGATATGAAGCTGGTTGGTGCGAGCGAGAGGTCAGATATGAAGCTGGTTGGTGCGAGCGAGAGGTCAGATATGAAGCTGGTTGGTGTGAGCGAGAGGTCAGATATGAAGCTGGTTGGTGTGAGCGAGAGGTCAGATATGAAGCTGGTTGGTGTGAGCGAGAGGTCAGATATGAAGCTGGTTGGTGTGAGCGAGAGGTCAGATATGAAGCTGGTTGGTGCGAGCGAGAGGTCAGATATGAAGCTTGTGGGACAGGAAACAACACGCTGATTAATGTGGGGTACTGTGCAATGCACTTACAGCATTCTGTTCATTTATCCTCAGTAACTTCCTGGTTAGGGTTGTGGTGGTTTAAATTAAGCTAATAGTTTGTTTATATTTTATGAAATAGAACCAAGTAAACTGGTTAGAAAATATCACAAGCAGATACAAACAAAAATAAGAACAGAATTCGCAGACCATGCTTACCCAACAGTGCTGCCATTTTTACCACTGGATTTAATTATTCTGGTTTAGGCCGCACACACTTCAGGTTTGAATATTTTTAGCACGAAACAGATGGTGGTATTGCTTTACACCCCAAGACACACCAACAACAGAGACTTTGTTCAGTGGACGCCGTCTCACATGTCGGCTGTTATGTTCTAAGCCGTTGCAGTAAAACAATGACTACATTTGGAGGAAATTAATAATAGACCAAATCCTAAATAACCCCCTCTGAGACATTCACCGAGATGCCAGTTTATTATAAATATATAAACCTACCACTTTGTCACTTTGTGGTTCTATAATTACTGAAGCTCATCTGTTATTCAATCCCCTCTATACCATCTATCATTGGAAAGGGACCACCAAAGGACCATGGCAGACCAGATGGTCCACTGACCATATCAGCATCCTCTCACCATTAATCGGAATCTGCAGCAATGGATTTTCATGGACTCATGAGGGACTGGAGCGCCTGAGTGACCCCTGTCACAATCGTCAGTCATTTGGTATGCCTAAAATGGCCGTGCTCCCTGTGCATTTACATTGGCAGACATTTTTTTCCACCTCACGTCACCCATATCTATACTAGAAGGCTTTCCTGATCCAAGGATACTGCTGGTTGCCATGGTTTCCCTGGTATCTCCCGGCTAGTTCGATGGTTGTCTTCACATGCATAATCGTTATTTCATTGTGGGTAATATGTATAGCAGCACTCAATAAACCAATTTCATCACTATATGGTTGAAAGAGCTAATATTCACATGCAAGAGAACAATGTAATTATGTTCAAGCTAATTATTTTTGCTACAGATACTTAATTTGGAGACGTTTCTTCAAACATTATTATTTTTTTTTACATCATATATTTTTAGTAGTAAATTGCTACAATTTTTTTTCCATCTTTTTTAAAGTAACAAAAACAAACACAAAGATGGATAATGTTTCATAGTGCACTCATAGAAAAGGGTTCTTCAAGGGTTGGCTAATGGTTTAACCTGTCTAGGAAAGTTTTAGAAACACCTTCTATGACAAGGTTCTACAGAGAATCATTAAGAGTTTCCCGTGAGGGCCAAACAAACCCCTTTGAGGTTCTAGATTCTGTATATTTTTCTAAAAGTGCTGGAAAATGAAGTCCTGAGTCCTGCTGGGAGTCGCCACGTTGCTGCACTTCTCATTTGCATAATGATAAACTTCGCTCAACATTTACCTCTCACATTACCTGGCCCCGCCCACTTGACTTCACCAATAGCTGCTCCACCTCCTGTTCTTCCTCCGAGACATGTAGCCACTCAACCACATCTTTCTGAACTGCTGCTCATGCTGCATCTCTCTCAGGGGAACACCCTCGGAGGAAAGTGTTATCTGCCCTCTTCTGCATACATGAGTCACAGAGACCTACGATTGGCTAATGTCACTGTGATTGACACAGGAGAGAGAGTAATTCCATCCTTCCTACCCAGGCATCACAGTCCATTTTGCTCTCATGGCTCCTGGCTACAGATGGCTGTGGAATCGTCACAATGTCCTAACAATATGGTGAATGCTTTTCTGTTCACTCGGGAGCTCGTAAATCTCCACCTTGGTCTGAAAATGAGTGACTTCTTAATCCATAGTTAATGTTTAAACACAAGTTATCATTTAGCCCTCGCTGGAAGGTAGGAGTGGACCAGGATTAGGAGTAAGCAAAGCTTTAAACACATCCTGTTCATTTATTACTGCTGAGCATTAGCCATAAGGGAGAGAATCCAAATCTTTCCACCTGTACTAGGATAAGAGGACAAAGTGTTAGCAAATAGCAGACAGACAAGCCACCTCACACCACACAGAGAAATGGTACAACCCTGGTCACTGTCAACTCCTTGCTTAAGGAACGTGTAAATGAATGAACACCCAGCATATAACGATGGCTCATCCTGTCATCCGACGTCCAGCTGTACAAAGCAGGGCTGTAATTAATAGCCAGTCCCTTGGCTGCAAAATTATCTGATTCATTATTTAGTTCATAATCTATGAACTCAGCCCTCCATTGTTTAGCACATTACTTTTATGAGCTTAATTAATAACCAGTGTTGGTTAAAAGAGCACTTAGTATTCACATAAACACACACACATGAATACTGGATAAAGCAACAGCCCACATCTACAGTATACATGCATCCTGAAGCCTCTTCTGTACCTAAAGCAATCTGCCAAAAGAAAATGCAAATGAATGCAAGGCTTAAATGCATAATGCATGCAGCACATGTACAATTCAGGTCTGTTTGACCGTCTCTGGAGGGTAAACCGGATCACTTTGCGTTCACGTTTCACCTCTCAGAGACCCGATGATCTAATGTGTTCACTTAAAATGCAAGTGTAGGTGTATGTAGTAAAATCCATCATGATATACAAATTCCCTGTACACTTTGTGTGCTAATGTGCTAATACTGTAGAGGACACTGCAAGACCTCATTTATCAAGCTGGATACAAATGAATTTATTCTTGAACCGTTCACAGGAGCATTTACACAAGGAATGTGGTATTCACGGAAATCAGAAAATTTGGAAAAAACAGAGGTGTGTAAATTTACGTATAAGAAGACTCGCTAATTTAACCTCAACTGATCGACTCCAAATCATTAGCGATAGATTACTGCAAACGTTTTATACACTCACAAGTTTAAATTGCGTATTTATTTCCACATGAATTTAGTGAAAATATTCAGAACCTCAGTCATATGACTGCCTTGAAAGAAAGCAATCTAAAACACTAAATGTAAATCAGCTGTGCTATGAACAGACTTGGGAGTTTAACAGCAAGCCTACAGCTGAGCAGTTGATGATTTTTTTTTTCCTCAATTTGAACTCACAACCTTCCAGTCACTAGCGCAGAACCTTAACCTAAATCAGTATTACTCTCTCGCTGCATCCATCTCGCTTTCCTCCCCCTACTCACAAATCAGCCCCGACCACGCTGTGATCGATGGCGCGTGCCTCTGACATCGATCGCTCTCCTGCCCTCTAAAACGATGGCCTTTCACCCATAAACGGAGCTTGGCTCTTTTTTCACATAGAGGCAATTGAGACAGGCTATGACTGTCGTTTCTAATCATGAGAGACAGCTGTAATAAATCATTGCTCAAATCGTCATGGGCTGGTCTTTTAGCCCATGGTTTTTGGTTTTATACAAGTAGCACTTGTATAAAAAAATCTCTGTGCTATTCGGGATCTCTTTCTTCGAAAAAATAAATGTTCACAATGTTTCCCTTTACCACAAATATAGTCCATGACCAGGGTTAATGACGCTGCAAGGCTAAAGTAGCTGCGTCATAACATACGCATCATTTATTTACATTTATATTCATTATATAGCTTACCAATGCTTGAAGCAAATAAATGAATTTTGGAATATATTTATGTTTTCACGTGAGATAGAATTCCAGTGCTTACTAGTAGCTATGTAGTAGCTACATTAACCTAATAGTATAGTGCAAAATTAAAGAAGCAAACATCAGTCAATAAACATGTCCTGGCTGATCAACTACATTTAAAGAAAACAAGTAAATTGTCGAAAGTAGATTTTTTTCCCGCAAAAGATATACTCAAGTAAAAGTGTAAATACACAAATTCTTCACTCTGCACTTAAGTAGAAACATATAAACTCTGAAATTTACTTAAATTATGAAAGTAAAAGTACAAGAAATATTCACACTTAACACAATATTCACAAAAAAAAGCCTCTGATTTTAGTTGCTGATGACAAATTTGTTTCTTTTTGCATTAAGGTGGGAAGCTATTTAATTGAATCTATCTCATGCTTGAAAAATGATCAGGTTTCATGTATCATGAGTCATCCATTACAAGGTATGGAAAGTGTACATTTTATTCCCACAATATTCACTCAACCCTGTTATCTGAACACATTCACCTGATGAAATATTTTAGTCATGTTCAATAGGAAGTTGCAGAAATATCATCCAAATTGCCTAAAGATCATGGAAAGAAGAAAACAAAGCTCTCTCATTCTCATTCTTTAATTTTCTGATATTAACTGATAAGAAAAACACAGTCCTGTTACTCAAATTATAGACTGAAAGTAAGTCATTAATAAAAAAAAAAAAAGCATTTTAATTAAATCATTAGATAGTCCTTAATAGTCCTTATGTCATTAATATGGATATTAAGCACATTTGGTGTACTTGCTAATTCTATGTTAAAAAAACAACCCTGTTTTTCAACCCTGTTTGAACAGTTAAAAGCACATTTTCTTAGATTCAATTTTTTATTATTTTTATTTTTTTTTAGGGAATCAACACTGGCAAAGCTAAAAAATCAGCCAGACAGCCACAGAGATGGAGCTCCTTCAAGAAACAAGAAAAGATCTGATTACGCCTCTCTAAAATCTCCAAATAAATGGATGTAGATTTGAACGAGTTTCTGTATACACTTATTGTGTTCCGGTGTGTATATCATTTATTTGAGACAAGCATATGTATGAAGTTATATGATGCTATAATACTGATGTGACTGTATTTTAAATCTAGGTATATGATATGCTGTAGATAATACCTGATGTCACTCTGTTATGTTTTGACACTGATTGGGGGTGTGTGTGTTACAAAATCAACGGAACAAGAACACAAGAAATAAAAAAGGCATATTAAAAAAACACCCAGTAACTAAAATGAAACATCGCCTCTCAGCTCCCTTTACTTTTTTTTATTTTAAGCAGGTGCTAAAGCCACAGTGTGAGCAGCTGTCTGCTGAATCAAACTGGCCAATTAGTGCAAAAAAAGGGAGCAAGACTCGAGAAAAGCTTCTAGCAGGACATCTGAGGACACACTCAACCTCCCTTAGGGGTTTTACACCAGACAGCACACACAGTTCACACTACTGCGATAACAAAAGCACACATTCTCTCATGTTCACAGGCAGGTGGAGACATAAAGAGACAGGAGGTATGAAGGAGTGCTATTGACTTAATTACAGAGAGAGAGAGAGAGAGAGAGAGAGAGAGAGAGAGAGAGAGAGAAAGAGAGAGAGAGCAACAGGTAATGTTTAACCATTATCATAGGATTCGTGTTTATTTTTATTCAACTCATTATTTTCTAATGCGAGGCAAATCACAGGTTTACATTAATGCACTCCTTCAAATACTTTATCGTTTCTATAGTAACCACTAATTCACACTTGTATGGGATTTGTATGGCAGACACTCCACATAATCTAAGCCTAATAATAAATGAATTAAAAGCAATGAAGGAAAAAGAGGTTGGTGATGAGAACATTGTATAATTACAGTCATGTGAATAAAGAATTATAAATGATAGTGTTTAAAATGAAATGAGAGAAGCTTCCTTTCATGTTTGTTATGTACATCTTCCACTTTTTACGTTTCACTGACTCTGACCTGATATTAACATAATGTTCGGCTGATCAATACGTCACTGTTACTGAAGCAAGAAAACTCAGATCAGATAGCTAACCAGCATTCTCTCTCTCTCTCTCTCTCTCTCTCGCTATCTGCAATCTTTGTTTTGACCTGGGCTTGTCTAATTACCAAGCAGCTCGCAAATAAAAACTAAAATCAGGAGCAAGGAGCTGAAAGACAGCACGGTGGGGACGTTGAAAGTGCACACACCACAATACACAATGCTGTGCATCCGTTGCAGGAAATGAAAGGCCTCTCACTTGCATGATCATTACCACACAACATTTTTTTCTCCACTAAACAACAAGCTGACGATCCCGCTGTGTACATGATACAAGCTGTACATGATAAACCAGTGTCAGACTCAGTCACAGGCAGGAGGTCGGATGAATGGTGTTTAAAGAGTATAAAGGAATCGTCGAGCCAAAAATTGCCTACTTTTTTGGTTTTGCACTGTTGCAAAATGTCTTTTTTACTGAAAATCTTTGCTTGTTATACAATGTAAACTCATTTTTAACTAGACGACTTTCTAAAATAGTCTAAGTCTAAATTCGGGAAGTAGAATTATACCTAGAGGAGATACTAAATTGTGTTAGGTTAAACTATTGGTGAGTAAAACCTTCATAAACAACAATCTACCATAAATGGTGGTGTAGCACAGCTGCTATAATTGGCCTATTATACTTGGACTAATACAAATATTATAGTGGAACACTATATGGCCAAAAGTATGTGGACACCTGACCATCACATCCATATGTGCCCATTCCAAAACCATTCAGCCACAAGAGCATCAGTGAGGTTGAGCTCTGATGTTAAGTAAGAAGGCCACTCAGGCCTCTCAAGTTCTTTCACTTCAACCAATTTAGCAAACCACGTCTTCATAGATCTCACTTTGTGCACAGGGGCATTGTCATGCTGGAACAGGTTTGAGCCCCTTAGTTCCAGGGAAGAGAAATCTTAATGCTACAGCATACAAAGACATTCTAAACAACTGTCTACTTCCAACTTTGTGGCAACAGTTTGGGGAAAAACCACATGGGTGTGATAGTCAGGTGTCCCCAAACCTTTAGCCATATAGTGTATATATGAGCACAACATAAATGCAAGTCTGTAAGTACAGTATATATACACTGGTTAATAAACAGATGGACAAGAAAGGAGATATAATGTGAAGGATTGTTGTCTTATTCAAGGTATACTCCAGGACAGGGTCTGTTTCTCATATGCATATTTAGAAAAAATTCTCAAAATTGTTCTTGCAGAACATTTATGCTCTTTCAGACTCCTGGCTTTGGTATGGTCGGGATTTGAACTTGTGTTCATGCCAGTTTTATAGCAACAAAAAGAATATCTCATAAACACATACACAAGTGTTTTACTGGTCTTAGCGTCTCTGAAATCACAGAAGTATAGAACACAGGGCTTTACATAGATCGATTCTGCCTCTCAGAGCGAGATGCGACAGAGAGATTGCTGTGCAAATTAAAACAGAGCAGTGACCACTGGGTGTCTTTTTAATGATGTCACCATAAAACACCATGAAAGTGACAACTCAGAGGATGGAAACAATCGACCAGGACAAAATTATTGAGACGTGGGACGACTTCACTTCCAATAACACTAATTCCTGCACCCCAAACAACTCGACTGCCAGCAGGCGGATGTTAATCTAATCTGTGTGTGAGAGCTACTTTCTCTGTTCGTGGACTACAGCATGTGAGGAGAAAATAGATGAAGGGATGAACAAGCAGCCATACTGAATCTCATCTCTTTTCTACAGCAAGTCAAGCGACATGCATGTGCTTGTGAATATTTATTTATTAAACAACATGGCTGCCATCAACCAATCAGCTTTTAGGAGGCATTTGACAGGGTTACAACTCAGCTATAGTCACGCAACCTGAACAATATGTGTCCTCTATAGTGTTCTGTGAAACTTGGCAAGTAATTGACCACTGGGGCCATATTTGCAATGGGTGCTTGGACCCCACAAAACATTTATTTTTATTATTATTATTAATATTATTATTATTAGTAGTAGTAGTAATAGTGGTTGTTCACTATGTTACCATAACTATTGCTGGTCCGGAAGCCATCAAAAACACATGCAGAGTTCAGACAGCTGGCATACACATCCACCCACCACACACACACACACACACACACACACACACACACACACACACACACACATGACAGGCTCACAGCAGGAGGCTAAGCTATATTGACACTTCCATCAGAAAATGCAGACAACACACTCTATCTGGTGGCATCCGAGAAAACACAAAGCCATCACTTGCAGAGACAAATGCTGTGTCTCAAATTAATGTATGTATATGTATGAGTTCTAGACAATATTGGAGTACAATATAGTTATTGTTAGAAATTAATGGCCTGTAATTTTCAAGATTAATACAACAGTATACATGTTTAATTATTAGGCCATAGTAGTTGATTTGAGAATGCAGTCAGTGTGTATGCGTGTGCCTGTGTGTAAGTAAGAGGCTGCAAACAGCCGGACGTGATGCATTATCAGCCACAAGCCAGTCTGATCTGATAAAACACTCCAGTGCAGAGATAACTATAAGGAAAAACTGTTTTATCTCCAATCACACACACATACACACACACAAAATCATTCTACATCTTTTCACCTAACCAGTGAAGAGTGGTGAATTAAGTGAAAAAATCTCCTCATGTCACCTGCTTCGGTATCTAGAAGCCAAAAAAAGCAGAGTGTTTGTGAGGCTCTACATCTGGATTTGCGACCAGATGGATTTCCTCATCTTCAACTGAAAGAAGCAAGGAAGGAATGAAGAATTAACAAATAAATTGATAAATGAAGGGATAAATAATTGAACAATCCAAGGGAAGAAAGAAAAAACATACGGAATGACGTGTGATCCCATATGCTGGATAATGTGCTGTTAATACTAATTATAATTATATAATTATTATAATTATTAATTATTATTAATAATTATAACAGCGTCTAAAGCCTTAAAAATTAATCAACTGGCCTGTATCAGCCATGTGAATTTTCATCATATTAATTAAGCATCAGTAAATTTTGTAGTCTGTATGCATAGGCTTTAAATCTTCTACACTTGCTCTCTTAAAGGCTTTTTCACTGGCGTTCTGAAAGGACAATTACTCTTCCAAAGTGGACGGAACGCTCCCACGTCAACGTAAAAGTCACCGGCATTCCCCCACACGAAATCCCAAAAGTATCCACTCAAAGCAAAAAGCTGAAATGGCAGGCAAATTCCACACATCTGTCTTCTTCTCTGACTTTTTCAGATTTTCAATCAATACGTGTTAAGCTGACCCGAGAGGCTGTGTATCGACAGATTCCTTGACCATTAGTTTCGGACAAGTATGATTTTTATCCTCTTCAATGGAGAAATAAGTCTAGGCAAGTTATGCTAGTGGATCTCTCCTGCTCCTTTGGGGAAGGTTGGAGGCTTAGTATATGCATGTGTTTGTGTGTGCCTGATATCAAGAAATATAAAGGATGTGCTCTTATTCATTATTTAATACTTTGGCATTACTAAATACACAAAGTCACGGCAATGTAAAAAATTGAAACAAGCAGTATATGGACATATTTTGAATTTAGAAGTGGACTTCTCAAGCTGCACAAAAAGTATTTGCCTCCAATGTTAAATAAAAAAAGGAAGTAACAAAGTAAAACGTTTTGATTTTTGGACATGGCTCTATATGTGATGCAGCAAAATGTGAAGTATAACACATGCAAGTTTGATCTTACCTCTTCTCCGGTAAGGTAGTACGCAGACAGCAGGCCTCCAACGTACCGGATATTCACCTCAAAGACAGAAGCCTCTCCACTCTGCAAAACAGAAACACACAAAAAAATATCAAGATACAGTCCTAACACAACATTCCCATTACACCAACATTCTCACCAACACAACATTCCCTATACACCACCTTTCTCAAGAACACTACATTCCCATTACACCACCATTCTCACCAACACAACATTCCCTATACACCACCTTTCTCAAGAACACTACATTCCCAACACACCAACATTCTCACCAACACAACATTCTCAACAGACCATCATGTCTCACCAACACAACATTCCCAACAGACCCGAATTCTCACCAACACAACCTTCCCAACAGACCACCATTCTCACCAACTCAACATTCCCATCACACCACCATTCTCAACACAACCTTCCCAACGCACCACCATTCTCACCAACTCAACATTCCCATCACACCACCATTCTCACAAACACTACATTGTCATTACACCACCATTGTCAACGACACTACATTCTAAACACACCACCCTTCTCAATACCCAACACTACAATAACAATATACCATTCTTACTGCCCAACATTAAATTAGGACCAAATAGGCCCTACATCGGCTCTCTGCCAGTCCTGTAATGTGGACCTTCCATAGCCATCAAATCAAAAGTTCTGTATCTGCTATATGAACAGCAGCATTTTTCAGGCACAAAACTTGTGCCATAACTCAGTTCTGTTTGGAACATTAAAGCACATTAGTGGGCCCAATAGTGAGATAATATCTCACTAAAATGTCCCCCAGGTTAAAGGATATTATCGATCTGTCCAGGCAGCTAATAATAAGCAGAAGAATAATACAGCTTTCATAATGATCTATTATTCCAAAGGTGAGGGCAGGAAGAGAAAATGTTGGTGTCAGTTCCCAAGATTTTCCACACATATTATTTCATTTTGGCCTCTTGTTATCCTCTTACCAAACTACCAAGAATGTTATCAGACAATTAAGTGCTGTTACTGCCACACTTTTCTAAGGCAGTCAGCTTCAAATCCCTGTTGCCCTCGACCACCTACCCGAAATGAACATAAAATTCATAAAGTACCCCCAAAACACCACCAACACTCGTGAAAGCACTTCATTGCATAACGGTATTACATTTAGCATACTTACTAGTGAGTCAGAATCCATTCCAAGCACAAAGCTGTACAGGGTTTGAGGGTTAAGGGCCTTGCTGAAGAGACCAAATGGATCTCTGGCAGTCCTGAGATTTGAACTCGCAACACCTTAAACTATCAGCTGGAACGTACTAACTGTTTAAAAATGATTTTTAAAAAATTTTTTACTTCTCCCCTCCATTTTGACCCCAATTGCCCCTCCCACTATCCAGCTCTCCCCATCATATGACAGCTTCTAACCTGGGAGGGTGAATACTAACACATGCTTCCTCCAAGACACACGAAGCCAGCCAACAGCAACTTTTCAAACTGCTGCTAATGCTGCCTCACAGAGCATTACCACACTTGAAGGTAAGCATTGTCTACCCTCTTCCACATACACAAGCTCACTGATGCCAGTGATTGGCTAGTGTCACAGTTATTGACAGGGGAGATAGTATACCATTCCTTTCATCAAGAGAGCACAGGCAATTTTGCTCTCGGACACGCATGACTGTGGCATTGTCTGGATTTGAACTAGCCACTATTTGAACTCTCCCGACAATATGGTGAACATTTTCTGTTGTGCCACTCAGGAGCCAACCTTAGGGTGACTTATTTATATACCTTAATATACTGCAGTTATCCTGAAGCTAGTTAGTTTAGTGTGTGGAAACTCCTACTTATATTAAGGCCGGATATGTCACCCCACTACCCACATGTACACACAGATGACAAATTCAAGCAAAAACCTACAATGTGTGTTGGGCCATCATGAGTCACTATGCACACTGACAAATCTCTGGGACTGGAACCCTCAAATGGTGTTTTCATGAGGGTGATAGAGAGTGTTGTCTAAATTGTCACTCCAAATTCATCCAAATGTGTTTGATTTGGCTGAGCCACTGTTTTTTTTTGTTACCCATTTGTAGAAGAAATTACAAACAAACTGACTTGACTAGCCATTTTTTTAAATCTCTACTTCTTTGATGCAGTCAAATCCTTTCCTTGGTCCACATTTTCAATTTCTCAAAGCTACGCCCAAGTAAGCCGCGTGATATATACGATAGAGAGCAGATTTAAGGCAAGATGAGTTAATTGCCTCAATATGTCACCGTAATTACAATTGCTGGAGCTTGCCAAGGGCTGAGATGAAATCATGCTTATTGACTCGCAGCCTCTCGGAGGAGGAAGTCAGAGGGGAATTATGAAAATCCAGTTTTGGATATTGCTCCTTGATACAATCTTTTTGTTTAATGTAAAACTGTGACTTTTTGGTGATTTCAAATTTCTCCTAGAGGCAGTCCAGTATTTGTAATTACCGTCTAACACACCCGGGTATCGGCTAAATTCCACTAATAGTGCGATTCAGCTAATCAGTGGCACGGGCAGGGTGGCAGATTTGAGGACAGAAACCCATTTCACAATAATTTTTTATGAAAAATGTAAGATCTTCCTGTGACTTTATGTTAATAGTGTGTATTTAGAGAAATAGCAAATATGAAAATCTGACAGTCAAGATATGTGAAGATCCTCATGATTCAGTTTTAGGTCCCCTGTTGTTCTGGTTTCTAAATGCTTTTCTCTAGGATACGGAATACAAAATCCTAATATATCTTATCACTCATATACTGATAACACATAACTGCATAGCTGTTTCTCCTCAAAGTCTAACTCTGACAAAAAAAACTCCTTGCTGAAATTAGGCAACAGATAAGCCATAATTGTGGAAAAATAGAAAAACTGAGATATTTATAGTGTGTGCAAAGACCAGGAAGCTGGAAAATCTGCCATACCAAGTTTATATTGTCACTTAAACCCTGTGAACAGTGCAAACCAAGTGCATCTGAAGCTGTAGGAGGTGAAACTGCAAATATTCACCTCCCACAGCTTCAGAAACCCTTTGCGTGCGCAGCTGATGAAGGACTGTTTTAGGCAAGTTCTTTTTCTGGGCAGTACAGAGCACTGTATTAAGTAAGGAATAAAACACAACAGGGTGTACTGGTAGAGGAAAACCAGAAAGCATAAAGCCCTTTGTCCTGCAGACTATCCCGCAGTGGGAAATTTACTGACTGCTAGTGGTGTTTCGTTCGTGAATAAATAGGTGTTTTTGAACGAATCTTTTAAGTTCTCATTCACTTCCATGTACTGACTCATATTTTTCGTGCTCTTAAGTCCCGCCCATGTAAAACACGTGACTGTTTTGGCAGCTTTTTCCTGCTTTTTAAAGAATGCATTAGAGTACGTGCTGTGAAGGAGCACATCATTGGTTGGACGTATTGAACGAATATGCCCTTTACTTCGAGTCTGAATGTGAGTGGTAGATCAACTGATTCTGAGCAAACTGGTACTTGCAGTTTGGGAACGAAATGAAAGATCTGGTAACTGTTGTTCGTGAATGAAATGAACGAACTAGTTGAATGAATGAGGATGTGGTGACTCGCTGATGTCGGCTCGGCTGTTATATGCATGTCTTTCGTTTGGTTTGCCACCCTTTCAACAAGAAGAGAAAGAGGGCAGAACAGTGCATTTGAAAAGTGTGTAGCACTAAGACAAGCCTTATGTGTGTTGCTTTTGTGTTGTTCATAGCATAATCCTCTATACATGAATTTGTTGTTCATAGCATTATCCGCTATACCTGAATGTGTTGTTCATATCATAATCCTCTATATATGAATGTGTTGTTCAGCATAATCATGAATGTGCAAAAATGACTGGTAGCTTTTTTTGAAATTATTGTAGCATTGAAAACTACTTCACACACGTATGTAAAAATTTATTTTTTTTTCATTCGTATCCTCACTCGTGACCACTCTCTCAAAACTAGCCTGCACTGACTGAAATGTCTTGCTTGAAAATAAATTGATCAGATCTTCTCTTTGTGTATTGGACACGCCAATTTTAATCATAATAAATCATGTAATAAATCATAATACTAAAACTTGTTTTTTCTTTTTTCTTGAAAAGTGCTTTTAAATGAATGTATTGAGTGAATGAAACAATGCCTTACTCATAATGTCTAAAAAAGACACTCACAGGCGCCACCTAGGTGTAATGATGTAACGTTTGGAAAGGGTCACTAAACAAATCTGAACAAATCTTTTTGGTGAACGGAATCAAAAGATATGAGTCACTGGGATGAATCGAAATTACCGCCGCCACTGACTGCTTCAAAGCGCTGATACTGGAGACTCCTTCCATAAATGTTAAGTAAACATCTCCTTACCACCATATCAATGATGAGACGTATTTCTTTGTTAAATAACACCACACAGATAATTTGTTTATTATTAGTCTTAGATTACGTGGAGAGTCAAATGCCATTCAAGTGACAGTGAATGAGTTGTTGCTGTAGAAACGATAACGAATTAGCATGTTAAGATGTTTATTTTTAACAGTGTGTTGTGGGGATGAGGTCAGTCAACAGCTTAAATAAACCAAGGTTTGTAGCCCTGCATACAAGTGTGACAACAGCCACCATGTGTTGTCTCAATGCTAATGCTTGCAAATTAGCATTTTAATTACGCTGTGTGTCATTCTTATGACCACATTCATTAAAGAAAGCATTGTGAACACAAAGCACAGCTAGCAAGGGCAGAAAAAGGCAATGAGACAACATCCTAACTTAAACCGTCATGGCTAAAATTACATGCCATTAGCTTGTAGTCACTAAAGTGTTTCATGGCTTGCTTGCATGTTGGTACAACAAGGCACAGATGCCACTAATATGATGCCCAGTTTGGCCTGGAAGACAGGCACGATGTCGGCATCTGTGCTGTGTACTCATGAGTTAACAAGATTACTAACGAGAGCAGTGGGAAAACTCAATGTTCAAAGCAACACTTTTGGGAAAAAAAAACAACAAAATACAGCAAATGCATGCTATGGTGATGCTAGGCTGTGTTCACTGCATAGTGCATGTTTTGTACTTCTCTCCAATTACAGTTAGGAGCAGATGTCTAAATGACAATGTGATACACGATATGTATCATAATATACTGGTAATATATAGGTACAAACTGCCAGCAAAACAGTAGTGTTGCATAAAAAATGAGTTAAGTGCTACTTTATTTATTTATTTATTTTCTTTATACAGACAAATACACAAATATATGTATAATTAATTCCTTAATTAATTAATCAATTAATGATTGATTAATTGATTAATCAATTAACAATTGATTCATTATTTAATTAATTAACTAATTAAAAGAATAAACAATACATTTATTTGTTTATTTATTTATAAATAAATATTAATAAATAAGTATTACGAAATTCTTAAATTTAATTCTTAAATTTAAATTCTTAAAAATACGCTATCATCATTCATCACGATATCATCCCTACACCTCACACAAGCCTCCATTTTCCCCGACGGTTTTTTAACACCACATCCAGCACATTAAAGAGGCTGTTTTTTTGTGCGACACTATATTGTGCTATTCTGCTACAATAAACCATCTGTTTAGAGGCCAAACTCTGAAAACAACTCTCCAACATCAGGATTTTAATTAGCGCAGTGGTGCTCCATTTGCTATTTGCTGGCAGTGAAAAAAATGCCTGGATTCATGGTGAAGGAGTCACCTTGAGATCCACTGACATGTTCCTAGGCCTTGAGTTTGGTCGTATGTACGCTGTAGAACTCAGTGTAAACATGACAGTTGATGAAAGGTTGGCTAGCTTTAATCCAATGCCTGGGTGAGTAACTGAGCCATTGACAAGAGCAACTGAGTAATTTGTCCACTGAAAAATACTGATGTTGAATATAAACCTGGTGAAGGGCATTCATGGCTATCATAATATAGCTCTTCTGCACAGAGCGTACAAATGGCATATTTCATCACCTAATGGAAATTGATTCATACTGAAGTATAGAGAAAAGCACTTTTATAACATTTGGAGCAAATGCTGACATTTAGATTTATTCAATTGGCAGATGCCTTTTTCCAAAGCAACTTACCAGTGAGGTGGGATCACATCCAAGACCTATGGGGATGATCAGTGGTTGCTCTCGGACAGTATGTCATGTCATGTCATATTACATTACGTTATGTAAATACGCACCAATCCTATTTTTAAAACACTAATCAGTGCCCTAAGTAACTTTGCTACTGAATGATATTAGATTTTTTTGCTTTAATATTTGGAGAAACTGGAGCAACCAGGTGGTACAGTGGGTTTCACTGCCGTCTCACAGCTCCAGGGTTCTGGTTTGATCCTGAGCTCGGGCTGCTGTCTATGTGGAGTTTTGCATGGGTTTCCTCTGGGTTCTTTGGTTTCCTCCCACCGTCCAATAATCATGCAGGTAGGGGGATTGGCTACTGTGCGCTATTGACTAAATTGCTCCTAGGTATCAATCAGTGTGTGAGCATGTTTGCATGTTGCCCTGTGATGGACTGCTGTCCCATATTTGTCCACAAAAACATAGATTCATAGACATTTAATCTGTGCAAATCATTCATGGATCATAAGTATGGAATGAGGAGATTCTATAAGCTATCTGTCATACTCAGTATACCACTTCTTAATATTTTGAATACTTATATATCTATATCTATATCTATATATATATATATATATATATATATATATATATATATATATATATATACACGCACACACAGTTACCCATAATGCTAGCTGATTAGAATGCTAGTCAGCACTGTCAAATCAAGTATACTAGTCAAGCATACTAGCCCATACATTTAAATCATGCATGGATTTAAACTAAGATTAGATTTATGGATTAAATTAATAATACTAATCAGTACTGTTAAATCAAGTACAATAGTCAAAACTGTTTTATTATAGTACAAAAAAACAACCAACCAACCTTACACTAACCCTCCATTTAGACTATATTACTGACTAGTAAAATACACAAACACAGTGAAAGCGATCCTCCCCACTCCCCTCCATTTTTTCTGTTCATTTTTTTTACCACAAGTTTAGCCACTTAAACACTTATCAGCGATTTAAGAGACAAGATGCATAATTAAAGACGTGTCCACCAGAGCGATTACTTTCAATTACAACCAACTGTCCTCCTCTCCATCTCTCTCTCTCTTTCTCTCTCACTCACACTCACACACTGCACCCTGTCGGACTGCCAACACACACAACACAGCAGCTGCATCATCGACTCATTACCCAGAGATAGCAATGCTAACGCCTCTTTCCAAACTAATTGGATTTGCGCAGACGCACACACACACACACACACACACACAAAAGCCAAAGAGTGTAAAGTTCCTCTTCTACTCTGACTTCAATGTTTAGATTGGATTCTCAGTAGTCAGACTGTCTAAGAATTAAGTAGATTAGTTCTTACTGTGAAATCAAGCATACTACTCCATACCATGTGGTTAACAGTACTAGGGTATATTTTTAATTTAAGCATACTAGTCCATATGCAGGTAGAGCTGTATCAGGCACATAGAGACCTCGGGGCTGATCCAGAACCTGCTGGAGAGATTATATCTCCTAGCTGGTTGGTGGGAAATGTCTGGGGATCCCCAGAACATGGATAGCGGTGCAACACGTTATGGTATTAGTTGTCAATCTGACTAAATCAAAAATAGCCATCCATTCTATTTAGTCTATATTCACAAGATAAGCATTAAACACAGGTTAAACACAGATTACTAGTCCATAGTGCTAAAAAGAAAGATATTCAAAGCATACTAGACTCTAAAACATGCAGGCATTACATTACGAATACTATCTTGTAAATAAATATAAATACATATATAAATAAATCAAGAATACTAATCCATACTGCTAATTCAAGCACATACGCCGATACTGTTATATCTAGTATACTACACCATACTGCTAAATCAAGCATATTTACTCTGCTCTGTTGAACCAAGAATACTCCATAATATTCTTATTATTAAATTATGCATACTAGGTCATATTTTCTAGCCATTCTTTTAAGCCAAGGACAGCCATGCTCAAGCCAGCCAGTCATTTTTATCTCATTACTACAGAGACAGAATGGCTGAAGGAGGATACGCTTATATCTGCTCATTTTTTACTTTTATAATATCATTTCATTTCAGCTCTACTTCATCAATCATTTATTTCAACTATTAAAAGAAATTACTCCAGGCCAGATGCTCAACCTATCTGGAAAGGCATGAATAATTCATTCCCTGACCACAAAAAAGAAATAAATCTGGGTAAAGCGTATCAGGCAACAGGAATATCTTTGATTGTAGAACGCTAAGGAAGGAGAAGTTGTCAGTCACGTTCGTTCCATCAGATTAACTGCTCTTAAATGTTCTTAACAGAGCCTCAGTGAACGGATTTGAGAACATCTGCATCTCCAATACATGCTGATGGATGGACAATCAACTGTGTCTCTCTGCCTTTCATCTTTCTGTCACATACAAGAAATATGTCTTATTTATTGTCTGTCTTATATTTATCTTTGTAAATCAGACTAACAGTCCTTAGTGCAAATGTGAACATTATAGAACTGATGGACATCTTCACACTAAGAAGCTGAGGAACATCTCAACACTATGGAGCTGATGGTCATCAGAATACTCTGGAATTGTTGGATATTGAATACATGCTATGGAGATGATGGACATTTAAACAATAGCAGGTAGAGAGGCAAATGAACACTATGGAACTGATGGATATTTCCATAGCATTTCTATGGTATGGAGCTGAGGGCCATCTCAACACTATGGAGGCCTATGGACATTTCTGTGGTATGGAGCTGGTGGACATTTCCGTGGCAGGGAGCTGATGGACATTTCTATATTATGGAGCTGATGGACATTTCTGTGGTATGGAGCTGATAGACATTTCTATATTATGGAGCTGATGGACATTTCTGTGGTATGGAGTTGATAGACATTTCTGTGGTATGGAGCTGATGGACATTTCTGTGGTATGGAGCTGATGGACATTTCTATAGTATGGAGCTGATGGACATTTCTATGGTATTTCTATGGTATGGAGCTGATGGACATCTCAACACTATGGAGGCTGATGTTTTGTTTTTTTTGCTTTTTTCTTTAAAGCTACTGAGCTGATGGATGTCTGGGTATCTCGCCTCTATTTTTCACAGCAGCATTAACATCGAGTGTCTAAAGCTGGGATGGAAAAAACAGTGTCCTTTTTTGTCTTCACAGTCCAAATGAAATAAAAAAAGAGCTTAGTAACAGAAAAGAAAAAACAAAGAAACAGATAGAGCTCCAGTAGCAACCATAGCAACTGCCAGCTGCTATGGGAAGAAGAGAGAGAGAGAGAGAGAGAGAGAGAGAGGACGTAGAGAAATAGCAGGAGAAAGAAAGGAGAAGGTAACAGACAGACTGTAAACTGAAGCACAGAGCTTTGTATTTTTAGTGATATGTTAGCACCAACTAATGCTGGTGTTTACCAAATGTTCATTTTTTTTGTTTACCAAATCTTATATTCAATTCAATCAGCAAACTAGATCACATGACATCATTATCAGTTTTTTTTCACTCCTTCAGCTTGATATAGCCTACTGCTTAGCATAAAATACAATATAATGGTGTATGCTTGCTAATACTAGGTAATACTAATACTTTTATTTACATTATTATATACTTTACCTAATAGTTTGTTAGATTGGTAGCTAATTTGGCTACTTCTGGTGAGGTAATAACTAGGTATACTAGGTAACAGTAATAACTAGGTAGGTTAACTAGGTAGCTTACTCACATTAAAGCAAATCCTGCATTTAGCTAGCAGGCTGGCATAGCTAACGTTGCTACACTAGTATAACCTAATGGCAGTTTATGCTAAGCACCAGAGTGTGAAGCTGAACGAATGAACAAAAAAGTTTGTAAAGTTTGTAGCGACATATTTATACACATTATAGCCTAATGTGTACATAAAACCAGCATTTCATGCTAAGCAGCAGAGTGTGAAGCTAAATAAGTGAATGTAAAGTTTGTAGCAGCCTGACCAAACACTTATAACAGGTAAAAAAGAAAAATCCTTTCGGGAATGCAAACAAGCTCATCAGTCCACCTTGTTTGTTTCTGCCTGTCTTATTAGGCTAAAACAAAAATACTTCATGTCTTAGCTAGCTTAGTAGCTAATTTGGCTAATTCTACTGAGGTATTGTTAACCTGCTAGCTCAATAACATTAAAGCAGTTAGCTAGCAGGCTGGCATTAGTTGCTTCATTAGTGGCTACACATGTTGCTACACTAGTATAGCTATAATGTGTAAACATATGTGGAGGTGCGATCGGGCATCAGCTGTGGACAGAGAGGAGGTGGGATGAACCGGCGGGTAACGCGTGATGATTCTCACCTGTGTGTGATCACGGCAAGTTTACTTACGTGTGCTTTGTTTGTCTTTTCAGAAAAAAAGAGAATGCCATGAACACATATGTACACCCACACACACCGGAGCGTGAGCTTGCAAAGTGTTGATGAACTTGAAATATTGGGACGGTGTGTTATTTTGGATTTTCCATTGCGTGTTGAAAGTGCACTGAAAAACACTAATGGGAAAAATAAAGTGAGTCTGAAGCTCGAAGTCCTCCTTCCCACCTTCACACACAACGGGTTTGACAACATAACTAGCATTTTATGCTAAGCAGCATAGCATGAATCTGAATTAAATTAAATTTCCGGAATAGAGCTCCTCAGTAAAACATGTTTCTTTTTTCTCTCTCTTTAGTAGCTATGTTGAACACATGGGGCTTTGTTGTGTGCTACCTCCATCAACTGTACGCTAACACACCTTAACCAAAGCGATCACAGTAACACAGTAGACGTGAGGCACAGGAGGGAAACGCAGTCTGACACCATGGCTCGAAAATACTAATCAACACTGTGGTCGCCTGCCACAAATACTGCCAACACACACACACACACACACCCTAGAGACTTCACGCTCGTGACTCAGTGTGTGTTCTCAGCTGTGGCATTTTACACTGCAGACACACAGACAACTTAAGGTCAAAGAGGGACGCAGAGACAGAGAGAATGATTGAGAGTTATGTACATAAAGAATAAGGAGAGAGGAAGAGGAAAAGGAGGACGAGAGAGATAAAAGGAGTGGGCTAAACACACTTATCAAGCCTGTCATCACCCGCTATAGCGGCTGTCAATATACACACACATCACAGAGCAACTGTAACTGTTTTAACACTATTCTATATTTTATCTTTACAGATCTGAAGCAAAATCTAAAATTCTACTATTCAAACACATCACACACACACACACTCCCACACACACACACACACACACACTAGGGACAGCTAGGAGTGGTGTAACTGTGTTTGCATGTGAAGGAATGCTACAGCTTGATATTCACAAGAATTAATCTTCACGACTGCTTTGAATTGCGGAATAAAGCTAATCTGATTTTTAAAAGAAGCTTTGCTGTGCTGAGCCACTGGGACTCTCCTCTGCTTGCTTTTCGGGAAAAAAAAAAAAAGCCTGGAGAGCCAGACTTCTCCATAAATACACTCGCCGAATACACACTCTTGACATGGGGCTAGCCACACTTGGCCCCTGAGCTGCAGAGCATCTTGGCTCGCTACAGACTGAATGGCGCAACAGCAGAATAAAGATACTTCTCTCACAAAGCCGAGCTGTGTAAGAAACTAATTCTGACGCAATACATGCGACTTGGGAAACCTCACTTCACCTCAGAGTGCATAGCAGAGATGAATACTAATCTACTGGGCTCAGCTGCCCCTACCCAAAAGCAATCATACTGTCATAATGATAATATAATTGAACAAAAATTATGCTACTATACCAATTCTACTGTTAAAGCAATCACACATTTCTAACAATTATACTGCTACAGCAAATAAAATCTTAAAGCAGTTGTACAGGTTAGAATTCCATTCCAGCAAACCATACTGCAATAACAACCATATTGTTATACAAGCATGTTGTTAAAGCAATTACACTTCTATAACTGTCATACTGACCCAAACTATTGCAGTCAACTGCAAAAATATTCATAATGATATAGCAATCATCATGTAGTAATAATCGTATGATTAATCATACTTATACCAATCATACTGGTATAAGTAACTAATCCATATTATTATAGCAATCAAACTAATCCATACTGTCATAGTAATCACACTAAGCCATACTGTAATAGTAATCATACAAATCCATGCCATTATAGTAATCAAACTAATCTATACTGTTACAGTAATCACACTAATCCATACTGTCATAGTAATCACACTAATCCATAATGTAATAGTAATCATACAAATCCACACTATTATAGTAATCAATCAAATGTATACTCTTACAGTAATCACACTAATCCATACTGTCATAGTAATCATACAAATCCATGCCATAATCAAACTAATCTATACTGTTATAGTAATCATACAAAACCATACTATTATAGTAATAAAAATAATTCCATACTGTTACAGGAATCACATTAATCAGTACTGTTATAGTACTTCACTTTACTTTTGTCTTCACTTTACTTTTGTTTGTGTAAAGCTGCTTTGAGACAATGACCTTTGTAAAAAAGCGCTATACAAATAAAAATGAATTGAATTGAATAGTAATCATACTCACCAATATCACATCAGTCATTACTGTTATAGTAATCATACTAATCAGTATTTTCATAGTAATCACACTAATCCATACTGTCATAGCAATTACACAAAATAATACTGTTATACATTGTTACATTGTTATAACAGTATGATTTAGTATGATAGCTATAACAAGCACACCAATGCATACGGTCATAGTAAACAAACTAACCCACACTGTTACAGTAATCACAATAATCCTTTCCGTTATATTAATCTTGTTAACCCATACTTTTATAGTAATCACACTAATCCATAAAATAATAGCAATCACACTAATCCATATTGTTATATGAATCATACTATTTCCTACAATTATAGTAAACACACTAATCCTTACTGTTATATAATCATAACAATCTATAATCAATGCAATCATACTGTTCTATACTGTAACAGCAATCATACTTGCCCATAATCTCTTCATTCCACATCTGATTCACCTCACATGCAGAGCCACACATTCATATTCATCAGCTAAAGCACACAAGAAAATTGTAATGAGCTAATTAAGCACTTGATTAGGATTGGTGTTTCAGGAACAGTATGCTGTTAATTATAATGCTGATGAACGTCTGGCCCATATTTTTCACTTCTTTTCGCAATACCTTCAGCACATGTTTTATTGAAAAGTTTGAACTATTTCTTACCCATATACTACACTGCAAACTCCAGAAGCTGAGAATTAGGTGAGGCAGCTAAAGTTATACGTGCTAAACTATAAACCACTCTCCAAGACTAGATTTTAGGTAGCTTTGTAGCTCCATCAGCGCACATACACACACACACACACACACACAAAACCTAATGAAGGAGAAAAAAAGAAATGATGGTCAAAGAGGACAGACAGGTGGACATAGAGTCCTGAATATTATAATAACAAATTCCTGTTTCATATTGAAGATGTTGCGGTTTTGCCATTAGAATCACTCTTATTGACATACTATTGTTTAAATGTTGCACATGTTTGCCTTTTAGCATGAAGTTTGACTTATAATTCAAAGTGACCTACATTATAATAAGCATTAGCCTGTATTATACATATATATACAATATTAGCACATGGCTAGCCAGCTAGTTAACTACTAGTAGACTAACTTGCATTTGTCAAAGGTAGCCAAATCATTATCTGAGTCTTTTATGGAGTGTCATGCTCTCAGAGATGTAATTAACACTAGTCAAATATACCATAGCAACAATGATTTTTTTTTTTAAATCACTAACTTTAGCTATTTAGCATGCAGCTTTTCACAACAGCACAGGACAATACCCCTCCCTGCCAGCAGAGGTCAATATCCCAGTGTCTTGATCAGTTCCTGGTTTGCTCTATAGACCATTTCAAACAAATATCAGAAATGTTTTAGGAACAAACATGCACTATTGTTTTTCTCATTGATGCGGTATACAGTATATAAGCACGTGGTTTTCTGTTACTCATTGCAAAGTCGTGTGAATCTCCCATACTTTGAGCCATGATTTTCCTCTTTTGACCATCTTGCTAATGTATGCTTTTTGGATTGCCCTACTGTTTGATGATTATTGCCCTTACAGTGTTTGACCATGGCCTCTTCAATCACTTGTATTATGGATTGTGTTTTAAATAAACTTTACTGTTGAGTCTGGTATGTTACACATGTTCTGGATCTCAGTGTCCAGTGTTCATTTCATCCACTAATAATCTGCATATTGAACCATGATTGGATCAAGCCCTCTAGCCCATTTTGTGACTTCACAAATCGAGCAGAAGTACTAAAAATGGCTTGTTTTAAATGGAAATGTAGTTCCAGCAGTGTGGGAACAAATCTGACATGAACAGCAGTCTATATAATTGGAGTCAGCCCATTCAAGAGGAGATACCTATGCGGTTTTGGAGTTCACTTTGAACTGCGTTCCAATCGGAAAGCAACTTCCTACATAGGGGGCATTTTTGGCCAAAATAAAGACTACTCCAATCAACTGGATGACAGCTGAACTTTGAGAGAATCAGTGGATGTATGTTTCTCAATGATGACAGTCCCATAACACCCATAATCGAACAGAGTTCTATGAACATTCAACAAATTTGGTGATTTAACAAATTTAACTGTTGCTCAAAGGAGCATATCTAAACTTTGAGCATACAATATTTACAAATGTGAGCATGTTTACAAATTTGAGTAGACATAAGTAGTCCCTTGTTTTTTATAGCTTGCCAGATGTCCTTCTGTTGAATAGCCTCATATCTTATCTAACTAAATTGCAGTTAACCTTTGTCAGAGAGCTTGCTGTTATTTAGCTAAATGTAGGCCATCCATTAATCCATTCTCTGTACCGCTTATCCTACACAGGGTCATGGGATCACCTGGAGCCTATCCCATGGGACTTGGGGCACAAGGCGGGGATACCCTGGATGGGGTGCCAACCCATCACAGGGCACAATCGCACACACACTCACACACTATGGACAATTTGGAAATGCCAATCAGCCTAAAATTCATGTCTTCGGACTGGGGGAGGAAACTGGAGTACCCGGAGGAAACCCCCGAACCACAGGGAGACCATGCAAACTCCACGCACACAGGGACACAGGGAGGAGGCAGAAATTGAACCCCCAGCGTCGGAGGCGTGAGGCAACACTGCTATCCACTAAGCCACCATGCCCCCCTAAATGTAGTCATGTTATGTTATTAACAAAGTAAAGTACTGCCCAGTGATATGGCTAACTTTGAAGAGAGAGCTGGCATTCCCTTCTGAATGGAAGAAATCTTAGCTTTCAATAAACACTGACTGTAGGCCAACTGACTCATGTGTAATATATTTTCGGAAGCTTTAAGTTGTCTGACTTTATAGTGGCCTGACAGAGGCATTAAGATCAGAGCTCTGTTAAGATCCTGAACTGTTAGTGAGACTGTTCGATGTGGTGCTTGGTCTACAATTTAACGATCATCTTTGAGCTGTAAAGCTTTTGTGAAACTTAGATGAGAACTGTACAGGAAACTATACACTACAATAAAAATGCCTAGTGAAAAAAATGAAACTTAGATAAAAAAGTGACAGATATATTGTTTTTTTTCTCTAAACAGCTAAAATTTGTATGCTACACATTACACCTTATTGGTATAGCCTGTCTAAAAATATAGCCATACAATATATATTTGCTATGTACATGAATATGGACTGAGTTCTGTGCCTTATAATTGCTTTGTCAATACTTTAAAAATGAAGCTAATAAAGCAAACCTGGCACCAAATTGAATTGAATTGTGATAGAATAAGGGAGGAAGTGAGGAAGAGATGGATGATTGGCATCTCTTTTGCCCAAAGCTGAATAAATCCCATTTTGTGTGTATGACAGGCAGTCATGAGAGCTATGCTTTATGTCTCCTGTCTCCAGCTCTCTCCTCGCTTCCCTTCTAACCTCCTCCTCCTCCTCCCTTTTCTCATCTCCCGGTGCCACCTTTTCAAAATCTGCAGCTTTTCAAATCAATACTAGAGAGAGAGAGAAAGATGGCGGGTGCTGATGCTGCAGGACCTCCATCACAGCCCTGCCACATTAATCTAATTACTCCTCTCACTGTGTTTGTTTGAAAGAGAGAGAGAGAGAGAGAGAGAGAGAGGGAGGGAGGGAGGTGGATAGAGGAAGTGAGGCAGGTCCAGAGAGACAGAAACAGTCTGAGAAACTTGGTTTGTTTTTTCATTGGTTGTTTTTCATCCTCTCACCACCTCTGTCCACATAACAGGCATTAAGGGTGTAACACAATGCCACTATCTATATCTGTATCTGTTTAATGTCACTATCTATATCTGTATCTGTTTAACCTAAAATGGGCATGGCCTAAACCAGAAACTTTTTTGTTTGTACCTGTTCAGGATATTTTAGTTGGTTTAATTTCCTAAAATATAAACAAACTAATAGCCACTGTGATTTTGACCAGGCAGTTACTAAGGATGCTGTAAATGCATGTTAATGAATATGGTCATTCTTTGTTCTGCAAGCTTTATACCTAACCACTCACTCACACCAACACAAAAGTACAAGCCTCCTGCTTATGCCAATTTTTGGTTGCATCCCATGAGATCCCAGTCCTGATACACTCAAGTCCTTACCAGATGGATGCCCTGTGAACCATTCTTGCAAGCTTTCTACAGAACAGCACCTCCTATTCCGTTTCAGCTGGATTCACTCCCATTTTATTTGTATAGCACTTTGTCAAAAAGCAGCTTTACAAAAATCCAGATGTAGATTTAGATCCCTAATAAGCAAGCAAGAGGTGAGAAAAAAAAACTCCTTGAGATAACATGAGGAAGGAAGGAAATGCAAACCAATCCGCTTCTGGTGAGGATTATAAATTATTACAGGGTTTCACAGGTAATACTTCCTGCAGTAAGGGTGGATTAGCAAGACGTGAGCCAGCAAGTTTGAATTGCCTTTTCGGAATGCATTTTGTGGGTTTTGTTAGAGGAAGGGGTGCTTCTTCTCCTTATGCAGACCAGTGTGATCCAGAGCCCCATTTATTATAATAGGAAATTATGCAGATTTTACTAAACATTGTCAAATCCTACATTCTGCAGTGGGCTGATTTTATAGGATTGATAAAATGTGTGGTTATTTTTTTTCTGTCTGTAATTTTCATAATAAATCCATTTTAAAAAAATACAGCTTTTTGGTTTCAGGTGTGTGGAGCTAGAAGGTTAATTTTATACTTCTGCTTTATAATGTGATGCTGTAAAGATCTCGAGTTGAAAAGGCATAGTGTATTGAAGAAGGCATGCATTATGGATCTACTAACTATGATATAATCAATCTGAAAATTCATTATAACACAGTTTTGTTGATTATTTTCCTATAACAGCACATCCCATCTTGTTTTACTCCTTATTACATCACTGCTGTTTGTTCCTGTTGCTCCATATAATTGGTTACATAATGACGTAATAAAATGTAATATAAACATATTTTTAGTAAAATTCTAGCTAGCTGGCTAGGCTGCAAACTGGCTATTAGTGTACATATGACTCAAATGAAACATGTCAAATAGAGTTGTTTTTTTTTTAGTCCACAAACATAATATATATAATTTTATTTCCCTATAAAAAGGCTAGGCATCTTGGTATACATTTAAATGGTGTTATGTCTAATGTATTTGCGACACAATTCCACATAATCAGTCCATTCTCGTGGTTTCCCCGCTTGTTGAAATTTTCTGACAGCTCTGAGATTCACAAGTGTGTCTCAAAATGGTGTTGCTCACGGAAGTTTGGATGTTAAGTGTAATTATATGTCATTTCGTTTGCATGTAACAATTTCTTATTACATCTGAGAGAAATATTGATATTCTCAACAGTTCTGTTTGGTGTGCACTGGCATTCTACCTTTACATTGCTCAAATAAAAGCCTTAATGGCTATGTGCTAGCTAGCTAAATTGTTAGCCTCATTCATAATGCGGTGTAACTCATGGAAGTTCGGATAGTGGTTTATGGTAAGTATGATTATGTGTCACTTCTTAGTAATTCTGCAGCACATCTGAGGAAAATATTACACTGTGCGTAAAAAAGAATGAACAACTATATGCTAGTTAGCTAAACGGTTAGCCTCAGTCATAGTATCACTGTGCTCAAGGAGGTTCAGTTTGCAGTTGATGCTAAGTAATTTACCAGCACATCTGGGGAAAATATTGATAGTCTCAACAGTTTTATTTAGTTTTCACTGCCAATCTAACTTTACAGTGCTCGTATGAAAGACTTAATGCATAAGCTATGTATTAGCTATGTACTAGCTAGCAAAATTGCTAGCTGTTGATGCTAAGTGTAATTGTGGGTAATTTTGGTGGTATGCTAGTATAACTGCTCTTAGTAATTCACCAGCACATCTGAGGGAAATACTGTTCCTCTCAATAGTTTTGTTTAGTTTAAGACTTAATGGCTATGTGCTAGCTAGCTAGCTAAACTGTTGTCATGAGCCTGAGTCATAAGCTAATTTAGTTTAGGGATGGTCCTTCATATAGTGTTGCTAAAGATCTTCTTTATAGCCATTCTTTTCCTTTCTAAGGTAGAGACAGCGCTATCAGTGTCTTCAATTGTGTTTCTTCATCCTCTCACAATCTAACTAAAAGGCTAAGCAATTTGCCTAGCATTTCCTAACCACAATTTTTGAATCTATTCTTCCAGAATGAACTAATTTGCATGGACTCATGGACAGTCGAGTTCTAGTGCATCCAGGCCATTAAGGCATCATTAACAGCCACTTTATGCTATCAGTCTCTCGTGTTACGAGGCAAAGATGAGGACAGATAGCCAAATAAAGCCTGGTTCAGTTCTCCCTCCATCTCCTTGTCTCTCTATCCCTGCCTCTCTCTCTCATTCCACCTGATGCCTCCTGAAGTCATGCATTATTATAGGATTAGTCTGCACCCTCACTACGTCCTTTTCAAGCCTCTCTTTCTCTCTTTCCTGAAAAGCCCAGAGACAAAAGCAAGGCTGTTAGTAGCTGCACCAGACAGCCTTTTGGTGAGTGTTTGATTTGGAACGAATCCCGCTGATCAAACACTCGCTGAAGGAAACAGTCGATCTGAGCAGAGTTTGAATCGATGGCCGTGCTTGGAGGAAACACTCAGACAGGGCTGGGCGGATTAGGGCTGGAAAGCGACAAGCTGATAAGCCTTCCGGAGCCTCAGCTCGGTTTAGCTCAACACTGGCCTTTATTTCTTTATCTGTTTATTTGGATACCTATTAGAGCCGACACTAATGAGAGCTCACTTAAGCAGAGCCCATACAAAACAACACTATTCACTTCACTTAACAAAATGGGATAAAGGGACAAAGCTCATATTGGCCGTGCTGGGTTCTGAAATGTGTGTTTCTGTGCTCTGTGGTGTGTTGGTTAGTTTATTCAGAGGGCTGTGATGTGGTAAACCCAGACACTACACACTAAGAGGCTTATTTTTTTCCTTTTCTAATATCAGAATGAAACTTGTTAAAATGATGCATTAATATCATATTATTTTGCATTACAAATGTATTTATATTAATAAAATATGCAAATGATGTAGTAGTTAATTAAATATGTGCTAATTTGCATATCACAAAAGTCATTTTTCAACAAATGAATCATATAACAGTTTATTAAACATTGGGGGGAGAGAGGGCATTCTCATGTATGAAAACAGAATGAATTATGTGGCTATACTATTTTGTGAAGGCTGAGAAGAAGAAAGCAGCTGTTAAATATAAAGTCAGCATCACGAATTCCATGTCGTTTTTTTTTTTTTTTTGCATTGCTTTTGTTTATACTGCCCTGTGCTTTTGTTTCTGTTCTAGCTCTGTCTCTCCCCCATCCTGTCATTGGTGGGTTACCCAACTGTGTTCGCCTGTTCTGTGTTTCACCCTTGATTATTTTGTCTATGCATACCCTGTTGTGTCAGAATCTTGTCGCTTGTATCATGCCATATTTTCTGTTCTAAGTTTATTCTAGTTTTCTGACTTTTGCCCATATTATAATTGATTATGTACTGCCCTCAGTTGATGTTACCCCTGCTAAGGATACTGACATTTGGATTTTCCCAAATAAAGCCCATGTTGAGTATACGCACTTGCCTCATTTGCCAGAGCACCCAAAAATAAGCATTACAATGTGATTCAAGACTTAAATCTTTGTTAATGTAGTCAATGGATTTGGAATGACAGTATAAAAGTAAAGTATATACTTGTAATTAAAAGCAAAATCACCAGAAAAATCCACCCTGAATGACTTACATATTAATTTTTATAATTAACATATGATCTTCACTTGCTTCCAAGATTTATTTTAGAATTCTGAGTTGGCCTTTTTAGTTTAAACTTCCTTCACAGACAAGTTGGTTTATTTTCATTTTGATTGGTTTCCTACATTACCCACAATGCTTTTGACTACCTGCCAAAAATAAACCATAATAACCATGGCAATAGAAAAAAAACATGGTATGCATGGTTATATGGTTACTGTGGTATGTGTAGTTGCCACAGTTAAACCAGGATACTCATAGTTTCCCAGTTAGGAAGTGTGTATCGGATAGTTGTCTATGTGTAAGCATGTTCTTACCAAGTCCAGGTCCAGGCTGGTGCGTATCCACTCTTTAGCCTCTTTATAATCCTCCGTTAGACCCATGATGTACAGTGTATCCAGAGAATCCACAATGGTGGCCCCCCGCAGACCCCCTGCCAACACACACACACACACAATTTAATTAATGTAACTTGCAACAGGATTTTCAGCAGATATTTTACAGAGGTCATGCCTCTGAGACCACGCCTCCTTCACTGGGACTGACAGGAACAGTGTCAGCAGTAAACACATTTATGCATTGCGAATAAAGTTAAGCAAAAAGATTTCAAAGAAGTCGCATCAATCTAAATCTCAAATTAAACCCACTTCTCTAATTAACGTAAATCGCACAGCTTTAGCACCATCGCAGGGATCTTAATCCGCACTTAACTGCCAATAAGGAATCAAAATAAAAGCAGCGTGCTGAGATGAGCGTGTGAGCCGGTCCCCTCTCTCTAGCGCATGCCTTTAGATGCACTTCATTTAGCGTTATTAAATCCTCTTTCCAACTTTAATGAGAAATGTACAGAGACTTTTTTTATTTAATATGCCAAAACCTCAAATGAGTATATCGTGAAGAGGGGAGGGAAGTGGTCCTGATTTATTGGGTGAAAATATGAAGCACTGTCTTCCTCTGCACACACAACATCAACAGTGCCGTTATTGCATTAGGGAGAATAAATTGCATGCGGTAGTAAGAGCTAATGAAAAGTATATCATCAAGTGAGATGGAAGACCTCGCAAAAGCACGGAAAATGTTGAGCACAATTGCAGTAGATGGGACAACAGGGAGAAGGTTGCAATCTGCCAGGTTGCTTGATTCATGAACATGCCACAACATTAAATGTAACTACATATGGACAAAAAGTATTACGAGTCATTCTTTAATTAATAACAAAATAAATTAATGACAAACTGTTGTCGTATAAGAACACTCCATGACACATCACACCACCTAATCGCTGATTAATTTCCTATAACAGAATGCCAGTTGTGATTTATTTTGATACCATGATTATTTCCTTTTATTTGAAATTTTAATTTATGTAGGCTTTTTTCTTTTGTCTTGCAAGATCGGATTGTTTATTAACATTCCCTTGCCTAATGTTCAGCAGTCAGGTCGATTTTTTATGATCTTGTCGTTAATATGCAGGATCCCTCGGAAAATGAGACATCATTCCCTGCAGAGCTTCAATGACTGACAAGAAGGTAGAGTTTTGAATATATTGCAGATGGAATATATCGGTTTACTGGAATATATTGGAGAAAATATTGGACACTTTGTATGTTGGGATATTGGACTATATTGGAGCCTAAACTGCATATTGCTATATTGCAATATATTAGAGACAATATTTGATGTACATTGGTATATTGGTAAATCCTGAAGACAGCATTGGACACTTTTCATATTGATATATTGGAATGTATTGGAGAATCAGATCTGTCCCTGGCAGTGTCCGATCATCCGCCTCCCCAGATTACTAACACCTCCTTTTACTGTCAACACTAATCATTGTGAAGCCTTGAACTTATTTACACCAAATCTCCTGAACCCAGTGTTACTGTTTGTGTGTTATTATGAGGATAGTTTGTCTTTGTCTTGTTTTGTTCTATAAGCTCACTATCTTGCTCTAGTTACCTTTATGGGAACTAGGCGTGTAATGAAGTCACACTATCTGTATCAGTTTAGTGCTCCAAATATCTGTATCTGTATAAGCATTTGGATTTAAACCCAAAGGGGGCGTGGCTTAAATGGGAAAATACTGTATAATCCCTACAACAACATTATATGCCCAAAGGTATGTGGACATCAGATCATCACATTCTTATGTGCTTGTCGAACATCCCATTCCAAAACCATGGCCATGAACACGGAGTTGGTCCCCTCCACTCCTCTGGGAAGGCTTTCCACTAGATTCTGGACTGTGCCGTGGGGATGTGTGCCCATTAAGCCACAAGAGCATTTGTGAGCCTGTGTCAGATAAGAAGGCCTGCAAGCTTTGCATCTGAATGCTTTCTCACACCTGCATAAAAATTCCTCACTCATATGACTTTTTTGTTGCATCCCACATGATCCCAGTCATGATATACAACTCTATTGACCATTATCTCCATTGACCATTGTCATGGTATACAACTCTAGTCTCAGCAAACATCTAGTCAGATGTTTGCGTTTAGCTTAGTTTCAGCTTACTTCTGCATTACCAATGTATGACCATTGTCTCTACGGTACCCTTATTTACTTACTTCAGAGATGGAAATAAATCCTCTCACACTAGCATCTATCCAAGTTTCTGTCTAATCTTCATCACATATATTGACATATTGGTATATATAGAAGCTAATATTGAAGGCTGTGTGTATTGCTATACTGGAATATATTGCAGACAATATATTGGCATCTTGGAAAATATTGGAGACTGTGCATGTTGGTACATTGTAATATATTGGAGACAATACTGAGGATTGTGTAGAGTGATTATATTGGAATATATTGGAGATGTTTTAACAGTGCAGTCACTGCAATTGTCAAGTTATAAGGTATTTTTTATGCATATGGATCAGTGTTTTATTTATATTTCTTATTATTTGTTTTATTTAAATGGTTTTTTTTCTTATTATTAATTTTTGTTGTTTTGTTCTCATTTTGGCCATAAAAATTCTGTATCATGACCTAGGTAGATAGAAATTTCATGCAGCATACAGTATTACATTTATTCCCTTTATTCCCTTTTATCTAAAGAGACTTACGTCTGAGGTAGAATACACTCCCAGTGTAAAACTACAGGCATTTCTCAGGAGCCTAACAGTAGCTTGCTGGGATTTGATCTTATAATCTTCCAGGCACTAGGATATGAGCTCAGCTCTAGCAAGAATGAAACACTGCACCATCTAACAAGACCCAGCATCTACATATGCTGGTCTTGTGATGCAATTTCAGTGCAATGTGCTTTATTCCAGGTTGCCTTCGAGCAAACTGCGGTTACAGAGGTCAGAACACAGCAGTGCAACCTGAATGATTATGGCAAAACGAAAGGTAGTAAGAAAATCAGTGATAGTAACATGCTGGCCTTGAAACTGAACATGAAGCAGCAGTGGATTCTCTACAGGTGATCAGTACAGGGATTGCTAGTGCATTTCTGGATCAATGTGGTAAAACATAAAACTGTCATGATATGGTCAATTACTTTTGATCGTCTTGTTCTGTAGATGAGAATCTGCTGTCTCTTGCTTTCTCTATGTCTCTCCTTCTAGTTATCTTTTTCTTTCTCTGTTTTTGATTCTTTCTTCCTTACTCTTTCACAATCACTCGACAGGCTCCTACTTTAATTCCTTCTCTAATATGGTAATGATTCACTCTTGCTTTAACTGAAGGCCTTATACAGGGAACATATACTTTGATGAACATGAATTTCTTTCACAGTAATAAATGTTGGATAATAGGATTTGCATTCATGCAGGCATCTTGGTCTTGCAACAAACACTTGTAATACAAGCCAATAACACTCATCATCATCATCACACTCATTTGTCATGATGATCTCCAGCATGGTCTTGGTTAAGAGATGTTGTCAAACCTCAGTGAATTTATGTTTTAACGACCTGCTAATGCTTTGTGGTAGGTAGGCGGTATGGGTCCAGTAGCTTGTGACAAACTGGGTGCTTAAGCAAAGGCAGTGGTAGATCATTAGTTACGGGTCTTAGCTAGCGATCTCAGGACCATTAGAGGACCACTGCTGTGCCCTTGAGCAAGGCCCTAAATTGCTTTAGATAAAGGCTAAAGAGATCACCACCTAAAGAGATTAAAGGACGAAGGGTCAAACTAGCCATCTTATATTGCTGAGTGATTCAAATCTGGTGCTGTGACCCTGTTAAAGTTTTGTCCTTGCACAAATAAGCACAGACATTTCAGTTTTTTTAAATAAATTATTCAATTATCTTCATTTATCCCAAAAAAAGGCTTTTATCTTTTTTCTGCAGGGTCACAGATGATATGTCTCTTCTGGAACAGTTAGGAATCAAGGCCCTAGCATGGTCACAACCATGATGAAGTGTTGGCTCATTGGTTAAGCCTTCGAGCTGCTGATCAGAAGGTTGTAAAATCAAAGCTGTCATGGTTGGGTCCTTGAGCAAGACCCTTAGCCATCAACTGCTCTGTTGTATCCTGTCTCAGTTGTAAGCCACTTTAGATAAAGCATCAGCCAAATGAGCATAGGACCTCAACTGCTGACTCAATTTGCCCCAGAACTGATGAATCCAAATCAAGTTTGAGTAGACAGGTGAGAAGTCACTGTCCAAACCCATCCCAGACCCTCTTCTCACAGCTCTTTAATTTTTAAATGGTAAAACTCACACTTGCAGAGACACCCAAACCCTCAGTTTCACATGCATATAGCCTTCTCTGACATTACCCACATTGGGGACTAAAAAGACAGATTAGCATTTGCATTTTTTATGCTTTGTGAGCAAAGATAGGTGATTTGCAATTAAAATGATGGGGATAGAGGAGAAGGAGTGAAAATAAATGGCAGTTAATGTAGCCTGTTTCTGTTGCGGGTATGTTGTGCTCTGGAGTGTGGCTGATGGAAATCAAAGCAGACCTGCTCCTGATGGATTGTCTGGGAGAAAGGAAGGAGCAGATCAATCCATCAGCTGCCACCGCCAGGTTTTTGGATCATTCTTATTCCTTACAGCTATCGGTCACTAGCACAGGACCCCTAACAAAGGACCCCTAAAACATGCCTGAACACTGTCTCAGACCTCTAACACAGGCTCAGACTCCGGCTCAGGCCCCTAACCCAGGCTCGAACACTGGTTCAGGCCCCTAACACAGGCAGTAAATGCAGATTCGATATCCTAACTCTGGTCCATGTTCCAAGTCTGTACTACTGGTTCAAATATAGACTCACCCTTAATACAGGCCCCAAACACATGAAAGTCTTGATTCTTGGTTCTATAAAAGGCTTAGGCCCAGACTAACACAGACCTCTAACACAAACCCAGTCAATCACTCAGGTCCCTAATACAGACACAAGCATATAGTCAAGCCTCTAAAACAGACACAAACACACACTCAGGCCCCTAATACAGACACAAACACACACTCAGGCCCCTGCTACTGACCCAAACAAACACTCTAATAACACAGGCCCTAACACACACTCAGGCTCCTAACGCAGGAACCAAATACACACTCAGGCCCCTACTGCAGGCCCAAGCACACACTCGGACCCCTAATTCGGGCCCAAATACACACTCAGGCCCCAGCCATTGATGTAAATGTTGTAACACAGACTACAGGTTGACTACAACCAATAACCCACTTGCTATTTCAAACTGCAAATATGTGAGCTTAAAAGTGGGGGGGCAGGCAGTGAGAAAATTAAATGTTCGTTAATGTAGCTTGCACTTGTTGTGGTGTGCCAACTTGATTAGCAATAGCCAACTGCGAAACACTCACTCAGGAGCAACTTGAAATTAAACAGCTGGCTCTATGGCATCAGCTGGGACTGAGCAAATGATCAACATGCTGGTGGTCCCCAATCATCAAAAAGGAGAGAGAGGCTTCAATGAGGCAAAATCACACTGGAGAGAACAGTTTTAACATTACTAAGAGACAAGAGCTGAAATGATGAGTCTCATTTGAGAGTTGAGTGTAGTGCTATATCAAATGCCAGGTGTGTTCCAATTATCCACTTGATGAACATTTAAATCAGTAGATTTTAGTACAGATACTTTAGTGAAGCGTTCCAAATAATTCGTTAATGAATACATTTGCCAAATTAGAACCTGCAATTTCTGTAGGACTAAAATAGAATAATGTAAACCTCATAAATCATCAGGAAATAAAACAGTTTAATTTCACCCATGGCTAGTGGAGCTTTCTTTTATTGTGTGTAGCATAATGCAAGGCAAAGAGCTATACTTACGTTGCCACAGTAACATGGCCTATATCCAGGATTAGGAGTGAGGTGTGCTTGAAGATGTGTGTGTGTGTGTGTCTAGCTGATAATGACATACAGAACCAGGAGTTCATAAATCAGGGCTGCCAACATACTCTACGGCTGAGGTGCTTTTCATTAGGAGGCATGAAAGTAGATCATTGGTCTTATGCCCTTCCATCACACCCTCCCTCACACTTACTCACGTACACACGCAGTCATCCATGACCATTTATTCACGGGTAACACCTTGGCTGAGTCGATGCAGAGGGAAAACATGTTGTTCGTCACGGTATTTGCTCAGTTCAATGTTGATATTAAAGGTAAATTAAGCATGAGCCAAAATGAAGTCATATCACAGTAATGGCCTGACCTTTACTTATGGTTTGCAGTATTAGTGTATATGTGGTTGTCATGGTAACCATAATACCATGAAATGGTCAGTTGTGACAAGTTCGGTCATTTTTGGTAACCTTTGAATGTTTAAATCAGTTGAAAATTACATCTATTCAGGCAATGTTTATTTCTGATTTATCAAAGTGTATCATATCGAGACACCAACGTATCATATTGTATCAAATTTGAATTTTATTTATCATTACACACCTAGCATTTATGTATGTGTATGTGAACCAAAATCTACCAGAGCTTGCAGGATTAAAACTACAGCCCAGATCCCGATCACTAACACAGTCGAAAGCCATACGCTATGAACTGGCTTGATAAATTGACCTGCAAAACATCAAAATGCCTCTAATCAGGCTCGACACCGATTCTGCAGCCTTAATTACTGTGACACTTTCTCACATGGGGTTTTAATTGAAGAGAGCAGAAGCGACTGGTGACCCAAGTGGCCCCTGTTCTCTTAGATTAAAGTGACAGCATCCAACCCACCACTGACAAAGCATTACGGCGGCAACAGAGGATAAAAATAACAATGTAAGGTACAAACAAAACTCAAGCAAAAAAACAAGGAGTTAGTGAGAGCCCTGAATAGCAGAGTGTTTACTTCGGGGCTTCAAGAAGGTGTAACATGAGCTCTCAGTGAGACAAAATCAGAAAGAGGATTGGCAGTACTCTCAAGTGGGTTGCCATCACAAGAAACGGATAAATATGGCAAAATGTGTAGCAGTATGGATTATGGGAAGATGCATTAAGTACAGAATAAAACACTTGGCTGTGTGCTGTTATAGGAAAATAATCAGTGACACAACAGATGCAGCCCAGTGTGAAGCGGACTTTCTGTTACAACCTTGAACCTATCATTCGTTTATACATTTAGAGTTATATTTAATGTTGTGGAACATCCATGAAACAGGTACCACTTGTTATACCAGCTATAAACAGTCATTCCTTCACCAGTCTGCTTTCTTTTTTTCTCTACAGAAGATAACATGACAAAAGAACCTTTATCTACATGTTTGTCACATTACAGAGAAACCAGAGAAGACTTTCCTGTGGTGGAAAACAGCCGAGACTCCTTCAAGAAATGTTAAATAAACGATTATACGTCTTTGTGTATTATACATCTGTGTATTATTAGTTCTGCCATAATATATAACTTATTAGAATGAGTGCATTAAAATAAACCTGTAATGTGAATTACAGTCAGAATTACTATCAGTGCTGCTGTTGGAGAAAATTAATCAACACCTTCTGACCAATCGGATTCAAGAATTCAATGCCGTTGTCATATTAAAAAGATTTTTGGAATATTTCATGAGTGTTTCAGCCTATCAGTGACTTTTGGTGAGTCATATTCTTGTTTAATTTTTCAAATATATTAAACAGAACAGGGAAAATTTTTAGGAAAATTGGTGGAACTGGGAAATTAATTTCATTTCTTAGGATTTTGTGCAAAATCCAATCATTTTTGGAGACAATTCACATATTTGTCTGCGTATTTTTATTGTATCTGGGGAATTCAAAGCTATATCCACTAGGGGGCGGGGAAGGGCCAAGGCATAACACAAGAATTTATAAATTATTAAGGCTTAAAGATTACATTAGGTAATGTTTCTGGAAAAATATGTCTCCAATGGTTAAATGGGTGGAGTTGAATAATTTTTTTTACTCACTGAACCCACCCCCCATTTCCACCCACGTACCCCAAGCTTCGCCCCAAAACTTATGGTGGTTCAACTAGAGTTAGCATGCTAACTAGAGTTACCATTAACAGTAACTGTCATGAGATCACTTTGAAGCGTGTTCAGACATTCACCTGCTTGAAAGCCATGTTACAACTTTTAAACATGTAACAACTTCTCATAATGATTTATGAGGATGTGAAGGGGTATTGGGGGCGTGGCTAAAAAAAAATGACTGACAAGAGGCCAATCCAAATACAAACAAACATTCCTGACTGGAAGGCATTTTTCCAAACTGTTCTTTTCACCTTTGTAATACACTTATTCTGAGACAATGGCTTAAACTACTGTTTTTTAAAATAATTTCTATATAAGAAAATATGGACTATTGCATCTTTAACACCACTGATTGTCCAACATTTTATACCACGCTTGCACAAAACAGTCTAAGGCATTTTCTATTTATTTTTTGTCATCTTGATAAATGTTAGTGATTTCATGCCAACTGTTTTGGAAAGTCCAACGTGCTGTAACATACCACGAGGATAGCTTCTCTTAGCTTCTCTTTAAAACATCTGCCATTGTTCCGGTTGTTGTTGTGGTTTTTTATTCTGTTCCTGATGTTGTGTCACATGATGGTCGATCCACATTGTAAACAGTTGCTAATGTTTAGACGGCGTCATGTATTATGAACGTACGATAAATTACATTCTGGGATGTTTTAGATGGTTACAGAAAATTCCCAGGTTTTCAAATTTCTGTAAGAATTGTAGGATTAATTTTTTTAACTTTTAATACTGTTTTGGTCAATTCCTAGGTAGACATAGACAAGATTAACCACTTTATGTAAATGTTTAGATTTAGTCATTTAGAAGATGCTCTAATCCAGAAATGTACCGAGATACAAAGCATGTAGTGCATCAGCGAGGATTCAAAACCTGAAGAGTTACACCATACGCTAGTTTGTCCAAGTGCTAGAGTGCTACGTGTAGGCTAATGCTAGCTAGCTCACACTTTATTGGTGAGATAGGATATGTTGTATGGTAATGTGAGTTGAAATGAATATTATTTCATTAACATTATTTAAATGTGTGCAAAAATATCATATTTATTAGAGCCACAGAGCTTTTTATTATAAAAAAAAATTCCACCAACAGAACACATTAGGTCCAAATTGACATTATGTATATGTGACTTGTGTTTTGAATTATTGAGGTTTGGATTAAACCCATTCAAATTTTTATTTTTTTGTATTATTTAGCTGTTTTACTTCACTGTTTCAGAGAAAATCTGCTATGTTCAAAATGTTTTCATAGATTTTTCATTAAAATATGAAAAAAAAACAACGTACAATTTACACTCAGCTCGAGTTTTAGTATAGTACTGTAAATATGATTGGTTACAAGCTTTTACTGTAAAGATTATTACAGAAATAATTGTGTATTTACAACACAAACTGAATTGATACTATGGAAAAACAGTGCTCTACTGTTATTTTTCATTTTATTGTTGCTTTTGTGAATTCAAATTGCATCATTTTGCAGTACAATTTATTAATTATTATTATTTTTTTGTTACAATTGTCTTACCATTTTTAGAGCAACGTACTAGCTGGTAATTTACTGGAAATGTTTTCCAAGGCAGTGACCACAGGATACATGTGACAGCCATCTCGCACACATGTACATGTAGCTAAAATAAGATGTAACACTGGCTTTTCATGCAAAAAAAAAAAAAAAAAAAAGAAAACACCAAATTGCACCATTTTCACCGGTGGTAGAAATGCGTGTGGGTTCATCATTAAAGCACAAGAAAGGAACTAACCAGACAAAGCAAATGGAGTTCTGCGTGTTTCTTTGTGTTCTTTTTTTCTTTTCTGCACTCCCAGCCTGATCTGAGCCCAATCAAAGAGGAAAAGAGTCGTGGTGAGAGACAGCAGGAGGCTACTGATTGCTAAGCTTCTCTCCGGTGTTACGATAATGACACATGCTAGTCCGGAAAGCAGTGAGCTTATGAAAGCTCCGCGAGTTTAATGGTTTATGTGTCAGATGCAAGATAGACAGAGAGAGAGACAGAGAGAGAGACAGAGAGAGGGGGAGAGAGATTAGACAGAGCTGCAAATTCGGCCTGCTGTAATGAAGATGTCGTGTTGCATTCAATACCACAGTAGTGACATCTTCATTACAACAAGCCAAAATTTGTAAAATTTGCTTTTGCACAACTGAAACACACACACACACACACACACACTCCCTCTCTTTCTCTCTCTCTTCCACATGCATGCTTAAATGAGGGTGCAAAGCTGTCTCTGGCAGCCACTCAGCGTAATTAGTGTTTTGATGCGGTGCGTTTTACTCTAGTGCATATTGCTTTTAATTGCTCCCTTCCTCTCCATCTTTAAGCACCCTCATGCTATTCTGATTCTAATCCACGTTAATGTCAAACCCAGTGACAGCCATACACACACACACACACACACACACACATACACACACATACACACACGACAATCTGCACTTATGGAAATTTTTCTAATGAGTATGTGGCTTTCGAAGCCGAATGCTGGCGTGTTAATAGACAAAAAGAAACTACTGTGTGGCACAGTCACAAACACATACGCACACACTCACACACACAAACTCACACACACACACCTGGGCCACTGGCGATAAGACCGTGTCTGAACTGAAAGCCTGTAATCAGTCAGACTCGACGAGCCTCGGTTGGCCGAGCCGCCCTGAAACAAAATTATTACCAAGATGGCCTCTTCCAACACCACAGCTGCTACTGTTATGACAACATTGTGATTATATACCAGAATTATTAGCTATTCCTGGCTGTGTTATGGAATCTCAGAAGTTGTTCCACAAGTGGGAGAAAGAACAGACAGACACAGAAGAAAGTACCTTCAAGGGTATGTGTTTTGTATTTTTAAGCAGAGGACTTGATCTATACCACTGTTGTTCCTTTGATGGAAATTACTTTTACAGTCCTGAGCCAGGCTTCTACCAAGATAATGGAACACAACAATAATGATGTGTCCATGGCAACAATATTGTGCATGTAATATGTAAGGAATAAAGCATTTTGGGACATGCTGTTATAGAAAACTAATCAACAAAGGGTTGATAGTAATTACTACTACAGCAATTCACCAATGATTTTTTTTTTTTTACAATTAATTAAATTGTCTTTTTTCAAGATTAGGTCTCTAAATTTTAAGTTGGTGGGTTCGACATTTTAATTTTTTAATTTTTTTTTTTTTTACTCATTCCCCCATTCTGGCCCATGTTCACGAAGCTCCGCCCTCAGGATCTACGGTAGCCCATAGAGTGTTTATAAAATGACTGATCATGAGGCACTTCCAAACACAAACAAGCATTCCAGACTGGAAGTTTTTCAAATGGGTTTTCACAGCTACTTATGCTTAAACCATTATTTTTTTATGATGTTATAAATACATTATACTTACGCATACACTACACATCCAAAATGTGCAAAAACCTCCATCCTGAAGACTTTCCTGTGGCGGAAAACTTACAGCTTTGCCTTTGACTGTTCAAAATGTTAAATAAACTTCTACTCACAGAACATATAATGATCTAAACCTGTGATGTGTATTTCTGCTGCCACTATTGTAAGAGCTACAGTTATAGAAAATTAATCAACACCTTCTGCCAATCAGATTAGAGAATTCAACACCACTGTGGTATAAATATGTATATACGACGATATATAGCATAACCAATTATTAACAATCCATTATGCTGAGGTATTGGAAATAACGTGAAGGAACCTTTGGATATTTGTTCACACCCCTCCCCTAACAACTACATGTTTCAATCCAATTAAATCCAAACACATCCAACCTAATTACAGAAAAGGTCTCGCAACCAAGACCATTTTAACCCTGGGGGGTCATAAAGGCCACCCAGCACTCTCTTATTAACTGATCTATAAGCACTGACCTGCTCCACAAACAAAAGCCCTTTCAAAGGTCTACATCTGGAAAATTGCACGTTTCCATGGTTACTAATGCACAGACTTGAATAATATAATTTCTAAAAAGCCCAGAGGGCCCCCCAAATACCCGGTCCAGCCAGGTAATTGATATTAGACGATTATATCGGCACAGAGACATGACGGAAGTCTACGATTTCCACGGAAGCATATTAAAATGGAAATCCACACAAAGGGCGTCCTTATCGCAGCCATGATTAGCGGCCTCTCCACTTAATTAGCCTTTGATGTAAGAGCACCATGAAGACTCACCTTTAATTTCACACCAAATTATATTGGCCTAATAAAACAGGCAAGAATGGATTTAGAGTTTGTTTGAATGGAGTGAACGGCAATGATTTTTTTCATTACCTCGCCTCTCACTTTCTCTTTCTTCATTCCAAAAGCCACTAGCATCTATGTCTTTCCCTGAAAAGTGCGAGCCAAGCTCTAGCGGGTGTTACGGTCTTTCTGGCAAGTTCATTTCTTGCTTATTCTTTCTACTCTACGAGATTGTCTGATGTTTGTAGACAACCAGCCACCAGAAGCTGACCCTGGTGTTTCCAGGTGTTTATGCATACCCCAGCTCGACTGCCTGTGCGTCCTGATGGCATTGCCCTGAAGCCAAAGGCCAGGATGTTCCACATGGAAATGCGAATGCTGTCGTCAGAGGATTACTGGATAGTCAGTGACGACAACTGATTGCTTCAATGCTTATCTCTACGATCTGACCTTAAAACAGCGAGTCTTGTGCGTCAACCACTGATGCGTCTACAATGACACAGGATTATGAAGAGATATAAATAGTAGAGAAAGTGATTGAACTAAAAGCTGCATCTGAAGGGCTTAAGGGTTTGTGGGAGCGATTACTGACTGCTGAAATGTAACTGTAGATGCAACGCTCACTCCCCAAACGCTGTTAGAAGATCAAGATACATAAGAGATGTTCTAATACGTTATAGTTTCTATAGTAACAACTTATTCATGGGTGGATCCTCCACACAAGCAACGAATAATAATAAAAAATAGATTTAAAAACATGTTAACTAACAATGAAAAACATGTAATTGTTGATATAAGTTTTCTGTAAGGAGACGTTTAACATTAAATGGAAGGAGTCTCCAGTGTCAGTGCTTCGTAACAGTCAGTCACGACGGGAGAGTGATCAGGACAAAGGACTTTGCGCTCTCTGGTTTCGCTGTAACATGACAAGGTGTGTTTTTTTTGTGTTACTAACTTCAAAAGAGAGGAAAAAGAGGTTATTGAGGGGACGACTGATTATACTTGATCTAACATAAGTACTAGCTTGTTACATGGTCTTTCCACAACATAAAATGTAACTATAAACAGATAATATGTGCGATGTGTTGTTCTTTAATGAATAAAATACTGTCATCGTGGGTAAATTACTGGGGTATAAGAGGAGCTTAAACATTTCAAGACGCCATTTTGTTTTGTTCCTTAAGTTTCCATATTAAAGTTTCATATATTGCGTCTATATACCTGAAGATTCAACATCTAAGTTAGCTTAATTAGCTAGACAGTTTCCCTGCTAACCTTAACAAACATTGTTGTTCGCTATATTTTGGTCTTCATCTGACAAAGTTCAGTTAATCAAGTAAGGTAAGTTCGTATTGAAAAACCGCTGTAGCCAGAGTGTCTAAGAACCTATAGATAGGAACTCAAATGCTATTTTTTTGCTAATTCATGAAGTCTATGCGTGTCTACGGAGCGTGGTAGTTTTAATAGTTTGCACTCTGTTGTTCATTTAGCAGTCTACTATGTTTAACTAAAAAAGAGAGATCATTTTATCACATCCATTCTACACAATATTCTATATTTTAGTGTTTAGATAACTGACCATTGCACTGTCGCCACAGTTACCTTTTGTTACCTTCCATAAATTGGTTGCTAGTGAACATTCCTATCTTGAGTTTACTACCCAATAGTGGTTTTTCTCTTAGCATCTGGCTAATGCAATATGGCTGCCCAAACTACATAGCTAGCAACAGAATGTATACAAAACCACTCATCTGACCACAAAACAGATATCTTCTGTCTAAAAATGAGGTGTTGCACCCATTTTGACCAATAATCAGATGTATTCTTGGTTTAAAAAAAAAATTCTGGGTATAAATTTTATGTGTTTTATGTTTACTGTTGTCTGAATGAGTGTGATCTTTGTGATCCCTAGCGTCAATTTTAAGTCAAAAACACCAGCATCATTCGACTACTTTAATCTCATAGCCATACAGCAACTTACCAACTGGTTCAGAAGCCACAAGTTGAGACAAATTTCTGGAGCTAAAAAATGGTTTATTTCATAACAGCAGGAAAAAAACATACCACAGTCCCTCATTTTCACTGATAGTTGCTTCATTGTTTCGTTTCTCTTTGCTGCTTTCTTTGTTTCGTTGCAAAATTTTTCACTTTGCTCATCCCACCTGGTGTATCGTCAACAGTTGCTTTGCCTCCTGTTGCTGTAAATCGCCAACGCTTACTGATAATACAGTATATGACGTCCAGTGTGAAAAATGAAACAAAATGATTGGTGTTTTGGCTTAACTGTTACCATAAAAAGCAACCAAATCCCTTCTAATCCTCTGGCCTTGTCACTTTTACGACCCGTATTTTATTATTCTGGCTGACTGACGTTCTTATGTTTGGCTCCTAGTCAAGACTTATTTCCATCTGCTGGTTTTAATCTTTAAGGTCAGCTGAAAACAAGCCCCCAAAAACCACTGTTCTGTGTATTTGTGAGCTGTGAGTAGGTAACGAGGTGGCTGTGCTCGAGGCTGCTCTGGGAGAGCAACAAATGTAGTGCGTCATTGAAGCCTTACAGAAAGCGATGCTGACAGGCACTATGCTCGCTCACTGCCTAAGTGCACGCTTTAAATTCAGCATTCACTGCCTGTGCGTTTCACACACAATAACAGATGCTGTCGCCCGCAAAGAGCCGCAATAAAGCCTGAGGCCTCCGAGCACCCAGCAGTGTGAAACCAAGCTCCGCTGCCCTATTTGCCATTTTGGACGGTAAACAGGAAACATTATGGATCTCTAGCAAGCCTGTGGTAGAGCAGGAATTGCTCAAGGTGATTGAGCTCACAGAGAAACGTCATATAGTAAACCTACATCAGCACAGTTCCCTCACCACCCACCGGCAAACATTACAGAGAATCGCGACAACTTAGCTCTCCGTCAGTTTATGAAACAGATCACTTGCTGGTTTTTCGGTAGGATTCTCAGCTGAATATACTGTATATACTGTATACCAGTGCCAGCCGGTTGTGATATTAGATTGGAGGCTAAAATCTAATATAAAATGTCTATCAATAGATAGCTTGACAGTGAAATTATTAGCTTTGAGCATGAGGATTCATAATAAGCATGATGTTCGGCAACACATACACACCTAACAACAGATATGTAGCTGAATTTATTAATTCTACATTTAGTTTCTTCTCCGACAGAATGTGTGTGTGTGTGTGTGTGTGCGGGGGGATGATAGAGTGAATAATCTACCTTGTTCACATTCACTCCACCGTACTAATTTCCCCTTTGATGCAGATACATATGTATGTTATCAAATTATCTTGAAAACAAATGGTGCTGCAGGTTCCTTCTTGTTGTCAGTTTGTTGGGGCATTGGGCATTTCGTGTACTTTTGATTAATTATATAAGAGTTCTGCAAGCTAAATATATAAATTGCAGAGTTTTATGGTAAACAGTAAATGCATAGTCTGTTAATTATGTATGTGGGCTGTGGCTATACTTAAAATCTAGCTTATTACAGAAATATCTATTGTATCTATGGTAACTGTACATAAAATAAAATTATCTGACTACTTTTACCATATTGTGTAGTAAAATATACATTTTACTAAATGTGTGTTGGGCCTCAGTAAAGTGTATTGTTTTTTTAATGACCATATATGTAATAATAGGAGGCCATTTTAGGACAGGTCAAGAGCTTCAGTTCATGTTCACATCAGAAAAGGGAAAAAATGTGATCTCAATTACTTTGACTACGACATGGTTGTTGGTGCCAGACATGCCGGTTTGAGTATTTCAGAAACTGCTGATCTCCTGGGATTTTCACATTCTCTAGAGTTTACACAGGGTGGTGCAAAAAAAAAAAAAAAGAAAAAGAAAAAAAATGCATCCAGAGAGCAGCAGTTCTGCAGGCGGAAATGCCTTGTTGATGAATGAGGTCAGAGGAGAATGACCAGAGAGGGCTGAGCTGACAGGAAGTCTAAGTTAACTCAAATTACTACGCTTTACAACTATGGTGAGCAGAAAAGCATCTCAGAATGCACAACACACAAACTTTGAAGCAGATGGGCTACAACAGCATGTTCCACTCCTGTCAGCCAAGAACAGGAATCTGAGGCTACAGTGGGCCCGGGTTCCAAGAAACTGAGCTCTAGTTGACCGTATTTTGTTTCCTTCTAACTGGCTACTGGTCAAGACAGCATGAAGAAAAAGTGGTGCAACCCATACTGATTAAATGTTTCAGAAACTCTTGCAAAGCATCCAACAATTCATTGAATAACAGTCTGTATTTTAGGCTTGAAGTTTCTCAGAGGTGGCGTGAGTGAGTGAAACACTGACATTGCTGATCCAGATGGAAATAAAACCACAAAGCAGCACCTGTAAAGGATGGAATTACCCTACCTTGCCATGTAAAACTAATCTTATCCCAGTAGGCTTTTTCTTATTGCAGAACATCCTTACTGGTGGTCACGGCCCATAATCCTTTGTAGCCGTGCTGGGGAAGAACAAAATGTGGTAGGGTGATCTCTGACTGGGTTAAACTGCAGACTAAGCAAACTTTTCTTTTTTTTCCACCCATCTTCCAGTCTCCGCTGTTATTAAAGGTTGCATTCACTGTCACTGTTCATCCTCTGAAATCCTCCCAATAGGGCAGTAAAGGAGACAAATATAGGAAGGGAGGATGATGCCTGTCTCCGTCGAAATGACGGATGAGGTAACAACCTCAAGCAGAGGTCACAGTGGACTAAATATATATACAACAGCAGTTCCAAAATTGGTTTTGTAATCAAACGCCCACTTTATGGCGCCCAAGAGGCGTGGTGCTGTTCTGATGACTTTACATCTAACTAGTAAACGGCTATGATTTCTAATGTGTTGGCACAAATTTAATTTTTATAATAATGTACCTCTTTTTTAATATTAAGCCAAAGCAGATTTTATACATATGAGAACCAATGAAATATGCTATACAATTTTCTTTCAAGGTTTGCAATTTTGCAGGGTTCACCTGGTACGAAGGGAAATAAACCATGTCCAGTGTTTAATAGACAAGCTGACCAAGAAGTCATCTATTTACTGCGCACAGGTGAAGTTCCTAATTTTACTCCAATAATCAATACAAAATTCGATCCTTTAATTAAGTATTGTCTTTCTGTCATGAATTCCTCTGCTCCTGAAATAAAATCTTGTTTTATTTTGGGTTCATGTCATGTTTATTGGGTTCATTGGGTTCATGTTTATATTTCCACATGGAAATACTTTGGGTTTTGTTCTGGTCCTGTCTCTGCCCCTATTCTATCATTAGTGTTCTACCTGATTGTGTTCACCTGTTTCGTGTTAGTTCACTGATTAATTTGTCAACATATACCAGACTGTTTCTTAGTTTTGTTGCAAAGTATTGCCTGTTTCCATAATCTTATGATTATGGATCACTCTACTTTGTTGCTGTCTGCCTGTGCTCTGACCCCCCACTTGGACATCTGTTCCTTGTTAGTTCACTTATTAATTTGTTTATGTGTACCAGATTGTTTCTTTGCTTTGTTGCGAAGTATTGCCTGTTCTGTGAACTATCACTCTAGTTTGTTGCTCTCTGCCTGTGACACCCCCCCCCGGACAATGATTCACACTGAGTTCACCCACTTGCATCCTGCCTTCACTCACCGCATGTCATACTTTTATTTGACTACTTACTATTATACTAGTAAGGTGCTGTCTTCTGTATGCAGACCTTGTTTTTTAGTGTGTTTACACTGTCTAAACTGTGTTTCAGTTTGAAGTATCATGGCTATAAAAACCGCTAGACAGCGGCAGTGGACTTAATACCACTCCTCACTTGAGCCATTACTGATGTCAATTTACAATAATTCAGTTCAATGGGTGTAATATGTACGTACTTAGGTGTAGTTTTATATTTCTGTTTTGATTTTTTTCACTTTCAGTCAAACTCAGCTGCAAAACAGAGGTGTATAATATAATTTACAACAGACCTAACGTGTAATGCCAAAGCCTCTTCAAGTCAAAATGGACAAAATGTCCACCTTTTCCAACATAAACAGGCTTAATTGCTTTAATGAATATCTTATTCACTCACTCCCTCATTGCTTTTTTCTCCCTCCACGCGTGCAGATACAGAGTGAGTGAAAACAGGGCTAAAGGTCATGGCAGCTGCTTTTATTGGAGCACGGTTTGCATCCAGGGAGAGCTCTCTCTCCGAATGCAGTCACCTCCTGCTCTCTAATTGAGTCTCCAGGGTGATAAGGGAAAGAGGATGAGAGGAAGGAAGGATGGGAGGATCCTGAGAGAGGAGGCACACTGAAAGGGCAACGGGTGATAAGATCCCAGATGCAGAAAATGACAGAATGAGGAAGAGGATTTAGTGTTTCACTCACTTACTCACTCGCTCTTTCATTGTCTCACTCCCTCCCTCATTAATTCACTCACTTCCTTAGTAACTCTCTCATTGTCTCACTCACTCACTACCATATTATCTTATTCACTCCCTCATTATCTTACTCACTCCCTTATTATCCCACTGTCTCTCCTTTATTAAGTCACTCGCTCCCTTAGTAATTCCCACATTTTCTCACTTTATTATCTTGTTCATTCATTTATCTCATTTGTTCCATCATTTTCTCACTCACTCCTTCAATATCTCACTCACTGCCTCATTGTTTTTTTCCACTCCATCATTTTACACTTTCTCTAATCACTAATCATCTCACTCACTCCCTCATTATCTCACTAACACAATATTATCTCAGTCACTCTTACTATCTCAGTCCTTTATTATTTGCTCACTCATTCTTCTACTCACTCCTTCATTATCTTGCTCACTACCTCATCAGCCCACTCACCCACTACATCATCTCACCCACCCACTCACTCCCTCATTATTTTGCTCACTCCTTTATTATCTCACTCACTCTGCTATCCTCATTCTTTCATTATCTCACTCACTGCTCAATACCTCACTCACACACACACACGCACACACACTCACCCATCCACTAATTAACTTAGTCATTCACTCACTCACTCACTCATCCACTAATTAACTCCATATTATCTCACCCACTTTCACTAACTTATTCACTCCCCCATTATCTTGCTTGCTCTCATTCTTTTACTAACTCTTTCATTATCTCACTCACTACTTCATCATGTCCCCCACCCACTCACTCCCTCTTTACTTTACTCACTTCTTTATTATCTCACTCATGCTGCTATTCTCACTCTTTCCTTATCTCACTCACTACCTCATCCTCTCACTCACTCACTCATATTGTAGTTTAGTCTATTACTATCTCACCCACGTCCTTATTATCTCACTCACTTCCTCGTTATCTCATTTATTTCCTCATTATCTCCTTTACTTCCTTATTACTCACTTGCTCCCTGCTTATAAAACACTCCCTCCCTCATGAATTCACACACTCCCTATTATCTTACTCAGTCCACAGTTATCTCACTCTCTTCCTCATTAAGTCACTTACTCCTTCATTAACGTACTTCCTCTGTGACTTGCACACTCACTCCTTCATTATGTCGCCTCACTCACTCCCTCGTTATCTCACAAACCCCTTTACTCTTTCCCTCATTTACTCACACACTTACTCTTTAATTGTCACTCCCTTTTTCCTTTTCTTTGCTAATACTCACTACTTGATTCCCTCGCTCCCTCCTTCATTAAATAAATATTAACTTCCTCACTCGCTCACTTACTCAAATCTGCTATACTCCCTCTTTCTCTCTTCCTCCCTCTCTCCTGGTATTGGGATAGAGCCCTGGCAAATGCACTGTGCCGTATTGTTAGGTACTAAAATCTGATGTGAGCTGCTTGACGTATATATCTCTCTCTCTCTCTCTCTCTCTCTGTGAGTGCATGTGAGTGTGTGTGTGTGCCTGTGTGTGTGCCTGTGTGTGTGTGTGTGTGTGTTGGCTCTACTACACTCTTCCTGCCTCTCCATCACTTTCACATTAAAGCCTGAATTCAACTGACTCTGTGTGTATGTGTGGACAGGCGTAATATATGTGTTTAAAGCTTCCAAATGGAGATTGTCCATTAGTAGAAAAAAGGCTCTGCTGAAAAAAAATGCGAGCCCCCTAAAAACTTTGTACTTTGCTTTTGTATTCACAGACATGAAAGGGACCTCTTCAAACCTGCAGGTGTGTGGGAGATGCTTTCAGGTTGGTTCAGAGGTTTTGAAATTACAATATGGCTCTCAGCCTTGGTGTTTCAGACAGTATGGAGCAATATGCGCCTCGGAGACGTACTCGGCTGTTCCCGATATATGGACCGAGCTATATGCGGCAGCCGGATGCAGAGCTGTGAAGGTCAGCTTTCATTTTACTGGATTTATTCTCAGCACTCCAGTAACACAACAAATATCCTCAGAGTCCAAGAGAAAGCAAGAACAAGAAAAAAGTATTCTTCATGGGTTCTTTAGATAGGACGTTCTAAGCTACCTAAAGGGACTTTGACTCGCTATGATCATAGACTCTCTACGTGCAAAAGCAGGGGGGTCTGAGATGATCTAATTTTGTTACAATGCTGGAAAAAAAACCACTCACCATTATCAAAGTTATTATATCTATAGTGCCAACTCGAATCTAATGATTCAATAGAGTGAGGAAAGTTTAGAAGCCAAAAAAAAAAAATCTGGTTCCAATAAATAGACTTCACCATATCATTGGACAAAGTGGTTCCTCATGGGTTCTTTGGATAGTTAGGGCATCTTACCTAATAAATGTGATTCTACATGGAACTCGTTTTGCTTTGGAGTGGAATGATTTTTTTTCAAAACTGCACCCTTGTTGTGGAACGTCCATGAAGCAAGTTGGTTAGTTTTCTCACTTACATTATAGCAGCTATAAACAGTAGTTCCTTCACTAGCCACCTCTATTTTTTTCTCTCAAAGTTAATTTAAAAAAATATCCACCTTGGTATGTTACTGAGAAACAGGAAAGCCCTTCGGCCTCAAACTATCCTGTGGAGGAAAACTTAAAGGAACAGCTCTGACTGTTACAAAGCACTGACACTGGAGACTCCTTCCATAAGTGCTAACTGATACAATGAAGAACCCTTTAGAAGTGTAGATTTAATCTTTTTTGTAGGTCTGTAACCTTTTCCTTGTTTTATCCTTACCCTTTCTCCAGTAGACACGGTGCTGGCTGTGGTTTGGTCTAAACAACTCTGACCAGTGACACAGCGTCAGGGTTGCACCAATCCAATAAGGAGAATCAGACCAACATTAGCCTGCAATGCTGAATTGGTACTGGCTCGAATTAAGATCCACCATTTGATTTATCTATTTTTTTTAATTTCACAACAGAAAAACGGGAAGTGACCTGTTGCCCAATTTCTGTTTTGTCATAGTAAATTTGGGAAACTGGAAACAGCATGCTATCTGATTTCTGACTATAATTGGAAAATGGGTCAACCTGTTATCTCTGGGGGAAAAAACCCAACCTGTTTCTTTTTTAAATTCCTGTCTTTCACGAGCTGGAAAACTGTTGGTCCTATTTTTGCATTTAGTTAATAAACGGACACCAGAACAGAACGGACGTCTAGAAGCTAAAACATGGAAGCTTCCCATTAGAATTCCTGATTTTTCATTTCCAGTGAAAACAAGCAATATGTCATGCAGAAGATTTCAGGTGTAACTTGATTACAATTTTGTTATGAGTCTAGTTTTCTGGTGTAACAAGTTCTTTAGCTTGTTACACTTTCAAAGATAAAAGGACCTTTCGTTCCTTTAATATGTGTCTTTTTTTTACTTGAAAATGTTTAAATATCATTTAAGATAATTGGTTCGGAAGTACAGTGATCTAGCTTGAAAGCTTTACTCTAAAAGCTAACTACAGGTGCACCATATGCACTTTCACAACTACATACAGTATATACTAAAAGTAGAAGAAGAAGTACCTTTATTTCTGACAGTGAAGGTTATTTGGAGCTCATTAAGAATTATATTTAAGAATTATATAATTAATAAGAAGGGAAATTCTAATGGCGTAAAATAATCGAATATATTTTCATTGCTATACTAACTGTAAAAAGAATAAGTTTTTGTTAGGTTAGAAAAAAACACAAAATATAACTTTTACCACAACTATATTTTCAAAACTATACATTAGGAAACTACATTAGGAAACTATATTTTCCTAATGCTTGCATTTCTGAAATATCTATAACCCAACCTATTTCGCTAATTATTCCCAGGCACGATGTGATCATTATGACTGAGCTAGGATCATTATTTCCATCTTATGCACATCATTATCTAAAAGACAATAACAGCAAATGTGGCATCTTCACAGCATCGTCTAATTAACAGATTCTGCAAGTCAGTATCGCGTCTGTATCTGTAAGAGCGTGGGTTCAAATCCGTGGCACGGCTCGGCTCTTAAGCTGCTGAGCTCTGCGCTAAAACATTATTCTGCTTCACCTTTCAGTCTCTTTGAATAAAACCATCCACCAAATGAAAAAATTGCATATAAATGTGAATAAGCAAGGGGGAAGATGAAGAACAACTTCTTTCAGAGCTGAAGCATGACTACAGAAATTACAGTCTCTCCAGAATCAGCTAGAACCTGTAATTTTACCTTTCCAATTTCCAAGGTGAAAGAAGGCTGGCCTGCTGAATAAGCAAGCTGTATCTTATTCAGCAATCCTCTATTATTTACTTATTTATTTATTTGAACACGCAGTACACTTTGTGAATTACATTAACATATTCTGACTTGAGTTCTGACTTGTATCCACAGTAGTGGATAAAGATTTGGCTTTAAAATCACACCAATGCCAAAGCAGATAAACAAACAATACATTTTCATGCTAATTTCCATTTTGTGTACAGTGCAAGAGATGAAACTGAAAAGTTGAAGATGTTTTTCAAATTTTTCAGACTGTCAGGAGTGGAACATGATGTGATCTTCTGCTGTTGCGGCCCATCCACCTCAAAGTTCCATGTGTTGTGCATTCTGGGATGCTTTTCTGCTCAACACGGATGTACAGAGTGATTGAGATTCTGTCAGCTCGGACCGGTCCATTCTCCGTTGATCTGTTTCTTAAACAAGGCATGAATCCTCCCACAGAGCTGCTGCTCACTTCTGTTTTTCGATATTGATTTTTCTTGCTCGTGATTCACCAAGATTAATGATTTAAATTGTCCAGAACAGCTAAAAATGCCCCAAGAACAATAACCTAAAAGCCAACAAGTGGTGATGTTAAGTGTCCTTACGCAATTATGAATCAGCTCAATCCTGAACAAGCTTTTTTTTATCCAGTTATTGCACAAGTTTTAAAACAAAACATACCAAAAATAAACTTACATATTAATCTGTTAATATGATAGTCATCCACTACACCACCACAAGAGAATGCAAAAAGGGAAGCTCCTGGCTCATGTTTTCCACCAAACTAGAGAATTTTTCTTACCATTGATATCATTTTCAAGCAAGTGCTCTTGCTAAGTACAGCCATGACCCTCTCTACCAGATAGCACTCTCTGTGCTCTGTCATTTCCTTTCCACAATTAATACAACAGATGGGTTTAAAACAAGGTTGTGACCCAGTATTATAACAAGCTAATAATAAATGCAGAATTAATTAAAGGGGGGACAAAACAAAATTGAAATTAGATCATAACATAATTTATCACTGCAAAACCTAATTTTTTTGATTGTCATTTAACTATCTTTTTATTATTTTCTTACGTTTACTGGCATGTTACCTTAACATTACTTTTAAATGATTTTATATGTATTTTTTTATTTATACTTTGACATTGAAGTAATTCTTTTATTTTTAGTTTTTTAAATATTTTTTAATATTTAATATTTATTTTTTATTTCATTTTAATTATTTTGAATATTTTTTAATGTGATAATTTTTTTTCTTTGTCACTGCTATTCTTTGCCTAGTTTGCTATTTTATTTTTGTTTACATTTTGTTTCTTTCTTTATCCTTGTTTGAATTCACACTTCATTTTTAATGTATGGATGTGCTATATAAATAAAGTTTGGATTTTGTGGATTTTGCAGAGACAATCTTTAGATTTCATTTTTTTATCCTCTATCAAAGAGCTTTTCCTTCTTCAGGTTTCCTCAAATACCATCCATACTGAAGGATGTCTCTGAAATAACCAGCTCGGTAAATACATTCAGGATTCTACAGAAAGCACAGTGAACACCAGGGTCAGTGTTATTATAACCTGAACCCTACAATGAAACCAACGCTCACCAATGAGCACAGGATGAAGTGCTTTTCTTTTTCTTTTCTTTATGTGCTAAAGTGATTTTATTATTAAGCGGAGAAAAAACAGAATGTTATCTATATTTCCCAGTCCACTGTCTCGTAGCTTAGAGCTGGATATGTTCTGGACTCTTTGTGTGGCTCTACAGCCGTGTGTGTGTGTGTGTGTATATGTGTGTGTTCCACACTCTCAGTCTGCTCTAGTTACAGTGAGCTGTAATGGACCACAGGCTTGGCTGAAACACTGATGCCTGAGTCGAGGTAGCATCTGTGTGGTTGTAGAGAGGATGGAGAGAGAGGAAGAAAGGAGAGTGTGTCAGGATCTGTCATATGACAGCTGGAGGCGTACTTATACCTACTACAAGCAAGCCTTATATACCACTACATCACATATTCTAATGTTCTAATGCACAACGGCTCTGCCGATGTCCTTTCAAAAAGACCCTGTCTAGCGATCTAATGCTGTTTACTCAGAAGTGGCAACAATGCTAACAAGAAAATCCTAGCAGGCAGACAGAAAAAAAATTTTATCTCAAAAACCTAGCGAATGTCAGTGAACAGGGAGGCTAATTTCATTTTGCTACGTAATAATAAGTATCTGCTTTTTTTTTTTTAACCTATGAAAGAGACCACAGTCCCGCCCACTTGTTTTCTATTGGCTCACAAGACCATCCATCTATTCATTTTCTGTACTGCTTATCCTCACACTCACACTCACTCACGCACCCGTTCACACACTACGGACACTTTGGAAATGCTGATCAGACTACAACACACCTCACTGGAATGGGGAAGGAAACTGGAGTACCTGGAGGAAACCCCGAGGCACGAGGAGAACATGCAGACTCCATGCACACATGGCGGAGGTGGGATTCGAACCCTCAACCCTGTAGGTGCGAGGCAAACAGGCTAAGATCATCCAGGTAAATCATAAAGTGACCAAATCATGACCAGTGTTGACTTTGCTTCCAACAGCATTGCTCAAACATTTACAAACACATACACCCACACACACTCCTGTTGCTGGATTACATTCCAGGCCTCCAGATTTCTCCCCACACACACACACACACACACACACACACACACACAAAACGTTCAGAATGGTATATCATGGCTCTTCATTCTCTTTGACAACAAAAGAAACATTCGCTTTACTCTCTCGCAATCAATCGGCTCATGACAGAAAGGTGCCATCACTCGTTCCTCGCAGTCAGCAGAGGAGAAACGCTGCTCTCTCATTCCTCTCCTCTGTGCAGACACTAACAGAACTTCAGATCGTTCACACATCAAAATCCACGCTTTCATTTGCTCACTCTGTGATGGAATTAATCACACAGCTAGTGGAGTCAATCATCAGTCTCATGTAAACGCCTTCACCATAGAGGTACATTATCAAAATATTTTCAAATAGCCAGCTAGTTGTTACTACCTACTATGTAGCTAGCCGGATTGCATTGCGTTTCTAAGATTCTGGAGCCAATTTTAGTCTTTCGAGATTATTACTGTATAATAACATGTTCTCTCCATGTCAGATTATGTGATGAAGATCCTCTAACGATAGACCTGTGATTAAAGAAAAGTACTACGTAGTGTTTACGTCATCAATCAGTGTAATCCGGGCTTGTGCAGAAAAAGGGGCTGGGCTTGAGGCAATAAGGATCTTTTTCAATCCATTAGCATGTTTCATTTATGTTTTCATCATTGCCACTATCGTATATTCCCGTAAATTTCGCATCATCCTATGCTGTCCTCCTATTGGTTGCTTTTAGACAAGCGTCGTAGCAGCAATCACACTCTGAAATTTTAATAAAAATTTATTAAAAGGATAAAAGGCACCAAAAAGAGGATGGCATAGGATTACGCAAAACTCACAGGAAAGCTACAAATTACGGTAACGCTGATGGTGAAACGTAAACTGAAATATAATTCAAAGTGAGATTGAGGTATTAAGGATACTTTTTCAGTCCGTTTGCATGTTTTGTTTATGTTTCGGCATTGCCACTACCGTATCTGTAGCTGTCCTGTGAGTTTGATGGCTTATAGATAAGATTCGTAGCTCAGACAGAAATTGTAACAAAAAAATTCGCACAATTTCAAATCGTTGGCCGTCACTGGTCGCAATGGGACTAAATCAACCATGCATTATGTATTCTACGACCAACTATCTCATTCACTCAATTCATGACCAAAGGCTTCTTTAACAATGTGCGATTTTTTTTTCTTTTTTCTTTTAAGATTCTACGCCAAGGCACATTGAAACTGTTCTTCTCGCAGCTCGTAGTGGCCTAAAGTATGTGTGTCACTATCTCTCTCTCTCTCCCCCCATCTCTCTGACTCTTCTACTGACTTTGACCGTAATGACATGTTTCTAACAAGCAGGCTTAGCCGCCTCTGATCTCCCGGCATCTATGTTTACTCACGGGATTAAATTAAAGAACTCGGTGTCCAATTTCATACCTGGCTTCCTCTAAAGCCCTTCAAGATTCTGCCAACACACACACACACACTTACTTTAGCTCCTTTGGCCAGATGTTTCTATGTACTCTGAGGCCAGAGGGGATGTATATAGACATAGGCAGCTAGAGCGTAACCATAAATTCATTTAGTCAGCAGATTCACCAGTCCAGGAACAAAAAGAGGGAGCCAACGAATCCCTCAAAGCTTTGGCTGGAGATATGGTTCGTTTAATATGATAAATTTTGTCACACATTGTCTGTTTTTTTTTTTTTTTTTTTGTAGTTTTGAATTTTGAGAAAATATATAAATAGGGCCATTTATATTAAAAAAAGTGTTTTTCTAATATTATTTTTTTTCTATTAAGCTCTATTATGTTCAACAACTGAATATTAAATCTAACTCTTAGCATAGCTTTCAGAGTATGCACAGGCTAATTCTGTTAAGATTGTGAGAAAGCATGGATGTGACCTGCGGTACAGTTGTAGCTGTTAGAATTGTACAGCATTTTGCTTGAAGGTCTCAGACTGTACACACTAATTTCCACACTCAAAAGGTGAGCTCATAATGATGATGTTATCCTTTTTTAAGTCATGGAATTATGGTTAACCCATAGGAACCATGGTAAAACTTTGTTTTGTTTTTTTACACCGCTAAAAAAACTGCTAACCATGGTTATTATGGCTACTTTGGTTTAACCATGGTTATTATTATATAACAAAAAAACAAAAAAACAAACAAAAAAAAAAGAATAATGTCTTTATGAGCTCTGCACCATCATTTAGATGGACAGTCAATGATCTTTTGTCATTATTTAATATTTTCCAAAAAGACATCACATGGACTAATGAATGTGAGGTGGTTTAGTATTGATTTTCCTGATGTACATGTAGGTTTACAGTGTGTTTTGAGTCATTGCTGTTTTGATTAATTGCTATGCATTCCTTGCTAAGTCTAGTTTCCTTGTCCCCCTTTTTTCCTAGTGCTCTTAATTTTCCTGGAGTCTCTGTGAATAGGACCAAATGCTTCAGCCTTGTTTATTACAGTTTCCATGCCCACCACTCAGTAGAGCTAATGAAACCCCTCGAATGAATGGAAATGCATCTTCAAAATCACAACCCAAGTCCAGTTTCCTTGACTCACTGCCACTAGCGATTTCACGATGACCCAGATCACAGCAAGACTCCATAGTAAAATCCCTACACGATATAAATCGGATGCTCAGCTATCACGTAATCCCCAATAAGATGGATTGTCAGAAATGGAGAAGGAACATACACTATATGGCCAAAAGTTTCTGGACACTTGACCATAACACTCTTGTGTGCTTTTGGAATGTCCCGTTCCAGATTTAGTCCCATTTTGCTGTTATAATAACCTCCAACCTTCTGGGAAGGCTTTCCACTAGATTTTGGAACATGGGTATGGAGATTTGTGCTCATTCAGCCACAACAGAATTAGTGAAGTCAGACACTGTTGTTTATTACAAGGTGAGGAGGTCTGATGCACAGCTGGAGTTCCAGTTCATCTCAAAGGTGTTCAGTAGGGTTGAGGTCAGGGCTCTGTGCAGGACACTTGAGTTCTTCTACACCAACCTTGGCAAACTGTGTCTTCATGGACCTGACTTTGTGCACAGGGGCATTGTCATTCTGGAACAGGTCTGGGTCTCTTAGGTCCAGTGAAGAGAAATTATAATGCTACAACATACAAAGACATTCTACACAGTTGTGTGCTTCCAACTTTGTGGCAATAGTTTTGGGAAGACACACATACAAGTGTGATGGTCAGGTGTCCACAAACTTTTGGCTATATAGTGTATTAGTGTGATCCAGTATCAGTTAAATGTCACTCTGTCCCTCAGGTAAGTGAGTTCGGTAAATAGCGGTGAGGAAAACTGTCAAACAGAACAAACCATTTTTTTTAAAAGAGTGACGCTAATCTGTAGAAAAGTGCAGTAGCTGCCTCTGAAGTTCTCAGTTTGTGACTCACAGCTCTTGTGTAGATGACTCAGAAAAAGCGAAGTTAGTCTGTAAATGACCCAAATTCACCAATAAAAATGGCAAGGCCTTTGCAGGAGAATGTAAGTGTATAGGAAAATACAAGTAGGAAAAGTAGATTGAGAAGATGTGGCGGGCTGCTTCACATGTTTTGGAGGAAGCACATGCCAGCCTTCACCCTCAGCAGTTGGTAGAGCTAGTTAGTGGTGGGAAATGTAACTAAATTTTAACTAAATAATTAAATTATGAGAAAATGGTGTTAAAAAAAGCAGTCTGCTAAGTACTACTCACCAAACATGTTGCCGATGTGGCCATTTTTTGTGAGCGGCCTGAGCTCATTTTGCCCCCATGCGTAACGTCTGTAGTTGTCCCAGGCAAATTTCATCATCTACAAGAAAAACAAAGCAATGATGGTTAAAATCCATGGCATAAACCCTCTGAAGTTAGAATCCATGAACATAAGTCAACTGAAGATAGTCAAGCAATTAAAGGTCTACGGCCTTTTAGGGTATGACAAGACACTTGCACAGTAATCGTGTATTGGAACAGCTAGCAAAGCAAAAGTTCATTAAACACAACAATAACCATATCCACTGACCACCATACACCCACACATTACACTCAAAATTGAGGAAAATGGTCTTCACATAAACCATTTCCATTCACACAAACACAAATTCTCTAGCACCAACTTTCGCAAACACTAACATAATCCAATACACAACTTTCTCCAACATTCTCAAACACAAAGATTCGCCAACAACCACCAGAACTGTCCATCAAACACCACTATTCACCATCAGATGGCAATGTTTTTCAAAATCAGACTATCATAATTCTCCAGAACAGCAACACTAACCCAATTAACTACCAACATTCTCCAATAAACACCAACATTCTCCATTAAACACCAATATTTTCTGAAGAAAGCATCAATATTCTCTACAGCATTACACACTTTAAAACACTAAGAAAGACCAACCGACTACTTAGAAAACATGAACAGTCATTAAAAGGTCTAATATCAATCACAAATTGTCTAGTATCAGCTTTCTTCACCAAACGCTAACACGACCAAACAAATAACAAATTTCTCAAGGTTCTCAAACATAAAGATTCTCCAACCACCAATATTCACCATCATTCTCTATTAAAAACTAGGGAAAACATTAACATTCTCTACTAAACACCATTATTCACTATAAAACCACCAAAATGCTTACTGACTATACATTAACAGTCATAAAAAACAGATATCAAAGTATTCACCATCAGATGGCAACATTCTTCATAAAATTCATAATTTACAAAAATAAATTCTAACAAAACGCATTACCATTAACCCAATTACCAACATTCACCATCAAACACCAACATTCTCCATTAAAAACCTACATTTTCTGAATATTCGGAAGATTCTCTACACCTTTGTTCACTACAAAACCCTAAACAAAGGCCAACAGACTTAAGTGAAAAACCTCAGCATTCAGTAAGAAAAACACAGTAATGTTCTGAAACAAAAAAAATTCTCCAACAAACACCAACACCATCCACCAAAAGCCAAAATTAAGGTAATATCGTCAATCCAGTAGCAATGTCACAACATGTTGCTATCAGTAATATTAACTCCCAAGTCAGAAGAAACAAGGGTGTATTGAGGTGAGCAGCCTAGAAACTTCACCACAATCAAACAAAGCTATGACACACAACATCTGGATTCATAGATTTTTGGAATTTAAAAATTGGTCTTGTAAAACTAAATACTGTTCCAGAGCTTGGTAGTGATCCCACAAGCACATAACAAAAGATCATACCGGACAAATTAGCACTGAATAGATGGAAAGACTTGTTCACAAAATGAAAGAATTTAATCATTTTCCCAGAATGTTTTGGCAATGCTAGCAGCCAACTGCTGATATCATTATACAGAATTCTGCAACAGCAGCTCCACTGCTTGTGATTAATCAGGCAAATATAGCCACTCACGAATACAATGACGGCACGCACACACACACACACACAAATTACTTCCTACAAAAAAGTTCAGAACCATGCAGACATTTGTCGATTCATCTCAATTTATTATGCTCTAATGCTATAATCCTAAAATTCATCCACATTGGACGAAGAGGTCTGTATTATGAAATTAAGACTTAATAACCAGACTACTACCCCGAACAAGAGAGCTCTCTCGGAGACACAGGCATGCAGGATTTATTAGGATTTGGCCGTCTTTTGTCTAATAGAATCCCTAAAACCCACTCGATGATCCACTGTACGTGCTTTTCTTTCTACAGAACTATCTACACGGCAATCTATACCTTCTTATGCTTCACTATTCCTTTTCTTTTAACTCAGCAATAAGGTTTTCATGCTTGTATGTTCAAATTCTGATTATTAAAAAGTAACTGCCAAGAATTTCGGCATACAATTCTTTCTTTCTTTCTTTCTTTTATTAATCTGAAGACTTTTCTAGGTCTTTTTAGCAAGATTTTGCCTTTGACTCTTTGCATTCAGGTTTTTTTTTTTTTTTTTTTTTTTTTGCATTCACTCCAATCTTCTCCGAATTTTCGAAGGCTGTGGCTTCATCACATACTTACGTTCTCCTGAATGTTGTGCCATTCCGGAGCTCTTTCGTGCTATTTTAAAGGGAAATTAACTTTCAAGAAAAGAGTAAGCATGAATGGTAGATTTGTATAATAGATTAAATTGATTCAGAACCTTAACTGACAACAAGTCTGACATTTTCAAAGACAATTTCAAATACAAGTCCATAAGTAAAGATATGAAATAAATATGAATAGATAAAGATATGATATATACAGTACTGTGGAAAAGTCTTAGGCACCCTATTTTTTTTTTTAATACAAACTTTGTTATAGATTTTTATTTTCTGACTTCTACATTATTGATTCAGTACAAAAACATTTTAGATTCCAAACATTAGTTTTCCAGCACAAAACTAAATGTTACAGAAAAATGTTTGTATGTCAGATTACATAAGAGACACTTTTCAGACAAAAAAACAGAATGAAGGCTGCTGGGTTTCGCTGCAAAAATAAGAAGGGAGTCAACAGTCAAAGTCTCCAGAAGAACTGTGGCTGCTTCTGCAAGATGCTCAGTAACACTTACAGCTCATTTCCTTATAAAACTGCACACACTGCACCTGAGACTACTTTTTTTTTTTAAAGCAAAGGGTCATCACACTAAATATGGACTTTGTTTCATTTATTACTGTTTACTGCTTTTTATAGTATTTTTTTTAATGCAGAAACATTTAATTTCATTATTTCTGAAGGCATCTTTGCTCTACAGCATTTCTTTGCATGTGCCTAAGACTTTTGCACAGTACTACAGTACTGTGTGTGTGCATATATATATATATATATATATATATATATATATATATATATATATATATATATATATATATATATATATATATACACATATATATACACACATACATATATTTATAATTTTTTTTGGTTAAAATATCAAAAGATTTTCAGAAACTTTGTTTTTACCAAATTTCCTCACATCATTTTTCCTTTCTTTCATTTCAGCTAAGCTACCACTTTCATCCACTGATATGGCATCAAGGCAAATGTTTCTGCGAGAGCTCACATTGGTCGGTATTAAATATGGACTTACAGGGTTTTTGCAACCAGATTGTACTTCTATATGTTCTTTATGATCATGTTAAAAGGTCTACGAATTGTAATATTTTTGGAAAGGTAATGTAAAATTCTTGATTTCTGAGACAGCACTGACCATTCTTAGCCAAGGAACTGCAAAGGTGCGAATTAGATCATCAGTGACATTACATAAAGACAGCACGGGTGTATAAATGTTCATTTTGTGAGCCAGTGATGAGCAAACTGGTTGAGTGCTAAACTGGCTTCAGACCAAAGGTGTGATTTACGGCAGGGCTCGATGGAAAGCATTTCCATCAGCATGCGTTGGAGAAAGTCTTGTCCTCCTCTGTGGCCTGGAGATTGAAGATTCCTGGAAATTACTTCAATTCAGAGGAAACTATGTCCAGTCCTTTGCTTCATGATTCATCTTTCTACAACTCAATCCTCCTACAATTCCTCTCCTGTACATGAGCTGGAGCTTGAGGCTTATTGTTCTAAAACAAGCCTTCAGAGAGGGAGAGGTGGGATAATGGGTCACATGGTTGAACACTTGTTCATGTTACATATATTCGATCATTGCCAACCGTGTCAGTAAAAAGAAAGGGTTAGACACTAGAGTTTAGTAACAAAGAATTATCAGCACGGGAGACTGAAAACCTTGGAACTGACTGACTTCTTTGTCATGGTAAAGAGGTGATAGGCTTTTCTCTCAGTGGAAAAAAAAACAGATAGCGTGTTGCATTACAGAGGTTTCGGGTTTTGTTTGAATTCACTCTGTAACATGCCTTTCTAGAAAGTCAGCCAACGTTCTTCCCCCAGGTGTCTGGAGGAACATAAAAGGGACTTAAAGAGCAAAAAACATCCAAAGCAAATGGTGTTTCTGTTTGATATTCATGTCCACTTTATCTCTGCCGAACAGAACTCCATCTGATAACCGTGAAGATGCTGCAGGTATCTGAAAGAGATACAAAAGCCCTAAATATGGTTTTAATTCTTAATAGAGCTTGATAAGCTGAGCACAGATGATGCCGGTAATGTATTTATCCTCATATAGTAACCAGATGGGAGTGTATTGTTTATCTGTTTCAGTAATTTTATATCCCATGTGTTAACAGCATTAATATTTGAAAAAATACTTACATATAATAAATAACACCATACAATAATGATCTACTATATGTAGAGAATAAAACACAATGGGATGTTCTGTTATAAAAATAATCAACACCAGGGTGGTGGGATGCGTTGAATATTCTCCAATAACAATAGCATGTTACTGCCCACAGCAATTTGTCAACAATTAAAGTTTTTAATTTCTTAAAGAACAATATGTCATAATTTTAATCACTTTTTAGCTATGATGCTGTGAAATGTCCACACAACACCAGTCTTTCTTTTATTCCTCTCTCATTAAGCTAATAAATAAATAAATAACTAAATAAAACCCACACCTTGTCCTGTTACCATAACCACAACGCACAAAGTCTTCTGTCATCAAGACTTTCAAGTCTTCTTACATAAATGTTAAATAAACAGTATGCACTGTCTGCCTTACAAGCCCCTGTGAATAATTTATTACTATAGAAATGATAATGTATTAGAATAAGTGCATTAAAACATACATACATACCTGCTCTTATAGAAAATTATTCAACACCTTCTGACCAATCGGTTTTGAGAATTCAACAGCACTGTGACATGGTAGAGCATAAGGACAATGTAGGACAAGATGGAAGAACTATATGGCACTACAGGAACTATATAAATGATATAACTATATAAATGTTCAACTTTAAAACCTTCTGTACACTTCTCTGGACATAAGCTTCAGAATCTTTAAAGCTGCAATTTGATTGGCTATCCGCACTCACAGCATGATGTCTTTAAAAGTTGGACAATTTTGTTTGAAACTGTACATAGACAGACTCTATCTGTCTATCTATCTATCTATCTATCTATCCAACTAGCTATCTGTTGGGAGCTGAAAGAAGTAGTATGCAGTAATGCAAGTCAGTACAAGGTCTTTGTTGTGAAACTCTGAAAGTCAGAAAACAGAGGATCCTATAATTCCTAACAACTGAAAGTATTAAAGTTTAAAGATGTATTGATAAAGAAATGTCTTTACTTTCGCCACAATGAATTCAAAATGGATGTCTAGATGGTGTTAGTCAAAAGGGCTACAGTGCCAGTATGAGACAAAACATAACCACTTCAAATTGATGTCTTATTTATAGCCATGAACTCCTCACTAGTGTTTAAGCATTAAGAAATAACTGTTATCACCATTCAGTCATGTTCATTGCTTATCCAGACCTTTGTAAGCAACGGATACTAAAAAATAGCTGAATACCATGGCATAGGCCATACCACTCCAGTACAACATTCCTAGTCCAGTCCAGCCTAACCACTATCACACATCAGCTTACAAACATTTTAAACCGTCCAAACTGAACAGGAAGTTCAGTGCTGGAAGAACAGCATTCATCTGTCCTGGTCATAAATCAAACAAATTGGGGATTTATTGTATAGTACACCACCACCAGGACCAGAACTGCTCTCAATAAGGCAGTGCAAAATGAGAAAATGTCTCAAAGAGTACACACACATACACACAGTACAACTCCATTGAAGAAAAAAAAAAACTCAGGGGTGTAAATTGTTTCACAGCAAAATGACGAGCAAATGAAAGCCATTACTGAAACACTGTGGGTGTGCTAGTGTTTCTTTTTATTCTTAATAAGAGAACACTCTTAAGTCTGACACACTGATGAATCACTCCTTATGAACCGTATGTTTTTTTCAGGAGGCAGCCACTGAAAAACCTTCTCAGAGCCATGTCGTTGCCTAAGATGCTACCCGGACTTTGAGTGTGAACTCGGCGTAGTATTTCTTTGGACCAATCTAAGAATCATGGTCAAAATCAATAGCATGTTCAAAACACAGGCAGACAGCACCACCTGGGATAATCCATAATCATAAATGATACGAAGTCACAGGTCTTTAAACCCGGAACACAGAAAATAAAAATAAAAAAGACACAAGATACAGGCTTGGAACATTACAATACATAAATGCAAGATAAGACTTCACAATGAGACTCAGTAGGGAATAAATACCAAACGAATCAAGAACTTAACACGGAACAGACGAATACAATTGCATAAAACATCAGTGACAGTACAGGACTAGAACAGAAACAAAAGCGCATGGCAAAGTGAACAAAAGCAGATGACATGAACCCAAAACAAAATGACATAAGGCGCTCTCGTAATGCTCAAAACTGTGCCACACACTGACAGAGGGGATCTGTGATACAACACAGCCTTTCTGAGCTCAGGCTTTTTATCCCAGCGGGAGGCCTGCTGAGAGAGGGGGGCATAAGATGTGGCATTTTCCACTTCACACCTCCACATGGATGGAGCCATATGGATTTTCCATTTCCTGGGCAGCGGGGTTGGGGATTGGTGGGAGGGCAGAGCACTGGACCTTTCTACCAAATTTGGTGTTTCTACGCCTTACTGTCTTTAAGAAAATTCCAAACCGAGCAAATGGGTCCCAGCATAAAAAATAGTGCTTGGACCCCTTAGAAAAATGTTCCTTAATATTCAAAGTGCAGTTAGCTATTTTAACAGAGTGGCTGCCTAAATTCAATCTATATCTGTAACTGGCGTCTTACTAGTAAGAAGTAGTTTCTCTGCCTGTTAACTGCAAAATAAAGACCATTTTTGATTTTATTAGTTATTAGTTGAGAGATTATTTCTGCCATTTCCTGCTGGATGAGTTGAGTTCGAGTCAGTGGGGGTTATTTTGGGAGTGGATGATAACCCAAAGTACCAATCAGCTACCTGCTTTACCCCAGCAATGGTCATGTGATCATGGTGAGAGGTTGTACCCCCCTGGTCTGCTGTTAAAACACACAACATCGCAGATACATTTCTGACATCTTGCATCATAATGGACACGTGAGACAGTTGACAGGAGAGTTTGAGGCAGTTATTAGCCTAACACACACTGAAACACAAGAGCAAACTGAGAACTGGGATCGTGGTCTGAGCCAGCTCTGATTGCAAGCAGCTGTGCTGGGAGAGGGGCAAAGGATAGAAGAGGGACAGAAGAAGATCAGGAAGGAGAAAGCGATAAAAAGAGCACAACGATGGGGCTGCTAACAAGCGGATATTGCACTGAAGGGTATGTGTATGAGTGAGAGAGGCATATAGGAGACTCCTGCAGCTGTGTCACTGTCATCATCACTCTCAGGAGACTGGCCCATCTTTAAAAGCGGTTCTTCTCATTAATACTCTATCTGGTTGAGATAGAGTACTCAGGGAAAGCCAAGTACAAGAAACGAGGAGTCTTTTTGAGTTTTTCCAAAGCAAGATGCCGTGTGTATTTACATGAATCAATCTGCAGTTGCTCGGCTGGAAATGAACCAGCCTGCAGGACCATTTTCACACTTGCGACATGCTGTTCGGAAAATGTCATTTGTGCAAACGTCGTCTAGCAACAATTTAACAGCGTGCATACCTACGGGAAGAAAATGCTTTTCAAAGCGCAAAAGTGAACACCTCAGGGTAATAGCAGCATTTTCTATTGAACTTACCAAAAACAATACAAGAGTATAATTGCATATAAGCAGTATTTATCGAATAAATTACATCCAATTTTTCCAGTCCCAGAAAAAAAAACCTGTTGCTTTGATTTTCTGTTTTATCGGTCAAAAATCTAATCCCACTTTTTCAATCAGTGGAACCAATTTAACGACATAACCTTGACAACGATTAAAAATAATGCTTCACCTTACACTATCACCTTCTGCTAATCTTTAAAACTGAACAATTCATGCAGAACGGTTTACAGGCTACAGTGTGTGGACATTTTAATTAAAAGTAGCAAGAACAGAGTGAGATAACACCCACTGGCAAGTAACCATAACGACAATCATTTAGCCTATTGATATGCTATTTTCATCATCATCACTCAGCTGTGATTGAGCACAAAGCCTATGTTTTTTTTAATGCTGGCAAATTCACTTGGCAGAAACAAGATAACTCCTATGTCCTGTTTTTTGCCTCTATTTCGTCCATTATTTTCTGATATCAGGAAGCTTTGGTGGCCGTTATCTCTCATTTACCAGTGGCCAAATGCCTCGGGCTTAGAGCTTCCATGAAGAGGAAAAACTCCCCAAAAACCATTTAGAAAAAAAAATATGGAAGAAAGTGAAGAGATAACTCAAAGACAGGCCCTTATCTAGGCAGACAGTGCGTGAAATAAGTGATGAATGCAGGTGTAATTCCCACGAGAACTGCAGATCTCATCAGTGTTGAAAGACAGATCAGGACTAGACAATACAGAACGAAGAAACTTTTTCACCACAGAGGAACCATGATGTGTCAAAACAATCAAATTTGGGAATGATTCATGATCGTTTAATACACACAAAAACAGGCGTTGAAATAGTTTTGTAGCTTTTCTATAAACATTTTTTGGCCACGCTGCCTGTACTGGAATTCCCAAGTGCTCAGACTGAATTGTCATTTTTATCCATTTATATTTATATTTAATGTTGTGGAACTTCCATGAAATAAGTCAATTCCTCTACAAGGAGAGGTGTATAAAAAAAAATGACAGCGTCCTCATTTTTAGCCATGCTGCCTGTACTGGAATTCCCAAGCGCTCAGACGAATTGTTTTCAGCTCTAGATCCAACCAATTAGAGCTTCAGGGAGCTGTCCAAACAAGAGTTTTCTGTGAGGTGTTTGTGGACTCTACACTGCAAAACCACAGCCCACAAGTCGCACACAGAAAACAAACCCTCTTTCAGTTCTTTCAAGCGTGCCACTGAGACGGCATGGAGCGACTGACTAAATACTTTGTCTGCACTCTCCCATGCACTCAGCATGACTTTCAGGATCTCACGAGTGTTAAGTAAGAAATAAAACTCCACGTGGTGGAGTGCTGTTACAGGAAAATAATCAACAATGGGGTGAAGTGGAGTTGCTGTTAAAGCAGTTTAAGTTGTCACTATAGACATGATAACGCATTAGAACAAACGCATTAATATAAACCTGTGATTGAGCTACTATCAGAGCTGCTGTTATAGATAATTAATCAACACCTTCTGACCAATCAGAACTGAGAATTCAACAGTGCTGTGGTATAAATGTAAATACAGTACAGTGCCATAAAAGTACTGAAGCATTTTATAATGTATTGTAGTGTAGATATGTACACTGTTGTGTGTTTTTTTCCATGGATGTATGTGCGCTTGCTAAAGTATGTGCATGCATGATGTGTGTGTGTGTGTGTGTTCTGATGCTAGTGTTTTGTGCTAGAGGTGCCTACGTGTGCAGGTGATGATACAGCAGCTCATTAACGTGGCCGTGCACCACGCAGGGAGGAGACGTGATTTATTACCCACGATCCTCCACATCCTCAGAGGACTGAAGTGATTCCACATTCAGAAAGCAAACACAACAGCAGCTTTATTACTGCGCTTCGAATTCCAGGACTTCTTCGTAAATTCTTTTTAAGCATTTTATATGCTTTATATAGATAGTTTAAACATTAAATAATATTTAAAACCATTTTAGCAATGAACACTTCAATTAAATACAGGTTATTGCGTCCATGACTAAAAATAAAGGACTGTATACAGTCATAATTAACATGCTTTTAGTGGTTAGTTTAAGGAAAATTAAGGTTACATTATCTAACATTATTTGCTGTATAAGTTAACATGTAGAAACCATGAACTTCAGCATTAAGTAAGGAATAAAACCCTTGGTGGTGTGGTGTTATAGGCAAATAATCCCTGACTGGATGGTGTGATGCAGCCAGACGTAAAAGTAAAGTTCATTATTTTCCAATAACAGCACATACTGAAGTGTTTTTCTTCTATCACAGCAAGTTGCCACTTTTTTTTAGATTATTAGGCTTACTTCAGATTATTAGGCTTCGATTATGTGAAGCATCTGGCATACTATAGAATAGAAATGTTTGACAAGTCTATAGAAATGATGACATATTAGAACGAGTGCATCAATATAAACGTGTGATTTGTCTTGCAGCTGCATTACTGTCAAAGCTACTGTTATAGAAAATCAATCAACACCTTTGAACCAATCAGATTCAAGAATTGAACAGCACCGGGGTATAATAAACCATAACTAATATCAACAAAATCCCCACAAGTTTTACTGAACGAATACGTTTTTGGATGATACTTAAGTCATGAAAACCTGCATAGCTAATGTTTATCTCATATTGCTAATTACTTTGTTAACTATGAAAGTACAATAGTGTTATTAAATGTTCGTTATCGATTTGCATTAGGTTTTAGCTTAATGATATTTTCTTAGATATGTTTTTGTTTTTCTACAAAGCTCTGGATAAATGCTGTAAATGCAAATGTCAATATCAAAGACCAGTTCAGGGTCCATGCACACCCTCACACCCTCACACACATCCACACTGTATTTTAATCTCTGTCTGTATCACTCTCTCTCCGTATGCCAGCATCCTTTCCCGATGAGTCAGTAATTATGTTTTGGCATGTGCCTTAATCACGAGCTTGTGGCTATATGAAACACACAGCATGCAGGACTGAGGCATGAGGAGAAATCAGCCTGACCTTGTCTTTCCTTTGCTACTGGGCTCACGTGTGTGCTGTATTCAGGCTGTAGCGTAGTGTGTTATTTGAGTCTGAGGAATGTTTCTTTACTACACTGAAAAGAGAATAGTAAACCTACACAAAGGCTTTTCAACATACATACGTATTATACTGAATGAAAGAACATGTTACTGACATGTTACTCTGGCAGAAGCCACGCATCTTTGATTTCAATGCATTTTACATTGGCTATTATTTATTCCTAGAACTCTTTGCATGCAATTTAACTCTAAAACAGAGACGACTAGACATACTGTACTTTTTGCACTGAAGATACAATACACTGCTTATGTTGTTAGCAAATTTAGAAAGCTAATAGTTGTCAAATTAGCATCATGCAAACTGCATGATACACTTACCACACATTCACCTCAGAAGACAATGGGCCTCATTTATCAAGCTGGATATGAACAGATTTATGCATAAATCATTTGTAAGAGTGTTTACACAAAAATATGGTATTCATGAAAATCCCATAAATTCAGAAAAAAAAACATACTTATCCTATTCCTGCTCCAATGTGTGTGTAAATTTATGCATAAAAAGACTAACTGGTGTAAACCACGACTGATCGGCTTTGAATCTTAGCATTTGCGATGAGTTACTGCATTTTTTATAGACGGATCACACGGTCAAGTTCAAATCACTTATTAATTTCAAATACACACAAATTAAATATTTTGTCAAAATATTGTCAAATCCATTTTAAGACAATTAAAGCTAGTTGTTCAATAAAGATGAAATGCCGCTGTATAAAAGGAGGATGGGCAGGTCTGGGCAGATGGTAGCCACAGGCCAAAATGGTGCAAATGGCAGAATTGATATTACTGGAAGAGTTAGCACATGATGCCATTAGAAGGCAATGGATATTTAGAAACTGGTATTTATTTATTTTTTTTAGAGGATGAAAGCCGGCCTGTAAGTCGGTTCCGTTTACTATGACATTTGGTCAATTCTAAAAAGCTTTGTCATGGTTTGGCCTACCAGAGAAACTCTGTCGATTAGCAGTAAAACCTTTTTCAGTATTATTTCAGTTTTTGTGTCATGGATGACAAAGAGAAATTCTTTTTCTTATTTTATTTAGTAGCCAGTTTGTGCTTTCTGCTTTGTGAACTTGGCCTTTTTATGAAGTTTTGTGGGCGTCACCAAAGACAAATCAGCTGCACCCAGTAATTTATGGTGATTGCCATTTATCAACAAATCAAATCAGTGTGAAAATCAGTGTTAGAATCTGGCATTGTTTGGTTCAGTAATGCATTTGTATCTAAACAGTTTCACGAAATTACAGATTAAATGTATAAATGAAATTGGAGAACATATTGGGAAATATCATCCAAATCCATTCTAATGCCAACACAACACCGGCTAACATAACGATCATTTGTTAAACACGCATTTTTCAGACGGAACTGTTTTTATGGTCTGTCAGTTTTGTTCTGTTTTGTTCTGATTTGTGGGCCAGTATTTTCCATCTTTCCAACATCACGGAAAACCCCAGAACCATCCAATGGGCCGTTCCAAGATTTCTTGGAAGGCAGAAGGCAGTTTTTCGATGACCTCTTAAAGGTCCAAGGAACTGAGTTATCATTTCAAATCTGACTTCAGCGCAGGTTTGAAGAGAAGACTGAGGTTCTTAGACTTAGACGTTCCACCCACCGGATACGCATTCAATATCTTTTGTATACTTTCCTGGCCACAACCTTCAGAATCTGATTGGTTCTTGACACTTTTGTGCGAAGTTTTTTTGAGTAAGTGTTTCAGAGAAAAAAAAATCATCACTGTATCTGACAGGGTACAGGAAAAGATCGGTAGTTGGTCGTCCGCCATGTTACTGGTTCTTTCTGTGAAAGTAAGTGGTTATTGGCTGCATTTATTAGTGCAATGAACCAGATTCTCTTCAGAAGCTAGTGGTCTGGCTTGTGACATAATGTGTTAGGTAGATGGTTAGCTTTGGCAAGCAGATGAGCTTTGGAACAGTTTTGAATTGAAAAGTGTGTGTAACTATCAGAGGGAAGGGATTCCAGAGAGAAAATTCTATTCACATAAGTGTGTCTGTGCTTGTCTGTGTGCCAGACATTATTTTTCTGTAGCTTAAACAATGTGAGCTCAGCAGCACAGTTTGTCACTGCTGTGACTCATGGCTTAAACCTGAATGTTAAGAGTACTGAGTATAACTAAGAACACGGGTTGGACTGAAGGTCTAATTTTGCTTAAGCAAATACACATTTATCTTGGTGAGCTTGGCAAGGAAAGTGGATAAACCTTAGATAAACCGTTTTCGCCCATCTTATGTAATACAGATCCATTGTTTGTTCTTTTCTTCAGAATTTTAGTGTATTTCCAACATTCAGTAAACATAAAAACCCCATTAGTGCCATTACATTTGGCAGTTTGGAGGATGATTTTATCTAAGCAGACAGTATTCAGGCAGAATCCAAACTATGAATTGTGCTGAGCTGTAGTAAAGAACATTAACTTCTGATTTCCCTTTGCCCCAAGCAGCTACAAAGTTACCCAGAGTTTGGATTGCCAGTAAACCACTGAAACTGCTGATGAGAAAAAAAAACACCTCCACCATCAATCAGGGAGTGTTTCTAACAAAAGCAAATAAAACCCCTTCTTGCTCCTCTTATCTACGGGGCTGCTATTAAAGCGAAACAATTTGTGATTCCTGTTGCTCTGTTTGAATAATAATGCATGCTTAGCCTTAAAATGTGTAAGCAAGTAAGAGAGAGACAGGTGTATGGCAGAGATACAGAAAAAGAAATACATACTGGGTGAGAAACTGGAAGACAGATTGAGTGGTAGAAAAAGAGGGAGTAAGGGAGAGACAAAAAGAGAGCAAGAGAATACATGCCTTCTCCACCTCCACTAGGCTGATCTTAGTCTAGGAGACTCTCGAGCTGATCATTAGTAGCTCCACATCCCTCACATTGAGAGTCCCCCTGAGTGTCGGACACACATCTCTGCTTTAAAAAAGCACATGAAAAATTCATACGACTGAGAGAAAATAGCCACCCAGAGGCTGTTAAAATGGCTAGATTGGGGTGAGAGCGACATTTTGGGTTGTTTTTACTATCCAAGAGGTAGCATGGAATCTCACTGGTGAATAAGGCAAAACATTAGTCTGTGCTCTTAACAGGGGATTGAAAGAGGTCACACTTTTTATTTACAAATCCCTTCACAGGCAGATAAGCTATTAAGAATTGCTATTAAGCTTGCTATTAAGGTATCTCTGAGAAACAATCAGACAAATTGCAGGAAGTGAGAGATTCACTTATAATGTGGGGGCACCAAGCGGGAGATTGATGCAGGGCTTGTGTGAATTGTTGCCTCTGGTTGCTATAAGGCACTAATGGCTGAGCTCAATTTCAATTAAGCCAATACTGACCTGACATTATCCATTAACCTTCCTCCAACAATAAACCAACAAACACCAACATTCTCCTTCATATGCCAACAAAATTCATAACATAACCATTCCATCAACAATTTTCATCAAACACCAACATTCCCTTATGAAAGTGCAACATTCTCCATCACACATGAACAGTCAGCAACAAACTCTTCATCAACACCAATTCTCCAAACGTACACCAACAAATCACCATCAAACAACAACCTTTTCCATCAAATGAGCACAATTTGCCACAAAAACATTCATTCTTCAACACACTTCAAGAAATACCATATTCCCAAACAACAGGAAAGCACCAGGGTTCACCGTCAAACACCACCATTCACCATTAAACATCCATTTTCCTCAAAACACACATATACTCCAAACTTGCCCAACAAACAGCAACATTTCATTAAGAAGCACCACCACACTCCATCAAATGCCATTAAATGTTAACTTTCAACATTTTCCAACTTTTGAAAAAAAATACACCACCTTTCCACACACAATGTGCTCCATCACCATTAGCATACTCCTGTATTTCCCAACACTTCCCAAAATTAACCAGCAAACACCAATATTCTCTTTATCAAACACCAACATTCTCCAAATACCATCACGCAATATTGTCCTTTGGTTTCCCGGCTTCAGAAAAATGAGTGAGAAGACAGAAGAACCAGTATGAAAGGAGAGAACCCATTCTAGAGACTTCTAAACCATCATACAGGTACGACACTCCATTCCATTGATTTGGTTTGTTGGTGTTTGTGGGGAAGTCTGGAAATGATTCACAAACAGGGATGTACTGACTGTTCTCTCAGTTCCATTACCCAGTGTTTGAGTTGGCCAACTGGCCAGCAAGTAAATGGGAACATCTCCAACAACGACAAAAAAAACCACACACACCACACCACAGACAGCATGCAGGGCCAGGACCAAGGCCAGAAGGATTTAACCTCTTTGATGGATGCATATGATGCTGTTCTTGGAGGCAGTTTCATCTACAAAAACCACACCATACGCTATACAACTCACTTGATTCTTTTAACAAAAAGTGAAGAAGCTAAATGTCTTTACTCCATCAGATGGTTTCAAAGTGCTTTTTCAACTGAGTTTCCTCACTCAAATAGCCATCACATCAGCCCAGAATGAGTCCATTTCCAAGAACACAAATTGCCAATAAGATTAAAATGCCACACGATTCTGCTGCCTTGTCAAAGTTAATGTGTTTTGCATAGAGCTTGGAAGACCAGAGTTTGAGCTTTTAGATTTCAGTCTGGATTAAACCAAAGACGGAAAGAAGAGACTGAAAAGTGTGTAAATATCAATGGGGCAATTCGGCAGAAGTATTACACAAGTCCCACCTTTCAGTAAAAAGAGCAAATCTCCTCGGTTAAGACATTACCAGGAAACAACTGGCCTATCAGATTCTCAGACATAAGGTGCTTTGCTGAGTTGGGGATGCTTGCAACAACAGTAGCCGGAAGAAATACATTTTTTTATAAATGTTATTTGAGATAAAGATCACACATCATTTACGCCAAATTTTTGTGAAAATTTAAGAGCCATTTCAAATCCATGTTTGAAAAGTCATCATGTTGATCTGTTTCTGATTTATGGGACAGTCTTTATTCATGTAGATAGCCAGGGCTTGTACAAATGAAAATAACTTCCTGGGATTGTTGCCAAGATGGTCACCATGTGGACAGACTTTACTAGAAGGACTCTCATTAAACACTATAGGCAGATGGCTTCAGAATGCTTCCTTTGACCTTTTGGCAGTTTGGGAAACTTTTCAGATACTTCATTTGACCTTTTGAGAGACAGGCAGATTAGATCGGCTTAGTTACAGTTTCTCAGTTTAGATAAAAAAAACAACATATCCTCCTGAGAGATAAGTTTTGCATACCAAGGAAAGACTCCAAAAAAAGCATATAGCACTCTCTTCTTTTGGCCATACTTGTTTATGAACAAACTAGAATGACTCCCATTCCATGCAATCTCATGTAAGAATTTATTTCATGTACCTCCTAGCCAGAAAACCGATTTTTTTTCTTGGAGAATATGTTCAAATTTTAAAACAGTAGTATTTAGTCAGTCAATGCATACAGAGCACTGGTGTCTTGCTGTATAGTTTTAGGTTTCTGCCTTCAGCCAAGGCAAAGCTCAGCCTGGCGAACAGGGATTTGTCATGAAGCACAGCAAGCCCTAAATCCAGCATCCTTCTGGGAGTAAAAGCCTGTCAGATAGAGAGATGTGGAAGATGAGAGCAGTGATGGGTGCCCAGAAACGAGCAAGTGAATGAGCAAGCATGGAGGAGGTGGAAGTAATTTGTGAGCGAGAAATTGCCAATTTGAGCCTGGTACCCTGGGATAGCTTTCCTGTTTTATTTTCTGCATTTTGCTCCCTGTAATGACAAGCATGAATGCCATTAGACCATCAGAGCAGAACCTTAAAAAAGACACCTACAGAGAATGTGGCTTGTTTTATTTGTAAGGTAGAGTGCAGGTTTAATTTAAGATGGAAAGTGAAGAGTGCAGTGAAGTGATGCTGAGAACCGCAAGCGACACAAAATAACTCACCACCATTTCAGCCTGGATCTTCCACTTGCTCCGGGGACTCATTGTGGGAAAAAAAAGCCATTAGCCGTTTAATGCTGCCTGAATGTCTGAAAACTCCCACAGTTTAAATTCATTATCCAAAAGATCTGAAGCTCTGCAGCACAATGGATAAATGGAGTATCTCCACCCTGGATGGAAACATCACAGGCGATTTTCGTCAGACGACAACTCAAAAGGACTTTGAGTGAAAGCTTCACGCGACACATCAACTCACGGGAACCCATTACAATGAGAATGAGCCCATTTGCTGCTGACACAAATTACTATCAAGACAAGGATGATGTGTGATTCTGTCACCTTTTTCTGAGGTTCTGAATGAGGTTTGAAAGACTTGAAACTTTTGTGCCTGGATCATTTAGTCTGGATAGATGCCTTGCTTGACCTTTCTATTCACCAGGCTGAACAGCAAAGTAAAAAATCTGTCTGTTTAACAGCATATCCATCCCAGGAATGAGGCTTTCACACCAAAGAAGGGAAAAAATACACACACGAAAAATAATCTTTTCTTGGTTGTACCGTTTTTAAAAATTTCCTAGAATAGGACTAACTCTAAAGCCTTGTCCAGGATTTGCTGTATGTATGTATGGCTTTGCCAAAAAACCCTGCTCATTACAGCACAGGATTTAAACATTTACGTAATTAAGACTTGCTTTACATGCTGCATTTTAAGGGAATGAATGGAAAACTCCAGGAGAATAGATGCACAGTAAACTCAGGCTTTTTCTCATGCTGCATATTATTGAATATGGAAGTGAATAAGAGCTACATATTAGCATATAAATTCCTGAATATAATACACAAATCACATCATGCACTATTAATATACAGCCAACAATGGTGTTTTTATTTAGTGTGTTTTGGTACATTCACAGGCATGTACCATATACTGTACATGGCCCATTTTTTTCCAGCCTGGTTTTGAGAAACATCAGTCATCTTTCATTTTTCTTCTCCCTCCTCACAACCCCTTGCCCCCCACTGTGGCTGCCTGGCAGAGCAATTTTTAAAATTTAATAAAATCAGAGTCTCATATATGGAATTGAATCTCACTTGCAATAAAGCTCAAACTCTCCAGAGCATCCATCCTGTCTCCCCAGTACCCATCTACGTCTTCTCACCTCTGTTTCTCCCTCCATCTAGCAGCAAAATCCCACCAATGAATCATGCTAATGCTTAAACTTTCACCACTGCACACTCTTACATTCATCAAAACCCCAAACATTGTAAATCAGGGATTTACAGCACTACCTATGTATATTTGCATAAATTTATTTCACCATTTATGAGGAAATATGCTAAAATTTAGCAAAAGAATTTGTTTCCATCAGAAAGTGAATTGCTGTGCATTTCCATCAAAAAAAAACAAACTTATCATTCATTCAAGAAATCTGTTTCCAACTCACACTCCAATCTGTTTCCTGTTTCCACTGCATATCACATTTCTTCTTCTTCTTCTTCTTTTTTTTTTTTTAAAAGGCACACAGTGATGATAAATAATATTGCCTTTTTTGATTTTTTTTACATTAACACAGCCAAAAAAGAACCAGTCACTAAATCATTAATTGAATTCAATTGTTCAGTCCATTAAGAAAATGTTCAAAAAACAAACAACATTTTGAGAAGGCAGAGTCTCACTTCACCACTGAGAGGCCAGAACATGGAAGCGATGAGATCTTGATGATATAAGAAGATCTCTTGATGATGAGAGAAGCCATGAGATCAGACCATTTTGGACCAGTGATTTAGTATAAAGGGAGAACAGGAGTGAACCAAGTACTGGCCCCTGAGTAACTCCCATAGTATAGACCTCAGAAAGAGGAAATGCCAAGCCCCCAGAAGTTCACAACATGACTTGGCATGCAGGTATAGTTCTGAACCAGGGTGCAGAGACCTTGTATGCCTGAAATGCAAAGACAAAACTTTTGGATTTAATCCTTGCTGCAACAGGAAGCCGATGGAGTGAACTTTGAGAGATTATAACCCAGGCTGGTAGTTGCAAATGAGGTATGTGAGGTATGGCTTATGAAGACCAGCAAAAAGAGAGCTGCAGTAGTCAAGAGTAGAAACGTCTAGGGCTTATATAAGCCTTCGAGCTTATTCTGTGGTTAGAAGAGATTGTATTCTTATCATGTTTTGGAAAAGAAATCTAGTGGTTAATGCAATGTGATCACAGAAATAAAGTTGTTCAAATAAAATCAAACCAAAGATTCTGTGACAATGTTAATGGTTATTGCCAGGTTCTGTAGTGAGGAGATCTTCACTGGTAGTTATATCAGTTCATTTTGTCAAGGTTTCCTTCACCCAGGAAGTGATGTCAGAAAGGCAGTCAACTATCTTCTGGGCAATGTGAGAGGAGGAGGGAGGAAATTGAAGTGGTTTGTCATCAGTGTAACAGGAGCCATGAGACCTGATAACTGAGCTCAGTGATTTAGTATAATGCGAGAACTAGAGTGGACCAAGAACTGACCCCTGAGGAATTCCCATAGTGCATCTGTGATGAAATGAAACAGAATCTTTCCCTGGTAAGCGGGAGGATCAATTCTGTAAGTTCACTGAGAGCCATCTCAGTATAATCAGTGTCAAGAGGATCTGGTGTAAAAGGTAGCAGACAGGTCAAGGCTGATGATATAGAGGTTGAGGATTAATTACTTGGAGATTCAACAGAAGAAGGACATCACTGGTTGCATATTGAGAAAAACACTTTCCCTTTCAGATATATAGCTACATGATGCACTGCCTACTTCATGGTTCCTTTCTTGCTCATACACAAGGTAGTTATTTGAATGACTGTACTGACCTCTGCATGAATCATGAATGTTTTTAAATAACTGTATCTCTAGTACACATTTTTCTTACACTACCCACCCTTTTTCCTCTGAAATAGCTTTGAAATGACATAGCACTTTCCACTTTAAAAAAGCCATATATGACTGTTTGCCTTTAAAGACAACAGCGTGAGTTAGGCCATGCTTCACAGTACAAGATTTTAAACAGCAAGCTCATGTTTAATCAGTTTTAGCTTAAGCTTTTTTTTTTTTTTTACTGCAGTGTGTAAATGTAATACACAGACTATAGATTGCTCTAAACACTGCAGCCAAAAACGAAAAAAAAAGAACTGTAAGAAATGTATTACACATACTAGTGTCAGTACACTGCCTCTTTCATTTACAATTGATTTAACTTGACTTTTATTGGCTTTTAAAGCTCTTAATGGTTTTAGTACCTGTGTACATCTCTATCTATCTGACAGTCTGAATTTCAGACTCAGTTTTAAGCTCAAGTGCTGCTTTACTGAATGCCCTAAGATTGAAACCTAAGGAAAGTGTAAGAAAGTGTGTATGCTGTTAACATCTGGAACACACTCACACCCAATATTCACACTCACTCTCAATATTTATCTGTTAGTAGTTTTCTATGGACAGCTCAAAACCTGTGTTAATAATTCGGCACATTATTGCATACTAAGGTTAACTTTTATGTTGTCCAAAGATAATTTTTTTATAAAATCCAGATTTGCAGAGGTAGCAATTTTAGGGTTAGTTAAGGATTCATTTTATTTGTTATTTTTAAAGTTTATTTCCATTATTTTTCCCAATTGTCATAACTTTTGCACATACTGTGACACATGCCTGTCTGCATCTGTTAAATGTGCTATAAAAAAGTTATCTTTATTTCCACAGTTTCCATTAATTTATATTTAAAAACATTACTGTAAGTTTCTAGTGAGATTCTAAGGCCCACTTTGGCCAGAATAACCTCTAACAAAACTGTATGTAACCCAGATATCTGCACCAAAAACTGTTGGCGCTCAATATTAGTTATTAGTAAGTCAAAGTTTCAAAATTAACCATCAGGCACAAATGAGAAGAAACTTTTTCTGAGACCAGATGGTATATTTTGAAACAAATTCAACAATGAAATATATGAAAGCTAAATCTGACATGATACAAAACAACATGATTTACTATTATTTGGGATTGAGAGTTTTGAAAAATGGGAATGCCACCTCCCCTTTCACTGGGATTGACAGGCACAAAGACCACTCCCTCATCGCTGGGCCCAACCGAAGCCAGGCTGTTATGGAGCCTCACTGTCTTCTCAGAAAAGCAGTGAAATGAGGCCCTGATCGATACACATTAATAATTAGCTTTCACAGAGTTGGTCTTATTTCCACTAATGTCATTAAACACTTTCCCCCCATTACTTTTAATTTTATTCTCGCTTAAAGTCAGAATGTTTTATAACTTAAGGAGAGCTGATTAATGCCAGCCTGCTCAGTCGATATGCATTATTAATAAAACAGGCTAACATAAAATCATTTGAAGCACCAAATATACTACTGAAATTATAATGGCCATGAATAAAAGTCCTTAGATTGAGAAGGATAGTTAGACTCCTGTTACCTATCTGCTCTGAGAAATAAACGAAGCAGTGCATTAAAATCACAAAGCATCCTGACAGTATCTTAAAATGACATCAAGCAGTAGGTACGAGGATTAATCTTAAACTGTATTTAAACTGTATTTCACAGTATAAACCATTGATGTTTTATAACCAATGGAGAAAAGTTTGATGTAGTGTCAGGGAAGAAATTCATCCATTCAGAATCAGAACCTGTCTTTACACGGCTATGACATTTTCCAGCATGAACAATACTGAAGCAACACTTACTGTGGCTTTACTTGAGAACACAATGGCATCATTCTTCTACACCGTGGCCCTACTGCAGCCTTCCTTGGCATTATTCCAAAACATTGACAGATAGTTCTAGAGCCCCATGGTCATCTTACATAATTACTGTACAATCATGAACAGAAGAAACACTCTAGAACACTGTGGCAAGATTATAAAACACAATAATACTAATAAAGGCCATGATGATATCATAATGACTACAGCATTACTCCTACGCAAGCATCTGATAGCATTCTAGAGCACAGAATAACCTGGCATTGTTTTACAACATTGTACAACAATGTTCATATTTCAACATTGTTCAATGTGCCATCATCATAGATCTTACACACAAACACTCTAGAACACTATTATTACATTGTTCTGGAACACTGTGGTATTATTATTATTATTATTATTACATAATATTGGGATATATTAGAACAGTGTGGCGGTATTCTAGAACACAGTGACCTTGTTCTAGAACACTAAGGTATCTTTCTAGAACACTATGGTAACATCTCAGGATGCTACGCTCCTGAAAATGTCACAGTGTTTATGGCATTGTGGCTTAATTTTGGAACATCATGTATTTGGGATCAGTTGTTATTATTGTTCTGTATTATTGTTCTGTATTATTACTGTAGCCCTATTCTAGAACACCTGCAGTGGTCTAGAAGATTGCACCATTGTTTTGTCACACAAATTTAAAATTATGTGGCATCATTCTAGGGCCCTATAGCAACAATCACAAGGCATGTACCCTAGCTCATAAGTTAGAGACTGGTAGTTATATAATGAATAAAATATTTGGGGGTTTTGATGTTACAGGAAAACAATCAACAAAAGGTGGTGAGACGAGGCCCGATGTGAGGCAGAGTTAAGCAGCGGTCACACTAGACTTTCAGCATGCGAAATTTCTTCGGAGACCGCTGCGAATACAGGCGACAACTGGCTATGACATCACGTGCCATGGCGTTGGGTTTTTTTATCCACACATCATGGATCCCATCATGCTTGCTTTTCATGTTGATTTTATAAACTTTTAAAGCTCTGTTGTATAGAATGGGATGGTGCGACTCTGCTGTAATCAGTGCTACTTCCATCTTGGATTTTCTGAAGAGCTCACGCCGATCTTCTATTGGTCACACATCTTCACAGGTATGAATTCGCAAGTCAGAGTTAACCAAACTTGAAAACACAGCAAAATGTGAAACTTCTTTGATTGTTTCCTAACGACAGCAGAGTCTGAAGTGTTTTCGTCCTCTTATACCACAGCAATTTGCCAATGTTTACAATTTTTTTAACTAGACAATGATACATTGCACTTTTTTTAATCGGTTTATAGTTATCTTTAATGTTGTGGAATGTCTGCAAAACAAGTTAGCTCCCATTCTCACTTACTGCCTCTTTTGTTCTTGCTCTTGCAGTTAATAAGACAAAACATGAAACGCACAAAGTTCTTTGTCCTGAAGACTTTCCCGTGGCAGAAAACACACTTACTTAGTGCTGACTCCTTCAAAAAAAATTTAAATAAATGTCTCCTTACAAATGTCTCTTTCACCATATTATGTTTTTCTTTGTTGATTAAAAGCACATTTTAATCAATTAATTTTTAACACTATAATCTGTAATTATAAACTATAATTATAATCCAAACCCTCTTGTACATTTGTTTGCAGTTACACTTTTGTTGTTGTCATGCTCTTGTGTCTTTGGTGGCAGTGTGTTTGTGGGTGGTAGTGTGTGCGTGTGTGTGTGTGCGCGTGTGTGTGTGTGCGCGTGTGTGGTGCCCTTGTGTATAGTGCTGAACGCTGTATTTTGTCTCTAAATGTCTACACCTTGTACCAAGACAAATTCCTTGTACATGTAAATGTGCTTGGCGAAATGTTATTCTGTGTTAGATTATGTGGCGTGTCCACCATAATCACAAGTCCCTGTGAATTAGTCCTTGCTATAAAAACAATAACGTATTAGAAAGAGCACATTAATATAAACCTGTGTTTTGCCTTGCAGCCAGAACTATTGTCAGAGCTGCTGTTAGAGAAAAATTCATCAACAGCAATCACATCAGCATTCAGCAGTGCTATGGTATGATGTAAGATACTATTCAACGTCGTCTGACACCTCCTCAGTCGCCGAGCACGCTGACCTGTAACTGATCCATTTTCTTTGCCTCATAAACACGGAGCAAAGTGTCAATTGTGGCTCCATCAAGAACTACATCACTCAGTGAATTTAAAGGTCACTGAGCTGAAGGCTGGATACAGGTAATCTGTGTTCAAAAAGCCTTTGTGTTCAAAGGACAGGAGACACAAGGAGGATGATCTATCTACAATTCGGATAAGTAGCCATGCCTCTTGGTGCATTCATACATTTTTGAGTACTTGGCCCTCAAAAAAGATAAAGTATTTTTAGATATCCTGGCAAATAATATGTTCACCTAGCATTAGCAGCAAAGATTATAAACTATAATATAGGCTATATGACTGTAATATAGTCATTTTATAGTCAGTTCAGCTTGTTAGCCAACTACCTAGCATTAGCAATAAAGATTATGAACATTTATGAATAGGTATATCTTAATAATTCAAACAATCCTATCAGGCTAGCGCACCATAGCCTTAGCAAATATTAACAGTGAAGATTTTGAACGTTTTGGAGATTATGAAAATTCTCTCCAAAATCCTGTCAGGTTAGTACATTATATAGCCTTGTTAGCAAATATTAGCAGTGAAGATTTTGAATATTATGGAGATTATGAAGATTCTCTCAGAAATCCTGTCAGATTAGTACATTATATAGCCTTGTTAGCAAATATTAGCAGTGAAGATTTTGAATATTGTGGAGATTATGAAGATTCTCTCAGAAATCCTGTCAGGTTAGAACATCATAGCCTTGTTAGCAAATATTAGCAGTGAAGATTTTGAATATTATGGAGATTATGAAAATTCTCTCAGAAATCCTGTCATGTTAGTGCATCCTAGCCTGCTAACTAAAGTTAGCGGTGAAGATTATGGATATTATAAATATTTTAAAAATTCTCTCAGAAATCCTCAAAAGTAAGCTTAGGTAAGCTAATCAAATTTGATATATGAACGCCAATGACCTTCTTCTCCCTATGCAAACGGTTCAAAGACACACATTCCTGCACAACACATTTAGCATGTGCTTCAGTGTCATAATGCATAAAGACAGAAGTAAAACCTACATACTCTGTGTCTTTCATCTCTCACTCACATACACACACAAACACACAGACAGATGTGGCACATACAGTAGAAAATGAGCATGTCAGTGAGCAGATGCCCTCAGGGTAGGATAAGAGGAACTGAAGGTCACATGTCCCTATGCTATGTCCCTTCATTTCAATCGTCTAATTCATTTGCAGATGCTCTCTGGACACTTCCGAGGAACATGGCCAGTTTTATTGAATCCGAGTCCCTAAACGACCGGCTTCCGAGCTTTGAGCTGCACGCCAAGGGGAGTGACGGCTGACACTGTTTCTCAGTCAGCAACGATTTCATTCGCAGGACCTCTCAGAGGACGAAGCCGAGCTATTATCAACCGTTTGAACAGACAGGCCAAGGCTATAAACGGTCTGTGAGGTAAAAATGCCAGAGCTGTGTAAATGTTATTTAGTCACAACCTTTTACTTTTACATTTAGCTGAAAGCCCTAACTGTCTGCCTGCTTTTACTGCACGTAGTCCTGTTTTATGATGAGGATGAGAGAGAAAACAAAAGCCCCTGCCAACTGTCAACTCATTTTGATAATTAGCTTCTTGCTGTTAGCAATATTGTCTGTGGTGGAGGTACTACTGACTGACACTTTGTGTCAGGTTCTGCCTGATTCAAGTTGGGTGTATGAGTGATGTCAGTGCTACCAAAGTATCACAACCACAGAAACCAAAGTGACTTCTTTTCTGCTTGCTTGGCTGTTTCGTACCTGAGTATGAGCCAAACTGCTTAATCTGTTTCATGTGTTGTAATGGTGAGCAGTTCTACGCAGTTTTGTTTTAAACAGTGAAAGAAATGAGAAATAGTTGAGTGGCACTATGATTGAGATCATCATGATTTTAGAACAAGCCTTCATTTGTCACATATACATTACAGTACATTCTCTGTTTGCATATCCTGGCTTGTTAGAAAGCTGGTGTCAGAGCAACGCAGCAGCCCTGGACCAGTAGGGTCAGTGGCGTTACTTGAGAGCAGGGGCAGCTTGGTGGCGCTAGGGCTTGAACATTTATGGCATCTGGCAGATACGCTTGTCCAGAGTGACTTACATCTATCTCATTTTTATACAGCTGAGCAGTTGAGGGTTAAGGACCTTGCTCAAGGGCCCAGCAGTGGCAGCTAAGCAGTGGAGAAGTTTGAACTCGCACCCTTCTGATCGGCAGTGTAACATTTTAACCACTGAGATACCACTGTCCTAATTAACACTGTAAAATAGCAGGCGAGCTGTATTTTTTTTTAAATCTAATTAACACATTTTTATAAATCATTATAAAGCTTTATTACTATAAAGTTATAAAGGCTACAGTTTCAGAAAATGTTTGTCATGTTTGTGTGTAAAACCTCATGATGCCATAAAACTCCATCTGAACTTGCCTAAATGGTTGCATGATAATACGCAGATAAACCAAAAAAAAAAAATGGCAGTAACGTATATTTTAATCCATTTTATTATGCCACTAGATGGAAGAAATAAGTAGCAGTGACATGCAAACAAACTGTAACTGATTTTACTGCTTTCCATGAGCACCATGCCCCTAGAAATACAAAATACACCACATGACTCACGTGTAAAAACGAAAACATTGTCAAAGCGCTTCTGTCATTCCTACACGCTTTTCTAGCACTAGCACTTCACAAGTCTGTTTATCTTTAAACCCACACAGTTTTGATCAGACACAAAAGTGTTTTTGTGTCTTTTAGTTATAATGATACTGTAGTTACAGATATATGTTTAATCTCCTATTCATAAATGCTTAGTTAATGATTTATCTTCGTTATCACAACTTGTCTTGCCAGGGGTGTTTAAACTCTCATTCAGCATTACTTTTAACTTTATTTTTTTTAACTCATCGTCATTTTTTTAACTCAACCAACTCATCAAGTTGGCTGATAGTCAACATTCCTGACTTGAGTTCACTGTTGGTTGCTGTTGTAGCACCTTCACATACTTTCTGTGTGGATAAATGCCATATGTTTATTTCGTTTTGATCTCCATCCAGTCAATACAGTTAATATTCACAGGCGAATTAAAAGACTTTTATCGTAATTAACAGGTGACTCAGCAACACTGTGCATCTTAGTTTTATACAGTAGACTGGATAGCTTTATTTAGTCCCATTATCTTACTTTTTTTTTTTAAATATACAATTTCCAGCAATTTTGTCACATCACATAACTACCAAGGTGAAGACGGAGATAGCATAGAGAAACAGAGAAAGAGGTACAACACTGGAAGCTGACTATTGCAGAGTTTATATCCAGCCATCAATTGGACCATCCCGTACAGCCCATGGTGAATGACCACGCTCCCGCTTGGCCCACCCATAATGGAGCGGGCACACACAATGGCAGGTCAAACAATGTGGCCTTCAAGGAAGAATCCGAGCTGACAGATCAGACTTTCAAGCTTCCCTGAGGAAAAACTGGAGATTAAGATCTAAACAGCTTTCCTTCTATTTCTGTCACCTTCTTCCAACTGCTGATAAGTTAAAAAAAAAAAACAGTGCTGTTACAGCATTACAGACACTGGAACACCTTAGTGTCTTTGTGAAAGCAGAAAGTGAGAAAAAAAACAAGGAAAATGAGGTAGAAGGTGAAAGAGACACAAAGAGACACAGACGGCAGAGGTCAGACAGCAGGTATGAAAATTATTTATCCAAATATAAAAATAGATTTGCATCCTCGGCTGACGTCTGGAGTGCAGATGGCGTCAGCATTCAGCAATCGAGTGGCAAGCGACAAAGAATGTAACGGAATGATGTATAAACCAACTGAAGTGTCTGAGTTTTTTCCCTCCAACTGACAGAAGAAGAAAAAAAAGGTAGCTTACTGAGTCACTAGTCCTCTAGGCAATGACGAGGAAAAAATGATATAAAGAGCAGGTAAAATGTTTGTCAAGTAATGCGTCCATCCCTAAAAAGTGCCGTGGGTATAGTCTGCTGTTTATCTATTCTTTCTGAGCATCACTGAGTCATCTCAGTTTATAAGAACTTGAATGAGCTAAGTGGAACAGCAAAGTTAGCACATGTTGCTACATATTTTATATATATTTTTTATTATTTTATAGTGTATGTAGCCACCCAGTGCTACGTCCAACTGATGCCTGGATCATATCTAAATACCAGCATCAGCAAAATTCACTGAGTTTGAGCATGAAGTTTGAACTGAAAATCAGACTGAGAAAGCTAAATTAGGTATAGTATACTCAACGTCACAATTTTATTTTGCAATTTAAAATGCAAAAAACAGGAAAAACAAATGCACAAGTGTATGTTTGAGGAACATATTCTATATATGCTGTAGATTACTCATCACCCTGCTGCCTCCCAACCCTCACATGGGCTAGTCAAACACTTAACCCAGTATGACTCAAAAACATTGCACGTCTGTACTTTACAAAGCTGCATCCGACACATTTTATTATGGAACTCGTTTTTGCTGCTAATACTGCTGCTACACTACAAAATAGTTTACAGTTTACAGCCCATGTTCTGTATATTTACTGTCCTGTGAATTTATTGTCCTGCACTCGTCACATACTGTTGTGTATTTGCACTTTATGTAGTCCTATGTACTGTTCTGTGTTGCACCATGGTCCTGGAGAAAAGACATTTCATTCCAATGTATACAAGCTATACAGAGGAATGACAATAAAAAAACGATTTGACTTGAGCAGCACAAGTACACACAGCGTACTCACAACCGGACACAACACACAGGCATTCAGGTTTATTACTACAAAGTTGTAATTACACATAAATACCACTTTATTTGTCTGGAATCCAGTTAAGTCAATGTTGCTTGTTGATCAGAGTTTGGTCTCTGATCTCAGGACGTTTATGTATGCCAAATCTCTCCAATAGTTAATGCCAAAAAACTAAGACTATTATATATTTAATATATTACTATAAGTGCACTAATGGTAGAAATCAATATCCAAGGCAGTAAATTTCCGCTGGACTGAAACCCAGCACAAAGGACTGGTGTTTGAGATTTATCATACACAGATAAAACTGTCAGAGGAGGTGAATATGAGGGGCCTTGCAAAAACACATATCTGTGACACGTGCAAAATATTTCATTTTGTTACAATAAGGCATAACTGCAGGAACAGGAAGAAGCAAGATTTAAAACCATGGAGCAAGATCTTGCCCCATCTCCAGGCTCACCTCTATCATCACTGTAACACTGTAACCATCTCCACTAAAGCAGGTCACATCACTGCTCACATCAATCCTAGGCATAGACGCCAGATTTATTAAACTGGAGCATGTTGAAGGGAGAAGGCCACCGACACCTCGAGCCCTGCGCTGTAATTAACCCTAGTGCACGCATTCCAACTGGCACGCCATTCGATTCACATCAAAATTTCACACCACGCTTTCGAGGGCAGAGAGCTGAATTACGATCAGAACGTATCACTGCTGCCAGTGGCCCCTCGTCCGGACACGAGCCACTGATCCGCTCCAGAACGGATCAGCGGCGCTGCATAATTCATCTGTCCGTGCGCATGGGAGTCAAGGACAAAGGGGTAGAGTGTGATTCTCTCCCAAAAGCCCAATGCAAATCTTATAAAAGTGAGTCGTATGCCACATTAATGTTAGTTATCCAAGAGGTGTTCTCCTCCCCGAGCTCACTGAAGCATGCTGGGATAACATTTTTCTAGACAATAAGTAGACATAAGTAGTATAGTATTTTTTTTTTTCTATAACAGCAGTTCCGATAATAGTTTCAGCTGCAATGATCATACAGTATTAATGTAATTACTCTAGTACATTATTGTTTTTAATTTTAAGAACTTACAAAATCACTTGTATGGTGGGCGCTCCACATAAACAGATTTTAAAAACGTGTGTAATTGTTGATATTTTGATGTTTTCAGTGAGGAGACATTAATTCACAGAAGGAGTCTCCAGTGTGAGCACTTTAATCAGAGTCAGAGACAAAGCTGTTTCTGAAATCTTGTTAACTTCAAGATGGGGAAAAAAAAGATGTTGGACTGTTTAATGCTGCTATAATTGTAAGTAATAACAGGAACTAACTTGTTTCGTGGATGTTCCACAACATTACATGTTACCATAATTAGATAAATAAAAATTACGACAATGTGTCGTTCTTAATTAAAAAGTGATGTGGAAAAAGAGGAACAAAACTCTTCGGGACGTGCTGTTATTAGAAAACGGTCAACTTCAGGGTGTAACACTAACTCCGTTTTGGATCTAACTCCATTTTGGATCTAACTTCATTTTGGATCAGGTCACCTTACATAACCCTGTTGTTGATCATTTTCCTGTAAAAGTACGCACCAAGTGTTTTCTTCCGCTTCCTTGTCTCATCACTACCTCTACAATAATGCAGATATGGATTTTTTTCATAGTAATGCAAAGCACCTGTAGCTGGAACAATATATAGCAGATATGGAAGCAGGTTTCATTACATGATATTACTGTTATCTATATTTCAATCCCATTCATATTTGAGATTTATGCACAGAGTTGGCTTGAATATATCAAACCCCAGATCTCTTAACTCTTGATTTTTTTAACAGGTATAATAACCTTTTTTTTTAAATCAAGTTTTTCCAGATGTCTGGAGAAATTCTACCATGGCTTAAAGGTATAAAGTGAGAAGGAATATCAGAATAGCCAAAGAAAGCAAAATGAAAAACCACAACGGAGCTGTGGTTCATATCTGGCCCTCTTCTGTAGCCCATACTAAGCAAGAGTCTATATTTAACTGAGCTCAATAAAACGAAACAAAGGTGGACGTGTTGAGGAGAACGAGCACTTGATAGAGATTAAAATAAAATGAAAATATAATGAAAAAAAATTACCTACGACTTACACAAAGAGGTGTAGGACAGTTAGAAAGACAAAAGAAAGGAGAAGGAGAAGCATAGAGACAGAATGAGATCACCAAAAGAAGAGACAGCGAGAAAGCGAGAAATGCAGAGAGAGAAACAGACGAGTGTGTGTGATGGAGCCTGAGGCCAGAGCAGTACTAGCGGTGTTAATGACACACAGCCAGAACACCAGACTAGCAGCAACAGTGTGTTTATTCCCAGAGCCACCCGCCCACACACACACACACGCGCGCACACACACACACACAAGACCAGGCTGACAGCAACAGTGTACTTTATGCCCTAGCCTCCTTCACTACCACAGCAAAAAAAAAAAAAAAAAGAAATAAAAGAAAATAGGCCACACACACACACACTCACAGAGAGAGAGAGAGAGAGAGAGAGAGCGAGAGTGAGAGAGAGAGAGAGAGAAAGCTGTGTCAGTCTAGCACAGCTCTGCTTTCAAACTAGCAAGTTTAATAATCAATTGGTTTTTTTCAGTGACCACCGTTGATGATGTCATTGTAGGTTGTAGAGCAACAGAGCTGGGTTTGGGTCCAACAATAAAACACTAATTACTCTGAAACCAGCTGGGGTTAAAAGTATCATCACCAAAATGTATCTAAATTTATATTTATTTTCAGTAACTGCTTTATCCTGCTCAGAGTCATGGTGGATCCCGAGACAATCCCAAGAACATAGAAGCGCAAGGAGGGAATACACCCTGGATGGCATAATACACCCCAACATTCGTTCACACCTACGGTAAATTTATGGAGGAAACCGAGGAACCCAGAAGAAACCCACACAAACACGGGGAGAACATGAGAAACTCCACACAGTTACCCGAGCTCAGGGTCGAACCAGGGACCCCCACCATGACACCTTCTAAATTAATATCCCAATCATAATAAACAGGTTTAAATGTAACGTTCCAGAAATAACATTCCTGCAACATTCTAAAAACATCTTCCCAGAATTACCACTGCTAAAATGTTAGAATTAAAATTCCTGCAACTGAAAACACTGTGAGAATGTTTATACATGACATTTAAATGCATTCTCAATGCAACAACCAAAAACGTGAAAAATCAAATGTTTTCGTTACAAAAGTTCCTAGAATCACAACATTCAGAAAACACAACCTAAAATTGTTAGCTAGGTTGACGTGAGACTGGAAGTGACAGGAAGTCCCTGAGAGGACCGCACTCAAGGAGACTGGATAAGGGGTCTGTGCTTATACGAGTGAGAGCACTAATGGGTGGAAATCAATAACCTACAAAGCAGGGTAGTAAATTTCCAGTGGATTGAAACACAGCCCAAAGAGTGATATGTGGGATTTAGCACAGAGTCAATGCCACACAGATAAAAGCATCAGAGGAGGTGAATGTGTAGGAAAGGGCAAAATCACACGACTATGACATGTGGCCTAACTCTGTCTGTGTGTGTGTCTTTGTGTGTGTGTGTGTGTGTGTAGTCCTAATTAATTAAGCGTGACTGTGAGACTGCACAGCTATCATCACTGAACACACACTCAGCACATGCTCTGACCCACTCGCCGCCATGTGATTCCTCTCTGTTGCCATAGTTACGGTGCCCTGCATCAAGCAGTGGACCTGTGCACCCTTAGAAACGTAGGCAGGCATGGAGTGTGTGGTCCAGAGCGGAAGACACACACACACACACCGCTGCTATTGCTGACGCATTAACTGTCGTTAGACCTTAATTCCTCCCGAAGCGGCATGTCACCACAGGGGCAAAATGGGAAAAAACGAAAACAAAAGAAAAATGAACGCTGAATAATTCAGCTGCTGCTCCGCTTCGGAGTCACACAGGTTATTCTCCCTCGAGATAAACCTGAACATGAATGAATGAACAAAAGTGTGGCTTCTGTTGTTTGGAAGCACAGACCACACCGAGGCCTCAGAGTGCTCTCACATCTCTGAGTGTGTGTGTGTGTGTGTGTGTGTGTGTGTGTAGTTCTACAGCACCTTTTTCACACCCAAGGCTGCTTAACAAAGAAGCAAATTAAAATGGTACATACAGAAGAACTGCTCAGGCATAACAATGAAACCAAACATTCAAACAACAACACAGAAATTTATAAAACCTAGACTCTGTTCTAGACAAAACATGCATGCTAGCTGAATTCTAAACACACTGAAGGTTAACAGCTGTGAAAGGGAGACTTGTAATCATTTTTAAACAGTTGTGTGTCAATCTGAATGCTGCGTTCAGGATTAGAGAAAAAGGAATGGTATCCATTGCATAGTGGCTGAGAGTTTGTGTTGGTGTTAGTCTTATACTATAGCTTACACTCATACAGCACTGGTGACCCCGTTTATGAGCCCAGATTTCTCATGACCCCAACACCCCCCTCCAATGCATGCGCACACATGCATTCTTTCCATAAATGAGTGCTAGGAAACGCTACCAGCAGTTAGGTTTGTTGGTTTAGTCGGGTTCAAGTACTGCATTTCAAGTAATATTTTCACAAGAGTAAAGCCCATTTTACACCAAAAGCATCAAGTGGCCTTTTTCCAATCTTCAGCTGTCTAGTTTCGTTGAGCCTGTGCCCACTGTAGTCTCAGATTCCCGTTCTTGGCAGGCAGGAGTAGAACTTGATGTCATCTTCTGCTGTTAAAGCCGGTCTGCCTAAGATGATGCTTTTCTGCTCACCACGGTTGTAAAGAGTTGTTATTTGAGTCACTGTAGACTTCCTGTCAGCTCAAACCAGTCTGGCCCTTTTGCTCTGACCTCTCTCATCAGTAAGACATTTCCATCTGCAGAACTGCTGCTGGATGTTTTTTGTTTTTGGCACCATTCTGTGTAAACTCTAGAGACTGTTGTGTATGAAAATCCGTTGTGTGTGAATACTCGAACTATACCATCTGACACCAAGAACCATGCCGCAGTCAAAGTCACCGAGATCACATTATTTCCCCATTCTGATGTTTAATCTGAACATTAATTGAAGCTCTTGATCTGGATTTGCATGATTTTATGATTGGCTGTTTGGATAATTGCATGAATGTACAAGCGCACACTGCGCTACAGTAGACTACAGACTGAAATACTGCCCATGTGCTGTTTAGGTTATGAACATACACTGCAAAATCCTGTATTGTGTAGTTTTTCTAACATGATTATAGCTTATTTTTAATTTAAATAACCACTCTGTGGACTGCCAGCGTCCGGTGTAAATGCTTTGATTTACATGACAGCATGCTGGATGAGACGCCTCTGCAGTCTGGTGTACAGTCGGCTTAGGAGGAGCTCCAAATTTAGTGAAAGCTAATTAAATTTTAATAATAAAAATTTGAATGAAGGCTACGAAAGATGCTATGCAATAAAGCCATATACACTGCTCCTATTAACAGTGTGATTTATCTGAGGATCTGATCTGACTCTGAGAAGTGCACTGACACACCTCTACAGTCCGGCAGTTTCCAGGCACCCTACAGAGTGCTGAATCCACAGCGCAGCAAAGACCTGTGACATTTATGAACACATTGTAAATCACAGACAACTCAACCAGAGACAACTCAAAGGCAGAGCACTAAGACAGGTAACATGCAAGAAAGTGCTCAGGAGAATCTGTGTGTGTGTGTGTTTTTGAGTGTCTTATGAGGACTTTCCATTGACATAATTATTACTGCGGCTAATTAATGCTAATCTACACCTAAATCTAGCCATAACCTTAACCCCTGTAACATAGAGGAATTTTGGCTCTTTTTTTTTTTTTTTTTTTTTTTTTTAATAAAATCAGCATTTTTTTTTGTAAGTCTGCCTCATGGGGACTTGCCAACATATAGCATGAATATATCCAACACACACACACACACACACACAGACACACACCTTTTTTAAAAAATAAAATCAGCATTTTTTTTTGTAAGTCTGCCTCGTGGGGACTTGCCAACATATACCATGAATATATTCAACACCACACACACACACACACACACACACACACACACACTTACACACACAGATATACACATAGAAAAGTACATACACACACCTTTTTTTTTGTTTTAAATAAAATCTGCATTTTTTTGTCTGGGGGCTTGCCAACAGGGGACTTGCCAAGATATAGCAAGAATATATCCAACACACACACACCTTTTTTAAAAAATAAAATCAGCATTTTTCTTTTTGGTAAGTCTGCCTTGTGGGGACTTCCCAACATATAGCATGAATATAACCAGCACCACACACACACACACACAGATATACACATAGATAAAGTATAAACATACTCTCTCTCTCTCTCTCTCTCACACACACACACACACACACACACACACACACACACACGCGCGCACTCACTCAGCCTACTCATACCTGACTTGTTCAAGCTTTGCAAATAAACAAGTGTACACACACCACCCACATAGTCTCCTCACTCACTTACACATGCGCACACACACACAGTCACACTCAATTATCACACACACACACACACACACACACACACACACACACCATAAATATGCATTAGGCTTTAGATGCCAGCAAATTAAGCACTGACTGGCCTTCCTCTGCATCCGCCCACCTGTGTACACACGCGCACACACACACATACACACACACACACACACACATGCACATACAGGTCTCTTATACACATATTGTAAGCAGTGTACAAACAGAGCATCATTTCTAGCAGGTTGTTTCCACAAAGGTTCAGCAGGTGTGTTCTACTGCACGCAAAAGTTAACACACTGAGTAACACATGCTTGTGAAGCCGCCATGATTGTTGTTATGGTTACACCACATTACATGTTAGTTAGAATCATAGCACCAGTGTAAGCCAGTTCCAGCAGACGAGGACTACTTACACCTACTTAGCTTCATGATTTAAAATGTGTTCATGGCACCACCTCACTAATGAAAAACACAGTTATAAACTAACTAGATAAGAACTCGCAATGCTAATGTCCTGCTACGTTCGTATGTAGCTAGGCTAAACACAGAAACAAACTGTTCTTATACAGTGTCAAAGAAGTGTCAACTTTCAACACTGACAGTCGCACAAGGAATCCTGCGGAAAGGTTTCACAGCGTTCTCTTCTCACTATACGGGTGCACGATGATCCTCAGGCACTCCTTTATCCATTCTTCAGACATTACTTTACCATTGCATGCTAGCATGGCTAATAATGAATAAAATGATTAAAGAACGGTAAGCGTTTTTTTATGAGACCGTCCTGTAATGAGACCATTAGCCATGTTAACTTTGCTTGCAGGGAAGTTCATTTATATGGATGGCAAGAGAGTTTGATGTTTTAGGGTTGTATTTTTTAAATAAAAGCACATTTTATTATTATTATTTATTAATTTTTTTTGCTTTTTTTTCGTCCATCAATAACGCAGACTGTGTGCTATGGTCTTCTGACAGAATCAAATGTTACAGTTAAGGTTCCTTGTGACTGACAGATGAAGAGTGTTAGTGACCCGTTATTGGGCAGCATGATGGGATAAACAACAACAACAACGACTAGAAGCACTGACACTCGACGTCCTGCTGGGGGGGTGGTTTAGGGGGGGTTTGTGAGGTGGGGGTGGATACGACAATCAGTCCTGAGGAAATAAAGCGGAGATCAAGGAAGACATTTATAGCAAGACGTAAACAACCGGTGGAGGCTTCTGTAGCTGAACCATGACATCCTTATCACAGTGCAAGTGTGACAGCATTGACAACACACACACACACACACACATGCTGGCACATAGAGGCAGAAGATGGCAAGCTGCAATGGAGAGCCTTGGCACTCAGAATGAAACGCATCCCTTTCGTCAGTCTAACGACTTCTGACAAGCACCAGCGAGTGAAGTTTTAACACTCTGGAAAAAAAAAAACCCACCTCAGTGAACAGAAGAGAAGCATCATTAAAGAGAGAGTGAGAGACGTCGCACTAATGCGACACGCATGAGATGAGTGCAGGGTGACCTAGTTAGCCAGCGGGCTGAAGAAGGTCAGGAGTCCTGGGATTATCAGTGTTAGAATGATGATAACAGCAGAGATGACAGGACAACGAATAAGTAGAAGACCCTGGAATGAGTTCAGGTTATGGGACGACTTTAATGATTACGAAGCGTAGGTTGTAACAAATAAGAGGAGAACAATAAGGAGGAGAGAAATTAAGAGGTATACATTTCGTAAAGGACAAGAGAAGGGGAGGAATAAAATGGCAAAGGGAAGGGGTGAAAGAAATGATGGATGAAGGATGATGAATAAACCATGGTAGCATACAGGAGGAGAGAAAATGATCGGAGACGACAAGACTGGGTAAAAACTGACAGACAGCGGGGGGGAAGGAAGAGAGGATGAAAAAAGAGAACAGAACAGAAGTGAGTATTTTGGATGATAAAGTACAGCCAAAAATCTGAATAAATGAATAAGGAAGATGGTAAAGAGGAGAAGAGTTAAAAAAAAAAGGGAAGAAGAGTCAAAAGGGGATGAGTTAAAAAGATTTCAAAAGATAAAGTGAGGGACAAAAAAGATACCTTATAGAAGAGATCTAATATATATATTCCCTTAAATCTACATTCTTTTTAAATGATGTTTATACCATGCAAAACTATGTACTAAGGTACCAGCTTCTGTATTAGCAAGCTAACGCACTAGCTAGCTTTAGTGCTTATATTTCAACAAAGTATGATAGCTGCAGAGGTGCTAACATTGCTAACAAGTAGATCTTAGCAGGCAAAGAGAAAAAAATCAAATTTACTGCGAAAACCCTAGCATACGTCAGTGGACAAAACTAATATTTTTTTAAAACCAAGTAACAGTAAAAAAAACGTCTGGTGAAACTGCTATTTAATAACAAGCATCTCCTTTCATTTTGTACCAAACCAAAGAGACTAACACATGTATTAAGATACTAGTTTCTGTATTAGCAAGCTAACACACGCTAGCTAGGTTTAGTGTTTGTTTGTTTTTTTATTTGACGTATGATAGATATTAGCGCCGTGTATCTGTTTGATATCACATGATCTTTGTGTATGTTACTAAGATAAGCATTTGAGGCAGTAGAGACAGTATTTACAATGTCAAAGCAACACCACAGTCAGAACACCAGCACAGCCACTTTAACATTAATGTTAATGCTGCTGAATAAATACTGGTCATGTGGTAGAGCTAACTAATGCTTTCTCCTCATCCTGCTCATCCTCTGCACAGCTAAGTGAGGTCACACAATCCAGATTCATCCAAAAGCAGATCTGAAACATCGACCATCATTAATTCATTGCATAGTTAAGCTTATTACACAGTCTTTTTTCCCTAGTGATGTCTAAATGGGAGCTCCAGATTGAGGCAGGGAAGTAAAAATAAAACATATTACCTATTAGAGGAGGAAAGCGTTGGCCGGATCAGAGAGGAACACAGCACATGGGGAGAGAGAGAGAGAAAACAGGTTAGCAAGTTCATCCATCTCGTCCCTGATTAACACTGACATTTAAGTACAACAAGCAACCTGTTTTTAGTGTTACACATTGATAAACAGATGTTTGCATGTGCCTGAGAGAGAGAGAGAGAGAGAGAGAGAGAGAGAGAGAGAGTGTGTGTGTGTGTGTGTGTGTGTGTGTGTGTGTGTGTGGGTGGGAGGGGCCCAGATACATCGATCACGCTCAGTGCGAGGCAGAACGCTCGCCTCTTGACGTTGTCTGTGCTGTGAAATTGTATTGACACGGATTAATCGGGTAGAACAAACTTGATTAGGCCAATCAATCCAAATTAAACTCTCTTTCTCTCTTCAACACACGTTTTTGGCTGCGCACTGGATGTGTGTTTTGGCCGAAAAATGGAGTGGGTGGTGAAAAACACAAACACACTTATGCCAGTGATGCAAACACATGACATATTGGCGAGCGTGATTTCTTTAAGTAGGACATTTCTTACTCAACATCCCTCTGCTGTTCCTAAAAGATTTCTTTTAACCAATCATGGACCAGACAGGAGAGCTATTGTGTAACTCTGCATTTCAGTTCATAAAATTAAAGCTAAATAGTTAAATAAACTAAAAATATTAATATATTGACCATATTTATCTTCAGTTGACTACTAAGATATTAAGTTATTTGCATATCCAGCTAATGTTAGCCAGTTAGCATTGACTGACCAGACGTGCCAATGGACGTCCATTACTGGGCTCTTGATCTTTTGTGTGTGTGTGTGTGTGTGGTGTATAAGGTCTTGTATATGACTACAATAGTCAGCTTTTTTCCTTTTTTCTTCAAGGAGTATTAAAACTTTCAGTCTGCCCAAAATATAGATGTCCTATTAAGTATGCTCTAAATTTCTTCACTGGGTTCACTGGGTAGCTGAGCCATTTAAAGGTCATTTTTCAGCCTAATCTCTACATTTCCACATCTACAGCCTTAGGCTTCAACTTGCTCATAACAGGCGACATCATACAATTTCATGAAATAGAGTATGTATGCAATGTCAGATGTCTTTTTTGATAAATATTAGATGTCTTGACCAAAAATCCTCCTTTGACCAAAAATCTGATGAGTTCTCGCAACAAAAACAAAAATTGCAGCAGGAAATGCTTGCGTGTAATGCATCACTGTCTGCTAGTGTCAGAATGTACTGAATGGTATCATCCTTACCTATCCTAAGTATAGCATTAAATTGGCCTAAATATAGGATTTAAAAAAAATAAAAACTGAAATAGTGCTTGAGCTCCAGAGGATCAATGGGAGCTGCTGCCAGTGTCTACAGCGTATGTGTGATTACCATGGACAAAAATTTTCACACCTTTTCCTGTGCTCAGAAAAGAGCAGAAAACCCATTTACTCACTTCTAATGGAAGACTACTGTATATGTGACTATAACACGAATTCCAAACTATAGCTTTTTAAACTCTACAACATCCTAAATCCTGATGTCTGACACAACAGCCTGGAGAAAACAAGTTTTCTTTTCTTTTCATAGTACAGGGAAACGTGTCAAAAGACTTGACTATGGTAATCGCACGTGCACCTCATGCAATAAACAGAGATTAGGCTGAAAAACGTTGGAGTATTCATTTAATTCTTCCTAAACATATCAGGAGATATATTATAGACAGATATAGATAGATAGATAGATAGATAGATATGTACTTCCAGACATCAAGTCAAAAAAAAATCTAAAAAAACAATTGAATCTTGAAAATTAACTTAATTTCTTAAAGTTTTCATATATACATGCACGTAATGCAAGCCAGCTAATTAATATGGCAAAACCTGACAGGATTTCAGAATTCACATTGCCAGCTAGCTAACCTAACAGGATTTCTGAGAGGGTTTAAGTCATATTCATAAATGTTAATAATCTTCACTGCTAACACTAACAAGGTAAGCTAATATTAGCTAACTTTATCAGATTTCTGAGGAAATTTTTAAGTCATATTAATAAATACCAATAATATTCACTGCTACCATTAGCAAGCTAACTAATAAGCTAACCTGACTGGATTTCTGAGAGGATTCTGAGGTCATAATAATAAATATTCATAATCTTCCCTACTAACACTAGCAGGCTAGGTAATATGAGCTATATTTCAAAAGATTTCCTCAAATAAACCATTTAGATTTTTTAGGAGCAAAGATGCGGAACCGCTTTCTTGTCTAGAAACCTGCTGTTGCATCTTGAGGGAATTTTCAAGCTGGTTAAAAGGAATGTTGATCCAGACACATCCCACTGATAACCTTATCTGTCTTTCTCATATATATGCTATTACACTATTCTTTCTCACACACTTTTTTCCACACGCTTCCTAATGCACTGGCTAACCGCTGATGCGTGTTGGTGCTCCATCTGAAACTGGCATGTGTGTGAAAATGTCAAACCCGTTGGTCCCTCAATAGGAGGCTTTTAATTTCCACTCCAGAGCTCCCTAAAGGACGGAGTATGGCGCTGCGATTAGCTGTGTGGAAAAAAAAAGGTTTCAGGCAATGAGAGCCACAAGTTTGGATCTCATTGCCCCTAGAACAAACAAATCCACACACGCTATTATTCTGCCAAGGTTTGGCAGCTAGCATAAAGCCAAGTTGCACAATAACATCCTAACACATCCTAGCTCTCAGGCTTTGCATCAGTCTAAGCTAACAAACGAGCTCACATGCTAGCACCCGGCATAGCAAAAATGCCCTTAAGGACAGCACAGAAACAGTGATTGTGCAATTCAATTATTTTTGGAACAGGGCACTTATTTGAATGTGAAAGGCACATTTGCTATTCAGTGGAGGAGCTGCGATGCAAAGCAAGTAGCGGCCACACACACAGACACACACACATACACACACACATGCACACACAGAGGCTATAGCTCCAATGGCTGCCTTAATCCCATTCTAACTCTCTTTCCAAGTGATAAAACCACACCAAAGCACAAAGCCACCATGATTATGAGCAGACTACTTACTGTCGCTTGTGCCCGCTAATCCTGATTAAACTCAAGAACCTCCAAGTACAACAACAGAAAAAGGACAATGTTTATTGTGTGCAATTCTTTTTAATAAGGTCTGCCTTCAGACAAACCACAAGGCATATTTTTGATTGCAAATTAAGTCTTCATTCATATTTACGCATTATGTAAGGAACTAAACACTTCAGGTTATGCTGTTATGTGGAATTTTTTTCCTATAGCAGCATGCACCAAGTGTTTTGTCCTCTTTTACCACAGCAATTTGTCAACGATTACAATTTTGAATTTATTAATAAATGACACGTCATGCTTTATAACCATTTATAAGCATAATAATGCTATAGAACGTCAGCAAGCCAAGTTACTTCCTGTTACCACTTACGTTATTGCAACTATAAGCAGTCATTCCCTCACCAACCTCTATTTTTTTCTGTCTGGATGTTAGTAAGAAAAAAAAAATAAAAATATGTCATCTGAGAACCCAGAAATCGTGCCCAGAAATCGAGAAGTCGTCTGAAGACTTTCCTGTGGTGGAAAACCTATTGTGCTGACTTCCAAGACTCCTTCCATAAATGTTACATACACATGTCCTAACAGAAAGTGTAACGATATCAAAGTTTTTCAAATCTGCCTTAGATTATGGTCAGCATCCACAATACAAGTTAATCTTCTTCATTACTAATGCTAGTCAACTAATATTACCTAATCCTGACAGGTTTTCTGAGAGAATTTTAAGCCATATCCTTAATTGTTTAGAATTTCAAATGCTAATGCTTAATAATCCTTAATAATCTCAACTGCTAATGCTCCTAATGCTTAATAATATTAACTGCTAACACTAGCAAGATAGCTAATATCAACTAACCTGACAGGAGTTCTGGGAAGATGAGAGTCATAGTTATACATGTCAATAAGTTGTTGCTGCTAACACTAGCAGTCTAGCTAATATAAACTGACCTGACAGGATTTAAAGTTATATTCCTAAACGTCGATGAGCTTCACTGCTCACAGTAGCAAACTAGCTAAAATAACGTAACATAACAGGATTTCTGAGGGGATTTTTCAGTCATATTAATAAATGTTAATAATCTTCATTGCTAAAATTATCAGGCTAGCTAACATGATCTAACTTGACAGGATTTCTGAGAGGATTTTAAGTTATACTCATTGACATTTTCACTGCTAAAGCTAGATAATATGAGCTAACCTGGGATTTGTTTTTATGGTTTGCACTTTGTTAGGGCTTTTGCAAGATGCCTGTGTGTTTGATGGAGGAACAGGGTGAAAGAGAGACACAAACAATTGTGCTGAGTGACATCAGAAAGACAAGACAATCTGCACTTGTCAGGAACGTGCTCTCTCAGCACACACACACACACACACTTCAGTTTGTGGAGCTTTGTGGTTCTTTTGGTTGACGAGAGGCGCGAGCCACTTAATGGCACTGTCAACTGAAGCATGGAGAATGTCCATCAGCAAGAGCTTCTGTCACAGGTATAAGTACACGTCCACACACACCCACACACTTGACTTGCTTAATCCCATTTCATGCTCTCTGAAAGCAATAAAAACACACCAAATCACAAAGCAACCCACAATTACCAAGTATTTACCACTGTTACTTGAGTAAGTGTAGCTAGCGATGGATTTACAGCTAATCCTGAAAAAAATGTACGCTGAGCAAAGCAGGAGTAACGTAATGTCACTGCCAGCTAATGTCTGAGGAATGTCCTTTTCAAAGGGCTTCTTATACAGGTATAAATGTTCATAAACACACAGTGAAAGCTTTGGAGTGGAGGTTTAAATCGTACTCCTGGCTAACATGCCAAGTGTGTGAGTGTGTGAGAGTCTGTGTGGTCCCATGGCGATCTCAAAAATGCTTGACACTTTGGAAAATGCCATTTCGAAAGTGTTTTTAAGTGCAGCCCAAACCTCTTAAAAGGAAAAAAAAATGCTGAAATATCATCCAGCACTGTAGAGAAAACAGCTGGCTCCTGTAGGCGCAGTGCTGAAGCCTTGAAACATTCTGTTGTGCAAAAAAAAAAAACTGGAACGAGTGATGTTTATCACAACCTTGTACACTTATCCGCCTGGAAGAGTGCCTGTAAACATGAGGAGGAAAACATTGCTCTTTTACAGAATGCTTATTGAAGCATTAGTTGAATTGCCAGGTTTGCGTGACAAAAGCAGGCCACTGGCCAAGAAAAACTGCCAAATTCCAAAACTCCAAATATGCCCCTTCCAAAAAATATATGTCCAATATGCCAATTATACTGTAATATGTAAAGGTAACATCATACATTTTTTTAACTAAGCAGTATTAAAAACAAAGCTTCTCTAAATAGTTCTTTCACCAAGATCCAAGATATTATTATTTATGCAAGAAAAAAAAACATGACAAGTCTTAGTTGATTATTTTCCTACAACCACACCCCACAAGTGGTTTTATTCATCTTACACCACAGAAATTTGCCAACAATTACATTTTCTTAATAACTCATTTTACCAGAGGCCTGTTTTGGGGGTGCTGTAATTTGTGATGTCACACTCCACAGTAGTGTTTAATGGCTCATAAGAAAGCAGACACTCACTTTAAGAATTTGCAGTTTTTCATACGAAATTTTATTTTTTTTTACCTAGCCTGCTAGGTTTGAATGTAATAATTTTATAGTGGCAGTTGTATACAGTGTTTTACTATCAGAAAAGCTTTAGTTGGTCTGTCCGTTTTATCTCTATACCAATGTTATTGTGGAGAAGTGTGAATTGTTTGCCCAGCAGGGGGCTCACACTCCTCCTGTTTCACATCGTCCTGCTCACAAGCAGCTAAATACAGAGTCACGATACTCTACACACAGTGACCCAACAGTGTCCTGACTAATCTTACAACAGATTTACTGTGATAGTAAAAATAGTTCATTTGTTTATAAGTCTAATAAGTCTAATAAGTTGATTTCCATTCTGCCGGCAGAATGAAATGCCAGTATACTGTGAGAAAGGGTTAATTAATGAACAACATGTCATACTTTTTTATCCATTTGTAGTTACATTTAATGTTGTGGAAATTCAACAAAACAAGTTACTTCCTGTTATTATTTACATTATAGTAACAGTAATTAACAGTAGTTCCCTCACCAGTAAGATGGGAAAAAAAACAGCTTGTCATGTACAGAGAAACCAGAAAGCTTAAAATCCTGTCCTGAAGACTTTCCTGTGGTGGAAAACCTACTGACCATTACAACGTGTTGATATGAAGACTCTTTCTGACCAATCAGATTCGAGAATACACTAGCACCATGGGATAACAACAATACATATACGTGTAGTCAGTGATTTGTTTGTAAGTCTTCCAACTTCTTCCTTGTAGTAAATCATTACGCTGCCTTCTGAATGGGACAGACTTTAACTCTGGAATAGAAACCATGGCTTTTTGAATGGAATGAAAGGAGAGTGCCAACAATAACAATACTGTGTGGGCTTAGAAAAAAATCGTATGTGTTGTTTACTACGGTGGACAAAGTAATTATACTTAAGTGAAAGTATATATATATCCGATATGTCAAATTCTTACTCAGTTAAAAGTATAAGTATCCAGCCAAAAATATACTCGATTGAACGTAAAATAATTGCTACTTTTAAATGTGCTCAAGCATTAAAAAGTAAACAGCAAGTATTTTTAACTGATGAAATTAAGTTAATGTCACGTTTTCGTGTGAAACTTTAACTTTTATTACTCATCTAAAACTGTTCAAAGGTGATCTTCTGTTTTAAAACAACTCATCACTTTGCCTCATTCAAATCTCTGGAAGTTTGCAACATTTACCATTTGCTAGATTTTGACTTTCTGTCTAGCATATTTTGTTCGCTACGGAAATTGATGCTAGTCTGACCTGGTATTAGCAAATAAAACCTGGCTTAGATAAATATAGCCAGTTAACGTTAGCATATTAGCAAAACCGACCTCAACAATTTTTCAAGTTAGTTCAGGTTCATGCCTTTTAGGGAAGTAAAGGAGACGCCCTGTTTTAAACAAGTCTTTGCTTACTCCAGCATATTGAAACATTTTACTGAGTTAGGGCCAGGGCGATCATCCTCAGGTTCCACACTGCAGTCTGGTGGCTTATCCCTATCCAAATACACACAGTACAATAGCTGTAGCATTAGCTACTATATATTGTGTAGCTTGAGAAAGTCAAGGCCAATGAATGACGAATGAATAAGATGCTGAATAAAAGAAGAGGAGACTTTCGAGATTTGTAACGAGTGCTTTGAAGAATTTGGAAATGTAATTGTCCAAGTGTACAAGTCTTCAATTTCAATAATACTCAAGTAAAGTAAAAAAATATTCTTTAGTTAAGTATAGTAACAAAGTACAATTACTCAAGTATACTCCATCCCTGGCTACTGATGCTTTGTTCAAACTGTGTGTACATGCATGAATGAATGAACTGGGGAAAAAATGAAATGATTTGAAGGAGGAATGACTCCAAATGTGTACCTCTCACTCTAGTTTCAGGTGAATGAAAAGTAATAAACATATTTCTGTAGTGTATGCTGATCAACCCCAGATGATCCTCTAACACACATACTAAGATGACTTCCACCTAATCAGTGTGGTCTAATGAATTTCTAACACATGTTTAGCTCCTATAAGGATTCAGGCTCTGTACCTCTCTCATTAAAAACCAGAAACCACAGAGATACTTACACACTCAGCATGAACCATAAGACATATTTGCTTAATATTGCCGCCAACACAGGTTTTGCTAGACTTCAGTATTGTTTTTCTTCACCATGTCTCTGTTTTTATTAGTTAATATTCTCGCCGCAATTGAATCTGTTGTTATTCATTTTCAATAAAGCAGTTCTCAAACTCACTACACCATCATTTTTATGATCAGTGTTATTTTATATGTGTACCGCCTGAAGATTTTCCTACATTTAAATTTATTCATTTTACAAGTGAGTCAGGAAAGGATCCAAGCACAGGGGTGAGCACCTGAGGGTTAAGATCCAACAGTGGCTCTCTGGAAGTCATTGGATGTGAACCAAGAACCTTTCAGTAATTGTAATAATATACCATAGTCATAGCAAGCTCAATGAAACAAAAGAAGCTTGTTTTTTTAAATCATCTTAATGACCTTAATGATCTCAGGTATTAAACGGTTTGTGGTTAATGCAAAGTGAGCCGCTATCACAACTGGCACAGAGCGAACAATCACAGCGAGACGATATTGCTCTCATTTATCTGTCAGTCCGCTGGCTGGAATACAGGTGTGTGTAGCGGGAGAATAAATGCTCCTACAAACCTCTCCACACTTCATTGTTTCGTGATCAGACACACCACGAGCTCAGACCGGAAGATTGTGATTTCCAATTCCAGGACTGTCTGAATGCCACTACTGGGTGCTTGAGTAAGACATTTTAACCATTTTAACTGCTCAGTCCTTAAAAATCCTTAAAATGCCAAATAATTCTCTGTAATTACTGAATGGTGGTATGAGCAGATACAGCCCACTGCTTAAAATATGAACGTGGCAGCATATAACACAGAACAAGGTGGCTGGATCACATAAGCCCCTCCTCTTAAGCAAAATGAGCCAATCACGTTAAGACTTTAGCTGAAAACACCTGGCCCTGGGTGCGGGCGATATAACAAAAATATCATATCACGATACTTGAAGACATTTCCAATATATACGTATATATGTTTCGCAGTAAAGGTTAGCTTTAGGTTAGCTAACAAACTCTCAGCAAAACAGTAGCATCGCATTAAAACAAAAGCATCGCATTAAAACAAACAAAAAAAAAACTCAATTATAGTTCAATTATACTTTTATGTAATGTCTACAAAGTTGAATTATTTAAAAAAAAATTTTTTAAGATTTTTCTTTTTTTTTTTTAATTCAGCACAAAGTTTTAACATCAACATCCAATCAGAGTTTGGAAAGTAAAGTTTCTACAAAAAAAGCATGATATCTCAGAAAAATATATTGTGAAATAATTTATCATAATATTTCATCATCATATTGCACTGAGTCAGATATAGAGCGCTTCGCTCTGTTAGTGATGGAGGAATGCACATGTGCAGTAGCAGTATGTTTTTGTGTTATTTGAGCCAAAGGCCACATGTTATTTACACCATTTTTTGACAGACTGACATCTTGTCAATCCGTTTCTGGTGTATGCGTCTCTCTCCATTCAAGCAGATAGAAGCCTGGTCTTGTATGACTGAAAATAACCGCCTGGGAGTGTTGCCAAGATGGCCGCCGAAGGACTTTGGTCAGCACTCTATCGGTCATACACAAGAATGTCAAATCTCCACATACTGTAGCTCTATCCATCTACAGAAAAATTACTGGATTTATAAATATGGATCAAAAAGGTGAAGATTAGATATTTTAAGGATAAAGTAAATGAAATGTTACAGTCTAATGGTACAGAGATAAAGTGAAAAGAGATGGCAGGGGTAATGAAAGTGTGCGTGTGTGTGTGTGTGTGTGTGTTGGGGGGTGTTGAAATCCTGACTTCTGGGTTAGATAGTAACGTAAAGCTATCAATAGTTCATCGTGTCATTTTGGAACAAATGTGGCTGCAGGGCATGGTGTGTCCTTTTTACAAGCCTGTGTTCTCACACTGGATAGTGTGTTATCACACACACTCAGCTGACCTGCGCCCACACGATACACTGCTGCCCTCTGTCTGATTGCAGTCTTTGATAAGGTACACACGTACACAGTAGGGTGTAACCAAATACGAATGCATTACTTGGATTATACAGATATCATGTGTTGTAAACAAACACAAACACAGATATGAATAAAAGGTGCATTATTCTGCTTTTGGGTTGTTGTTTTTTTTTGCCAGAATGTGCATCTATTTGAAATTAGATCACATCGGGGCTGGAATACCGCAGGATACAGCAAAAAGTCACAAAAGGGGGAGGTTTTTAGTGTTTTTAATGCAGTGCGAGTGTGAAGCTTGCCAGACATGCAAGGGCTGCAGTTCTTAGTAACTGCCTGGTCAGGGGTACAAACAAAAATCTGATTTGTAGTTGAGACCAATTATGAACATGAGTGATGTAGCTGAGAATGAGGAACTGTCAGAGCCAGAATTTGGCATTTCTAACATTTTTTAGTTTGTTTGTTTCCAGGGGCTTAGGGTTCATTAAAAAACTGCCTTTTTAGGCCACGCCCACTTCAGATTTAAATCCGAATACAGATACAAATACAGATATAGAGCGCTAAACAGATACCGATGGTTGCTTTGTGTTACACCTCGAATACACATACACACCCTACAGTCAGAAAACGTCTCCTCAACTCATCATCTTGGGGTCATCTTCTCAACTACCAGTTCCTTCCCCGTTTACGGCGTGATGTCAAATCAACACGGCCGCTCACACTGTGAACAGTGTAAAGTCCCTATTCACTACTTTTAAATGAGTTTATAGCACTATTGGATTTAGATCCGTTAATATACAGACACAGTACTTGGTTAAATTTATAACAAGGCCCATCCTCATCACTGTTTCGAGAAGGTTATCATTAACACTAGCGTTATCACTAACTTAAACCGGCTAGCTTGCTGCTAACATTACTCGCGTTTGTCTGCCGGCTAGCTTGCTGCTAAGCTACTGTTATTGTCCGATGTTACTGCTGTGCTGCAATTTCAGTCCAAAATGGTGCATGAATGTTTGCAGGTCAATATAGTAGAACAGAACCAGGCCTGTAACTGTAAAAGTGCACTTTTTATTTGCTCTAGGTGCTCTGACAAAAAAAACAAAAGACACATTTTCATGAAGGCGTCCATGTTTTTTTTCCACTTCGCACGTCAAACATCCCGAGGTGAGAAATGATGTTATTACAACTTGAAAACTATCATTTACGAGGCACCATGAACGCAGCATTAGGCTATATGTATCGGGCACTGTTTGCTCTTGTTGTTTGTATGATTTCTGGAGAAATCATGCACACTAGACAGTGATGCCAATCAGGTAATTAAACCCTGAGGCTGAATCAAATCAACATCCCAGGTTCTCTCCTGGAAACAGCATCACACACACACACACCAGTTAATACACACTCGGCTCAGCATGCTGCTCGCTGCCCGCCTGCAGGGTTTGATCCAGAATTCCAGTGACTCATATGTAACTGTCAGCGAGCTGCTCGTTTCAGATTTCTCACTAACACACTTGACTCAAAGCGGTTTAACAGGAGAGGAAGTGTGAGCGCTGTTAAACCACACAGGCAGGAGGAGGGGTCAGAGGTCAGTGTGTGTATCAACCTCAGAAGGTGAAAAACCCAGTAGGGATGTTAATGCCTCTTCTCATCCTGGAGCAGTGTATATGAGGATATAACTACATTAAATAAAGGTGGCTACACTATTCATGATCTAATTACCCCGATGCTTAGCCATTTTCTGACACTCAACTTGAAGCAGGTGCTTAAGATCAATTACTCTTGGGATTTGTACTCAACGCCTCCTGGTCAGTAGCAACATTAACTTCTGACCTTCTACTGGCCTAAAATCATTCATGTAAATATACGCCATATGGAAATAACACAGGCCAAAGCTTCTTATGTTTTTACACATACTCAGTATAGGCATGTAAGCGTTTTCAGACGTTTCAGTGTGGACGAGCAATTTTTGGAAAACGTTTATAAACACCAGTGTAGACAAAGAGCGTTTTAAAACAAAAATGCAGTTTTCAGATCAACCTGGATTAATGTGGACGTAGCCTAACTAGCCTTGCTTGCTATCAACTAGAATAAATTTTTATATTAAATAAAGTTTGGTTTAACTCTGGTTACGAAGAGGTTGTTTGGCTTCTCTGTAGCTTTGGAGGCAGAAAATCAAGAGAATTTGAGCTGCTTGTGTGACTGCACCATATGCAGCTACAGTTAAAGTGGGACGTCACATTGTAGATTGATGAATGTCCCAAAAAGTTATTTTTATTTATTTTAGAATATTGGCAATGAATGCTTTCAGTCAGCACAAAGTAAACCTCTTTATATTGTCTCAATAAGAAGATGGATGTCCTCTGGATTTTTTTTTTCCTCACTTGCCTCTCAACTTCGATCTGATTGGTCTGGGCCTAGAAAAATTGCTTGACATCACTATTATATTTTTTCCCCAAACTTTTTTTCAACTTTGGAAGCTCTCTTTGGTGACCAAAAACATTTGTAGCATTTCTTTTAAAAGGTGCCTCCCTTTCCTATGGGAAAATTAAATATAAAACCTGTGCTGCCGTCTGAGACAAAAACGCCAAGTGTGAAAGCACTTTTACACAACTGTTACTGATCTGCCCTTGCAATGTGATTGGTTAAGCTCAGCTTGTTCACTGGAATATTAATCAACCACCCAAAGGGACAGATGTATAATTCATTAGAACTTCAGATCTGCTAGGAATCAAGAATCTCCAGAGTATTTGCTTTAGTTTTATTTTGCCAAGCAAAGACACTTCAGAAGCCTTTCAGAGGTTGGAGATGATCCTGAAGCAAAAAAAAAAAAAAATGCCCTGACCGTGACTGATGTCAGTCTGAAGGAGTCAAAGAATAATCTTGGAAAGGAAAGGAAAATCGATGAGCTTTCTGTGTATAAGGGGAGCCGAGAGTGTAAGGGCAGCGTGGAAGAGTGTCAGTCTCAGTCTGCTAGAAGTGATACACACACAGACATAAAGCAGACGGGCACAGAGAGAGTCGAGAGTGTTAATCAGGGCCAGATCAGAAGAGCTGCAAGCGTGCCACCCGCTAAGCGGAAGTGTGTGTGTGTCCCAGCGGTGGTGCTTTTTTCAAAATTCCAGACATCACAATAGTTCCATTTGTCTCCACTGTGTTTCCTTCCACAAACTTGATATAACCAGATACAACAGCCCAGTCTATTTACTTATTTACATCTGAATACTTATGATCATAAATCAGAGGTGCGTTTGGAAACAGGAAATTACTCTTCATGCCATGTCTCAACTACACACAAACTATTAAACCTGTAAACCCTTTTAAAATGTGTAACAGTCATTCCAGAGATAACATACTATAGCAACAGGCGTCTCATTGGCTTGTATTTATAACGGAGATGTTACTCTACATTTGGTCGAACTGTTAATCCTCGGGCAAGGGGTTAAAATTTCCATCACATCCTTGTCAAAATAATATAATATTATGGACAAAATGGGTAAGCTACAATAAAATCCCATCATCCGATACATACAGCAAGTTAATCATCATTATAATCCAGCACTTGCTTGCAGTTGTCTAGTCTCAGCCTCAGATGCTCTACCCACATAATTTGGAGCATCTGACATCTTTTGTACACTTTTCTGGCCACAAGCTACAGGATCTTGAACGTTGTAATCTGATTGGCTCACCACACTCAGGTTACTTTTGAATACAGTGACACAATGAGTTTTTCGGCACATGATATAGCTGTTAAACTGAAAAAAGTTCACGGAATACCATCTTTAAAAGTTATTAAATAGTTTTGTAAAGGGTTTTGAAGACTAGCACCTGCCTAGTGCTCTTTTAGACATAGCTAATATGGTAAGCTATCCCTGTGTTTGTTTTTCAACAAAAAATATCTGTTATGACTGTCCCAGTCTAGACTAGCTAGCTAGCTTGTTCCATCTAACTACTTTTTTGTGGGAAATGTGGTGGTATTCATATGTATTTTACATAAACCTGGTCGTCATGTTGAAAGCCCTAACTGTCAAAGCTTCAATTCCTGGCACACAACACCACAACATGAAGAACCCTGTGTAATTTCCTTAATTAAAAACATATTTTATATTAGCTATACAGTATGTAGTACTAATCTGTACATCTTTACTGTGTATGAACTTGAGCAATTACGTACCATACACTGATCAATGACACAGCATACTACTTCTGTTGCCAAAATATGCATGTTTTTGGTTACTCTGCTCCTAAATCCATCATACTACATGAGACTATGCATAAATTGCATCTTTAACATAAAAACAAATAGCTGGTATGTGAGTTATTGAGAGATTTTAGACCAACTGTCTCCATGTGCCTTGTTATCAGACCAAAGCCTGGATTTAAGACACATATATCTAAAGACAGTAGCCTCGCAGGCTTATCTAGCTGCATGATGTGTGTTGGCAGCAGTCAATCTTGATCAATCTCCCACAGAGCCAAAAGATGTCAGTGCCACACTGACCTCCACAGAGTCAGTTTCTGAGTGCTAATAATTTGCAGAATGACCTCGAAAGAATGTTCCTGCCAGGTTACCTTGTACATACGGACTCGGAAAACACAAGAACGAAGAACACTTGAGTTTGAGAGGTCCTGTGTAGTTGTTTTTTGATACATTACTCACTCAGTTAGCTAAAGCTATCAGAGGAGGATACTGCTAGCTAGCTAGCGTAATTAAAAATAAAACTTCCTCCTGACTAAATTTTTGTAATTATTGTAAATATTCAGCAGCTACATTAACCATCTTTCACTTCATTTAAGTTCAATTCAATTCAATTTTATTTGTATAGAACTGTATTTTTTTTTGTATATGAGATCTGGGATCATCATAAGACAGTTTTTATGATTACAGCAGCAGTTCTAAGGAAAAGTGTACAGTATCCAGGTGAGATTTTCCAATGAGTTTAGGGAATAAAATCTTTAGGGTGAATCAAGCAAATCGGGAGGGCAGGAGGTGAGAGGAGTCGCAGCAGTAAAAGTGTGACAGGAAGTTTATATTTATGAGCCTCGATCCTTATCCTCAAAGCATCTGTGATATCTGGTTAGAACTGAGACCACTTCAGCAGATATTTTAGCTGATGTTCTCCATACCTGCATTGTCCAGTATTATAAATAATCTTGAACAGCAGTGGATCACAACAAGAAAAAGTCACTGAAAAGTCATACAAGGAAAATGGTAACCAACAATATATATTGAAAATTTGGGGTATTTTTTTCATTTAAAATTGTTTAAAAAAAGAAGGTTTTAGAATTTTGAAATATTTACAACAAAGAAATGTAACTGTTCAATATCTTGAATACTTAATATTGAAGCTTCTGCTCTATTTCTAGTAGGGATGGGCGATATAGACTTAAAACTATATCACGATATTTCATTGTATTTCTTGCAGTAACGGTGTGAATGACGATATGAAAATAGTAACATTCAACTCTTTTTGGCCACAAGTCACATCAGCATACAGTCCTGAGAGCCGTCTTATTCATCTTCTGTATCCGAACTACTTCCATATTACAGAGGAAGTTTTCTTGAGGACTAATTATTCTTCCTCGTGTAGAGTTGATTCCTCCATACTTGTTCTGTGAGATACCCATGCTGCGGCACATAAATATGTCATCAACTATATCATCAGTATCGCAGGATGACAAATTCTTATCTTGGGGAGGAATTGTACTGGTATCATGGACCATACAATATGGCACAGCCCTAATTTCCAGGTCTGTATTTAAATGTAAGTAAATGTGTGATATTGACCATGTTAACTGCTTTGTACAAAAGGTCAGATTTTCCTCATGTCTAATCGATGTCTACTCCGATGGTTTTGATCTAAAATGGATCATAAGGTTTTGCAAAAAGTTGTGGTGTCCATGCCAGCTCGAATGCACACTGTCATTAAAGCAAAAAAGGGACAAACTGAATGCTAAGAAATGCTGAAATTCATGTAAATATTTCAAAGATTCTACTTTTCAAACTGAGTCTGAGCACATGGCGTAACCGAGAATAAAGCATCCACATCCTAGCCCCGAGTGTGTCTGACTGGCTATTGGTATTTACGCATGGCCAGTTTCCATCACAGTCCTACACCATCAGTCCTGCTCAAGTGAATGACAAATAAACAGCCATTTATAATCCAGAGATATCAAATAAGACAGCACAAGAAACTACAGCAGCGGTAAAGACAGCGAACGTCAGAGTCGCTATTTTCCCATTACGATGTGTAACTGAGACCGCCTTTTAAGCCTCGTACCTCTTTTTCCCAGAAAGTGAAGATGACTCTTTTGACAAGCACATGCATCTTTATTTTAGGTGATGTGATGCGTGGAAGAAGTACGATAAGCCATTGTCAGCGTTTAGGGGGAAAGACAGTCAAGGACGCAACTCCAGAACTGAACATTAAAGTCCCAAAAGCTAATGGTAAAAGAAATGAAGAAGAATGCTTGAGGATGATGCTAGCTGGCATCTGCTGACTTTTATATTTTGCGAGCATTTTTAGCACTCCTTTACTTCATTGCTATTAATGAGCCACTTTTGGAAAGCTCTACATCTAAATTAAAGTTATCAGTGATAGAAATGAAGAAAAATCGAAGAATGTTTGGGAAGAAAAGTGCTACACTAGCCTACACTGACAATGTTAGCATTCTAGTGAAGACACCTCTAAAGCTGAATAAAAGTTAGTTTGACAGAAATGAAGAAAAATTAAGAAAATTAGCACTAACAGGACTAATAATTTCCAATTGTTTTCTTAAGCTATATGGAAATGGGTTAGCATGAAACCATGCTAACTGATTCCTACTCAGTTGTGTTCACTGTTAGCAACATTAGCACTGTTTTAGGATTACGAGTTCTCTAGGAATTATTTTCACTTCAGGAGGGGAAAAAATTAAGTAATAGCTTGGTAAATGTAGGAAAGAAGTGCGTCAAAAGTAAAAGCTTACACAGACACACACGCACACACACACACACACATCTGGGTCAGATTTCGCAACCCATGCAGCATATGTAACTAATCATTGTGACTAGGCCAAACTCCAGTGAACAGCGTCTTTATACCCCAACCCCCTGTAAAAACACACTCCTACGTACTCACTAGTCACATACGTTCTGTTTCTTCCTGTTGGGAAGTAAAGCATGTCTTGGTAACATAGTTCTGAATTAACAGCAATGTGCAGTTTTAAGGAGTTCCGGGGTATTTGTTTTAAGGGTGAACTGATATTTGTAAGGGAGGTTTACATTCATTTGAAAAAAAACATGGTGAACTTATGAAACTTTTATGCAGTGCACATAGATTGAGGTCATGAGGTCATGAGGTCAAACCACAAACTACACAGGGGATGTGATAAGCGGCTGGATTGGGACGATATAAGTCACTGCCCTAGATGAGTGCTACAATCATATAAGGCTAGTAAAGGAGTTCATATATTTAGCACTGCAGATCATCAGCTCAAAACAACTTCAAATAACTGGAAGATGGATCTTAGGTCTTCTGGGAGTTGGTTCCATCGATGGGTAGCATAATTGCTAAAAGCATCTTCTCCCTGTTTCGTCGAAACTCCAGGCACCATTAGTAGACCTGTTCTCATAGAGCTATGAGATATACCGTGTGAATCTACAGAAGACTCTCTGTCTCCACGCTCTAGTGTGCCAAAATTCATATTAATGTAGATGTCACCGTGCCCTCATAAACAGAATGCACCGGAATATGACATCACGAATCTCGCAGTCTTCAATCTGACATCATAAAACAGAACTGCTGGTTAGGTGACATCACAAATGGAGCACATAAACACAACATTCAATAATGTGACATCTTAATACAGAGCTATCTGAAATCAGGCATCATGACATCATAAAAAAAAAACGGAATGCTTAACAACCTGACATCATGATTGTAAATCTCAGTAAAAGAGAATGCTTGGTAATGTAACATGTTAAGTGGAATGCTGACTTGAGATATCAAAAATGGAATGTTCTGGAATGTAGTATAATAAATAGAATGCTTTGCATTGTGATATCATAGCTGGAATGTTCTGGATTGTCATGTCATAATTGGAACGTTCAGGAGTGTGACATCATCATTAGAATGTTTAGGAGTGTGACATCATAATTAGAATGTTGACATGGTAACTGGACTTGACAAGTTGACAATGTGACGCCATGATTGTACAGCGCAGAAATATGCCATCATAAAGAGAATGCTTGGTCATGTAACATGTTAAGTGGAATGTTGACTTGTGACATCATAAATGGAATGTTCCAGAATGTGACATCACAGATGGAATGTTCAGGAATAGGCAATGAATACCAGAATGTTAGTAAAGTGACATCGTAAATGAAATGTTCTGTAGTTGTAACAGCTTAAATGGAATTTCGGAAATGTGACATAAGGTGACGGAACATTTGCTTATGTGATATCCTTAAGGGAATGTTGAGTAATGTGACATCATAAATAGATGGCAGGATGCTATATGCTAGGAACATGATAAATAGAATATTAAGAAATGTGACAGCACAATGAAAATGTGAGGAATGTCGCAGTATAAACAGTAATTGAATGGAATGCCCAGTCATAAGGTACTCTATAATGTGACATCACAAACAGTGCTCGGTAATATGACATCATAAATAGAATTTTACACTGCTTACGTAATATGCCATTATGAAACGAGTGCTCAGTCATGTTAAATTATGAACAGAATGTTTAGGAATGTAATGAATAATATGTTTAGGAACGTGACATCATAAATGGAATGCTGAATAATGTAACATCATAAGTGGAACAGTCAGCTGATGTGACATTTTCAACAGAAGGTTCAGTGATGTGACATCATAAATGTAATGACTGGTAATGTGACATTCGCACAGATTTCTCATTAGTATTTATGAGATGAGGGGTTTATAATGGCTTTGTGATGATAATGAGTGACGCTGTGTTCTGCTGATTCATGCCGTGGTTAGTTCTGCAACATACACACACACACACACACACACACACACACACACCAACACACAGACTTTTGTGTCACTCATTATCATCACAAAGCCATCATAAACCCTTCATGTCATAAATACTGAAAAAGAGGGTCACTAACTAACACTTGGATCCTTGGACCTGTCCCACTCTCTCGCACCAAATCACCAGAAGCTCCCGAAAGAATCAGTCCCTGATGAAGCAAATCACCTGAACGTGGTTCAAAAGACAGAATATTGATTGTCTATCAAATACGATTGCCCACGCACACACACACACACACACACACACACACACACACACACACAATACTGACAATTTGGAAATGCCAATCAGCCTACACAGCATGTCTTTGGACTCGAGGAGGAAACCGAACTACCCAGAGTAGACCACCGAACCATGGGGAGAACATGCAAGCTCTGCACACACACACACACGGGGCGGAGGCGGGATTCAGGCCCCCAACCCTGGAGGTGTGAGGCAAAAGTGCCAACCACTAAGCCACCATGCCCCCAATAAATGTACATAGAGACCAAAAAATAAAGCCTGCAAGGAAGTAGCAGACACCACTTGCATCTGGTCAGTGTACACAGCTAGTACAATTAGCTTGCTTTGCTAATCTGCCAGTGAGGCTAGTACAAACCCTAGCCTCTAGCGTTCTCTACATGTCCAAAAGGACAAACTACAAGTGACACGTGTGATTGTAGAGGAAGGCAGACAAAAACAAAACATTTTGAGCAATGTAAAAATAGCTAAAACATTATATAATCCATGTAAGCCTGTATTAAGCCTGTCATAAGTTGATATTAGTGTTAGCATAAACTCTAAGACAAATATCTACACACATGGGTGTGTGTGAGTTTATTAATTAGTGTTAAAAGGTACACAATTGTTGATGTTCTATAGAGATTGTGACAGCCTAATTGAAATCACAGCCAACTGTTTGCAGTGTGTGTGTGTGTGTGTACAGCATGGGTTCTGTCACTCTGACAGTAATACACAGCTGGCGTTACATTTCATAGCACATGCAATGAGAGAAAAATATTACTTTTCTACTACACACATCTGCTAGCTGATGAAAAGATTACAGTTGGAGGATGAGTAAGACAAGTTTAAGTGTCTAGGAATGATGATTGTGATGATGATGATTTGAATCAGTGACAGGTATGGCATCAGGCTTCAGCAAAAAAAAAAAACATGAAGATGACAGTCAACATACAGCTTCCCCAACAAATGTCTAGATCCCCCTGGTGTGTCACACTTCACTGATATTAAACATCTATTTTAAATATAATAATTACAGTAAAATTGTATGTATTGTTTTGTATATTTAATTGTGATTTTTGGTGATTTTTCTATTAAGTATATGTGTAAAATATTGATTGTAATATTAATTTTAATTTGTATAACTACCTAAACTGTGAATACTGAATAGGCTTTAATGCCTCAATTAAATATAACATTAAAACTATATACTCAACAGCCACTTTATTAGGAACACCTATACACCTGCAATTACCCAATCAGCTAATCATGTGGTAGAAGCACAGTGCTTACAGTCATGCAGATACAGGTCAAGGGCTTCAGTTAACGTTCACATCAAACATCTCAGTGACCATGGCATAACCAAGGGCTGGTTTTTGAGTATTTCATAAACTGCTCATCTCCTGGACACAACAGTCTCTAGATTTATACAGAATAATGTGGGATCACAAATCACAGGCTCACAGGAACTGGACAGTTGAAGTTTGGAAAAGATCAACTGCTGTTTTTCCAATCTTCAGGATAAGGACATAGCCAAGGTCCTCTGTGCTTTTCCTTCTCTCTTTTTATTCAGCATAAAGGTATTGATCATCAGCATTGAATTTTGTAGGAAAATTAGTATCTGAAATTTGAGTATGTGAGAGATCATAACATCGTGAGGAAATCAGCTGCACAACTCATCAGCGGGATGTTGCAATCAATATACCATCATTTCGGAATAATTAGTCATTCCCAATAAAACAAATTATGTTTTATTGCCTAAATGGCACTAAAATGGAACATCACAGACCCCTGCTGTGTAATATAGTGTAATCAAGTTTAGCTTTTGTCAACTTTTGTTTAAATGGGTACTACCGTAACTACTGGTGTAGCCCACCTACCGTAAATACTCTAACAAATGGTATATTACATATACACTATATTACCAAAAGTATTCGGTCACCCATCCAAATGATCAGAATCAGGTGTCCTAATCACTTGGCCTGGCCACAGGTGTATAAAATCAAGCACTTAGGCATGCAGACTGTTTTTACAAACATTTGTGAAAGAATGGGCCGCTCACAGGAGCTCAGTGAATTCCAGCGTGGAACTGTCATAGGATGCCACCTGTGCAACAAATCCAGTCGTGAAATTTCCTCGCTCCTAAATATTCCACAGTCAACTGTCAGCTTTATCATAACAAAATGGAAGAGTTTGGGAACAACAGCAACTCAGCCACGAAGTGGTAGGCCACGTAAACTGACGGAGAGGGGTCAGCGGATGCTGAAGCGCATAGTGCAAAGAGGTCGTCGACTTTCTTCACAGTCAATTGCTACAGAGCTCCAAACTTCATGTGACCTTCAGATTAGCCCAAGTACAGTACGCAGAGAGCTTCATGGAATGGGTTTCCATGGCCGAGCAGCTGCATCCAAGCCACGCATCACCAAGTGCAATGCAAAGCGTCGGATGCAGTGGTGTAAAGCACGCCGCCACTGGACTCTAGAGCAGTGGAGACGCGTTCTCTGGAGTGATGAATCACGCTTTTCCATCTGGCAATCTGATGGACGAGTCTGGGTTTGGAGGTTGCCAGGAGAATGGTACATTTCGGACTGCATTGTGCCGAGTGTGAAATTTGGTGGAGGAGGAATTATGGTGTGGGGTTGTTTTTCAGGAGTTGGGCTTGGCCCCTTAGTTCCAGTGAAAGGAACTTTGAATGCTTCAAGATACCAAAAGATTTTGGACAATTCCATGCTCCCAACCTTGTGGGAACAGTTTGGAGCGGGCCCCTTCCTCTTCCAACATGACTGTGCACCAGTGCACAAAGCAAGGTCCATAAAGACATGGATGACTGGTCTGGTGTGGATGAACTTGACTGGCCTGCAGAGAGTCCTGACCTGAACCCGATAGAACACCTTTGGGATGAATTAGAGCGGAGACTGAGAGCCAGGCCTTCTCGACCAACATCAGTGTGTGACCTCACCAATGCGCTTTTGGAAGAATGGTCAAAAATTCCTATAAACACACTCCTCAACCTTGTGGACAGCCTTCCCAGAAGAGTTGAAGCTGTAATAGCTGCAAAAGGTGGACCGACATCATATTGAACCCTATGGGTTAGGAATGGCATGGCACTTAAATTCATATGTGAGTCAAGGCAGGTGACCGAATACTTTTGGTAATATAGTGTATCATTATATTGAAAGAATTTGTACATAAAATCACATGGTCTTTTTCTGTCTCCAGATGTAAGGACATAGTGAAATAAATCAAGACCAAGAGCTTTGGCGGATGTATGGGATGAGATATATTATTAATCAGAAAGATTCTTCATCTCGTACAGTAGTTTGAGCTGCTCTGTAGCAGAGGACTGCCAGCTGAAATTGTGCTCCTCAAATAAGGTGTCACTTATGCACAGTCTTCCACCACCATGCCTTGAGCAGTGAGAACCCAGGAGAAGAAGATGACATCCACAACGATGTGTTCCTGCTCTAGTTTACTGCATGACACAGTGACACCACAAGAGGAATGGAAATTAGACACAGGATGTTTTTTCCATCAAAAAAACACAATGCATATTTTTTCTGTTGGTCTGCTGGAGAAGCGCCGTGGGTAAACCTAGGCAAAACACAGACAATAGAGCTTTTCTTTCTTTCTATCTAACAAAAGGAGTAAAGTGGCTAGGTTTCCCAGTGGATTGATCTGATCGAAAGCCTTGGGGCAGATCTCTTCCAAATCAGGAGTGGGGGTGGTTTGGGCACCTTACAAAGATGCCCCCTCACTGACCCCCCACTAGAGCTGTATCAGACATGTCTGAAGTAGAGCCAGGACCTGCTGGAGAGATTTTATCTCACAACTGGCTTGGGGACATCTGGGGATCCACCAGTTGGAGCTAGAATCTGTGGCCTGGGAGGTCTGGGCTGACCTTCTCAGCCTGTTGCCACCACAAGCCCCATGAAAAGCAGAAGGAAAATGAATAAATGTTTTAGATAGAGGTGGTGGACACAACTGACCACTCCCAAGTCTCATCTTATTTCCCTACCTCTACAATCACTCCTTAGCAAAATCTGCCATCCAACATTAGCCCAGTCGAGTTTTCAGCGCTTTGGCAGGCACACCACAGTTTCCCATTAGTGATATTCTTTAGAATGAGATGAGGAAATTCATGAATAATTAATGAGTGAGGGTGGATTCATCCAATTACAGAGCACTAAGCAGCTGCTACTTCATTCAATCATAGAGCAAGTAAATCCAGTAAATGATGGTAGATTGATAGTCGAGAGACACCTGATCCCCTGGCAGAGTAGAGGGGGTATTTTCCAAAGCTTTAAACAAATATGAAAAAATCCCAGCTTTCAAATGATCTGTGTTTTAGGCCAGGTGTATTCAATTAAAAACTGAGGAGGTCAAACTACTAAGTCTACTAACATGACTGAATGGCGACAACAGTTACCTTTCAATGCTTAAGCATTAGTGCTCAATTTATGGCTATAAATAAGACATTTGAAATGCTTATGTTTCACAGTGGTGTGTCAAGTTACCATGGACTCTAAACAGATAAGATATCTGTTTTGAAGCAGAAAATAAACACAAACTTTTCTGTCCAATCATCTTTAAACAAAGTCATCAACTTTTTTTTTTTTTTAAACAAACCATCTTTTCTCTTCACTAATCAGACCAGAAATGAAATAAACAATCTATGGAAGTTGTGAAAACTTTCCTTTCTTGTTGAACTGCCTTCCGCTAAATCATTTACATAAATGCATGATTGGACGCAACAAGCTGTAAGAGGATCTGCTAGAGAAGCCATGATGGTTCAGGTAGCAGAACTACAGTTAAACAGTTCTGCTACAGTAATTTTCGAGTTCACATTCACCAGTTTTACATTTAGCAGTTTTAGACCTTACCATCAGCTAAATATGTATCTATGACACCATAACTGGTCAACTCATTTTAGCTGCTTTTCAGCTGGTAACATTAGCGATAAAATAAAATAAGTGTGAGCAAAATTATTGCAGCCTTAACATCCTAAATGTAGCTAGCATATCAGAAGTTAACTAGCTAAGTAGTCTTTGCTAACATTAAAAAAAAAAAAAAAAAAAAAAAGAAACATATGGGTGATTTTATGCAGATGGCTAACACAGTGTTTACCATGTTAACTAGGTAATGAAAGTTAGCTAATTTGGCTCAATCTCTTTTTTCTTTATATCCATTTCTTGAAGTAATTTAACAGTACTTTATACTAATACATACTGAAGGTCCTGATTTTGTCTGATTCCCAAAAGGTTTGCTTAACTCCATGACTCCAGCCTGCAATTTTTCAGAAACCCGCCCTTGATGCAGCAGTAACAAAGCATGAATGGGGCTTGGAATCAGTCAATTAAGACACCACTGTCACATAATTGAAGCATGCATTGATCTATTGTGCACCCATGGGGTCGGGGTGAAAGCTGTTTGTGATGGTGCTTGGGGTGGTCCAGGAGCCGGAGGCCAAGTTCATCCCTATTCACATGCTCCTGAAGGGGAGGGGGAGTCTGATTGATTTTCAACAGGAGACGAAGAACAAAGCAGGATGAAGTGTGTGTGTGTCTCGGTCGGTTTAAAGCTCCAGCTCCGAGGTCCTTTCCTGTGGAGCTCAGTGAAAGCTCCTGCTTAAAAAGCATTCCATGCATATTTTACTTTAGTAAATAGTACAATAAATACATTCGTATTAACACTTACTCCAAAAGTGGAACTAAATTAGTGTCTACATCAGAATGGAGCCTAAAAAAAATTAGACTACTACTGTCCCTTGTCATAATTATAGCAAGTTTTTGAAGCTGAATTTCAATGCTAACAGCTAGGCTAACATAAAAGACGGCAATAGTGCTAGTAGTGTCTACTAACAAATTTAGGTACTACATTTTTGCTATCTACCAAGCTTGATTCTTGTTCTTAGAGACTATTATTTGTAGCTTTTAGCACAACAAGCAAGATTTTGAAATGGATTTCAGTCATAGCACGTTAAATTAACATAAAATATCTACTATAGTGTGATGAATTAAGCTACAAATTTTAGCTAGCACCTTTATTTTTGTTTGTTTTTTAGAGTTAAACTATACCTTACATCTACAAGTTTATAAGGCTTAATGTTTTAGCCAACTTCCTCCTTGTTTTCAGAGCTTACAACACATTTAGCAGGTTTTTAAAATGAGTTCCAGAGCTAGCAACAAGGTTAACACATCATCAACTACATTTAGCTACACATTTTACCTTCCTACCTACCTTCTTCTTAGATCTTAGAGACTACTGTTGTAGTTCATAACACAATTAGCAAGTTTTATTAAATGGATTTCAGTCATAGCAGGTTAAAATAACAAAAATAATGATGACAGTAGTCTACAAATTTCAGCTAGCTATCCACTTTGGTTTTTTGTTATTTTTATTATTTATTTATTTGTTTGTTTGTTTGTTTACTTAGCTTTTGTTTGTCACTACACAACTATACCTTACCTTATAACTACATTAGCAAATTTTTTAAATGGATGTTACCCACTTGTCTGACATTTTTCGTGTTTACGAGCTTACAACAAATTTTTTGAAAATTTATTTTTCCACAGCCAGCAGTAAGGCTAACATAACATTAACTATTATGACCCTAAAATAACTTAGGCTAACACATTTAGCTACACATTTTAGCTTCCTAACCACCATGGATCTTGCTCCTTGACACGATTACTGTACAAAATTTGTGAGTTTAAAAGTAATTTCAGTGGTAGCGGTTATGCTACAATAAATAACAAGACTAAACACACAGCCTAACAACTACATCGCTTACTTCTTCGTTTAGAGACTAATACTGTAGTTTATGAAAAAATTAGCAAATGAGTAGATTTCACGAGCGAGGCACACACAACAAATTATGATGATTGTTTCCTGTTCATCAAGACTTACTATAGCTTACTACAAAATTAACAACATATTTAATTTAGTGTTAGCAATTATGCTAAAAACATGACTAATGATGACAGTGCTAATAAAATAGCCTAACAAATCTATCTACAAGCTTTTAGCTAGCAGCACAGCTTTTTTTGTTGTTTTTAGATATGACAAAATAAGTAAATAGAGTTCATTGCTATAAGTTATTCAAACATAACACATTATGATTTTTTTCCTTTTCATCCAGAATATTACCATAGCAAGGTTTTTAAATAATTTCTGTGCTAACATGAACAACAGTAACAGTGCTTATAAAATAGCTTAAATCTATCCACAAATCTTTAACTAACCACATAGTTTTTTGTTTGTTTCTTTGTTTTTCGAGACCATTAATGTAGTTTACAAAAATATTAATGAGTTTTTGAAACAGATTTCAGTGCTAGCAGTTAGGTTAACAACACGACAGTGCAAATAACATAGTAAATGCCCATGCCTTTGTGATGTGTTTTTTAGATTAGCTTGTGGAGGCAACATGGCCACACTTGCACTCATGCTAAATGTCATTGCCTTTGTGTGTAATTTTAATTTATGTGGGCTGTTATTAAGAACTCTAATTGTGTTGGCAAGACAGAGATTAATGGCGTAGGGTCTGACCGCTCGTGCCTCTGGCTTGTGATATGAGCTCAGCTGGAGATATATGAACATGATGTTCAACCATGGTGGAAAAACTTGCTCCATGCTCTGGAAAAATTCATCCCACTTTGCGCCCAGGGTAAAAAACATAAGACAATAATGGGACCTCTGTACATGCCACTACTCAGAACATACAAGTGGTGCAACCAGAACAATAGTAGTCATCTTGTCCAAGGGTCTCCATCATTCAAAGGAGAAAGAAAGAGACACTGTTATTCTCTGGACCTTGTACAAGTCTGTGACCCACATCTCCATATACCCCATTATCCAGAGTGCTGTTCACCCCCATGGCTCTCTCATTTGGTTCAGTCAGTGCATCCCCAGACCACAATGCCTTTCTGTCTGCCTGGGAGATCTTTATGGAGGAGCAAGCACTGGGTTTTGCTTCCACTTCACAAAACACACTACACAAAGGACAAGCTGTTATTCATCGCAGCCACCCAGTGCTGATTTTTTTAGGGGAAACCCAACAAACACTATAGTGTGTGAGGGAGAAGAATGGCTCCCAGTGTTCCTTCCAACAGGGCTCATCCTTCTGTTGTAAAAATATTATTTTAGCCCCCAACTAGTTCCTCTTCTACCAGGAGGACTCCTGGGCTCTCCTTTATCACACCCAGACAGCACACAACTCTTCCAGCATTGTGGCGTCTTGCCTCCAGGATCCTGCTCCTGTTGTTCTGTGATATAATAATGTCCTGTTCTTTCATTGTGTTCTGGCATTATTTGGTGTCTTACGTGTTGCACTGAGATCCTCGAGGCTTGCCGTCTAAGGCACAGATGAATCTTATTGTTAGACTAAATGACATGGTCAAGTGATATTTTCCATTGGAGGCAGTTGAGGTTCTATAGCCATGTGAACCAGTTAAACGTAAGTTCGATCATAAGTCAGGATGTAAAGTCGGTCCTAAACCATACTTGCAGAAGAGCTGGTTTAAAACTAGCATGGTGTAGAATTTCATTTGCATTACAGATACTTAAAGGTGCAATAGTTGGTTTTTTAACTTTCTTACTAGTATAAATGTCATCAGTACAAGTTTATTATGTGGCTGGGAAAACCGATTTGTAAAACTGTGGTCTGGATACGAATTCTCGTCTTTGTTCACATCGACAACCTGTCTGTCCTTATAGACACTCCCCAATGCCTCTTCACTCCACCCCATTTAAGCCTGTTCAGAACGGGAACATGGCAGAATCTGGTAAGCGCCCAGTAAGCAAAAAAAAGGTAACCAAAAAAAAAAAAAAAGGACAAAAAATGACAAAAAAATCAAAAAACGTAGTAAAACTAGAATAAACAGTGATAGAGCTTTTCCAAGATGGACAAATGTATTACTTGTGAAGCGGATGAACGTGGTTTAGTGACGTACTGGGCTAAGTGTAAATTTTAGCTTAAAGGTAAGACTATGTTAAAACTATGCTACTTAGTGCAACTTTAAATTTTTTTATTAGTCTGCAAACAGAAACCTATTTACATTCAAACTAAGCTACGATAGAGTTTACGTACTACTGGTTCAACCAGCAACACAAGTTTAGTCTATCCTAATGAGCTTTAACCCTAAACAACTGTCATAATGTAACAATGTTTTGCAGATGTTCAAAAACATTGAATGTACACAAATAGATAGCGTTGTTTTTTAATAAATAAAGTGCAATCACTGGCAAATTGCTTTCCTATAAGAACAATAAATTTTGGGGCATGCTGTTAGAAACTAATGAACTCAAGGGTGGTAATAGGAACTCCACCTCACATTAGGCAAGCTGTGATTATTTTTCTAGAACAGCACGGCCCAAAGTGTTTTATTATTTTTATAAAGTGCACATTGTTTTATTCCATCTCTTGTAAAACTATGCTTGAGAAAACTCAGACATCCAACAAGCGCAGTCTGTCTGAGCGACTCGGTCGTGCCACGCTTACACGCTTTCAGACCCCTGAAGCTCTGCCCACGCAGCCGTCATCCAGCTGAAACCCACCGTTCACGCATCCGGGAGCAGCGCAGCCGACCTGCAGCGGAGCCCTGTCATAATAGAGAGGGAGAAAACAGGACGGCAGACAAATGCAAAGAAACAAATCAGACAGAAGAAAGACGCCTATGTTGTAAACAGGGGCAAGGACGGGGGACGGGGAAAGGGCTTCCTGTTTAAATCTAAAAAAAAACTCAATCGATGAGCTTTTATTCTGTTTTTGAGAGAAAGTCTCAGGCTGCATTACAAATTCAGATGACAGATGGAGGGCCTTGTCTCGTTTCAAGTAGGAGGGTTTAAGCTCACTGGCTATATAAATCTCAGCACCCTCTTGAAGATTAAAATTCACCTGCAAGTGATGCTCACAACGAATCAAATTAAATTCAATTTCATTTGATTTGTATAGCGCTTTTAACAATAGACATTGTCACAAAGCAGCTTTGCAGAAACTAACAAACAAGCCAAAGGTTAAAACTCGCAAAGACGACATCAGAAACTCAGGAAACCTTGAGAGGAGCCAGATTTAAAAGGGAACCCATCCTTTTCTGGATAATGCCAGATACTGGGATTATAAATTATTAAAGCATACAGGTGTAGAGCAAAGAAAAACAGTACTAAGTGTGTTAAAAGGATGTTCAGTGTAAATATAATGTGAATAAGAGTCCTGGGAGGAGCACAGGGCAGTCTTTATGATTACAGCAGCAGATGTGTTTCTATACACAAACTATACACAAACATCACCAGTGTTTCTATACATGTGGAAATAAATTGAATGCTACATATTTAATTTAATTTAAATTAAATTAGAATTGAATTTATTTTATTGCTTTACTTTCACACAGGAGCTGTAAGGCTAATGTAGCTAACACCAACACCCAATCTTTTCTGTAAATTAATACCCAAAATATTTTTATTCTTGCTTTAAATAACATTGTTATGCTACATATTCTCTCATTTTTAATAAAGATGTAAATATAACCGAATCAGGCGTGCATTTTCTCCCTCACAGTTTAAAAACTATGTATAAAATTATAAAATGTGTAATATAAGTATGTTCTATACAGTTCAGTAGTGTGTAATTATGTCTTGTTCATTACCACGTGGATTTCATTACAATGCATATATACTGTATATTAGACATTTTTATCCAAAGCGACTTGAAGGAAGATTCAACCTCGGCTCTGGGATAGTCCTGAAACTTAAACTTACAACCTCCTGGTAACTAGGACAGAATCATAACAGGAGAGCTAAAAATAGCCGGTTAGATTTTAACAAATGTGACACTATATAATCATCTGCAAAACTTCCAGCAGTCTGGTTCAAATGAATTTCAGTGTTAGGCAATAGGCTAACTTGACAAAGTGATTAATGATGCCACCTACTGAATTTGGCTACATATTTTTAGCTCAGCTTACAACTAATTTAGCAGGTTTAAAATGAATTACAGAGCTAGCAGCTTAGGCTAACACAACAATAATCCTTAAGACACTGTTAATAACAAAGGATAAATTTAGCTACCTCCTTAGACACTATTATAATGTGCTGTAAATAACACTGTTATGCTACATATGCTGAGCTCATTTTTATCTATAAGTATGTGAATCTAGAACCACTGAGTCACTCAGGCGGAATACGCTAAACAGTACGGAACCACAGATCTAATCTAGCTATTCAGATTTTAACAAATTAAATGTGAAAGTACTGGATATGAGCATCCACAGAACTTCTATATCCAATTTCTTTTACAATTTCTCCTTTAAATTAGGACTTTGGCCTACTATTTATGGAAACCATTTTGGGTGAGAGAGACTTTTATTCCATGTTAGCAGTAATAAAACCACATAGCTCAAATTTAAGAAGGAAACCTTAAAGGTGAACACCATAAATGTCTTGGCTGAAAGACTACATTTGAAGGGGAAATTATATTTTTCACCAAACTACTTCTTTAATTCTATACAGTATGTGTTAAATCAATTCAATTGTACAGTGTACGTGTTACCGACTGTGAGAGTTAATGCAACACAATCCTGCCGGTAAGTTATGCAGCACGCACATTAACAAGTCTGCACTCCGAAATGTTCAAATGCTTGACTGATTTCATTCATCGCTGCGAGGCATGATAGTGCAAGTATTTTCTTTGCTAATGTTTTTCTGGAGTAAAAACTGACTAGCGTGTTTGAACAGGCGTGGTTACTGCAATAAGCCCACTTTCATGGGTCAAAATCTTCTCAGTAGCACTAGGCTTGTCATTGTAGGTGTTCCTGTAATAAGAATAATAAAGGCAGCTACCGCTCCAATTTTGCACAGCCTAGAGAGATGTGCTTTTGATTCTCAGCTTGGACAAGAAACAAACCTGCGATGATGCCACCCTCCTCCAAAACAGGCTCAGAAACAATCCTGGGTACAGATTCAAGTGTGAAAACTCTCACTGTCTGAAAAGTAGTACATCAGATTTGGCACTCAGCTCACGTTCCATGCTTTCTTTCTGGAGCGCTTTTCTTTAATGTGTTATTTTTTGGATGAGCTAGTGGAGCCGTTTACTGAGATTTTACACCCACTGTGACCACGAAAGGAGGTCCAAGAGACAGATCCGACTATCTGACAGACCAAGGCTGGCTGCAGGGTTTCCAATCTCCACCGGTGTTTCCTAATGAATTACACCACTGCTGTCTCCCACTCAACAGCCGAGCCATTCCATCTGCCTACTAAGCAGCATTCATCAGATTAAAGCAGTATCAGTTCACAGCGAGGCCACCGCACCGAGTCACAGAGAGGAAGTGGTTCTCTTAGGAAAAAAAAAAAAAAAAACCCCGAGCGCTGAATGGAAGGCTGTAATTACATTGCATTTAGAGTAATGAAACAGAATTGGCAGGACGCAGGTAGGACACGTCATGATGCGATTTTGACGAGATGCCCTCAAGTGTCAATCTCACTTGGCAAACGTACACACCGTATGTGAGTAAAGAATCGAAGAATCAAAAAAGTTTGCATTTTTCTGATAATCATAGAGTAGAACAGGAATAAATGGTATGAAGAAGCAAGTCTGGGGCTGATTTCTTTCTAGCCCAGACTGTACACTGAAAAAAGACATAATTATGTAAAGAACATATTATGTATAGTTTACATAAAAAAATAATTTTCTCATCAAATTTAAACAAGTTTCCAACTACTAGATTGGATTATTTAGAGTGAGCATGATCAATTTATGTAGTATTAACGTAAACCGATTACATTATGAAATCTCATGAGGATGTAGTGATAGAATAGTGCAGTGATAAAGTGACTCTTAGAGAACTTCAGTGACTGGGGTTCGATCCTCACTTCAGCTTGATTTTATTCCAGGCTTTGAAAATACATGATCAAATCAAGTTGGATGTACAAAAACCAATTGCGTTTATGTAACTCGATCGCAATCACTTTGAACCGATGTATGCATTTCAATTAAGAAAATTCAATGAGCTTTTTTTCAGTGTAGATTCACTAATAGCTTCATTGTCAAGCTGATATATATTAAATCCCATCTATTATTGCCACCAGCTGTCACTGCAGTGCACGTGCGCTATACGGGTAAGTTATACGGGATGAAGACCACATACATGGGCTATTTGGCTACTAACAAATAAGTACATTCACAACAGCATTGCTTCAATCCTGTTTCAATCAGCAAAGAATCTGTTTTAACCCCAAAACAAGAAAATGTGTGCCAAAACTCATATATAGCATGTATATTTTTTGCATTCTAAAGAGGTGGTGTTTTTTAAGAGGAAGTGGTGGCAAGTATGGCAAGAGGAAGTGGCAAGTGGCAAGTATGAAAATGTACCAGATGGATGTGGGGAAGTTTGAACACCCCTTCTCTAAGCTACCTCATTTGCACATCAACCTATTGTAGTGCATTTCATGAATGTGCAGGATTTTCTCCAAAAATCCCAAAATAGTACAAGTGGAGTTCAGTTTGACTGAAGACATAATGCCTGAGTCAGGTGTGTGAGAATTAGGAGTGTACGTGTTATGATGTAACTAAACTAAACTCTCTTCTTTCAATCGACTCAACTGGAACTGAACTCAACATGTATTATTGGGTGAATGATAAACTGACGCTTGAGGTCTTATAATAGAAAACACAAGTTACGAGGACTGAATACAAGAAAATTCAACATAGTTTTACTTGGTATCATAAATTTTTTTGTTGTGACAGAAAGGATATGTGTTCCACATAGTCATTCATATAATTATCTAATCCTTTAGGTAGTGTCATTTCTGTTTGCAAATTCCCCATTGGGGGACGAATAAAGGATTATCTTATCTTATCTTATCCATGAGTTTATTTATTTTTTTTATTTCTGTGAGTTTCATGAGGACGGTTTCAGCCCTTCATGCCTCACACCCAAGGTTTTTTGCTTTTTGTGTGAAACCAAACCTAACCACATAGCATGCAAACCTACTGAGTAAAACTTCAGGGTAGGGTGATTCAGATTCAAACATAAAGTGCTTTCAGTTTCCTAGAAAGATTTCTCAAACAGCTAAAATTAGGATTTTTCTCAGTTTAAAAAAAAAAAAAAAATCTACTTTTGAATCATAATCACCAACTGAATGCAATTTATTATTACTTTTGGATGAATGGTGAAATAAAACCCTCTTGGTGTTTATTCTGGGCAGAGTGAGCTGATCTGGGATCTGTATTGTCTCTGGGCTATTGGACTGACTCCAGCAGTGGTTTGGGGCTGTAATAACCTCCCACTGCCTCCCTCTCTCTCTTTCTTTCTCTCTCTCTCTCTCTTTCTCTTTCTCTCTCCGTGTCAGCCACTGACCCAGCAGAAAATTGCAGTATCGATCGCACTGTGATTCGGCTATGTCGCCACTTTTTCCCCAGAAAGCTCCAGGGTCGACGCAGGAGGTGAAGCAGGCCTGGAGTGGAATGAAAAACACGGGAATAAAACAGCAACCGGAGATTTGATAGGCGATGAAAGAAGGTGGCTTTTTTTTTTAACCGTTCTGTGTGCCATCGAGGTCAGGCAGACTTTTGGCTCCCGACTGACTCCATTACAAATCCAAACTTCAATGCCAAGGAGCTCTGGAACTGAAAAGAGGCATTAGTGCCGAGTAGTGGGCTGCATTCCTGGGCTCAAGGCCAGGACGAGCCCACAGCGGCTCTGAGAGAAGCCCGACTAGCTTCTTTAGCATTTCGCTGCATGACTCAGAGCACGGCAAGGACTCCAAACATTCCTCTGAAGCTGGAGCTATGCGAAGAGTGTTAGAAATGAAGAAGTTCAATAAACCAAAGAACACACTTCTTGGTGCGGTCATAGTCTAAATCCATGGTTCTCAAAGTGGGGTCCTTGAATCATAGCCAGGGGATGCGAAAGATTTTCTTTTTTTTTTTTTTCCAGTGGTGGAAATCACAACCCACCAGAGTTATTATGCCTAGAAATAATGTTAACTGGAGTCTAGTGACTAGTGCCTAGTTTAATAAGAAAATCTTTCAGTAGGTGAAATACAATCTGTAAAGAGGAAGTCAAAACACAAGAACAGACAAAACAAACACAATTAGAACAAGCAAAGAAAAACAAATTGCAGCACAAATTACCCTCTTATGTTACTTTGCGTTTCCAAACCTGAGGGGTATTATCAAGTTACTACATGAAAAAGAATTCAACTGATATTACATTATAAGCATGAGGTGTAGAAATGTGGAGCCAGCCAAAGATGTTTAGAATAAATATAATACTTCTTCTAAATCCGTAAGACCTGATGCCAACGGCATGCCTTACTTATCAAACTGAACACAAATTTATTTGTAAATTATTCACAAGAGACTTACTAATGTGAATCTTGATTGATCGACTTCAAATCGTATAACAGGTGATGAGTTACTGCAAAATTATATATGGATATATACAAGTTTAAATCTGTATTGTAGCCGACAGTCTGCATGGTTGAACTGCATTACTGGAAAATTTAGCACACGCCGTGTTTAGGTGCTCTTTCACTGTTTGGTTATCATTTTGCTGTTTTTCATCACTCTGTGCGCTTTACCTTTTATGGAGTTATGTGGGAGTCACCAAATGTAAATAAAACTGTGCCGCAGACGTGTTTCATTATTTATGGCTGATTGGCATTTATCAACATCAGTTTAAAAATATTTGTAAATCTGACCAATTTTTAGGTCACTCTGGCCTACAAAAACATTTACACATGACTGTAATTGAGGCCCATGAGCACTAGTGTTCTCTTATTCATGAGGCTGAGAGGATTCTGCTTCTTTCTTTTCTACTTTTTTCTACTTTTTCTTCTTTACTTTTCTTGCCTCAACTCGCTACAATAGAAAAGTTAAATTACACTATTATTACACACACACACACACACACACACACATCAACAACAACACTCAATTTCTAACCTAGCCTTCTTAGCATTTTATATAAAGTACATTGATGGGGGGCAGATGGGATGCCATTAGTTTAACCCTTGGGGTTATTTTGGCCATTTTTGTGTGCTTTTGATTTTGCATACATGTGATACTTTATGCAGTGTATTTCAATAAAGTTTCAGGTTGAAAAAGGTTTAATGTTGACAAAAAAAAAAATAGATAGGCCTGGTCTAAGATGTGTGTGTTCTTGTGTCTGGATGTTTCCTCACAACCCGAGGGGGAATTGATATGCAGACATGGAACAGAAGGATCCTGTTTGGTGTGCTCTGATTTCTCCACACACACACACACACACACACAAATGCAGATGTCTATGAGCCAAAGACAAAGCCCCCTGCTGAAAGAGCATCAGTGCCTGAGCAAACAAACAACGCAGTCCACAGTCACCCAGACCTCAGACTTTGTTTCCACTGTTTACTGAGCAAAGAAAGCAGCATTCAGCAAAACACCCCAGAATCCGCCCCAAAATAGAGTTCCTGAGAAGTGTACCCAAACCGAATATTTGTATTTGTACCTCAGGTTTCTCTGTGAGTGAAACAGTATGATAAGCGTCCAATCCAAACACAGTATCACAGTTTTCATTACAAGGATGGCATTAAATATCACACTGAGGGAGAATTCAAACACTAGATTAGGGATCAATATATGAGTTTTTACTTTTTTTGTTTAAATCTGATTCTGAAAAACACAAGGTGAGAAATGGGAAATAGTTTTTTTAATGTTTGGTCATCAGGTGACGCAGAATATGGAAGTTTGTTCTGACGTTTGTTCAGAGAGGAGCACAGGATTATATTTCAGTTTGCAGTCGCTATTTTTCTGGTGCTGAATCAGGAAATGCGCTGGATTGGTCTTTCTTTATTCTGTGTTTCTCGTTTCTTTGCCATTACCGCTCTGTCTGACTGAAACGGCATGATGAATCTTCCTTCCTTCCTTTCCAGACCAGATCACATCTCTGGGTGAGTAAAACAGTACAATGAATTCCTTCCTTCTTTCCTTCCTTCCTTTCTTCCTTCCTTCCCCAGATCACCCCTCTGTGTTAATGATTATTTTTCTCTTTCTTTCTTTGTTTCTTTTGCAGATCACCTCTCTGTGTGAGGGAAACAGTATGATGAATCTTTCTTTCTTTCTCAGATCACCTCTCTGTGCATGTATGATTATTTTTCGTTCTTACTGTTGTTCTTTCTTTCTTTCTCAGATCACCTCTCTGTGTATATCACGCTATGGCTCTAATATGCATTTCCATGCTTAATCATTTAATTTGATAAGAATTTGATTTTTGAGCTGTAGCATGGGTTTGTGTCCGAATGTTGTTATAGTGGCTGTAAAACATTCCTTGTCCTCAGGCGTCCACTCAGCAGCACATCAGGACAGGAAGTGACAGGCGGCGTGTTTCCACTTCCCGAGAGCGTGTGTGTGGTGTGACCTCTCAGGCTGATAAGCTTTTTGATGACTGCAGCTGGATGTGGACACACACACACACACACACATACACAGATTCATGCTGCTGAGACAGCACCTACCCATTCCTGTTATGGTCAAATATGTGAAGACACCTACACACACACACACACACTCAGAGACAAACACAACCCTGAAAATAACATGTTCAAAACTAATGTCTAAGCAAAAATGCTTTCCATCACCCATTCATTTGAAGGAAGAAGTTTGTTGTACACACACACACACACACACACTCAGGCCTCAGGCCTCAGGCCAATCCGCTGTGATGTCTCTATGGCTTATGGAAATGAGACCCCAATTCAAAGATTAAAAAAGTTACGGTTGTTCTCAGATCTGAAAGCCTATGTAGCGTGAAACAAATCAGACAGGCAACTCTGGCCACAGTCCCAACTAAAGAGCTTAAAAAGAGCTAAAGACACCCCTTTGCTCACCCTTAGTATGAGCTAGAAAGGCAAAGCAAGAAGCTTAATCCAACTGATGGCTTAATTTTGGTACAGCTCACTTAACACTGAAAATCAGGACATAATATCAGATCATCAAGAACTTGTTCCTACTGGAAAAGTGCACGCGATGGAGAGAATGGGAACAATCATTAAAAATCACCTGCTTTATTACGATTTATAAACATTGTCATTTCTGAAACACTTTTATTTCACCTTTGTTGCCCTGAAAATAACCTGAAAATGTTCTGTAATATGAATGTCTTATTTCAACCAACCAATTCCCTCCCACTAGCTAACTCTCCTCTATCACATGACAGCTACCTGCCATGGAGAGTGAAGGCTAACACATGCTTTCTCTGAGACACATGAAGACAACCTCTGCATCACTCACAAGGCAGCATAACACACTCAGAGGAAAGCGCTATCCACCTTCTTCCACATACATGAACTCAGACACCCAGGATTGGCTAGACTCGCTGTGACGGCCACATTTGCTATCTTGTCTCCTGGCTACGGATGGCTGTGGCATCATCAGGATTTGAACTCGCCATCTCCTGACAATAGCGCAACAGCTTTTCTGCTGCACCACATGGGAGCCCCCATCATGCTTTTTAGAAGTGTTTTAGAAGTGTTATGTTTAAGTCCAGTGAGGGTGTTGTTCCAGCAAGTGTGCTATTTTCACTTGTAATCCCATTTGAAATGGCCCCAAGGAGGGTGAAATACCATTTGCATTTCTTTTTCTTCAGGAACATGCAGAGACATCCTGACCAATCAGATCAGAAGTTGGGGAGCAAACCAGGAAACAAACAAACATGGCCAGTGAAAAATTATTCTTGTTAGTGAGCGAACATAAGGAAATTTATAACAATGTTTCGTTGCCAATATAGTGTTGTGAAATAACAAAAAATAAGAACTTGTCCATTTTTGGGACATTCACTAGTACATGATGTGATGTCTCACTTTAACTGAAGCTCAAATTCTCTTGATTTTCTGCTTCCAAAGCAACAATAAGTGCAAACCCCCTCACTGACACAGTTACACCAAAATTTAATTAATATTTTAATCTATTCTAGATAGCAAACTAGGCTGGTTTAGTTAGCTGATAGAAGCTAGGGCGGGTAAGAGCGTTGTTATGGTTACAGTGTGCATGTTGCATGAGCTGCTTTTTTCATATCAGCACAAAAGGTGCTCCTAGCTAGCGCCTTTTCTGGAAAAAATGTCTGAAAGCGTCCTAAAAGGGTTAAAATATTCTCAAGGATGGCAGAAAGATACACAACAGTGTTGCTCAGGGGGAGACAGAGACAGAGAAGAAGCAGGGGGTCAAGAGAGAGAAGGGGGGGGGAGAGAGAGAGCAGATTGAGAGCTCTCTGAATTATTGATATGGCTGGGGAGATGAGTCCAGCGTGCAGCTGACTCACTCCACCGCACCGAGTTCCTACATCGATAACCTTCACAGAGTGTCACAGAACCAGAACTCATGTGCAAGATTTGGAGGAATGAGGGAAGAAGAGAGGAAAACAATCAATCATAATATGGACATAATATGAAGTCATATGAAGTTGTAAAGCTAAAACCAAAATAAAAACTATGAGTGCTGACCTTATATATATCACACTAAACACAGTGAACTGAAACCTGTTCACTGAAACTGGATTTAACTGAATTCTTTTCTGCCTATATTTTTCTTTAACCCCTTTAACCCTGGTTAGTTATTTAGTTGTTTGTTTTTTTTTTATATTAAATCATATCATTCAGTAACTACTGTGAAACTAAAAGCACAGGTAGTTACAGGAATGATGATGATGTGCCTGGACCCATAAGCAGAAGACACAGAATTTAAGAAAACTTTATCATATTTTTGTATGTTAAAAAATGTGAAATGAAATACACTGTTTTGTGTGAAAATTAACTTTCAAGGACTGAAGAGTCCAAAATACATTGTGGTTTCTTATCAACTTATAAAATTAAGTCTGGCTACAAGTAATTTTTTTCCCCAATATGGCTGACTTAATTGTTAAACTGAAGTTTATCCAATAAACAGCATAATAATGCAGGCTAACTTTGCTAACTAATGTTGGTATTGGAAACTGGATAGCTAACTGGATGGCTACTTCGAGCTAACATTAGTAACAGTAATACCTGTTAACGAAATGTCTCGCCACAACAATTAATTTAATCTAATCTAATAACACATTAACTGTTTGCAGTTACGTTCACATTACTAATAAAATGTAGCAGTAAATGCGTACGGATATTTATTGCTAGGCAACAGCAATAAATAAATAAATAAATAAATATCGTTTTTCAATAGAGGAAGTTTTCGGAAGTTTCTCTCTCAATCACCCTTACTTTAGTTTAAGGTTGTATATACTGCATAGATTGTAATATTGTGTCTGTACTGATACATAATATTATTTTATTCTATTGCTCTAGTTTTGTTGATTTTCTCAGTAGCCTGATTAGTTCTCTAGCGAATTCGCTAGTTACTGAGCTAGCAAGCTACACAGTGGTGCCGCAGTGATACGTCTGTTTCATGTTACCTCCATTACAGACCTGATAGTTAGTTTCTAACATGGATATGGTTTAAACAGAAGCTTCATCATGAAATTACAGGACATAAAAAGTTACATAAGAGATTGTTTGGCGAACAGTGGGTGTCGTGTGGAGTGTTAGATCTGTGTGGGTAAAAGTGGTTAATAAGTACAAGCACTTTTTAAACACTTCAAAAAAGAAAAGAACCATTTCTATATTTTCCAGTACTTCAATTTCAAAAAGCAGGTTGCATGAACCCTGAGTCTCTCGTATCAGTGCTGATGTACACTGGATTTGGCATGAATTCCCCCTCTCAGTCTTCACAGTGTACACATGGTCGTCACACCAAACGTTCCTACATACATCTTTAATGAAAACTGACTGCTTTGACCATTATTACAAGCTCCTGTTGTAGGTCTTGTTGCTGTGCAAGCTTTTCTGTTTCAGTTGCTTGGTTTTGCTTTGGTGATTAAAAGAAAAGAGCACTTCCTCGAGTGTCTCCATGCTGAAGAAAAGGCGTGAAAGAAGGATCTTTTCACACGGGATATCTTTGTGTCAGAATCATTACCAATATGTCAGTTTGGACTGGAGTTAGAGGTATGAGTTTTTTTATACATGGTCCCAAAAGTCTCCATACATAGGGGAAATTAACACAAAATTTTTCATACTTAGTTTATATATATTTTTTTCAGGTAGCCCTTAAGAATGCCTTTGACAAAAGAAGAACGTATTGAAATCATTCTCATGGCTGGATCGGGAAGGTTGCGATGGACTTTAACTGGAAACATGGCAAGCACATCACACGCGACACTGTTACCAAACTTCAAAAAGACTGAAAGTGTTGCGGACCAACTGAGAAGCGGACGTCCACGAACACCCACTGATGAAGGCACAATCGACACGGTGCTGCCTTACATAGTCCCCTATGTATGGAGACTTCTGGGACACCCTGTAGTTTGTGTCATTTTTCTAGGCGCAGGAAGATGCAGGCAAATCTGGCCCAAACTAAAATCCTAGCGAATACACCAGTTATAACTGCATTTCTCCACCTCCATGTGTGAAACTAATCCAGGGAGAATAGGGCTTTAATCCTCCTCTACTCTATATCAGCAGCACTCGGAGATTTTTGGTTCCCAGCCCATCTATGATATCTCAGCTTGAGATATACTATACATTAAATTTCTTTGAAAAGATGGCAACACACCAGGATGACAGCTCCATCCTCCACATAAAGAGCAACATCACTATCATCTGGGAAGCCTATGAACTCCTGCCTTAAGCCTGAACTTTCTTTATGACTCTGAAAAACTCAGTTACTTAACAGCAGGGCAGCGTTGCAAAAACCCAGTCCCTGTGGTTCTGTAAACACACAAACACACACACACACACAAATCTGTTTGCACAGCAGACTTCGATAAAGTCAAACCGCTGATTCTGTAGCTGATGTTTCTTTTTATTACGGGCTCGACACAAAAAAATGCTTTTAATCATAAAACGAAATGTCCTGTGATAGATGAGGATGTTATTCATAATTAACACGTCAACTGCAGGAGAAAATAAAAGTGATTATTGGTGGTAAATCCGCTGATTCAAAGCACTAAACGTTTGTCTTCCATGATATCACTCTGTCCTAGTTTACGGCACAAATATATTCATTGTGTTATGTAATGTTCTGTTGCCCAGCACTGTGTTCACCCTGGCATTACATTACCCAGCATGCATCACAAATACATCATACAACCACTGGGAATCATGTAAAATGTAGCAGTAAACATGTACACCTACTTGTTGCTAGGAAACAGCAAAAAAAAAAAAAAGTTTCTCTCTCAATCCTTATCCTTACTTTAATTTAAGGTTTCGTGAATACTGTACATATTGTAATATTGCGTCTGTACTATACATAATTATATTTTATTATATTGTTCTCGTTTTGTTGTTTTCACAGTAGCCTGTCTTTTCGCATTTTTGCTGAGATTGTCCAGACTGTTACTTTGTGCTTTGTAATTTCCTATTAGATGTTTGCAATTTCATTTTGTTTTACATTATATGGCCAAAAGTATGCGGACATCTAAGTACTGAACATCCCATTCCAAAACCATGGGCATTAATATGAATTTGTTCCCCCTTTGCTACTATAACAGCCTCCACTCTTCTGAGAAGGCTTTTCATTAGATTTTGGAGTGTGGCTTTGACGATTTGTGTCCATTCAGTCAAAAAAAGGCTGAGCACTGATGCCGGGTGAGGAGGCCTGGTGTGCAGCCATCATTCCAATTCATCCCAAAGGTGTTTTGTGCACTTGAGGTTAGTGCTCTGTGATGGCCACTTGAGTTCTTCCACTCCAGCTTTGGCAAACCATGTCTTCATGGATTTTCACATACTTTAGGCCATGTAGCATATTATTACACCCTCGTGCGAAGGCGCCAGAATATGAAGCACACTTTACTGTTCCTGTGGTACAAACAGTACTGCAAACAGAGATTTTAGATAAGACCAATTCGAAAACTTAAGCAGTAGTTCCACCTTATTCTCAATCCACACATGTTGTGTGGCATTTTTCATTTTAGAACTTTCAGCCACTTTGGTCATTTTAGAACTTTGAACTTTGGTGTTTTTCCACATTTAGCCTTCTCTACCACTCAATATGCATGCTCTTACCATTATTCTTGAGGCGTTTGACATAACAGTTTATGACATATCCTGGGCTGACTTGCTCATGTGAGCATTTTTGAATCTTTTTTTAATATTTATGAAAAAACACTATGCGTGTGGACAGGATTTTTTTTACATAGACATTTTTAAAAATATGAGTGGATGTGATCTAAGACCAGCACTACTACTGGAGCCGTACATCCCTATAGCAACACTACTGCGACATATATTTTCAGACTCACAATATTTTATCATCCACAGACACTTTCCTAACAGCCAAATGGGATCTCTGCATATGTTTCCAATCCAGGGGGTACTGCCTGGTTTCACATGACTGCTTTGAGCCAAATCAAAAACAGCAGAGCGATACAAGAGCCATGTACAGTACCATGAAGTGGAAGGAAAGTTTCTGACTAACAAGCAGCAATTCCAACATCAAGGTAAATGGGAAGTCTTACACAATGAAGCAGTTCAGAGGAAATTACGTTAGGGAGTGTCTTCTACAGAACCCCGGTCTGTGATGAAGAGAAAGTCATGGTTTATTCTGACTATTATGGCAATGGTGAGTTCCACTTCCACATTTCAACAACATACAAGTCTTCAGTGTGACTGAAGTCTAAGTGAGAAGTGAAAGGGAGCTGGCCTCATAACATCACCATATCACATACAATCACACACTAAGTGTGTCATTGCTACATGGGGTTTGGCTGTTGGAAGTGTCACTGTCAGTTAGTCCCGTTCAGCAGTAACACCACTTTTGGAAAGAAACTGTTCCAAAATAGAATCTGAGTGTTAAAGGAGAGGACATGCAGACAGACGGTGCGAGGAGGGGTGAAAAACTTGCTGAAGCATGCTACTGAAATGTGGGTGCAACCTTTTAAAAGATCACGAAGATTTATGATCTTCTTTCCACTCCAGCTGTCCCAGAGTAAGGGTTATTTTGGCTGACCGAAAGGCCTGATTTTCAACTAAAAGTCATCCCGGTCACGTCACCGCCCTGCCCAGCAAAAATAAACAGTTTGTCAGGGAGAGAGATCTAACACACAGAAGAGCTGAGAGCTGCTGACGAAAAGATACGAGCTGTTTTTAACTTAACAGTAACACTACACATCAGCATTCATCGAGACTGCTCACACACTTTCTCATGCTCGTCACATCTCTCGTTCCTTTACCACTCAGGACCTTCTTTCCAGATGTTGTGTTACTCAGCTTTATTCATTAAAGGCTGCCACTGACAATGCGCTACACATTCATTGTACAGTGTGTACATCTATTCTTACCTGTCTGAGGGTCCATAGAGACTTCGATTTGGCTTCAAAATAGAAAATACATTCATGCAACTATTGTATGTCTCTTTAATGTCCAAAACAAAGAACTTTAAAAAAAAAAAACAGCTGTTTTATGTTACCTTCCGAATGGGACACCATCCTAAAACTTATGCCTATGTTGGCAGTCTTCTTCGAGTTTTAGAATTTATGGGTAGTGACGATTTTAGTGTCAAATATCATGATATATATCATGGAACCAATAGCTACCTGCGTAAATACTGTATTATGCTTATATGTGTTTTTATCCTACACTGTTATACCATGTGCACTATGAGCTGTATACAGCTTATTAACTTCATACGTCAATATTTACACTGAGAAAGTTCCTCGTATTCAGTCGGGTTACACATACTTAAGTTGAATTTTTGGGCAGCTTACTTAGATTATTAAAATTACCTGCGTGCAGTTGACACCTCTAAGGTTTCCAGATATTTCTTTTGTAGTGCTTGTAGGAGAGGAGATTTTCAGTCGTGTCTAGACCATGGGCTTTAAATACACACACAGTCCTTTAAGCCTGAAAAATATCAAGGGATATAAAATGTGGACTGACAAAGCACAATCGTGCGTAACTAAGACATGACTCTGCTTTTGTCAAACTCCGTTCCACGCTCTTGCAGCATTACATCCTCATTAAATGTGGAACCCATCTCTATGTGTGTATAGCCTTACAATTCACTGTGATCCTGGATGCTCAATATTTCATATTAAGTCTATATTGGATAACAATAAACACTGACTAGGCTTCGCTTAATGCAGGACATGACACTTCACCCCTCAACCTTCAGGCTACACTATTATTATCATTTGGCCCTTAAAGGGAGCAGGCGGTAAAGTAACAGAATGCATGCCTGGGGAAAGAGCGCGTTAAACACTGTGCACATTAGTCTTGATGGATTATGGAGGAGATCAGAAGATCGGCAGGCTTTAGGCTGTTCCTAGCAGAGAACTACGTTACTCTAGAGTAGAGTAACATTCAGCGAGAAACGTTCCAATGTGGCCAGTAAACAGCGCATAGAATACGATTGATAAAAATGTTGACACCTGCAGAGAAAATTCAAATATGGCTGTATAATATCACAGCCAGGAGGTCCTGAAGATGGAAGGTTTTCTCCCCATTTAAAATCGCGCTGTTATATGAAAAGGTACTGCGCAAAAATAAAACTGATGGCTAAGCAGATAAGAAGTGTGTATAACAGGGACGTGTCCTCTTTTTTGCCCATTCTTTCAAATTCTGTTTAAATTACAGGCTCAGTGAAATTCGCAGGTTAAATACAGTCAAAACTATAGAAAAAAGAACCTGCCTGTGGTGCTCGCTGAAATTTTATTGTTAAGCTTTGGATAAATGGAATAGAAATGGTTAGGGACCATTGAGTCTTTTCCAATTCTGTCCCTAAAGCACACATGCCATCTTCCACCCTGCTGGAATCACCATTTTCAAGGATGTTCCATATAGACAGACAGATAGATAGATAGATAGATAGATAGATAGATAGATAGATACTTTATTGACACTTTATTGACCCCAAGGAGAAAAATTAATCTATAAAATACTTAACAAATAATTTAGCATATAACACAAAATGATCCCTTCACCTGCACATGATAGTTGACGTAAATTCATTACTTTAGTCTGTGAGATACTTAGCAAATTGGCTAGCTAGCAAGACACTATAGTTTGGTATAAATTTTATTCTCCTGGCTAGTTATCAAAATAGCTACTTGGCACACTGGCTAACTAGCAATCCAGCTGATTGCTGAACCGATACAGGGTAAATAAAATGTACAGAAAACTACACTATGCTGCCAAAGGTGAGTGCATTTAAGATTGGGCATATATTGAAACATAGGGTCCAATACACTCACACACACACAATTCCCAATAGACAAGTGCAGTCAGGGGAGAAGTGCGGTTTCAAACGGCTGCTTTAAGCTAAACCCAAACCACAGAGAGAAACGAGTGGGACACCGACCATGCATTTCCAACTAATGAGCTACAATTCCTGCAGCAAGGCAAACGGGAACTCTTCCACACTGAAAGTCCGGGGGAAATTACTCAACATGCCATTTCAGTGAATGGGAATTTAGATCTGATCAAGATGTGCTTCTCTCTACAGAACTTCAGTCTCATACACAAAGTAACACATGTCGAAGAGATACTGATCTCTGGAGCTGTTCGTTCTGTTTACTGACCTGATGATGACCTCCAAGAGTCTTCAATCACATCAGTGGCATTTACAGTGTGCGATGTATGCGAAATCAGCAACTCTTTATAGATTAAACGTACATCGAGATTTCAAGTGTAACTTAAGATAGCATCCATGCTCCAGGGGCAACCTAGCATATATCTAACACATCGCATAGTTACAACAGATCCCAACAACAAAAAAAAGGGAAATGTAAAAAAATACCAAACCTAAGGGCCCCAGTGCAACTGAATACAACAATAAATGAGAAGTAATAAGGTGTGTAAGTATGTAAAACAAGCATATTGCACTTTATAAGTAATATTACAATAATATTTTCAAACTACACCTTGCTTGCACTGTGTAAACCCATGAGGCAGGAATATATGAGCTTATTTCCTAATACACCCACGTAGTTTTGCCTAAACAGCAACTTTTGATGGTAATATGAAAACCTGCAATGTTTCTTTGAAAGAAACACAGCTGTCCACTTTTTAGCTTTCCCGAGAGGAAATGGCTAAAAGAAAGGCTTAATCCTGTTTAATGTGGAGTGTGGATGTTTCTTAGTTAAGCAAACACAATATAATGGCGGTATCCTTCATTCTCTCTCTCTCTCTCTCTAATATACACCCACCATCCACTTTATTAGGAACACCATACTAACACTGGGTTTTTTTTATTAAAACAGTGGAATTACAAATTCCTCCAAACCAATGCATGAGAAAAACCCAAAGGCATGCACACGTAGTTGTTTCGGTTAGCTGCTTCCCCAGCCATGGTGAGGAAGCAGCTGTTCTGAGAAAGAGGAAAGAAGTATGCTCACGAGATCGCTCATTCATTCATTCATTCATTCATCTTCATTATCTGCTTTATCGCAGTCAGGGTCACAGTGCATACAGAGTCTATCATGGGAGGTGGGAACAGACCCTGGATGTTATGCCAGTTCATCACAGGGCTAATGCTGGTCATCATATGTCTATATTTATGCAATAGAGGGTTAAAACCTGAAATCTGAGTCACAACAAATTAAAATTAAAAAATAAATTAAAAAAAATGGAAAATTAAAAAAAAATTAAATTTAAAAAATTAAAAATCCTGAGGTCTGAGGCAGGATTCCTATTTAAAGCCTATTGTTTGACAGGTGGTAAACATGTAAAAAACAAACAAAAAAAAAAAACCCTCGAATCTTATTTCTATCATCCAGAACATGATTAGTGATCTACAGCCAGAGTGTAAAGGCTGGAGCGCATGTTTAGCTGAGGATAAATGCAACAATGTTACAGCAAACGATGCCGGAGGTCAGCACATAGAGCGAGTGAGGGACTATAAAACCAGCTTAAAAAAAATGAGGGCAAAATTGACACACACACACACACACACAGTTTTCTATCACAGAAAAGGTTTCAGGATAGTTTGCCATTTCCACTTTCTTGGTAACATGACAAGGTTTTTTTTGTCTTATTAACTTCAAGGGGAAAAAAAGAGAGGCTGATGATGAAATGACTATTTATTGCAACTACAGAACGTAAGTTAAAACAGGAACTAATCTGCCTCATGAACGTTGCACAGCATTAAATGTAACTGTAAACTATTAAAAGTATGACATCATTCTTTAATAAATCAAAAAAACTGATAATAAATCGTTAACAAACTGCAGTTGTAACAGAGAAATAAAACACATTGTTATTGGTCAATAATCAACTTCGGGGTGGTAACAGTCACTCTGCTTCGTGTCAGGCCACCCTTTATAATTGAATATTTTCCTATAACTGCACAACCCCCAGTGTTTTATTCCTTCCTTATGCATACCCAAATTTACCCTCATATACAGTATATCTTATTTACATGAAACACACCCTCATTTATGCAGCTGTTATGATAGTGAACCAGTGAAAGGAAAACACTGAGCAAACAAGAGTTGTCCAAGATCCGAGGAAAAAAGTAAATCGAGCGAAATAAATTTCAGTGAAGTTGTGTTAGAGCTGCTTGTTTCCGAGATTGCTGCAAATAAAGATGTTCATTTAGTCATGTTGAGGAGGGTTTTTTTTAATTAAAGGTAAGTGCCATTTAATAAAATTATGTAAACTATGGAAAAGCATGAAGTGATTGTAATGGTAGAAATGTGTAGAATTTTACATAGAAATTTCTATCCAGATCCCTCGCTTTCTGTTTATTAAGTTTTTATTAAGTTTTAAGAATTTTTGTTCAGTGTGGAACGCTCAGAGGAAGCAGAGTGTGAAAACGGAAGGGTGGAGAGATGAAAAGTATGTTTCATTTGTGGGAACTGTTAAACCGACACTGGTGATGAGTGTGTGTGTGTGTGTGTGTGTATGGGTGGGTGGGTTTGTCTCTGTGGTTCCAGCTGATAACAAGAATGCTCATTAATTCGGACACACACGCACACACACGCACGCACACGCACAAGCACGCACACGCACACACACGCACACACACTACCTCACTCTCTTTCAGTTTTCCCTTTAAATATCATGTAATCATCCCAGGGACAAAATGTTCGTTTTTACAGACACACACCTCCATGAAATGAAGCTGATCACAAAGCAAACATAAGCAGTTGTAGATAAGACACGAGTTCACCCTGTGGGTGTGTAATAGTGGAAGGAAGTGTGAAAAAAACAACATATACTCTGACACTTTGCTGACTTTCTCAGCACTGAATCAAATGCTCTGGTGCTTTCTATTTCGCTGCCTTTTTAGCAGCATGCATGCTATTGTCTTGGACACTCCTACATGCTCCTTTCAGGTCTTTTAAATGTACAGTCTGCAATTTTGGCGGTTTTGAAATCCAACTGAATACAGCTTTCAGTTTCCTCATAGCACATGGACTGTCTAGCTGCTTAGGCTAGACCGTCTGAATAGTGGGATTCCCAAACATAACTGACATGCAGGTAAAACTTACTGACTGACGTTTTGAAAGCTGGTGGTCTATATAAATTGGACAAAGTCCTGGCTCAGTGGTTAAGGCTAATCAGAAGATTTCAAGTTTAAATCTTGGCACTGTTGTGTCTTTGAGCATGGTCCTGATCCTTCATGTGCTCAGCTCAACTGTAAATCATTTTGGATAAAAGCGTCTGCCAAATCAGTAAATATAAATGTTTTGCCTCTGGATTTTCTTGTCTAAGTGGATATTTTACCGAAGCTGCCAAATTGGGAGAACTTCACCAAATGATCTGTCCTATTCAGAAAACTCTTTTCTAAACAGCTTTTTTTTTTTCATTTACCTGTTTAACACACATTGGACACAAGTGGGTAAACTCGGCATGTGCTGTATTTAGGGAAAATCAACAACTGTTGCGGGAACCATTAAACAGCGATCATTCATAATCAGAAAACAAAAACATGAGTTCAAACCAGTAAATACAGAAGCAGCATATAAGGCACTGGGAAACATGGCTTGAGAAATGCACAATAAGACTTTGCACCACAGAACAGAAATAACCAAACTAATCAGGATGAAACACAGAACAGGTGAACACATTAGGGTAATCAACCAATGGCAGGACAAGGGCGGAGACAGGACTACAACGGAAACAAAAACACGTCAATGTAACCTGATTTCTATTCCAATTTTATGTATTGCCAGGTCCCACCCATTAGCTAGTTCAACCCTATTGCACGAAAGCTAACACCCGATTCCTCCAAAATACATGATACATGATTTATGTTTTAAGCTCTGTGACGAAAACAGTGACTCGGATACCACATAAGCAGATCGGTTATGTGTAATGATGACGCAATGCTAAACTGGTTGCTACAAGCTAACGTAGCTGTATTACAGTACAAAACACATTAATGATTTAAAAACATAACAGCAAATCAGTAAACGCAACAACAAAACCAAAAATACAACAGCAAATTCGGAAACATGTGTTTTGCACTTTCCCTTCGTAGCTCAAGTGCAAAACTAAAAAAAGCAAATGAAAGAACCAAACATCTCTTAATTTGATCAGCTCTGGCTTTAACTTCCAACTGCTCAGATTGATCATTGGATCGAGTTCTGCTTCATAGAAAAGTCTATTTGAATGCACTGAATAAATTTACATGCACTGTTGGGCTTTGGCAATCTCTGAATGCCAGAGCTACGGTATTATTCCGTCTTCTGTGATGCTAATTAATAAATACGCCCACTGCCGAGCACACCAGCAGTTTAATAATTGACTTAATTAGCGGTTATTCTCCTCTGATGCTGACCCTGTATAATAATCACAACACAGGCCTGTGTGGTACCTATTTTTCTCTCTGAAATGAAACATGAGGAAAGAAAGAAATCGCAGGCTTTGGAAATCAACGCCGAGGTCTGACCTCAGCATCGGAGAAGGAAGAGCAGGTTGTCTTGGAAGAGAGACAGCGATAGTGAGACAGAGAGAGTGGATCTATGAAAGAAAAAAAAAAAAAAAAAAACAGACACCCCCATTGTATCTGAGAATCCCCTTCTCCCCCTTATGCACGTTGTTTCTGACCAATTAGGCAGGAATAGAAGAGCGAGGGCATGGCCTGGGACGGCCCGTGGGTTATAACTAGGTCATTTCTATCTATCTGTCTCTTTCTCTCTCTTTGACACCAAGTGAAAAACCTCAGAGATGTGTGTGCAGGCCTGAGGCGCTGAAGGCCACCCCTGCCCTTTCCCTTCCTCTTTTTCTATCTTTCTCTTTCTGAATGCTCTCTATCTCTCTATTTCTCTCTCGCACACACATACTCATTTATTGAGGACCTTCCATTGACATAATTATTGCTGCAGCTAATTAATGCCATACCTACATCTAAACCTAACCTAACTCTCAGTAATCAAACATAAATATTTTGTCGTTGATTATTATTTTTTTTAAATAAATCCTGTAAAAACACAGTTTTGTTAGGACTGGATGAGGACTTGACACTGTCTAATCATTGTGAGGTCTTGCTGGTCCTTTTGGGGCCTCACAAAAGGCTAAATACGTGTACACACGCGCACACGCAGAAACACACGCACACACACACAAACACAGAGCACTCCTGTCCACTTATACAAACACCCGTTCCCCATCTCGAGCTTGCAATTTGATTAATGGACCATTACAGGCTCTATCTTTGTCTCTTTCTTTCATCGTCTCTCTCATTCTCCATTCCTGGAGTTTGCTCAGGCGAGAGAACGATAGAACTCACTCATTGCTTCCATTTCTAACACATATGCTCTGATGATCAGTTATACAATGGTTATGGTATACTGCGACATTTAACATGCACAATGTTGTTGTTATTGTTGTTATTATTATTAATATTATTATTATTAAAGGCTTCTTCAAAATATCGTCTGCATAGGTGGTGTGACTATTTGTGTCGGCATTGGAGCTTATACGTTGTGGACATTTCTTTGTTTCATTTGTTTTGATTTGTTTCTTTGTTACGAGTTGCGAGTTCACATCCCAACGATGCTGAAGCCATGGCCAAGAGTCCAACAGAGCAAAACTTGTGCTCTAAGGGTGACAAAGATGGCATCACTCTCTGCTGTGATCTGGGCTTCAGATTAACTTTGATGCTCACTAGGTCATCTGTGGCTTTTTTTAAAATCTTGTAATCTGCATTTTCATTAGCCAAACCATTACCACTCCATATGTAGCTGTATCACATTACATTTGTTAAATACAAAAGACTCAACTGACACTTTCATATAACTTTCATTTTACTAATATATGTACTAAGGACTAATATATGTACTAAAAGGATAATCTACAACATGATTATGATTTTGTATCCTACAGTTGCAGAGCAAATTGTGTGTTAGTCATTACCTCGACACGAGGAACCAGAATAAACAACTTTTTCATACAAACATTTTACTCATTAAAGCTTTTTTCACTAGGTCTTTTTGATAGACTTTTACTGCATCTTTATTTTTGTTATAAAATAAGAAAAGCATGCAATCATATTCTAAGGTCATTTTGAAGCCAAAAAATTAAATTTGAAAAAGAAAAAAAATCAACAACTACAGAAAACTTGACTTTGTGAGCCACCTAATTAAATTCTACTTAGGACAGAAGCAGAAAACATTAACAGTATTTCCATGATATCAATGTTAATCACGCCACATAATAGCAAACAGTGTACAATTTACACTGAATGGTTGAAACCTTGTTAAACATTCCCAGCTAATTATTCCCTTATTAATCTTCAAGCATGTGATTCAGTAACTATAGTGAGGAGTGTAATTCTGGAGCATCCTAGAAAACCTGGGAGTTAAGCAGTGAAAGAGCATTCGAAAGGGCAACCCATAAAAACAGAACAAGATCAGAGGACAAGAAAGAGGGAAAATAGATGAGTGAAGAAACAGAGAAAGAAAACAACCGTACACATGTGAAAATGGCCCAACGTCTTTCTATGAATATACAGCAGCCGATTTAACTCGAACGAAAATTACAACCTGCTTTCACATTGTCTCCCGCACAAACCTCTGATTTTATATAATGAATGTGCACAATAATTACAATGCCAGTGGATGAAAAGGAGTAAAAAATAGAGATTTTCAAATGCCAGAAATGAAAGTGATACTGTACAATAGTACACTGGTGCTGCAAAACCAGGAGTTTGATGCTAAAAGAACATCGGTGTGGTATGGAAATTTCCAGAGCCCCTATGAGCTCCTGGCTCGTATACAGCTGCCGTATAAACTGCACTCTCGCGGGGGTCACGGCCACTTCTGCCTACTTACTGGAAACAGACCTGGCTGCTGTGGGTCATGAGCGCCAGACACACACGGCCTTTCAAGCTTCTGGCAAATCAACAACAGGAAGGTCATTTGTAGCAAATCAAAGCTGCAGGATATGGACGTCATTTAAAATACTGCATGCCAAAACGCTGTGATTTTAAGGTTCTATCTGAGTAAAGAGCTGTTGTGCGATATAGTGCATCAAAGTTTGGATATTCCAGCTAACAAAACTCTAACGTAGCAGCTTTTACCTTTACAACTCGACAGCGTCTACACTTTAAGATTACTTCAAATTTACATCATCAAAATTCTTGACAATTAGAAAGTATACTTTGGAAACATGAACTCAGCAAAGAATGATATTCTGATCCTATTAAGACCACATTATAATCATATACCAAAAAGCTTTTCAATAAGTTTTCATTTCAATGCATTCTCTAAGATCTAGGATACAAGATATTTCACTTATTATCTAGCCCCGCCCACTCACATTTATGATCATTTGAAATAATATGCTAAACCTACTTTTGCAAACTAGTCCTACGATTTTTTTTGCGAGTCCAAAACATGCTGAGATTAAACAATATGGCCACCATCTGGAACTTAATTTATTCTAACAGCTATAACCCATGATATATAAGATGGAGTCTCACACAAACATGACAGCCTTGTTCAAGACTAGATTCTGAGGTTATTTGCTAAGTTTGGGGCGTGTTCCTTCATAGGGGGCGGGAATATGTTAAAATACATGTTTCTCAGGAACTGTAAGTGGATCAGCCAATCGGCTTTCAGCACGCACTTCACAGTGTTTGCAATGAGCTATCGTCATGAACAGTCTGCTCTTCTATAGGTGCTTTATTGTTCTACACAAGAACTAGTCACTAACGCCAGGGAATTGCCTAAGCTGCTCTGTGTGTGCTTTAGGGAAATGCACAGTTATACCGTAATGTTTATGTTAATGTATCATAAGCAAGATATTTAACAATATGAAAATACATTACAGCGAACAATACCTGTACAACCATAAAAAAAACTTCTTACAAGTCTGCTAGCTGACCTTCAGTCTGCAGTTACACTGAAAAGTTCAGTTTATTAAGTGCACTGCACGTAGCTAGCTAAACTCAGGAGTATTTAATGCTAATTTTTTCTGACGTTAGCCACAATATTAGCTTTCTGCTGCACTGAAGACATTCTAATGTGTCAGAACATTTATATATTATAAAACCAGTGATTAAAGTGGACCTATACCACTTTTTATTACTCTTATGGAGTAACAAAGAACCTTATAAAACCAAGTCTGAATGTAGAACTGTACATTTTTTTCAAATATGACAACAAAACATTGCAACATAAAAAAAAACACCACAGGAGATTAAAGTATCCCCAAGCGATGACATTAATGTGGATAACTTTTCTTAAATTTTTGACCAAACTGCCAGATTTGAAACTTACAATGCTGAGGTCACACTATGCTGGTTTCATAAATAAAGATGAACAAAGCATTTTTCGGACTAGATGGCTGAGCTAGTAATTAAAATGTTACAGCTGTGGTTGTGTTGTAATGTTAACGGCTTAGCTTTTTCTTCCACTATCTGCTAGTTAGGAAAGATATGATTGCAAACTTCCTTCACACTGCAGAAGATGCTTTCTGACTTCACAGGAGTGAGAGTTTTGTTTTTTGGCTTTTTTTTTTTTTTTTTTTGGAGTGTTTGCTACAACTAAATAGAGAATCTGAGAGAAAAATGCATTTCAAAAACTCCATGACGTCTGCTGACAGCTTGCCATTAGCATACGGCGCTAATGTCAGGCTCCTTTCACTCCAAACCGGATTCACAACCCCCTTTTCGCGCCTCTTGTTTTTTGGACTGAGCTCTTAATGACAGCCTGAATCCAAGGACCAGCTGCGCTAATCGTCTCCCTGATTCACCCATCGCTAGTCAGTTTCCTCTTTGCTAGCTCCTCTTGGTAGCTAATTACACTTTTGTGCTTTTGCTCCGTTGGCTGGGATGGATGACGCAGAAAAGGGAATCTGAGAGAAATAAATTGTTCTAATGGCTTAGACATTCTGCAAAGCCCCTTCTTTCTTCAATCAAGGTCGCGAGCTAAACGTGTAGCTAGCATAACATGGTTAAAATGGCTGTAATTGCACAAGTCAGTCTGAAAGAAGAAGAAGAAAAAAAAAAATCTGTGTTGTTGTCTCATCTTTGTACCAGAGGAGCTTTGTACTTAAAAGTCTTGTTCAGTGTGAACTGAAATCTGCTTCACATAACTCATCTCACAGAGAAACAACAAAAAAAGTGTTTTCTCAGCATGTTGTGACAGTGTTATGCCCTAGAGCAAGTGCACTTCTAATGAAAGCTGAGCAGCTACAGAAGAAACGCTCCGGTGCATGAAAACATGTGACTCTGAAACACTACAGCAGCTTTTCTGAGCTCCTCTCATCCTCGCTTTATCCTTCTCTCCTGTTTTCACTTATTTTTCTCCTCCTGTCCGTTATGGGTGCTGCTTCATAAATATCACGTCTCTCTCCAAGTGGGCAACCCAAAATGCCGTGCGCATGCATTGCCCTTTTCCTTCAAACAGACAGATGATGATGGAGAGTCAAAACAAAGATGAGTGCCATATTATTGCTTTTTATTTAGCGCAGAGGGACTGAATATGAAATTGACCTTCATTTCAGAGGCATATGAACCTGAGTTACACAAACACAAAGGAAACGCAGATGGGGAAAAAACACACACAGAGCGCCTGATATTTGCACTTTCAACTCAACGGGGAGCAAAACACAAATGTTAGCAGCCTTGAACCCTTGCAGAAGAGTATGGTTACACAACCTGCTGACACTCTCAAAAGGCCAGTTTCAGGAGAAACCAATTTCTCTAATAGCAAGGTTAAAAAATTAAATGAACGAACACAGTTATTTTCTCACAGGACACTCAAAACTCACTGTTAAGGCTTCCATTGTAACACATAAATGAAACTGATACTACACAATGGTACTTCAGGTGCTGGAGTGTCTCAGGGTCACATGGTTTATGCCCCAGAGCTGAGATTTGAATTCACAATCTTCTGACATTAATTTCTAATTCACTGCTGTCATCATAACCACAGTTTTAACCATCTTAACCACATTACAACAGAGTTTTCATTTCGCAACTCTTCCTCTTTAAGTAAGTAAAGACACGACTTTAGATCCCATTCAGTGAATCACGACATCAAATCATATTTACATGTACATTTTTATCTACTTTTGCTTTGTTTTCTACTTGGAAATTGTCTTTATGATACAGCAGCTTAGCCAGATTATTAATTGTCTTTATGATACAGCAGATTAGCCAATTTAAGGCCGCTTTCACAACTATTAGTCGAATCAGAAATTGATCAGAAATTGATGCTTTTGGTTTGTTTGCTATTTTGTCTGGATTGGTTTCACACCGCACATAAAAGGCTTCCACACGATATGATACAATTTCATTTCTTAAGGCAACGATTCGATATTTGATGATACGACTGAATCTGCTACGATACCATGTTGTTTCATAAGACAATAAGTTAATATTTGAACCTGTACCACTGAACCTGCTATGATATGATACGATACAATAAGACTTCGATCAATAAGTCCAAGATTTGATAATTGACAATAACATTGAATCGTGGTACGGCCCATCCATCCTCCTCATAGTTTGATTAGTCTCTAGCTAAAACTAGCTACACCTAGCACACAGTGCATTCAGAACATATTCAGACCCCTTCATTTTTCACATTTTGTTATCTTGAAGCCTTATGCTAAAATGCTTTAAATTATTTTTTTCACATCAATCTACACTCAGTACCCCATAATGGCAAAGGAAAAACATGATTTGTGATAACTCTACAAATTTATTAAAAAGAAAAAACTGAAATATCACATTGACATAAGTATTCAGCCCCTTTGCTATGACACTTGAATTTAGCTGTGAAATTTGAAAAAAATTAAGGGTTCTGAGTACTTCCTGAATGCACTGTAAGTAAACTAGCCTAATATGACTTACAGTAGAGTTTAAGTCAAACTTTACTGATTCATTTCACGCTCTGTGCTGTTAAACAAAAAGCAAATGGAGAGGATGAAGCATCTTCCCCTGCTACATGGGTAACATCTGTTCTTATCTACCACAGACGAGTGCATTATTGGTAAATGCAACACACCCTTAACCTCAACACAGCTGCAGGGCACAGAACAAAACATCACTTGAAGTAGCTCAACACATCCACACTGAGCACATCTTTGCTATTGCTGACTTCATGAAAAAATGATACCCAAGTGCTCTTGAGAACCAGAAGACATGTGATGTGATGTTGAACAAAGTCTGCCATCCTGCAACAGCCACTGATATCAATCTCTAATGTAAGATAAGTTTCACACCTCTCCTCCCTCGAGCTATCCGTGACCTTCAGCCTTAAAGGTTTCTGGAAAAGATGGGACAATATTACAAATAAAACAACACTCATTTTGCATCTAGACAAAAATGTTTCTTCTCTAAAACAGAACTCATACTCACACATCACAGTAAATTTTTTGAGCACCTCATCATGTTAGGCTAGCTGTTAGCTTAGCTAGAGAGGTAAAAGAAGATGGGCAATACAATGATATGCTAACAATGGGGCAACAAACTGTTACACTTTCACCATTTGGAGAGTATTGTGAGTATTGTCAGTATGCCACTGGCTAACTCCGTTCTGAGTTAAAATCCATTTGCGTCATTTAAACACGAGCCTCATCACTGTCTCTTCACTTCATGCTGGTGCTGAAATAATCACTGATTCATTCACTCACTTCTGTTGACTAAATTTCTTGTTATTAATGACTTTTTATTAGCTCATTTAAACACTTTGTCCATTATCGTCTGTGCAGATGGTGTGAGTGCTCTTCTCTGTTTTGATGATGATGTGACCTAGCAGGAGCATTGTGAGACATTGAGACATTTTGGCAGCCCGTATCTGATTAAGAACTAAACTGATTGGCCTTACCTCCTTTTAGATATGACAAGTAACTAACTTAAACGTAACTAGCAAGGCTGTGGACATCATTAGGCAGGCTGGCTGACGTGATCTTTGCAGGCAGATGCCAAGCCAAGATTTTAAAGTAGCCGAATTAAAAACATTTCCATGTCGTAAAATATAATTTGTTGTTTCGGTAAAGAGGAGATATCAAAGTACTGGCAGAAAACCTCAATCTTTCATCTTTTTTGGCTTTTTTTTTCCAGAATTCAGCCACATCGACATCCGACGGGTTTTTCCCACACCACCACACATATGCGATATACAGTACATATACACCCATTGTGAATGTCTTCAAGTATGGTGATTTGATTATTTTTTGCTACATATTGAGGAGCAACACGAGAAGAGTCAGGTCTCTGAAGGCAGCAGCGAGGTTTTATGGATCTGTAACTGCCTTGCCCCAGAGGTTTTGATGCTGTCATGAGGGACCTGTTATTTCTGAGTTTTACATCTGTTTGCACAGTAATATTGACTCAGTGGCTGTTTGCTTCTTCATGCTATCATGTTGAAGGGACTTTCCCCCTTGTTTAACAGTAACAGCTGATGATGCATCATGATTAAGGACTTCGCTCCAGAGACTCTCTGGTGGTTGTGGGATTTTCTCCAAAAACCTTATAAGACGAGGAAAGAAAAATAACCTCTGCACAATGCACAGGTATACAGTAAAAAATTCTAATGAGAAGGTTTATGGGTTTGTAACCAAGCATGAGGAATTACTTTTTTTGTACTTTTAACTGAGTGCTGTACGAGTTCTGTTTGTTCTCGTAAGACCGTGCAGAATGTCATCGTCGTATCACATTGTCTGGATCAAAGTCTTTAGTATTCTGTTCATCTTCAGAGATCTCTCTGGTGTCTTCGGACCTTTGACTCGCAACAATGTGATTAGGCAGATAAAATCTCCACCTCACTCTCGTGAGTCAACCTGGTACAAAGAGGCACAGACAAAGCCTGAGGCAATGTGACACTTCCTCTCCATCCTGCAAACCCTGAAATACACAGCGGTTTGCTTGAGGGCACAACATCTCTCTGTCAGGCAGTGCTCGAAGTAGGCTGGTACTCACTGGTACACAGTACCAGCACGTTTACATTTTACTCTTTGGCGTACTGCGACTTTTTTCTTGTGTACCGGCACTTCTCGCAAGCTGCTGGTACTCTTTTCTGCTCTCTCCGTATCAGGTTCTGGGTGATTCATAATTACCCTACATAAACTACATTACCCAGGGGGCACTACGTGATGCTCATCTGTTCCTGTTCTCAAAATAAATAACGTTAATGCTAGTCTAAGTAACGTAACATTAATGCTAAGTAAAGTTACTGCCAATAACATTATAGTATCATACAGATATTGCATTATTATATTACTAACATTATTACAGTAAAATACAAATACTACATTATTAAATTATTATATAGTATAATTCTACATTATAAAATTTTGGCAAATGGTTGTCCCTTTGAGTAATTAAATTTATGTCGTGAACATCAGCGATATCTCCTAGAATCTTTTATTCACTGAACAAATTCAGAATGTAAGACTTAATGATTAGCCGATACCGGCCAACACACACGCCAACATGTGAACAAGGGGAGTACTGGCACTTTTTTCCCCACTTCAAGCACTGCTTGTCAGGTGTGGGATTTGAACTCACAACCTTGATCTTGATCTCAAGATTCCTGCTTAGCTAGGGATCCTCTACTTGAATGGAACCCAGAGCTTAGCAATGATATTTTGTCCACTATAATAATATTGTGCATGTCAAATGTCACAGTATATCATACAACCAAATATCAGCACATGCCTAATGCATTTACATTCATTCAATACTAAACTCTTGCACAGACAGACAGGAAACAGGAGAAAAGGAAACAGGAACATATCCATTAGTATCGAATGTGACGGAAGTCCAGAACAAGACGTTCCTCTGCTTATCCTCAACGCTTAGTAAGCATTTTATGTTAAGAGCTATTTTGTTACATCACAAGTCAATTCTATGTATCTTAAAACAATTCTAGCCGTGTGTGTGTGTGTGTGTGTGTGTGTGTGTGTGTGTGTGTGTGTGTGTAGTTTTCTCTCAGCACAACCTCCAGCCCAGGGCCAGCCTGTGATCTCTTCAGTCAACAAGCCAATTTGATGCTGAACTCCAGAAATAGACGATGAGGTTTGGACGACGTCCAGAAAGCCTGACAAAGTGGATTCTCGCATAACAATACGGAAATAAAAAGCGGCAACTTTGGGCTATAGATAGATCTCAGAAACACATTTATCTACAATGTGTTGAAGGAAAATAGCGTAACCCTGTTTTCACACTAGCATGCAGGGCATGTGGGCAACAACTATTTTTGTCACTTGTTTGGTTTTTTAAGTTCTTACAGGAGGTGGTATTCACCAAATTTCATTCAATCTGCCATAGAATCGATAAACATGATTTGTTTAAAACGTACTTTGTCATTAAACTCAAATACAAGATGTACTATTCCTTTATTTAGATTAGTATATTTAATGCCTCATAGTTGTCAATGTTGGAATTAAAAACCCCGGCACTTGGCTACAAAGTCCCTTATGGCAATGGTCAAACCCCGCACCATTTCACAACCGCCATGCTTCAAAACACAAGGAAGGCAAGCATCACGACTCCTCTGAGTACTGGGAGTCCCCCGCTGTCCTCACTTAATGCCCTACTACAAAACCTATTTATTCATTCATTCATCTTCATAACCGTTTTGTCCTGGTCAGGGTTGTGGTGAATCAGGAGCTTGTCTCAGGAATGCTGGGACGTGTGGCTGGAATACACTCCATCACGTACACACACATAACTAGTCTATCCACTGTCATGTTTTTGGGAGTAGGAAACCCACACATTATTCACTGTGGGTTTTTTTTGTTCCTCAACCTAAACAGTACCTTACTGAGTTCCAAAATAAACCCATATTTCTACAATATTTCCATACAAACTAACCCAAATTTCACTAATGAAATATGTTTTTATTTATACAGCCACCGCTGAATGAGTGAACGATCAGCACTACCATAAGGACGTTCCCCGAGTAGACTCCGAAGCACTTCTGTAAGTCACTCTGAATAAAAGCGTCTGCCAAATACCAAAGAAAAGACGATTTCTTGGCCAATAATCTGACTCTTATTCTACTAATTTGTTGGCTGGAGTGTTAGAGTGTCCATCACCCTTCTCATCACCTTGCTCTGTCCCTGCGTGAGCTCTCTACTCACTATCTGCACATCACTGCAGCAGAAAAGTAGTGCAAATGCTCAAAGCATGTGCCAATATGTTTTATAGCAAGACAACTGCCTAATAATATATCACATAATCATCACACTGTTCTGTTTGCCAGCATTCAGCTTTTCTAAAGTGACATTCAAGTACTTGCAAAAGTAGATAATCAGACATTGGGCAGTGCCGAACATTTCATAGCTTCGTATCTTTTTGTGTGGTTAGTTTCATATCTTTGTGTGGTTTTTGAGTTGCAGTTGAGGTGGGAATTTTGCTGAAACAAAACCCCCCAACAACCCCCCCCCCTGCAATAATAATAATAATAATAATAATAATAATAATAATATGTTCAATCCGAATTATGAATGTGTATTCAACTGAACCTCTACACCATATAAACAGATTTCAAATGTCTGTAATTGATATAGTGAAGTTTTCTGTGTGATCTTTATTTAGCGTTTCTGGAAGGAGTCTCCAGTCTTAGCGCTTTGTAACAGTCAAAGTAAAGCTGTAACTATGTTTTCCAACACAAGATAGTCTTCACGACTTTCAGTTTCTTTGTAACAAGCTGCAATATTTTTTATTTGTCTTATTTTCTCTGAGAGAGAGAAAAAAAATGAGAGGCTGCTATAACGCACAGTAAGAGAGAACAGGAAATAACTTGTTTCACGAACATTCCACAACATTAAATATGTAACTATAAATGGATAAATGTGGGATATACCATATGATGTGTCATTCTTTAATAAATAAAATTTTAATCAGCAATTTTCTGTGTGTACACATGGAATACAATGCATCAGGATATGCTGTTACTGGAAATAAATCAACTTCAAGGTGGTAACTAACTCACATATATATCACACAGCCTTGTGAAACACTACTACATGTTACACTAACTGTCAGGTTGAATTTAAATGTGAACTTTATTTCAAAACTCTGAAGTGGTATAATGCCTTTTTGTGCACAAATTCTAAATGCCAAGATGCTGAATTGTTTCTTGCAGACCTTGCAGTATATGTTGTGTTCTGCCTTTGCCTTTTTTTTTTCCTAGCCAATTTAATATCAAACGTCTGCCAGATATAATGCAATAATTTTAGCAAACAGGTAATCATTTGCAACTCATATAAAGCACCTGCCACCTGCCAATACGCTTCATATCTAATCCTGCAAATATCGAACTCAGTCAAGGGAATTTATTCAGCGCTGCATTCTCAGTGCACACATGAGACACAGGAAATTTTTAAGACTATATGAAACCTGTGCCCCAGATAAAATGATGTAGCATGAGAGACGTGGTGTCAGATCACTTATAAACAAACCCCCTGCTGAAGATTTCTGATCCTTTTACTTTTTGTGTAAGGACAAAAAAAAAAAAAAACACACACAAAAGTGTTGATTTCTTTCTGATTCAGACAAAAAAGTGAGAAAATGCTCTTAGACAGCAGACCAAAGTCCTCCTGAGGATCTACAAAGATAAACAGGAAAGTGTGGTTTGTGCAGCCCTTTTGAAACCTGTGCGTAACCCGGTGATGTCTAACTGACAGCACTGTGAGTGACAACATGCTTAGCTCGTGTGTGCAAACGTGAAAATGTGTGTGCTCTTCATCAAATGCACAACTGCCTATTAGTTATCCTTGTGAGACCCTGCTATCCATGGTTCATGCCTTTTCTACAGAAAAAGCCAGAGCCTTCAATAAAGGCTTTTTGTGTTAAATTTTTGTCATTTTGAATGCCATTAATTTTATCATAAAAAATTTAAACATGAAATGGTTAGAGAGTTGGACTTATAACCCGAAGGTGAACCCGAAGGTCGTGGGTTCGAGTCTCAGGTCCGGCAGGGATTGTAGGTGGGGGGAGTGAATGACCAGCGCTCTCTTCCACCCTCAATACCACGACTGAGGTGAGACCCTTGAGCAAGGCACCGAACCCCCAACTGCTCCCCGGGCGCCGCAGCTAAAGAGGCTGCCCACTGCTCCGGGTGTGTGTTCACTACTGTGTGTGTGCACTTGGATGGGTTAAATGCAGAGCACAAATTCCGAGTATGGGTGACCATACTTGGCTACACTTCACTTCACTTAATTCTATGTTTAAAATGTTTTCTGAATTTCCAGACATTTTAGATACTTTGTGTATATCTGCTTGTAAGATTGCTATATGAGGATGCTTTATCCCAAACTATTTCCTGTTTAAAGACACTGATTAATGCCCAGCTATCGAGTGGAAGTTGCACTGCAGCAGCATCATAATTCAGGTATCAGGAGGATCTGAGAGTGATGTTCAGGAGCTCATACACTGTCTGACTGCCCTAAAGCCGTGGGATGAGTTACTCCAGTGAACAGATTAATGCAAATCACTGAAATGTAGCAAATTGTGCATCTACTGTTAATGTGGCATCATGGTCTAATGGCACAGGTTTCCAGCCCTGGTCCTGGAGAAACTGCGATCCTGGACAATTTTAGGATTTCCAGCGGATTCAGTGCAGGACAGCGGGTTCTCCAGGACCAGGGTTGGGAATCTGTGGGTTGTTTTGTAGCCATGATGACCAGAGACTCCACAAGAAGCTTCCTGAAGAAGTGCAACAGCTGGTTTGGAGCAATCCATACACCTCTTACCTCTCTGACTTTGTCCCTCCTCTGTACAGTTTGGTGATCTGATGGTTTTCCCCGGTCATTCCCGAGCGCTGCTTTGAGGAAACACTTTCGGAACGTGTCATAACTGTAGCCTTTCGCGCGCCCCGCTGTGGTCCCTTCGGTCGCGTCCCCGCGCTGCGTTCTCGCCCTGCGCTCCTCGCGCGCTCCCGGAGGTCTCTCCGCGGTGCCGCCGGTGGCATCTCCGCGCGTCACGGATGGCTTCCGGCTCACTCTGAGCTTGCCGTTTGGCTCGGGTTTAAACGGTGCGCTCCGCTCGCGCTCCTGGCGCTCCCGGTCCGCGCGCGCCTTTTCCGCGAGCTCGACCATCGCGCCGCTCTGGGTCACCGCCGTGTTCGCGCTCGCGCTCTCGGTCTTGGGCAGGAAAAAGCGCTTGAGGCGAACGGAGTCGGGAAGGAAAAACAGAGCCCCGAGGCACAGCGTGACCAAACCGGAGAGAAAAAGCAGAAAGGCGAATTTCTGGGACAGACGGAGGCCCATGGCTGACACGGGCACACCGGGCAACTTCCGGAACGCCATTAACACCGCTGAGTGAGTATGCTCTCTGCCAAGCGGCTTTAAGACACACCGGCTGCGTGAATGAATAACAAAGTTTGGGTAGTGGCTTTATCAGAGTGCGCGAGCCTCATCGCGCGCTCTCCCTCCCTCTCTGTGTCTCTGCACGCGCGTCATCGCGCTCCGGATGGATTTCGGTTCCGCAAACTTTCCGTAAGAGCAGACAATCCGGGGTGCAGACAGTAACTATAACTGACTAGTGTTTAGTGCTGTGCAAAAGCACTACATGACCCGAGTACACAACGGGTTGAGTCGAAGCGCGCGCGTGCGCCGCGGTTTAAATCCGCTAAAGCGTGATCAGAGGCAGAGCGACAAGTTGGTCTCCAACAGCGCGATCATCCAGTCATCATATCAGTGAGAGTTGGATAAATGCCCAAAATGGCACCATGACGTTGCATGACGTTTTCCGCTTTTATCCACAGTGTTAATCCGTGAATTAATGAGTGAAAACCGGGTCAGGATCCGGTTCAGGATCGGATTTTAAACGCATGGCGTGATGCACAAAGTGATCTATTCCTCGTTATCTTTGCTCTTGCTTTGTTTCTGAACTAAGCGTGGTCGTAAACGTTCGGATTCCCTTTGCAAAAGAAAGGAAGAAAGAAGGGTACGATGTGTGCACGGAGGTGATCCGGATTCCCGGAATGTTTGGCACAGAGAAGCTGAGAGAGTCGGAGCGCTGTGCGGTAACGGTCATGTAATCCGATGATGCCGCGTCTTTCTTCCGGTCCGGACGGAAAGCGGGATAACGGAGAGAAATGTGGATGTTGATGTAACGCCTGAGCAGTAAACGAAGCGTAATGAACGGTAGAAATCCCGTAAATATCCAGAGAGATGGAAGGCGCGAGGCTGCGACCGCCCGGTCCGCCGCAAAGCGCGTTTGATCCGCCGCCGGTGCTGAAGGCGGAGTGGTGAAATTAAAGAGCAGCGGCGTCACGTTACAGGGAAGAGGAAGCGCGTGCCAATGCGTCCATCGTGTGGCGAGTCAGGGTATTAAAGACGGCGCGTACAGACAACGAAAATCTGGAGTCAAAAATGGTATTACAAGTCATCCCCCGTGTTTAGGTTACACCCATAAAATACCCACTAAGATGCCAGTATGTGCTGGAAAACACGACAAAGTGCCCTCTAGGGTGGCCATCCAGTGGTGAAAATGTGATACAGTGCCCTATAGGTTTCCCCTATGTGCAAAGTAACATAAAGAATGTCCTCATGGCTGCCCTTGCAGTGGCATATTCATAGTCATATTCCCTATCTGCAAGGAAATATGAAGTTCCCTAAAGTGGGCCCTTACAGTGGTGAAAAGGTGATACAGTGCCCTATAGGGTTCCCCTATCTGCAAGGAAACATGATGAAGTGTCATAATGGCTGTCCCTCAAATGGATAAAACATGATAAAATAGCCACTAGGGTGCCAATAATTGGTAGAAAACATGACAAAGTGCCCTCTAGGGTGGCCTTCCAGTGGAGAATATGTGATGCAGTGCCCTATAGGGTTCCCCTATGTGCAAGGTAACACGAAGTGTCCTCATGGCTGCCCCTCAAATGGATAAAACGTGATGAAATGTCCACTTGGGTGCCAATACATGAAAGAAAACATGACAAAGTGCCCTCTAGGGTGGCTTTCCAGTGGTGAAAATGTGATGCAGTGCCCTATAGGTTTCCCCTATGTACAAGGTAACATGTTGAAGTGTCCTCATGCTGCCCCTCAAATGGATAAAACATGATGAAATTATTATAATAATAATAATGAAAGTTTTTTAATGAATGCATTTCTTTGTTTAGTCACTTTTATAGGATACCAGCTGCTGTGATGAAAAACAGGAAGTCATTTGGGACGAATTTGTCCTGTTTGTGTCTGAAAGCTACTAGGCAGATATCTACACTATAAGCACAGAGACATGGAGGCGAGAGCAGGCAAAGTAGCTGCTGGAGTTTACTGCAAAGGAAAAACAGATCAGGATTTATAATAATATAAGGTATAATATTCCACTATTATTAACATGTGAATTTAATCATTTTCAGTAGAACTGCCATCAAGGAATTTGTGGCAACGTTATTAAAATGGAAAAATGTTTGACGGTAAATTGTCTTGAATGATTAAATAACAAATTGGTCATCACTGTTCCTACTGCTGTCTAACATCCACCTGAAATACACGAGCATATCATGCTTACTGCCAATTTAATTCTACAGATCAGGAGAACAATCTTACTAAAATTTTATTTCGTATATTTCCTCATGCCACTGATATTCATTTCTGGTTATGTCACGGCCAGTACACAGGCATTGATTTTAACCAGCGTTTTAGCACTGCGAGGTGTGTTCACACGCTGTACAGTGGCAGTCGCTACACCAAAGATCTGCTTCTAATTCTAGATAGTGTGAAAACGGTGTTCAGTAGTGTACTACGGGCTGTTTCCATTTTTTTTTTTCCTTTTTTTTCCCAGGGCCAAATGTAACAAGGCTGCAGGCCGGATTTGGCTCACAGGTCGTGTCTTTCCCTCAGACAGAACCCTTAAAGAACCCAGCATTAAGTGTTTCCCTTTCCTTATTCCAGCTACAGCCCTTTTATGAGGCTGGGAACCTATGAATTAGAAATATGTTACTGTATATGAACATGTATTGGGAATATTTGAGAATATGAGTACTCAAGTATACTGTAAATTATTTGATCAACTTTTTAATAGACTTCACTCCATTTTCAAAAAGTAAATAGCTGTGCTTGGTAAAAAAATTTCCCAGACACCTTCGTTACTAACTGTAGTATTACAGGAAGTCTTTCATGATGCCACATTTTAATTTTTAAAAGACAATCAGACACACTTCAGCCGTTATGTTTGGGCAGTCCAATTATCAAAACTCTGAATGTTCAGTCTTCAGGTCTGTCAGGGAAAAAATATAAAGCCATCGCTACCACCTACTGTGTGAACTCTGGTGGCTTATATTCCCAGTTCTTGGTTTTTTACGACTCATAGTTGCTATTGTATGAAATAAGTATGTCCGATTATTTTCGTTGTTTTCAGTTAGGGTGGAGAGATACACTGATCTAGCTGCAATAAGAGCCTTTCTACAGTGAAGAGCTTTCTATAGCTCTCTTTCCATGCAATCAAATTTCTGTTCTAACGTCCAAGCAGACAGTTTTTAAAATGCGAGTGTGATTATTATACCAGGATGCTAGCACCCCTCCCACCCCTCCTACGTTTTTTTTTTAAATAGGGCAACACTATCTAGATGAAGCCACCAAAGTTGATAAATCGGGAAGATTTTCAGTAAAGCTAGATAGAGTAGCTGACATGACTATGTTTGATGTACTGTATATATTATGACTGAGAAATGAAATGAGACAGTAATCAGAGGTCATTTCAGACTGTAGCAGTGTGACTGTGTTTTCAATATTTCTGCTAAATGTCAGTATTAATTCATGTGTCCTGTGATATTCTGATTGATCTCTACTGAGTCTAGAATAGACACAACGCTGCTCTCAGAGGGTCTTTAAATTATGAAAATGACTATTGACGAATACTGAAGGGCCCTGGTAGCCTTCTTTATTTCTGGCTTTGTCTGTTATGCTAAGAAAAAGAGCACGTCACACAAGTTATATTCATATCCAAATTTTCTGACAAGTCTAGAGCAGGGGTATTTAACTAACATTTGGTCCAGTTGCATAAAATTATTTCTGGATAAGCAACTAACTGCAAGCAAGACTGAAGGACAACAGTTATCACTGAATCAGACCAGAGAGGGTAAATAAAATGAAAAATCTATGAAAGTCTATGAAAAAAATGTTCCCTTTGTGAGCTGATGTCTCTAGCCCTGTATCTATAGTCTCTGGTCCGATGAGGTGCCTTCAGCAAAATAATTTAAATAAATGCATGTGAGTGGCTGCAACAGAGGATCTGCTACTGAAACCGTGCTGGTTCATGTTTAGAAATAGTAGTACTGTGTGTGTGTGTGTGTGTGTGTGTGTGCGCGCTCTGCTACGAGTACAACAGGCATAGTTACACTGGGGACAACCACTTTAATTGATAAACTTACCTTTTTGGTACACTTCGTTTTATAAAAAGCCTTTTCTTTGGCCCTGTGTATATACAAGGTCTGTTGCTAAATGGCAACACACACACACACACAAAAAAAACTTTGAATACCCTATTTGTCCCCCTGATTTAAGCGTCAGTGAAAACATTTATAAGAATCCTGCAAGGCAAAACAGCTTGAACTTTGATATTCACAAATGCCAGGTGATATAACCTAAAAAAAAAGATTTTCTGCTTATTAACGTATTGCATGATGTTTAACCAAATCCAAATATTGAACAGTTATTCTAAAATCTGATGAGTTTATGATGTAAACATGAGACACAACCAAGTCTTACAGTCACATACTGTATACTGTTGCAAAGTATTTCTTACACTTACTGTATATCATAACCGACCGGCCTCCTCACAAGACACAGTAAGTATTAACTAAAGGAGTAAATTATTCATTTGTAACTAAAATTATTAAACACACACACACACACACACACACACACACACTGAACTAATTACTAAATGATAAGTAGAATATTGCACCTGATACTAACAGAAAATTAAAGAAGCAAATCTTTCTTTTAAATAAAATGAAAAGATTCAGAGTAAAAAATAAATAAATAAAAAGAACAAATTTGCATATTTTATTCAAATCACATTCAGGCTTAAACATGTTTCAAGGATGCACAGTGTGTATTCGTGCATTCCTTTCTAAACACACAACTTTCACAAATTTCCTGAAAATGATCATATTTAATAAGAAAAAATATTCTATATATACAATAAACAAACAAACTGTACAATATGGTCCCTAAGGCTGGAGTCACACCTTGTGTGGCAAGGATTCCCACATGCACACGCACACACTCACTCTCACGCACTCACTCTCACACACTAACACACACACACTCACCTCTCTGACTGTGTCCCGCCTCTGTGCGGTTTGATTGCTCCCCGGTTGTCCTCGGTCGCTCCCGAGCGCCGGTTTTAACAAACACTTTTGGAAGGTGCTGTAATCTGACCCGTTTCCGCGCGCTCCCGAGCTGTCTTCGGTCGCGTTCTCGCGCGCAGGTGTCCCCGCAGGTGTGTTCGGCTTTTCCACGCGCTGCCCAATGGCGCTGCTCTCAGTCGCCACCGCGCTCGCGCTCCTGGTCAGAAAGAAGCGCTCGAGGAGAAGCGGGTCGGTGAGGAAGCAGAACCCGCACAGTGTGAGCAGCGCGGAGAGAAAGAGAAAGAGGGTGAGTCTTCGCGAGAAGCGCAGGCGCATGGCTGGCACGAGCGCACCGGGTAACTTCAGGGAGGCCATGGAGCGCGCGCTTAGCTGTGCTTTCTGCCAAAGAGACACCGGATACGTGCAGGAATGATGAGTGATGAAGTTGTGGTAGTGGCGTTATCAGAGTGCACGAGGCTCTTCGCGCGCTCGCCCTCCCTCCCTCTCTGTGGCTCTGCACGCGCGCCATGGCCCTCCGCGTAGATTTAAGTTTAGCAAACTTTTCATAAGATTGCAAGAAAAGTTCAATTTGTAATTGTAACATAATTATTTATTATTGGCACACCCCCTCCAAATGAAACCTACGGAGCCCCTGAAGGGACATTTGAAAGAAAAAAACCTACATACTTAAAAAAAATCTCCTGAAAACAGAAAATTGTTGCGTGCGCACGAGATCATTTTCAAGAAACCTTTGCAAAAAAAAAAAAAAACCTACATACTAAAAAAATCTTATGATAATTTTCCATTTTCACAAGATTTTTTTTTTCTTTCATAAAGATCACGAGAAAGTAAATGGGGTGCACGTGAAAAGTATCTAAAACACATTCCATATGTCCTTTTCTTTCAGAAACAAATCTCGTGAAAACAAAACTATCTCATGAGCATGTGATTATTTTCCACTTTATTTTCTTTTTTCTTAAAGAAAATGAGATAGTAATGGTGTGCACGTGATAACACTACACCTTTTCTTTAAAAAATCTGAATTTTATTTCATGCACATGCAATAATTTTCCATTTTCATGAGATTAGCATGTAAGTTTTTGTTTGTTTGTTTTGTTTTGCTTTTTTGCAATGCTCCTTTCAGGGACTCTGTACCATGTGACCTATACCAGAGATATTCAACTAAAAGTGCAGGTGCACTTATGAAGTGCTGCTGATCGTTTCCAAATAACACTATGTTTCAAAGTGTTTTATTCCTTTTATACCACAGTGATGTACCAAGAATTTCAATTTATTAAGGAATAACTCGTCATACAAACTATTATAACTATCTGTAGTTACATTTAATGTTGTGGAACGTCCATGATTGTTACTTCCCATTATCACTTACACGATAGCTGCTACAAACAGTCATTTTTTTCTGTCTCTTTAAGTTAATAAAAAAGCAGCTTTTCATCCATCCATCCATCCATGCATCCATTTTCCGTGCTGCTTATCCTACATAGGGTCGCAGGTGAACTCAGGGCACAAGGTGGGGGAAAACACCCCTCACTGCGAAAGTTCCCTGTCCTGAAGACTATCCTCTGGAGCACTGACACTGGAGACTCCTTCCATAAATCTTTAAATAAACATCGCCTTAGCGGAAACTTCACCTTATCAACAATTACACATTTTTCATTGCCAAAAATTTACATTTTTTAAATCCGTTACTTATTAAACTTAGATTATGTGGAGTGTTTGAAGTACAAGTCCCTGTGAATGAGCTGGTTAGGTATAAAAGATAATGTGTTAGAGCAAACACATTAATATAAACCTGTGATTTTGCCTTGCAGCTGGAACTACTGTCAGAGCTGCTGTTATAGAAAATTAATCAACACCTGAGAGCAGTCAGATTAGAGAATTCAATATTGGTCTGTACAACACAGGAACATCAATCAGAAAAACGCCAGTATAAAACTAAACCTTCTGAAAATATGGTATGTTTTGTTTAGTGCTCCACTAAGCATACACAGAGCGCATCATGTGACCGGAGTTACTTCCTCTAACTGTAGGTAGAAAGCTGAAACTGCTCGCATATGTGACTGAATGCACAGCCAAATGTTGGCTAACTCCAGGTAATAAAATATCCCAGTTGCACTCATGTAATGAGGATCTAACGAACTAAATCTGCCAGTTATCACTTTATAATGTCATATTTATCACATTCATTAGCTTTATGTAGAACTACAAGCATCATCAAGGCCTGTTTGATGATAAGGCATTATTTTGTTTCTCTAACATAGCCAAAGGCGTAAATCGGCACATTAATGAGCCATTTAATCATGGTTTAGAAAACATTTAGGTGATGAATAGGATGGCAAAACAGATAATCCATTAATGAAGCAGAATGAAGAATAAAGCGCTTTTTTTATGAGTCACGCAGGAGCATGTGGTTGAGGTTTTACTGAAGGATTCACACACACACACACACACACACACACACACACACACACACACAAACACCTTTGTGAATATATTTAAATGTTGTCACCCCAGTTGTGAAGTGTTTGAAGTGTTCAAAAAGGCATCTATGATGCTGCTTCACCTGATACACTCATACCAGCCAAACAACAACTACCATATCACTATCATATCAGTGTCACTACTGCACTGAACGTGGTCCACCACCCAAATAACATCTCCCCGGCAGTGCTGCTTTGGTGGTGCCTCTCCATGAAAAGGGTTGAATGAGTCTGACAAACTGGACATACCAACAGATTATACTAGAGTGAGTAATTGTTCACATATAAAATGGCCAAACAAAGCCAAAGCAGTGATCATCATGGTTCAAACACCCTTAGGGTTCCTGAAATCTTGAAATACATGTATTTATCCATTCGAGTTTATAGAACACTCCAAGTCTTGAAAAATCATCTCCCTGGACAAAATAAGACATATCCATAGAATAACAATAACAGAAGTCTTATTGTACAATGTCAGTACACCTTTAACGAATGTAATTTAGCAGATGGCCTGCTTGTTGTCCAGACTCTGAGGTTGCCTTTTGTGCATCATGTCCAAGCAGAACACAACACTGACACTCCCACATTCCAGGATGATGACTGTTGGGTGCATCGTGTGACTTGTTAAACGAGCATGATGGACCACTGGGACGGCCTGCAAAATCACCTGACCTTAAGACCTTAGCAAACTCATGAGATTATTTGGAATAGCAAATGGTGAAATACCAAAGTAGGCCATGAACTCTAGCTGAATTGTGACCAAGTCAGTGGAATCTTGGCTAAAGATGTACAGGAACTTTCAAGATACTTGGTGGTTTCCATGGTGATAGGGGAAGGAAAGATAGGAGGAGACATAAACTATTGGGGGAAAAAATGACACACGCAATTTTTGTATTTTCATTAGCATGTAGGAGCCAAACATATGATTTGGGAAATGGATCCCTAATGCTCAACAGGAAATGATAAAGTAGTCTAAAGGGGTCCAAATAGGAACCTGTCCAAATTGACTCATTTCTTTAGCTGACCATACATACTACTTAACATGAAGTACTGGTTTTCATTACACAGGATAATGTTTAGCGACTAGCTAGTGCTAGTTAACTAAACTAGCACTTAGCTAATATTAGCTTTGCTAATGTTATTTTTAATGTTACCTCTCCAACACTATACTAGCTAGACAAGTTGAGTAGCAAGTTATCTAATGTTAGCTGTACAATTTTATTTGTAATTAAAATCAGTAGCTAGTGACTGATTTGTGTAGTTATGTAATTTATTCTGAAAACATCCTCTGATCAAGTTTACGATTGGATTATCAAGTTGATTGTAAGCTGAGGTCTGACTTACCCAACTATCAGTTGCCAAAATTAGGATGCTATTCCTAAATCTAATAATGTGATGATTAAGAAACGATATATTTTGCAGCCCTAGACTGGGTTTGGGCACACAATGGGCCTAGAAAAAAGCATATTTATCACACCATACTCTCAAAAGGAAAATACAAAACTGTTTTCCAAAACCGTCTGGCACACACGGTGCTGATGTAGTAATCAGTTCACTCCTATTGAATTTCAATCCCAGCGCCCATGAACCGAGTTAGGAATGCAATGCCACATCAGCCACGGACAAAATGAGATTAATGGTTTCATTTTAGCCGGCAGTGGTCATTAGCCCGAGAGCCAAACACAGCACAAAGAAAGTTAGCTGAAGGTCAGAGGAAGACATGTATAATGCAGCGGGAAGCAGAAAGAGTGCCTCTACCCAATTCCTCTTACCCTTATCCAATCACTAGAGCTGCTCCAAGACAGTGGTCATTAAGAAAAAAAATTCCCCAACGGACACCCTGAATGCTTTTCCGATGCAGTGTTAAGGGTAAATACACAGAATGCAGATAGCTAGTCTTGCAGAATTTATGCTAAAAGTCAATTTGGAAAGTTGTTTAAGTTTACTCATTGAGCAGAAGCTTTTATCCAGACAATTTATCAGACACAAGGAGCTTGTAACTGGAACAGGCCTCACCCACAAAGCGCAATCACAAACACGTGAAGTATTTCCTCTGTGTGAATATTAATGTGCTTGATGTTCAGATACGACCTGACCTCCATTCTGCATTCATTTTCACTTTAACAACAAAACCTGTTATCTTATTTATACAATTTCTCACTAAAGGCTTCTAAATGGTGCCAAGTTAGAGGAAGACTCACCATCTTGAATATTAGCTCTGAAAGTTGCATGAGTCAGACCACAAATATAGATGCCTTTTTTTTTAAAAAAAATAAATAAATAAGAGAGATGCATAGGCAACCTAGTTACAAAAAACAAACAAACAAAAAACACAAAACTAAAACCTTGTAACTCGTAGTAACACTTGCTAGATGCCAGTTTCTATCTGGGGTAAGGCACTGATATCTGTTAACTATAAAAAAATATTATAAATTCTATTCTAGCCTCAAGAAATACCCTCATATCACTCTACTCACTGGCCAATTTAATAATATTAAAAAAATGCTGAATTAATATTAAGGGGTCCAGTGTGTGCCAAGAAAACGTACAATACCACACCACTATACTATCACCTCCAGCCTGAACTGTTGACACAAGGCAGGTTTGGTCAAAGGATTCATGCTGCTGATGCCAGATTCTGACCCTACAAATCTGCATATTGTAGCAGATATTGCTATTCATCAGACCAGGCAACGTATCTTCATCCAGTTTCGCTGACATCTGTAGCCTCAGAATCCTGCTCTTGGCTGACAGGAGCCCATCTGCCTCAAGACTACATTGCCTCCGAGATGCTTTTCTGCTCATCACAGTTGTAAAGAGTGGTTATTTAATTTACAGTCAGGCTGTCAGCTCAAACCAGTCTGGCCAATCCTCTCTGACCTTTCTCACCAACAAGACATTTCCGTCCACAGAACTGTCTCTCACTGGAGACCCCAGGAGATCAGCAGTTTTCTGAAATACTCAAACCAGCCTGTCTTGGCACCAACAACCATGTCACAGTCAAAGTCCCGGAGATCACTGTGATTTTTTTTCTCCTGTTCTGATGTTGGATCTCAACACTACCTGGAGCTCTTCACCTGCATCTGCATCAAAAAAGGTTTACTGAAATCACAACTTGGATGTACATGGGAAAATGCAGGAATTTGAATATCACAAATCAGAGATAACTAAGATGACCTGAAAAAAAAAACTCACATGTATAGTCCCTCAGAAACAAGTTAGGAGTTTCAGGGATAGTATTGCTGTTTTCTTCACTGCAAAAACCATACTCGAAAAATCAACTGATAATGCATGTGAAGGTCACTGAAGTACTTCTTACAACCCATGTCCTCACTAGTGTCCTTTTTTGATGGTCTTATCATGGTACCACCACACCCCCTGCTGTTCACACTCAATACTGCAGTGCACTCAGGATTCTTAACAACACAACACAACACAGAAATTCATAAAACTTACAAACCTGAAGGCAATTTATGTTTATTCCATGAAAACTTTATTGTTTCATTGTTTGCATTGGATCACAGCTGTTCTGACATTCGTTCAGAAAGGTAAAGGAGGCTGAAGCGATGTTACACTGGACATGTGTTTATAGTGTTTTTGTTTTAAATAAACTCTGACGTATAGCATTTTAATATCTTCATTATATGTACATGTTGACTTGTATATAAAATAATTTTTATTGCATCAATCATCGTCATCGTCTTAAAATAATAGATTAGTTACAAAATTGACAAAGAAACAAAGGCAATGATGTGTGTCAAACATGTTTGAACAATACACCATAAAACAGAGGATAGGAATGTGAGTGTGCACAACACCAGAAGATGAACGAATGAACATCTCAGATGAACATCTCTCTCCATTTTAAATCCTAGAGGCTCATAAAGGACAACAAAAATATAAAGAACACGTGTTTCCCTAATTAAAGTTCTGCACACTCAAGATACAGACATGCAAAATATTTGGAATAAAAACACTGCTGAGATTTGAACTAGACATGTGCTGATAATTGATTATACAATAAACCATGATGTTCATGCGTTTGTGTTGAAATATGTTTTTAGGCCTGAGTGCTCCCAACATAAAGTCTGTCCCATTCAGAAGGCAGCTTCAAGACAGCAGCTTTCTAAATGTCTTTTATTTAAAGGTAGCATCACACATATCCTGAAATTTAGTACAACAAAATGGCTGACATGATATATCATGTTAGATTTGTAGACTGCAATAAAAGCATAGACAATTATAATGACAGGAAATTTATCAGCACATGCCTATTTAAAAATTACACAGCAAGAAGCAAAGAGAAATCATTTTTCTTTCCTGATGAAAATGACAGGAGTCACTTCCTGTTTTGATAAAAACTATGAGAACCAATGACACACAAGCAAAACCATTAACCCATCGCAGTTATTGCTGTGTTGAACAGGAATGTTCGTAAAGGTACAGTCTTGATGTTTGAGTTGCCAGTGAAGAGAATGAAAAAAAAAATGTAAAGCACATCTGAATCTGCTTTTCAGTCTAAACTAATAAAACAGCCTTTCTGGGTATACTGTATACATCATTACCATGCACATGATTTTCAAACAGGTACAGTTATCAAATCAGTTTCCTATATGTAATAAAAAGCAATAAAAATCTGATACAGGATCACGTTACACAAGCTACAGTACAGTTCAGTCCTACTCTAAAACCCTGAATCAGTTCCTCTGTTTAGGAGAAAGATGACAATGAGATGATTTTTGGCTAATAGCAATCGAAGGAAAGCAAGAATTCAACAAAATGTCAGATGTTGCTTATGGTGTGGAGACTGTAGCTGTTAGCTGTGCCCTCCTGCTGAGTGTCCTGCCACAGTGATATCACAGTTGTTAGCTCAAATCATCTGTATGGCTTGCACAAAGCTTGAGCGGTTAACATTCTTATGTACCTAATTCCAAATAAATGCAAATTTGATATCGTTTAATCATAAACTGAAATGGGGAAACTGTTGAAAATAATTTGTGACTAAATAGCTAGCTAGTGTTATCACTGGAAAATGTCATCTGGCAACCTAATATGGCTTTTATGTATAACTAGTTGGCTTGCATTACACCAGTGTTATGACAAGAGTGCGTAGATTGCTAGTTTGATAAAAATAAATTGTTAGATAAAAGATGTTACACTGTAAGGCTATCACTGCAGTGGTGAATTATTACCTACATAACCTCAAGTCCAAGAAGGATTCATTCAGCAGGGGACAGTGCCACAATCACCACACCGGATTATCTATCCAAGGGACACGTACATGCACACAGTGAGCTGCCACGTTCTGTCCTGGTCCTTCACTTTGTGTCTAGACCATTTCTGATCAAGAAGAATAATCCACAGACACAGCGGTTCATATATACACGATGCACAATGGCTAAAAATGCGTGATACAAAGTTAAATTGCTTTGAATTTGCGTATGCGAGATATGACTGGCAAACTCCAGCAACAGCAAAAATGACAAATCAAAAATATAATAATAAACAAAAGTGTTAAGGTCATAAAAGTATTTTTAAAAAAAAAAAAAAAAAAAAAAAAAAAAAAAAAGGAAGGCCCCATTTTTTGGAAAATACAAATCATGGAAAAAAAATCTTACCATCTTTAATCTTAAAATTAATTTCATAAGGACATTCTGACATTTGCCAGACAATCCATTGATATGCATTGCTGATTTTGTTGTGGGCTTATGTGGAGGATGAGATCTGCATTTTTTCTCCCCATGTGACTATTAAAGTTAGCCAATCAGGGATTGTCTTGAGCAGAGCCTCTGTTTCAACAAGTATGTTCCATTACAAGTTCAACTCTCATCCTTTTAAATGCACACTGGAGTGTAATCACAACCGCAGTGCATCAGTCTCATTGAAATCAACACAAGATATGCACTTTTGACAGATGCCGAAATGTCCTCACCTTGATGGCAGATGATCTACAGAATCAGTTCACTGGTCAATCATTAGAATTACACAGGACAATTTTGTGAATACTACTGTGTATCTGTACCAAAAAAACCCCACGTTAGCATTATCGATCGCACTACGGTTAAACTACTGTGACAGCAGTGAGGTTCTGCCTATAAAAGATTTGAGTGGTAAATAAACATAAAATAATCTCTAAACATGTAATAAGAGCCTCATCTGGGAGTGGAGTCCACATACCTGGATATGAGAAGATAACTGAGAACCTGTAACAGAGCTCAAACACCTTTTCTGGACATGTCTGCTGCCATGATCTTTCTTGGATTCCACTCCACATGTTAGCCTAATCTAAAACCGTCCTAAAAATGGTCTTTTGCCCAGTCTTCGAAGTTACTTCGAATTTATTTATTTATTTTTTTTGAGCAAGGCTTGAATTTACAACCTGCTGGGTCAGTGGCCTATCTTTACACACTACACTAAGTGACAACTCCTTTCACCAGGCTTGACCAGCATCATGATCCGACGTCAAATCTATGACATGCGCAAGCAAATTCAGATAGCTCTAAAGAGGGGACTTTTTGGTACTTGAACCAGCATGGACCTTAAAACCAAAGAGTTTATATTTATAAAAAAAAAAAAAAAAAAAAAAGCCCAGCAAGGACAAGACTGATGAACAGACTGACAAGGTGTCCAAACTACAACAGTAATACTTCAGGAGATACAGCAGACAAATAGATTAGCATATATTTATATGTTTCATGTAAAATATATAATTTATTTATACACCTCATGTTAAAATAATTCTAGTCTACTCTGCATGCAGAATAGCTACTGAGATCTTTAGTCTTGTTTGAAAATGTCACACACCCATAAATCAGACATATTTAGTGCCCAAAGTGTCTTGTTCAGGTCAAGGACTCGCAGTGATGCACAGCGGTACTGATGTTTTAAAGGGAGAAACCAAATGGACCCAAGTGAAAGCCATCTGCATGTACTGCCCTACTGCATAGTTTATAAGAAATCCCAACCTTGTAGAGCATTCAGGGACGTATAAGGGAAGTAAATGCAAGATTCTCCAAACCAAATCCACCACAGTCTTTTCAGACTAGCAACAATTTGGGACAAAGAAACTAGACCACCCTGACTAGACAGAAAATATGAGTAGCGAGTAACTTACATTCACCAAGTTGAAAAGTTTCGTGTATATGTGAAAACCTGTACACCTGTACATTCATGCGTTTGAAGAAAAATGTGCTCTGTGACTGTGGCATGGATGTTGGTGTCAGATGGGCTGGTTTGAGTATTTCAGAAACTGCTGATCTCCTGGGAATTTCACACACTAGAGTTAACACAGAATGGTGCAAAAAAAATTGAGTGCGCGACAGTTCTCTGGGTGGAAATGCCTTGTTCATAAGAGAGGTCAGAGGAAAATGGCCAGATTGGTTCAAGCTGCCAGGAAAGAAATAGTAACTCAAATAATCACTCTTTGCAACCGTGGAGAACAGAAAAGCATCTCAGCATGCACAAAACATCAATCCTTGAAGACCATATCAGGTTCCACTCCTGTCACTCAAGAACAGTACTCACTGAAACTGGATAGTTGAAGAACTCAGCTGTTCAGTTTGGGTGAGTCTGTGCCCATGATCTCAGATTCGTCTGTCTTCTGCTTTTGTAGCTCACCTAACTCTACCTCAAGCTTTGATGTATCGTATGTTCTAAAATGCTTTTCTGCTCACCACGCTTGTAAGGAGTGCTTATTTGAGTCACTATAGACTTCTTGTCAGCTTAGACCAGTCTGGTCATTCTCCTCTGATCTCTTTCACCAACAAGGTGTTTCAGTCTGCAGACCCCCTGCTCACAGGATGCTTTTTTTTGTTTTTCACACCATTCTGTCTAAACTCTAGAGACGGTTGTGTGTGAAAATCGCAGGATATCAGCAGTACTCTGCAATACTCAAACCAGCCCATTTGGCAGCAACAACCGTGCCATGGTTACAGTCACAGAGATTACACTTTTTCCCCATTCTGATGTTTGATGTGAACATTAGCCGAAGCTCTTGACCTGCATCTGCATGATTTTTTGCATTGTGCTGCTGCCACATACATGGCTGACTGGATAACTGCATAAATGTGCAGGTTTAAGAATTCCTAATAAAGTGAGCCGTGAGTGTATATATATTCAGACATGTTGGTCAAAAGCGCTGAAGTGCATTTAAAGGTTATGGGGTTTGCATGGGAAAAAAAAAAAGTCAAGTATTTCATAAAGTATTAGCACAAATTTAAAGATACATAAAGCACATAACCATAGAAGTCAAACACCCAGGAATAAGATGAAGAATCTGGTTTCAATAAATGTGACGACTGCAATCTCTCTGTGGTTATAGTGCATTTCCTATAAAAAAAAAACCTGTATTTTAACTCCACGCATGGAGATATTTTCATATTTACCTTTCACTAGGTTTCATGCAGTGAGTTATTACTATCTGACCGTTCAATTATCTGATGCACCAAATAATACCTGCTGTAGTATTAAACAGTTACAATGTGACGAATGAGAAGCATAAACATACAGGCAAATACACTCTCTAAAATCAGAGCTGGGACTGGACCAGGTGACTGATTTAGATGAGAAAGGCCATCATGTGCCCTTAGTTTGATATTGCTCCTGAAAAACAAAGGGTTCCACTTTATGATTCAATGCACTAGGTGACTATTTCATCTCGCAAAAGCAATAAATTCATCAATGATTAAAAAAATAAGGCAAAAAAAAAGAACTCTAGTCATGGACTACAACAGTGTGAACCTTTGGTAATGCATAGTTCATCTGCCCCTCGCCCACTCCAAAAACCCCTCACTTTCCTTTGACAAGAAAGACAACGCTAGAAAATAATGGCTATTTTTCTTCTTATTTTTTTTTGACCCTCCCGTTCGTTGTGATTTTTCTTTTTTTGGTTCATTGACTTTTCTCTTATGAGTTATCATTTTGGCTTAAAGTTCAGTAATCCTCAACCCAACCCCCCCAACTCCCGCTCCCCCAAAAGAAGAACGGACAAAATTCTGTTTGTAAGACAGTGCCGTGTTAAAACAAATTCTCAACGCCCCCAGCCATCTTTCAGAATGATAGTGTCACTGCTAATAAAACAGGCATATAGCCAGTCACATGCATCTCTTTCCATCAGCGGAGGAAGGGCTCATCCTCTTCTTCCTCGTCGATGGCAGGGCCGGGGTCACTCAGGCAGCGGAGGAGTCGCTGCTCTTTCGCATCTTCTTGCTCTCCTTGCTCTCCCGTTCTGTCGTCTTTCTTTCGCCGCATCACTAGCCCCTCCTCCTCCTCGGCTGGGTCTTGCCCCGTTGCCTTGCCAAACTCGTCCAACATGGTGAGTGAGTCTGGGCTTTGAGGTGAAGCCAGGTCCACTTTAATAGCTGGGATGTCTTTGTTTGCCGGCTTTATGCTCCAGGCCTGAGGGTCTATCAATGACAGAGGAAGATGTTTGGAACAAGAATTCATTTGTGCTTCATTTGCTCAAGTGTACAAAGCCGTTCATATACCAAACAGATACTTATCCACTTCGTTTTGGTGCTGGCCACACCTCGCTGTGTGCAACTAACAGGTACAGAGAGTCGAGGCGAGGAGGCAATGCTGAAGGAGACTCATTTGATAATGATTCTAAATAATTCTACACTTGCAATACAAAGAGCTAAGCATGTAGTAATCCGACTTCACCGAAACATCTAGACTCATTCTGCAGCCTTTGTCCTCAAACTGTTCAGAAATGGAGCACCAGTTCCAAACAACTGATCAAAATGTAGGGAATGCCAATCTAGTATAGTTAATTTGTGGCTGTATGTTGGAAAATCACTTCCCGAGAGACCATTGTAAGGATTTTGGGGTGCCTATGTGTACAGTGATTTATCATTTGTAATAAACTTATGTTTTGGATTTTTACACAGTCAACTGACACTCAGAACTTAAATAGCCACATAGCCCTCTCTGTGCTTTAAACAAAAAATATAAAAAACCACATATCAGTTTGAAATAGGGGCTTTTTAAACAGGGACTGTTATTAAAAAAATAAGCAAAAAAATGGCTGTAGTCCTTTACAGTTAAAGGCCAGAGTGTAAGATAATGCTGGTGAAATTGAGAAACAGTAGGTGGCAGAGTAGAGAAAGGTTTGACTCACCAGAAGCCAGTCTTGATCTGGCGATGGTGGGAGAATCAGAAGGTGCAGCTGGAACGGTGAGGTAATTATTCATCTGAGAAAGCTGAAAGGACAGAGACATAACTATGCTGATATTTAAAAAAAAAAAAAAAAAAAAAAAAAAAAAAAAGACTAACCCGGCAAAAGGATCACTAGCACCCATCATAAGGAACACAAGGTGAAAATAATTCAGTAAATATATTTTGAGATTAACATACAGGCTGAAAAGCACAATAAAACACTGGGGTTGAGATTCCTTGGACCTCTCCTGCAGCCTTACCTTCTTCTCCAAATCCTTTATCCTCTTCCTCTTGATTATAAGCTCCTTAAAGCCATCCTCGAACGGGTCAGCCACCAGCGTGTGTCTGTTATAGGACTGCAACTGCAAAAAAGGAAGATTTTAACATTGACTACTTACTGTGAGTATCAATGGAGTTGTTAATACTGATTAATGATACAGATGATCCTCGGCCATAATTTATCCCAATACCGATATCGTTATCACAAATCTAATAAGCCAGGATTGCTTTGTGATGAGGTTACTGTTAATAACTCAAGCCTAATTCAGCACAATTCACTTGATTGTTCAAATACTGAGTTGGGGATGTAGCTAATTTCTTCAAGAGCATCTGAAACAGCAATAGAGAAAAAACAGGAGTGCAACAGAGAGAGAGAGAGAGAGAGAGAGAGAGAGAAAGAGAGAGAGAAAGCCTAAACACTTCCCAATATGGACTCACTCTCTGCCGTGTCCTCTGCAGGTTGTTGCGTAGAATCTTCTGGATCTCCTCCTCTTGGCCCTTTGATAACTGAGGCAGCATTCTCTCTGGAGGTTTCTTGGGCTGGATATTTCTAAAGAAAAAGAGAAAGATGGGATTTGAGAATGAATTCTAATAAACATTCATCATCAATGTTGCAATGTTTCCTCAGGGCAAAAGTTTTTATATGATTGGAAGAGGAAAATCAAAACTAACGAGGGAGGAGTGCAGCCAATATTGCCATTTAACCCTTTCATGCACAGTCTCCACACTCATGAACGGTCAATTTAATGCTCTTTATTATATTTTAGTAAAAGATAAGATGTAAATCTTTCTCAATCTTTGCTAAATTTCTACATAAACTAGTGTTTTAAACTAGTGTTTTTAAACTAGTGTTTCGTTTGTATGTTCACTAAAGACATTTTCTAAAATTTGAATTTTCTAAAATTTGAATATTACATATTTCAGGCCTGAATGTTAGAGTAACTGACATAGCTCATTAAATGCAGGCCATGTTTTTAATGGAGTGGTCCACTGTAAGAGTTATACGCAAAGTCATCCATGATAGGGCAAGTAGCTAACTAGCTTGTTGCATATGCTATCAGTTTTAAAGAGCGACATAAAATTAGCCTTTCCATTATTCATTATTAGCCAAATAATTAATTTTCCAACAATTACAATTTTTTTGTATATTGAAGAATGAAATCATCAACAGTGTACTTTCTATCTGTTTAATAAGATAGCTTTTGTTAGAAACTACTTGCTCAATCTAGTACGGTAACTCTGACGTTAAAACATTGCAGTCTAGCCAGCCATGGTCTAATGGCAGTCTAGTGTGTTTTGTGGACACTTCAAATGTAAATATAAACAGAAAGAAATAGAAAATATGAAGTTGTTTATTTCATTCTTTTATATATTCTTTTATATATATATATAAATTGTAACTGTTGGAAAATTGCTGTGACAGAAGTGGAATAAAAAACTTTAGAATGTGGTAACAGTAACTCTTTTTGGTATTCAGGCTGCATCACACCATTCCATTGTTGATTATTTTCCTGTAACTGCATGCCTTACACACATTAAAGAATCTGAACCACAAGACTGTCTGCCATCTCCATACCTTTTTTTTTTTTTTTTTTTTTTTTTTTTAATTATTTAAAGAATCCTTACCGAATGAGTGGTGAATTATGATAGACTACAGCTAAAGCATGAGGTGAAGGATGTGTCGAGAAAGTTCTTACTGCATGGACACGGTGGATGGCATGGCAGATGGTAGTTTAGCTCCTCCCCCACTCTCCACCAGCTCGATGGCCTGCTTCATTTCCATCTTGTGATAGAAGGCGATGAGCTGGGGCTCTTTAGAGCGCTCGCCTGCTATCAGGCATTTCTTCACGTACTTCTTGTTGAAGCGGTTCAGCCTGTTAACGGTAAACAGGAAGGGGAAAGTAAACACAGGAGAGAATGTAAGCAAGAAAGTCTGATCTTTTGCAATCAATACGAACAAACTCTTCTGCTGTGAAGAGGGCTATTTTATTGCGAGGGCTATTTATTTACTTCAATGCGAGGAAGAAATGGGGCCTGTGAATTAAACCACATCACAATATTCTCCTAAAAGTAACACACATTCTCACCTTAAAAATGTGCAAATTTTTAAAGAAAAAAAAATATAAGCAATAACAATATCATGAACCAGCTCAGCTTCTGTAGCAGATCATCTGCTATGGCTTATCCAGTCACATGCATTTATGTAAATTATTTAACTGAAGGAAGCTCATCAGAGCAGAAAGTCAGAAAGTAGCTACGGAGCCAGAGAGGTGGTGACATTAGAGGTGGTGAAAAAGCAGAGTTTTCACACTTTAATAGCTTTTTCATTTTATTTATCCTCTCTGCTCTAACACACTGGGAAAAAAAAGCCGAAGATGAAAACAATGTTTAAAGACAAATGGACAAAGAAGCATGCGTTTTATTTTCCACGTGTCTCATCTGTCCAGAATCTGTAGCATTATTCAAAAGTGGTAATGTGAAGCACCACTATTAAATGTCTTATTTATAGCTATAAACTAATGATTAATGGTTAAAAGGTAATTGTTTTCACTATTCAGTCATGTTAGTCTCTTATCCGGACCTTCACAAAAATGTATATATGAACATTTTCTACACACTTGTCCTTCCAGTGATGATGTCCATAGTGTCCGCAGATGTCCTCGATACCGGTCAGCAGGTGGTCCAAAAACTAAGGAAAGAAAAAAGCAAAGAAACAACCCTAATTATTTTTTTTTTTAAAAAAGGCAGCCATTTTGCAGAGGTGCACCAACGGGGGTGGGGAGTTGGAAACGGAAACAAGTCTCATGCCAGTCATAAAAAGCTTAGCAAACAAGAGTTGTCATAACAACACTACATTTTAATAAAGATGAGTTGAGATTTCAGAGAAATGTTGTGAAGATAAATATTTTTGCTTGTTGCCTGAACAGGTTATTTCTAAGAACTTATTCATGATGACGGAACCTGTCTGTGTTTAGATGATTTGCACATCCAAGAGTCAGACATGTTGGTGGAAACAGCTGTCTTAAGCTGACATTATGCAGGCTAAACCTACGCTAGGTTATAACCAAAGCCTTTAAAAAACGGCTGTGATCATGTCTGCATATTGTGTTCAGTCGCTCACTTAGACCGGGGAAGAGATTAGTAAGAACGTCTCTCCCCTGCTGAAAGCCTTCGTGACTCATCAGCTCCATATAGCTGCTTACTGCTCTGTTTGTCTGTGTGTGTGTTTGTGTGTGTGTGTGTGTGTGTGTGTGTGTGTGTGTGTGTGTGTGTGTGTGTGTAATTAGCCTGTGAGGCCTGCGATCCCCTGGCGTCTAGGTTTCCCTAGGGAGCTTTGAGATGATGAAATGGAGTGTGGGAAGCCAGCGGGGTGAGGACATGGAGGATGACATGGGTGCGTCTGGGGAAGCGGGTTTGCGATTTAACTTGCAAATGATGATTTGTAAAAGTCGTTAGACCAGAGGAGGTTGGGTCGTGACAGGTAGGCAGAGATATCGACTGCAGAGCTGTTATGATCTCACGCGCTATATTTGCCATCGAGCATGAGCTGCGACTTGTGTGTTGTCCATGAGGCATTTTATTATTATAGCTGTAATATCCTAATGTCACCTGTTTATGACATTTTATGACATTAAATCCAATTTGTAGCCAAATAGAACTGAAAAACTGGATATATGGAGACACTAAAAGGCTACACTGATGCTATAAAGTATATATAAGCCTGACATTTTGTTAATGTGGCTTATACAACAAAATAAAATACTGTCACATGAACATCTATGTCAGATCTACATGTATGAAGCTTAATGTAATTTTAATAATATCTTCTACAATCCTACTAAATGTCTGCAGTTATGGACTTCTGATGAAGTACACACGTAGGACAGAAACAACGGCATAACCCCTCAATATGTAAAATGGTTGATCTGATTAGAGGCAGCCAGCAGATGGTGCTCAACAACACACAATAAGAAGAGGAGAACACGACTGGAAATGGATCCTAAAGTCAATACTACATAACACTACAGATTAGCCAGAGGCAGTGTCCTCACTAGCCCTGATCCAGCACAAAAGAATTTTTCTCACGGGTAGACAGCGAGTCCAGTCACGTCGCTAATACGGAAAAGTGTCGAATACGAGTACGACTGTTTCTATGATTTAGGTCCAAATATTTGTTCCCAGACTCCACCTACAGGGTTCACAACTGATCTGTAGTCATTCAAATTGCATGCACGTCATTCATTAATCCATGAAGTAATGAATACATGGTGCATGCTAATCCTAAATAGCCTTAACCGTACCTCTTATACACATGCCTGTGATATCGTGTTTGTTCCACTGGTCATAGAGCAGCTGACAGATGGAGAGGCTGCGTATCTGATACACCATTACCTGGGTATGGATCTCCTCGTTGATGGATCGCTTGGCTTCCTGCTTCTTCTTAACGGCCAGCAGGTCCACCAGAGGACGAATGGTCATCCCCTACACCACCACGCCACACAGATGAGCAGAAACAACAGGGGACTTGATTACAGATAAAGAAAACACCATTAAGCAACTGTTGCAGCATTCACTAACAAACAAGAAACATTTCATACACTTTATAAATGTTACCATCTGATATTAAGCAGGATAGCTTTTTAATTGGAGGAGAAAAAATGATCAATTCCTGATATTAACTGTTTGTGATAAGATTTGCTCTACAGATTCTAGTTACTCTACATCAACAGTATATAATTTTTTTAGAAACTTCCTTATTGCACATATTCTTAAAAATATTGATTGCTCAATTGAATCATCAAATCAAAATAAGGTCTAAGTACACTCGGCACTCCAAAAAGGCTTACTCTCTGTCTCAAATCACGTTATTTTCCATTTCTGAAGCCGAGCAGAAGAGTCAGAGCCATTAAAGACTGTTGCAGTTTGAATTTTCCCAAATGGGTGACGCACTGAACAAGAACACCGCTACACGAAAGAGACAAATTAGGAGTGAACATTTTGAATTTAAAATCAGCGGTTGGTCCTGTGGAAGGAGTTCTGGCTTGGGTCAATGACGTGATGGACCACATTTTGATCTGTCACTTAATTTAATAAAAAACACCCTTGTTCAAAACTGAGGCGTTACTGCTCCACAAACCTCAGGCACTAGATAGCCGAGACAGGCAGAATTCAAATCTGATATGATACGATAGTGGTGTCTAGATTTGACTGCCTGAACATGTACCTTATGTTTCCATTTTCAACTGATTAGAGCATTAAAAAAAGCTAAGTAGTCATACATTAACTCTCTGGCCAAGCTTTCACTGGTGTGCAGGGTTGCCAGGTCTCAGCAAAATTTCTAATGAGTTCTCAAAAAACACACCAAAAAAAAAAAAGACCTGAAATGTTGAACAATACGATTCACTGCATCATTACAGCCATATAAAGCACATGGTTAAATATATAGTGTTTAGAACATAGTGCATTGTGTGCAATTTAAATCAATGCAGCTGTAATAAAACTACTGACAACGACTTTTCAGATCTAAACCCAATCAACAAATTAAATGTTAGTGTTGTAACATTTTGTAACCTTTTAGGATGCACTCTGGCGTTTATAATCCTATAACATACTTGATTCAACTCATGAACTAGTTAATGAGCTGTAACAGAGACTCAATTGTGGACTTGACTTTGACAGATAACACACTCCATTTGACAAATCCAGGGCACAGTACAGTCTCATGTGTGTATCTGGCATTCTATATTGTCACGTCTTCTTCTTAACCTTGTTGTGCGTCTTTAAATTTTGTAACCCGATAACCAGCAAGAATACCAGTAACAGAGTTATCAGTTATCTTAATCTCTTCCAGATTTAATTATCTGATTTTTCAGCTTGTTGCTTGTTGAATGGTTTTATTTTATTATTCACAACAGATATTAACATACTCATAATAATAATAAAAATTAATTACTTAAAAAAACCAACACATCCCAATACTTGAAAATCTTCACCTGATTTCTCAACTTTTTCTAGTATTTTTTTTTTATACATATATGGAAGTCACCTTCACAATGGCGATGATATTTTTATTCATAATCAAGGTTTGTGAGTTATGGAGCTGAGAATTAACAGCTGTGTGTGTGTGTAACGCAATCTGACTGAAGCTTGGCACAATCATTTTCACCAACGCTGTGCGAATTATGGGTAACACCAGAGAAGAAACCTGTGGCCGAGAAAGCAGCGCTGCACCCAGCTCATCCCGAAAACCTGTCCTTGAAAACTTGATTATAATTCATGGCACATCCTCAACTGCCAGAAGCATTTTTCCTTCAATCCTTGCTGACTAATCAGACAAGGCGAGGCAAGTCATGGAGGCGGGTGTAGCCTCATGATGTAATGCCTTGCTGACACAACAAGGTTACAATATACAATATATTGATATATTCCACACTGTCGTTACAGACACTTCACTATGGCTGCCTTGCATTCAGAGTAAAGGCTGCCTGGGTTTGGTCTCTCAAGATAAAGTCAGAGGAGGCAACATTGCTAAAAAGAAAATCCCTGCATGCTAGCAACCTAGTAGCTAAACTGTAGATGTTTGGCATCTCTCAAGAAGGCAGCTCTCACGTCAAAAAGTCAGACTGCATGCCTAACTCATCACACGCTTACCTCAATAAGCATCAAGTCATTCAGGATCTCAAATCAGACCTGCTTATGGGGTTTCTGACACTGTAATATACACCTTGTCCATTTTTATAGATCTCAAAGCTAAAAGTTTTCACAGGTCCACCTTGAAACAAAATCACTTTCTTCCCAAAGTTTGGTTTCACTCCATGAACTCCTTGTACACCTCCGGTAGAAGGTTTGGCCCAAAGGCAGAATTATATATGTAGAAGAGATTCGAACCGTAACTTCCTCTAAGACACACGAAGTCAGCCAACCACATCTTTTCAAACTGCTGCTCATGCGCAACACACTCTAAAGCACTATATTTACACTCTTCCGCATACCTGAGCTCACAGATGCCCGTGACTGTCAAGTTCGCTGTGAGTATGCCATCCCTTCCATCCAGAGAACATGGACAAGTTTGCTCTCTTGGCTTCCGTCTACAGATGGCTGTGGCATTGTTGTGATTTGAGATCTGTGTCTCCTGACAATAACGCTTTTCGGTTGCACCTTGATTTGTACGTTGCATGTTTTTAATGTTTTATTATAACATGTGAATGCACAGGTACTCAAACATCCCATTAAGCAACTGAGGCGCCAGTGTTTGAATACTGAAATACAGGAATTCAGAGAGAAATAATTATATATAAATATGTATAACAAAAAAACAAAATAGAAGTCTGGTAATATTTTGATGCAGAGAGCACCATCATGGGTGTTTGTTATCTCCCTAAGCTCCAAGTTTCAATATCTCCCCAAGTATCTCCCTAAGCTCTGGGGAGGTTTACAAGTGAACCATTTGATGACTGATGAAAGTGGGGCTTTTTTAGAAATATATTCATTTTCATGTTACTAGCTGGTGGGCGAGTGAACAAACAGCAGACGTGCTATTTTTAACCTTTATAACAGCACTGTAGCCGCTACTTGCTTTTAACCCACGAACACCATCGACAGAGCGCGAGCCCTTCTGCCAGAAGACATTTCTATTATTTTTATCTTTACAGAGAAGATAGTGCTATGAATTACTTCATGCATGGGTTTAGGGAAGACTGTATATATGCCATACAGAAATGTCCATGTGGACCATCATTTGTGACCAGACAAGAGCACTTTGCTCTTTTGTAGCAGGTGGCACTGTAGACTCTGAAGGTCATTAGCAGAGCACATTTAACTACACTGCCGACTAATGCTCGATTGCACATGCGTGCACACACACACACACACACACACACACACACACACACACACACACACACTCTTACTTAAACACTGCAAACTCACTCCACCTGTCACTTCCTCCCAGTGCAGCCAGCAGCACTCAGCAAACTGAAACCAGTAAACTAAAGCTCTCATTTTAACCACCATGCAACCACTTTTCATCTAACTCTGCAACTCTGCAATGTACACACACATTTACACACACTTCCTCTTTTACACAATGTGTATTGCCACAAAAGTGTGTCCAATGACAAAACACCACAATGACATTAACAACCTAAGACTAAACCTAACCACAAAAACAACCCTGTCCTTAAGGGGAACAGTTTACATGCTCAAGACTTTATAAATGTGCTACAATATATACTTGCATAAGTATTCACCCCCTTGAACTTTTTCAGATTTTGTAGTGTTGTAACCTGGAGATGAAAAGGGGCTTAATATGTCATGAATCTACACAGAAAAGCCCATAATATTGAAGTAGGTGGGGAAAAAAACAATACAAGTAAAAGTTTTTTAAAAGATGATTGCATAAGTATTCACCCCCACCCCTGCGAAAACCCCCTATACATTAGTTCTGGTGCTACCAGTTGCCAAAAATCACATGTTCAGAAACAGGTGGGGGGGGATACTTATACAAGACACAGTCTTATTTTTCTGTCTATTGCTTTAACCAGTTACTGTGTAGCTCCACAAGCCAGCTCCTGTAGATCTGCCTTCTTGTGGATCAGAGTTTAATCAAAGTTCACCAAAGCCTGATCGAGTCTGAGCAATACAGTAGTGCATGTTGGAACAAAACTCATAGAATCAGACCACCCTGTCTTGGGGCGAAAAAAAAAAAGGCAAAGAAAAGCAAAGCTCGTAGGTATGCCAATATCCACAAGTTTCCTTTTCACTTTCACAGCTCTAGCGAATGTATTTCCACATTCTAACACGACTGCATTTTCAAACCAACTGTTGTCTTTTTCCTCTTTTGTCTTAAACTAAGAAATAAAAAAGCATCAATAAAACTTCAGATTTTGAAATGTGGAACTGCTATTTGGCTGACACTTTCTGCAAACCTAAATATCGTGATAAATGCATATAGTGAAAATGCCTCCTCAGAAGTACAGTAAGGAAAACCATTCGCTCCATCATCCAGAGATCTCGAGTTCCATTCCCAGGCGAATCTTGATCCATGGCCGGGAAGCAAGACAGCAAAATTGGTCATGTTCTCTGGGTGGGAGGGATGGCATTACTCTTTCTCCCCAGCCAATCATAATGACAAACTAATTGTTGGAGTCTGTGAGCTCATGTATGCAGAAGAGGGCAGTTAGCGCTTTCCTCAGAGTGCGTTACGCTGCCGTGGCTGGTTTCACGTGTCTCAGAGGAAGCATGTGTTAGCCTTCACCCTCCCCGGCTGGTATCCGTCATGTGATAGAGCAGAACTGGCTGGGGGGTGACTGGAGAACTGGAAGGTTACCAAATTGGGGAGAAAATGGAAGGGGGGAAGACATTAAGACTGAATAAGTGGTGGGGCTGGAGGGAAAAAAAAAAAAAAAGTGGTAGAGTATCAATAATATAATTATAATTAAATTATCCTATCAACTTTTCTTTCTGGGAGCATTGAAATATTAATATATATATAAATATTAATATTTTAATATTTTGTGCGGGCATGAGTTTGTTGTTGTTTTTTTTTTGTTTTTTTTTTTTTAACATGGCAATCTTCCGATTGGAAGATGCATACTAGAAAAAAGTTGTCCTTTTTTCAGTGCTCATTTATTTTTATAGCTATTAAGTTTTTCACGGGTCTTTTTTTGGCAACTGTTTTGCTGGCACTTTCTTAACAAATGTATGCTATATGCTACATATCATGCATCCTAGAAATGTCTTCAAGTATCCTGATCTGGTAATTTGACATTTCACTAAACACCTAGTGGGTGGTTTCCTGAGCGGAGTTAGTCAGCCTTAATGTTGATAAAGGTGTTATGCACCAAAAGCAATGAGTAACACTTCTTTTTCCTATTTATTTTCCCAGTCACACTCATTCAGCATTTCATTAACTTACAACTACACATCTAGTTTGTGTTAATAAACTTAATGGATGATGGTGTGCACTGATCCTTAGCTGCTTAGTCACGCCTGCACTTACTATAAACACTCTGAAGTGTACATCATCAACACACAATGTAACAACTTCTGCAAAGCCATTTCAAACGGCAAAACAGTCTACAATGTTATCAGATTGGCTGTCACAACTGAACATGTCAGTGCTGAAAGGGGTAGTACTTGAAATTGTTCTCTATCTGTACAATTTTGATTGTCTCGATTTGAATTAAATTAGCCATGATGCTGCAAAGTGACAAATCCCAATTATTTCCTTCTTGTGCTTGGCTCCATGAACCTTCAGTGGAGTGGTGTCCTGGCTTCATATTTAATAAAGACAACACTGAAGACTTTAGCAATACTCACTGCTGCCAAATATAAGAATTAGAGAACATCACTAATTCTAAAGTAGTAGTAAGATAACTGGATAATAAAAGTGCATAGTGAGCAGGGTTTTAGCAAGTCAAGCCTTCTGGGAAACAATCAAATGCACCATTCTTCTCCTTAGTCCTGGAGATGGATAAGGAATAATACTGGCCTTGGACAAAGCAATGCTATGTCTGAAAACTCTTCACTGGATATCCTTTTCAGACTCATGAAAACTGACCCTACTGTACATCTGCCTCTGCATTATTGACGCAGCTAGAGCCTCTAAAAGCTCTGCATGACTCATTCAAAAAAAGAGGGGGAGTTCATTGGGCATGCACAGCGCTGTGAATACTATGTAAAAAATATATATATATATAAAAAATTATAGTCTGGCTCAAGATTAGGAGCTAAATCAGCAATTTCTTTGGGAAATCTGACCGATCTTATGCCTCGATTAGACTCTGCCTCACCTATAAGTGGGTTTGGACCAAAGTATTTGCCAAACAAAACACATGCAAATGTATGTATGTAAAACGTGAATACTGGATGAAATTATAGATGGATGGCATGGTAATAATTGGTCAAATTTTCCCTGTGTTACTATCACCAGCTGAACTGAAATCTTCAAGTACAGCTTTCTGCCTATGAGTATTTTAATCCATATTCTATGAATGCTAACTACAAAGCCCTTTTATTGAATCTGTAAAAGACACAGTATCTTGCAGCGGTTTTCATTTCTGTGCTTTTTAGGTGTGTACCTTTTGCTGGAGCAACAAAGAGTTATGCATACTTGCTGTACTCAGTGTATCTGGGTCTGGGTACATGTAGGTACGGTAGGCATGACTTTTGGCCCTCACTCTTTTGTGTAAAAACCTAAATAGCGTATAAATGAAAAATACTAAAGGATGTGGTGTGGTTTTCCCATAGAACTGGGCTACTTTTGAACAGCAACTATGGGTTTTATCAAGCATTTCCACCATTTTGGTTTTTAGGAGAGTATGATAGGAAGCAATATTACCAGCTGTGCAGTCGGGAACTGCTTGTCGGCAGTGGCAGATGCGAAACCTCAGCTTCAAACCTTTTTTAGGTGATTCGACAGTAATGTGTATTAACCAGTAAAAACCCAAAACAGTACATTGTAGATATAATCCTTCTAGAAATCAGAGGTCTAAATGTCCACATGGGTGACTGGCACAGGAATAAAACAGCATATTTAATCATTTTCATAGTTAAGATACTAATGGTGGTGGTGGCTCTACTGCTGAACTGTATCTTTAAGGCCATGAAATGTCTATAACAACACTCACCTGCACAAAGACAGTGAAGAAGATGACTGTGATGACAGCTGTGACAAACATGTTCCTCATAGGGAAGTGATCCTCTTTGAGCAGGTAGACCAGCGAGAAAGCGATTGCTCCTCTCAGTCCGCCATACGCAATGATGAACTGGTCCTTGGTGGTGAGTTTTACTATGCGGAATTTGTTGATCACGAAGGTCAAACCGATGACCCCTGAGAAAAAAAAAATGACAAGAGAGCTGGTAAAACCTTCTGCTTCTGTTTGATGAAAAGGGAAACACTGCCAGTTTATTAGTTCATCAACCAGATACTAGATGACTACCACATATGTGCACTTCAGGGGTATACAGCTATGTCTATCTACATATTGCCCAAGCACGCTGTCATCGAGATGAGACAAGGCAACAAATGCCATGACATAAGAATACTGTATTCGAGCGATGGCATTTTAGCTGCCGGATCATTTCCCCTATTAAACATACGTCCTCCTGAGTGTGTGTGAATGGAGGTTCTTGAAGCTCCCACCCAAACACGGCAGACTGAACCAGCTTGTCTAGACGGCACTGGGTATTGCGAAGTTTTATTACTCACCAAGAACGCGAGCCACCATGCACAGGATTACGGTCACTGTGACAAACGTCCAGTTCCACCTGTGAGTCCCGGCCACTGTGGACACCCCGAGAAAGATGAAGATGAGCGTCTCGCTCACGCTGCTCCACATCTTTAGGAAGTACTTGATGGTGGTGTGAGACTTGTGGGATATGTTGGCCTCCACGTAGGGCCGCATTACAGCGCCACACGCAATCAGTCTGGACAACGAGCAGGGTCAAACATGGATTGGTCACAACACTCGAATTGCTCTGGTAAACAGTGCTTAGCTACAGATTAGTTATAACAGGGTTATTATCTGCTTAGAGGTGGTGTGCTGCCAAAAAAACATCTGAGCACAGGTGTGTTAAGGTTAATCCCTTTTAGTTCTAGAAAAAGCAGACTAAAGAACAAGTACCATATAATTACTCCAAAGAACCCATTCACTTGAAAGTGTTAGAAGAAATAACAATTAGCTGAACAGTCACTGTCTATACTGAGAAATGGAACTAAATGTCCAACATGAAGAGCTTCTTTGAAAACTGGAAGCAGGTTTCTTTTTCCTGAAATAATGTGAAAGCACTCATATTTCACTGTCAAACAAAGTGTAGGGTTATTCAAGATGTAGCAGATCACGTGACACAAATGTCTGGTATATGTGATGTGTGTGAGTCACGGCCTCAGGAAAACCAAGGTCCACTGAAAAACTCAGTTTTGGTCAAAGCCCAATCAGTTCGCAACGTTTTCTGAAATTTAGCATAGAGACATCTGGCTGCTTTTCCCAGACCACCACACACACACACACACACACACACACACACACACACACACACACACACACACACACACACACACACACAGTTAGCGTCCGAAACCTGGGAAATATCCTGTTATGAAATGTAGGTGATATTTCGCACCCATACTTCATGTGGCTTTACTGCATGTGCTGAAATAAATTTAGATGCAAATACACAACAAGGCTGGCATTGTGTTAAAGCTGAGCAGATTTTTGCTTTATGCAAATGAGAAGTGAAACAACGTGACTGAATGGAGTGAAAACTGTGGGATGCATTTCCAGTGGGAAAATGGTGGGAAACAAACATTGCTGCAATTTATGGTTCACATATTTTGGAAGATACAATGAAAAGTGATTTGAGAAACAGCTCTTAAACTAACACGTTAACAAAATATTGCTAACTCAACTGTCCTGACATCCTGTCTGTGTAGACGGACTTTGCACTGTCTACGCACTACCAAGAAAACCATAGCAACCAACACTATGTCCACTAACGACCAGCGTATAAAGATCTGTGACATGAGGTGAAATAAATTGCTTTCAATGTGACAAAAGGCTACAGGCTGTCCTCTCCTCTGCCTCTCCTAATCCTACAGCTTGAAAAGCATATTGGACGATGGTGCAGAGGGCCAATAAATCCACAGGCACATTCATGTGACACATCCGTACATCACGTAGCCAAGTGCATGAGCTGTCAGCATGTCCTGCTAGATCACGGATGCTCGCCTCCATATTTCTACTCTGCTCTTCCTGAAACGGTTTATCGATTTCACAACTGAACCAGCGGCATGAGGTTTGACCGCCATCCTGCCTTCTACATTCCAAAATAGATGAAGCCATTTGCTATGCTGGCGTATTCTCACAGTAAAGAAGACAACACAGATGACCTACAAACAGAAACCAAGGTTAAAGCTTTAATGCAATAAAACAACTCAATATAACATCATGCTTTACAGTTAACTCTAATAGTATAGCTAGCTGATGTTAACTATACAGTAAATGTCAAGCATACACTGATAGATTTTATTTCCCATGAATGAACTCTAAACATTCTGCATTTACCTTGACAGAAAGCGAGAGTGCTGCATCAACGTATATTTCAAGTGGGAAAATTGAGACGAGAAATTTACTAACGTGAGATCGGGGAAAGGGACGGGACTTTCATGGGGTCATTTAATATCGGAGAGCTCAGAACACCTAACTCAACTGTCAATCATTCCAGATTTACCAATCAATCAACTGGCTCATCTGCCGTTTTTACTTAGGAGAAAAAGACTGCTTTGTTTTTGTATATTTTTGAGTGATAACTCGTACTAGCTTATTTTGAGGTTAAAATGTGTAGTCCCTACGCAAAATACATAAAAATTGGCAGGTCTGCCTTTAAAAAGTATATCAAACATGCTTTGCTTTCTGGTTGGTAGACGGGAGGAGAATAATAAAAAAAAAAATTCAACTGAAAGTACTTGCTTGCTTGGCGACTACAAATTAACAACGTTATTGTGTCAGAGACCTGCACTACTGATTTGTCATGTTTCAACATAGTTCATGAGATTATATTTAAAAACAAATAAATGTCTACATGTATACTTGTACGTATGTTAACTAGGCAGTGACTCCACCCTCTTAAGCAGCACAACCAAGTTATGGTTATGGTTGTAAGTTATATATAGCTAGCTACATATGTAGGTAATGTTTAGCTACATAGCTACAAGAGATTATGTAATGAAATTACACTCATCCATTATGATCACCCGTGGTGGTCACTTTTCACAGACCACCACAAACATATCATATTTAAATAAATAAATAAACAAACAAAAGAATCATCTTTTCCAGGCTCAGGGTGTGTTGAGGTACTCACGCCATGATGCCGGACAAGTGGAACACCTCAGCTGACAGGTACGCCAAGTAGCTGTAGACGAAGACGAATAGCGGCTCGATAACGCGCGTGTGGGAGGTGAAACGGGAGGTGAAGGCCGTCAGGATGCCGTAGATGGCGCCTACCAGTACGCCACCCAGAGACACCACCAAGAAAGACACGATGCCCAGGAAGACATCTCCTACAGTCACAGTGCCCACACCTGAGTATTCCTCAAACAGGTGATACAGAACCTGGAGTACATGACCGGGAACACACAGGAGACTTTATCAGCACACACTTACAACAGATCACAGATTTACATTTTTTCAATATTCAGGCAGTCTAACAGTAACAGAATTTGATATTATATAGTCCTATCCTGATAACCTGTCTAACCTTTAATCAGTATAAAAGTATATCAGGATGTACTAAATTTGTCTTAAGAAATGTTTGAAATGCATCAGTCCTTAGGCTGAATAGACAATATCAGAAACGCCTTGTTGATGACAGAGGAGAATGGTCAGACTGGTTCCAGCTAACAGGAATTCTCCACTAACTCAAATAACCACTCTTTACATGATGATCAGAAAAGCATCTCAGGATGCACAGCACATCAAACCATAAGGCAGATCAGCCACAACAGGTTCCACTCCTTTCAGCCAAGAACAGGAATCTGAGGCTACAGCGGGCACAGATTCACTGAAATTTTGTGCATTCCGAGATGCTTTTCTGCTCACCGTGGTCACAAAGACTGGTTATTTATCCTCTGATTTCTCAAATTAACCAGGCGTTACCATCCACAGTACTGCTGCTCACTGGATGTTTTTTTTGTTTTTCTGACAATTTTTTCTGTAAACACTAAAGAATGCTGTGCATAAAACATAACTGAAGCTCTTGGCTGTATCTGCATTGAGCATCTGGCCTATTTTATGCATTGAGCTGCGGCTACAGTATATGACTGGCTGATTAGATAATTGCATGGAAGTTCAGGTGTACAGCTGTTAATATTAAAGTTGCTGAAGAGTACCCCCAGTTACAAAACACACAGGAGTAGAAGTAGAAGAGTAGGGTACAATTTCTCAGATTAAAAACACCTCTCAGGCACTGTTAAAGACAAAACATCTTGGAGCTCTTGGAGTGATTTTATAATACTGTTGTGTAAGTATGCAAGGATGCTAGTAGGCAAGGATGCCAGTAAACAAGTAGGCAAGTGAGAAAGTGTGCTAGTCCAGGGTCCAAGTGGGCATTAATGGAAGTAAACCTTTAGGCTAGTAGGTAAGTATGCAAGCAGGCAAAGGCAAGTGTGCTAGACTAGTATCCAATTGGCCATTAATGCAAGTAGACTAACTAGGCTAGGATGCAAGTAGGCTAGAACGCAAACATGCAATTAAGAAAATATGCAATTATGGTAAAATGCAAGGTTGCAAAAAGGCAATGCTATTGGGCAAGCACAAAAACAGGCAAGGATAGCAGAATTCTTGTATGCAGGAAGGCAAGTGTGCAAATATCAGTAACACAATCATTTTCATATATGTGTGGCGGCCATGGAAAGCCCGGTTTAACAAAAACAGTCAGTCTGCTTAAAGATGTTATAATTGCTAGCTCGCTTGCTAAGTGTGCTTTCTTAATCAAGTCATTGGTTACATGGCGGCATGAGCAGAACTTCCTGTCATTCCGTAGGCTATGAAGAAGGGTTTGTATAAAGATAAATAAATTATTTAAATAATAAATATAACTTTAAAAAACTATGTATTACATATCAGGCCGCCACACATGTATCACTTTATCACAATATTTGCCGATTCTGAATAACGTTAGAGTCTGTGCCTCTCCACCACCTCAAATAGACCTGAAAATCAAACACAAAATAAATCTGCTTACTGAACTGATAGCAAATTGTATTCACCAATGTATTCATGCACGTTTCAGGGAACTAAGTGCACAAAACAGCAGGGAAAAAGAAAAACACTGCTCACTGAACAATGCAGTTACTGTTTACATTTTGACTGGTGTACAATTAAATCTCGGTTTGAAACATGGAACCAAGACAAAATATATCGCTTCATCTAAACTGAGGACAGGGAACATGCGTCTGGTTACAAGATTATAAGATTATAATTATAACTATGAGTTTCACTTCAAAACAGCAAACTGAACTTTCTCCAACATAAAACTTCACACAAATTACAGCTCATAATTTAAATGCCTGTCTTTAGCTCAGAAATAGACAGCGTGTGCTATTAAATACGACCGAGCTTGATGCTCTGTGACCAAATACAATCACTGCTGTGTTAAAATGCTAACAGACTGGGCACTAATTGTAGATTACTAATGGTAGTATTTATTTTATAGTCCACTCTAGCCTATTTGTTTTCAATCAGTTTGGAGAATCATGTTCTTGGCTTTTTATTTTTTTCCCTTCTGATTTGGTTCAACAGCCTTGATTAGCAAATCTGTTGCTTAAGTCTCTTACACACTACACGATTTTAGCCCAGACTTTGACGTTATTTTCAAGCATGTTTGAGTTTCTTAGTGATGAATCAGATAATGTGAAAGCCCTCTGCAACTAGTTCCAAGCGATGAGAAACAACCAGTCAGAGTCCGACAGGAAATCAAATTCATTTTGCTCTCATGCACAGCAGATCTCTGAATCCAGTTTATCATCTATTTATTTGTATGAGGGCAAAATGTAAGCACAGTAATAATGCTTCTATAAAAAATGATTTATTAGGTTGTACCCAAAGGTGTGTTAGGAACAGCAAAAATTAAAACAATCACTGGCAGCAATCTATACCTCCAGTTCTCTTTGCAGACCAGACAATCCTTTTCTTGGACTAATGGTTTCCATAGAAAATGCAGACAATAGTCACATGATAGAAAGCTCTCATGTTTATTTTCATGAGTAAGTGGGAGTTGGAGATCAGGAATGCTTCAATGCTTCAGCTGGGATCTCTAATCAGGTGAAAGATGGTGTAGTGTAGGCGCCTTGTCTGCCCGCTACAACGCCAAAATCGAAAAAATATCAAAGTCGTGTAGCGTGAGCGAGTCAGTGATTCTGAGACTTTAAAAGTCATGTAGTGCACTTTTAAAAAAAAAAAAAAAAAAAAAAAAAAAAAAAAAAAAAAGAATTTCATCATATTGAAAGAACGGTTAGTTGATTTTGGGGTTTTTTGAAGGCTAATTTATTCTATGTCAACATTGAAGAAAATTTTCAAAATGTAATGTCAAGTGAAATTAAATATTTTCAGAGCTTTTTTCCATAGTGTTATATGGGATATTGCATCCCAGATATTGTTAAATTGTTTCAGCCCAGTCTTACTATGAGTTATCATAGTATTATATTAATAATAATATGTAGTAATAAGTTTAATTTAAAAAAGCACCTTCCAAAAACTCAGGCTTCTTTCCAAAAGCACATCTAAAACAATAAAAGTACATATGGTGTGAAACTGAAACAGGTAGATTGTATAATACAGCAGGGGTCCCATGGGTGAACCTTGAGGTACTCACCACTGTGACGGCGTCATTAAGCAGCGACTCGCCGAACACGAGGATGTGCAGAAGCTCATTGATGTGAATCTCCTCAAACACGGCCAGGACGGCCACGGGATCCACGGCGGAGATAATGGCCCCGAACAGCAGGCAGGGCAGCAGAGTCACTGTGCCTAGGTTAGTGCCCTCGATCTGACACACACCATAGAGCAGGCCGCCGATGAAGAAGGCGTTCCACAGAGTGCCCACCACAGCGAACATGAGGATGGTGCCCAGGTTCTCCGTGAAGGGCCTTATGGGTAAGAAGTAGCCAGCATCCAAGATGATTGGAGGGAGAAGACAGAGGAAGAAGAGGTCGGAACCGAGTACAGGTGGGGTCTCGCCCAGGAGCTTGATGAGCCCGCCTACTATAAGACCCACCACGATCAGCAGACAGCTCTCTGGAACAATCGAGGACAACTGCGGGATCAAGTGAAACCCTGAAAAAGAACAAAAGTTGAAAAAATTAAGAATGCAGGCAGCATCTTTGGGCTGCATTTATGCTCCTAAAAAAACGTAGTGTTTGTTAAGCGGCATGAGCGGCTATGTTCTAAAGTGGCCAAATTTAAAGGAGCCATATTTTTCAAAAGAAAGCAATCCCATAATTCTGTTCACCACATGAGAGTTCTGTGAAAATGTTAAAATATTATAGCTTTGGAAAAATGATACAATCGATCAAACTAAACATTATATTTGTTTTTAAAAAAGGGCTATTACTTAATGCTAAAATAAATAAATGGTTTTTGAGCAGGCAAAAAGTTTGAATGCTTCAAAGATTCTTTCAAAAAATGTACTAAAGAAGAAAACAAAAAGAGGAGAAAAGAAGCAAAAGAACAAAGAAATGAGACTTTGGAAGCGCGTGGGCAGTAATTACACATCTGTCAAATCCTAATTATTGCCATGTGAGAGGAAAATTGCACCATCACCCTGAACGTGGGCCTTTACACAGATTTCTGAACCTCACTGGTTCAATTCGTGGGCTATGTGGCTAAGCAGAAAGCTCAACACACACACACACACACACACACACACACACACACACACTTCCCTGAGAACAGAAACATGCAACAGCAGCCATTTTAGCTACCGAAAAAGAAGACACATGCTAGCAATAAAACCACAGACATCTTAATTTGTTTTATAGTGATCTTTGGCTAATGAATGTGTCACTCACATTTACTTGCTCTGGAAAAAGTCAATTTAGACAGCGCTTAATTCAGTTTTCTTTCAAACGCAAGCAAGCCACACGCTCACTCACTCACACACACAAACACAGCTGCTAGATGTTGTAAACTCTAGCTAGCATACAAGCAAAAAAAAAAAAAAAAAAAAAGGCATCACCAAACCAATGTTTTCATTGCATTTACATATTTTTACTTCTATCTATCTATCTATCTATCTATCTAGAACAGTGAGCAGTCAGTTCTCGAAGTTGATATGCTGGAAGCAGGAAAAATGGGCAAGCGTAAGGATCTGAGTGTTTGACAAGGGCCAAATGGTGATGGCTAGAGGACTGGGTCAGGGTATCTCCAAAACGGCAGATCTTTTGGGGTGTTCTCGGTATGCAGTGAACAACCGGTGAACCTGCGACAGGGTCATGGGCGCCCAAGTCTCACTCATTCATTATTTTAAAAAATTCATTAAAAAAATGTATTCATTCAGGAGTAATCATTTTAGGAAAGCATCATTTTTTTCCCCACTCCCTAAAATCTTGTCTAATGCAGAACAGGACATAAAGGACATACTCAGTACCGACTTTCATCTGTCCTTAGTTACTTATCCTTAATACTTTCTCATATGTTAATCCATTTTGCCAAGAGTACATTGAGGAAATCAATAAAAATTGAAGATTGGTTCATTGGCTAGATGGTTTGATTGATTTGATTCATGCTGCACAAAATGAAACGAGCCAAAAAAGCAAATCTGCTGAAGGACAAGTGGGAGGGGCTGAGATTAGACTTGGAAAATCAGCACAAACTCTGTCTATGTAGGCAGAGACTGGGTAGAAAATTTCTCTTTAGCAGCCATAAACAGGTTCCCATGAAACCACAAAGCGCAGATGCCCATGGACTTTTCCATGGCAGAAAACTTTACACCTGACTGTTACAAAACTCAATCACTCAATTACTTCGAGGAAATAGTGGAGGCAGATGGATGAAAAAATTAGTCCATTCTTATTGGTGAACTTGAAAAAGAATAAATAGCACGCACACTCTTTATGCAGCCTGATAGATCAGGCAGCGTCTACAGTCTGACTATTGTTCAAAAATAGTTTCTGTATAAAGAAAATAGTGACAATATCAACAATGTATCTATTTATATAGCCACAGTTTTAAGTTGTAAATCAAATGTGAGCCATAGTTTAGGAACCGCTGCTGCAAAACCACATCTGGGTGCCAGAACTTGCATTCTGAAAAAATGTCTATTTTTTCCAAAAAGAATACTGTGATATCAAATCAATCAATTATTGTAAGTACAATATCAGACTGTTACTATATTTGTGTGGTGAAATACTGCAGTATGTGGCCAGCTGCCGAGTTCCACGATCACACAGAGATGGTGCAGTCTGCAGAACTCCTGCCAAACAGCCATATTTAATCCAGCGCCAGTGTGAGGTCAATCCTACTTTGTTCGAATGGGGTGAAAACGCAGCACAGAGGAACATGTGAAATATTTAAAGCTGTGTGATGAGGAGATGTACAGGGCACTGACATTCCAGAGGCCAGGAGAGGAGACTCGTCCAACATGTTATCCCCTTGGCAACACTAAC